>NC_141696.1:1272078155-1273278155 GCF_964263255.1 Lissotriton vulgaris | reverse complement strand
TGTCTTTATTAAGGATACAAAATAAGGAAAGACACTGAGCCACGGTTGACCCTGCCAGACGAAAACCGTACTGGACATCAGTTAAAATATAATTATCCTCTGTCCAGCTGGTCAATCTGTCTAAGAGAACGCAGCCAACTACCTTGACCACCGAGTCCAACAAGGAGATAGGCCTGTAACAATGGGTGCTATCTCTGTTACCATTTTAAAAACTGGGACAATAGTGGAGGTAGTCCTTGATCCAGGGTCAAGGATCCAGGGGGACCAGTTTTTACTGCTGCATTACTAACGGCTGTAAGGATAGGTGCCCAAAGATTCACATCCAATTTATACAAATCTGGGGGGATACCGCCGGGACCCGGTGCTTTGTTGTTAGACAGCCCAGCAATGCCTTTCATGACCTCTTCTACTGAGAGAACCAGGGCAGATTTCCCCGCCACTACTCTGGGTGGTCTATTCATGTCAAAGGGACACTAAAACATAACCTCAAAATTATGCACCCATTCCTCCTCTGTTATGTGGCCCCCACCGCATTTCCAGCATTCTCATTTAAAAAAAGGGCTATTTATAATGCTCCAAAACTTGGCACTACTCTTCAAGGTGCTAGCCTCAATGAACTCCCTCCATGTTTCCTGCTTCAACGCTGCCTTACGTCTTTCTAATTTAGCTTTATACTCCCTTTGACGAGTTTTGATTAAAGCAGTGTCCCTAGGGCTCTTACCTAACGCTTCCTTCAAATTCTTGGCTGCACAGGAGCAATGAGAGTCAAACCATCTGGGAACCAAAACAGATAGTTGCAGGACAGGGGCACTGAGAAGATCTGTTATTATGGAGGAGAAGACATTAAAGGATTCTATGATGTCCATTAAAGGGACTGTACACAGTGCTAACGCGCTGTCACAATGGGCAAATAATGAATCATAAAATGACTCCAGGGTTATCTGGGCCCATTTTAACCCTCATCCTCCATCCGTTGTATTCAGTACCCTGCTTTTCTCAACCCACTGATTGGGTGCTAGTAGAGCCTCGATGGAAAAACAGGAGATTAGATCAAGGAGTAGCATTGATACGAGAATTATCGATAGCTGAGCAACGTCCACTCCTTACAAAGGCTGGATTACGAATCTTACTGTAAGGTTGTATTGTACACATAGATGCGGATATATCATATTTGTGAATGCCCTTAACTCGCGGGCAGCCCAGATTGATAAGGTTAGTTGTTCTTGGATCCCCGCATAAATGAATGTTGAAATCTCCGGCAATCATAACATTTTTATAGTCTGCATTGAGCTGATTCCTTAAACAGGAGCCCAACAGGGATATGTTACACACAGCCTATGAACAAGAGGTTGCATTAAAAAAGTTCACAAGCCCCAATTTACTGGGCCATTTAAACAACAACAATGATTGTAAACAGGGATTGTCCGTGGGCAACATTAATACTTTGGACCCTATTTCTAGAGAAAAATAGATTAAAAGACCATCCTTAGATCTTCCTGAACTTGAGGAGTAGCCGGAACAAAAAAAGACTTATAACCCTCCAAGTGGAAACTATTTGCGATGGCCCACATTTCCTGTGGATAGAACAAATTAAACTTTTTTATTAACAGATTCCATGAGGGGTCAAGAACTTATTGGCCAAGCCGGCAATATTCCATGACATGAAATTGTGGGGACCGATAGGTATGATTCAAATTGTTCTAAGGCACTGGGATATTTGAGTGCATTTACAGAGGAGGGTAGACATCTGCCTTCCAGGTGGGACCTCTCTGTTATGGATCATGTTGTTCCTACCTGAAAGTTCAGGTTTATAAAAGAATCCAAGAGGAAAGGCCATGATGGTCGACAGAGGGCCAAGGGCTGTATCGATGTAAGAGGAAGTTAATGATGACACAGTCTCCTTTATTAATATTTTTGAACCTTCCTACCCAGTTGGCCCTGCGCGCCATGTTGATATATTGTCCCACACTTAAACCCAAAGTGGTGTTACTGGACAGCCAGTGCATGACTTTGTTCTTCAATTGGGAAAAGTCTTCCTTAACACCAGGAGAAAGGGTTGGCACATTCCCCAAAACCACTACATACGGCATTAGTTCTGGCGGTATATGTAAGTTAACTAAATTCTGCTTAGAACTCCCCTCATCACTGTTAGGTGTTTCCCCCATGTTAAAGTTCCTGGGTTTAATTTGTTCCAAGATAGATGCCTTGCCCACAAGTCCTAAACATGGGCCCACCTCGTTCTGTGCAGGGGGCAAGGGCCGTGGGTACTGAGGGCAAACGGTGGTATTCCGATTGGAGGCTTTGGAAGTAGCGGGGGCTGCTCCCTATGTTTTATATGTAGATCATCCAAGTTTGGGCCCTCTGTTGCAATATTGCCCACCGAGGTCCGAGCTCCCTAGTTAAATGCCTCCCCCTAGATAAAATACATTGCTTGAGGTCAGAAAATCCACTCTCTATGGAGGTGAGGCATCGAATAAGAAGGTTACATTTTGTGTCCAAACTAGCCAGAACGAATCCCTGAAATGACTCCAGTGCGACCACCATGTCTCCCTTTGTGAGTACTTGCTATTTGGGTACTTTACTTTATGGTGCTTTGCCTCAGCCCTCTGCCTTTTTGCCTTCCCTCCAATCAAAGGGCCCTTTCTTTTCATGCCTGAACCTAAACCTGGCCAAACCGCTGTACCCCCTCTTGTGCTTCTTTGCGGGGCTGATGTGTTGGCAGCTAATTGCTTGTCAGGGCTACTGACAAATTGCTCCTGGGTGGGGGGGTAAATTAGCACCCATTGCATTGGTGACCGATATAATAGGTGAAAAGGCTATGGATTGACCAGAAACACAACCGTTCATACCATCTAGTTCTTGCATTTGAGATATGATGGATAGTCCTGTAGCAGATTCAGGAATCGCCAACATCCTATGTGTACTTATGAGAAGATGATTAACAGGGGACTGAAAGAGGCGCAGTGTTACCAGCTCTATCTCCTTATCAAGGACTACAGCCGCTCTTTGTAGGAAGGAGTCCATGGTAACTATTGGGCCTGTTGTGGTCTTCACATGCAACCCCACCTCCTTGCGTTTCACTATAACAGTCCGAGGCAAGAGCAAGATCCTCTCTGCACTCTCCTACTATAACCGGGCAATATACGCATTAGGAATGTACCAAGCGATGGAGTGACTCAAGAAAACTCAAAACAGAGACTGCTGTCAGACTGGCTCACATTGGAAAGAGGTGGACTGAACAAACACACTGTTCTCCCAATACAGTCAAATCAAAGGGCACCAAGTCACAGATCAACACAAAGGCACTTCGCCCTTCCCTACCTCGTCCACTGTGCTACCTGAAGTACCTGAACCATGCATCTGCCGCAATATTCCAGTGCCGCTATCAATCCCTGCAGTCCCAGGCAGTTGAGCAGGTGGTTAAACAAAGTGGGACAAAGAGGGTAGGCCCAGCCCAGCCTCCTCCGGACTCTGAAGGGCAATAATGGGCCCGCCCTTGGCCCGGGCTTTGACCTGGGCGGGTCCGCACCGCGGGGCAGCAGACTTCAATTTCAAGTGCCTCCTGGCGCGAGGCTGATGTCACGGGGGGACCGGGGAATCGGAGCAATGCAATCCTTCCCTGGCCTGGTCATAAACTCTCTCTGTGTGGCTGCAGAACTGTGTTCTGTGAGTGCTGTGGGCTCTTATCATTCATTGGTAGTCAACAAAAATGTCATTGCAGTACATCAAAAATCTTATCTCTGCCATTATTCCCTGCCAAATGTATACTGTAGGGTCTATTTTAGGCTGGAAGTTGGCATTTATAGACCCTAACCTAAAAGGTTATTTCCTGTTTCATTGTGCTCCCTTTCTCCACTTAGACTCTTACTTATTTCAGGAGATGGTAGAGAGCAATGGAGTTCACCTACAAATGTAATGGTTGCAACTAAGCAAATTACATGTTCTTTTGGGATAATCAACTGGTACTCCCACCCACTGAAAATTGTTACAAGCTTGTCCAAAGGGGAACTGTTGCCAGTTGACAGGCCACTATGATGCACCTGAGTATGGTCGGTTATTTTACCTTAGAAACTTGAAAGAAGAAAGGTAGTTAAGCCCCCACCAAAAAGACTGCCTTGCAATAAATCGCAACAAGCATGAAACATGCGAAAAGAAATGTCCAACACTAGTTGCACTTATATTTTATGGCAAAGTTAAGAACCATGAATAAAATTACTTTTGTGAACTGCGTGCATCACAATGCACTGAGTGGATTGGTGCTAACATGCCAGAATTGCACTCTCATCCACTGAAAATAGTTACAAGGTCTTCAACTTAAAACCAAATAAGAAAATATTTCATTGAAACATAGAAATGGAAAGTAAAACAAAAAGTATAAAAATTAATACACAATCTTGCATCCAATATGGTGACATTATTTTGCGATGACTTGCTCTATAAGTGCTTTATAAATGATTGTTTCTGTTAATATTAGTAAATCATGATGATAAAGACTATTGGAATTAGAAGCAGTAATAAAGGGTGTACAAAACATTTTAGGACATTGGAGGCACAATGAACTTCAAAACTTCAATATAAACATATCATGACCCGATGTTCATCATTATCAAAGATATTTTTATTTGTATTCATTCAACACTTGATTTATTTGTCAATGCAAATACATTATGTACAATTATAGAGGCTCATATTTACTTTATAACATCCCATGTGATATATCTATTTCACTAATGGTTCTTACTAAATCCTCTCAGGCATACTCCCACATTAGTCCATTGCCTTTATTCATATGAGTTCAATACATGGGTTCTGAACATGTTTATGTACTTTGAACAATCAATGGAATTTCTATTGTGATCTTTGCAAACAACCTCAAATTATAATAACAAATATGGTACAACTTTCTTGTTCTTGGATATCTTTAGAGTTTGTTGGAGGTTTTAGTGTCCCCACTTACAATATGACCTTTATTTCAGGTATGAAGAACATTCATATTTGTCATGACTAAGTTAGTTGGTATCCTACGCGATTTTCAGCTTTAAGCCTTCATCAAGAAGCGATGAGAAAAATGAATCCTAAAAACATGTACAGAAAACCATCCAGGTTACCAATGAATGGTCCTATTTTGAAGATTTGCTTAACTATGAGATAAAAACATGCTGTGCTGTAGAACAAAAGGAAAAGATTGTGGTATAGTTTCTATCGCCCAACTGTGAATAGTGGAAGGAAACGAGAAAAAGATATGTGTATAGAACTCAATTTTAGCCCATATCATGCTTTCCAAGGGAATCCTAAACCAAACATGTGAAAAAGAATTCCTTTGCGAAGTCAAGAGTCCATGCATGTGTAATGGTTGTAATCCAGTCCACATGGGGACTATACAGATATAGGGGAGAGAAGAGGAGGAAAGAATATTTTTCCAAGATGAAGATTGATTACTCTCCTCACATAGTGCAAATCATGCCTGTGAGATTTAATATGCTGTTACCATGTATCTGTCAATAGGGTAAATAATCTTGAAGAGGATGATTGACTGGCTGAGTTTGTAGGTCAGTTTATGAGACCTATGAAGAAAGAATTTACTTAATGATGACTACATCGATAGGAAACTAAACATTTACAGATTAAAATATCAGAGGCTTACTGGTATTAGAAATGAACAAAATATGTCCATCATCAAAAGACTCGCAGGGATGCATTCCCTACAAGAAAAAGCAATTGGATACTATTATTAACTACTCTAAACAACCTAAAGTGCAAAAAAGGGGGTTTCTGGGTTATGTCATTTTAAATGTACACTTTGGGTGCATGGGCATGTGCTTGAAACTTTTGCCAGGGATCTAAAGCTGCATGGACAGACAAAAGAGGTCAGTACTGTTAGCCACTGCACTAGATAACCTATATTGTAGGAAACGGGAGATTTCTCAAGTAATATCATTTAAAGTGTCTACATTGAATATATGTGGACATGTGCGCAGAGCTTTACGGGGGCTCCACGGCCGTATAAACTTAGCAGGAAGAAGAATGCTGGTTTGCTGTTTATTCTTACCTAGGCAAATCGTTTCTCATGATGTGGATAATGGAGAATCCAAACCCGCACCGGACCACTCAGGTGTTCTTCAATGTCGGATGATCTCTTGCTCAGGCCACGCCGAGCACAGCAGGGACTAGACGAGATGCAGGGGTGATGGGCGCCCTTGCATGCGTGTATCATATGCATCCAGCTCGGACCTAACCTCGTTTAGTAAACCGGTGGCATTCACACGCCTTTTAAAAAAAGGATGGAATGTTTAAAACCCAATACTGGATCCTCATTGGTTACACAATCTGCGTAAAACCATAGGAACATTTTCATTAGTTATAATGCAATGGCTTAATGTGGCGGCCATCTTAACATGATGTACAGTAGTCAGCTAGCTATTAACAAAGATGCTTTTGGAATAAACACATTGTTGTAATTATATGCTACTAGAATAGAATGAGCCCTCCAAAAATGCTATCCCTGCGTATCAGACATGTTAAAGATACAATGGACCATTTCTCAGATATGGAGAGGGAAGTTCATACAGACCAGAGCCTCTATCTCTGCTTAGGACCTTGCCACATGGAGATCAAAGATCGCTCGGGCTGAAGTTAAGCCCACATTTTGCTGAAACAGCATGGCTTTTAATCTGCTTAGAGAATTAAACCCTATGTGGGAAACATTCAGTGAAGGCCACAGTGGTGCCTCCCTAACTGTGCGAGCTGGGGGAAACAATACTTGCTTACAACAAATAACCCTGGAGTTCACAGACACCAGATAAGCGATGCCTGGCATCATTCCACAACAGCGTTGGTCATTCAGCATCAAGTAACTCCCATTGGAAAGTGTTGGACTTGGCCCTTTTGGCAGGTTCCCCCTGAAAGTTTTTGCATTTTCCTAGCCTGTTTCTGTAACCTGGTGTTGGTGATTTTAGGCCTCTGCGCACTTTTTCACTGTGGTCCAGTGTAAAGTGCGTGCGATCTCTGTGTATGTGTGGTGAGACTGGCCTGCCCCCCATAGGAATGCGCGGGGAATATGTCTGTCCATGGTAGTTCCTGATGTGTGGTGAGTGCAGGGGCGAGTTTGTGCAAACTCATGAGATTAAATGCTGCATGATGATGTTCGCGGATTTAATGTGTCTAGTGTGAAAGTGCCACTTCTAGAAGTTGGCATGTGTGCAGTAAATGTGAATTGACTGTCTGGCTTGTGATTGGCTGGAGCTGGCTGGTGTGCCTGGCTCCAGGAGTCAGGAAGGGTCTGCCCCGGTGGTGAATCGAGAGATCTGCATGTTGATGGGAGGGAGGAATGCACCTGGGACATGAATAGGGCTGGGCCTTCCCTCCACAATGCTGGCTCCACTCCCTGTGGTGTGTTGGATGTCCCTGACCCATCCTGTGAATAGGCAGATGGGCTGAGAAAAACAAAGTGCTCCAGAACCATTTGCATCTGGTTTGCCCCTTGCCTGCACCTTTGTAGACAAAGGATTTCTGTGTATAAAAAGGGGCTGTGACCCCATAATAAAATGTTCTTGTGCTCAACTTGAAACAACCAGGGGCGTGCTGCTGCTGGCGCCCAGGGAATGGCTTGCCTCCCTGGTCCCTGCCCAGCCCCTGGATGACTGGTGGACTTTCTCTTGGGACCTGTTAAGGTTTGTGCACAGCAAAGAGCATGTCCCCTCTCATTGCACTAGTGGTCTCTGTAATAGCTCTCTTTAAACATACTACTGAAAGCCTTTCTTGTTATCTCATCCCCTCCCTAAGACTTCTGTGTATGTTGCTCAATGTATTCACAAGTTTGGACATTGCTGTCTTGTTTGCACATTGGACCTTGCTTTTACCAAGGCTTATTTAGAAAACATTGGACCTTGCTTTTACCAAGGCTTATTTAGAACACTCCTCCCTAGGCCATGTGTTACTTCAACTCATTAGCATAATAACTGAAGCTCTGCACACCTGCTTGGGAGAACCACACCCAGTTCTTTGAACCACACCCAGCTCTTCGAACCACACCCAGCCCTGTCTATAAAAGGTAGCCCCTGAGCCTCACCCAGTGCTTGTTCTCGTCTACCTCCCACTTACCTGAGAACAGATCCTTCGGCGCTGGCACTCCTGCTCTCTCCAGACCTTCATTGACTTCAACGTGCGCGGCTTCTGGCTCCCTTCTTCTGGTTTCCGGCTACTTCTTTCCTCAGCCCCTCTTCTGTCCACTGCAATCGACCTGCAAAAGAGAAAGAGGTCAAGGTTAGACTGATCAGTATCCCTTTTCAGCAACAAGTAAGTGCAAAACCTTTTATGACCTGAAAGAACTTTATCGGCGATTTCTGGATTCATGTAAAGACAATTTGGAACAAGATTTCTCCCACGAACTTTGTGGTTCAAACCCTTTGTTACAAGAATACTTTGTGGAACTTTGTGAAATAAACATTGTTTTACATGGAACTTTTTTAAGAATCGAACAGAGGAAACCATTGACAGCAAGGCAAACAGTAAATCCAGGACTTGCACAAATTACCTGCTGTATTTTGATGTAAAAGTACAGTATTTGTTTTATAAAAAGTATGGAAATGTGTGAAAAGTGAGTTTGCTATTAAGAATTCAGGCTTTAGTTATATTAAGGTGAGGCTTTAGTTATATTAAGGTGAATGTTAGACGTTGGTAATTCTGATAATGATATTCATTTGATTTTACAGACGTTTTACAGTAATAGAAAGCACATCCCAGAACAGTAACACATTCCAAACCTGGAAGCTTGAGACCAGGATCCAAGAGGTACTTTTAGAAGAGAATTTCTAATAAGATTAAGGTTTAGTCAGGAACACATTTAGGGATAGGTTGCACTTATCTGTTCTTTGTTTATGTTTCATTAGGCACCAGTTTCTACAGAAGTCAGAGAGGGCCGCAGATTTTAGCAGCTCTTCTACAGTGGAAACGCAAGAACGGTGTTGTCTCTCTTTTTTTATTTTATCCACTTCCCCCTTACCTTGAGCTTCTGGTTCTTAGTGCACTGTTTAAAAACTAGTGTGCTGGAACAAGCAGTTTCAGGGTGGGGTTGGACTGTCTTCAACCTCCATCAGAACTGAACAGGTGAGCTGGGCTTTGACAGGACCCTGCTACTTGCTAGATTGTTTCCTGGACCTGGGAGAGACTTTGGGGCTGCCCCAGCACCGTGGGAGTGCTGGCTTAGTTTCTTTGGATGCCCTTAGTTCTCCCTGCTCTGCCTGTCCCTCTGGGAGCGCTTTGTTGTGGCTTGGCAGCGCTGAGCTGCCCCTTTCCCTGAGGGAATCCACGGCATAGGGATTCCCCTCGAAATGGCTCCACTGTGGGTGCCCACCCCACTTGTTTGATAACTTGTATTACGGGTGCCACCCCATTTATGGGAGCCTTGGTGGGTGCCCACCCCGCTTCTACTTTTGTTTGGCACGCTGAGGGAGCCTACCCCTCGTTTGGCGCTCTGGAGGAGGTCGCCGACGCGGCCGCGGCAAAACCAGAAGTCAGGCGGCAGGACTCCTGGAGCGGGGCGGGACGTCCGCTTGCTGGAAGGAAGTCCCGCTTGCCACCCGAGATGCAGCCCACAAGTCCCGGTCCTGAGGAGAGGGGGACCGGGTGAAGCCTGGTATCTACGCGTGCGGGGCTCCCATTATTGAGGGAGAGCCCCGCAGGTGCCGGAGAAATGCCCATGAAAGGCGGAGGGGGCTCAAGGCACATTGCTGGTGCCTGCCCCGCCGTGTCTGCAGAAGAGAGCACGAGCCGAGAAGAGAGCACAGCCTAGGAAGCACCGGTGAATGGGGCTCCATGTGTTGGTGCCTTTTAGGCACAGTGCGAGGGTGATCTTTTGAGCGGCCCCGTCTGTCAGCGGACCGCTCCAGCGATTGGCTATTTCTGTGAGTGAAGAGGCCCCGGAAGCACCCCAAGGGTGCTTGCATGTGCAGCTGGGGAACTATTCAGGTAGCAGGCCAAGTTAGACTCATTACACGGTCCTTGAATCAATACTTCTTTACACACTAAAGACTCACTCAAGGCCCTATCGAAGTTCGAACCACTCAAGAAAACCTCCCTGTCTTTATTCCTGCACCTATATATGTATGGTAACTCCCAGGTTTCTCGTATGTACCCTCCGCTCAATGCTTCATACCTGCCTGCTGGGTAATATTTCAGGCAGTATTGCAATTGGAATGTTGTGATTTGCAGTGTGATATAGCCATGGATTAACCATTCCGTAGACGGTGACTCTGCCACAGTTAAAGGTAACTTCTGAAGTTTTTCAATGAGCAGCATGGTGTACTTCGCATGTCTACATGCCATGGTCAATTGTCTTTCGGTCTGATTATAAGCCGAAAACAGATTTGTATCTTTAATGTATCACTATAGAATGTGGCCAGAATGCAATGATTGAAACATCAAGCTTAAAAGCTTAATAGCGCGTAGCTGAGATTGCCCATGTTGTAGAATAGACAAATCTTGTTCCATTATGTCTATAGCTGAGGACACAATGTTGTTCAGTGAATAAATACGAGAAAAGAGTGAGGTCATGCCATTGCCTACAACAGCTAAGGCCTTTTCTAGGTTATTTCTATCGATTTCACAAAGAATCTCAGCAGCTTCCTGTTGGGAGACTTTTCAAACTTCATTGTAGATGGTATATAAGAAGCTTTTTCTGCGTGGTTTCTTGGGACCTAACAAGAAATCCCTAAGATCCATGTTGTCTGACAGAAGGGACAAATGTTGTTTCACCTGTAATAGTGTCGAGGTTTTTAGCCAATAAAGGCACAATTTCCCTTCACTATAGGAAGTTACTCCCCCTGGGTCGTCTGTGTGTACATAGCGTGGGTCTGGCCTATGGATACTAAACCCTTTGGTGGGGCCCTTAAATCTTGAATTACACATATTTGTGTCTATAGGCCAAACCAACCAACACTTCCAATCAGGAGATCATGAAATGTATGTATTTGTACCATGTGTCCCTTCACTTGTTAACATGTTATTTGAGATACCCTTAATAGGTGTGGGTGAAGGGATGCTCGGTGTTTTCAGGTTTTTAATTTTAGCAAATCCGTAATAGGTAGTCTGTTGCACTGTTCTGTTCAGGAAAATAATCTGTAATGGTATATGGTAAGCTTTGAATAAAGCCTCAGTTCCCTGAACATGCCACTCTCTTGTCCCACAGGTGGATTTTGTGTCCATGGTGTCTCTCTAGTAGTCGAAACCCTGTATAGACAGTTGGGAGATAAAAGGTGCTGAATATATCAGCTTTATATTAGTCAGCATAATCTTCTTCGTTGTTGCATTCGTCTGTGCAAATCTGTAGTAAAACGATTCTGGGTCTGATGTATTGAACCCTGAAAAGTATGAAAATTTCTGTGCAAACGTGGCAAAACTACCTTTTGGCAGTGTCGGGCAATGTTCCCATTTATGGTAAGTGTTAGCAGTTCATGCTACACTTGCTCTATGCAAAAATATGACCATAATATTGGTAAGAAAACATGGTATCGTAATCAGTTGTATCTTCATACAATTCCCTGTGAGAGAAGGCATCAGACTTTTCTAAATCTGATAGCATAGTATATACAGTTTCAATGTCCCAATCATCAGAGATTGTACTGGGGGTAATTAAATCACCTAAATAAATTTTAAGCAAATGTGGAATTTTCAGATGTTCAGTAGGGCCAAATACATCATGTGAAACTTTATCCCAAACTATACCATCAGGTACTGGAACTGCTGTAATGTCAAGTCTCTTTGTTTGTTCACGATTTGATGAAATATGTGGTTTCAGGACCCAGTTCACGGATTGTACTGCAGAGCGTTCTGGGAGATAATGTCTGTTCAGAAGCAGAAAAAAGACAGTCACTGTGCCAATACTTCCCCTATTGCAAACCAAATATGCAACCGAGTTGGCACTAAGTAAGCCGTTTTGAAATGGGTGGCATTTGATCAGGTTCATTGGGATCTGATGAGAAATCATCGAATTTGATGAAGTAGCCAGACGCAGTCAGTTCTATCTTTTGTAACTCAGCAGGTTTCGTAGAACTGGCAGGTGTGTCGTTTGAAGACACATTAATGTAGACATCATTGTTGGGCCGAAATGCAACTTACATTGTTCTTCTTGATGTTTTACAATTTCAACTGAAATGATTTGTGCTCCATTATTTGGTACTCCTTCATTTTTTGTAGTGGAGTCTTGAAAGTTATTAGTCTTCTCATCTGAACATCCTGTATAATAGCAAGAGGAGATCTGCGGCTACTCAGGACCCCACACGACCTTCTGTTGAGAATCGGCCACATGATGCGGTTTGTTCAGATCAATGGAGACAAATCTTTTCTCTTTTTTGCCGCCAAGAGGCAGAAGAAGTATTGTTCTTGTTCACTACTGCCGGGACAGGTATAGCTATTCTGTAATATGGCCCAAACTCTCTTCTGTCCACGATCTTTTCCCTGACTAGGTCCCCAAACTGTGGGACCCAGGCAGGTCTTGCCGGAACTGGTTTCACTTCCCCAGTGGCAGTGCGTTTGACTTGCATGTTGCTTTGTAACTCCCAGGATTTCATTAAGTTCCTCTAAACAGACAAACGATCATTCAGTTCACTGTACTGCAAGGCCACGCTCATACTTTCCATGGCTTCCTTGTAAGCCCTAGAGTTCAACGTAAGACCATGGTCGGTATGTAACGTGCCAATTTTGTATGTCCCGATGAAGAATCGCAAATCCTTTAAAACAGTTTGAGTGTAAGCTGAGCCCTGAAGCCAAACCCATAGGAATCCAGAGCATGAATCCGCTGCCACCAAGATGTACTTGTAAGCCCGTCAGAATTTAAGGGGTCGCGTGTTCCAAATGGACAGATGCGAGGGGTCTGTCTGAAATCAGTAATGGTGTTTGTGGTGGCTTGTGAATAGTGGAACCCTTCATCTGCTGGCAAATATTGCACATCAGGACATAGTCCTTTGTTTGTTTTGTCAGCCCCGACCACCAGTAACACTGCTCCAATAATGAAATTGTCGCAGTGACTCCTGCATGTGCTGAGCTCAGCCCTCCTGTGAAGCTAGTACTAAACTAATCTGCGATCTTTGTTTGGTATTACTCTATCCCCCACTCCAGGAATTTGAGCATCCATTGTGTTATGCACATCTA
The DNA here is from genome assembly GCF_964263255.1 of Lissotriton vulgaris. NCBI lineage: Eukaryota > Metazoa > Chordata > Amphibia > Caudata > Salamandridae > Lissotriton > Lissotriton vulgaris. Next base: position 1,273,265,009 of record NC_141696.1, on the reverse strand, counting down.
ACTGGTAGTAGCACTTGAGTGGAAAGCCTTTTAGCAGTACGGCAGAGCCGTTCTTTATGGCATTGATAGCTACTAGTAAATCTCCTTCTATTCTCGCACTGTCGCCTTGGAGGCTTCATCAGCCAGTAAATTCTCTTCAACGTGTATGCCAAAACGCTGATGACTCAAGGTGTGAATAAGCTAAGCCTGTTCAGGCATGCTTTCAGCTTTGCCACTTGTCCCATAATAATTTATGTTTTATTGTGCCACCCTTGGCCTCTTTAAACCCATTCTGGCCCCAGTAGTGAAGATATTCATGGTAAGATTGCACATAGTAAAATGAATCACATACAATCAGTGTGGGGAATTCCTGATCCGTATACTGTAGTGCTTGTATAGGGGCTTTAAGTTCTGCCAGCTACGCTGTACAATCTCCTAGAGATTGTGTACTTGTATTGCTGGGCTGGAACTTGCCATCCGCATACGACCTTTCACTATAGCATACACAGCTCTATATTGCTGTTTACTTTCAATGGCAGGTTGAGCAGACCCGTCAGTATAAATAATGTATTCATACTGATCTTGAGGCAAAATTTCATTCAGGAGAGGGTATTCTTGTTCGTATTGCAGAATTGCTTGTGTTTTCAGTGTAGGATCATAGCTATATTCTACATCTGTTGCAGTGATAGAATTAGCCCATTGTATCCAACATGAATGCAATGTCTTTGCATTTGGAATGCTGGCTTTAGTTACCGCTTCTAAAGTCGGTATCGGGGTTACCACGATGATGTATTTCCCCTGTGCTAGTGCTCTTTCTATCCCTACAGCAGTGTGTACTGCAGTCAGTATTTTTTATGTAGCTGCAAATCGATTTTCAGCATTCACATACAAATGAGATTTGTATGCGATTGGAACTGTTTCACCTTCATTGAAGGTGATGTTGGTGTAGCCTGACAATCGGGTATGACCCGTATTACCAAGTTGCAGACGTCTACTCATGTCTACAAGTGTTTTGAAGCTATTGTGTCAGCTTGAACTGAACGTAGAGTGACTCCATGTTCTTGAGTCCACTTGTTTGCTGTGAAATCTCATCTGATTAAATCGTAGAAAGGTTTGACTCTTTCTGTGTAGTCTTGAATGTATGTTCTGCCAAAATTTAGGAATCCTAAAATGGATTGCAAACCCTTCAGAGTCTTTGGAGGCTGGATTAGCATGCATTTTTTTAAAAAAAATTGGCCAAGGTTTCCCTTCACTTGACAGCTCATATCCCAAAAATAGGACGCTGAGATGGGCAACTTTCTATTTTTTTAAGATAAAATATGTAGCCCAAATTGGCTAAACCAACAATTATGTTGTTCACCCTGCACAAGTGTTCAAGTAATTCATCGTCCGTCAGATAAATATCATCTACGTATGGCCCTGATTCCTCATCACAAGTTTGTAATAGCTCTGACACTCTTGCTGAGAATAGTCCAAAGCTGTTCTAATAGCCTGGGGGCAGACGGCAACATTGATGCTGAGTGCCAAGTACAGAATATCCCGTCAAATATCGTTCGTTAGGAGCTATATTTTGGCAGGAAAATCCATTTGAGATATCTAGGGTTGTTTTGTATTTCTTCCACACAATGTTATTTATTAATGCAGCACTGTGAGCATTCTGAACAGCAAATGTTTTAGTGCATGAATTCAAAAGTCTGTAATCTAATGCCAAACTATGGGGGTCATTATGATCGCGGACGGACTGGAGTCCGTCCGCGACCCCTGAGTAGGAGGGAACGTCCGCATGGGCTGTGGAGTTCCCTCCTGTGCAATTAGGATGTGACCGCCACCCTGGCGGTCACATCCTATATTTTTAACATTGCGGCGGGTGGAGCTTCAAGCTGCACCCGCAGCAATGTTAAAAATGCACGCATTGCACTTGTATGCAGAAAGTGGCAGGCACCGCGCGGTGCCTGCCGCATTCTGCATACAAATGCAGGGGGGTACCATAGGTACCCCCCATGTGCACCCCCCACCCCCCACTTCACCTAGGGGGCCCGCTACGGGCCCCCGCAGTGCAGTTACACATGATTTTCCACGGCGGAAAAGCCGCCGTGGAAAAGCATGTTCTTGAGCACATCCTAATCTGGCTGACGGTGTCTGAGAGACACCGTCACCATATTAGTGCTTTTCTGCCGTGGTTGTAATCCAGCCGCGGCGGAAAAGCTGCGGACCTAAACCATGACCCACCAGCCATCCTAATGTGGCGGTGGGTCTTGGTGGGTCCGCAGAAGATTTTCCGCATCCTCCGGGCCGGCGGTGGCTTCCGCCGGCCCGGAGGATGCGGAAAATCCTCCATCTGAATGTGTTGTCAGGTTTCATTATGGTAAACAAGGGTTGTTTATTGGCGAGGTGTAAGTTTCAATCACACCTTGGCATTCAAGCTGGTCTAAGATTTCTTTGACCTGTTTCTTCACCTCATTTGTAACAGGGTACTGTCGCTGTGGAGTTGGGTTAGTTTTTAATGGGATCTTGTGGTGCTTGGACTCCTTCCCACCCTATATGGTTGAGTATATTGCCGGAGCTAGTGCTTGCACCCACTCCCACGCATATGAGGGTTTCAAGGAAACAGAAACGAGGTCACAAAAAGCAGGCAAAATTACACTTTCACCTTTTGGGCAATCCTTTACAAATTTAGGCGGCCAATCTTTTTCTGCTAACTGGATGTCATCTCTAAATGTCAAGTTTTCCCATGAGACCTTTAATTTTTTTTGAGCTGCCCCCTCTATTTAGAGAATAATTTTGTGTAGTCAGTGTGGGACACGCACTCTTGTATCAGGTGTTTCCACTGTGATGTATTCATTCAATACTGTTGTCACCAGATATTCCTGCAGTTTCTGGTGAGCTATTGCTAGTTCTGCCACGCTGTCTAGCATCATCAGAGCCTATTCCCCATCCAGAAGGTGAGTCCTCAATAACCGCGGCATGTCTGATCTTTAATCCAGCTATTTTCTTCTTTTTGAATTGAGCCTTGGCTTAGGTTGATCTTCCTGTTTGATAATGAATTCTGAAGTGCGATGTGTTTCCCTTTTTCCCTTTGGTCGATGTTCAATTTTTCGTTCTGACCGTCCCTGCCTCTCCGAGCTTTTTGATGAACCCTGAAAGGAATGAAAGGAATGTGTATCAGTATCCTGATCCCTGTCAGATTTTCTAATGTTATCACGTTTCCTAAGTTTATACCTCTTTTCGGAGACCTCCCTTTGGGGAGACCCACCCCTTGATCATGAAGTGTTTTTTTAATTAATATTTCTAGATTGATTATATCCCATTTCTTTTTAAAAGAAGTGGGTGCTTGCTATGAGTTATCCTTATCAGAAATACTCACCACTTGTTGTTTCCCCGGTTTGGTTCCTCAACTATCTCAACCTCGTTGAGCATAGGTGTCCTCGATAATTTTTGGAAATGCATGCTCCTCCTGTATTGTAGGAGGTGTTTCCCTTAGGCGTTGGCGTATAGCCACCGCTGCTGGTTCTCCCTTGATATTGCTCAGCATAATTGCTAAGACTCAGTCAAAATTACCCATCATTTTCATCTCCAAGTCCAGGGCAGGCCCTGCCTATTACTCATTTTGTATCTGTTTCAATACTTCAGGATAACTGATATGGTTGGGGTACCATGTATTCTAATGTAGACTGCAGCAAAAAGTGTTCCCCATGCGGTAAAATCCTCAATTGAGGGAACCATTCCCATTGGCAAGCAAATTGCTAACATTCAGTGTTTTTCCTGTGAACCCATACAGGGAAATACTGCTTCTAACTGTTCTACTTTTTGAGCGATCCAGAACAGTACTTGATCCCTCTTTGATGGCAATGCACCCGTTATTGCTTTTAGTGTTTGTGGACTAATTATTGGTGTGGGTTGGGTCTGGATTATTTCAGGTGAAAAATATGTCTGTTTAGCCTGACTACTTCTTTGTAAAGTTTATGCACTTCCCCTAATTGGAGTGTGTCAATCTCAGGATGTGGAGTGTAAGTTGCTAAAACCGGCCATGTCGCTCCTCCTGTGCTGAGCGGACCGAGTCTTACAACTTAAGTTGTGCGTTTTACTGCACCTTTAAGCCCGTTTTTATGTTGCCGGTAAGTTAACAGCACTTCAATGTCCTCGTGTGGGATTCAATCTTCCGGTGGATCCACTTGAATGTATTCTTGGAACAAATGTATCTGTGGATCTGCAGGTGGGAATTTCACCCAGCAATAGAATACCTCTGATCCGAAAACCTCTGTGCCTCAAATATGAAAGTAAAATGGCCACCTGTTACAGGTACGCCATGTTCTACCAATCTCAGAGTTACTGCCTTTCCACAGTTCTCCGTGATGTTTAGAGCGTTAGCAAATTCATCTCCTTCTGTGCTTCCACTGCTGCTCGCAGATTCAGTCATTTTGAAAAGAGGAGAAAATAAATGTTTATGAGGTAGAGTTTAGCACAATATGGAAACCTTTAATCTAATTAATTTATTTATTTAATCAATGTTTTCCATAGCGGAAACATGACCCAAAAACTTGGGTGTCAGAGCACTTTACAATTCAACCGCATACAGTATCAGATTTTAACCCATTCTTAAACACATACTACAGGGGATAGGTAACTTATCCCAATGGTGTACTCTAAAAGTCACAATAGTACACAGTTGATAATGCAAGCCATCTGTAATACAATTCACTTCACACTTAATTACCCACCAAAACAACTACTGAAAATTACTAGGAGTCCACAATGGTTGAAGTATTGCATGGCAAGAACTAAAAAGACAGTGGATTGGTCGAGGTACCTGACATTAGTCCTCAGGATTCCCAAAAGGCCACTGAATTGTTATGTGAGGAATTTACTCATCAGAAACGACTTAGTCTCCTTCGTGAATCCAGGTGCCTAGGTAATCCTTCTAATACTCGGTGGGAGTGAATTCCAAATTCTAGGTGCAGCTCCAGTGAATGCTCTATCATATGTTCTCTTCCTCCGGAAAAACGCTGCTTTAAGTAAAAAATCTCTGCCCCCTTCTTGAGGATCTACTACCTCAAGACAACGTGATTTTCTGGGCAAGGTAACATGGAGGTGTGTGGTGTAGTGCCCTGTGCGTTATACATGCAATCTTTAGCTGAATTCTTGCCTTGAATGGTAGCCAATTGAGGGCTTTCAGGTAAGGAGTGGTATGGTCTCATTTTTTGAAGCCCATCAAAAGTCTAGCTGCAGCATTGAGACAAGCTTTTAGGGGAGCGGTTGAATTCTTAGGTAGACCAGATAACGTTTCTCAATTCTAGAAATGACCAGTGCCAGGACTTCACTTTTCAAGTCCCCTGTGTCTATAAATGGTTTCAGCTTTCTAAGGTAGCTCAGATACAAGCAGGCATTTTTTGCCATTGTTTTGATGTGGGTGCGCATGTTTAACTCCTTCCTAGAGACTTAGTTGACTACTGGTATCGGGGAGGCATTTAGTGCGGTGATGACCTTGGCCGATTCCTTAATCCTAGAGTCACTTTTAGGAGGGAAGATCAGAAGGAATTAATCCTTACAAGCTTGTCTAAACCTCCAGCCAATGCAGGGGTGTACCTGCTCAGCTGAGGGGGCTAATCCTTCCCACTTCAGACATCTCTGAAAAGTGTGAGTAGGGCTGTCTGAGAAAGCACAAATGCGAACGTTAGTACCAATATCGTAAATAGCAGATACATTTCTACCATAGTGCTAATAAAATGAATAGAAGCAGATTATTTAAAACAGTAGCATTGGCATACTCCTAGGATGCGTAGCCTACCTAAATGTACCTAGCCTAGATACGTAGGTGAAGCATGTGTATGTGAATGTCAGTATATATCCTAATAGAGAAAAGAATCCCCTAGGGAAGTACTAACACCTCACCTGAGGGTTTCCTCTAGAATCTTTATGTTTTGAAAACATTCACTAATCCTTTTCTAAACAAAAACACTCATGCACAGCTGGCTGTTGGCCATCGATGTAAAGAAGTGGTGACCCTTATACAGAATAAATCTGTTGTGCCTGGTGATATGTTTATGTACGCCAGTTAAAGGGATTAAGATAGGGTACCAGTAGCCTGATGTCGGAGAGACAGAACTAAGCTACTAGGTAAAAGGTCACCTGTGTTATGACCGATATGTCGTGTGGATGGGACAAAATGTATGTAATTGGTATGTACATAATGAGACTATCGTAAAGGACATGACACTACCTACCATACCTAACTTATAATGGCCAACCTACCCACTATAATTAACCTAACATTCCTAAGCTAGCATTCATATATTCCATATCTACTAAACCTACCTATCTAACCTACTTACTTACCATACCTACGTACCATCAATGCCTATATACCATACCAAAGACCCAATAATTCACCTACCATGCTTATGCTGCCATACATACCATTCTTGACCTACATATCTAACTTACCTATGCACCTAACCATACCTATTATACCGTCTTACCTGCCATACCTATAATGCTTACATACCAATATTTACCTACTGACCAACAATACCTAACCCACCATACCTACCTACTTTTCCTGCCATACTAACCTACCATATCTAACCTACCATATCTAATCTACCTAAGCCTATGAGTACATCCTATGCATACCATGGGATGGCTCTTTTGTAAAAAGGGCAAAATATGCCTGTGGGACCTGTACAACTTAGGATACTGCAGCCACCTCCAGAAAAGTTGTATCACACGCGAGATACTGCACACTGCATTGTAAAGTGCTAATTGCATCTTTTGAAGAACATGAGAAGGTGGATGCCATTCATTTATCTAAAAAAAAGTAAGACCTATTGGCTTTGCCAGTCATAGTTTAAAGAAGAAAACATAAGTTTACCCCATTTTACAGAAAAAGCATTGCCCCACACTAGAGAATTTGTTGACAGGTAATAAACATATATTTAGAAAAGTACTCATGAAGCTACCGCAGATGAGCTAACAATTAATTTTTTTATTTTTGAGCCTTGACCCTTTCACATTCAAACCGTCCAATCATTGCTAGGTCTAGCCTGGTTTTCATTTCGGTCACCATTTTAGGTGAAGTTAAAAATTGTATATGCTTTGTATTAAAAAACGAAACGATCAAAATCAATAAAGAGCATCGACTCAATATGTCTGAATATTCAAGGACCATCTCTTGTCTCACTCCCTCTTTCCTCTGTCCTCATTCCCACATTGTTTTCTCATGACTTTTACTCTTTTCATCCCACTTTCCCCTTTCTCTCATGAATCATTATACATCTTTATCTTTCTGCCTGATATTTACTTCTGCTTGTCAGAAAAAAACATTCTCACAGCACGGTTACTCAGCTTTTAAGCAAATTTGCCTTCCTCGTGTGTAGCATAAAAAGAAAATTGCACAGAAAGCACATCTAAGGCGTGTTCCTGAACCAGTTTCCCTACATTATCATCATATTTGCATGCTAAAGGCTCCCTGCCATTTGGAATAAAACATTTTTATATTAGAATGCAGGATAAGGATAAGACAAAATGAGAGTCTTATATCCCTGACTATCCATGATATATCACATTTAGAAGTGACCTTACAATGAAGTGATATTAGTAACATTGTGCAATTAGCATAGATCACTGCCATTTTTTGAAAGCTAATTTTCATAAAAAGTCACATTAATTGGAATACGGAAAAGTGATGGTCCAGTATAATGCTATAATTTCTTCTAATAAATAATTTATATCAGTGTTATTATCATTTGTGCTGTATTTAATAAATGCTGTAATTTTCCTGCAAGATTAAAGAACATATTATGTCCACCCAACTGTAATTCTTTTGAGATGTAGCATGCACGATCTATTTTGCCTTTTCTAGCTATGAGGTCTAATATGGTCTTTTGGTAGCACAGGTGGGACTTTATAGAGATACCAAACTGCCAGGTAACGTGAACAATTGGCAAGGTTTTTTTTTTTTGCCTAGGACTTTCACATCCCTTATAAGTTGTGGGAGAAAAAAATAAAGGGCTTACATTATCCAGATTGAATATCAAATTTGTGAACAGTTTTACATTTATTTGATGGGAAAAGGCGGCATCCCTTTTCAGAACCTAATAGCATTTGTGAGGAAATATTTGCACTTGTGAGGAAATATTGGTAGTTTGCGAGGAAGAATTACAGGTGTATGTAGACTCGGGGAAATTGAAAAACTGTGCAAATTAAGACTTGACCCGTAATATGAAGCAAATGGGGTTAGTGTTCAATACAATCGTTAAAGGAAAGTCAGGCGTTCGAAGTCAAATTAATGTTAGAAACGTACATCCCTGAGATCTGCCACCATAGGCACGCTAAAGGTATTGAAAAAAAAATATTTCATGTCAATATTTGCAGAAAATTATCAACAGAATTAAAGATAAGTAGTTTGTGCAACCTTACAATGAGTTGCTTCTAACGTGTTTCAGTGTATTTTTGTCTTTTGCAGGTGTCAGCATTTTGAGACTTGGTTTTGTGAGTGCTTAATTTATAAAATAAGGAATGCCAATGCCCAAAGTGCTTTGGAGAAGCCCGTAGTTGGTGCTATTGAATGCCAGCAAAATGAATAATATAATGATAATATGCCCTTGTGAATTCCCATAAAGCCTATGTTCTGGTGTGAACATGGGCTTCTATGGGAATTCTCAAGGGCATATTATCAAGCCCATTATCGCCGCTTTAGCAGCAGTTTCCTGCCGCTAAAGCTGCAATCATCAATATGCCCCTTCTTTCTTTCTCTTACGCCTTCTTTCCTGTTTGTTTTTTTTCCCTCTTGCTCTCAGGAAATGTCTGATGAGGTAAAACAAATACCATACCCCAAAAAAAGAGTGCCAGTGGCCTCCACCGGCAACTAACGGCTCAAATTAGGCACTGGGTTTTGTCTCCTGTCTTTGATCATTATAAAGTTGCACGATTCTGTATTGGAACCAAGCAGCCTACAGTTGGCCTAGTTCCCTAATATGTGAATAGGTGTTCATCAAATTCTCGATTTCTTGAAGATAAAAACACCTTGGACTTTTACTTTCGAGCAAGTTTACCAGTGTTAAAGCTGGGCACTGGGCTGGTGTATTCATTTCATTGTCTGATAATTATTGTGCAGAAAAACGAAATGTATGTAAAAAACGATATCCTAAGTTTTGATGAGCATTCAGGGGCATATTTACAATATTTTGGCATAGGGCAGCGGCACTAGCCTTCTAGCTGTGCTACTCTATGTCAAACAAAAAGAGCAGGAATGCTCAGTATCTTCAAGATACGGTGCATTCCCGTCCAATATGACAGTGCTGGTGCACAAACTGTAACCGAGTGCCAACGCAGGCAGCCGCACACCATGTTGCAAGGACGTCTGTATTGTGGGAATTATCGTTTTTATGCAGGAAGGGACACCTTCCTGCACAAAAACAATCAAAGGAGGTGTTTTCCTTGTTCTATGTGTGCTGCAGGATGTGGCACACATGGAAAGAGAATAAAATAAGGAGAACTGTAAAAATGCCTCCTCGTTATGCCTGCTTTGGGAAGGCATTAGTTTGGGCGCTGCCCCAGATTTACACTATGTTGTAAGTCTGGACTTGTGTCAAAAACCATGGGTGTTGCATGGAAACACCTACAGCAACACCCATGGAACGCCCCTTCCATGCACAGCAAGGCATTGCCCAACTCCATATTTAAAAGGCCATCAAAAGCCACTCCTTTGCGTGGCCTTGTAAATATGCGCCGGCACGGTGCGCCTCCAGAGCATCATAAAAGTGACGCTCTCTGCGAGGTAAAAGTGCTGCTTCAGGGGCACTGTAAATATGTCCCTCAGCGTTGTGCTTATATGAAGATAGGAGCAAGTATTGGCTTCCTCGACAAATGTTTGCTGTATAACAGGCATGAACATTTTTATTTACCTGATGATTTGCAGTGCTTCTGCATTGCAAATTCTATGCATGTCTTCTGAATGGGTATTATGGCATACAAACTTGAGTCTACAGTTAATGACTAGACACTGAGGTAACAGATAAGATCAGTCTCTGTAAGTTTATTGTAAAATAACATGAGCGATAGGAGCATGCAGTGATTTGCACCCTCCGAGTTCAATTGTTCCTTACCTACAAACTGCATTCCAAATTCACATTCTACAGACGCAACTTCCATTCAAACATTCCTCCTTCGTTTTCATCCCACACATACAATCAGACACAAACTTACTCTACACCCAAGCATACCACACAACCTTCCCCTTATATCAAACCACCAGCGAAAGAAACGAAACCAACAGAAATTCTTAAAATATCTTAGGTAACTGTCTTAGCCGATCACTATGCCTGAGTCACACAAGTGGAATATTACTTCCAACGTCTGGAGATACAACAGAATCACGATCAGTATCACCAGAAGAATAATATCGAAGACCACTCAAACCTTGCAAAATTCATTACCACCAAATATTTACCATCGGCCTCTTCTGTGTTTAGACCGTTAAAACTCTGTCATTTTCCTAAAATAAAGACATGGTTAAAATAAGGACCTACTGCATGATTGCCCCAGTCATCAGTGACCAAATTAAAATTACCACCTCTAGATTCTCTTCCAAAGTTATCTTGTATTGTTTATGTTACAGGTCTATTGTAGGCCAATTTCATCCATTATCTAAAAGTTGTAGCTGCCACTTTTTTAACAAACATTTTGACTTTTCTTCTCCATCACCATCCATCCCTTTCTCTGTTTTTTTCTTAACTTTTTCTTATTGAGTGCATTCTCCTCTGAAGGCGATTGCAACCTAATTTCTTCTACAATCCTCTCACTTTTATTCATGACAAGGACTGTATTAATAGCTGAATTGAAGGTTAAATCAGCCCCTACATATAGTCGTTCTTGAGCTTTTTTACTTTTAATTTTGATACTCTGGTCCCTTAAAACTTGCTCATACAATATCTTCTTCAAATCTAAGTGACAACCATCGACCTCATTTCAACAATTTATTCATCAGTTGTTTTTCATGCATCTTGTTTCCTCAAATAATTTTGTTGTATTCTACTATAGTAGTAACTTTCCACATACAATATTTATTTTCCGCGTACCTATCTGGGCCTACGACAAGGTCAATAACTGGTGTCAGATCCTTATCACAAAACCACGCCCTCCTGAAGGAGTGCGCATGCGCAGAGGGCCCGTTTACCGTGGGGGTACACCCCCTCCCCGGTTACCCCCCATACGCCCTATTAACCACGCCCTCCTGTCGGAGAGCGCATGCGCAGAGGGCCCGTTTACGTGGGGGTACACCCCCTCCCCAGTTACCCTCGTACGCCCTATTAACTATGCCCTTCCGTCGATGTGCGCATGCGCAGAGGGCCCACTTACAGCGAGGGTACTTTGGCCCCCCGGTTACCCCCGTACGCTCTATTAACTCCATTAAAGGGGGCCTTTGCATCTCTGCGCCGTTTACTGGCGTCATTGTGCACGTGCGGGGTGGCCAGCCAGCCTAGAGAAAGTGTGACTCTCCCCTCCCCCGCACCCATGTAGCCAACAGGCTGTAACTGCCCCTGGAGTTCTAGGAGAGACCACCTGTCCCTCCCTTTGGGCGACCCCATTCGAGAATGCCGCCGCCCCCTAAGGACCTTAAATTTACTGCTCACCAATCATGACTGCCACAGGCCAGCGTAGTTGACCGACTATCTGCCCCCCCCCTACCCTCCTACACTGAAAGGTCATGCCCTGCCTCAAATATTCCCCTAGCCAAGCCATTATATTTTTCGGCCCAACTATCAGGCCCTACCAACTCACTGCAAGGTCATGCCATGTCCCTATATGCGCCTAAGTAGGCCAGAAGATCCCCTGCGACTGCTTCATCCCCCGGTGTGAACAAATGTACACCGTCTTCTTAGAAAGTACGTTTCCCCCCATATCCACCCCTGTGCTATAGTCTGTAAGTGTCAAGCCCTAGCTAACCTCCGCAGTTTGTTACTAGGTATGTTTCCAATGGCCCATTGGCCTCACAGACTCGCTTCCTCCCCTTGGAGGCTTTGGAATGTCTGGGTGTACCCTGGTGCACCAGCAGGTTGCCTCACTATACACCACTAACTGGGCCTAAAGATCTGTCTGAAGGTTTCATTCCCTACTCTGGACGGACAGACACCCTCTTTGAAATCCCTGGAGTCGCTGTGACAGGGCGTATCTTGGCCCTAGATGTGTTAAACCAACCTACTTCAGTGTTCCTGACCACCCAACCCTGTTCAAGTTGCAGGGTCATAAAGCTGGGGCTGATCTACTCATAGGCACTTGACACCCCCTCTTGGAGCCACTACCTGGCCTCAGTCATCAGCATCATGGTGCACCCGATATTCACCCCTCCCCTGTCAATGCTAATCGTTGTTGGTGCAGCTATACCATTGTAAGGCTAAGCCCTGTGCAAGCCTACCTTCCTACTATGGAGCCTCCTAACACCACGCAGTGTCAATTATGAAGGCGCCCGCAAGCACAGGCGCCGTCATAGCAGTAACCATTTCACAACAAGGGTGTTGTTGTGACGCCTCCTCCGTAATACTTGTGCTCCTGGTCAAGCTGTGACGGTATACACCTGTAGTGCAGTGCACTGACCATTTCCCCCAACTGGCAACACAAATAGTTGACAATTACACACTTCAACTATAATGCATGTGTAGCACCTTCTCATGCTGGCACCGCTTGATCCGTTGAATTGACTGCCAATCACACTTGATGCCTTTGCTTGACACTCCCGTTCAGGGTGTACAGGTCCCCTTGGCTGTCCACCTGTTGCAGTTGTTGCGGTGTGGAGCACTTCCCAGGTATCCGCCATGGATCCGGCCATACATAAATGGAAAAACAAACACAAACGATTAGTTTTTCTGGCTTCCTGACGAAGATGCAGTACACGTGCCTGTATTACATTGCTGTCACATGCTGAGCCTCAGCTAAGATTAGCACCAGATGCATGCCCATCAAACTTGCAACGCAAGTGTTTAGCATAGCATCAGTCTGTGTCACATGCGGAGCATTTGAATTAGTGTTACAGTGAGGGTGCCTGGTAGTATGACGTTCATTAAAGAATAGACCTGGGGTCCACAGTGAATGCAATAGCGCCTTCATGATTACTTAAGGACAGCACACAGTGTGAAGTGCAGTGACACAGCGCATTCATGGTTACTAAAAGGTATGCTGCAGCCAAGCACATTTCTAGCCAGGCCGCTGCATCGGTATTCCCGAACTCCGTCACCAAATACGTGTATGAGCGTATCTGTGTGACATGACACCCCCCCGAAAGCTTACGTGTACCAGCACATGGTTCCAAGGGCTTTAGACACAGACCCCCAAATTCTTATGTACCGCCGCAACTGCGCGCAGGGATACCCTTGAAGGTATGACAACAGGGCCTGGGACGTACTGCTTTAACGTCATCAGTGTTGAGATAGTAGCTGAGTGACCCTCCCTGTGGCCATTGCCAAGTAGGCCTGACCTTCTCCCCATGTAAAGAAATCGCTGTAATATGCTAAGCATACTTCCTTCAGTAAGTAACGACCCCCTGTTAAAACCTGGAGCCCGCCCCAGAGGTAACCTATATGTAAAGAAAAGAAGATTTGGGCCATGTTTGGTAACTCACTAACTTTGTGAGCTGACCCTACATATAACCCACTTTGTAAACCTAGAGTCCTTCCCTTGAATGTGGTAATGCTATCCAATGTCAATTTGCCCATGTGGGAATGAGGTGTAGGTAATTACCCCACTACTTGACGCTCTTGAAATTACAACAGACGAATGAAGCAATCCGACGGCTGCCTCTGCAAATACGGTCCTCAGTACAGCAGCTTCGCCCCTGTGCGTGTATACTTGTTACACTTACCGGTGGCAACACTTTACGTTATTATTTTTACCGTAATGTACCATTTGTTTGCACTCAACGTTAGCTTTGAAGCCCTTACTACTATGCTAAGCGCTGGTTGTCAGAAAATTATTGCTACCCAATAAAAATCATTTTTTTAGATGCCATTGCTCAAAAACGGCCATGAAAAGGGTGTATTCAAACCTATTTCTCATCATGTTGAAAGGCATTAAAACAGAGCGCCCCGCAGCACCTTGAGACCCTCGCGAGTATGTAGTGCACTTAACAAATGACTGAGGGATTGATTCACCCTAACTCTTACTACGCTGTGGCAAGTAGTTCGTACTGTTTGATATTAAATGCAGGTGCCCTTTAATTTCCTTTTAACATCCTTCATCCATTTCCTAATGTACTAGTAATACAGGCATAAGCTCTCCCCTGACTCTACTTAACCTGGTGTTGTCCTGACGCTAAACCACACTTCTGCCTAATGATAGTTTCTTCCGAGCGTCACCCTAGAGGGACACTGAGTGGGTCTTTGGCACAGAGAGCGGGTCCCTGGGGCGATGAAGGATGTGCACTTAACCCCCCTGCTGTTCTCTGCTGTTTACTACACCCCAATGGGCCCAAGTACCAGAGCAATGTAAACTGAGATGTGTTCTATGTGAACATGCCAATAAATTGCGCCAAACCCACACACAAAGAATAATCAAAACAGAAAAGACTTCTATTTACAGCATACCATGTACCATATCAAACCCATTCTATTTCCTATTGAAAGTAAATCATATCCTTCTATATTTGGAGAGTGTGAAAATAAGAAAGCACAACATCAGAAATGTGGTTTAGTGCACGGACACGCCCCGACATACTATGTATATAGTGTGTGTGTGTCCTGTGTCAAACCTGTACAAGGACACTTTGTGTTACTTTTATATTGTGCTTACATTTTTAAGGACACTATATAGGCTCTACACTGCAGTTATCACATGCCTACCACATACACTCTGATAAACCCACCATAAACAATGTATTTTGCTTATCTTGTGCCTAAGATGTTACCCCAGTGAGTATAAATGTTATTAGTGCTTCCCGACACACTCTTACCATGCATTGTGTTTAACGTTGAAACTATCAAACACAGCAATTATAAAACACCTACAGAAGGCCCTGCCCCAGTAAAGAAAGGGCATCTGCAGCAGGTGGTTGTTTCCACAATCTAATGGAAAGGCCAAGTGTATGCGATATAACAAGCAATATAAATGTACTGTAGTCAGACTGCATGCAAGGCTCCACGTGAGTTCAGATTGTTGGTCGAAGGGCACTATTTTGAAAGCTGACCTGGTTGACTCAAGCGAGCGACTCCAATCCATTTGTTTGGCAATACTTGCTGTCCCGTGTGTACATAAACTCCTAACCCCAAAACGAACTACAGCCGCTTCTGAGCTCGTATTGTACTTGCTGTGATGGGACTTGCCTTGACCGCTTGTAATGTGGAGAAGTGTGGCTCACCGATTAGAGGAGACAGACCCGGACGCAGAGGTCAGACCCGGGACCAGGGTTCAATTCCTGACGCGGCAGGGTCTTGAGCTCAAAATGTCCACGGACTCAATCATTCTCGCCTCGGTGCCTACTCGAATCATCGGTTCACACTCTACAACTCTGGGCAATAGCTTGCTTATATGGCTGGGATGCCTGTCACCCCCTCCCAACACAATCCCCAAGGATTGGAAGTCGGACGCAGGTTTGAACTTTTGGAAGGCGGGAGGGAGTCACCCTCCCGGCCGTATTTATTAAAATATGAAACAAAATTTAAAACATTAAATAAAAGTTTCATAATCATGTACAATTTTACATTTATTACATTTCGATGAAGACATGTTCTTTGGCTAACCTTAACAGATCTCTAATACAAAGGTTTCCTAGCCGAGTCTAACATCCTGCAAATGCATACATTCTAAATTAAAATTGTACATCCTAACATTAAGGGCCCACGGCAAGGTCTTAACCGGTGTCAGATCCCTACTACCAAAACTCTCGCCCTCACAGTGGGAGTGGCGCATGCGCAGAGGACTCTACCCTCATCGCCAACTGTCATTTCCATTGTCGTGGTGGGGGCCCCCTTTCCACTCGACGCCATCTTAAAGGTCGTCCGAGTTCCCGTGTGAGGTATCTGTAGGAAGGACAGCGCGGACTCCCCCTCATCCCCACACTCTCTATCCGCCGTCGCGGATATCCGGCCCCCGGGAAATTTGTAGGAGGGGCATATAGCCGCCTCCTCCCCTGGGAGGGGCCTGTGGCCGTCTCCCCTTAGGCGACCCATCCTTAGTGGGTGCCGCCTCCCCGTGGGAGGGGCCAATGGCCGCCTCCCCCCCGGGCGCTCCCATCGATTCTGGGTGGCGCCCCCCCTCTAGGGACCTTGAAATTACTGCTCACCGATCATGACCTTACCGCCACAGGCCGGATAGTTGACCAACTATCCGGCCCCCCCAACTCCTCCTAAAGGTCATGCTTCCTCAAACCCCTTAGCCATGCTATGAAGTCTCCTATGAGTAAATCATTCCCCTCCCGGGACAGGTGAACCCTATCTTTCAGATACATGTGATCACCCCGAATACACCCATGAGGAATGCTATGCAACTGCGCCGAGCGAAATAATCTACCAATTTTATTGTTTACCCTCTTCACCGAATGGTTCAGTGCTGACACCAAAAAGCCCCCCCGCCACACCTTCCTGGGAATCATGTGGGACCAGGCAATCGTGCACCCCGGGATTCTTTTCGCCAACCAGCTAACAGTAGACAAAACTTGTTCAAACAACACACGTCTACCCAGTGTCACCAAGTCATTGCCCCCCAGGTGTACTATGACTACAGATGGCGGTGACCTTTGCCGCCCTAAGAGACCCTCAACAAATGACTCGAATTGGTCAAAACAGAGCCCGCCCTTCCCATGGAAGGCCACTCTGTCCCCGTATTCCCCAGCTGCGTGAGTCGCGTCACCTGCTTTGAATACGTCCCCGGCGCGCCTCACGCATGAGTGGCCCACGACCCATACCACTCTCTCTCTAGACAGTGGTCCATGACCGCTGGTCTCCTGGTACTGGGTCGACTGCAAATTCCGCCCCGCGTGACAGGCTCGCGAAACTGTAAGTAAAACAAAAGACAAGAAGCGTGAGTGCATGTCAATTGAACTTTACAACATGTGCAATCGCACATACCTTTTGAAGCAATTCGAGGACCATCGCCCCAACTGTTTCACTTCGTTCGCACTCTGACCCCTGGCTGTAGCCTCAGTAGCAGCCCCTATCCTAAAGGAGTGGGTCCCAAAATCGCACGGGTTCATGGCCGCCGCAGCGATTGTCAGTGCTAGCACCCTCTGGAACTGAAACCTCATCAGTGGGATGCCATCCTTGTGCCACAGCAAACTCCCCCCCCATGTAGCCGCCCTCAGTGCCAAGTATTCCTCTATACACATTATCGGGCACGTGGGGGACCCTCGCGTGCGCTGCACAACAACACTATTTCCAATAGCCCCTTGGTCGGTCTTGGACCTGGCTATCGTGACCACCATCGAATCACCCCTAATTTGGACGTGATCCCTGCACAAGCCTCCCTCAACGTCTTTCTTATTCCTTGCGACCAGTTCGCTCACCCGCATAGCCCCATGGAATGCTAATGCGAAAGCTGCCCGGAACAGAACTGCTTCGAAGTGGGAGGAGCATGTTTCGTCCAGTTTCGTTATGAGTACGGACAACCTATCTAAGCCAATCGGGCGCCTTTCGTCTTGCTTGCGACCCTCAAGGCGCTGCCAGCCGCGGAGGGCTTTTTTCACCAAAAAGGAACTCGTTGGGTCTTTTATGCCATGCACCTGCGCCATGAATGAAACGGCCGCCCTGTGCCTATTGGCCATTGCCGCTGATCGGCCTTCCCTGTGCAGTGCTACCAGGAACCCCAGGAAGGATTCCTCCTGACCCCAGCTCTGATTCCCTGTCGGACCCAAAAATGTGCAATAGGAACGAAACGCTCCTTCGTATGCCTTCCTTGTCCTGGGGGCTAAGCTTGCTGCCACGAGGTCTTTTAATCCGGGGCACCGATTAGCCAAAGTGCTTCGGGGAATGGCGCCGCCACTAGGTCCGCTGTAGGTAGATAACCCCTGAACGCCTGCATATGTGAACGAGAGAGTGCATCAGCCGAATGATTCAGTACACCCGGCACATGTTTTGCCCTAAACCGTACATTCAGTCTCATGCAAAGCAGCACAACTTCTTTCAACAATCTCAAGATCCATTTGCAGCGCGCTGCCTGTTGGTTAATGCATTCAACAACAGTCATATTATCAGACCAAAACACCACTGAGCGGTCTCTGAAATCGTCTGGCCATGCCATCAGAGCGACCAAAATGGGGAATAGCTCCAGGAACCCAATGTTACTTGTGAGACCGCTGGAGTGCCACCACGCCGGCCATGTTTGCGCCGACCATCGATTACCAAAAATGGCGCCAAATCCCACGCTCCCCGCCGTGTCAGTCCACAGACCTAGCTCATCTGAAGACGCTGGCGGCTTGCTCCACACTACTCGACCGTTGAAGTCCGCCAGAAATGCCAACCAAATGCGCATATCCTGGCGAACCTCTGCAGACAGTCTTGTACGGTGGTGTCCTTCTTTGAGACCACCCATAGCTTGTGCAATATAGCGTGAGAAGGGGCGGGCCATTGGTATCACTCTCAAGGCAAAGTTAAGCTGACCCACTGTTTGCTGCAATTGGTGCAGGGTCACTTTCTCTTTACCAAGGCATAACCTCAAGGAAGCCCTAAACTTGGCCACCCTCGCCCTCGGCAAACGGAAACATCCTTCCACAGAATCGAGCTCAATACCCAGAAACTCCAGTGAAGAAGATGGTCCGACCGTCTTACCTGGTGCCAATGGTATTCCAAACTCCCTCATGAGGATGCAGAAGTCGAGCAGCGCCTGTGCACATTTCGTATCGCCGGCTGCTTCCAAAAACAGGAAGTCATCGAGATAATGCATAACATGCCTATGCCCTGTGGCCTCGGTGAATGCCCACTCTAAAAAACAACTGAACATTTCAAAATATGCACAAGAGATGGAGCAACCCGTAGGCATGCATTTATCCATGTAATAACTCCCTTGGAATGCAAAACCTAGCAAACGCTGATCCTGCGGGTGTACCGGGAGCAACCGGAACGCCGACTCGATATCTGATTTCGCCATCAGCGCCCCGGGGCCCAGGCGATTCAGCATGGCCACGGCTTCATCGAACGATGCGTACCGCACCGAACAGACTTCTGGGTCAATGGCCTCGTTCACTGAGGAACACCTTGGAGCAGACAGGTTGTGAATAAGCCTAAACTCCCCTGGGTCTTTCTTCGCGACAACCCCTAACGGGGAACAGATGAAATCCGCCACCGGTGGATGATGAAAAGGCCCGGCCACCCGCCCTAAGCTGACTTCTTTTGCAATTTTCCTCTCTACCACACTTGGATTATGTTGCGTCGATAACTGGTTTTTAAAAAAGGAGTCCCCTCGAAAATTCCCCGCCGGGATGTGGAAGCCGTGCAAGAATCCCTTCCTCAACGCCCCAGCGGAGACATGATCAGGGTATTTGTTTAACCAAGGAGTCATAGCCATGAGATCAACGGGTGTAGGCAACCGGTCACAACGTTCTACCTTACTCCTGCTTGGACCCTCCCTTTCCTCCCGCCCCGTTATTTTTCGATCTACATGAACTCTCCGGGTGTGAGGAATTCCCACAGCCCGCACACACATGCTTGAATCTGCATGTCCCTTGCGGTCTGTTACAGTTGCCTCGATTGAAGCCCCAACAGACCCCCCGCTTGCCGCCATTCCCGCCGGTTTTCGGCTGGTGATCGCCACCGGCGCCTGCTCGAAAGGGCACCGTGGGTTTATGGCGGAAGACCCCCGACCCACTCCCGCCCGACGAGGATGTACCTGCCGCCCCCGGCAGGAGCTGATTATGCCATGAGACCGAGTCTAGACAATCCCATGTCAGAGAGGCATCATATTCTTTCGCTTTTCGGAATTTCATGTCATAACCTTTCCATTCCTCTCCCTCATACATTGCATAAAAATCCATAATACGAGTTTGATAGCAAGACAGTTCAGTTAATACCTCGGGTTTACGTTCCCCCATAACTGCAGTAAATATTGCAAAGGCCTTCGCCCAATTCGTTATTGTTTCATCCACCCTGAATTCCGCCATCTTTGCACGCCACACGCTCGGGTGCCACAAATCTTTCTGGGTTTTAGCATATTCCATCTCGCGATGGTCAGTTAATAATGAAAACATATTGATATATTTGTCTCCCCATATTAACTCTTTTGTGGCCATAGGGATGTGCTGTGCCACCCTTTCCCGCCTTGAGGGTAATGAGCCCTCCCCTGCCAACGGCAAAGCGAGCTTACCCAGTTCAGTCGTTGTTCCCGCCGTTTTCTCGAGACCAACTGCAGGTCCTACCAGTGTTACCTGTGAGGAAACAAGAGGAAGATTCGCCTTTGCGGCATCTCGCGACTGCCGCAATTGCTCGATTAGTAGCTTGGCCTCTTCGGCCGTGTCTCCGGGCGCCTTGGCACCCCCTGCCTTTTTATTGAGCCATGCGACCAACTGGGTGGCCAATTCAGGAGGCATATCTTCATCGGTAGCGGGGGTAATCACTACCGGGATCGGCTGACCCGCGTCTGGGATTGGTACCAGGTTGTCTGCCGGTGTGACAGGGGTGGCCGGGGGTAACTCTGAGACCGGAACCTCCCCTGAAACCGCCCTCTTCTTGACCCGCTTCCCTCTACCCTCGGGGACGATTCCCGGCAAGGCCGGGCCTATTACCTTCTTAGGGTTACCAGGATTGTTCAGTGCCGCCAGTTGTTTTTTGACGTCCGCCAAACCTCGACCAATCGACGGGACTTGTCTGAGTTTCCGCTCCATGCAAGCCATTCGGTTCATCAACAGGCGGAGCACCTTATCCGTCTCGGAACCCTTTCCCGCTTTCTTGCCAGCCATGGTTTCGATTATCGGCTCCTAGACGATCGATGAGGTCCTAAACTTCTTCGCCTTCGAGTACTGAAAGAGAAACACAAGAATTACAAGTTTTCAAAATTGCTGCTTGTTCCATCGAGGGCTCACGGGCAGTGAGTGGGTGCAGCCTTCAGAGCACAGGAACAAGAGGACGCTTCTTCGGATTCCTGCTCTCTTTAATCTTCTGCGGGAGGGCGTGTACCCTCCTCCGGTACGCCTACTGGGCGTGGTCATCGGTGTAGGTGTCTAGGACAACCCCTCCTGGGCGGGAAAGAGGCACGCCCCGGCTACGTCGCTTCGGGCATAACAGCCGAGACACGCCCCCCTCCCAAAATGGTTTCCCGGGAGGATGGGGACACCCAACCATACGTTCGGGGGGACCGAGTGGTCGCCCCTTTCTAATCTCCACTATGGCCCCACCGCAATGGGATGCCTGGCTTTCACCTTGGGGATGCCCAGTAGGGGTTATCTCGCAGGGAAAAGCCAGGACGGGTTCCCAAAGCAAGTGCCTTCAGACCTTATGGTGAAAGGCGCTATATAAGAACATATGATTTACGATTTTTATTTAAGGGTGTGTCTAACATTGCAGCCTCCGACATGCTCCTGTGAAATTATGTGCTCCACGGCCTTAAATAAACATGTGTCTATTATCTGGGTAATTGGGACCTGCAGAAGTGCTCACATACATTTGTGCTGCCTCACACGCGGCGTACCCGCTATGAGATTACATTAAAAGCCTTTCAGATGGTTCCAAATACTGAACTATATTTCTTTTTAAAATATCCGGTCTATATGAATCAAACCCATGAACCAGGGTTTAGAGCACCCGCCCATTACCTAGCTGAGCTATCAACTGATGTTCCTTGACAACAGCGCAAAGTCAAGCCAAAGGCCATTGGAGCGCTTTACGGGAACACCAATTACGTTACACAATCACCATATTATATGTTCTAAAAGCCACCACGGGATCCAATAATGCCCTGCTGCAGGCGCGCAACGACATACATAGTACGGTACGTGGAAAGATGACCAATTACGTTACACAAGCACCATATTCCACGGTACGTGGAAATATTACAGTGTTACTGGGCAGGCTGCAAGACATAGTAGCAATATTTGCAATGTACAGGGCACGTAGAGTTGCAGTGTGTAAACATCCACAATACTGGAGTAGGCACAACATGGCAGCACCATCCGAATGGCCCATCTGCACGAACACTGGGGGCGGGGAGGGGGGGGGGGGGGGGGTTTACAGCACTTGCCGTGTACTCGGGCCTCTGCTGCTTAATCTGGATTCTACGCCAGAAACGTTTCTAAATTCAGTCAGGCCCCACGGGGAGAAGTGAAGCAAGAGGTACTCTCAGATGGTATCTGCTTATTTTAAATAGGAATTAGGCTGAAGGGTATCACAGCAATTTATATGATCGCAAGTTGAATTATAGATGGGAATATTCACCTCTAAGAATAGGGATTTTAGGTGATCCTAGCCTGTTTGAGCCTTCTGCCGGACTCAAACCTAGTTCCCCAGCCTCATAGTCGGCCGCACTAGCCGCTAAGCCACAGCCCCTCTGTGTAATGGAACCAGCCCGAGTACACCAGCTGTGCAATCAAACATGTCATGTCACTCCCCCGCTTTTGAACACATCGCTCAACCGCCGTAACACTTGCCACCCACAATGATGTACTACACCAGGGAAGGGATGTGGCTTCTAGACCAAGTGAAGTTTGAAACTCTGGGCCCCTTACTTCCGAACACGACCGCTTTGGCAATGCGCCATCCTGATGAATGGGCCTACCAATTACCGTAGGGTTTGCCTAAAACAAGGGGCCAATCCTTACTTGCTCCACATTGCGCACATCCCTTACTGCAGAACTAGATCCACCAACCCTGCCTATGTGTCGCAGCACACAGTCCGGGGGCGGGTGCATTTACTTTCCAGTCCCTGCTGTCTACATGTCGATAAGGCTGCCCAGCGAAACCTCCGGCCGAAATCCTCCTCCTGTTTGTCCACACGGACAACTGCTCCTTCGTCCGAAAACAACCATTGGCCGTGCCCCTGCCTCTCCGGCTGTAACTGCCCCTCCGAGAGGCACCGTTAAAGAGAGTCCTCAGCGAAGCCCTTATCCCTGTCTGCCGCTCCTGTCGCTCCACCGTCGACATCTTTGCAACCTAAAAGCCTCTTGTGACGTTGATGCCGGGATCTTCCTGCCTCATGTGATGTTGATGCCGGGCTACAGGCTTGAACAGTGTTCCAGGACCTGCAAAAACAAACGAGAAAAACAAGGAAAATAATTACAGCCTCCCACAGGCTGGAAGGGCAGGCTGTGGCGCGCAGGAGTTAAAGACGCAGACTCTTGCGCTCCACTGCCTTTTAACCCTTCATCGGCCAGGCCAGATCTAACTGGCCTAGACTTTGTTCCCTTCGTGACCCGGAAGTGACTCAATCACTTCCAGGTCAATAGGGGACCCAGGCCATAACTGCGGCGGGCCGATGTCGGCCCCGCCTTTCCTGGATGCTCCCGATTTTGACCTTAACTATCTATCTATCGAGTTGCAGTGGACAGTATGGAAGTCCTGGAACTCTGAAATAGAAGAGACATAATATCTTCAGTGTGTTGTGCTAGGTATTTCCCTCTTGGAACCCCTGTTTGCACAAATAACCCAATACATAAGTATAACTACGTGATTGATAACACTAGATGTTGCTGGAGATGTTGCCTCGCATTTGTAGCCCTGTGGTGGTATTATGAGTTCCAGGATACGCTGAAATAAAATCTTTCATCAAACATACCTGACACCAGGGGGGCATGGCTTGACCGCCGAGCACGATGGCTGAGAGGCGGTAGAGCTCCTGATGCCGATGGCCTAAAACTGCCAAATATCCATCACATATCTCTTTGCTCCACCCCAAACGATCGGAAGGGTGTGTGTGACACCTCCGCTGTGGTGCCTACCGCAGGCAAGTGATTTCTCTGAGACTCCTGGGCAAAGGTGGAATGGAGTGACGACCGAGCCCCACATCCCCGGGGTCGAGTAGTGGCAGGCATGATATCCATGAGGGCGGCAGCGGATGCTGCTTGGTGGCGGCGCCCCAGAAGTTTGTGCCTACCACCTCGCACCCAACTTCCGCTAAATGCAGGGGGCCTCTGTAACATCTTGCTGATCGGCCTCCCCACCCTTCAACCTACTGAAGCCATATGGTAGCTGCGAGGAGTGGAGGCATATTGGCGGTCCGTAGTGCTACTCCTATTTTCCTGACCATCTATCACCAAGCAGCCCTGTCACAGGTCAACGAGCAGGGCTGCGGCTTAGTGCGCTGCTTGCTGCGGAGGGTGCCCTTCGAAGAGGAGGATCGGAAGCTGACTGATCGATTTCCCCAACAACCACCAACGAGACCGACCGCTGGAAGCCACACTGCGACAATCCAGCGTGAGTTGCTGGGGAGCAGTAAACTATGGGTTCATTCTTTCGCTGCTGTGTGTGGGGCACGTCGGGCTCTCTCCACTCCCAGAGACGCATTTGGGGCCACCCTGGCCTTGTGTGCCTGGAAGCTGGCCGTTTTCACCATTGCTGAGATCCTGCCTCCCGGCAAGTCATAACGGCACACTGTGGTGGGGTTGGCGGAGTATATTCCAGTTGCACATGGGCACAACTATTGTATAACACTTTGGACCAGGTGTATTCTGCCTGTGGTGCCTGACTGGTACATCAGCATAGCGGACAAGGTGACCCTTTTTTGGAGCACTGGAGTTAGTGCGTGCTACGTTGGGGGGCCCTGGCAGCCCCCTGAGTGCTGTGGGAAGCAAGTGACCCGCATATGTGCAGTGCTGGTGAACGATGCTCTGCATGTGATGCTGCGCCATTTCAGGACCGAAGGGGCAGCCGTCTTCACTTCAAATGAAGTTGGATAAATACACAACCCCTAAAGGAGGCGAACAGGAGGGGACCACTAAAGGGGAGACGGAGAGGTCTTTCGACACCATCCGAAGGAGAACCAATGCTGGTGGATGTAATGGCAGCCATCGCGGGTGTGCGTACCTCGCTGGAGCACCGAATGGACATTATTTCAATTGACATGGCATTGCTATGGACTGATTTGAAAAACATGAGTGAAAAAGTGAAAAACATTGTAAGGGGTGACCAAGGACCTAAGTAGCGGCACCCAACGAAAGGGCAGGGAAATCAAAGATCTCCAAATGGCGCAGAAAAGAATGGATGTCCAATTAGACGACTAAGAAGGCCGCACGCAACGTAATAATAGTAGAATTATTGGGTGCCCGAATGAGCGGAAGTACCGGCCGCGGACTTGTTTGTGCAGGATTTAATCATGAACCACTTACGTCCCATGTCTCTCTCTAAATTCTTTATGGTGGAAAGGGCACAAACGGTGCCAGGAGGAAGACCTAAGCCTGGTACCCGCGGAGGCCTATGCTGGCACAGCTCCGTAACTTCAGGGTCTGGAACAGTGTTCTACAGACAGCACGTGCTAACCCCTCCTCTAAGGATTGATAACAGTGAACTGTCCTTTTTCCCAGATTTCACCATGGCTGGTGTTGCACCTTCCTGGATGTTAAGAAACTGCTGAGGGATAAAAGTATTTGTTATGCAATGTTGTTCCCGCCCAAGCTACGCGTAGAAGCAGATGGCAAAACCTGTTTTTTTTACACACCGGAGGTGGCGCAGGAATGGTTGGAGGGCTGCAGACTGGCAAAGACCCACAATGGCAGATGAACTGTAGGCATTGGGACTGCTAAATGATTGTATTGCCAGGCTGGCCATTGTTGGCATGGAGACATAAATGACGGCCCTGCGCTCAATAACACAAGTTGGATCGAGACACTGAACTGAGCAGGCCAAGTGAACATTTTCTGAATTATTTGCCTATATTTGTATGTGATGTATGTCTATATTTAAATCCATTTTTGTAAAGCGCAAACTACTCACCCTTAAGGGTCTCAAGGCGCTGGGGGCCGTCGTGACAATTAAATGAGCTATTACCCAGAGTCACATGGTGCTGAGTTGACCTGGCACCAGAGTTGGGGATCGAACTGTGAACCCTGTGCTCCGAAGTCAGCTGCCCTGACCTGTTCTTGGGGAGCATACAATAGCGGTGGAGGGTCCATTGGGCGGGAATCTGCTGCCTCTCCCCCCTTCAATTACTAGTTAGTTTATTAGTTAGGGTGATAGGCACTCTGCACTATTGGGGTCATGGGCAATTCCAAGCCCAGAGTGTGGATGAGCAGGGTGGGCAAGAGGGTGGGGGTATTGGGAGTTTTGTTCTTGTAGGTATAGTTTTTGTTTGTCACAGAATTGTAATTAGCAAGCCTAATCACAGAATATGCTTTGACCAAGAGCTTGATGTTGAAAACACAAGAATCTATTGTCTGTGGGTGGGGGCTCCGGGGGCACAGCTAAACACCTGCCCCCCTAATGGTTAATCTTTATCCGAGCTACGGGCACTGCGAGTGATAAGCAAATTAAGTTACTATCCATTACACTCAGGGACCTGGGGAGGCAATACTTACGTTTCCCACCAGTAGACTGGTAATAGGAGGCGACTTAAACTCAGTCATTTCAAGGATACTGGATCGTCACCCTCCTAGAGACATACCTCCCTCACAACTGCACCTCCTGTGTTTCCTGGAAGCCATGGGGCTGGTGGACATGTGGAGGGTGTATCACCCTACAAAGACACAATACACGTTCCACTCTGGGGTTCACAAAAGCTTATCCTGCCTGGATTACATCCTCGCCCCAGCTGCACAAGTTGGCTATGTCAGAGAAGTAAGAACTCTGGCCAGGGGAATATCTGACCACTCCCCAGTCTGGTTACACATGGTATATAGGAGGGATGACTGCACTCTGGTTGCGAAACCCAGCAGTTAAATTAAAGCTGGAACAAGAGATTGAACACTACTTTGCCGAAAACGACGGCACGGTTACCTCAGTGCGGTTCTTTGGAAGGCCTTGAAAACAATGATACGGGGACATGCCCTTTACCAGATTTCTGGGGTAAAAAAAGATAAACACTCCACACTTCTCCTACTGGAGGATGACATTCTCAGATTGGAGGAAGGACTCCCGACATCCGTAGACCAAGACCCAGCATACATTCTCCACTTGAAGCAAGAGGAATATAGGTCACAGGAACGAGAAGTGCCAAATCTATACTCAATCACAAACTGGGGAGAGTACACGAGCTAGGGGACAAGGCTGGGAAATTGTTAGCCTGGTTGGACGGGAGGGAAGCAGTGAGCCGACTGGTCACAGAACTCAGGGCAGCGGGTGGGCAAAAATGTACTGACCCGCAGGATATTGGGAACGAGTTTGGCCGCCACTATGACTTGGTCTACAATTCTATACCCCTCAGACAAGAGGTAGAAACTAAGGAACTACTGGCAGAAATTAATCTGCTGGTATTAACAGACACTGATAGCACTTCACTGGAGGAAGACATTACCACAGACGAGATAGCGCTGGCTATTCGTTCCCTCCAGACCGGAAAGGCAATGGGCCCTAATGGCCTCCAAATCGAACTGTACAAATTGAGGCCTGCTAAAATAGCCCCCTCCTTTGTAGCCATGTTCATGGAGAGTCTAGAAGAGGGATCTCTTCCCGAGGTCCAAAGATTGGCTACCCTGGTAGTGATATATAAGGAGGGGAAACCAAGAGACAGCTGCACGTCGTATCAACCCAAAACGCTTTTACCTCTGAGGCCAAAATTCTGGCCAAATTACTTGCCACCCGCCTGATTCGCGTCCTTCCAGAGTTGGTCCATCCAATCCGGTTTTATGCCATTGCGCAACACATCCCTTAATTTACGGAGGGTGCAAGGTGTTCTGGGAAGGGCTGACACCATCGTGGAAGATGCAGTAGTGGTGTCTCTGGACGCCACTATGGCATTTGACACCATAGAATGGCCATCCATGTTCACCATCCTGGAACAGTTGGGGTTCGGCCCTAAATGTATTTGCTGGGTCTGACTTTTGTACACTGACCCATTAGCGCAGGTGGTGGTCAACAATAAAAAATCCTCTATCTTCCGGCTCCACAAGGAAAACAAGACAGGGGTGCCCCCTGTCCCCCCTGCCTGTGCTCTTACATTGGAACCTTTGGCCTGCTGGATCCGACGCGACCCTATCATGAGAGGACTGCGCTGGACTAATGACTGGGAGGACCGGCTATTGCTATACGCAGATGATATCTTGTTATACTTGGCTTCCCCAACAGATCCCTGCGTAGAGTCCATAACATCTTCACCAATTGTGACACGTCCTCCGGATACACCATTAATTGGTCAAAGTCATTAATTCATGTGCTTCAAGGTAAGCCTTCAGTCATACTGAGCGAATATCAACTCAAAATAGTGACGGATGGGTTTAAGTATTTGGGGATTTTTGTCACCAAGGAGCCCAAATTATTTTACAATACTAAACTCTCACCGCCATAGCAGCGACTGAAATCTGCCATAGCACATTGGCAGCATCTTACATTGTCCCTATTGGGGAGAGCCGCATTGTTTAAAATGATGTCTCTCCCCCGGGTTTTGGATGTCCTGCTGAACTCGCTTATTCTGGTCCCTTCATCGTATTTCATGCAGGTGGAAAGTGTGCAGCGGTTGCTGATTTGGGGGAGTGGTCGCCATGTATCATGTTCTGGCGGTTAGTGTGGAGCTGGTATGATGGGGGGATTGGTTTTCCCAATATTAAAAAATACTACTGGACAGCACACCTAGCTGCTATTAAGCATTGCATATACCGCTCCCCCATGTATCCTGGCTATGCCATGGATAGGTGGCTCCTCCCCGGGGTGAATTACACAAGAGCATTGTATTCTAAACCGGCCAAATATCCCCTTACGGGCCCAAACAGCACTCGGTACAGGTTTGGCACCAAGTCCAGAAAGAGATGGGATGAGCGACAACTATAACATGACTCACTCCACTATGGGACTCTGAACAATTGGGGGATCTCTGGAAAACGAAGGGGTTTGATAAATGGGATATGATAGGGTTCTCCTGAGTGGGCGATCTCTAGGAGAAAAAAGATGTAATGCCATTTCCAGCCCTCCAACAAAAGTTTGAACTCATGGACACTGAAAGATTCTGATACATGCAGGTGCGGCACACGCTATACACTGTTATCCTGAAGGGAGAGACCCCTCCTGAGGCTTCTCCTCTCAAGGACAGGCTCCCGGACGGCTACATGCCCAAGAAGGCAATCTCCCTAACCTACCTAAAACTTATATAAATCACTTGCCTAACCCTCTCCTTCGGCTCCGTGCAACGTGGGAAAGTGACTTAACAGAATTGGATGAGGAAGAGTGGATGGAAGCGCTGGCATCCCCGCAAGAGGGGACAATATCCTCGAAGCTCAATCTGGTGCAACTGAAAATATTGCACAGGATATATGTTACCGGCCCGTCTCTGGTTAGAATGGGATATGGAACTGACCCTAATTGCAGGAGGCGGTGTGGTTGGGAGGGCTCCTTTTTACATGTTCTGTGGGAATGCCCCTGCATAGCGAGGTACTGGAGGGCAGTCACCTCATGTATGGGGTAAGTTCTGGGGCAGATAATAACAATGGAGGCTAAACGGTGTCTTCTCAATATATGGGAACGAACTGATGTATGTGTAACCACAAAATCCAGACCAAATATGGGATGAGGGAGCCAGAGACACGAGGTGCTGGAAGCTGGCAGCCTCCAACATAAACTGTGTACCACAATAAAGCCGCCCCCAGTGGGGTGTCGCTGGTGCTAGTGCAGTTTAGTCTGTGAGTGCAGGCATCTCACAAAAAGTGAAGGACTGGTCTCACACACCGCCAGGTGTCATGCTTCATCATAGACCCGTCCTCGCCCTCCAAAAACTTGGGGGCATATTACCAAGCAATAGCGATAATTATCGCTATTGCTTGGTTAGCGGGACAAAAATATCACCGAGCGCCGAGGATTTTTACCGCTGAGATAACTTGATATTATCAAGGTTTATCTCAAAAGCGGTAAAAATCCTGCGAAATGCATGAATATCGCTGAAAAATCAGCCATATTCATGCATTATCGTGACAATGCTCTTAGCCATGTTATCCACCTTCCATTGGATAACATGGCTAAGAAATGCTTTTAGCAGGCGTTAGCTTTTGGAGATATTTGCGCCTAGCGCGAATATTTCCAAAAGTTGTTAATAGGAGTTAGAGATGTTAGCGACTGTTTTCAGTCGCTAACATCTTGGCACGCCCACTTTGCATTTCATTAGCGATAATTATCGCTGACATGCAAAGTGGGCCCCTAAATGCCTGCTATCGCCTACAAGCTGTCGCTAACTGGTGTTAGCGACAGCTTGGTAATAGGGCGATAAAATTATTGCCGCATTAGCGGGAAAAAGTCCCGCTAATGCGGCGTTAATGCCCATGGTAATATGCCCCTTGGTTTGGTAGAGAGCGGGCATACACCTGACGACAGGGATGCACTTCTAAACTAAGTGGGGGCCAATGGGAAAAGGTAGTGAGTTAATAGGCCATTAAAGATGTCAACTTAAATGTAATAGTGCTGGCCTCTGTTTGCTAGTTAAAACAAAGTGATTGGTGTAATGGGGATATTATTGTCCCCCCACCACTATCAATTGGGTCAACATGTTTCTGCCTAAAGGCCCAGTTGGGTCAGCGGCAGTCATCAGGACCGTGATAAACAAAAACAACGGGCTCCACTCTTACCAAGCTATGGTGAGAGGATTTCCACTCAGTGGGGTGATGAGGATCACACTCCACCGTGATATGGCTTATTTCTTAAGCCCTATAATGAGGACACTTTTGCCCCATAGGGGGGTGAGGGCAGGAGACCCCTTAGGTCAGATAATGTAGCTGGACGTGATCTCTGCCTCTGTGCCTAAATCTGGCTCCTTGGCTGATTTAAACAGTAAAGAACACATTTGGGTAACGTTAGGCTTACTAGTCGCTAAAAGGAACATTGCTAGGAAGTGGGGAGTGCACATGGCCCCGACGCATGGCCCCGACGCTGTGGGAATGGAAAAGGGACATGGATTGGTCCATGTTTAGAGAAAAAACAGTGTATGTCACAAGAGGATGCCCCAGGAAATGGATGCAGATATGGGGAAATGGAACGAATACAGAGGTACCATTTGTGAGCCATCTGCTTTACCGACACAGCCACCCCTGGAGGACTAAATAACCTAATGGTTGACTATAAACTAGATTCGCAAGATAG
The DNA here is from genome assembly GCF_964263255.1 of Lissotriton vulgaris. NCBI lineage: Eukaryota > Metazoa > Chordata > Amphibia > Caudata > Salamandridae > Lissotriton > Lissotriton vulgaris. The sequence continues at coordinate 1,273,233,924 of NC_141696.1, read as the reverse complement.
TGTGAACTGTGTAATGTATCACAAACTGCCATGCCTTGTATATTTTCTGTAAATGTGTATACTGTAACAATCTTTTTTTCCGATTGACAATAAAAAGGAACTTAAAAAAAGAATAATATAAATATACCTGACACCAAAGAGATTGTATAGGATATACCTGGAGTACTATCATGTGCTCAAGAGGCAGAATCAATGAAGAAGACTTTTTGGAAAAGCTTTAGTCATACCCATTCTTGCACAGACACTGGCAAATTAAAGTAAATTCAGCCACAAAATTAGAAGCAAAAGATCAAGCGTAGGCCTGAAACGTGCTTGCCTGACTTAATGACCAGACACAGAGTACTGCAGCCAGAATGTACATTCTTTGACCTGGCATTTGTGCTGATCAAAAAACACATCGCCATGGACTTGAAAACAGTGTGTCCCTTCTACATCAGCATGGGAAACCAAATTCTTAAAATCAACTGAGGCCGAAACTTCAGCTCTTTGTGCTTTGTGTTGTGGGGGTCATAATGGTGCTGGTGTTGAAATCTGGGAGATTATCTTCATTATCCAATCAGGGAACAACAGCGACAAACTCTGCACCTAAAGACATACACATATGTCGTCAAATTTCATGGACTCAGTATAAACTCCTATACAGACGACATTCAACTGAACCTCTCGCTCACTGAGGACCCCTCCAATGCCAAAACAAACTTCTGCCACATAATTTCCAATGTAGCTAAATAGATGAAAAACAACTGCCTTCAACTCAATTCTGACAAAACTGAAGTTCTGATCTTCGGGAAAAATGCCTCCCCTTGGGACCACAGCTGGTGGCCTGCATAAATTCGGACCTACACCCCCACCGACTGGCCATGCACGCAACCTCTGCATCGTCCTCGACAGCCAACTGACCATGAATCAACAAGTCTACACTGTCACCTCCTCCTGCTTCCACACACTCAGCATTCACCACAGAATCTTCAGATGGATCCCAACCAACACCAGAAAGACTGTCTCGCAGGCCCTTGTCACCAGCCACTTTGACTACGGTAATGCCCGCTTTAAACCAGCATCCCCAACCTGCTCCTCAGAAGACTCCAGACCATACAGAACACTGCAGCCAGACTCATCATGGACCTCGCCAAACATACCCACATCACCGCCACCTGAGAGACCTCCACTGGCTACTTATCCAGAAGAGATGCCAATTCAAGATCCTCATGCATGCCTACAAAGCCCTCCACGACCTAGGACCTGCCTACATCAACAACCAACTGAACTTTCACCATCCCTCCAAACACCTGCACTCCTCTTCACTCACACACACACCTGCTTTGGTCGCAGCCACATCAGTGGCTGCTCCTTCACCTACATTGCTGCCAAGACCTGGAATGACCTTCCCCTCCAGCTACATACAGCCCCCTCACTGGCAGACTTTAGAAAGAGACTCAAGACCTGGCTGTTCAACTGATACCCATAAGGGTGACAGTTTTGCACTTACACATGCTGTTGATTCAATTTGACAACCCCCTTGAACCTGAAGAAAGCCTAATGTTGCTTTGCTTTATACAGTAGGTGTAGTATAACCATCATATTCCACACTATAGGGCAAGAGGACAAGTCAAAATGAATTCTAGCACTGGACGCTAATGACAATAGATGTGTTATTGTGGATGGCAATGCTCTACCACCTCCCTTGCTGACAATCTACTTGACTACACCGCGGAAAATATTGCAACAGCTGTAAAATGTGTACAATTATTTCACATGACCTGGTTGTCATGACATACTGTTTGTTGTCAATCTGAGAAAGTTTGAGTTTCTTTTATTTGTATTTGGAATGAAGGCACTCTTGGCCTCCACAATGTGAACTTTACATTATTTTGATTTCATGCACATTTTTGTTTGAGATGTCCCTATGATAAAACTAAGAAAAATATTTTACAAATTCTATAAAGTACAGACATTTGTTGCTGGTATGCTCAAATATTGTCAAATCAGCAGGCGACTCAAGCAATGTTTTAAAAAGGACAATGGCCTCTGTTACAAATATCAATTGGCGGACAAAAATTCACATAAAAATACAAGAATTTCACATCACACTGCCCTTACAATAAATGGTTCATCTGAGACTTGTAAAAAAAAAACATAAAGGAGGTAGTGCGCCCATTGTGTTAAATTATGCTGTCATACTAGTGTTAGAAACATGCAAAAACACATTAAAACCATAAATGTAGACACCGTAATAAAGCTGCCAACAGCTAGGCGAAATGCAGAAATAAAAGCTAACGGTGGGCATATATTCACCCTGGTTGGCAATGCTCCTTTAGAATTTGAAGGGTAAAGTTCAATAAACCTTCAATAGACCCCAAGTTTCCATAATATAACATCATCTATGATGAGACCACTGACAATCTGTGTGCACAGACATGAGACCCAAACTAATGTTCACAAATTAGCCTAAGTAATACCAAGGGCATATTGCACAACTATAACTGTTTCTAGGATACACTCAACCACTGAAACCACAAAGGACCAAACCAAGATTAACAAACTATGCTGATGTATCTGTCTGGCAATCTACCTCACTACCTGGCAGGAGGATCACATTGTTCGGAGTTCTTCCCCTTCATTGTGTACAAAGAATATGGAATGCCAAAGCTCCTCTGCTTCAAACAAATACTTTGGTGAACTGCCATCCCAGCTTTACTGTAAAGTCTCTGTAGGAAGGGTCAAATCAATGACATATTATCAATGTTAACAATATTGATTCACAAAAATATCCGAAAATAAATATATTTCACCAAAATTTCGCCTTCCTATATATTACCTAATGTAAACACAAATATTGATAACCAAAATATTACTGTTAAAAATATCTTTTTTCACATATATTGATAAAAAAATATCAGAAACAAAATATTGTTACCTTTAAATACGCATATAAATAATTAACAATATCATAGCATACAATATCAACTACATTAATATTGTCAAAAATAAATAATTTCAACTACAAAACATAAAATTCATGTGTAACAAAAATGATAAATAAACATTGAAAAATATATAACTTTTCTAAGAACATTATATCCATTTTATATGACTAAAATAAAAATAAACCCCCCTCCCAAAACATATTTGCTTCCATATTTATTAATATTAATACAAAAGTATTTCCAACGGGCATTAACATTTAAACATTAAACAAAAATAATTGTAAATATATACATAAATAAAGCATCCAAATTAAAACAAAAGTTTCAAAATATATATTCAACATTTCAAAATAAACACTAATTAGCATTGACCATGAAAGGAAATAACTGAAAAAACTCAAACTAAAAGAAGACTAACCAATGCAAACTACTGTAAGCAAAATTACCCTATAAAATTATACAAACAATTAAACTAACAATATAAAGGCACACAAAATGTGACTACTTACTACTCCAAAAACTGCAAAAGCTGTAAGAAGATGACTCTGCCAGATTTTCCAAACACAACTTGAAAACAAAAGTGGATAAACATATACAATTATTTTCCAAAGTAAGTAAAACATTTATTTATACTACCATAAAAACGAATTAAGTTAAAAAAGTAAAATAACAAATAACTAACAAAACCTTGCTTTTATGTCTCTAACTCTTGGTACTACTAAGAAATTACTGCAACATTGAGCACATGTTAATGTATTGAAATAAGACAGCAGTCACATACCTGGAAAAAGAAACACAAAAAGTAAGTTAACAAACAAAAAATATTAAATAAAAAATTCACCCTAAAACGTTAAAAATAAAATGAAACTCCCTCAGTCCCCACTACCTTCCAACAAACAAATGTTTAAATAAAAGTAACACAATTTTTCCAGGACAGAAAAGGAGCCACCTGACCCACATTACAGCACCCCAAGAGCAAACCTGAAAATAAAGAATGCAATTTCCAGCAAGAACACACTTGTAAGTATAAAATAATTAATGACTACAATAATTTTGTATATCAATAGTAAATGTACCATACATTATAGCATTAAAAATGGCATAAATGTAAACATTTACATTAATATACTATTACTCTATTTTCAGACATAATGACAAAGAGAAAGATACTTGCCCATACCACTGAACTTAGACCTTCAAGCGCTTCCCGCTCCGTCGGCTTCCACACCCACCTAGGGCCCACATCTCGAGCCAACCTAGCCCCGCTTTCACGCATCCAGAGCTTACCATTAGAAGCATCCCCAAACTCTTAACCTCCCGCCCGTGTAATCTTCCCACACTCCAGGCTACTGAAACTCCGACTAGGGGTCACAACACTAGTATTGAAACATCTAATAGGACCCAGAACTCTAGTCGATTTAGCCCCACCACTAAGCTGCCAACTCAGTCCGACAGAATCCCTTCCACCCTTTCGGCCCCCTGTACGCAAATTCTTTCCTCTCATAGGCACGCTGATTGACATAGCCCCCCACACTTCAACCAAATCACTTGCCTGCAACCGGCCCCCGGCCCGCCTGAACCCACCTCTAGGTTACCAGCTCATTCTATTAGAACTGCTCCCATGCAACTAGCCCCTGCCTGCCAGAACCTACCCCTCTTAGAGATATCGATAAGCTCCACAGCAGAGCCACCGAATTAACACTGAGCATCCACAAGTCCATTTTGGACCAAAAGCACCACCTTCACATCACTGAACTCTCCTTCTTGAATCTCTGGCTCTCGCTGAACATGACCCACATCCCTTTCACTAAGCTCCGCCATGTCAGAGGGGTGGTCAATAGCAACCTAGCTAGAGTTCCCATCTCTGCTACTACCCTTGACACTCACTCCTACCCCTCCCTATCCGACCTCCTAATAAACTGCCGGTCAGCTGCAAAGCATGCATTTGATGTAGCCGACCTCATCCTGAGACATAAATCGGACTTAGTGATCTTGACTGAATCTTGGCTCAAGAAATCCTCATCGCCCTACCTAGACCTCTATGTCCGGCCCAATTACAACATCGTAAGGATGGACAGGCAGTCAAAGAAAATAGGGGGTCGCATTGCCTGTATCTACCGCTCTAACCTTGTTACGGAACTGCCAGTGGACCCTACAGACTCCTGCGAATACCTTGAACTCTCCATTTCCAACAACAACTCCCAACTGTGCAAACTTCACATCTTTTACCACCGCCCAGACAAGAATGACACCTTTACGGTCCTCTAATGGGAATCATCACAGCCAAGGTCACTCCAAACTCTAATGACATTTTCCTTGGCGACTTCAAGTTGAATTGGACTGATCCTAAGGACCCTCAGGTCAATGCCATCAGAGACTTCTTGGCCGATCAAGCCATTACCCAAGCCTGCTCCCTCCCTACTCATTCGAAAGGTGCCACCCTAGACTGGATCATTGCTAAGGAATCAGCGGTCAAACTTATCTCTATTGACCCTTGTGATTGGTCTGACCACCACACCATCACTTTTCTCCTGCCCAGTACCCACAAGACAAGGGCACCTCAACATGTGATTCCCAAACGATGGGTTAGAGACACCAAGAACCTGTATCATGAGAAACTGTCAGCGTGTTGTGAGACCGACCTCCCCCCCATCAGTGCACCTAAGGGCAACAACCTAGCGGATCACTATTCCTCAACCATATCCGACATTCTCGATCCCTGGCACCACTAAAATTAAAAAGAACTCAGGTCACAGGCAGGAATCCATGGTTCAGTGGATCCCTCAACAAGAAGAGGAGATCCCTTTGACAGACGGAACAAAACTGGAAACAACACCCTTCAGCAGCCCATCTAAAACTTCTCTGCCAGGCCAGAAATGCCTACAACATGAAAATCCTCAATTCTAAAAATAATTTTTCAGATCTGAACTTGAGAACGCCAAAAATCGATCTTGAACATTGTTTGACTCGGTCAAACACCAATCCAACAAATGAGTGAAAACCTCCAAAGAGACACCTAAACCTCTAATATCAAGCAAAGAATTTTCATCCTTCTTCTGTGACAAAATCTCTGGCTTAGGAAGTCAACTTAAATCCGCAACTCACCACCAAAATCAAAATATGCCAGCTCTACCAACTCTCTCTGCGCTGTCTTCCCAAACCTCACCCAAAAACCTAGCGCACTGGCCCAACTTTAAAATCTATGACGAACACTCTATCTCGAGAATTCTAGCCTCCTAAAACCTGAACAATCACTTTAATAATCATCTCCCTTCTAACTGCCTAGCTGCCGCCTCTCAGGCTATCATCCCTTCATGGACCTCAATAATCAATGCCTCTCGCCTACAGGGCTCAAGTCCTGATTCGCTCAAGGCTGGCCAAGTTGTCCTCCTTCCTAAAACAACCTACGCTGGACCCTGCTTCCACTGAGAACTATAGACCCACATCCAACATCCCACTCCTAGCCAAAGTTCTGGAAAAATGTGTGCATCAGTACCTGAGCCTACACATCAACAACTTCCATCTGCTAGATGACTTCCAATCTGGGTTCAGAACTGGACACAGCACGGAAACCATGCTCCTTCACATTGTGGATGACACCCTCCAAGTCCTCGACCAAGGCAAATCCTGTCTCCTAATCCTCCTAGACCTTTCTTCTGCCTTTGATATGGTTAACCTCAAAATTCTCCTTGAACACCCCAAACTCAGGATGGAATTGGATGGCACCGTCATTGAATGGTTTAGATCCTTCCTCCTAAATAGCTCACAGAGAGTCCTCATCAATGGTAATCTATCCGCACCCTCTCCGGTTACGATTGGAGTCCCCCAAGGATCAACCCTCTCCCCTCTCCTCTTCAATCTTTACCTTGAACCACTCACCGAGGTGCTACGTGCCGCCAATATCTCCTACCTTATGTACGCCGCTGATACACATATCTACATAACAATCTCTTCCCCTGAGGACATTTTCTCCTTGAACGAGGCCCTGAAGCTGACAGTCCATTGGTTCACCGCTAACCAGCTTAAATTCAACGCAAACAAAACTGAATTTCTTCTAATATCCCCACCCAAAACCAATCGAGACATCCAGGAATGGATCAAGACCATCACAGCACTAAACTGTCCGCCTACCATTGTTGACTCAGCAAAATCCCTTGGAATAACCCTTGACTGCAGCCTGAACATGCGTGGCCATATAAAATCGAAGGCCAAAATGGCCAGATTCCATCTGAGTTACCTAATAAACCTAAAACACTTCCTCAATGTTTCTGACCTTAAAACGGTAATTCAGGCACTAGTCATTTATAGACTAGAATATGGATGCTCTACCTTCGCAGGGCTACCCAAGAACTCTCCGGCCCCATTGACAGTCTGCCTCAACACCGCTGCCACACTCCTAACTGGCTCAAAGAAATTCAACCACATCTCTCCCCATCTCAAAGTTCTGAACTGGCTTCCTCTAGAGGCCAGAATTCAACTTAAACTAGCCTGCATTACTCACTAAGCTCTTCACTCCAATCTCCCTGCATTTCTCGCCCACAAACATGTGATATCTGGAGGAGCCAGAAACTCCCGATCTGCCAAAGACCTGTTGCTGCAACCAGCACACTTCCAGAAGAAAAAAGCCTACAATCTGGCCTTCTCTGGGGCCGCTCCAAGAAGTTGGTACTCTCTCCCACCCACCATCAGAAGACTTCCATCCTTGGCACACTTTAAAAAGGAGACCAAAACCTTCTTATGAGCAAATACCTTGTCTAATGATTACATTACAATCACCTCAGCAGCATGTGCCACCTCTGCATTATCCACGGCTTCTACGGATGATACCTATTCCTGCACTTCTGGGCATCCCACCCAAGAGTTGAGACTGTGTGCCTTCTTTTATAATGTATCTACCTGCTTTCATTTTTATACCACATGTAGCCGGGACCTTAGACTGCGTTCTTTTTCGTGTATAATGTATCCCCTATTTCATCCAATTGGTCCCTCCCTTATTAGCACTTTGAATTCCTTCCTTAATCCTGTAAAGCGCTCTGATACCCTCATGGGTCTGGTTTGCGCTCTATAAAACTATAAAATAAATACATCACATCACTGAAAGGGAAACACATTCTCTCACATTACTCTCTCACCTAAGACACATTTACAGCCAAGTAAGTATTAGCATGGAAACTATCAATTGGAAATGTACTAAATATTACTCTAATGGTGGCTGTGGGAGGGCCACTAATAAAGATGACGTTGTTACTAGTATAAGGGAACTCAACCACTTCCTAAATGTCACTGAAATTGAACTAAGGCATGTACTATAAGATTTGAGAGAGGCACGTCTATCTCTCAAGAACCCACGGCATTAATGCTGAAAGATATAGGCCCACATGCATCATCCCGGGATTTTGCGAGTTCTAAAGTGCAAAAAATAGCGATTCGCATTTTAGAATTTGCAAAATGGGATGCAGAATTATTTTCGGTAAATTTATGCGATTCGGTAAAATTCGCAATTTTTACCGAATCGCATAAATTACCGAAATACAATTTGCGAATTCGCTATTCCCATTGGTTCCTATGGGCCAAAATGCCCATAGGAAGCAATGGGAAGGCATTAGCAAATTGGGATTTTCACTTTGAAAATCGCAATTTGTTAATGCATTTGATGGGTGCAGGGGGGGGTCCAAAGGACCCCCCCATGCACCCCTGAAATGTATTTTTCTCATCATGTTTCACACACACATGTCCTAAGGACATGTGTGTCCGTAACATGAATGTTGAAAAAAATGTATTTTCAGCGTTTTAAACACTTTTTGCAAATTTACCGAGTGGTTCAAACACTCTGTAAATTTGACCCCCTAATTGCGATTTCGCAATTTTAAAAGTAATCATGCATTGCTTTTAAGAAATCGCAAATTTGCGATTTCTTAAAAGCAAACGCAATTTTAGAAATCGCAAAAATGTTGCGATTTCTAAAATTGCTTGATGCATCCAAAAAAGCATTTTTGGAATCGCAAACGGACGATATTAAGGAATTTCACCGTTTGCGACTCCAAAAATGCTTGATGCATGTGGGCCAAAATCCCTAAAGCCCTCCAAAACATTACAAGCCACGTACCAACTATACCCACTTGAAACTATTCATAGCATGAGCTAAAAAAGCCACCAGTGATGCCCCTCCATCCACTTGAAGGTACCAAGATAACCAAATTCCTGGACGCTGATCAACCACCCATAATGTACCTCATCTCTTACATGATGATAACCTTAACATTCCTACATCAAATAACTTATTAAAACTAGGCCAATATGATGGATGGGACACTCACAATGTGCCCAAACCATTCACCCAGATATACACCATACATTGTGAATATCAAAACACTAATATACTATTCATATACAGCCTTACAAGGCCGTTACTACAATCGTAACCAAAGCAGTTGGTGACAGCTCCAACAAAGTGCCTGGTTAGGATTTTGGTGACCCTGAGACTGCAGTACTCATGGTGGCGGTCTAACAATATTATGAGATTGTCGGATTGCTGTTGGATAGACCGCCGACAAACTGCTGACACTGCCAGACAGTTGCAGACCACTGCAGTGGTGATCGGAGGAAAGCAGTGGTCATAGGGCGATACGGAGTAGTTCACCGCCACCGAAATTAGGATTTGGCTTTCCAAACCGTGGCAGTGGGACCACCTCTTCGAGTCTACGGAATAGAAGGATTTGGGGTGCATACTCTCCCATTTCCTGTTCTCACCTTCAGATTATAACTTGGATCCCTTTCTTCTCCAGCCCCTTCACAGCAGCATCTTTACCCCAAAGAAAACAACCCTGTTGGCGCTGAAATCCAGGAAAGTCTGTTTTGTACCATATACAAACTGACTGAACTGGTCACATATGGGCCAGGCTCCAGCAGTGGTAGGTGGTATTTTTACACATGTATCATGCATATGTGTACATTGGACACATGTGCGGTCAAAATATACACACATGCATTAAATAATATGGATATTCATTGATTACCACCAGGAAGATCGCTGTTGGCCCATTGAAAAGCTCGTAATGCGGCGGGCGAGAGAGCGCCGGCACAGCAGTCTTCTTCGGACTGGGGCCACGGCAGTTGGGTGGTCGGATTAACAAATTCGTAATCAAGCCCTAAGTATAGAAGATACAACTGCAATTTGCCTGTGACATAAAAAAACAATGATTGCACTAGTCTATGTCCCTGTCACAAAGGTAAATACCCACTACAAGTTCATATAGAATGTCCTTTCTATCAACAAAATGAACAAAAACTAAGTCCCTTAGTAGGCTGTTTTGAAAGTCCCCAGGTTGACAGAGTGCACCAGCACTCTGGACAAGGACATCAACTCAAATTCCAAATACCATTGTGAAATGTGTACAACAGCACCATGACTCAAGGCCAAAAAGAACAATGCAGTAGGAAGATTGCACAATGCCTTCCAATCCACACTAGGCTGACTAGAACCTAAGCTACACTATACAAATTTATGGAAGCCCAACAAAAAGAACAAAGCTTCTAACAACTGCAAATGGAACAATCAGTAACAAAATTAGAAAACAAACTGATAGATCCTCAATATACTACGGTGTAAAGTAAAACTCTTTATTAACAATAAAGGAGTGCGCTACTTAATAACCAAAACCCTATTATAAAACAAATCCTACACAGCACCCAATAAACAAAAGAAGAATCAAAACCAGCATAACAAAAATATTTTTTAACTAAATATTATAATGCGTCAATCAAAAAAGATATTACCTAAATTGCAAATAAGACTGATGAATAAAAGGAATATGTATATTAACCAGCTAAAAACAGAAAGCTTACCAACCAGAAAACCTCTAAATAACATATGAAATCAAATAGAAACAATTAACTACAACACTTAAAATGTAATATAACAAGTACCAATCACATAAAATACACATGCATAATAAAATATAACTTTTCCCACCCGCAAAATATAACTTGCCTATAACGTACTGCTCTGTAGCAGATCTTTCTCCATATCCATGTAGTCAAAAATATAATCTACCAAAAAGGGAAAAATTATTTCAACAAAGCCTAAAAAGAATGCAAAAATAAAACAGGTTCAATACATCAAAGCAATTAAACGTCTTAGTGAACCATAAAAACGTGTTAAATTCTTTAAAAAAATGCTCCTGTGAAACCTGGAAACACACTGGAAACCAAATAATATTGGCTAGTAGAAACCACAACGAATTCCTTAAAAAAATTGCAGAGGTCCGTACGAAACATTCTGATCTGTAAACCTGTAAAATAGGAAACAATACCCACTCACAAAACAACTGTTTCTTCAAGCGTAACATAAAAATCACAATTAATTTACACAAACCACATACCATAACATATTATCATATAAAATAATGATACCTTACTAACAAAATTTACCTGAGTTGAACACAAAACACTATTAAAACAATTACAAACACTACTAATAAATCTTCAAAAACTACAAAAATAATGTTAGGACCATTTTCAAGTACTCCATTGACCCTCACTATCCTCGAAATCTTATTTGAAATAAAGTAAAATAAAAGGACTTGACGGTTTCAAAGAACAGCAGCACCTACCCACGATTTACTTTCAGAAAAATGAACCAATAAAAAGACAAATAGACTGCAAAAGTTAAGCTAGCTGTAAAAATAGAAATGGCTACTAAATGAAACTAATAGAAAGCAAAGGGAATTTAATAAAAAAAATGCTTTAAAAATGTTAAAATGTGTAAACAATGAACAATAAGTCACAAAAGTGATATACAATTATGAAATACTTATGCAAAGAATAAAAGAAAAAATACTGTAAAAATAGATTTTTTTTAAATATACTTAAAAAATTATGTACAAATTGTTTGAAACAAAGTTTGTGAAGCAACTGAATTAATGAACAAATTAGAAATGTACAACAAAGGAACACTTATAGAAAATGTAGAAATGTACAACAATGTTTACAAATTATTTAATATTAAAAATTAATTCAATTTTGTTTAAGTAATTCACTGAAAATCTTTTTAGTATGTGTAAAATATACATGTAATAAAACAATTATACATTATGAGACAAAAATTTAAATTTAAAATTCAAAACAGTTTTTTTTAAATATCTTTATTGCGTTTTATCTTTTCTTTTACATGTAATCTAAGCATCGACACATATTACACTCATAACAACCTTATTGGTACTATTTTGCTGTGCACATAAATCAAGGCATTCCTGCCTTACAAACGTGGTAAAGTTTGCATCTACATCACAGGATTCGAAGTGCGTTCGTGAAGTGACATTGGCGTTAACAGCCCACACATACTGTCATCTCTAATTGAGGAGCGAGATGTGTCTACCATGTGCGCCTCGTTCCGAAAGTGGTCATCAATGTGTAAATATATTGATGTACATAGAAGTGCGCAGCCTATACTCAGCTCAACATTAGTATCGTAACACATAATGTTTCATGGGCAAAGGAAACTTTTTTTATATGCCATAACTAGATATCTTCAATTTTAATATTTTAACCACAACTAACGAAAACAATATAAAATCAAAAGAAAGGAGATATCACATACTTAAGGGAATATGTAGCCAGTATGTAAAGTGCTGTTTGCGTTTAGTCATGCTTAGGCTTGTGTGTTCGTAGTGAATGTGGGCTGCTGTTCCTGTGCTATTTGCAGTTGCATGTGCACTAGGGTATCTTGTGGCAGAAGTCATGTCAATGAATTGTCGTTAAGGAATGTTAGGTCATTGCCTAACCCAACAGCTGCGTCTGAGGTTTTCTATGATTACAGCATATCCGCTCCACCCAAGCTACATGTCAGGTATTATCCCCCACTTGTTGCGTAGGGGGTGCACGCAATGTAGCAATATTAGAGTGTTGAAGGGCTTAGAGGGCATCATCCCAGGATTGTGCGATGGGATACTTTCGCAACCCTGCTGTTTCTTCCCTCTGAAGGATAGTACTTTCCACCTGTGCCCAGACCTCTAGGGATTTTATCCAGTGGAGTACTTCTGGAGTGTCCTTGTGCTTCCAGCTCTTAGTTATCAGTCGTGTCACGGTTATTAGGCCTAGGTCCTGAAATCTAGAACTCACTTTGTTGGCCTTAGTCCGTTTGTAAAATCCCAGGATACAGACAGACCTCCCATGTGGTTGGCACCTTGATGCTAGTGCAGTTCGTAAGTGTTTCTGCTATTGTGCACCAGTATGATAGAAGCAGGGGGCAAGACCATAGCATGTGTAGGAGGTCAGCACCTAGGAGACGGCATCTCAGGCATTCGGAAGCATTGATGTTAAAATATTGATTGAGCTTGTCTGGTGACAGATGCTCTCTATGTTATATAGATGTTGGTATAAGCTTAAATCGTGAATTGCGTGGTATGTGCGTGGTGCTGGCTAGGACACGCTCCCATTCCTTATCGGTCCAGGGTCAGCCTCTGTCCTCAGCCCAACATGCGCGTAGTCTCTTTAGTGGCTTTAATACGTGGATAAATTGGGCTTGTATTAGCCAGTGGATGATATGCAACCCCTCCCCCATTACATGCAAATACAGCAATAACTGATGTGTCAATGGCTCATTTGCCAAGTCTCCCCAATGCGAGCGTCAGCGTCCGTATGATGGATGCATGTAGAAGGGACTGGCCCACCGGCAAACCATTATCTGCCGTCAGGGTCGCGAAAGGCAAAAGGGCATCGTCTGCGTATAGGTCTCCCAGCGTCTCCACTCCTTCCTCTGTCCAGGACGCCAGTATTACGTCTGTTATAGAGTTTCTGCCTCTGGGTGTCCCAATAAGTGGCAGTAGAGGGTCATAAGGGACCGTGTCTTTTGTGAGTTGAAGGCTCATCCTGTAACATCTATGAGCTAATTCAACATGCATCTATGTCAGGCGGGGGAGTTTCACCAGTGGGTGAAACAAACTATAGATCTGAGTCGGCGTCCATGTTGATGTCTCGGTCGCCAGGTTCCTACCACTCAGCTACTTTCTGACCCACTGTAGCTGAGCAGATAAGTAATAGAGTTCCAAATGAGGAACTGCCAAGCCTCCACATTCCGAAGGCGCATTCAATTTCTGCAGTGCTATCCTGGGCTGCCCTGTATTCCAGATTAGGCCTTGGGTTAATCCCTCTATTTCCCGAAATAGCCATACAGGAACATACATGGGAAGGTTTGCAAAATAATACAATAGTCTTGGCAGTACTATCATTTTGGTTAAGGTAATAGGACTCATCACATTGAGCAGTAGAGTTTCCAGAATTGCATCTGCGCCCTTACGGAGGAAATGGCGCGCACCAGATTGCCCTCCAGTATGTCTGCTGTGGACCTGTAGATATATATGCCCATGTATCTGAACGTGGTCGGATACCAAGAAAGCTCAGTCCCGTTGATAATGATATCCGTCACGGCCACATCTTCATGGAAGGAGTAAGCGCCTGATTTAGTCCAATTTACCTTGAGTCCTGACACTTCCTCGAAGCTGCGGAACTGTGCGAATATGGCTGGCAGTACAGCATGTAGGTCTCTTATGTACAGCAACAGGTCATCTGCATATAGGGACACTGTGTGGAGTCCATCATTTAAGGGGATGCCCCAGTCTGCGCCACTCTCTCGGAGGAGGGCCACTAAAGGCTCCATAGCAAGGGAAACAAGCTGCGGGGACAAAGGGCATCCCTGCCTGGTTCCTCACCTAACCCTGATTGTATCAGAAATGAGCTGACCCGTGCAAACCCGTACTGTGAGGCGCTGATACAGCAGTTGCACCAGTTGCAAATACCCGTCTCTTAGCTCGTACTTGCGCAGGACATCTGCAAGATTGGGCCACTCCAACGAATCAAAGGCCTTCTCTAGATCAAGCACTAGACAACCAGATTGTGGCCAGTTCTTCATTGCGTACTTCTGGATTCTAAATAGTCTACATATATTAAGAGAGGTACTCCTGGTTGGAACAAATCCGTTTGGATCATTAATGTACCAGAGTCGGTACAAACGGGGCTATTCGTTTAGCTAGGGTGGAGGCAAATATTTTATAGTCTGTATTCAACAGAGCCAGCGGACGGTAGGAGCCCAGGAGGTCAGGGTCTCTGCTCTGCTTTAAGAGGGAGATCAGCTTTGCCTCATTTTGCATGGGAGTGAGCGTCGAAACATCTAGAGTCGCTGCATATATCCTCAACAATTCCGGTATCAATATGTCCGAGTAGGCTATGTAAAATTCGGCCAATAGTCTGTCCGGACCCAGAGACTTATCATTCGAGGGGGAGAAAATACTATCCCTTATTTCCTCCGGCAGCAGAGGTGCACCCAGTTCCTCTTGCTGGTGCTCTGTCGGTTGCGGCAGCGTGAGGGCGGAAAGAAATTCCTGTATATCCGCATGTCTAGCTAGCAAACAAGACCTGTACATCGTGGAATAGTGTTCCACAAAAGCATGGTGTATGTCACTCTGAGTATGTACCGTGATGCCTTGTGTGGTCTGTAGGATGTTACTGGCGCAGTGACGGTATCCTGCCGTATCAGCCACAACAGCAACTTGCCAGGCTTGTCTCCCATATGGTGGGTGCGCGCTGAGTGTGCTGCATAATTCAAATTGCGGAGCCGTTCTAGTAATCTAGAGTGTTCCTCTCTATCTTGCTCTAAGGACCTGGCATTGCCCCCCAGCACTTCTCCCTCCCCTGGGGCAGTTTATTTTCAAGGTGTGTGAGTTCAGCCTCCAACTGTTTCCACAAACCCGCCTGCACACAGAAGCAATCACCCCTGATCACTACCTTAAGCGCAATCCATTCTACCTGAGGCGCCATGGCTGTGTCAGTATTTTTTTCAAAGTATTGGGTGATGTTGGCAGCTAGCAGGCTACGAAAGGGTGCGTCCAATAGCATGTCTGGTTGTAACTTCCACGTTGGGCTCGGCTGGCGGGGGTGCTTCCACAACACCTCTAATATATGTGGGTTATGGTTTGAGCGTGTCCTGCCTAAATAGTAGACATCAGATACATGCGAGAGCAGCTCCTCCGAGAGCATGTAACGGTCTAACCGCACATGCAAGTCATGAGCACCTGAGTAGTAGGAATATACCCTGTTTGGGGGGGACGATGTCTCCAGGCGTCCCTTAGACGCCATTGTGTTGCCCAGTTAGTTAAAGCCTTCATGGCATTGTGCATGTTTGTACCAGGAAGGGGTGTTAAGGTGCGGTCCAGTTATATGTTAAGTACACTGTGGTAGTCTCCCCCGTAGGAATATTGTGCCACAGTGCTACGACGCGTGATATATTGTCAAAAAAGACAGCCTGGTCTGTGTTGGCAGTGTATAGTGATGCAAATACAATCTGCTGGCCATCCAGTGTGCCCTTAACTACAACATACCTGGCCTCCCTGTCCACCAATGACTGTGTGATTTTAAGTGGGACCCCTGGCCGCACCCATATTAGCGTGCCTCGCGCAAAAGCTGAATACCCCGTGGCATACAATTGGCCACACCAGCAGAGGTGCAAGCATTGGATTTCTGTTTTGGCCAGGTGAGTCTCTTGCAGAAGAGCTAGTTGTATGTGATGCAGTTTAAGGTATGAATATATCTGATACCTTAGTGACAGTGTATGCATGCCCCTCACATTCCATGTACCAATTTTAAGTGAAGACATAGCCCTTACAAAGTGGTAAGTGACCATATGTCTGTAGCGGCCCAACAAACACGTACGGTGTATATGACCTGGCAATGTACAACTTTCCTAGCATACTGACTTGTGGCATGTTATGCTGTATGAATCAACATACAATAAATTATATCTAACAATAAAACCAGAACAAAAACATGATCATAAGCAATTCCAAAAGGGTGAAAATGCAACCAGCAATCGTCCAAACGTTCAATAGAGATAACAGTGAAAAGCGATCTGGGGGTGCGCTACATGTTACGCTTAGGTAGCGTGAAATTTGTGTGTCCAGTGTCTCAGTGGCTCCCCACTTTCAGGCAAAATACAATGTAAATAAGGCAGTCTGTGCACCCCAGCTCAAGAACATTCGCCAGGCGAGCGATGTACACTGAAGCCCACATGACAGCAGTAGAGGGTGCGGTTAAGTCCCGCCTCCCCTCCCCACAGCATGATATCACCATCAACCTCATGTGAATGCTCGGAATCTTAGCAGCGTCTGCCCCATATGGCTATACTGTCAGCAACTGCATATTCATACATGTGCACCACAATACATCAAATTGTTGTTCAATCAAGGATAGGGTCTCGCAATGTTCATATTATTATGTCAGCCATCTGTTCGGTGACATCTGGCTGTTCAGATTGTTTTGCCAAAGGCGTTTTTTACTGCCATGAATGAGAACCTTTGTCTTTGCACCTGGATGGTATAGTCCGGAAAAAACATTATTTTGTGATTGTCTATGTGAATATCTTGCAGCTTCCTGGTTTCTTGTAGGATGGAGTCCCGGTCTCAGTAGTTGAGGAGTCGGAGGATCAAGGGCTGCGTGTTTGATCCTGTGGGAGGGGGTCTCGCCGGGACTCTATGTGCACGCTCTATGACAAAGTGAGATGAGAGAGTCCCCTCGGGTAGTAGATCTCTGAGCCAATTTTCCATGTGCAAGGTAGGTTCCCTTCCTTCCCGTTGTTCCAGCACACCCACTATGCGCACATTGTTGTGCCGTGCTCGTCCTTCAGCATCCTCGGCTCTGTCTTCTAGGAACTCACACGGTTCAATAAATCTTTTACATGTTTATCTGTCTGAGTCACCTGTGGTTTGTTTTCAGCGAGTGTGGTTTCCAGGACAGTGGTGGGGTCTGTTAGCTTCCAGTGATCTGCATGCAGATGAGTGAGGTCGATAGCCAACTTGTCGATTTTAGATTCCAGGGAGGTGCAGGTCTGATTGACGGTTTATTCCAGCCGCTCCATTGCAGCAAGCACTGCATCCAGTTTATTTGCAGTGTGATCTGTGAGCCCCCGCTCCGCCATCTTGTCAGATTTAGGCTTGGACAGAGGTGGTAGGGCTTGTGTTCCTCCCGTTTTGGGCCGCGCTCGGGTGCCACCCGACATGAGTCATGGAGTTTGCACACCGATGCTGTTCTGTGTATGGCCAGACCCCAATACGTTGTCTCCAGGGTGCAAGCTTCACAGCTGGACCCACGTCAACGCCAACGGGTCACGATCAGTAACCGGTTCACAGCTCGTAATCTCAATGGCAGGGCTCCCCCACCACGCACAGATGTCTCCTTCGTAGCACAGCCATCAACCCCACCACATTATCATTCAGGTCATACCTGGCAGTGGTGCTTATCTACACCTCAATGAGAGGTCACGTATGTTTGGCGTCGGTGGTGTAAGTATCCGTGGGAACCAGCAGGTTTCGCCTCTGGTCACCACCCGGGTGTCCCGTGTAAGACCTCCAGAGCAAAGACGTGCCCACACTAATAGTGCAACGACCTGCAAGATGGCAGTGTGCATCTCATTGCTGCTATAAGTTGCGGTGGGCTGTGCACCCAGATGGCGTCCAAGTGCCTGTACAGCGTCAGCTCTGGGGACTACCAGCTCCGTAGGTCTTAGGCAGTAGATGGGGCAAGCTAAATTTTCTCCCATAGGTTGCCACACAGCTCTCACAGGTTCTCCAGAAGTCCACTCTATACTGCACAGTGATGTCCCAGTTAGCATGGTAGGGGAGCCAGTCATCCTAATAACGGGCCGGGGGTTCACAGCAGGCAGTCTCGCAGCGGGGACCCGCCTTAGTTAATTGCGCCGTATGGACAATGGTGGCGCTGGTGATCTGGGCAGTAACTTCACCCGCTTTCTTCCTCCCTCCGCAGCAGTGGCAAGCAGTCAGACTGGGAGGTTCATGCAATGGAGACGTGCAAGTATATCAACAAGTGCCTCAGCTGTACTCTGCCTCCCATAGGCTGGTATTGATGAGGGTTGCAGGCCCGGGTGAATAGCTGCAGGTCTTCTCCGCCGGCGGGGGCTCACTTACCGCAATCCCGCCGCGAGGGCAACGGCGGCATGGGTGGCATAGGCAGTGTCTTCCCCCACAGTGCTTCTCCTCACACCACGGCGATCAGCAGTCGACCCAGGGAATATTATGCATCGAAGACATGTGGGCAGTCCAATGGGGGCCCCAGTCGCATTCCGCCGCCCAGCGACGGGTGATCATACGGCGGCAGGGCTAACAGCTGCAGCCCTCCTCAGGCGATAGGGGCTCACCCACTGCAGTTGCGCCGTGAGGGCAACGGCCGTTCAGGCGATCCGGACAGCGGCGTCGTTCACCATCCACCTCCCCCTGCCGCGGCAGCCACCAGTCAATCCAGGGGCCTTACAGAGCGTGGTCAGGCAGGTGATACAGCAGGGGCTTCGACTTCACCCCGCCGCCCATCGGTGAGTGTTCAGCTAGGCAGCAACAGGATAGGCAGCCACAGATCACCTACGTGGATTCATTTCTGCTACGCCATCTTTTGTGGCCTTGTGGGTGGAGCTAAGCCTCGGGCTCGCTTAGCCAGGACTGGCTGCACAGGATTCGTGTGCCAGGCAGTCCGCTCAGACGAGATCCGCGAAGCAGGGCCCGGGCGAGGTGAAACTGGCAGTGGCGCTCCGGAATGCTGTCCCGGTGAAGCTGTGCCCAGTGAGAACCTCAGTGAGTGACTACCTTCGGAGAGCAGGGCCTGTTTAGGGGAGCCTCAGACGGAGCTCTACCCAGACACATCTGCCTCCATTGCAGTCGTGCCACGCCTCTTAAAATTCAAAACTGATATGTACCATCCTTATTATAAAAATATAAATATCAATTATGTATGTGAAGATTGCAAAACCAACTCCTATTAAAACCATTTTTGGAAAAGTGTTGGACTCTAAAAGAGTTACATTAATTATTCCTACTTCAGCCTAAGCCATTTAGATGAAGGTTTCGGACACTAAAGGTGTCAAATATACTACCCCAACTCCAATCTAAAGGGGTTACATTTTTGCTTCCCATTCAAACTAATCTAAACCATTTTGTGTTACACATTGAAAAATTAAAAGGTTAAAATACTGTTCAGACTCCAATCTAAACCATTTAAGGTAAAGTGGGGAGCAATAAAGGAGTTACATGTACTATACCCAGTTCAATCTAAACCATTTTGGGAAAGTTCTTTGACATTAAAGGGGTTACATTTACTATTTCCATGCCAATCTTAACATCACTGCCTCCACCAGGGAACTGGCGATGGTACGGCAGTCAAAAGGCATCAATATGCTTGGCAGAACTGCTGTGGTCCAGCCAAGCATATTACTACTTTCCTCACCGCCACTGATTTCATGGAGGCCTTTCCTCCATGAAAACAGTGGTGTGAGGAAAGAAAGGGGGCTCTACAAAGCCCCTTTGTGCCTCATACCTTGTGGATACACCCAGGGGGGCACAACATGTGCCCTCCATCTGCATGCACCCCCAGTTCTAGCACGGCATGGACTTTAGTGTCCATGCTGTCCTGGAACTTCCTCTGACTTTCCCATTGCAGTGCCTATTTTATAGGCATAGCTGTGAGAATGGCAAAGGAAATGCCCGCCGTTGGACTGTCCTTACATGGGTTTGGCTGTGCACCGAAACCGGTCCTGGGATGCTTATTTCCGGTCCAGGGAGGATTTGGCTTGGCAGTTCAGGCTGGACTGTTCCCATGAGGCACAGGGTCAAGGCTGATTTGCATATGGCCAGGTCTAAACTAGGGTGGGATAGTGCGCAAAAGAATGATGGATTTAACTGAGATCTTTTGACTGGGGGTTAATGTTTTGATATGTTCTGCATTCCCTCCATCATTTGTGTGTCTTTTTCGCTTTCTTGCCCTAAGTGCGCCAGGTATGCCCAGACGTGGTTCCTGGGCTCACTGTGCCACTGAAATAAAGCTATCCTGGCTGAAGAGGGGTGAAACCCCCAAACCGGTCCTAGAATGCTTGTTTCTAGTCAAGGGAGGACCTGGCTTGGCAGTTCAGGCTGGACTGTTCCCATGAGGCACAGGGTCAAGACTGATCTGCATATGGCCAGGTCTAAACTGACGTGGCATAGTGAGCAAAACAATGATGGATTTAACTCAGATCTTTTGACTGGGGGTGAATGTTTTGATTTGTTCTGCATTCCGTCCATCAATTGTGTGTCTTTTGCTTTCTCACCCTAAGTGTTCTAGGTATGCCTGGACTTGGGTCCTGGGCTCACTGTGCCACTGGAATCAAGCTATCCTAGCTGAAGAGGGGTGAAACCCCGAACCCAGTCCTAGGATTTTCCTGTCCAGAGAGGACCTGGCTTGACAGTTCGGGCTGGACTGTTCCCATGAGGCACAGGGCCAGACTGATTTGCATATGGCCATGTCTGAACTGTTGTGGTGGAGTGAGCTAAAGAATGATGATGGATTATTGAACCCAGATCAGTTGACTGGGGTTGAGTGTTTGATTTGCTCAAACGCTCAGTCCGTCATCCCCTTTGGTATCGCCCTTTCACAAGGAGCACTTCCACACACAAAGTAGTTACCTTCAATGCCAGGGTATGGTAATGTGTTCTTTTTAAGACCCAAACATATTTTTGCCCTTAGCCAATGTTTTTTTTTTAGATTATTGAGGGCCTGGCAGCTTCCTTTACAATAAACATTTACAAGAACTACGGCAGAGTGTCATGTTTTTAACCATTATTAAACTTTTAGCTATGTGTTAAAACTTGTCACTCCTTTTTATCTGCTTTCCTTCCTCTCCCTTCATTTCCTCCCTTTTCCATTGGACCCTTTCTGGTCTATTGTATGTCTCTTGGGAATTGAGGATTTTAAAGTTGTCCATTAACAGAATTCTGAGACTAACCTTTGTGCTTAAGGGCGAATTAAAGATATTCTCATCAACTTAATTCTCCATGTCTTGGTATATATATTAGAAGATTTTCTGGTGAAAAAGGATTGTGATTGTGTGCCCTTGATCTCCTTAGGTAGACTACATGAGTAAAACCAGCAGTAGCATGGAAGCCTTCACGAGGGAGGGAGTGTTGCCTGGTTTGTGGTATGGTGAGCTCCAGCCCATTTCTTCGTCCACTTCAATCATTACCCTGTCGGGTAGGTGTATTCCATCTCCCTGCTTGTGGGAGCTTCAGTTAAAGGTGCTGAGGAAGATCCACATGGCTGAGGTATTAAAGTCCCTTGGTTGCAGATAAGCCTGATCGAAACGTCAATGCTACCCCCTACCGCACCTAGACCAATTCCCATTCCCCATTATCCCTGTTTACAGCCTTAAGGAAACTCTCCTTATAACTTTAGAAAATATAATTCAAATGAATAATTTGCATGTGGCCAGGTTGCATCTAACTGTTTATTGGATATCAGTTTTGTAAAGTCTTGTAAATATATGCCCTTTACTTTTCTACACACTTTGAGCTCTCTTGAGTCCTATATATACACTTGAGCTCTCTTTCTTACACGTTCCCTAGAACACTTTCCTACCTTCTTGACACTAAAGATTGTTCCTTTAAATGACTAAATAAATATATTGTAATAATACTTAGTGGTTTTTCTGCACATCTGTTTGTTTTCATTATTTTCACAATTTACGGATGTTTGTGAGCTGATTAATCTAAGCTCAAATAAGTTGATAATTCTGTTAATCTAACTCTTCCTTGAATAATTGGTCCTGGACCAATGTTTCTTTATAATAACCGATACCGGTAACTAGCTCCAGGGACCATTTGGGAATACCCCATAGTTTATAAAAGCATTTATTGTACTCACAGAGGCAATAAATGAGACTCACCCTCAATGAATAAATCGGAGACCAATTTATAAAAAATAACACTTAGTTATATTTATTTCAAAGAACTCCATTTCAGGTAAATATGTTTCTCAATAGAAATAATTCTCAATACAAAAAGTAGACACTGCAGTTCTGGAGCTCAGCAATGTTAGCCTATGGGAGGAAGAACACATTCAGCATACTGGTATGTAACATTGACTTTCAGATCCAGTCTTCAGGAGTTAAGGCATGCACTGGGCAAGGTTCAAAACATCACCAACAGTGCACCACCAGTGGCACAGGGGTGGCTGGGTGCAGGGTGCAAACACAGTGTCGGACGCCCTATACAAATCAATGGAGAATGTTGGAATCGGACACAGGCTGCTTACAGGTAACAGCAGCTTGGGAGACCGGTGTCCGGGGTTTGAGGTAAGCACTTGGAAAGGTTCAAAGCAGTACCAACAGTGCACCACCAGCAGGACAGGGACAGCTGGGTGCTGGGGCAAACATAGCATCGGGTGCCCAATACAAATCAATGTAGAAAGGTCAAATCGGAAAAGGGCTGTAGGCTCAAACTAGGAGCAGGTCAGAGGAAACCAAAATCTGGAGAGGTAAGTTGTGATGCTCTGGGATGTAGGGACACCTTTGGTCCCCTTCACCAAGGCCCAGGGATGACAGGTGCAGGGGTGTATTTTGATCTCAGAAACGGTATACTGGAACAGGTCGCGGTTGAGGGTGTCTCTATGCAGAGACAGCAGGTGAAGTCGGGAAGTTGAGGAGGGGTCAGGCCACAATGGAATCGGGCTCTCAAGTCCTCGGGATCCTTGTTGGTACCAGTGGCCCACTTTGACTTGGGCTGGAGGTGTTGGCTGCATCGGTAGTACCAGGTGTCGGGTTTCATGGTTCTTCAGATACAGAGTCCTTGCCTGGAGGTTGTTGCTTTTGAACAAGTCCCTTGCTCTTGGGAGGTCTTGGTCTTTGTCAGAGGCAGGCAGTCCTCCCAGGGTTGTGGAGGTTGCTGGACTGCTGGTCGAGTCAATTTTGGTGCAGTTTTCGATGAGGGCGTGAGACAGGCCAGTGGAGGTAAGGCCAAGTCAGGGGCTCTCTTCAGTCTTCTCTGCTTTTGTGGCTCTTTGGTATCCGTTTTTTCTTAGGTCATCAGGATCAGGATCTGAGTTCTTGGATTCAGGGCTGCTTGCTAAATACTGAATTTAGGACTGTAATGTCGGAGTGACAAGGAATAGCCAATGATCTACCTATCTTTATGGTGTCTTCTCCCTTTATACAGCCATTTCCTTCGTGAAGTGGGCATACCTTGGCTCTAGAATACTACTTATAATATACATGGAAATTCGGTACCCCTAAGCCACCTCTCAAATAAGGAAGGGTCAAGACCTCCCAGGAGACCCTAGCGCACTTCACGCCCCATACGGGTCTATTGAGATGAGAGTGCATTGTAAGAAAGAATTTATTAGGGAGAGGGATAGGTATATTTTGAAATAAATACAAGAATCAAGGGAGTTCTATCATTTTGATTAGCACCACTCTACCAGCCAGTGAAAGCGACAACTGAATCCAACGTTCCACTTGTTGCACCAGGGGATAATTAGCTGGTCCATAATTTAGTCAAATTACTTGATCAGCCTCTTTCTGCAAATGAATCTCCCATAGGTATTTCGTAGTACCCTTGCACCATGTCAAAGGGAAGTCACTGTCCCATTTAGTTGTACTTACTGTCAGCTGGAAAATCTCAGACTTACCCCAGTTTATAGCCAAACCAGAAAAGCTACCAAAACATATAATTTCTCTGATGAGATGGTCAAGATTTTCTTGTGGTCCACGCATGTACAGAACTACAGTCGTCTGCATGTAAAGAGATTAACAAAGGCCTTGTTGTAAACTGTAGGCCACAATGCAAATGTTTTTCTTGCAAGTGTCTGACCAGTGGGTCTAAGGCGATTATAAACAGCAATGGTGACCACGTGCAGCCCTGTCTGGTTCCCCGCATCAATTTAAATTGGGGAGAGAGTGTACCATTCAATCTAAGTCTGGCTGTGGGAGAGATGTAGGGTAGGGTAGTGAGTGCAATTAAGCTCCTTGCATTGCCCATCTTACCCATAACCACTAAAAAAAAGAACCATTCCAAACAATCAAACACTATTTTGGTGTCTAAAAGCACAGCCATGGCCGAAGTTTGCGGTAAAATCATATTGATGGTAGCAAAGAGAGTTCTAAGTTTTAATTCTGTGGACCGGTGGGGCAAGAAACCCGACTGTACCGTGTATATTATCGGGTCGAGTAACAAGGCAAGGCATAGCACTATCATTTTAGCAAGGATTTTGTAATCCAGATTTAACAAAGACAATGGCCTATATGAGCCACACAAGGATGGATCCTTGCCTGGTCTTGGCAGCAATATAATCACAGCCTCTCGCAAAGTGGGAGGAAGAATCTGGCTTTCAAGAGCTTCATTGTAGACTTCTAATAAGTGAGGGGCAAGTATTTCCTTGCTACACTTTATAAAAATAGCCTGTAAACCCGTCTAGACCAGGAGCAGTGGAACCGTTAATAGCTTCTATGGCACTTTAGAAAAGGGTTCCACAAGAAACTTTTGCATTGCTTTCTCTAACCACACTACAGCTATCTCAGCAAGATATTTATCGCGCTCAAGATTGTCGAGCATTAATTGCAAAGTGTATAAGTGTGTGTAGTACTTCAGGAACCGGTCACGAATCTCTGGGGTGCTAGTAAGAAGGTCCCCCTGCATGGTGTGAAGCGTCGTAATATATGATCTCCCAGACGAAGGGTGTATCAATCTTGCCAATGTGCAGCCTGAGCGTTTGCCCGTGCCGCAATGACGTGCTATGGCGTATTTACTCAAAAAGTGTGTTTCGTGCTCCACGGCCTCCCTAAACTCTAGTAGTAATGGTAACCGCCAATTTTGTATGTCCCGGTCTGGATGCAAGATTGACCCCGGTCTAACACGCTCAGTGTATTAGACCAGCGTATTGGAGTGTTGTTCGAAGGACCTGCAACACTCCAGCGTGCTTAGCGATGCAAACCTCTCTCGCGTAAGCCTTGAAGGCCTCCCAATGTGTAGCCCATGTTGAGACCGATCCAATGTTAATATCAAAGTATTCAATTATTGCTTTGCGAAGCTCGTCCTTGAAGACGCTATCGAGTAAAGCTTGACCAGGAAAACGCCACTACCTTTCGGGCCTGGGAATTCGCAGGGTCAAGAGTACAGGCGAACGGCTCAAGAGGGTTCTAGGCAGATGTAAGGTCGCCTTAAACCATGCAGCTAATGAGGGGGTCACAAGCCAGTAGTCTGGCTGCATCCAGTGTGTTTAGGCAAGCTCGCCCAGGTGACAGTGGCTCCAGACATCTAATAAGCTCAGGTCTTCACACAGCTCCAACAGGGCCGTACGAGCTCGAGGCTTGGTGTCACGTGAGGTGTATGTGCCATCTCTTAATGGATCGAACAGTAGGTTGAAGTTCCCCCCAAGCATATGTGATCAGCGTCCACTTGAAGAAGTTGTGTGTGGAGTGCCTTTAAAAAATCTGGATCGTCCACATTAGGGGCATATAGGCACATAAACTCAACTTTGTGCCCCATTAGATGCCCTGTCACAATAATGTATTGGCCCTCGCTGTCAGTCCATGTTGTGGAATACTGAAAGGGAAGTCGTTTATGGACAAGCACAGCTACACCCCGGACATAAAAACTATAGTTAGCAAAGTATCAACAGGGGTTCCAAGTAGTAGCAAACAAAGTCGCTGCAGCTTCGGGCAAGTGAGTTTCGTGTAGGAAAGCTACCCCTGCCTGGTGTTTCTATAAGTAGGTGAGTACCTTCCTACACTTTCTAATGTTTTTTAATCCTCACACATTCCAAGTGAGAAGTGACAGATCGGTGTGCATAGACAAGCCGTCATGCTCCATTAGAGAGAGTGTCTATCCATTTGTGTAAGTGTGCATTGCGAAAGAGTATGTACCACAGAAACAAATAACATAATAGGTACAGCAATAATATGAAATAGTAACCTACAAACCCCTTCCCCCTCCCCCTCCCCCTTCCCACCCATCCTGCTAACCTCAATGAAGGGACATAACCCCTTACCAAATAGGAATCTGCATTATTTTACTCCCAATTCAATATCAGAAATCGGAAACACATATGCAATCTAACAAATGAACCAATCAAAGGTGATAAACACCAAGGGAAGAGGCAACGCCTCGTCGATCCGCACGACATGTATACTGTGCAACAATGAATAAACCATGGATCTATAGGCACTGAACCATATCATAAACACAAACAATAGCCTGCCAGTTCAATAAAGCATTGCAAAACTCATTCCGATGTAAACAGCTCCACGCTGGCCGCCGAACCACTCTGCGGCGGAGAAGAACCAGTCAGACATCCTGCCTGGGAGCTCCCCTTACTTTTAAAGTCACAGCAAAATTCTTAGACAGCTGCAGGTGTCTCGAACACTCGAGTCTTCCCCTCCACATACACCCTCAATCGGGCAGGGTAAATAAAGCATGAGTCCCAAGTTTCTCAACATGGCCTTCACTCCTGCAAACTTCCTCTGAGTATCCTGTACCATTACGGTAAAGTCAGGGAAAATCGATACCTTGGAACCCTGCCAGAACAATGTTCCCATCTCACACGATAATCATAGCACAGTGGTGCGGTCTCAATAGTTCAACATCCTAGCAATGATCGGCCGGGGGGAGTTATCCGGGTTAGGACGTGAACTCAGGGAGGGGTGCGCTCTTTCAATGAGAAACATGGGAGTGAACTCTTCCTTACCAAACAAATACGGTAGCAAGGATTCTACAAAATTGTCCATTCTACCAGTGCTTGTGGACTTCGCAATCCTAAGAATGAGACGGTTATTCCATTGACTTCTCACTTCCAAGTCTTTGTTTTTCATTGCTATAGACTTTTTTTTAATTCCATGGGGGTCTACCTTTTTTACTGATTGAGCGGCCCCATCTTCAAGGTCAGAGACTCTGCCCTCAGCAGTGTCCAGGCGACATTCATGGACATCCAGCCTGGTTCCCATAGCTTCCAATCTTTTCTTCAAAGAGTCAAAACGACCATCTAATGAGCGAAATCCTGCTCCTAATTCTGCCTTAATGGCGTCTGTACCATGAGGAGTCTCAACACCCCACGCTCCCTCACCGCCGCCCTCCACCTTCCCAGAGTCTGCCGTGAGTGCACTGGACGTGGGGAAGAGCAGTAACTGCTGCTTAGGGTCTTTCCTTACCATCCCCTCCAATACAGCCAGACTGTCTGCATGAGCAATTTAAACAAGAAACTCAAGTGTGCTATTTAGCAACGGGTGTTACACTGAGGGAGAATGCCAGCCGTTGTCACTGCCCATAAAAAGTTAACATACACATCAGGTGTACTGACCCTGTTTGCTGCGTCTAATTAGGGGTAGCAAAGTTCCCAAGAAATGACACAGGCTGTGGATAAAGTCTGGATGCAGGTTGTGGAGCCAATGTGTTTTAGGCCATGCCCATCTCAGGTCAACAAAACTGCAGCACTTAATGGGGGTCTCCGCCCAAGTGCCAACAAGAATTCACGACCCGTCAGCCCCCCGGGCACCCAAGTCTTAATGACGCCCAAGCGGGCGGTCGTTCCCCAGGCTCACCCGTGGCCCCTGTCGCCAAGGGGCCTCCGGGGGTGTCACGTGTAGCCGGCAGCAGTGGGGAATAAAAGGGTGCAGCAGGCCAGCAGACCGCCCTCTCCTACCATGAGTAGCCCATCTAGGATCCAACGCGGCTCGCGCTAGACGCAATAAGCTTAGGCCGCTCCCCGGGCACAGAAATCAGACAGGCATGCACGGAGCCTCCGGGCTCTGAGATTTCACAAGGTGGAGGGAGCTGGGCAGCTGCAGGGTTCACTGCCAAGGAGCGCAGCAGGCCAGGCGGCCATTTCTCTCTACTAAGTCGGGCCTCGCAACAGATCAAGTGAGGCCCGCATCAACTGCAATCTGCCGGGGTACACTCCAGGCCTCACAGAGCCATCAAACACGTCCAGAGCTCCCGGGCCCCAGGTCACCCCAGGGTTGCGATGGCGGGAGCAATAGGACTCCTCAGCAGACGGCAACACCGATCGTGCGTAGCCCAGCCCAGCAGCCTCTGCAATGACGCTCCTGCCCCGATCTTCACCTCGACATGGCCCTGTCTCCATGTCACTCAGAAGCACTAGAATCAGCGCTGCAGGTCGACCGGAGCTTCACGCCAATGGATCGATCTCCAAAGAGCAGGATAACTTGCTATTACCGGGCTACCGAGCCAGAATGTCAGGCGGATCGACGGAACTCCAAGGCAACACAGCCCTCTTGGTCGGTAGCCTGGCACTGCCCCCGACATCAGAAGAAAAATGAAATTATTGATGAATTTCTGACTGCCCTCCTCAGTTTGCCTGTATCCTGTAGTTTTGGGGCGACCACCGATGAGATGATTTGAGATCAAATTATAATTGATACCCATAATAGGTGTATAAAGAACATCTATGGTTCATGGGAAATCCTTCATTAGATGAAGTTATTATATTATCCAAGGCAATCGAACAATCTATGGTGTGGGTTGGGTTAAGGAAATCAGAACATTGACAAACAGGAAAAAGAGTAGTGCTATACCAACTCCAAGGATATAAGGCAGAGTCTTCCCGAGGGATGCAAGAAAGAGATCATAACATTTTGTTTCAGATGTGAAAGCAGCTCACATGTTGGTAACTTCAATGGTGTCATGCCCTGGAAAAATAGTGTAGTGCATGTAAATGCGTAGGTCAATAGTGTACAAAGACAAAATACAACAGGGAAGGAATAAAGTTTCTCAAGTCACAAAAGAAAATATTGAGGAAGAAGAAAGTAGGGGTGGAGTTATTGACTCACAAAAAAGGGTGGTCTTGATAGTGAAGGCAACTGAATTGTAAGCAGGGAGCAAACTTCTGCCACTTCCAATATGCAAACTCATTGTTCATGAAGATGACTTTCAAGTTATGGCTGATTCTGGTTTGCCATTCTCCATAATTCCCAAATGTGCTTTTGTAACGTTCTTTACCTTTAAGGTTTCAAGGCTCACCAAACCAGATATGGAAGCCGTAACATTTGATCGCAACAGGATTGACTTCCTTGAATATTTTATTGCAGACACCAATTTTAAAGATAGATCTGCTTTGATAAAATGTTATGTAGCAAAAAGGGGAGTCTGCATTCTAGGATCGAGAGATAAAAAACTCCACAACAATTCCTTGATCTACTTGTCCAGGAACTTGTGATGGTTATTACAGAGGAAAGACATGGTTCCAATGTGATATCTATTTTTTCAGAGTTCTGCAAAGAAAACTGAGATTGGTAAACTCAAGTGTTTCACACACCAAATTAAACTCAGGAAAAATGTGGCACCAGATAAACAAAAACTGAGGACTGTTCCTATTAGTGTTAGAAATTATTTACAAATCTTACTTGCAAATTAACAAAGAAATGATATATTGGACGAAGCAGAATCCTCTGAATGGATATCTCTGGTGGTTTTAACCAAGAAAAACAATGTTGAGCTGAGATTATGTGTAGACTTTAGGACACATATTGCAAACATTGTGGTTCACAGTCATCCTGTTCCCAAGATTAAGGATGTATTATCTATGTCGGATGGAGCTTCCATGTTCTCCACTCTAAATATGTGCAGTGTGTATCATCAACTGGAACTTGAACAAGAGTCAAGACAAGATATAGTGAAGGTGGGCTCGCACACCGCTCACCATCAGCGGGATCGCCCCACAGGATCATGGTCAATGTAGTACCATTATTCAGAACATCATATCTTCTTGTAAATATTAAATTTCATATCTTCGCCATCCCTGGACACGTGTTTCGTGGTATTTGCCACTCGTCAGCAGGGAGCAGGTCAGTTTCAGGGGTTGCCGATGGCTGCCGAATATCGCCGGGTGTAGTACCAATTCAGAGGCGCGCAGGTGCAGAGTCCCATGCTCGTCAGCAACAGGAACAGGATATAGTGAAGGTGGGCTCGCACACCGCTCACCATCAGCGGGATCGCCCCACAGGATCATGGTCAATGTAGTACCATTATTCAGAACATCATATCTTCTTGTAAATATTAAATTTCATATCTTCGCCATCCCTGGACACGTGTTTCGTGGTATTTGCCACTCGTCAGCAGGGAGCAGGTCAGTTTCAGGGGTTGCCGATGGCTGCCGAATATCGCCGGGTGTAGTACCAATTCAGAGGCGCGCAGGTGCAGAGTCCCATGCTCGTCAGCAACAGGAACAGGATATAGTGAAGGTGGGCTCGCACACCGCTCACCATCAGCGGGATCGCCCCACAGGATCATGGTCAATGTAGTACCATTATTCAGAACATCATATCTTCTTGTAAATATTAAATTTCATATCTTCGCCATCCCTGGACACGTGTTTCGTGGTATTTGCCACTCGTCAGCAGGGAGCAGGTCAGTTTCAGGGGTTGCCGATGGCTGCCGAATATCGCCGGGTGTAGTACCAATTCAGAGGCGCGCAGGTGCAGAGTCCCATGCTCGTCAGCAACAGGAACAGGATATAGTGAAGGTGGGCTCGCACACCGCTCACCATCAGCGGGATCGCCCCACAGGATCATGGTCAATGTAGTACCATTATTCAGAACATCATATCTTCTTGTAAATATTAAATTTCATATCTTCGCCATCCCTGGACACGTGTTTCGTGGTATTTGCCACTCGTCAGCAGGGAGCAGGTCAGTTTCAGGGGTTGCCGATGGCTGCCGAATATCGCCGGGTGTAGTACCAATTCAGAGGCGCGCAGGTGCAGAGTCCCATGCTCGTCAGCAACAGGAACAGGATATAGTGAAGGTGGGCTCGCACACCGCTCACCATCAGCGGGATCGCCCCACAGGATCATGGTCAATGTAGTACCATTATTCAGAACATCATATCTTCTTGTAAATATTAAATTTCATATCTTCGCCATCCCTGGACACGTGTTTCGTGGTATTTGCCACTCGTCAGCAGGGAGCAGGTCAGTTTCAGGGGTTGCCGATGGCTGCCGAATATCGCCGGGTGTAGTACCAATTCAGAGGCGCGCAGGTGCAGAGTCCCATGCTCGTCAGCAACAGGAACAGGATATAGTGAAGGTGGGCTCGCACACCGCTCACCATCAGCGGGATCGCCCCACAGGATCATGGTCAATGTAGTACCATTATTCAGAACATCATATCTTCTTGTAAATATTAAATTTCATATCTTCGCCATCCCTGGACACGTGTTTCGTGGTATTTGCCACTCGTCAGCAGGGAGCAGGTCAGTTTCAGGGGTTGCCGATGGCTGCCGAATATCGCCGGGTGTAGTACCAATTCAGAGGCGCGCAGGTGCAGAGTCCCATGCTCGTCAGCAACAGGAACAGGATATAGTGAAGGTGGGCTCGCACACCGCTCACCATCAGCGGGATCGCCCCACAGGATCATGGTCAATGTAGTACCATTATTCAGAACATCATATCTTCTTGTAAATATTAAATTTCATATCTTCGCCATCCCTGGACACGTGTTTCGTGGTATTTGCCACTCGTCAGCAGGGAGCAGGTCAGTTTCAGGGGTTGCCGATGGCTGCCGAATATCGCCGGGTGTAGTACCAATTCAGAGGCGCGCAGGTGCAGAGTCCCATGCTCGTCAGCAACAGGAACAGGATATAGTGAAGGTGGGCTCGCACACCGCTCACCATCAGCGGGATCGCCCCACAGGATCATGGTCAATGTAGTACCATTATTCAGAACATCATATCTTCTTGTAAATATTAAATTTCATATCTTCGCCATCCCTGGACACGTGTTTCGTGGTATTTGCCACTCGTCAGCAGGGAGCAGGTCAGTTTCAGGGGTTGCCGATGGCTGCCGAATATCGCCGGGTGTAGTACCAATTCAGAGGCGCGCAGGTGCAGAGTCCCATGCTCGTCAGCAACAGGAACAGGATATAGTGAAGGTGGGCTCGCACACCGCTCACCATCAGCGGGATCGCCCCACAGGATCATGGTCAATGTAGTACCATTATTCAGAACATCATATCTTCTTGTAAATATTAAATTTCATATCTTCGCCATCCCTGGACACGTGTTTCGTGGTATTTGCCACTCGTCAGCAGGGAGCAGGTCAGTTTCAGGGGTTGCCGATGGCTGCCGAATATCGCCGGGTGTAGTACCAATTCAGAGGCGCGCAGGTGCAGAGTCCCATGCTCGTCAGCAACAGGAACAGGATATAGTGAAGGTGGGCTCGCACACCGCTCACCATCAGCGGGATCGCCCCACAGGATCATGGTCAATGTAGTACCATTATTCAGAACATCATATCTTCTTGTAAATATTAAATTTCATATCTTCGCCATCCCTGGACACGTGTTTCGTGGTATTTGCCACTCGTCAGCAGGGAGCAGGTCAGTTTCAGGGGTTGCCGATGGCTGCCGAATATCGCCGGGTGTAGTACCAATTCAGAGTCAAGACAACTCGCTGCCTTTGTGACACCATTTGGTGTCTTCCAATATAAGTGCATGCCCTTCGGCCTAATCTCTGCAGTCTCAGTCCATCAAAGAGTAATGTTCCATATCTTTAAGCACATGGAAACAAATAACAGATATTTTCAGGATGCTGCATTTGTTGTCACTAAATATTTGAAACAGCATGATCAGGTATTGAGAGAAATCTGCCAAAGAATAGGTCAGAATGGATGTGTGCTTAGTGCTGGCAAATGTAATTTATTTATCTGTAAGGTCTATTACCTTGGTCATACCATTTCAGCGGAAAGCGTCACACCTAAAATTTCTCTAGTGGTAGCAATAAATCAAGCTCCTGCTCCAGATGACCTTGAAAAATTGAGATCCTTTGCTAGTCTCTGTGAATATTATGGAAATTCTGCCAAAAACGTTGCTACCTAAATGGAATCCCTTCGTAAACTTTTAAGAAAGGATATCAATTTTGTGTGGAGGGAAATAACAACACATGGCTTTTTACTTTATAAAGCATCAAACTGTGAACACTCCTACTTTGCAATCAATTTCCCATGTGAAACACTGCACCATCACTGTACCATCACAGTTCATGCCAGTGCTTGTGGTCTTGGTGCCTTCCAGTGTCAAATTTAAGGGATTATGAAATGGACTGTGACATTTGCATCCAGAACTCTAGCAGACTTTGAAAGACAATACTTAGTTAACCCATTCACTGTTAGGCCTTTCCCCCGTGCTTAACCATTTTTTTGGCTATTTGGGGTAGTTTGCGCTTAGGCCCCATAACGTCTTGTCCACATAAAGTATCCACATCAACTATGCATCTTTATTTTCAACATCCAAAGGTATTTTTATGAAAGCTGACCTGTACACCGGGTTATGTGTGTATTTCTAGTACTCTATCACACATTGGTATCAAATAGATTGGAACACCATGATATATGTATTTATAAAACTTCTTTTTAATTATTATTTTTTTCTCTTTTTTTCTCTCTCACAATTGTTATGTGGCTTTTTTTCTTTTCACACTTTTTTTTATATATATAAATAATCGTTGGTATACTTTTCACAATTCTTACAAAATTCTAAGCATAGATATATATCTAATTACAGTGAATTATCATACATATATTAATACATAAGTCAACAACTGATTATCCGTGACCAATACAAAACTAGATCCAACGCATTTCGGCGAATCGCCTTCATCAGGAGTTTTGTATTCTTAATAGTTGATACTAAAATGGTAGAAAACACTCAATTAATTTTTCTCAAAAAATGAAACAATCTATAATAGACAACATGTGACAGTAGTTATACCTATATTACTCTATTATGTGATTTATTCAAGAGCACCCTCTCCCGGTGCCGGAAACTCTCACACTAGATAATGGCAAGCTCTATCTATATACATCAATATCTACATATTTACATTAAACATATACATGTCATTATTTACATATATACATTCTATATCTATATACAAAATCTGTTTGTTTGATCCTTACATTCAACATTCTCTGTGTATGCCTTATTTCATGTTTATTTAAAAGGTTCCAAACTAAGCGCTCATTTGGAGATCATTTTAATTTTAAATGTCTGCAGTTTGATGCCTATCTATGCATCTTTATTTTCAACATCCAAAGGTATCCATGGTTTGTTGATTCTCCTGGAGGTCACTGAGAAGTTAGCCAAAATACAGGTAATGTTTTGTTTTTTGGGGAAAATGGGAATAAAGTGCTGCAGAAGAAAGCATCTGTTTTTCCCCCCTGCAACGGTATCAAGAAAGGGTTTGGGGTGCTAAAATCACCATCTTCTCAGCTTCCAGGAACAGGTAGACTTTTGTTAGAAAAACACACATTTTTCAACACAGTTTTGTCTTGTTACTGGACATTTTCTATTGTTCTAATTTGTTTGTGCTTTCAACCTCTTTCAAGTTAGTGGTAGAAATGGGTGTAAAACCAATAATAGATCCTAGAAAGCTATATATTTCTGAATGGTAGACAATATTCTGAATTTAGCAAGGGGTCATCTGTGTATTTGTCTGAACTGGGGTGGTTTTGAGTGCAAAAAAACGATTGATTTAGGCCCAGATCTCTGTACTGGGGTGAATGTATGACATTGTTCTGCATTCTGTCCATCAACTGTTGTTTTTGCATTTGTCACCCCGAGTGGGATGGGTATTGTCAGACGTGAGTCCCATGCTCTCCACACCACTGGAGTCAAGTTATCCTGGCTGAAGACGGCTGATAGCCAGAAACCGGTCCTAGGATGCTTGATTTCGGTCCAGGAAAGACATGGCTTGGCAGTTCGGGCTGGACTGTTCCCATGAGGCACAGGGTCAAGGCTGATTTGCATATGGCCATGTCTGAACTGGGGTGGTGTGGAGTGCAAAAAAACGATGGATTTAGGCCCAGATCTCTGTACTGGGGTGAATGTATGACATTGTTCTGCATTATGTCCATCAACTGTTGTTTTTGCAGTCATCTGTGTAGATCCTTTAAGTTTTTCCTATAGAAAGTAACAGTTGAAAGAATAAAGTATTTGAAATTAAGTTGAAAAAAACAGCCATGTATGCCTAAGTTGTCACCTGTAACTTCTTCTAACAATGGCATATTTTTGAGGCCATAGAGTATTACGTCCGCTGGACCCTTATGGTTGTAGGGATATATAGAGTATTTAGGTTCGCCAAGAGCCTGAGGTAACCAGCGCCAGTAACTGAGCTGTACCTTACAATGTTTTTTTATTGTGTTCTGGGTGTACAGCAATTCAATGGGTAAAATATAAAGAGTGAAAAATAGGTATCAAAGAAACCTATGTATTTCCGAAATGGAAATCAGATATGGAGTTTATAAGCAGGAGTTCTTTGCACATCTCTGAATTTGTGGGTACCTGTACTAGCATGTTTTAAAATTACTTCTTTTTTACACTCTGACTTACATTTGGAAGGCAGAAACGCATGGAAAGAAAAATTGGTAATAACCTTATTTGGTACCAAGACTTGTTCTACTCTTCTGTGTTCCCCTAAGTTTACCAATAAAAATGGACCCTCACTTGTGTGGGTAGGCATAGTGCTCACGACAGGAAATGGCCCAGAACATAACATAGACACATCACATTTTCCCACTGAAAACAGACCCTATTGGGCAATGTGCCTAGCTGCGGATTTTGGACACTAGCTCAGGCAGCACCTAGGGAGACCTAGCAAACCTGTACATTTCTGAAGACTAGACATTCAGGAAATCAAGGATGTGATGACTTGTGTGGCTCCCACTAGGTTCCTTTATCAAGAATTTCTTGCAAACCTCACACTTTGTCAAAAAAAAATGTTCTCACATTTCTGTGATGGAAAGTTCTGGAATCTGTAGGGAGCCACAGACTTCCACCTCCATTCCTCCAAGGGAAGGCATGGTAGCTGTGATAGAAACGCAAATCGGACACAACACATTTTTCCACTGAAAACTGCCCTTTTTTGCAATGTGCCTAGCTGTAGATTTTGGGCCCTAGCCCAGCAGGCACCCAGGGAAACCTTAAAACATGCAATGTTTTTTTTTTTTAAGTAGACACCCTGGGGAGATCCAGTTTGGCGTGACTTGTTTGGCTCTCACCAGGTTCTATTACACAGAATCCCTTGCAAACCTCAAACTTTGTAAAATAAAAAACACATGTTCCTCAAGTTTCAGTGATGGAAAGTTCTGAAATCTGCAGGCATACACAAAGTTCCACACATCCACTATTCACCGACATGTCCCGATAAATATGGTACCTCACTTCTGTGGGTAGACCTAGTACCCATGACAGAAAATGGCCCATGACTTACTGTGGAGACATCCAAATTATCTATTACAAAATGATCGGCATTTTTGGTCCCACAGACCACAGCCTGCTCTTAAAAAATTAAAAGAAAACCTTTCATTTTTATTTTTGTAAAGCATCTTGTTTTCCTTTAAGGAAAACGGGCTGCTCTACAAATAAAATGATTGCTTTATTTAAAAGCAAACACAGACATGGTGGTCCGCTGATCTCAGCAGGCCACCATCCCTGTGATTTTTGAGACTCCTGGGGGCTGCAAATTGCGACCTACCTCATTAATATTCATGAGGTAGGTCATTTGCGACCCCATAGGAATCGCAGAAAGTGTACTGCACACTTTCATGCATGCCGTATTGTGATTCCCTAATTTCGAATCGCAAAGAGTCACAATTAGGGAATCGAAATTTTTTTTATGCATCAGCCCAATCGGGCACATGCATCAAAGTCTGAATTTGCGATTCCTTATTTGCGAATTTTAAGGAATCGCAAATAAAGAATCGCAATTTCCAATGCATCATTTTTTTCACAATTTGTTTGCGATTCGGTAAAAATCGCAATTTTTACTGAATCGCAAGATTTTTGCGAATTCGCAATTTGCAAATTCACAAATTGCGATAAAGCACACATGATGAATATCATTAAGTTATCAGGCAGGAAGCCAATAGAGTAATTACAGACAGCTGCTCCCTGGTTTCAATTGGAGGTTTGGCAGTTGGTGTTTGGAGCTTTGCCTGGAGGAGGTGCTGCAGTCTGTGTGTCTGAATCCTTTGGAGAAATGGCTCAAGAAAATGCAGTTGAAGAGGGGCAAGCCAGGAAAATAAAAATTAAATTCAGTGACCAGGACCTGGAAGTACTTATTGAGGAGGTCACTGAGAGGCAGGAACAACTTTTTGGGAAACAATCTTTGAAGGTTCCTGAAGCAGTGAAAAGGAATCTCTGGCTTGCTATCCAAGCAAAGGTGAATGCTGTGGGTGTTGCACATCGTGACATAAACAACTTACAAAAACGCTTGTATGACCTGTGCAGTCGTGCTAAAGAGAAGATTGCAACCAGGATTAAAACAGCAAAAAGAACTGGTGGTGGCCCCTCAGGGATAGGCCCAATACCCCCCTGGAAGACATGGTGGAAGGCACACTTTTAACTGAGGCTGTTGTTGGAGTGATTGACATTGATACCTCAGAGCTTCCTACCCATTCTGAAGGTAAGTTTACTTGTCTTTTTCAATCTTAAATATGCAATGAGAGTGCATGTGGGCTATCAATGTTGTTGAACATGCTGAAATATCATTTCAGTATTGTACTAGTTCATTTTCGTTTTTAAATCTGGTTATTAACAGTTGTAAGTCAGAGAGCAGTGCATCATGGGAGATGTAGTTTGCTCATAAGAAAAATAGTAAATACCAAAGCATGTGTCTTTAAATTAATGGTAGTCATTACTGAGATCAAAGTAGACAGGCACCATGTGTTTTTATTTAAACAAAACCTTTAGTAGAGACATTTTACAACAGTGCAAATTTAAGAGTAACATTCTGTTTGCACTTTCTTAATCATAGAAAGACTTCAAGAAATCAAAGAACATGATTTGAGAGATTACAACAATCAAGATGATCAACACTCAGAAGAGGCAAATGTTGCTACATCAACATCCCTTTTTCAAAGAAGGCAAAAACACAGAGTGCGCCAACTGCAGCACTCTGATACAGAAGAAGATCAAAATGAAAATGTGTCTGAAAAGCAGACTGTTCAAACTGCAGCAACCACTAACACAAGGCAGAGTAGGCGAAGGAGACTTCAGCACTTTTATAGGCGCCGGTCACAACCATCAGATGTTGGCAGAGCTGTAGAGGGAAGCAGCACCGGCAGTGTTGTGGAATATAAAATCCTCAAAGTTCAGCGCCTACAAGGCAAAGACATTAGAATTATGAAGGGAAAACTTGGACATATCAGTAAGGAGATTGGTGCCATTCACAACAGTATAAAAAGAATTGCAAATGTCATTGAGAAAGGACATATTCCAACCTCAGAAAAGCTAGACTGCATTGCAACTTCTTTGGAGACATTGTGCACAGTGGTACAGACCCAGCAAGTGAGAAGTGGTAAAAGGCACCTTAGAGCAATGACCTGCATGCAGGGCCATACCAGGGGAATGTATTGCCTTTCCAACAGTACTGCACAACTCTGCAAGCAGACAGTTTCCATGCAATTGGATATGAAGCAAATTTGTATAGAGATTGCCAGTGGAATGGGGACACTACATGATGCTGTTGATAAAATACATAGTGATGCTGCACCTGATATCCAGACAGAATAGGAGGGTAGTGATTTGGGAAGTAGTGTCAGTGGCATACTTGACCATGGCTTACCTGGGGCACGCCGTAGCAACTGGAAACAAAATAATTCCAGCAACATGGCCATGGGCAATTTGATTAATATGGGGAAAGCATTAGGTGTGCGCGAACGTAAGAAATAACATGTTTTCTGTGATGTTACATTTTTGTTACAATTTTCCACAATTCATTTCATTGTCATTGAAATCATTGCGAACATGAATGCTAAAAATTTTACAAGTATATCAAAAAACATTTGAATTCCATGATTAAAATACATTTAAGTTTACTTTATGAAATAAATAATTTCCAGTCATGCACCAGAATGTCTTGTGTAATTCTTACCTTTTTCAGAAATAATGTTGTGTTATCTCTGCCCTTCTCCTTCTTCCCTCTGCTGCTTCTGGTCCATGCATTATTGGTTGGGGTTGTTGAGGCTGATTGTCATTTTGAGGTAGTACATCTTCTTCATCCAGTTCTATGCCTCTCTCAGTTGCTAAGTTGTGCAACATTGCACATGCAGCTACTATTTTGCAACAAATTTCAGGACGATATTGCAATGCTCCACCAGTCTTATGAAGTATGCGAAAACGGGATTTCATCGCACCAAAGGTTCTCTCTATCACATTGTGGGTTGTTATGTGAGCATGGTTATACTGCTGCTCTTTCCTGGTTGCTGGATTGAGATATGGTGTTAATATATAAGACCTCACTCCATAGGCACTATCACCTAGAAGAAATGATAATGACAGATGAAATGCATAAATGAAATGTGTCTAGATTAAAGAAGGATGTCTTTAGAATAAAAAATGTAAGTTTACCAAGCAAATATCCATCCCCAAATTCCCCAGCAAGCAGTCGTGCATGGATGGCACTGTGTCTAAAAATGTAGGAGTCAAGGGCACTTCCAGGGTAACTTGCCACTAAGTCTGTGATGACAGTTTTAGCATTACAAATTGCTTGAATGTTAAGGGAATGGAAGCATTTTCTGTTGCGAAAAATGTATTCATTTTCAGAGGGTGGGCAAATGGGAACATGTGTGCCATCTACACAGCCAATGACATGTGGGAATTGAGCCATGTTATAGAAATCTAACTTGGTTTTCAACAAATCCTGCTGTGTAGTAGGAAACTTAATGTGATGCCTTATCCTTTGTAACATGGCATTTAGAAAGGCATTATAAAATCTGGAAAGTGAACTCTGGGAGACACCACCAGCAATAGCTATTATACCCTGAAATGACCCAGAAGCAAGGAGGTGCAGTGAACACAATACCTGAACATGGGTTGGTATAGCTTGTGTCCTGCGTGTTTGCCTCTGCAATATTGGGTCCAGTTCTTCAATTAAATCTAAAATTAAGTGAGCATTTAGAATATGCCTATCATAGATTTTTGCTTTAGTCTGCCCTAGTAAGGTAATGTGCACTCTGAATATTCTCTCCTGTATCAACCTTTTCCTCCACCCTGCTGCTGCTCTCAACCTCTGCCTGCGTGCCAAAAAGAAAAGCGCTGCCATTCTGAAAAACATTTGGATGCTTTCTGAGGCCCCTTATATGCAGTCCTGATGAATGTCACCTGTTGTGAATAAAGTTAGGAAAATTACCACCAGGTTTGACTTCTTCTAATTTTAAGAATTCCAATTTGCGATTTCTTAAAAAATCGCAAATTGCGAATTTTCATGCATAGCATTTTTTCGCAAAAAATGCGAATCGCAATTTTGCAAAATATTTTAGAAATTGCAAAGGCTTTTGTGATTCCAAATTTTTCGAAAATGCACTTCTAAGTTGATGCATCCCAAATCAATGAATTGCATTCGCAAACGAACGCTTTTTGCAATTTGCACCGTTTGCGAATGCAATTCAGTTCGATGCATGTGGGCATATATGTGTAAATTCTAGTGCCCCATTGCAAAACCATAGTTATTCAGAGATTTGTGATGAAAATGTTGATGATGATGATCACATGATCCATTTGGCAACCCTGCCTTTCTCAACAATGACAATGGTCCTGTTCTAGAGGGACGGGTAGGACCTTGAGCCCAAGGTAAGAAGGCCATAACACCCCACAAGAGAATCTAAGTCTATTGCAGAAATGGCCAGTATTCTTCCTCGCTCAAGAGTGCCCTCTTGGAAACACATGCAAGGTTTTTAAAGTCATGTTTTCATGAA
Organism: Lissotriton vulgaris; assembly: GCF_964263255.1. Lineage (NCBI taxonomy): Eukaryota > Metazoa > Chordata > Amphibia > Caudata > Salamandridae > Lissotriton > Lissotriton vulgaris. Next base: position 1,273,192,441 of record NC_141696.1, on the reverse strand, counting down.
GATGGTAGCAATGTCATGTTTTAAGCTGTTATTGAACTTTTAGCTGATGTTTTAAATTGTATTACCCCATCTTGTCCCCTTTACTTCGCCCCCCTTTGTTTCCACCCTTTCCCTTTTCAGGACTTTGGTACGTCCCTCAAATGTTTGGGGAATGAGGATTCCAAAGGTGGCTGTTAACAGCATTCTGAGACTAATCTTTGTGCTGAAGTGTGACTTAAAGATTTTCTTTTGAACTACAGTATCCGTGTCTTGCTTTATACGACACAAAATAAAACAAGATTTGACAAAACAAGAATGATGGTGCCAATGCTTCTTTCCTTGTGGTTTCTTTATTTGCATTTATTCATCTGATGGTCGTGGAAGTGTAGGTGAGATCTTTTGGCTTTCTTGGTAATTGCTTTATAGATTCCATACAGGTCATGGACAATTTTTTCAAGTTCCTATTATGTGTTTTTCTCCAGACTCTTTCCAGGATTTTATTTTTAGATCTACATTAAGCGAGACCACATTCTTTCTGGTGATCTTGTCAGGTTCATGAGGTTTTGAGAAGATCTAGTCTCTAACAGCCATATGTGGGGCTGGCTGCAGACATCAGAGGGTCTAGTGGCCCATGTTGCAGAAAGTTCTGATCAAAATGAATCAAGATTGAGGTTGTTCCTAGATGGGGAAATCAGAATGTTTTGGGAGGTAGGTGGAGAGGGGTGCAGTGGAAAACTAAGACTGAATTTATGATATTGTGGCCACCTTAAGTAAGGGGGATGTTTCAGTGACAGCCCTTTACTGCTGAGATGGCATCAACAATATGGCCAGCAAATGTGCTCATCCAGTAACTAAATGATGGAGATAGAGGGCTTTACAGTTAGAAGCGATGAGTTATGGAGCAGTTTCGAATTGTCAAACCAGATGCATAGTTTTGTGTGGTCAATTTTGATTTTGAAGGAAGAGGAGAAGGCTGGGTTAGGTAAGTAACATATAAGTAAGTATTCTCATTTCAAAGAGAAATAATCTTGACCTTGGCGTTTTAAAGGAATGTTTTCCATACGACTGCTCCTTCACCGCTCTGCATTTCTTGTTTTGACAGTATCTGCCCAAATATAGGTAGCTTTTTGCGATGGCCTATGGGTGTAGGGCCTTCAATGAGCTAAGTTTCTGTGATGAAAAGGATATCCAGGTTTTAGTCAGATAATAGTGATTACTGACAATATGCTAATCTAGCTAAATGGTAAACATGCATAATAATCCAATTGCCAGAAGTTTAAATAGCTCTAAAGGGCACATGCATCAACGAAAATACTGATCGTAAACGGGCAGATTCGCAGAATCTGTCCCTTTGCGACCGGTATTTTCGCATTTGGGATGCATTAACCCAAATGCAAATTCGCAATTTAAGTAATCGCACAATTTGTGATTACTTAAATTACGAATGCATTTAGGGAATCGCAAATTGCGATTCCCTGAATGCAATGCATGATGCAATTTTAAATTGCGCTCTCGCAATTTGGGATCGCAAATTACCATCAATTTGAACTTGATGGCAATTTGCAAAAACTTTAAAAAATGCTTTAAAGTGCATTTTTCAAAGTTCAATGTTACACACACACATGCCTGTAGGGAATGTATGTGCGCAACCTGTGGCAACATGGCAATTTTAGGGGTGCAACAGGGTGTCCATTTGGCACCCTTGAATTTGCATGTGCAATTTGCGAGTACCTATTTTGTACTCGCAAATTGTGCATGCATACCATTCCTATGGGACTTAAACCCCAATGGGTAGCTATTCCTAAATTGTGAATCACAATTTGCAATTCGCAATTAAGGAATATGTAGAAATCACAATTTTTGTAGCAATTCCTACATGCATAAGGTATTCCGATTCCAAAATTGCGATTTCTAAAAAATCGCTATTAAGGAATCGGATCTCCTTATGTTGATGCATGTGCCCCTAAAAATGTTTTAAAGACGACTAAACTCATGAAACATCTGTCTTCGACATCCATGTCATTGTTATGGTTTCTTATAAGTGATTTTCCTTGATTGATCTGTTTTTGTTTTTTATTGGCATGTGAACTTTGTAGTGTGACCATACTTTGTGGGCCACAATGGTTATGGATCTATCGGTAATTTGTCCAGATTGCTGTATATGCTGCCATATCTCACATACATGTACAGAGGCAAAATACAAGTATTGATTTCCGGGGCTGCCAAGTTATACATGCCCCCAGCAACACCTAAGTCGTTCAAAATAGGACATATCTACAAATATGCCATTTGCAACTAAGCAGCACCTGAATACAAATTAGATTGGTTAAAAAACAAAAAGGCAAAACAATCTATGTAATCTGTCTTTGTATTTTCTGTTTTTGCAGTAAACTGAAATGTACACGAATGAAAGGAACAAGTATAGTACAGGTTGAATCTGAGCTTTCATACATAGATTTGTGAGTGTCAAAAATGTATGAAGTGATTATCAATTCGATTGTTAAGACTTGAATAATTATGTCATCTACGTCCAAAGGTCAAAGAAGTGCACAAGATAGATTGCCACATTACAATATAATGTGCTAGTCTTGACATGAAGGTTGGTAAATTATTTTAGGCTCGTGAATCCTTAGTTGAACGAAATTTCTATCCCCGGCTCGCCTACCAACATCATTTGCTTGAAGGTGTTTAAAATCACGACAGGCATAAATTATATATGGATGTTTTCGACGGGTTTTCTAGTCAAGTTCTATCATTTGCATTTTTTTTGCAAACTATATATGTACATTATTTTACTTGGCAGATTAGCACGCTCACAAACAAAATGTTTTCCCAATGTTTTCATTTGAATCCTTAACGAGTGGAATATTCAGGAAACGATATATTTAGAAAAGCAAAATTGTTTTATTACATAAATTGGCCCTGACTATGTTCTAGTTTCAATTTTCCATTTACATTTCTCGTATGTTAAATTTGAACGACTGCAGGGTTACCCTTTCTTAGCATCTTATAAAATCTTCATATGGAGTCACCATTTCCTTAAAACATTATTTGTTTTTTAGCACTTTATAATATCAAATCTCTATATTTTTTTTTAATGAAAAAGTCCTTCAAAATAGGACACCTGTATTACAAAAACAGTTCTTTTGGTTTGTTTATATACTAATTTACAACAATATTGGACCATGCACATTGCTTTCACTGGCCTTTCAGACCCAATGGGCCAACGATTTTCAATAGTAAATTGATATGCTATCTCTCTTTGCTTAAAATCTGTCTTTTTCCAGGTATATTCTTTCTGTAACTATAAGTACAATCTATCCTTTTCTGCACTAGAATGTAAATGACAGTTGCTTAAAGAATAAAGTTTTGGATCCATGCACACGGGAAGTAATATTTATTAGCAGAAAATTGCTTCTAGGTTCTTTCAGTTAAAGGCACCTTATGCACAGTAAATTGAACAAGCAAATGTTCCTTCAACCTTTCAATCCTGACAGATTCATCTGCTCTAACACCATTATCAATAACATGGACCAGTGAAGGTATGTAAGAGAACATCTCTGCACATTCAATATTTTACAGTTTTTCAATTTGTCAAAATAAATTGAGACTTGGAAAGCATAACAATGTTTTTCAAACAATTCCGAGCAGAATCTAACATATATGGATAAGCCTACTCAAATGTATATAATTAAGTGAGCCTTATTAGTAAGACATGTACCTATATCTGACACAATATCAGTACTGAACTGAAATCCGCCTTGAAATGCCAATGGTAATTATAGTTATGCCTTTGTATGCTTCTATTCAGTACATTAAGATTCCATCATGAACGAACCCACTGCTACTTAGAGAATACCCCACAGATACCTGAGCGAAGTCATTACTTCTGGAGAGCGTTTACAGACTCACACGGCTCCCTGTGGATAAGATAATTCATTTAATGGTTCTGTGCAGTGCCCACAAACTCCTAGCCTCTCAAGGACCTTCCATTTTGTCCAATTTGCTTCACTCATATCTGCCCTTGCAGGCTCTGCACTCAGACAATCTCAATTTGGCATGTGTTCCTCGCTGGGGCAGCCATGCGCTTTACAACTATTCTAACATAACTTAACATAAGGTGGAACCTGCTCATTAAAGTGAGCCAAGTGAGATGAGTGGGGCTAGCTGTAGCCCTGGATGGCTGCATCCTCTTAAGGCTCTGAGTGAGGCTCAAAATCTCTGCTGATCATGTATTCTGGTACTGTGATGGACACTTGAGGACCATGCCATGAGAATGGTGATCACAGAATCACGAGACGTTCCTGGATCATGAAACCACCCAGCCGGCGACGGCGTTGCCCTGCACCTGCGTCACCCGGAAGCACTTGAGTGCCTCTGGGTTAACTCCAATCACACCCAATCAGGGTCAGAGGTGGGGAGGGCGTCGACTGCATCACTCCCTGGCTGTATTTTATTCATAACATAATAAAACATTACATTTTCATATTTACAATACACAGAAAAGTCCAGTCTGCAGTATTCCAGTTGGCTAACCTTAACATGATTCTAATTCAAAGCCATTCCTGTCCTAAACTAAATGATCAACATTATTCCTTTCCTGCGTATCTCTAAATGAGCCTACGGCAAGGTCAATGACTGGTCCAAGATCACGCTAGGTCCCACCCTCCTACCGGAGTGACCTTGCGCAGGAGGCCCAGTTCCCTAGAAGGTTATCTCCTCTGGCACCCCCTGCGCCCTCAATAATATCTCCAAGGGGCTGTGCTGTTATGCTAAGTTTTTTGCACCAGTGAGCTTGTGCTTCGTTTGGCCCAAAATCCTACTGGAATCAGAACTTCCCCTCCCCCCGCACCCTTCCAGCCTACCCGCTCTAACTGCCCCCTGGAATTCCATGAGAGACCAACTGTCCCCCCCCAGGCATCCTCGTTTAACAATGGTGATGCCTACTAAGGACTATAAAAGATGCCCACCAATCATGACCTTACCGCCTGACCAAGGATACTTTACAATTCACATAAAATACGAATATGATGCTGCCCTGAAAAGAAAATTAGTTAACACACTACTTAACCTACATTTGAAAATAAAAACAGCTAGAATGATTTGCTACAAAATTACAAAACAGGAAACATTGCAAACATCAAATCTTCTGCCTCAGGGGATGGTGGGTGGGGAAAACACAATGGAGTCTCCGTCCTGGAAAACTGTCCTGAGTTGTGATCTGGCTGTGGAGCGGTGACGTAAAAGGCTATCCAGCCACTCCACAGCACTCTTTATACCCCCCGAGGATGGGAAGCCGACTGAATCCAGCTTCCCAGCTTGCCCCCACCTGCGTCACCTGGAAGTACTTGAGTGCCTCTGGGTTAACTCCAATTACGCCCAATCAGGGTGAGAGGCCGAAAGGGCATCAACCGCGTCACTCTGCGCCTGACATCGCCCCACCCCTTCATCTCCAAGGGGGACCAGCACAACCGCCATAACCGCGGCATGCCCGAGTCCGGTTGGCACTTGCGAATATGGCCAGGTATTGCTGAGTCCCCCACCCAAAGCATTCCCTTTTTCCAAACATCTGTTGCCCTATGGAATCACAAACCCTTCCACTTTCCCTCGGGGGGGGCGCTAGGTGGCGCCAGACCAAGATGGCCGCACTGATGTTAGGCTCCCAAACGACTGAGCACTTCAACCCATCCTACAGAGATCCTGTCTGCCTTAATCCGCTTCTACATAGCCCCTACGTCTGCCTTTCTTCATGCTGATTACAGCGATGCCTGATTTGCCCTGACTGCCTGCACCTGGACGAGATCGGCTGCCTGTTTGCGCTTGGGGGGCCCGCGGTGCTGCTGCAGTGGTCCGCCTGACCGGCTCTGCTACGCCAGGATAGTTCGGTGCTTTGCGGCCTTGCCGGCGCGGCCTGGGGGTCTGGCCAGCGGCGGAGTTCCGGCCCGCGGGACACTCGAAACTGCTTCCAACGCCCAGGGGGGCTACAATACTACAGGTGAGGGCTGCCCGCTGCCTTCGGGCCTTGTCTGCTGCCGCCGCCCGGCCCCCTCCCCCGCCGCCACTGCTGAGCCCCACTGAGTCGCGCTGTACATTCGGCGCTCGGACCCTCCGCCATCTTGGGCTGGCTCCTGCGGAGCCTGGGCGGCCTGGGGCAGTAGCATAGCGGCGACTACCTCTTCGGACTCCTCCTCCCCCCCTGCGGCACGGACTGACCTCACCTGCTGCCCGTGGCATTAATTTGGGGGCGGATTGATCATACTGCCTGCACATCTGGCGCCCGCTCCCAGGCCGTGACTGAGCTCCTCCGAGCCCCGCTGCTGCGGAGTCGCTGTGCAGATCCAGTCTCTTCTGCACAACACATTCGGCTCCGGTGCAGCTCCCCCCCCCCCTCCCCCCTCCTTACCTGGCTTGCTATACCTGCTGCACTCCCGAGGGATCAACAAAACGTACAGCTACATCTACACTTTGGCATTCTACCACGGGCGGCAGGCTCCCCTGTCCTCTCCTTCAATCCCTTCCCTCCTGCCATTACTGCGCTACATGCTGCTTGACTGCCTACGCCTCTACTCCTAGTACAAGGACATTGGTCTGCCCTGCTGTGAGGCCTGCTCAGACAGTGGCACTGCGTGGGACGTCGATCCGCGGTGCTGCCATTCCTTCGGGGCTAAACTCCCTGCCGCCTTTCCTCCGCGGGATCACCTGGCGGGCTGCCTGAGGCCTCCTTGCACAGCTTCCCGCCTCTACCTGCGCGGGCGCGGCCTAAGGGGTCACTTTCTCAGCTTCCGCCTTGGGCTTCTTCGCGACCTGGCGTCCACTTATTCTCCACCATCTCGGACATCCAGAGAGTCATGGGCCGCAATGATGCAAGGCAGTCCAAAATCCCTTTTGAAACCAAAAAGACTCCTAAACCGACGCTGGAGCCCGATGGAGGTCCTATCTCCCAGGCGCCTCCAGATGAGGACTGGAAGACACTGTTGCTGGGTCTGAAGCAAAGCCTCTCTACGATCGACGCCAAGATAGACAACATTAACGCGCGCATGGACAGCGTTGTCACCAAGCTTGAGCAGCATGACACCCGCATCAAGGAAACGGAGGATAAAATCTCTGTCCTGGAGGACGGCGCCACCTCAACAGGCAAACAGGTCACTCAAATGGACAGGCTGCTCAAGCTCATCGCAGATAAGAACGAGGACTTGGAAGCGAGGTCTCGACGCAATAACGTCCGAATCCTAGGCCTTGCGGAGACCACCAACACTGGTAAAATGGAGACCTTCGTGGAGAACATGCTCGTCGAACTATTTGGGAAAGAATCCTTCTCGTCGCACTTCATAGTTTAGCGCGCCCACAGATCCCTGGTGGCCCGCCCGCCTCCCGGAGCACAACCGAGCCCCATAATTGTGCGCTTCCTGAATTATAGAGACAGAGACTCGGTGTTGAAAAGTGCGAGGGAGGTGGGAACTGTGAACTACTGTAGTACCACCCTCTCCTTCTTTCCGGATTTCACCTCTGCCGTCCAGGAGGCCAGGCGCAAATTCACGACGGTCAAAAAGAAGCTCCAGGCGCAGGAGATCTCCTATGCTATGCTCTACCCCGCCAGATTGAAAGTGACATTCCAGGGTAAACATCACCTCTTTCAAAATCCCCATCAGGTAGAGGACTTCCTTAAGAGCTGCAGGAGGGAGCAGGGGGGTGATGATGAAGCTTTGCGCAGATCTAGGTCGCAATCACCACTGTCGCAACAGGACTGAGAGACATTGAGATGGTATTGTCCACCTTTGGTGTGAGCAGGGCGCTGAATATCGCTTGGGGCACACCTGTTTTTTGTGTGCTTTGTTTTGGGCGCCAGATCGACGTAGGGCCTAACTGTCTGAGACTCATGCATGCGCTCGGTCACCCACCTCCGTCCCACGTTAGACGACAGGTCTTCCTGTGGTCAGTGGGTGTAAGTAAGGAGGTGGTTCGGTACGTCTGGGGCCCCTAGTTCTGGTCCCCCCAATGGGCGAACTCCTGAGAACCTCTTCCCTCCTGGGAAGTGGTATTTGTGTTCTACTCTGTTTAGGGTGTAATTGGTTTGGGTTTTGGGATGCTGGGTGGGGACTGAATTCCCGGCTAGTTGGGGTTGCCGGTGTGGGTGGGAAAAGTTTTTGTTTCATTGCTGATGATCTAGACATACTGGTTTTGATGTTCCCGGGTGGAACGCGGGGGGGTTATCTGCGAGGCAATTTTGCTAAGTTCAGAGTTGAGTATGCTTTGGTCCTAAACTGTGTGATTTCATGCTACAAGATGCTACTTCTGTATGAATGGGTGACGTAGAGAGTATGCCACCAGCGCACCAATTCCAACTGGTTTCGTGGAATATTAGGGGGCTGAATAACCCCAGAAAGAAGAGGCAAATCTTAGGGTACCTAGATAGGCAGGGTATTTCCATTGCTCTGCTCCAGGAAACACATTTATTGTCGGATAGCACCTCCCTCTTCGCATCTAAATGGGTGTCAGGGGGTCCCTTGCTCGGCCCAGACTGAGTTGCTTGATTCTCCGTCTTCCCTACAGGCGGACTACTACGGGCCCTTTAAGAACGGCCTGTGCTATCAAAATGACCGCCTCGCTTCTGGACCACCTGACTTTGTGGGCCTATCCGGTACGACCTCGCACCATTTGAGGGTGGACCAGGAAGACGCCACGTCTCGGTTGTCAAACTCGTGGGAAGCTGCAGTTCTACGCCAGGAGAGGAACACGAGCCAGAACGGTGAAGCCGAGACCAAGACATCCGAAACAGGAGTCGAGACCAAGGCAAGGAAGACCTTCACGGGAGCAGATACAGCGAGTGGAGAAGGCGCCAGCTCGGAACCGAACGAGGACCCGAGACCATCAAAGGAAACGCCAGGAGGCCAACGATACCGCGTATCGCCCAGCCACGCCAAGGAGGACCCGTGGCTTACCCAGGTGCGTGCTCGTTTGGGTTCACTGTTTCGGGTTAAAAAGGGCGGGACCGAGTAGAGAAACGGGAGGGGAGGTCTGGCACCTTAGCTATCGAGTGCTTTCACGTGAGGTCCGGCACCGTTGTCCCGAGCACTATACACGGTATTCGCAATTACTGGTGGTGGTTCTGGCTATTCCCTTCACTCCCCTATCCCCTTCTGCAGTCATATCCGTGACCAGTGTCTTAAAGCCATATCGTTTTCTTTGTCTTTCCATACATGGCATGGTAATCCCGGACCTTCACCCAAGACCTGAAGCCGAGGACCCCAAGGAAGGACCCTGGACTTTTGTTATGTTCTTTGAGAAAGCGAACATTCTGTTGTACCCCAATAAAAAGTAGTTACAAACGCCCATCTTCAGTGTTGGCTCCTTCCATTCTTGTGACCCAAAGGTGACAAGTGGCGAGCCAGCCAGGAGACAATTTATCTGAAAACAAGATGGAGGCCCTGTTAAATCAAATGAGCGAAGGACAGTCCAAACTGGAGTGGGCCATTGGGCGGTCGAATGAACAAGCCGATACCGATAGAGCTACGTTCACTACCGCTATCCAACAGCAGTCGGATCACCTTACTAAACTTGCAGAAGGTCAGACACAACTGTTGGCCGTATTGGGACAAAGTAGAGCCGCTCACCCACCGGGCGCAGTAGTTCCCCTTCAGAAATATGCTGCAGGTGATGACCCGGTTTCCTTTTTTTTGAACTTTGAGAGGGCAGCTAGAGCAAGCGCTTGGCCAGGTGACCGGTGGCCCTTCTATTTAGCTCCTTTGTTAACTGGGGAAGCTCAGGCCGCATATCAGTCAGCTAATAAGGATGGAACAGCCGCTTACGGACATGTGAAACAAATAATACTGGACAGATTGGGGGTAGATGATGAAACCCATAGAATACGGTTTAGACAAGAAAGGGGAACCCCCACTGACGCCCCAAAAACTCTTTTTTACAAGTTGAAGGATGCAGCGGATAGGTGGTTGAAACCGCAAGATGGTGATATGGACAGCGTTATGAAAAAAATTTATCTGGAACAATTGCTTGAGGCTCTCCCCTATGGTACGCAGCGGTGGCTCCGACAGCATGCAGGACTGACCCTAGATCACGCCATTGAGATGGCTAATTCCTATGCTCGTGCTCAAACCAAGCCGGTTTTCAGGGAACAGGAAAAGCCTGTTGTCAATAGGGTCCCTCCAAAACCTGACAAAAAGCCATTTAAACCTCAAAACGAGCCCCCGCCTTTCAAACCTAGACCAGTGAAAGTTGAGTCGCCAGTCCTCACAAGTCCTCAGTGCTATGAGTGCGGTGAATGGGGACAAATTGCAAGTTATTGCCGCAAAAAGAAAGAAAAAGAGGAAGAACCCATCGAGGTTGGGTATGCTCCACGTGCTATCATGTATGCCCAAGAGACTGGAGCAGCGTTTTACGTAAGTGTCCTCGTTGACAGTAGAAAAACCAGGGCATTGTTGGACTCAGGTTGTCGACATTCGGTAGTAAGAAAGAGCACCCTGTCTGCTTCCTCCACATTGTTAAAACGTACTGTGAGGATTAAATGTGTACATGGGGACGTGCGCACCTACACTTTAGCCCAGGTTACTTTAACGACTGAAAAGGGTACACATTTACAGTGTGAATTAGGAGTTCTCCCAGACCTACCTGAACCCCTTATTATCGGAACTGATAACAAGTGGTTTTCTACCCTCATGTCCGAAGTTTTAGAGAAACACGATAGCAACAAAGCGAGGGTGGGCCTGCTAGCTGAAGAACCCTGGTCCACTGATTCAAACTTTAGGGCCGCCCAGTTAAATGACGCTTCCCTAGCAACTGCCTGGCAGAGAGCACACGGTAATCAGGGTTGGACTCAGATAACGTATCCCTGTTTTATTGAACAAAACGGCCTCTTGTATCGAGTCGCTCAAGACCAGGCTACTCCACAACTACTAGTGCCCACAGCATTCAGAGACCAGGTGATGTTTTATGTTCATGCCCACCTACTGGCGGGACACTCCGGGGCAGAAAAGACTACTAATTCCATTGTAGAGCATTTCTATTGGCCAGGGGTGTTTGCTCAAGTAAAGAAGTATTGTCAAGAATGTCAGATTTGCCAAAAGAGAAATCCCTACATTCCTCCCAAAGTGCCTCTTGTACCTCTTCCTATCATAGGAAAACCATTTGAGAGAATAGGAGTCGACATCATTGGACCTCTATCACAGTCACATAGAGGGTATCAGTATGTCATGGTGGTTGTTGACTACGCAACCCGTTACCCTGAAGCATTTCCTCTAAGGGCAGCCACTACAAGTGCCATTTCCCAGAAGTTGGTTGAATTATTTGCTAGAATGGGATTCCCCAAGGATCTTATCACAGATCAGGGAACTCCGTTCGTGTCACGCCTTATGAAGCAAGTGTGTAATATCCTAAACGTGAAACACCTGCGCACTTCGGTATACCACCCACAAACCGATGGCCTGGTAGAACGTTACAACGGTCTAATAAAGACCACCCTAAAAAAACTGTTGTCGGGAGACGGCAAACAGTGAGACCAACTGCTTCCACTGGCCCTGTATGTTCTGAGAAGCCAATACCAAAGCAGTTTAGGGACCTCACCCTTTGAGTTACTCTTTGGAAGGAAGCCTCGTACCCTGTTAGAAATAACCAGAGACAGTTGGGAAAAGACAGGGTCTCAGGAAGCTGAGGAGTTGCTAGACTACTCCCAACAACTGAAAACCAGGCTACACAAGTTAAGGACGTTGCCCTATGAAACTTTAGAGAAAGCCCAGGAAAAACAAAAGACCTTTTATGACAAAGGCAAGAAGTGGAGAGAATTAAATCTAGGTGATTGGGCTCTTGTCCTCTTTCCCACTTCTACACACAAACTCCGCAAGGAGTGGCAAGGCCCGTTTCAAGTCATACGGAAGATAGGTAAAACTACGTATACATTGCAGTTGTCTCCCACTCGAACTCAAATCTACCGCATTAATATCCTGAAAAAGTGGTTGGGTCCTCCTCCCAAAACTCCTGTAGCGGTTTCATTGGCTACCTCTCAAGAGCATACCATTGACCAGACGGTTGTGAACCCTGACCTTCCCGACCCCAGAAAGGAAGAGTTACGGTCTGTGTTGTTAAGACACCACTCCATCTTTTCAGACCAGCCAGGTAGAACCACCTTAGCTGAACATCATATTCCAACTACTCCAGGGGTGACTATAAAACAAAAACCCTACAGGGTTCCCGAAGCCCGACGGGCACTGATAAAAGAGGAAGTGCAGAAAATGTTAGAGGCAGGGATCATTGTGCCGTCCAAAAGTAACTGGTCATCTCCAGTAGTACTAGTCCCAAAACCAGATGGAAGTAAGAGATTTTGTATTGACTTCCGAGCAGTAAATAAAGTATCTAAACAAGATGGATATCCATTGCCGAGAGTGGATGAAATGATAGAACGACTCGGTGAGGCCCAGTTCATAACCACTATTGACCTTACTAAAGGCTATTGGCAGGTACCCCTTTCGCTAGAAGATCAGGAAAAAACCGCCTTTACCACACCGGATGGTCTTTTTCATTTCACCGTTCTTCCTTTTGGTCTGCATTGGGGCTCCTGCTACGTTCCAAAGACTCATGGATACTGTGTTGGCTCCATACCGCTAGTTTTCTGCGGCCTATTTGGATGACATAGTCATACACAGTCCAGATTGGCAGACCCATCTGCAGCATTTGGAACAGGTCTTAGAAGCCTTAGAGAACACGGGTTTACACATAAATTCCAAGAAATCACGACTAGCCTTTTCTCAGGTCAAAAATCTCGGTTACATATTAGGTAACAGCCAGTTGTATCCCCAGCAAGAGAAGGTAAAAGCCATTCAGTGCCAACTATTTCCCACAAACAGAAGAGACCTACGAGCCTTTCTTGGTCTGGTCGGGTACTACCGACGTTTCATTCCTCATTTTGCATCCCTCTCAGCCCCCTTGACTGATTTGTTAAAGAACAATGCTACTTCAGCCCAGTTCAAGCATCCGTCACCTCAAGCCCAGGCTGCCTTTCAGGCTTTGAAGGACGCATTGTCATCCTCCCCAGTGTTGGTGACTCCCGACTTTGATAAACCATTCTATTTACAGACTGACGCCTCTGGGGTGGGTATGGGCGCTGTCTTGTCCCAGCATGACAATGACGGTAGGGAGAGACCCATTTTGTATTTGAGCAGGAAACTATTCCCTAGGGAGACTGCCTATCCCACCATAGAAAAGGAATGCCTGGCTGTGAAATGGAGCATTGAAAAGCTTTGTTATTATCTGGACGGCCATCATTTTACCTTGTTTTCTGATCATGCCCCTTTACAGTGGTTGCAACGGAATAAGGGTCGCAATGATCGAATCCTCAGGTGGTTCTTGTCTTTGCAGCCCTATGACTTTGAGGTTTGCCACCGGAAGGGCACTGCGCAGACTAATGCAGACTATTTGTCCCGATATCCACTTTCCCCCGACCGGGAAAAGTCTGAGGGGGGAATTTGTCAGGGGGTCCCTTGCTCGGCCCAGACTGAGTTGCTTGATTCTCCGTCTTCCCTACAGGCGGACTACTACGGGCCCTTTAAGAACGGCCCGTGCTATCAAAATGACCGCATCGCTTCTGGACCACCTGACTTTGTGGGCCTATCCGGTACGACCTCGCACCATTTGAGGGTGGACCAGGAAGACGCCACGTCTCGGTTGTCAGACTCGTGGGAAGCTGCAGTTCTACGCCAGGAGAGGAACGCGAGCCAGAACGGTGAAGCCGAGACCAAGACATCCGAAACAGGAGTCGATACCAAGGCAAGGAAGACCTTCACGGGAGCAGATACAGCGAGTGGAGAAGGCACCAGCTCGGAACTGGACGAGGACCCGAGACCATCAAAGGAAACGCCAGGAGGCCAACGATACCGCGTATCGCCCAGCCACGCCAAGGAGGACGCGTGGCTCACCCAGGTGCGTGCTCGTTTGGGTTCACTGTTTCGGGTTAAAAAGGGCGGGACCGAGTAGAGAAACGGGAGGGGAGGTCTGGCACCGCAGCTATCGAGTGCTTTCACGTGAGGTCCGGCACCGTTGTCCCGAGCACTATACACGGTATTCGCAATTGCTGGGGGTGGTTCTGGCTATTCCCTTCACTCCCCTATCCCCTTCTGCAGTCAAATCCGTGACCAGTGTCTTAAAGCCATATCGTTTTTTTTGTCTTTCCATACATGGCATGGCAATCCCGGACCTTCACCCAAGACCTGAAGCCGAGGACCCCAAGGAAGGACCCTGGACTTTTGTTATGTTCTTTGAGAAAGCGAACATTCTGTTGTACCCCAATAAAAAGTAGTTACAAACGCCCATATTTAGTGTTGGCTCCTTCCATTCTTGTGACCCAAAGGTGACAATGGGCTTCATGCAGGGTTTTTTCTTCCTATTCTAATTATGCTAGAGGTGTTACGATCCTGGCGAGGCATGAGGTTTGTGCCTGTCTGGACGGAGGCGGACCCTGGTGAAAGATACTGCATGGTTTGGGGGACACTACACTCACACTCGATCCTATTTGCCTGCTACTATGGCCCCAATGTAGATGACACTTCATCGTTGCTCACATTATGGGGTAAAATCCAAACCCTTGGCGTGGGCCATGTGATACTTGGCGGTGACTTCAATGCCGTTTTTACGCCGTGTATGGACCGTTCTCACCCTCAGGCAGTACACTACTCTCATACTCAGCACGTCCTATCTTCCTTGCTTACTGAACATTCCCTCATCGACTCCTGGCGACACTTGCACCCGTCCCTCAAACAGGGCACTCATCACTCTGCGGTACATTCCACATGGGCTCGATTAGACTACGTGTTCCTGTCGGCGGGCCTCTCTCCCTGGTTAACCAAAGCCATACACCTTGCAAGGACATTCTCCGACCATTCCCTGGTCCTAATATCACTGCGCATCCCCCTTGCGACCTCCCCGTATCTCAGCTGGCGCCTAAACCCCTCACATCTCACTGACTCTGCCTTCAGAGCGGACCTTGAACAAGACATCCAAGACTTTTTTGACCAGAATGTAGCGTCTGTGTCGGACCTCACGTGGTCTGGGAGGCCTTCAAGGTCACTGTCCGTGGGTGGTGTATCTCTAAAGGGGGTGGAGTCCTCAAATCCCTGCGGGGTGAGCTTCGCAAACTCGAATCCGAGCTGAGGGAGCTGGAGCGCATTGGTACGTGTGAGTCTCGGGACCATTCTTCTAATGCTCTCCTTCGTGAAAACTGAACGAATATACCGAGGCGGCGGATAGGGAGTGCAAATTCCTCGGCAAGCAATACACGGCGAGGGTCTTTGGCGAGGGAGATAGGCCCGGTAGGGCGCTTGCCTCCGCTGTATGCCCCCCTAGGTACAATGGCTATGTCACCATCCTGCTGGATGAGCACCAAACCCCACAACGGGATTTGCCCGAACAACTCCGTATTCTTACCAATCATTATTCCACTCTCTGGACGACACAGCTATTGCCTGGCATGGCCCGTCCCAACAAAAATTTCTCCACCATATACTCAAAGTGGATGAAATTAAGGACGCCATCATGTCCATGAAGTCGGGCAAATCGCCTGGATCTGATGGCCTACCGGTCGACTTCTACAAAGCGTATATTCATATCCTTGCCCCTATACTTCAGCAAGTTTACTATGCCTCCCTTGAAGGCGGTCTCCTACCCGCGTCTATGCGCGAAGCCCTTATCACGTTCCTTTTGAAACCGGGCAAGCCGCCGGAGCATTGTGACTCCTATAGGCCCCTCTCTCTACTTAATACAGATGTCAAAATCCTTGCGAACGTACTGTCGTCCCGCCTTAACCTGTTGATGGAGCGCCTAGTCCTCCCCGACCAGGCGGGTTATGTCCCCAATAGGGCGACCTCCCATAACCTACGCACCCTCCAGGCCGTACTACAAGATATTAATCCAAGATGCGAGGCTGCGGCTGTGTTTCTTGATGCCACTAAGGCGTTCGACACTCTTGAGTGGGATTATCTATTTGCCCTCCTTGAGCGCATGGGGATCTCCTACAGCTTCCTGGACTGGATTAAGCTACTTTATGGTTACCTGTGTGCTTCTGTCCTCCTAAATGGGGCCAGGTCTGCTCCCTTTCCCATCCACAGAGGCACCAGACAAGGGTGCCCCCTTTCCCCCGTCCTTTTCGCGATAGCCATTGAGCCGCTGGCTGCCAAACTCCGACAGCATCATAACCACCGCTCTCTAATATTCCCGGAGCGGCAGCTCCTAGTAGCATTATATGCCGACGATATAACTCTATACGTCGACAGGCCACAAGACAACCTTAACCCCCTGCTACGCGAAATCACTAAATTCGGTGCTATTTCGGGAGTTCAAATCAATTGGGCGAAGTCTGCCCTCTTCCCCTTGACAGATAAGACCGTGCAATTTCCCATGGACTATCCCCTGATATGGGAATCCGAGGAAATCAAGTACCTCGGTGTTGTCGTGTCCCGCAATCGCAATACCCTCATCAGGGCTAACTATGGCACCGTACTTGACAAAATTACAGACAACATTACCAAATGGATCCATCTCCTTATAAAAATGGTCATCCTCCCCAAGCTGCTCTACCATTTCACCAACATACCTTATAGCTCGGACTCCCACTTCTTTCGTGCCCTCAATTCCCAACTGTCGAGACTGATATGGGGTGGCAAACAAGCTAGGATCAGTTTAAAGACGCTAATGTTACCATATCATCAAGGAGGGTTTGATGTCCCTGACTTTCAGCGATATTATGAATGTGCCCAGGCCCATTTTGTGGCGTACTTGCTACATCCCCCTCCCTTCATGGCCCACCTGGCGGTAGAAGATGGTTATATGCGCCCTATGCAACCATGGGGTTATCTTTATACCGAATCGAGAGTGTCAGACCGCGACCCCACTACAGTGGACTGCACTGTTCAGGCCTGGCGCCGAATTGCGGCCCACATGGAGGTCACCTTTTTATACTCACCATGTATGCCTCTAGCACACGACCCCAGATTGAGAGTGACCTGTGAGGAGATAGGGCGCAAGCTCCTCAAGAAACTGGCGATTCACACCTGGGGAGATCTCTTCCTCCAGGGGCAGTTCCTCGGCACAGTTCTTCGGGGAGACCACCCCCACGGTCATGGACACGTTCCTTTATGTCCGATTAAGGCAGAATGTCAGGGCAGTCATTCAGAACTTTCCTGACAAGCCGGACACCCTGCCCCCTTTACACTCACTCTTACAAACTGAAACCCCTAAACATGTGGTGTCCATGCTTTATAAACATGCCCAGCCTCCCCATCGCCTCCCCCGCTCAAGGTTCGCAGTGCATGGGACGGTGACCTTGATACACCGCTCTCTGACGATCAGTGGGAGGAAAGCTGCTCGCATACCACCGCAGTGACCGGCAATACTCGCTTACGGTTAATTCACTTTAAGTTCTTGCACCGCACTTACTTCACTCCTTCCAAATTATTCCGGCTTGGCCTCCAAGATAATGACCGCTGCCTTCGTTGCGGGGCGGGAGGGGCTGACTTCTTCCATCTGGCGTGGACCTGCCCTGCAGTAGCGGAATATTGGCATGCCATTTTTAGAGCTTTATCTGATATGGTTGGGATCGGTATGGACCCCTGTCCTAAGACTGCCTTGCTGGGACATGCAGTCCCGGCATTGAAAGCACATAAAACATTTTTTGCACTGGGACTCCTGTTGGCCAAACGCCATGTTGCATGTCGATGGGGCAGAGGCCGTGCTCCCAAATTCAAGATCTGGCTCAATACGATGTCCACCTGGCAAGATCACCTCCACAACTACTCTGAACTCTTACCGCACAAGTCACATCCCAAGGACATATGGGGGCCCCTAACTGCCTATCTACTCCGACACCAGAGCGAGGACCATACTGATACCTGAAGCACCCCCCCTTCTCCTCTGTCCTTGGCCTGTTCCTTGCCTGGACCGTCCTACTCCCACACCGCCCTCTCCCCTTCCTCCCTCCCTCCCCAGGTTGCTATCCTGTGGACGGGCCTGCCAGCACATTGTGCCCTTAGACCCCCTGACCTACGATACTCCCCTGCCTCCTAATCATGGGTAGTCCTTATATACTCCTTGCCCACTCCCGCTGCCTGGCCTATACCTGCTCTGCGTCCCGATACTCGCATCACTGGCATATTACACGTAGCATTACTCACATGACCTCGGCACTCTACTGACCTCACAGACTTAGCTATATGATGTCTCCCCCCCCTCCCTCGTACCCTCCCCTTTCCCCCCCTCTTCCCCTCCTATCCCGTGTTAGCCAGTAGAGTTTCCCAGGTGCGGACCACACTTATACTGGCGCAGGTCGCCCCTATTATTTAACTGTGCTCTATGGTGCCTCACCTCCAAATCCTCTGATCAACATACAAGATATGGTGGTACATTACGGGTGGGATTGTTCCCAGTTTTGTTTTTTGAAAAAATGAAAAAGAAGCCTCATTTGCATTCTTCTTGTATACGGTGTGCCTTCTCCCACTGCTATGATATATGCCTTACCTGACTGTGCCTCATTTATATCGTGACCGGCCCTACGGGGTTGTAGGTGACATGCTGTGTCTAACTATTCTGCCATGCCGTCAAGTATATGCCTGCCTTTGCCTTCCCCCCCCTTTTTTTATGGCTGCCAGCCTGACGTCTCAGGTTGTAGGCGTAAAGCTGTGTGCTGTCTTACTGCTTTGGCACTTAATAAAGGCTTCAAAAAAAAACCCTTCCACTTTACCCCAAGGCATAAAATTGAGTAACACACAGTGGCTTTGGTTAAGGGTCGTAAAACCCCGGCCGTATTTTATGCATAACATAACAAAACATTACATTTTCATATTAACAATATTTACAATACGCAGAAAAATCCAGTCCGTTCCATTTTTATATACAGTATAACAGTTGGCTAACCTTTACATGATTTTAATACGTAGCCATTCCTGTCATAAACTAAATGATCAACAATATTCCTTTCATGTCTATTCCTACATGAGCTTACGGCAAGGTCAAAAACTGGTCCAAGATGGTGCTAGGTCCCACCCTCCTACCGCAGTGACCTTGCGCAGGAGGACCAGTTCCCCAGAAGGTTATCTCCCCTGGGTACCCCCTATGTCCTCAATATTATCTCCAAGGAGCTGTGCTGTTATGCCAAGTTTTTTGCGCCAATGTGCTTGTGCGGGGATTGGCCAAAAGCCTACGGGAAGCGGAACTTCCTCTCCCCCACACCCTTCCAGACTACCGGCTGTAACTGCTCCCTGGAGTTCCATGAGAGGCCAACTGTCCCCACCCCAGGCGTCCTCATTTGACAATAGCGATTGTTACTAAGGACCATAAAAGATGCCCACCAATCATGACCATACCACCACAGGCCAGCATAGTTGACCGACTATCTGGCCCTCCCCTTGCACTCTAAGGTCATGCCTGAGCCGTGCCCCCTCTAACCAGGCTAGTAAATTTTTCAGATAAAGTTCATTACCAATTTTGGGCATATGCACACTATCCTGCAGAAAAAAACTTTCCCCCCCTGATGCACCCATGTGCAATAGTCCGAAATTTTGGGGATCAAAACAATGTATCAATTTGCTTGATCCTTCCCAGGTGAACTTATTGCCCTCGAAATGCAAAATTACTGCTGCGAGGGCATGTGAGTCTTATCAAGTAAACTCTCCAACATATCCCTTAGTTGGCCAAGGCGTAAACCCCCACGGCAGGTACCTGGGCCGCGACATGCTCCGACGACCGGTGAACCGCTGTGAGCTTTCTCCCTGTGGGACAGGTCATGGAAACTGCAAAACAAAAACAAAGATATCAACGACACCATCAGTAACGAATAAGATCCTTTTTAAAGCATGTGTAGATGCACATAATGCTTGTAACAGTCTGAAGACCACCGACCGTCCTTCTGAACCGCACGCCCTGACAAGCCCCTGTCTGTGTCCTCAGTGGCGGCACCTATCATATAAGAGTGTGTATTAAACTTTGATGGGTCTGAACTGGCAGCCTTGAGAGCCGAACTCATGACTCTACTAAACTGAAATTTAGTGAGCGGGGTCCATCACCATGGATTAATAGAGTACCATCCTCACCCTGCGGCTTGTATGCGAGGAATGATTCAGGATTGATAATGGGACAGCAAACACTCCCCTGTGCTTTTTGCAGTATAATTTGGTCCTCTTTACCGTCCTGATCAGTCTTAGACCTAGGGATGGATACAAACAGCGATCCTCCATGCACCCTTACATAATCGAATCGCAGCCCTTGTGCAAGTCTTGCATAATCCTTGCAACCAGTTCCCCTACCCTTAAAGCGCTGTAGAAAGCCAGAGTAAAGGCTGCTCAAAAAGAAGAGCTTCCCCTGAAGATTTACAAACTTGCTCTAATGCCCCGAGTAATGCTGACAAAGTGTCAATGCCAAATGGGGACCTGACGTCTTGTTGGGGATCTTGTAAGTGCTGCCACCCGATAGAGCTCTTTGCACTATGAATGTGCTGGTAGGATTGCTCTTACCCCGCATTTTTGCAAAGAAGGAAACTGCTGCCATGTGGAGTCTTGTGCAGGCCACAGTGCGCACAATCCCTTATTGCCCTCAGATATGAAACCACTGCCGATTACTCATGCCATGCCCCCTCCTTCTTTTAACAGCAGCAGCATAATTTTACACTTAGCCAATTGATGGTTAATGCACTCCACCTCTGACATGTTGTCAGACCAAAAGACCACAGATTGATTCCGCAGCTGTTCCGGCCAAATGGATAATGCCACCAGGATGGAGAACAATTCCAAGAACCCAATGTTACCTGTCAGCCCGGACTCCACCCACCATGCTGGCCAATACTGCACAGACTACGCCCGGCCTAGAAAGGGACCAAAACCCTTGCTACCTGCTGCATCAGTCATCATGCAACAAAGAAACAATGTCCTAAGAGGTAAGGATAAGTAGACAATTAAACATGCATGCATATAGCATTACTTGTAAGGAAAGAAGGAGAGCACTCATTTGTATGGAAAAAGATAGTTAATCATCTTTATGATATGACATTAGTTTCATGGTCGGACGTGTATACAGTTAGAAGCAGCACTGCATAGATTGAATTAGTGACAACCATATAGTACTTGGTGCATAGAGTGTTCAAAGTGAAGGTGGCGACGCAAGTGAAAAAGTGGGCAGCGTGAGCGGCGCACTGTGAGCAAAAGTGCAAATATTTTACAGTGAGTGGCTCAAGGAACATGTGACAATGTGATATCACAATAAACAGTAAATCTTTCAATTTGATGTTGAGCCACGGAGAAGGGGTGCGCCTATTGTTGGGCTGTTAGGTCGACGGCGTTTCGATCCTCGTTAGTTAGGATCATCATCAGGACTTGGTTGTCTGGTTTGAGGCGTGCTGCAAGGAAAGGAAAGAGTTGGTGGGCGGTTTGAGGTGTGGAAGGGGGAGGGGGAGGGGGGGAGGTGGGTTACACGGTAAACAGGATGTCTAGTTACCTTGATGATAGTCCGGGAGCCTGAGAAGTAGGTGGCTAGTTAGCAGACCATCACAATTTGGTGGGGCACTCTATGCACCAAGTACTATATGCATGTTTAATTGTCTACTTATCCTTACCTCTCAGGACATTGTTTCTTTGTTGCATCTTACCTACCCAGTCCTGAATTGGTATATGGGTTACACTCCTGTAAAGTTTACAGCATCAGTCATCAGGCCCATCTCTGGGCTGGATCTAATTGGTCTGGGCCACCCTACATTACAACTGACATCACGCAGGAGTGGCATCCAAATCCGCATATCCTACCGGACCTTACGGACAAGCTTTTCCTTGAGACCTGACATTGACTGCACGATGGTGTGTGAGAATGGATGTGCCATGGGAATGATTTTTAATGCAAAATTCAACTATCCCAATGTCTTTTGCAGCTGGTGCAGGGTAACCTTCACTTTTTTTTTAATATTCCTGTTTTCCACAAGGGAGTTGTGACACACTGTTCACTGTTCACTGAGTCCATTTCTATGCCTAGAAATTCAATCTCAGGGGCCGGCCTTACTGTCTTGTCTTGTGGCAAAGGGAAACCAAAATCATGCATGAGTGCGCCAAACCCTGTAATGCCCTGCCACATTCCTGAGAGCCTGGCGCTCCCAAGAAAAGGAATTGGTCCAGGTAATGTAACACTGATTGGTGCCCCGTCACCTGTCTGCAAACCCACTTAAGAAAGGAACTGAATTTCTCAAAGTAAGAGCAGGAAACAGAGCACCCCATGGGCATGCATTTGTCCATGTAATATTTCCCTTGCAGCTGGAAACCCAGCAAGCGGAAATCCTGTGGGTGCACTGGCAATAGGCGGAAAGCTGATTCAATGTCAGACTTTGCTAGCAAGGAGCCCGCTCCCAATCCCATTAGCATTTCAATTGCCTGATCAAAAGATGCGTATCTGTTGGTGCATAGGTCCCCATCGATGGTGTGGTTCAATGTCTGACCCCTGGGAGCCGACAAGTAATGAATTCTTGGACACTAGCCCCAATGGAGAACAGACAAATCTCTCCACCGGCAATTCATCAAATGGGCCAACCACTCTCCACAGCATAAATTCTTTGGCTATTTTTGCTGCTGCAATCCCATTGTTGGATCTTGCGGCAATGCAAAACCCCCAAATAACCAGGTGCAGGAATTCTAAAGCCGTCCCTGAAACCTTGCATAGGATCTGCGCTAAATTGGAGTAGCTGTACTTATTTAAACATGGGATCAGAGCACGTGTTATGATTGGGGAGTGTGTCTCGGTGAGGGTTACATCCTCAGTTCTGCTGCTTAACTCCCTTGTCCTTTGATTTTTTTTAAACATTTGGACTCTGGATGTGAGGCGTGACCACAGAAGGAACATGCATGCTTAAATTTGCATGTGCCTGAAGCTCTAGTGCAGGTTCTTTTGGTAAAATCCCAACACGCCTCTTTTCCCCCCTCCCTTTGTAACTGGGGGGCTTGCCCGAAGGGACTGCCCCTGCATGGTGTAGTGAGGCACGGACTTCATGTGTCACTACCACATGATGACGTCGGTTTGGTCCTAAGTGATGCCAAGGTCAGTTGCTTTTGCCCTCCTGAACTCTTTGTCATACTCCTCCCTCCCCACACCACCACTGTACTCATAATGCGCACAAGCTATCCTATTTTGGTAGCATGCCATTTTTGCACCTAAACCTGTTCCACCATTATTGCTTGATAATTAGAGAAACCTTTGAAAAGGTTCACCAGAGTTTCCTTAATCTTTTTCTTGTGGGACCAACTAGCCCATTCCCTGGGGTTCACCCACTCCTTGTTCTTTTTTGCCTCTTCCTTATCTGTATTATCTACTAACATGGAAAACATATCTACATACTCCCCTTTCCAAATCTTCTCTCTCACCTCTTGTAAGATATGCCTGCCCAACCATTTCCTGGAAGAGTGCAATTCACCCATACCTAGGCTTGGTAACACCTGCGCCAAAACTGTTGCTGCCGCCTCCTGTTTCTTGGCTTTGTCCTCCTCCGGTGGTGGACTTGTTTTGGGAGGATCTTGTCCGATCACGTTAGCTGCTGCACCACTTGCTGCTGCAGCCCCTACTGGCACATTCTGTCCCCCCCCTGGTTTGGACCCTTCAAACTGTGCCACCAACTGCGTGGCCTTCTCCAGCACACTACCCTAGGCCAAAAAAGCCCCAGAGGCCACTGTTGGGGTCCAGGTTCCTACCTTAACTAACCAGGGAAGTACCGCTGCCAAACTGGACACCAAGTCTGGATGCCCAGGCACACTACCAGAAGGACCCTCCCCTACCAGTGGTATTACCGGAATCGGTGCCCCTGGTTTGGTCCCTGGTACCACTGCAATTGGCTGACAACTCCCGGAGGCTCCTGATGCAACAACCGGTTTTGCAACAATTTGGTTGCAAAACATTAATACATATCATTCCAATTCGGTATTCGATATTTGGTCACAAACTTAAACTGGGATTTGGTAATGTGTCACTGAATCGCAGTGTGGGTTTCATACATACCAAAATGCATTTTTCAGTTGTAAATAGTCAGATTCTGTGAATCAGCCTATTTGTGAATGCAAAAAAGGTAGTACATCTGACCCCAAAAGTGATGTGCAAGGCTAACAGGCTCCACGCCTAGAAAAACAATGATACCTCTGGAGTTGGGGGCACATTAATAGTAGTCCTGGATGCTCCTAAAAGGCCTGAGGTCATACAGAGAGCAGCAGTGCAGAGGAAGATGGTGATCTATGAGAATGACTGGCTACATATCATTCCTGAAGTGTGTGCCTACACTTTGTTCAGAAACAAAAACCAAATGCAGATAGGTGCTGCTATACAGAGGTTACAGAGGGATTTGTCTGGCTTCCAACCTTGCTGAAAGTATTTTATGAAAGAAA
Source organism: Lissotriton vulgaris (assembly GCF_964263255.1). NCBI lineage: Eukaryota > Metazoa > Chordata > Amphibia > Caudata > Salamandridae > Lissotriton > Lissotriton vulgaris. Next base: position 1,273,168,076 of record NC_141696.1, on the reverse strand, counting down.
GAAAAAATGCTTTATCATGGGTTAAAACTGTCATGTCATTTCTTCAGACCCTGGAAGGGGTCATAGGTGATGAAGGGAGAAATTGTGGTGAATTATGCCTATGGTGGAGAAAGGATTGAATTTGGGGCAGGTAGGTTTGGTTCTTTTTGTGTGCTTATTGATTAAATGTTATTCTATTTTCTCTCTGAATTCCCCTCCTCCTTTCCACAATACGCCTTATGGGGCTGTTGAGAGTTGCATGTTGCATAATTCACTTAGAGTTGAAAATAAAGCTTTGATCTGTGATCTGAGAAAGCTAGGCTTTCCCCTGTTTGTGTTGCTTTCCGCCGATCCTTCAATCTAAACATAAATAGAGCCAAGTGGTCCACCACAACACCATTTTCTTTTGCGGTATCCCACCAGCCTAGCAGGGATCTCACTTCCTACAGTGTATTTAGCATGTGCCAGATTAAATGTAGGCAATGCAGTTTGCCTAGGCAGCGCAATATTGTCACCCCTTCTTGCAAACTTTTTTGTTTTACTGAAACCAACTTCCAAACATGGAGTTTGTCACAGGAAAGCAAAACATTAATTGCCTTGGCTTGCTGATGGTTTCTGGATAATAAATGAGATAGGAACGGGTCAGAAATAATAGAACTATCTAGAGAAACTGTGTTATCTCAACAAGGGTACAATCACAAAATCCACAGAGAGTAATTTGTGGTGAAAAATTCTGTTCCCATCAGATACCCATCCTGTACCGCCCTACATCATTTGGGATCCTTCACCCGAAGGAAGTGGTAGACATCCACTATAGATTAGGTAGATTGTAGCCTAATCTGGTCAAAGAATACTCAAATGTAGTGGTAAGAATTAATGGCACAGGGGGTGATCCGACTAGCAGCGCAAGTAAAAGTGATTACGTGACAGTGCTGTGTGCAAAATGGATGATTAAGATTGGGTTGTGGAAGTGGAAAAGAACAATTTTAATAATATCCTATCCACACCCAAGGATAAAACAGTGCAAAGTAGTGTTCAACAAATGACTACTGAGATGGATTGTAGGTCGACATGTTTCTGCAGTTGGTGTGGGGTCAAACGATCTCCTCCTGCTTCATCAGGACCTTAACATGATGCTACTGCTAATATGTGAAAGAAGTGAAGAAAATTTCATGCCGGGCGTTTGTGTTTATAATAGATTTCTTTCTTTTATATGCGCCAGCTTTTTACTAAAAGAGAGACTATACTCATGATAATAGGCATCATATGCACCTCAAAGCAGTCTCATGGTTCCAACGATAGTGCCGATTCGAAAACGACCAGTTTGTCATGCGAGTCGTTTCGGTTTAAGTATCGCGCTCTACATATAACTTGGAATCTAAGATTTGGTTTCTGGGAGGACGCCCGAGAAGCATTTTAAAACCATTATTTAGTTATGAGCGAGTGCATCTGACGGAACACTGCTCGGAGCATTGTATCGAAGAAAGCCATTTTAACGCGTTCCCCCCCGGCTCGCTTACCTGTCCGTCGGTACTCCGGACTTCCGTCTAGGCTGTCTTCGTGGGAGGTACCTAGACAGACAGCTATAAAAGAAAGAAATCTATTACAAACACAAACGCCCGGCATGAAACACTGGCTGGCTCGTGTCTGCGACAATCTCAATATGTAGTGCAGCATGCCATGTGACATCGCTGAAACAAATATGGCTGAATGTATATATTTGAATAAAATCCTAAATCGGCTAAACGCTTGCAATTAAGTGAGCACATGCTTTATAAAAAAACTGGATACATGAATCCTTGACTAAACATTTTGTGACCAATACAGCTTCCTAGTTCTTCCTTTATCTTTTCTTTCTTCTTCTCTTCCCATAGAGCGGTGCTCCATTTTTACCTGAGCTGTAGCCAGGTGAGGTGGAGAGTGAATTCCCCACAAATTGGGTGAGTGGATATATTGATATCCGTTGTCCTCGATTTGAATATGATTACCAATATAGGATTGTTTACTAACAAGAAACCACAGACCAGAAAATCACTGGCAAATGAAATTTATCACAAAAAGTGTGTATTCTATAGACTATTGCCATTAACTGTGTACTTCTTCTGTGTTTGTTCGTCCACTGTTACTGTGTGACCATCTGGATCATCTGCATGGGCGACTTCCAGGTGATATGAATTTCGTTTATTTTCTTCACTTCTTTCAACTATTAGCAGTAGCATCATGTTAAGGTCCTGATGAAGCAGGAGGAGATCGTTTGACCCCACACCAACTGCAGAAACATGTCGACCTACAATCCATCTCAGTAGTCATTTGTTGAACACTACTTTCCACTGTTTTATCCTTGGGTGTGGATAGGATCTTATTAAAATTGTTCTTTTCCACTTCCACAACCCAATCTTAATCATCCATTTTGCACACAGCACTGTCACGTAATCACTTTTCCTTGCACTGCTAGTCGGATCACCCCCTGTGCCATTAATTCTTACCACTACATTTGAGTATTCTTTGACCAGATTAGGCTACAATCTACCTAATCCATAGTGGATGTCTACCACTTCCTTCGGGTGAAGGATCCCAAATGATGTAGGGCGGTAAAGGATGGGTATCTGATGGGAACAGAATTTTTCACCACGAATTACTCTCTGTGGATTTTGTGATTGTACCCTTGTTGAGATAACACAGTTTCTCTAGATAGTTCTATTATTTCTGACCCGTTGCTATCTCATTTATTATCCAGTTACACGTTAGGGATGATAGCAATGCTCGGTCAATGAATATTCCCTTTTGACCCTCATTGTTTATATATATTGCTGATGGTTTCTCCTTCTGAAGCAGGGGTAATGATCTGCTCATGAAAAAGTTCTGCTGTGCTGTGAACCCCAGATACTTCTGCTGCTCACATAATGTGTGCATCTTGAGTTCATGCATGTGTGCAGTATATGTGTAGCTCATATATGACAGTAGTAGTATGTGTGTTGTGTGGATCTCAGGAGTGTGGCCAGTAGGATCCATACTGAATGCCATTGGTTAGCACAGCACAACATGTTGGATGAGTATAGCTTCCTCAGACAGTGGAAGTGCCTGCATTCCTGTGTCTGGATGCTGGACCCTTAAACACTGAAGTGAAGGGGTGGCGACTGAGCTCCCTGTAGAAATAAATCCTTTAGGAAATCGCTGCTGATTAGTTCTTTCGGAGCACTGGCATTTTGTGGATGATGAGGTTGGGGGGTGAGATTGCAGTTTCTGTTCAAGTTGAGAAGATTTCTGAGCATGGCCTGCGCTGTTGGCTGTCTCTAATTACTACTTCAGCTTTCTTCTCTATAAACCATGGTAGCAAGAGAGGAGCCATTCCCTGTAACTGTGCAGCTCTACATTTAGTCGTCTCCTTTATTCTCTTTGTCTGCAATGTCGCAATAGCTCTTTGAACAAAGCTTATAGCGCAACCTGTGCTGTGCAAAATAAATACAATTAATTTAGAAAAGTTGTACTTTTGACTTTGTTGCAATGATTTTGAAGTTTCCAATGTGAGCTGGCCAGGTGATCAACTCGTATGTAGGCAAAGAGCCTGATATGTTACAGATTCAACAGTATCCAACCTTCACATTGCATATTACATTCAAAGTATACATTATTAAAGTAAGGACTTTTAAAACTCGGATTTTCATTGTTTTTATAACTGCCATTCATCATTCGGAATATTTAGTGTCATTCTCTGGCCAATGATATCAGTGTAATTGTGGCAGGATTTAATGAAATGTTCTATGGAGATCTCAGTCAAAAGGCTATATAGCCTGCTACTTATCTATAAGATGTGAACTATTTGTGTACATATTATTGATTTAATTATGTTCTAATTTTATTTTATTCTCTGAGCGGAACGAATGGCCAATAAATTGCCTCTTTGGAGCTCTAGAACAACATCCTTTCCAACCGTGCATATTCTCTTCTTTTTTTAAAAACGTTTTATATATACCGACCGCATTATTCGAGGCAGTTGTACTGTTCTCTGCACAGACAGGCTTTGAATGGCGCGGCAATTACCTGCATACAAATTCGTAATTTACACGGTGTTCTATGTAGAAATGGATGCAGGATCAGGACTGTGAGTATTGTAAAAGGCTATACGTGTATCTTTATCCTTTCCCGGGATTAGAGCAATGGGCAGTCTAAATTTATTTCCTGCAGCTGCTGGGTGCCTGCTAGGAAAGTGACATTCCAGCTGGGGTTACTGCCAAGGCAATTAGAAAGAGCTTCGGAACGTACAAAGTAGTTTTAGCAGTGAAACTATAGCCATCTGAAATACGTGCCTGGGGATTAGACGTGGGAGAAGTGTGCTTTTTACTGATCTCCTAACCCCCCCAACATCCTGCCCGATTCTCTTTTACCAAGCAAACATAAGCAGTGATACAGTTCTGAAAAAATGGTCTTGTGTGAAGTTTTTAGACATCAGCTTTGAGAGATTTCCTACATAGAATCGGCACATTTCCTCCTCAGCAGGACACCGTGTATACAGCCCTCACTTTGATTTTCTCAGCCTAATGCTTGCTGAGTACTTGGACTTGATCCATTGGTCTAACACACCCGAGGCCCTTTCATAAACATGTGCACTGGCACGGAGTTAGCCACCCGCCTGTGTTTTTAAGACTTTGTACCGCCTAACGCGCATACCCCTAAGTAGGATAGCCTCCGCGTTAGTGTGTGAGATATATAGATTGCACCATTGCTTAAACGGAGCAGGTGGCTGCAGGTAGGGCCCCATCGGGCACTCGTTTTTGGGCAACCAGGCTTGTCTTTCATCAGTAGACGTCGACCTTGAGCTAAAGAGAGAAAGGAAACAAGGGGGAGAGAAAGAGAGAAAAAAAACAGTCACAAAGGGAGAAGGCAGAGCTGAAAAAGAACCTGGAAAAGTGGGAGAAAAAGGGCTGCGAGTGTCTGATGGTCGATGAAAGTGGCATTAGTGGGATCAAGGCTAAGTAACGTTGTGTTATGGTAAACCCAACATCTGGCAGTGCCAGCAGAGGGTTCCTGAAAAAATGAGTCCCGGCCCTTGTTCTTTTACAAATTAAGCACAGGATTGCACTGGTTGGCACCAGGGAGCAGTGGTTGCATCTGCTTGTTCCCTAGCAGTGCCAGCTGCACTTCATGCACTAACTTGGATAATCACATTTAGAGCGTGCAATGTTTTGAAAAGAGACACCCAGCCCTGCTCTAGGCCAGGGAACCTGATCACCAGATACAGCGTCTGTTCATGGCACTACTCCAGGCAACAGAAAAACTGAAGTGGGAACACCAGCCAGATTCAAAGCCTTTTCCCTAATTTGTGCAAGATCAGATAAAGAAAAATAAGCATTTTATGACTACATTATTTCACGAGCAGAATGCGTGGATGATTAAATATGGCACGTATATGCACATTGCCTTGCTCACTTCAAAGATTTTGCACTAGAGAATGTGCCAAGGATTGTAGCAGACACAGATTCCTGTCTATCCCTCCTTTAAAGAGGAATAGACTGGAATCAGCACTTGACATGCGTCTTGTTTTCTTGTTCCCAGTTGAAGTCTCAGGGCAGGGATGTCGCTGTCCCCATTTGCATTGCAAGCTCCATGAACCACTGCTAATGAAATGAATGAATGGAGGAGTGTGTATTTACATTTCAATCTCATACTCATCAATCAATCAAACAGCATTTGTATAGCGCAGCACTGTCTCCCTTAGGGGTATCTGGGCGCTGTGTCTCTGTTGAAGAGCCAGTTCTAAAGTCTCTTTCTGAAGTCTGCCAGCGAGGGGGCAGTACAAAACTGGAGGGGATGGTCGTTCCAAGTCTTTCCTGAGATGTAGGAGAAGGAATGCCTTGATTACTTGAGGTAATCCCCATTACTCTTAGTCCTACTCGTCCTCGACCCAGTCATAACACATGAGGTATTCCACCCGACAGGAAGCAAAACAGGAAACGCTTTTTAGACTCCACCCACCCTCCTGTCAGGTGCTATATTACACCTCACCACCAGAAGCAAATCCTGATGTACCAAGCACCAAAGGCCCGGCAAGGGAGGGCGGGCGGGTTGCATGACTGGGTCGAGGACGAGTAGGACTAAGAGTAATGGGGATTACCTCAAGTAATCAAGGCATTACCTCTACGTCCCTCGTCCTCGACCCAGTCATAACACATGAGGCATACCAAAGCAACCCCAAAAGGCCTTTGGCACACCACAACCAGAAAACAGAACAGACGCAAAGGCGTGCAGCAAGACAGAGTTTATTAAGAAATCAAATCAAACATGTGGGGGAACCGGGGGGCGTGGCTAGCTGGCCAACATGGCGGACGGAGTTTGCTAGTGCTCCGGTGCCGCTGGAGGAGGAACAATCCTGTCGCCCACGCTGAGGGGCCGTATCCGACCGAAAACGGCTGTATCCTGTAGCTCCTGCACCCCGCCTGCCTCGCTGAAAATCCTGGAGCTCTGGCGGCCGGTGCCCCGGAGTTACACCGTTGGCGGGGGTGAGGCCTGGTGTCACGCTGCGGACCGGGGACTCGGGTAGCAGCGGTACCCGGAGGACGAGGGCTGAAAGGTGGCGGCGCGCCGGGGGCCCCGTGACCGGAAGTGCACCCCTGGATCAGGAACCCCGACCCCGCGACAGCCGAGAGGGGCAGGCGACACCCTACGACCCCGGGTGCCGGGGGAAAGGACGGAGACTGCGGACGGCCTTGAGCGGTGGACTGAGGCGCCGGTGCGCGGATGCTGTGACCCGTGTGTTCCTGCCGCTGGTGGCGACCACTGACGGGAGGGCCCCGCCGACTGAGTTACCCCCTGCCCGCGAGGGCCGAAGGTGAGAGGTCTGAGGAAGTGCGGAGGGGCCTGCCCCACATCCAGCTGAGGGCGGACTAAATTCGGCAGGGACCCCTGGACTGAGGATTGGGTCCGGCCGGGACGCCCTGATAGCCAGGCTGCAACGAGGTGGTGCTGGGGGTGTCTGGGCCTCCCCCCGGGGCGAGCTAGAGACCGGGGCGCCTGGAGTGGGGCTGATACTACCCCTGGAGCGCCATAACTGTTTCATTGCCGGCTGGGCCCTAGTCACGAGGCACCGGACCGGTGTGGCTGATTCGGACGGGGTGGCACCCAATGGATCCTGCTGCTGTTCTTGGGCCCTTGATGTAAGCCGAAAGGGAAGAAAGAAATAGCGCCTCGGGGTGGACGGCGCTACGGAGGGCCCTGACGCCCCTATCAGCTAAGCGCCCCCCCCTTAGCAGTGCCACGGCGGCCTTCAACGGCTACCCTAGGTAGTGGATGCTGGGTGCGACCTGCGAGGGGGCAACAGACGAACCTCGGACGGCTGGTGATCGCCTGCGGACGCGACCCTACCGCCGTCTGGACACCGGGCGCTTAACATGGTGCGCAAAGGCATGAAGACCACGGAGGGCAAGGAGGGGCCAGGCGTGGGCCCTACTCCAGATGCGGACCCCGGGGGCTCTGCGCCGCTGACGTTGGCTTCCACCCTTTCAGAGAGTCAGCAAGGTGATAAGCTGGACCTTATGCTCAAAGAGATTAGAGACTCCAGAGCTGTGATGGAGACGCAGATGGGTACCCTCACCACTAATCTCTCCTTGCTTAAGGCGGACCATGAGAAATTAGCGGACAAAGTTAAGGATCAAGGTCCATCGCTGGCTGAAATTGCCCCGGCGGTGGCGGAGCACACGGACTCCATCCAGCTGATTCAGCGTCAAGTCAAAACCCTGATGGAACGCGTGGAGGATGCGGAAGGGCGTAATCGACGCAATAACATCCGCGTTATAGGCCTGCCGGAAAGAAGCGAGGGATCCCGTCCGGCGGAGTTCATGGAACAATGGTTCCGGGATAACGTCGCCCCTGAAGGTCTTTCACCGTTCTTTTGTGTCGAGAGAGCCCATAGGATCCCAACAGGACAACCTAAACCGGGCCAACCGCCAAGACCGCTCATTGTCCGGATCCTGAATAACCGGGACAGAGACATGCTGCTGAACCAGGCCAGAATAAAATCGGTCATACCGTGGGAGAATAAAAGAATATCATTATACCCAGACTACACCACTCAAGTGCAAAAACAGCGGTCATCATACTATGAGGTGAAACAGAAACTCCAAAAGGCGAAGTTGCGTTATGCCTTACTGTTCCCTGCGCGCCTGAAGGTGATCCATGACAAGAAAACTCACTTTTTCGAAAGCCCCACAGATGTGGAAGAGTGGATGGAGGTGATGGACATTGAGGAACGACTGGACCCGACACAGGATTCTACGGATGCTGGGTCCAAAGACGGCCAGAATCAGGAGGCCAACGGGGACGGCGTCCGACGCACTCACCCAAGACAGCGTAAACCGACTGCCCAACAGCAAAGGCAGGGACAGGTGGATGCAGTGGCAGCCGTGGGCACCTTCAGGGAGGACCGCGAGACAATTCATACGGACACTGAGGATAGCACAGTCCACTCGGACTCGGACAATAGTATGGTCCTGTTTCCGACGGTGACACCTAGAACCGCGGACGAACTTATGGACAATGCCCAAGAGTAATACCTCCTGTGGACCAGACCTGAAGCTTGAGTACACCACAATATCCTTTTATGTGTGAACTGGGGGGGGCGGTGGGGGGAGGGGGAGAGAGGCGAAATGTGTTTGCTCTGACATTATGTGTGGCCCTTCTCTGATGGCGGACACTACGTGCCCTACCCTTGGGTGGGGAGGGAGCCTCGGATGTGAGGACTGCGAGATGTGACTCCTGTATCTCCTGTGCTCCTACGGCGCTTGGCAGCTGTTCACTGGCTGTACCAGTATGGGGCCACCCCTGTTTCCCCCCCCCCCTGCCCCTGCCCCCTTCCTCTCCCCCCCCCTTCCACAAGACGTGGCTACACATATCGAATAATTCCGATGGAACTCTCCCAGTGGCGCAGTTGAGCCGGCGGCTTGATCAGGCATGGCACTAAGGACACGGCCAGAGCTTGGCCGACCCCCCACTAGCGTATGCAACGTTATCTGTTTTATAATGTTACACAGTTTATTGTTCGGCAAACCGGAGTTCAGAGGCTGCGCCTCCACAGTTGGGGTTTGGGATAGGGTGGGTACTGTCTCCTGGTTGACACGGGCGAGTCACTCACTAGGACATATGGGAACACTCATTGCGACACCTACACGGGGTTATGGCTGACGTACAGGGTAGGTATAGGCTGGTCACCTGGAATGTGAGAGGGCTGGGGGCAGTGCAGAAGAGACACAGGGTGCATGCTTTCCTGCTGCGACAAAAGGCACATATAGTGTTCCTACAGGAGTCACACTTGACACACTCCGAAGCACTCCTGCTGCGGAAGAAATGGAGAGGCACTGTATTCTCTACCACATACTCTGCATTCTCCAGAGGGGCCACGATATGGGTACGTCATGGTACTCCTTTTGTGGAACTGGAGAGACGGACTGACGACCAAGGGCGCTACGTGCTAGTGAGAGGTACCCTAGACGGGGAAGTGGTAGTGCTGGGTAGCATCTACGCCCCGAATTTCGACCAAGATAAGTTCTTAGCTAAGGTGGGCCGGGCTCTGGCGGACTGGGCGGACGTCCCCTGGATCTTGGGGGGTGACTGGAACATGATCTTAGATGTGACCCTTGATAGGTCACACCCCCCCCCTTCAGGCGGCGGGAACACATAAACTATCTGAATTGTTTGGGACATGGCTTCCGGGCTGGGGATTGGTTGACACCTGGCGCACATTGCACCCGACACATAAAGAATATTCATGCTACTCCCCTGTACACAACCTGCACACCAGACTGGACAGATTTGTATGCTCCAGCTCTCTTGCGGCCAGATGCGACGCAGCAGATTATCTGGCTAAAACGTTCTCGGACCACCGGCCGTTGGCGCTTGACTTACACTGGGGTAGAATACCCTCGCCTGTCCCTACCTGGTGGCTTAACCCTGCGTTGCTTGCGGATGGCCCGTTTCACTCACATATAGCTGAGGCCTTAACTGGCTACTTCGATACAAACTGGGACTCTGCGTCCTCGAACTTAGTGGTGTGGGACGCAATGAAAACCGTAATTCGGGGGGCTGCTATAGGCCGCCTGTTGGGAGCCAGACAGGAGATCCATAGTAAACTGTGCGAGGTAGAGACGCGCTTAAGTGACCTGGAAATTGCGGTGGGGCAGGACCCTCACCGCCGACCTGATCTACAGTAGTGTAATATCGAACATGCTGAACTACTAGAGACCCTGAGGGTGATGGACTACGGAGCCTATTTGAAACGGCAACAGTCAGAGGCAGATAGGTCCGGTGCTCTGCTTGCCCGGCTGGTCCGGGATGCCCCTGAGAGCCCTACAATAACGTCTATCCGGAACGCGGCAGGTGATTTGATACACACTCAAATGGGTATTAATACTGTGTTTAAGACACACCTGGAGACCCTCTATGCTCCCCCCTCTGTAGAGGACAGGGACGAAATGACGGAATTCCTGGATGACTTGACGCTCCCAGTGCTGGCCCCGGGAGTCCAGGCGGCTCTAGTCGGGCCTATAACACAGCAGGAAATAAAGGTAGCGATCCACTCACTTAACCGGGGCAAAACCCCGGGTATGGATGGCCTACCAGGGGAGTTTTATCAATCATATACTGATGTGCTGGCCCCTGTCCTGGAGAAAATATACCTCACTGCGTACGAGGCTGGCCACCTCCCGGCTACCACCATGCAGGCCTTGGTGATTTCGATCCCGAAACCCGGTAGGGACCCTCAGGATGTAGGTAACTACAGGCCCCTTTCCATGCTCTCCACGGAGTATAAGATTCTCAGTAAAGCTATTGCCTTGAGGATCCAACATCACCTCCCTGGCCTGATCCATACTGATCAATGTGGCTTCCTCCCAGAGAGGAGTACCTCCCAGAACTCGAGGCGACTCCACGCCCTCATGACAACTACACCCCACAATCTGCCACACGCGGGCTTTATAGCCCTAGACTTCCGTCAGGCGTTTGACTCTTTGACGTGGAATTTCATGTTCGAAGTCTTGCATCGCTTTAGTTTCCCGGAAGCCCTGATCAAATGGATCCGTTTATTATACACGGGTCCGACGGCCAGGGCGCGCACAGGAAGACACACTTCGGACAGTTATGAAGTCCACAGGGGCACCCGACAGGGCTGCCCATTGTCGCCACTACTGTTTGTGTTGACGCTGGAGCCCCTGGCTATTGCGCTTCGCAAAAGAGCTGCAGAGGACGGCATACCGGTGGGAGGCACCGACCACATGATTTCAATATATGCCGACGACATCCTGGTGTTCCTCCGAAACCTGCGAGGAGACCACTCGTCTCTGGCGGATATCTTCAGACGATTTGAGGACATATCTGGGCTGGCTATAAATCCAGGGAAGTCCCTGGGCTTCTTCTTTCGAGATGACCAACAACCTCCCCTCATACAGTTCGGGACCTACGACATACAAGTGGCACCGACCACGTTCAAATATCTCGGAATACAGGTCTACCGGGACCCGGAGGCCCAGATTGACGGTAATATCCGTAAGGCCATTACTGGCATACGAGGTAGCGTGGGCTTCTGGACGTCCTTGCCCCTATCGGTAATGGGACGAGTGGCGGTCTCGAAGATGGTCCTACTTCCCCGCATTCTATATTATTTTGTGAACCTACCGGTTCTGCTGCCGCGTCAGATATTTACCACACTGAATACATTATTGGTCACCCTCATATGGTGTTCGGGGAGGAGGCGGATCAGCCTTAAAAAACTGCAACTGAATGCTAGGCAGGGCGGCCTGGGAGTGCCGGACCTGCGCAGTTACTACTATGCCAGCCAACTCCAATGGCTGACCCGATGGGTGGGGGGCAGGGACTTGCATGAGATCGCTTACACGGAGGACAAACTGGCGCGGGGAGACCTGCACTCCCTCCTCTTGCCCAATGCTAGGATTCCTGGGGACTGCCACCCCCTCCTGCACGTGGCCTTGACCTGCTGGAAGAAAGCACTGTCGTACTCAAATGGGACCTCCCCATATGCGGACAATATACCACTACTGGGACTCCCGACACCGCAGGGGACTTTAACACGGCGCAGATTACGACCCTGGATGGAGACTGGAGTGGACAGGGTGGGAGACCTGTTCGGCGACGACACCATGCTGGACCATGACTCGTTTGTGCAGGCCACGGGAGCACCTTCACGCTTCTACCTACTACACGCCTCGGTGACGCACTATGTCAGACGGGCTTGGGCCCCACAAAGGACGAAACCTGAACAGCATGAATTAGTGCACCTCTTATACTACATGGGAGCGGGGGGACACCTAGTGAAATGGCTGTATACTGGCATCAGGGAACATGTGCCTTCACCGATTGCTACACTCAGGGAGTCCTGGACTGCAGACTCGGGGGGAAACATAACGGACGGGGAATGGAAAATTATTTTAGGCCATCATAGACGGGTGTCTAGGAATGTTAAGTTTCAGTTCATACAGGCCATGGTTCTCCACAGAGCTTACCTTACACCCCAGAGGCTGCATCGGATGTTCCCTGCCACCGCACACTGCTGCCCGAGGTGTCACCAGGATGAGGCACATATTCTCCAAATGCTATGGACATGCCCGAAGTTACACTCTTACTGGGGAACGATCAAACATACACTACACTCCATAACAACACTCCAGATCCCTGAGGGAGCGTTACCATGCCTACTGGGGAACAGGAAGCGGCCCAAGACATGCAAGGCACAGTTGAGATTTACGGACCTGGCGCTGGTGCTGGCGATCAGGGTGCTCACCATGAGATGGAAGTCACCCAGGGCCCCGCAGATAGAAATGTGGCGCAGCGACTTGCTGAAATGGGGCAAGGCAGAATCCGCGGCGCTGCGAGACGAGGAGAGCAAGGGCCTGCGCAAATATCCTATAGCTCAGGAATGGGACTTAATGATGATAGACCTGGAGGAGATAGACCTGAACAGCTCGGGAGGCCCGGTGGGATGAACTCACAAATGTGGCGGGAGGGGGACGAGGCTTAAGGGCACCAGTGTGACTCACAGGGGCTAGACCAGACCTACGGCTTTTACCACTTCAGACATACATAGTGCCACCTTGACCCGGGATGTGGAGTGTACGAGTGAGAACGACCAGGAGACAGGGGGTGGGTGGGCGGTTGGAGAGGAAGGGACAGTTGGGGTATGCTACTTATGACGGACACAATTCTGGAGGGTACGGAGTACATATGGGAATCATCCCGGGAATGCTCTGACAAGCAATTTGTAACTGAAATGCACTGTTCCCAAAAGCTTCTGGGTTTGAAAACGGAAAAGACTAATGTATGTTGTGATAAGAAAATGTACAGAAATGTATGTCATCCTGTAACAGTCACGAATAAAGAGTTTAAAAAAAAGAAAAAACATGTGGGGGAACCCCCACCGCACGCAGCACACCAGAACCAAAATTTGGGCGGCCCAAAAGGGCACAATTCAGGCGATAATGTCGCACAAAAGTGGATTCGGACGCCCAGGTCCCCGCCCTACAAATTTCATCAAGGGGAACCCCATGGAAAGCTGCCCAAGAAGCAGACACACCCCTGGTAGATCTCGCCTGAACACCAGAAGGGCAAGGCAAACCGGAGCCCTGGTAAGCCAAGGAAACCACCGCCTTGATCCAACGACCCAAAGTAAGTCTAGAGGCAGCTTTACCCTTACCTGCCAGACCAAAGGTAACAAAGAGTGAGTCAGAGGACCGAAACTCAGCAGAACGATCAACATAAATAGACAAAGCCCGTCTCACATCCAAAGAATGGAGCAAGACGTCAGAGGGCGAGGAAGGAGAAGGACAGAGAGAAGGAAGAATCAATTCCTGGGAGGAATGAAACCTGGAACGAATCTTAGGTATAAACCCGGGGTCCAAAGCAAGGACCACCGCGTCGTCCAGAAACCTCAAGAAGGGGGGAGAACAGCGCAACGCCGTAAGCTCGCCCAACCTCCGAGAAGATGTAACAGCGACCAAAAAGGCCACCTTGAAGGACAGGAACTTCAAGTCCACGGTCTCCAGAGGCTCAAATGGAGTCGACTGTAAGGCACCCAAAACCAAAGAAAGATCCCAGGGGGGAACCGTGGATCGGACCGTAGGTGCAGAAAGAGAAAAACTTCGAAACAAACGGGAAATCAACAACCCATCCGAAGGCAGAAGAGAAGCAGGATCCCGAAAGGCCCGGATAGCAGCCCACTGACCTTTCAAAGTGGACAAAGCAAAGTGTTTGTGAAACCCATCCAGAAAAAACTGAAGTATAGAAGAAACATCACAAGAGGCAGGTGACAGGCCCACGGAAGCACACCAAGAATAAAAGGAAACCCAGTGCTTAGAATAGGAGGAAAGCGTGGACTTCCGATGGGAAGCCTGCATCACAGTGATGAGGTGATCGGGGCAAACCCCGGACCCCAAGAGACAGCCGTTCAACCTCCAGACCGCCAAGGTGAGAGGCACCAACAGCGATGACGACTGGCAACTCAGAGGAGACGGGTAGCGGGGCAGGATCCAGGGAGGGCCCACCGCCAGCCGCAGTAGAAGTGGGAACCAAGAGCGGCGAGGCCAATAAGGCAGAACAGCCACTACCTGAGCCCCCACCCGCTGAACCTTCAGCAAGAAGGCAGGTATCAGAGGAAAGGGGGGGAATGCATAGAGCAACCAAGGAGGCCACAGGACAGTTAAGGCATCCACTCCCCAAGCCCCCGCCTCCGGAGTCCTGGAGCAGAACAGGGGAAGCAGGGTGTCCTTCAGCGAGGCAAAGAGATCCAGCACCGGAGTCCCGAACCTCAGGCACAGCAACCGGAAAATCCGAGGTGACAGACACAGGGTGATAGAGGATGGGAACCTCTGACTCAAGGAGTCCGCAACCACGTTGTCCACACCCTTGATGTGTTGAGCAGACAGGGCCACCAGATGACACTCGGCCCAACTCGCAATGGCACAGGCCACCAAGTTCAGGGAAAGGCAGTGGGTACTGCCCTGGTGGTTGATGTAGGCCACTGTCACAGTGTTGTCCGACCTCACCAACACGTTGCACCCCAGAAGACGATCCTTGAAAAGGCGAAGAGCCCTCTCTACCGCCGACAGTTCCCTCCAATTCGAAGACCGGTGCGACTCTGAAGGAAGCCAACGGGCCTGGATTGCCCAAGGACCCAGAGTCGCCCCCCAACCAGAAGCGCTGGCATCCGTCGTCAATACCAATGGGGGCGGAGGATGGAACCACATGCCCTTCGACAGATTGGAAGAATCCAGCCACCATTGGAGAGCAGACACCAACCCTGGGGACACCGGAACAGGAATCGAGAAGTCCAGGACAGGAAAGGGCACCCAACGCTGAACATGCCACAGCAGAGGCCGAAGATGAACCCTGGCCCAGGGCACCATGAACACAGTGGCAGACATGTGTCCCTGGACTACCAACTGTGAGAAGTTGGCCCGATATGCAGTGTTCGCTATTCTAGCGACCGCTATGTATCGTTCCAACGACCCTTATGGTGATTGGTTGTAAGTCAACCTTAGACCAGCTATCCTAGTAGCGTGGATACGAGCAGTCTTCGGGCTAAACTCTAGAGGGCGTGTTAAGCCAGCTGTTATACCATCACATACCCCTTGAACCCCAAGTGAAAGGACACCACACAAGTGTTATGAAAATAAACAGAATATTTATTAAGAATCACAACAGCCCTGGACTCTTTATGAGGACAGGGTACTAAGCACAAACCAAAACTCTTAGGAAATACTTCAAGTGCACAATTTAACAAGTGTCCGAGGACACGGGAAGTTTAGTGGTCTCGGGTGGACCCGATGAGGCAAGTCGGAAGCGAGGGACTCGGGACCCTAGAGTAAGGAGGCTATGCAGGCACCGAAATGCCGAAGTTACCTAGCCACGAGGGCTGCGGCTGCACAAGTCTTACAGGCGTCTGGGTCTTCGCTGACGAGCCAGGAGCCGGAAGAAAAGGAGTTGCTGGCCGGCGACCAGTGCTGAATAGTTCGTAGAGATCCAAGCCTGGATCAGAGATCGTTGATACCTGAAAGCAGAGGGGACCAAGTTCGTACTACTAGACAGTAGTCAGAGGGTACCAGGAAGGCACCGGTTGGCCGTCACCTCGACTAGGTGAGTGGGCGACGCTGGGCTCTGCAGTCTCACGGACCAGGAGGCGTTGTCGGCGACCAGGATGGAGGTGCGAGCTGTCCCACGGAGGTTGATGCTGTCGGCGTCGCTGGGCCCAGGATTGGGGCAACAAGCCTTGGCAGATTTCAGGGCCACGGTGTGGACCTAAAATGGCGTCTTGAGTGGACCAGGAGGGTCCGGGGGCTTCTCTCAAAGATGGAAGCAAGAGCCAGTCTGGAGCAACCAGACCAGCAGCGTTGGTTGTCGGATGTCGTCAAAGAAGGGCACAAGCCAGCGGCTAGTGACCAGACAACGTGCTGAGCAGCGAGCAGAAGGGCCCCACGCAGTTCGTGGAGATGCTGGGAGACTGCACTTCGGTGCTGGAGCTGCTCAGGGTCGGGGCTTCTCGGACCCCAGAGCACTCACCAGAGAATTGCTTCGATGGTCGTGCTGATTAAGAAAGCGTGCAGGTTTTGATGATGGCCGGTCCCTCGAGGTCTCGTCGCACCCACAGATCACAGCTGAGCTGATGACGTGGGTAGAGGTCAGAGGTGCCAGGGAAGCCGGTTCTCGTCGAGCTGGGCTGTCGGATTCCTTGAGGAAGGACTTGCAGCAAACCGCAGAGTTCTTAGTTGGTGCCCGCTGGTGCAGGGTGACTACTCCTTAGCCACAAGGGAGAAATCTTGAGAAGAGTCTCGAAGTCCTTTCGTAGAAAGTATTCTTGATTCAAAGATGATCTAATTTGGAAGGGTCCCCGCTCCGGCCTTTATCCTAAAGAAAGGGGTGGGTACATGACTAGGTCCTGCCCTAAGGGTGGGACCAGGAAGGGGGGTAGTTACACCCCTCTCCCCTGCCGGACTGTCCCCAGGTCAGGAGCTGGCACCCCTGGAACTGGTTCTGTCCGGCAGATGCGTAGTGAGCACCGGGGTGCCACTCCGCAGTCACCTTCTCGCAAAGCCCTACCTACCCAGAATACACAAACCCTGTCTGGGACGGTGCGAACACCGCCCTTGACAGGAAACCCTTTGTCCAAGCTCTCCTCGCTTGGAAGGACTCCCAGCAGCAGGAGGTCAGACTTGTGTCTGTGGTGGCAGCATCCATTTTGTGGAGCTGAGGCTTTAGTTAACTTTAACCGGGGTTCACGGTTACATACATGTCGTGTCCCTCTAGAAGGGCGGAATGCTAACCTCGTCCCCAGAATTGGTGAGGGGGTAGCATCCCGATTCGTATGACACCTTACTCGACATGTCTGGATAACGCAATACCGAAGTTACCGATATGGCACGCGTTATCATGGAACAGCCATTGGGTCTTGGTTCCGCCAGCTGCAACCGGGCTCGGCTCGGGCCAGAACCCAATTCACACGATTCCAAGCACTCTGCCTTCAGGATTGTCAAGGCCTGCCATAGGAGTGTCTGATAGGAACTCGGGTGTCCATTGTGTGGTTAGATATAGGGCTACTATACCTAAAGCAACGAGCGGGTACGCTACGTTGCCCCAGCTGTCGTGCAGCAAGTTGTGTCAGATTTAGATGGCCATCCAGGGGTGGCATAATACATGCTTCAGCCCCTGGTAGGCCCTGGGTACACCGATGCCCTGAGTTACAGGGTCTGACAGGGTGGCCCAGTTCCAATTGGGTAATGCACCTAAGGTACACGCATCAATTTAGAGAGAGAACAGCTAGGCTGTGGGTCTGATTAGCAGGCCCGCAGCCCGAGAAAGTCGTAAACCAGTGAAACAAAAGCAAAAAGTCCGGGTGATCATAGGATTGCAGACCCTACTCTCCTACATGACCCCCCCCCAAACGTTGGGACAATAAGCTAACCTTGACCAGGTGAGTCTTCTTGTTCTAAGTGGAAATACCTGGAGAGCCCATCTGCATTGCCATGATCAGTACCAGGTCTATGCTCCACTGTGAAGTCCATCCCCTGTAGGGAAATGGACCACCTAAGCAGTTTGGGGTTTTCACCCTTCATCTGATTTAGCCATAAGAGGGGCTTATGGTCGGTCTGAATTTTGAAATGAGTGCCAAACAAGTATGGCCTCAGTTTCTTCAGGGCCCACACCACAGCGAAGGCCTCCCTCTCTATAGCTGACCAATTTTTCTCTCTGGGGGTCAGCCGTCTGCTTATAAAAGCAATGGGCTGGTCATTACCATCAAAATTCAGTTGAGATAGAACAGCTCCTACACCCAACTCAGAAGCATCTGTTTGGACAATGAATGGTTTGGAGTAGTCTGGACTCTTGAGGATAGGTGCCGTGCACATGGCCTGTTTTAGGTCATCGAATGCTTTTTGACAGCTCGCTGTCCACTGACCTTTTTTGGCATTTTCTTACTCGTCAGTTCATTGAGCGGAGTCACAATCGATCCGTAATTTCTGACGAACTTCCGGTAGTAACCAGTCAGGCCCAAGAAAGCTCGAACCTGAGTCTGGGTGGTTGGAGGAGCCCAGTCCCTGATTGACTGTATCTTGCTCTCCAGTGGCTGAACTTGACCTCCCCCGACGAGGTGGCCCAAGTATACAACCTGTGTCTGCCCTATCTGGCACTTGGTAGCCTTGATAGTGAGACCTGCCGCTTGCAGAGCCTCTAACACTTTCCGCAGGTGGACCAGGTGATCCTCCCAGGTGGAGCCAAAGACAGCAATATCGTCAAGATACGCCGCACAGAAGTCGTCCAGCCCAGTGAGAACGTGATTCACCAACCGTTGGAAGGTGGCAGGTGCATTTTTCCAACCAAAGGGCATCACCACAAACTGGTAGTGCCCACCAGGGGTAGAAAATGCGGTCTTGGGCTTGGCGTCCTCAGCTAACCTGATTTGCCAATACCCAGCTGTCAGGTCAAACGTACTTAAGTAGTTGGCCGAAGCCAATCTATCGATAAGCTCGTCTGCCCTTGGTATTGGGTGGGCATCCGTCTTAGTGACTGCATTGAGACCCCGGTAGTCTAAGCAGAACCTCATCTCTTTCTTACCGCCCGGGGTGTGAGGTTTCGGCACTAGAACTACGGGCCTAGCCCAGGGGCTGTCCGAGGGTTCAATGACTCCCAGCTCCAACATTTTCTGCACTTCGTTCTTGATGCAGTCTCTAACGTGATCTGGCTGCCGGTAGATTTTACTCTTCACAGGCAAGCTGTCACCAGTGTCGACCTCATGGGTGCACCAATTGGTCTGACTGGGTGTTAGAAAGAACATATGCCGGAAGGATTGAAGAACCTGTTTACAATCCTCCTGTTGATGTTCGGAGAGGCTGCCACAAAAGACAACACCATCTACCGATCCATCGTCAGGATTCTGAGTGAGCAGGTCGGGGAGAGGGTAACTCTCCTCCTCCTGTCCCTCATCCATGGCCATGAGCAAACTCATGTCCTTCCTGTCGACATATGCCTTGAGCCTGTTGACATGGAGCACCCTGTGGGGGCTCCGGGGAGTTCCCAGGTCTACCAGGTAGGTGACCTCTCCCTTTTTCTCCAGGATGGTGTAGGGCCCGGACCATTTGTCCTTGAGTGCTGCCGGGGCCACTGGCTCCAGCACCCACACCTTCTGTCCGGGCTGATAAACAGTCAAGACAGCCTTTTGGTCATGCCAAGTTTTTTGGAGTTCCTGGCTGGCCTTAAGGTTTTCGGATGCCTTCTCCATGTACTCAGCCATCCGCGAGCGGAGGCCCAGCACATAGTACACTATGCTGGTTGCAGGCTTTTTGAGAGGTCTCTCCCATCCTTCCTTCACCAAACACAGGGGTCCTCTCACAGGATGCCCGTACAGAAGTTCAAAAGGGCTGTAGCCAACCCCCTTCTGTGGGACTTCTCTGTAAGCGAATAAAAGGCAGGGGATCAGGACGTCCCATCTACGCCGAAGCTTTTCAGGTAGTCCGTGAATCATCCCTTTCAGGGTCTTGTTGAATCTCTCAACAAGCCCATTGCATTGTGGATGATAGGGTGTAGTGAATTTGTAGTTGACACCATATTCCTTCCACATAGCAGTTAAGTAGCTCGACATGAAGTTTGCACCCCTGTCGGAGACGACCTCCTTAGGAAAGCCCACTCTGGAGAATACTCCAACTAGGGCTCTTGCCACAACAGGCGCTGTAGTGGTCCTAAGGGGAATAGCTTCAGGATACCTGGTGGCATGGTCCACCACCACCAGTATAAACTTGTGCCCTGATGCTGTTGGTGGTTCCATGGGACCGACGATGTCAATCCCCACCCGTTCAAAGGGCACCCCCACCACAGGCATTGGTATAAGGGGGGCCTTTGTCGTGCCACCTGACTTACCACTGGCTTGGCAAGTGACACAGGAGCGGCAAAACTCCTTGGTATCTTCGTTCATGTGAGGCCAGTGAAAGTGTGAGACAAGCCTGTCCCACGTCTTCGTCTGGCCTAAGTGTCCTGCTAAGGGAATCTCGTGGGCCAAGGTAAAGAGGAAACCACGCTGAGACAAGGGAACGACCAGCCTCCTGGTCTTGCCAGGCTTGGGGTCTCTTGCCTCAGTGTACAGGAGTCCATCTTCCCAGTATATCTTGTGGGTAACTGTGGCGTTCCCAGCAGCCTCAGCAGCAGCCTGCTGTCTGAGGGGTTCAAGAGAAGGGCAGCCTAACTGGTCCTTCCCCAGGTCCTCTCGTGTGGGTCCCCCTGAGCCCAGAAACTCAACTTGGTCAAGTTCGAGTTCTTTAGGTTCAGTTTCCCGCAATTCTTGGAGGTCAGCCTCCTCTGAGTCCTGATCCTCGACCTGGGGCAAGGGGGAAGGCGAAGCCTTAACCCGACTGCTCCTCTTCTTGGGAGGTGTCTGGTCCGTTGTTCCAGGATCCAGCACCTGCTCAGTGGGGCATCGTCTGACCTGTGACCTGGTCACAGCAAACACGTGTGCTGGCAAGCCTAACATCTCCATGTGAGTCCGTTGCTCCACTTCTGACCATCGTGATGACTCCAAATCCTTGCCCAACAAACAATCCACTGGGAGGTCTGAACTAACAACAACCTTTTTCTGGCCATTTACCCCTCCCCAGGAGAAAGCAACAATCGCCATACTATGACTGGTAGTGGCGTTGCTGGCATTGGTCACCAGGAATTCTGTACCTGGCATGATCTGTCCAGGGTCCACAAAGTTAGGCGTCACCATGGTGACGCTGGCACAAGTGTCCCTATAGGCCTGAGCCATTCTTCCATTTATTAAAGGCGTCTGCCGGTATTTGCCCAAAGTATTGGGACTGATATCAGGGGATATATCCACATCCCCTGTACAGACAAGGACAGCCTGAGTGAGTGTACCAGCTAAGCCGTCACACCCCTCAGAACCCAAGGTTAACCCAACTAGTCCCTTGGGAGGCGCACTACTACTGCTGGCTGTACTAGGGGGCACAGGTGCCGTAGGGGCTGCAGTAGCAGGAGTCTGCCCTCCTTTCTTGGTGCACTCACTAAACCAGTGAGTTTTACTTTTACAGTATTGGCACCACCTTTTCGATTGACCTTCTTGATTCTTCTTTTTCTGGGAAGCCTGACCCCCCCCCTCTTTGGGTTGTTGGGGACCTGTCGAAGACTTCTGGTCAGTTTGTTCCCCTTTCGAATCTTTACCCTTCTGGTCTGCTTTCTTCTGACCACCCTGGTTCTGGCCCTGGTTTTGCTTAACCCTTGTTCTGACCCATCTGTCTGCCTTCTTTCCCAATTCATGGGGAGAGGTCAGATCCGAGTCGACAAGGTGCTGATGCAACAACTGGTTCTGACAATTGTTTAAAATCTGTTCTCGCATGATCAAATTATACAATCCTTGGTAATCAGTAACCTTACTGCCCAGCAACCAGCCCTCAAAAGCCTTAGTGGCACAATCAACGAAATCAGACCAGTCCTGAGACTGAGTTTTTTGGGTATCCCTGAACAGCAACCTGTACTGCTCAGTGGTTAGGCCGAACCCATCAATCAGTGTGTTCTTCAGGATCTGGTAATTGTTAGCGTCCTCGACCCTTGTGGTGAGGAGCTTATCTCTACCTTTACCTTCAAAGGAGAGCCACAAGATAGCTGCCCACTGACTCTGGGGGACGCACTGTACAGTGCAGGCCCGCTCCAAAGCAGTAATCCACTTGTGGATGTCGTCCCCTTGCTTAAAGGGGGGCACTATCTTATTCAGGTGCTTAGTGTCTAAACTCCTGGGTTCCCGTGGGGGAATGCTGCCACCAGTGGGAATCGTCCCACTCAACTCTTGCTCTCGAGCAAAGGCGAGTCTCTCTTTGGCTAGGGCAAGTTCTTCCCTTTCGATCCGCAGATTGACTTCCCGCTCCTTTGCTTCGTACATTCTCCTCTGAGGTGATGTCATCCCTCTTCGAGCAGAACCTCGAGAGCCATTGGTTCGAGCGGATCTGTTAGAGCCTCTCGACAGAGACCTAACTCGTCCGTTCCCAATGTTAAGCTGGCCCGAGAGAGGCCCCAGGGGTCTCCTAGTACCAAACTCGTGCCGGCTTAAGTTGTCCTGAGTTAGCTGACTAACTATGACTGGACCTTTGTCTGCCTCGTCCCCAGATGTCTCTGGTTCCTCGTCCTCCTCTTCGCCCTCGGCAGAGAGATGGATAAGGTCAGGGTCACCTCGGGTTCCCTCGAGGGGAGGCATTTCCATTTCGGGATGAGAAGGGTCGGTGTTACCCGCCTTCTTGGCATCATAAGTCTCCAAGAGACCAATCAGAAACGGAATGATAGGGTTTGCACCCTGCTTAATCTTTCGAGACGTACAGATCTGTCGCATCTCATGAAAGCTAAGCGCAGCATATCTGGAGGTGACCTGTGGAAGGTCGACTGACACGAGGGGAGACTCAGAGTTTCCGCCTTTGTCCGACATGCTGTTTCTAGTGTGGTGTAAGTGATGTACCTACCTACACTATGGGTTTACCTACTGAGCCCTTGCTAAGAGTTGTAGCCAAGGTGTGCTAAGCCTTGAGGAGCTACAACAGCTGGTTCAGTAGAACTCAGAGTATTCTAAGCTAGGTTATATGTACCTGGAGTACTTATGCGATCTTTCACAAGATGTTCTTAGGATACGCGTGGTAAAACAACAGCAAGCTCAAATCCCAACCGCTGCTCACCAATGTGAGAAGTTGGCCCGATATGCAGCGTTCGCTATTCTAGCGACCGCTATGTATCGTTCCAACGACCCTTATGGTGATTGGTTGTAAGTCAACCTTAGACCAGCTATCCTAGTAGCGTGGATACGAGCAGTCTTCGGGCTAAACTCTAGAGGGCGTGTTAAGCCAGCTGTTATACCGTCACATACCCCTTGAACCCCAAGTGAAAGGACACCACACAAGTGTTATGAAAATAAACAGAATATTTATTAAGAATCACAACAGCCCTGGACTCTTTATGAGGACAGGGTACTAAGCACAAACCAAAACTCTTAGGAAATACTTCAAGTGCACAATTTAACAAGTGTCCGAGGACACGGGAAGTTTAGTGGTCTCGGGCGGACCCGATGAGGCAAGTCGGAAGCGAGGGACTCGGGACCCTAGAGTAAGGAGGCTATGCAGGCACCGAAATGCCGAAGTTACCTAGCCACGAGGGCTGCGGCTGCACAAGTCTTACAGGCGTCGGGGTCTTCGCTGACGAGCCAGGAGCCGGAAGAAAAGGAGTTGCTGGCCGGCGACCAGTGCTGAATAGTTCGTAGAGATCCAAGCCTGGATCAGAGATCGTTGATACCTGAAAGCAGAGGGGACCAAGTTCGTACTACTAGCCAGTAGTCAGAGGGTACCAGGAAGGCACCGGTTGGCCGTCACCTCGACTAGGTGAGTGGGCGACGCTGGGCTCTGCAGTCTCACGGACCAGGAGGTGTTGTCGGCGACCAGGATGGAGGTGCGAGCTGTCCCACGGAGGTTGATGCTGTCGGCCTCGCTGGGCCCAGGATTGGGGCAACAAGCCTTGGCAGATTTCAGGGCCACGGTGTGGACCTAAAATGGCGTCTTGAGTGGACCAGGAGGGTCCGGGGGCTTCTCTCAAAGATGGAAGCAAGAGCCAGTCTGGAGCAACCAGACCAGCAGCGTTGGTTGTCGGATGTCGTCAAAGAAGGGCACAAGCCAGCGGCTAGTGGCCAGACAACGTGCTGAGCAGCGAGCAGAAGGGCCCCACGCAGTTCGTGGAGATGCTGGGAGACTGCACTTCGGTGCTGGAGCTGCTCAGGGTCGGGGCTTCTCGGACCCCAGAGCACTCACCAGAGAATTGCTTCGATGGTCGTGCTGATTAAGAAAGCGTGCAGGTTTTGATGATGGCCGGTCCCTCGAGGTCTCGTCGCACCCACAGATCACAGCTGAGCTGATGACGTGGGTAGAGGTCAGAGGTGCCAGGGAAGCCGGTTCTCGTCGAGCTGGGCTGTCGGATTCCTTGAGGAAGGACTTGCAGCAAACCACAGAGTTCTTAGTTGGTGCCCGCTGGTGCAGGGTGACTACTCCTTAGCCACAAGGGAGAAATCTTGAGAAGAGTCTCGAAGTCCTTTCGTAGAAAGTATTCTTGATTCAAAGATGATCTAATTTGGAAGGGTCCCCGCTCCGGCCTTTATCCTAAAGAAAGGGGTGGGTACATGACTAGGTCCTGCCCTAAGGGTGGGACCAGGAAGGGGGGTAGTTACACCCCTCTCCCCTGCCGGACTGTCCCCAGGTCAGGGGCTGGCACCCCTGGAACTGGTTCTGACCGGCAGATGCGTAGTGAGCACCGGGGTGCCACTCCGCAGTCACCTTCTCGCAAAGCCCTACCTACCCAGAATACACAAACCCTGTCTGGGACGGTGCGAACACCGCCCTTGACAGGAAACCCTTTGTCCAAGCTCTCCTCGCTTGGAAGGACTCCCAGCAGCAGGAGGTCAGACTCGTGTCTGTGGTGGCAGCATCCATTTTGTGGAGCTGAGGCTTTAGTTAACTTTAACCGGGGTTCACGGTTACATACATGTCGTGTCCCTCTAGAAGGGCGGAATGCTAACCTCGTCGCCAGAATTGGTGAGGGGGTAGCATCCCGATTCGTATGACACCTTACTCGACATGTCTGGATAACGCAATACCGAAGTTACCGATATGGCACGCGTTATCATGGAACAGCCATTGGGTCTTGGTTCCGCCAGCTGCAACCGGGCTCGGCTCGGGCCAGAACCCAATTCACACGATTCCAAGCACTCTGCCTTCAGGATTGTCAAGGCCTGCCATAGGAGTGTCTGATAGGAACTCGGGTGTCCATTGTGTGGTTAGATATAGGGCTACTATACCTAAAGCAACGAGCGGGTACGCTACGTTGCCCCAGCTGTCGTGCAGCCAGTTGTGTCAGATTTAGATGGCCATCCAGGGGTGGCATAATACATGCTTCAGCCCCTGGTAGGCCCTGGGTACACCGATGCCCTGAGTTACAGGGTCTGACAGGGTGGCCCAGTTCCAATTGGGTAATGCACCTAAGGTACACGCATCATTTTAGAGAGAGAACAGCTAGGCTGTGGGTCTGATTAGCAGGCCCGCAGCCCGAGAAAGTCGTAAACCAGTGAAACAAAAGCAAAAAGTCCGGGTGATCATAGGATTGCAGACCCTACTCTCCTACACCAACCACTGCAGGAGAGGAGCCGACTTCCTGGAAAGCAATGTCCTCAGCAAAGACTGTAGACGCAGAAGACGGGACTCCGGGAGAAAAACCTTGCCCAGCACAGAGTCGAACACAGCCCCAATGAAGGTCTTCCGAGTAGACGGGTCCAGGTGACTTTTCGGCAGATTGACAAGGAAGCCATGGTCCTCGAGCGTACCTATGGTCAACGAAAGATGGATGGACATGACCTCCGAAGACGGAGCCTGGAGCAGCCAATCGTCCAAGTAAGGAAACACGGACACCCCCAGGAGATGGAGATGGGCCACCAAAGGAGCAGCCACTTTGGTGAACACTCTGGGGGCGGACCGGAGACCGAAAGGAAGGACGCAGAACTGCCAATGACGTCCATCCAGGCAGAAGCGCAGGAACTTCTGATCCTCCAACGCCATCGGGACATGCAGGTAGGCATCCTGGAGATCCAGCGACGTGAACACCCAGCCTTCCTGGATCAGGGGAATCACCTTCTGCAGCGTCTCCATTTTGAAAGGTATCTTCTGAACAAACAAGTTCAAGGCCCGAAGATTGATGACAACACGGAACCCCCCCGTGATCTTCGGAACCACAAAGACAATCGAATAATTCCCCAGTCCCCGTTCCAGGGAGGGAACCGGGACAATCGCCCGCTTGTCGAACAGCGACCCAACCCCCTCCAGCAACGCCCGACGGCGAGCAGGATCTGCAGGTAAAGGGGTCACCACCACCCCCGTGGGAGGAGGAGGGGACAGGAACTCCATCCGGTAGCCCCGTGAAAGAACATCCAGCACCCACTGGTCCGATGTCGTCACCAGCCAAGCCTGGCAGAACAGCCGCAGTCTCCCACCAACCGCGGGCTGACCACCAGCGAGAACGGGCACTGGAACAGAATAGTCAGGAGTGAGGAGCCCCAGACCCACCATCCGGCTGGGGCTTCTTCTGGAACCTCCGAGGAAAGGACCTGCGAGCCCCACGCTGGCCCCTAAACGAGGACTGCTGGAACCTGGAAGGCTGGCGAAAGGACCTGGCATTCGAGAAGGACGACCCCTTCTGAAAAGTAGTATGACAGAATGACAACGAATGCTTCCTCTCCTTGAAGACTTTATGCAGCTTAGTCTCCAGGGCGTCCCCAAAAAGATGGGTACCCGAGAATGGCAACCTCAAAGCCATAGAACGCTGCGCAGCATCCGTCTTCCAGCCTCTCAGAAGCAAGTTCCGATGGGCAGCCACCGAGGAACCACAAGACAATGCAGAAGCCCTGACAGAGTCAAAAGCGATGTCCGAAAGGAACTCAGATTGACGTTCCATCGACTCCAGCAACTCTGGACAACTGATCCCCTCCTGCATAGCAGAGAACAAAGTCTTGAAGTCAGCCAGCAAAGACTGTGCCACATAAGTCCCATAGACCCCCGACCGCAGGGCCAGGTGAGAGCCAGCATAGGATTTCTTAAGAGCAGAGTCAATCTTCTTATCCACGCCATCCTGCAGGATATTATCATCAGCCATGGAGGGTCGACCAACCAGGGAAGCAACCACAGAATCCACCTGCACCGAATCAGGCAGGGCAACCTCCAAATCCTGCAAAGGATACAGTTTAGACATGAATCTGGGCACAGAAATATGGTCCGGGTCCTTCCATTCCTTAAGGAGGACATCCATGACAAACGGGTGTACGGGCATAGAAGAAGACGCAGGCTTCCGAAACTGCGGCAAAACAGTATCCTGGGAGGTACTGGGGACAGGCTCCACAGGGAACCCCATATTCTCCCACACATGGCAAAGCAGATCAGGCATCAACTCCCTCGAAATGTACTTGCCCTGCAGATCCATCGCACCCAAAGTAGCCTCATCAGAGGATGCGGAGGAAGAAATATCCGAATACAGGGGAGCAGCCTCCCCAGAGCGACCTCCAGCACCCTTCTTGGAAGCCTTGAGACTGGACAGAGTCTCCAACAGCAGGCGCTTCAGGTGCCTAGAGCCCCTCGGACCAGCACACCGACCAGCAGGTGTAGAATCCCGACTGTCGGAGGAGTAAGAGGAGGAGGAAGAGGACCGAACAGGAGAGACATGCTTTCTCTTCCTATGGTGTTTCCCCATTACAAGTAACGTCTTCAAACACAGGAAAACAGCTACACGTGAAACACAGCAACACCAAAGCGTCACAGTACAAACTGAACTCCAGGCAAATATATAGGCATGAAAACACTCACCCCTGCAGCTGTAGCCACTTCGAATCCAAAAAGGAGGGGCAGAAAGCAGCCTCCTAGCAGTGACCAATGAGGAAATCCAGTCACGACACACCCGCCGAAACGAGCCGATGACGTCATCAGGAAGCGCCATCCCGGCACTCAGGAGAACGTCAGGGAACCCGGAGCCCACCCGGGCGCCCGACCATTCCCCGGAAGCGTCCCGCTCCCCCACTCGGACTCCTCTCCCGACCGAGGACTCCCAGCCCTCAGGCGTAGGAAACACCACCTACCCGGCGCCCGCCAATCAGGGGCCGACAGGAGGGAAACTGAAGAGAGCGCGTCCCGCCCACAAACACCGGCAAGTGCGGGACGCGCGGGCAGCCGCCTGCCCCTCCCAGCAGCGGGCCGCCCCTCCGGGACAGTAGATGAAGAAACTGAAATCCACGGGGACCCGAGAAGCCCCGCAACCCAGGGTCCCCGTACGGAGGAAAGCACAGGAAGCCCAGCAGCCCGGCTTTGTAAAGGTCCCACGTCGGTCCATGAGTGTCGTGACTGGCAGTAGCGCAAGAACCAAGAACACCACTAACCTTTTCCTGGGGCCAAGCAGAGACGATATCTGATGCTAACTCCCCTATTTCCTCACAGCACGACCTCCAGCAGAGAATTGTAAATACTCTGCCTGACTTCGCGCCCCAGAGGCAAAAAGGGAACGAGGATAAAGGTGTATTCCCACGACTTCTCACAGGGACCTGGTCAACACTCTGGGCTGGGTCTAGTATACCTTCAAGGCTGCAGGTAGGATGACAAAACACACAATTACTCATATAATCAAGGACCTCTGCTCACTGTATTGTGCAAGTGCCTTTCTTTCACTCACCAAGATCCCTCAATTCCCATCCTATATAACTTCCAGAGTAAACCCAGTCTTTATCTCAGTTATGCCAGAATCAGAGCTATCCCAGAATGCAGTTTCAAGAAACTCATCCAAACACAAACTTCTCCAGAGTATGAGTCTCATAAAAGAAAGGAACTTCTCTTTTTCTTCGTACTCCCTCGTATTGTTACTGGCACAACACGGGGACTGAAACATCCACAAACAGATTCCTTGTCTCCGGATAAAGAAAAATTAAACTTTGCGTTTTTTGAACTACGATTTTTTACCAGGAGAAAAAGAGCAGGCGGTTTTCTCTCGTAGTTCGGTACCTGCTTGCTCTCAACAAAACCCTCTCTACAACTATAAGCGCTTCCCCTGTACGCGTCCGCAACCCAGTCGCGTTACAGGAAATAAACACGCTTTTCTTTTCTCGCGGGTTGAATAGAAGCGGCTTGTGCTTCTCACAGACGCCGCGGCTTCCCTAATTAACTAGCGAAAACAATTTATCAAAATGTCAGGGATCACGGTTCATTCAAAAAAAAGGCGAGCCCGCACTTTCCTCAAGATAATATCAAAAATAGTCACGAATACCAGCCGGTACTCCAGAACTCGAATCCAAGACAAACAGGCTTCAACGAGGCTTTACTCTTCATGCTGGGATCCGGCGGGGAACACCATCCGCCCTTCCTTGATGCTCAAAACAGATTAATTGACAAGCACCTTCCCCTTGCAGAGGAAGGGCTTAAGTCCAATGAGAAAACCCCAAGGCAGTCTGGGACTTGTAGTTGGAAGGACTTTTCCCGTTTTCTCTGCATAGCAGGAATTCCGTCCCCTGGATCTCAGAATCGCTACAGAACCCCCTCTCGAGGACAGCCGACCCGGCGGTCGTCCAGGCTTCCCAGGATGTTTCTCATGGAATTGATCTACCAGCTCAGGACAATTCAGATTAGCCACAGGCTCCCAAGTTCTCTCCTCAGGTCCATAACCCTTCCAACCCACCAAATACTGAATCCGACCCCTAACCATACGGGAGTCAAGAATAGCCTGCACCTCGTATTCCTCCTGCCCATCAATATCTATAGGAAGTGGCCTATCCAAAAGCCTAGCACTAGCAGGACAAGGTTGGAGGAGGGAGACATGAAAAACAGGATGTATCTTCCAGGTATCAGGGAGGGACAACCTCATAGCCACAGGATTGATAACCTCCACTATGCTGTAGGGCCCCACATACTTAGGTTACAGCTTATTTTCCCCTTTCAAATGTAAATGCCTAGTGGAAAGCCACACCCTGTCCCCCACCCCATAGTCGGGTGCAGGTGTCCTCCTCCTATCAGCAAAGCGTTTCTGGGAAGACTGAGTAATCGCCAAGCTGTTCCGTGCAGCAACCAGCACAGCCTTGAGATGGGCATGATGTTCATGAATGCTGGGTACAGGAGAATGCACGGGCACCTCAAAGGGAAGTGCATTAGGATGATAGCCATACAGACAAAAAAAAGGAGAACAACCCAAGGTGGAATGAATGGCATTATTATAAGCAAACTCAGCCATCCAAATTAACATAGTCCAATCCATATCGTTTTGCAGAGCAAAGCAGCGAAGATACTGTTCCAATGTCTGATTTAGACGTTCCGTTTTGCCATCAGTTTGGGGGTGGTAGGACGAAGAGAGTCGAGCATCAACGTCCATGGACTTACAGAGAGCCTTCCAAAATCGGGAAGTGAATTGAGTTCCTCTATCAGTAATGAGCACACAAGGAATGCCATGAGCTCGAACGATATGTTGCAGAAACACCTGTGCCAGTTCAGCTGAAGTGGGAAGACCAGCCAACGGAATAAAATGTCCCATCTTTGTCAAATGGTCTACGACAACTAGGATCACGGTCTTATCATTACATGGTGGCATTTCGACTATAAAGTCCATGGACAATGTATGCCAGGGTCTTGGGGGAATAGGTAAAGGTCTCAGAAGTCCAATAGGTTTGACATGAACGGATTTCCCTTGCATACAAACAGCACAGTTCTTGAAATACTGCCTCACATCTTCCCTAAGGTTGGACCACCAAAATTCACGTTCCACACCTGCAATGGTCTTGTAGATCCCCAAATGGCCGCCCAAGGGAGAGTCATGTATCCATCTCAAGACTTGTAGTTGCAGGATCTCAGTAGGGACATAGATAGCGGACCCATGGTAGGCAAGGTCATCTTTTTCCATTCGATGTTCAGGATCTTCTTGTACCCATTCTTGTACTTCCGAATCTGCAAGAGCTACACGCACATCTTCCAAAAATTCCTGTGTAGCCAACAAGGCTATTGAAGGTGGTTGACCAATCGTTTCTTTCAGAATTAGCGGGGGTTCTTTTTCACTCACTGCACGTTGTTCCTCTGTTTCGCCTATGCGAGACAGGGCATCCGCTTTACCGTTCTGTGGCCCAGG
The DNA here is from genome assembly GCF_964263255.1 of Lissotriton vulgaris. Lineage (NCBI taxonomy): Eukaryota > Metazoa > Chordata > Amphibia > Caudata > Salamandridae > Lissotriton > Lissotriton vulgaris. The sequence continues at coordinate 1,273,136,915 of NC_141696.1, read as the reverse complement.
TTTGTACTTGATAACAAAATCGTAATCTGAAAAGAATAATATCCACCTCAGTTGCCGAGGTGTAAGCGCCTTTGCTGTTTTCAGGTACAGTAAATTCCTGTGATCAGTGTAGATTTCAACTGTATGAGCAGCTCCCAATAGGTAATGACGCCATTCCTCACATGCCCTTTTTATTGCAAGAAGTTCCTTATCCGAAATGGAATAGTTAATCTCACAAGGAGTGAGTTTCTTCGACAAATAGGCAACAGGATGCAATTGGCCAGTGTCAGGATGGCGTTGTGATAAAATTTCCCCTATGGCATATTGAGAGGCATCCGTTTCCAGCACAAAGGGTATCTGAGGATCCGGATGGCGAAGAATGGGAGCTCGCGTGAACTGATCTTTCAAAAACTGGAAAGATATAGCAGCCTCCTGGTTCCATACAAACGGAGTATTTTTTCTCAACAAGCTGGAAATAGGATGGATTATCTTGGAGAAATCTTTAATAAACCGTCTGTAATAATTGGCAAAACCAAGGAAACTCTGAACTGATTTAACGTTTTGAGGAGTACTCCAGCCGATGATAGCCTCGATCTTACTAGAGTCCATTTGGAATCCTTTTGCGTTGATGATGTAACCAAGGAATGCAACCTCTGTAACATGAAACAGGCATTTTTCGAGCTTAGCATACAAGGAATTATGCTGCAATTTACTGAGTACGATTTTCACATGCTCCACATGCTCAGGAAGGGTAGATGAATAGATCAAAATGTCATCAATGTATACTATACAAAATGTTTCCAGACAACCTCTCAATACTTCATCCATGAAATACTGGAAGGCGGCAGGGGCGTTACAAAGCCCGAAGGGCATCACTCTATATTCGAACAAACCAAATTTTGTTCGAAACGCAGTCTTCCACTCATCCCCGCTCTGGACTCTGACTAAATGGTATGCCCCTCTAAGATCGAGTTTGGTGAAAAAACGGGCTCCTTTCAATTGGTCCAAAAGCACAGGTATAAGAGGGAGCGGATATCGATTTTTGATGGTCATTCTATTGATGGCTCTGTAATCGATACACGGTCGTAACTCGTCGCAGTCCTTCTTCAGAATAAAAAACATAGGGGAAGAGGCAGGAGATGTTGAATGCCGAATAAACCCTGTAGCCAAATTCTCATCGAGGTAGTTCCTCAGATACCGCGTCTCCTTTTCTGTCAGGGCATATACTCGACTACACGGGATGTCTGCTCCAGGAAGGAGTTCGATACGGCAGTCGTATACACGATGTGGAGGTAGATCCGTTGCCTTTTGTTTATTGAACAAGGAGCAATAAAACTTGTATTCTTCAGGAAGAACAGTGGCACAACAATAATGTCCTCTGGTACATTCTGTTGCTAAACACACTGAAGGTGTGGTGTTGATCACTTCAGTGTTTGGCAATGCCTGTCTACAATTCTCTTTGCAAAATTCCAACTGACCTTAGGATCGTGAAGGGTCAACCATGGCATTCCTAGAATAAGCCGGAATTGAGGAGCATCAATCAGGTCGAATTGTATATGTTCCTGGTGATTCTGGCTCGTCTGCATCAATAACGCACGAGTATGATAGGACACAGGACCCGATGACAGGACAGTACCATCTACTGCTTTCACTAGCTCCGGTTTGTCCTTCTTCTTGCATATTATTCCAATCTTAATGGCGTATTCTTGATCGATGTAGTTTCCGGTAGCACCAGAATCAAGCAATGCATCGATCTCCATGGCTTCACGAGAATTGACCCACAGGGTGACCTTCAGGTTCATATGAGCTACTGCTGGATGTAAGTGTTCGCAAGCATTGGTGAGATCGTTTGAATTTGACAACCCAAGGCAGAGACCTCTTCCTGATTTGGGCTTTCTAGTTTTCCGCCGGTCGTCCTGATTGTATCATAGCTTGGTTAGATGGCACCAAGGGTCGTCCAGGCAAAGCATTCCTCGCTCTGCAATCCTTAATGAAATGGCCTCCTTGACCACAATACCGACATTGTTTCAGTCGTCTTCTCTTCTCCTTCTCTTCCTTAGAGAGGGGTCCCCGTATACCTCCGATCTGCATAGGCTCTACCCCTTCAGGCATTTTGGGATGCTCCTCAGTGGTACTCTTGAAACGAGGATAGAAGAAACGACCTTCTCCTCTGCTCCGATCACCCCTTCTTTCCAGGAGTCGATGGTCTAATTGGACTGTCAGATCGATAAGTTCCTCGCAGGTGGTGGGGAGTTGCACTACCTGTGCCAACACGTCTTTAAGCTCTCCTCGTAGCCCTTGATAGAAGATGGATATTCTTTTTGCAGTGGGCCACTCTGTTTCAACCACTAGTCGATTAAACAATGTGATGTATGAAAGCAAGTCTTGAGACCCTTGTCGCAATGTTAATAGTTCTCTATCCAAGGACAACATATGTAGCTTTCTATCAAATAGCCTTCGTAGTTCTGAACAAAAGTCCTCGAAACTGTGTAACACAGGATCATTTCTCTCTAGCAAGGGAATAGTCCAACTTGATGCATTGCCTCCCATATACGACATCATGAACGCCGTTTTTGCAGCATCATCCTGAAATACCCCAGGTTTGCACAAAAAGTGTAACCTACACTGATTCAAAAAAGTCTCGAACTTACGGGGATCCCCGTAGAACCTTTCTGGGGGCACTAAAGGAATCCCAGTGTTTTGTATCACATGAACAGTTGGAACGGTGTCAGAAGGTGAAGATGTGGCTGGGGAAGAAAGAGAGAACCCACCCCCTTCAGCTCCCTGGGAAACAGTAGATGCAGGGGGTTGCAAAGTGGCTGGCTTTATATAAGAAACCCCTCCCGGGTTTTTACGTGCTAACCCTGCCACTTCCTTCCGAAGCACACCCACTTCCTTATATAACACCTGATTCTCAGTTCTAGAAGTAGTGACCTCCTGTTGCAGAGCCGCAAGGCTCTCCACCACAGAATTCAACACACTTTCTATATTCATCGTCTAGGCCGGCTTGTATACTTGGGCTTGTCAATCTGTCGTGACTGGCAGTAGCGCAAGAACCAAGAACACCACTAACCTTTTCCTGGGGCCAAGCAGAGACGATATCTGATGCTAACTCCCCTATTTCCTCACAGCACGACCCCCAGCAGAGAATTGTAAATACTCTGCCTGACTTCGCGCCCCAGAGGAATAAAGGGAACGAGGATAAAGGTGTATTCCCACGACTTCTCACAGGGACCTGGTCAACACTCTGGGCTGGGTCTAGTATACCTTCAAGGCTGCAGGTAGGATGACAAAACACACAATTACTCATATAATCAAGGACCTCTGCTCACTGTATTGTGCAAGTGCCTTTCTTTCACTCACCAAGATTCCTCAATTCCCATCCTATATAATTTCCAGAGTAAACCTAGTCTTTATCTCAGTTATGGCAGAATCAGAGCTATCCCAGAATGCAGTTTCAAGAAACTCATCCAAACACGAACTTCTCCAGAGTATGAGTCTCATAAAAGAAAGGAACTTCTCTTTTTCTTCGTACTCCCTCGTATTGTTACTGGCACAACACGGGGACTGAAACATCCACAAACAGATTCCTTGTCTCCGGATAAAGAAAAATTAAACTTGGCGTTTTTTGAACTACGATTTTTTACCAGGAGAAAAAGAGCAGGCGGTTTTCTCTCGTAGTTCGGTACCTGCTTGCTCTCAACAAAACCCTCTCTACAACTATAAGCGCTTCCCCTGTACGCGTCCGCAACCCAGTCGCGTTACAGGAAATAAACACGCTTTTCTTGTCTCGCGGGTTGAATAGAAGCGGCTTGTGCTTCTCACAGACGCCGCGGCTTCCCTAATTAACTAGCGAAAACAATTTATCAAAATGTCAGGGATCACGGTTCATTCAGAAAAAAGGCGAGCCCGCACTTTCCTCAAGATAATATCAAAAATAGTCACGAATACCAGCCGGTACTCCAGAACTCGAATCCAAGACAAACAGGCTTCAACGAGGCTTTACTCTTCACTCTGGGATCCGGCGGGGAACACCATCCGCCCTTCCTTGATGCTCAAAACAGATTAATTGACAAGCACCTTCCCCTTGCAGAGGAAGGGCTTAAGTCCAATGAGAAAACCCCAAGGCAGTCTGGGACTTGTAGTTGGAAGGACTTTTCCCGTTTTCTCTGCATAGCAGGAATTCCGTCCCCTGGATCTCAGAATCGCTACAATGAGCACCCCCAAGGCCCCGCCAAGGAAGACACCACAGGACTCCAGATGCAGGTAAGTGCTCAGCACTCACCCCAGCGTAACCCATCAGCATTCCGACCAACAGGAAACAAAACAGGATTTGCTTCTGGTGGTGAGGTGTAATATAGCACCTGACAGGAGGGTGGGTGGAGTCTAAAAAGCGTTTCCTGTTTTGTTTCCTGTCGGGTGGAATACCTCATGTGTTATGACTGGGTCGAGGACGAGGGACGTAGAGGTAATGGCCACTGCTGCAGCTGAGACAGATGTGGGGGGTGTACCAGATCAAATGAAGAGGAGCCAATGTGTGCAATGGGTGCAAACGTAAATTTATGCATTAACATTTATGAGCCCTGTGAGACTTATGCACAATTGCTCGCAGAGTTGAGATAGTTATGTGGGTAGGAGGCCCCCATCATCATGCTCGTGTGGCATGCTCATGAGGCTCATGAGAGCCATAGATTAACATAACAGAGTGTGGATGCATGCTGCTTTATTTACTGTAGGGTCCGGTAAAACATAGAAGTGCATGCAGCTAGACCTTCCAACTGCCCATAGGTCTCAAGCATAAATGACAACCCCAGGGCTAATAAACTGTGTCCATAATTACATAGGTTGTAGTCTGCTTAAATGTAATGTCTTGGGATTTTTAGATCTCCAGTGCAGGTATATTTAGCTGTTGACGAAAGTCCTCTTGTAGACGATACCAATACTTACAGTGGGGTTTAGTTCAATCCATTACTTATCATTGGTTGGCTGTCTACTCAATCTCATTTTCTTGCTTCTTATTCAGTGGTGTCACTTCTGGTTTTTGTGTTTATCCCTCCCTTGAAGCAGAGATTCTTTACCATCATCTTGATTGGATGACATGATATATTTATTATTTTTCTTTTATCACCCCATGGGTGCTTTCTACCCTATTTGCTGTTTCACTCTTCATATCAAGCTCCAGTGCTCTCCATATTGCTACCCATAATGATGTCTCTAGCTTCTCTTACCTCTCCTCACATCGCTTGGATTTTTATTTGCATTGTTTTGTTATGTAAACCCCTCAGCTCCTCTGTTGCCACTCAATTTACCTGCTGCCCTTGTCACTCAGTGAAGTTTATTTAACCCATACCCTCCCACCCACTCTGCTTTTGTTAACCCAGCCTCCCCATGGTGTCCTTTTTAAAAATGTTAGATTTTCTTTTTTTGTGTGCCCAACAGCTGTAATTTGCTGCTGTGCTGCTCCTTTCTAAAAAGACACCCACCATTTCTAAAAGGCAAATTATTTGTGTATACATCATGATGCATGACTCAGTATGTACATGATCATGCAGGCCACACAACTGTTTACACACCATCATACTATTTCTTTACTAAGCAGTTCAGCATCTACAACAGTCATTTTTTTCTTCTAGCTTGATGCAGGACAGCATAAGCAAAGCCAATAGGTCTGCACTGGCAAAGCCCAAAGGTTCAGTCTCTCAATTTTAACAATGGGTGTTGTGAATTGCACTACACTAAAAAACTTAACGGCTGCACTTTGTAAGTATTCTGAACAACTCCACCACTCCAAACACCATCATTTTCACAGATACTATCTGGAAAAGCCTTATGTTTTTAAAACAGTTTCCAAATAATACTGACAATTTTTAAAAATAAAAACATAAGTGGAATTCATGCTCACCAGCAAAAGGCTAGATGGAGAAGCACCCTAATGCAATTTTTTTTAACTCTATCAAAGAAGTCAATAAAAATGTCAAGACACCGAATTGGTGAGTTCTACATAAGCATCTTTCATTTATAAACAAGGCACAATACACATAATGCAAAATCCCAGCTCATAGTCTCAATGAAATACAAGTACATCAAGGAACGTTCTATGTGAGGGTGAATTATTTTTAGGCCTGGCATTAGTAAAGACCTTTAATTCTGATAAAAATGTATATATGCATAGTATACTTTCAGTCAGCCTTCTTCATCAATTAATCTACTACAGTGCTATAAATGGTTTGGTTCCATGCATCACTGCAGACTGCCTATATTGCCCATTGGCTCCCTTCACTGTGAGTGATAGGATCCTGAGTCCTCCTCAGTCAGGATCCAAGACTTGTGGGCAAATTGACTATTTATAACAAAATCCCTACCCAATCTTCCACTTGCACTGTGTCTTTTCCAGCACGCCCTGCAATCATTGATCATTGTGCGTTTAAGAATATAATGAATAGGTGATGTATTATGTGAGGTCATAAGCGTTTTGGGGGGCACAAGTTATAGCTAGTTCACTAAACTATAAGTCCTGTTTATCAGTGTTTTTTTTACACTAGCGTGTGTCTTATTTCAACAACTAACTATAATACCACTTTAACTGTTGTTTGTTTCAGTGAATTCAGTTTTTTTAACATAAGCTAAAGTTTTAGCACTTAGCATACGTTTCACATCACTTTAACCATTGTCTTTTTCAGTGATAACAAATATATAAATAGATACATACATATATGTATAGTAAATGTCTGTGGGGAGGGGGTTGTGTGTGTGTCTACCAAAAGGTTTATTTTTTAATTTGTGGAGCTGTTAAACCGATGTGAAAAAGGGATGCTGTTCTTATGCAAATCTCTCGCTCTTTAATGATTTTTAGCCTTTTTAAAAGTGCATTATGCCTCAAATTATTAAAACCCATTCCTCCCCTCCCATTTTCACCCTGCTGGTTTCACTCCTGCATTAACATCACAATGCTCATTTACTTCAGACTGCTCCTCAGGAAAGGCTTTCAATTCAACCGTTCCTACTTCAACAAAATGCCTTTCAGGAGTGCCACACTTTTATTATAAATATAGAATGTTACCACACTCTAACTGCTCAGCAGGGCTCTGTACTGAAGCTGCAGTTGCCCACTAGCAATTTAACAACTGACATGCTGGAAAATCTATGCTGAAATGTACATGTTTTAGTCTGCATGCCAGAATATTTTACTGACATAGATGAGCAATATATTTGAAAACCCATACAAAGTATATATCCTTTTTTTAACTTTCTGAAGCACTAACCATAATTTCTATGACAAAATGAACCCCTCATTTTGTTCATTGTAAAAAGGAAATGTTAACATTTTACAGCTTTGATTCCATCAAGATTGCATTCAGTTGTGCCACACTTTTGTCATAAATACAGCTGTTTATTAGAACACTGTGGTGAAATGGCAGTAGAATCCTGCTAAATCAACTGAAAGCTGCTGCTGTTGGAAGCATGTTTTACTCAGAATCTGAGACTTTGGGCCATATTATCAAGAAAGGGCGATACATTATCGCAGCTCTTATCGGCAGGAAACAGCCGCTAAAGCGGCGATAATGGGTTTAATAATATGCCCTTGTGAATTCCCACAGAAGCCCTCAAGTAGCCTAATTTCCGACACATGCATTGTCTCGCCTCTCCCCAAACAAATTGAAACAACTCTTTCTGTAACCACTTGAGTGTCCCTTTCGGTGGCTTGGCTGGCAACGTCTGAAACAAATATAATGCTTTTGGGACATCTTTATGGCTGCCACCCGGCCCATTAGCCACAACTGGTGTCATCTCCATGTCTGTAGATCTTTCGTGATCTGACTGGTGAGTTTGTCATAGTTTGTGGTGATCGTCAGTTGGACCGACGGAGCTGTCTCGATCCCCAGGTAAGGGAACTACTTTGTTACCGGAATACCCATGAACCAATTGCCCCCAACCTTGCGCCCGGCAAGATTTAAAATCTGCGGTTTCCCCACATTGACTTTAAACCTGAATACACTCCCAAAGAGCTTCAGCTTCCTCAGAAACACAGGTACTGATCTCCCGGGAGCCTCTAGTGAAGCCAGGGTGTCATCTGCGTACAGACTCATGGTCTGTCGCTCCCCGCAAAATGGTATGCCCGCGATGTCCAGATTGTCTCGTACCCTCTGCGCCTGCGACTCGAAGTATAGAGGTTACAGGAGGGGCGACAATGGACACCCCTGACTGGTACCCCGTTAAATGGAGAAAGGGCAAAACAAAATCCAGTTAACCCTAATGGAGGCGGTGGGCGAGCTATAGAAGCTCGCTATCCATGCCCTGAAGCGTTCCACTATCCCGAAGTGAACCAATGTGTGGTCTAGAAAGACCCAGTTCACTCAGTTGAACGCTTTCTCAGCATCGACTGTCAGCAACAGTGCGTCTATATTCGTGCTGTGGGCCTTATCTATTAGATGAAGGATTAGTTTCATATTGTTCCCCCTGACAATTCTGAATAAAGCCCGCTTGCTCCAGCTCTATTATTCCGGGCATGATCGGACCCAATCTTGCATCTCGAATGCCATAAGAAATTTGAGGTCCACGTTTAGTAGAGACACTAGGCGGTAGGAGCTGCACTTCTTCTTGTCCTTCCCTGCCTTAGGGAAGACCCCTATAGACGCTGCCAACATATCTGCAGGAATCGACCCCAGTCCCTCAATTGAGTTAAATAACCTTCTCAGGATTGGTGCGAGCAGGTGGCAGGAGGACTTATAGAAACAAAGCACAAAGACGGAAAAGGGGAGTCCTAGGGGATGTTTACCGACCGAACATTGCTATTACCCCTAACAACTATATTTACCAACAACAGAAATAACAATGGGTCAAAAACGTAAAACTGACTGTGTGTCTGTAGGGTACAGCCGCGAAATCAAACCTAGAGTATTTCGTGGTGAGAAATATGTTCCCATCAGATCACCGACCTGTACCACCCTGCATCATTTGGGATCCTTCACCATGAAGATTTAGCAGGTTGTAGCCTAATCTAATGAGTATGTCCCAGAGTGAGTATGGTGTATTATGGCATCAAGTGGTAATCTGACTAGCAGTGCTTAATGTGGTAAAAAAATAAGTGCAAAATGTGAAAAAACCTCTTAAAATTGGGTAGTGAAAGTGGAGATAAGAGCAATTTTAATAGGTTCCTATTCACTCCCAAAGTTAAAAACAGTGCATAGTAGTATTAACAGATGACTACTACAGTAGATGTTGGGTTGACATGTTTCTGCAATTGAGTCAGAGCCTAGTGGTCTCCTACTGCATCTTCAGGACCGTGACTTATGCTACTGCTAAATATCAAGTGAAAAAAGTGAAAACTAATATAAAGGAGATATACTATATCACCTGAAATTCGCCTGTTGTTGCGGTCCAATTGGCACCATGGTGCAGCAGACAAATACACAGAAAGACACACAGAAAGAGAGAACAAACACATATCAGTTGATTACGTATCGTATTGTCAATAAAGTGCCAACTCGACATACTGGTCATTTCGGGCAAGGTTGCTAAGTTCTATTCAAGTAACTCAAGTGATGCAATATCAATTTATTTAAAATCTCACTCACCTAATTTATAGGGAATGTTTGCCCCACCTCACCTGTCCACAGCACAGGTAAAACGGAGCACCGCTCTGATAGAAAGAAGAGAAGGTATTAAAGGAAGGACTTGTGATCTGCAACCTCTAGTTCAGACGGACTGCTCTAGTAACGAGCCTTGATGTTCGTGTATCTATTTTGCTCGTTAAGAACATCATAGCGCCGTCGTTTAACAAAACAACAGAAACTGTGAATTTGTACTATGGGTTTTCGTAGCTGGCGCCATTAGGATAATGCTGCCGTTATACGTTTAAATTGGTCTAAGTTTTTTGGAAATTGTGTTTAAAACGCCACTCAAACACGCTCAAAAACGGCAAATAGGATTTACATCTGCACACTAAGGTTGCGAGAGCCATAGTGCAGAGATCGTGTTTGCAACGCCACTGAGACGCGCTATTGTATAAGCCTCAGAACAAGCAATTTAGATATCAAGCGGCACGCTGAGGTAGTGAGAACCATAGTGCCAAAGTATGGGTATGCGAGCTCGGAAGTCTCAACGCTCGTGTGCCGGTTGGCGCTTACCTGTCCGTCGGTACCCCGGACGTCCTTCTGGGTTGTCTGTGGGGATGTACCGGACAGGACAGGCGGCCGCCATTATATCGAGCTTCAGCCTCTTCCTCGCGTCCCGACGTCTCACGTCATGACATCTCACGTGACCTCGTACGTGATGTTTGAGGAAACATGGGCGCTGTAGTTTGTGCCTCATGGGTTTCGATTGAAATGAGTTGTTTTGTCGCTAATATACTAGCGCCATGAGTAAGTGTGTTATCGCCATTCCAATCCTGGTTAGTACTTAAATCGCACTAGCCTTCAGATATTAATCTACCCTTGTACCGTATTATGAAAGATGTTTTTATGTAGGTGCAACAACACCTACCGTGAAAAAAAGTCGATAGCAGTTGACAAGCCGGAAAACGTGCTCAGCAGTCCTGCCACTGGCTGTTAAGATATAAGAACACATGTAGGCGGGTACGATGTACCCTTAGGGGATTTTAGCTGCTCTCAATGAAATGCCATTTCTTGACTTGTCAAGTGATCAGTGATGGATGTACTCTAATATAGATCATGGTACATGGTGTTTGGGCAGTAATGTGATAATGATTGTCTGCAACAAAATACAGACATAGGCATATTTTATTACCAAAAATTGCTCAATTATCAACTAAAAAAAAACAAAAAAAGTTTTGTGAATGTTGTTTAGTCTCGTTTTTAGAGCACTAAGCCGGTCCGTTTGCTTTTACAGGGAGCCTGCCTAGGTTAAAGGCTGTTCGTGACTGATAAAGTATCAAGGGATGCCAAATTTATAATGACATCCAAGGGGTATCCTCATTCAGTCCAATTTTATCTGTCCGTAATCTGTAGACCCATTTCCGCTCACGTTTGAATAAAAAGGTACTAACATCAGTGATGTGTGACGGAATTAATGGCTGTTCAAGTACCGTCCAACGTAAGTCAGTAGGCAGGTGTTGTGCTTGTATGAAATGGTTAGTAAGTCTGGTGGCCTGTCTTGAGCATCGTATCGAGCTTTTGTGCTCAGAAATGCGTAGTTTAATTTTTCGGGTGGTCATTCCCACATATTTTTTGTTGCAAGGACATGTGATCAAGTATATAAGGTTCATGCTGTTGCAATTGGTGAACTTGCGTTGCTGCCACGGTCGATCTGTCCCGATATCAATGTTATGTTATGTTATCTTATGTTATGTTAATTAAAATTTATAAAGCGCACATACGCCCATGGGCTTCTTCGCGCTGGGAAAGAGATTAATAACACAACAAGGAAAATACCAATAACAATCACTACTCAAGGTATGCCTGTGTGAAAAGCAGGGTTTTGTAGGCCCGTCGGAAAGTAAGGAGGTCCCTACTCTGTCTAAGAATCAGAGGCAAAGAATTCCACAGGGAGGCTGCCAGGAAGTGGAAACAACTGCCTCCCTGTCGCTTTCTCCTAAACCGGGGTACCTCCAGTAAATCTTTATGGGCTGATCGCAAACTACGCGAGGGGGTGTATCTCCCTATCAGCTGCCTTATAAACAATGGGCCCTTCCCTTGTAAGGCCTTGAAAATAATGCACCCTGCTTTAAAAGCCGCTCTCTGGGCCACAGGTAGCCAGTGTAGTTTCTCAAGTCCTGTTTTGATAGATTCCCATTTGGGTACCTTACAGATCAGCCTGGCAGCTTGATTCTGAAGATATTGCAATCTTCTGAGTTGACCTGCAGGCAAGCCCAGATATAGGCTGTTGGAAAAGTCAATATGGGAGAGGACTAGGGCAGTGACTACTTGGATCAAAGCTGAATGAGTAAGGAGGTGTGCAATTTTTTTTATTTTTCTTAATTGGAAAAAACCTGAGGAAACCACTGTTCCGATCTGTGATTTTAGGGAAAGATCTTCATTGATGGTCACTCCCAGACTCTTTACCGAGTGCGACTTTTTGGGAGGGAGGCCCATGTCTAAAGGCCAGAAATGAGGGCCCCAACTAATCTCGCTTTTCCCAGGCAAGATTAGCTCGGTCTTTCCTGGGTTCAGTTTAAGATGGTTTGAGGACATCCACCTCTGAATATGGGTCATAGTTGCCTGAAAATCCTCAACAGCATCGGGCGAGTTTAATGTAAAGACTAACTGTGGGCCATCTGCATAGTTGTATGTAGTTACTTTGTAATTTCTCAGTGAAAACAATAAAGGCCTCATGTACAAATTAAATAATAAAGGAGACAAAGAGGAGCCCTGGGGGACCCCGCTGAAGGAATTGATTTTAGAAGCTGTGAATGACCCTAGCCGAACAGACTGTGTGCGTTCCGATATAAAAGAATGCAGCCAGGCCAAGGCAGAATCTCTGAGGCCGGCCTGTTCGACACGGTTGACCCGAATGGAGTAGTCAACCGTGTCGAACGCTGCAGACAGGTCAAGAAGCACTAGAGCCTGATGAAGGTTATTATCGGCATTGGACCTCAGAGTGTTCTGGACGGCCAGTATCACTGCTTCTGTAGAGTGGCAGGGCCGAAAGCCTGCCTGATTAGGTTGCAAATATTCAGAATCCTCTATGAATTTCGATAGGCAGTTGGTGACATGAGCCTCCAGGATCTTTGAGAGGTAGGGCAGGAGAGAAATTGGCCGATAGTTTGTGAGGTCAAGGGGGTCTTTACCGGGTTTTTTTGTCAGAGGGATCATTAGGGCCTGTTTAAAGCTGCGGGGAACCATTCCAGACAGGAGGGATTCGTTAAGCAATGGTAACATGCCATTAGGAATAGCATGTCCAATCTCCCTCATAATGTGTGGAGGGCACATGTCCTCAGGGGATCCTGACTTTACTCTGTTTAATAGAGCTGAGAAGGTTTTTAAGTCCATGAGAGGGAAGGAGTGAAGTGTTAATGGATTATAAAAACAATCATCCAAGGTGGTGCACACAGAAAGTTTAGATATATCTTGTTTGATAGTGAGTATCTTTTCACTGAAAAAATTATTTAAAGAGTCGCAGAGTGCTTGTGTAGGGACTACAGGAAGGGAGGTTCTATCGTCATTGCATAAGTTGTTCACAATTCTGAAAATTTCCTTCGACTTGTTGGTAGATGTTAGTATTTTAGTCGAGAAATATTCAGTCTTGTGTTTAAGAAGGAGTTTTTGGTACCCTTTCCTAGCTAGACAGTAAGCTGCCCTAGCTTGTGGGCAATATTTTAATCGCCATGCTCTTTCTTGCTGACGGACTTCCAGCTTTAGTTTTTTTAGGTCAGGTGTAAACCACCTATGGGCATCCGCATTTCTTGAACTGCCAAAACTGATCAGGAGAGCATGATCATTAGTGGCTGTGTTTATCCATTCTCTGAGCCTAGAGTCCGCTACCTCTACGTCAGTGCTCAGTGAGGGGAGAGAAGTAGTTAGTGAGTTTAAAAATGCTGGCATGTCCACTGAATTCCATTTCCTAGTGGTCCTACTGGCTTGTAGCCTAATTTGAGTGATTTTATCTATAAAAAATGAGAACCCTATAGTGTAATGGTCAGATCAACTGCAAGGTTTTATATCGATGGAGTGAATTGATAAGTTTGAAGTCCAAATTTGGTCGAGGCTGTGGCCCTTCTGATGGGTCGAGGTGTTAATATATTGGGTCAAGTTAATATAATTTAGAAGATCTTTCATCTCTGCTGCTTGCGGATCTAATAATAGGTTATTGAACCAATAGTTTAAATCTCAGGAGTAATTTGGAATGGTTCGTAACTAAGAGGGCCAGCTGCTCTGCTAGGATGGCAGGAAATGTAGTCATTGTTTGTGACGGACGGTACAGGAGAACCACTACCAGTGTTCCATTGATGGTATCTAGTTAGTCACAGTCTTAGATGTTTGTGGACAAGCAGCGCAGTTCCCACACGGATGATGACCTGTAACAGCAGGCATGTCCCATAGGGTTCCCACAGCTCGTGGGATCTCACATTTCGGTCTCGTGTGGACTAAACGGTCCCTCAGGTTTTGTCCTCTTTTGAACGCGAATAGTGGGAAGGGCAGAGTGTCATTGCCAGTGTTCAGAATACCCCAGTGCTTTTTTACAATTTTTTTAATGTGGTTGGACTGTGTACTGAACGTATTGACACAAGTCAATCGATCTTGTTTCGGTTTCTGAGGTAAGATCTCTAAAAGGCTAGCTCTGTTATTGTTTGCAGCCCTTTTCTTTGACTGTCGAATCAGCCGATTAGGATATTCTTTGGCCGCCAAGTCTTGTGCTAGGCTGTTGGCGTGGACCTCAAATGATGACTTGGTAGAGCAATTCCGTTGTATACGTAGAAATTGCCCATAAGGCAGATTGCCACGTAGTGACTTTGGGTGACAGCTTTTGTAGTTAAGCAGAGAATTCCTCGCCATAGGCTTGCGATACAGTTCTGATTCAAGACCTGTGGGAGTGCCTGAAATTAACAAATCCAAAAATGCCAATCTGTTGTTGTTGTATTCCATTGTGAACCTGAGGAACTGGTTCCTTTGGTTGAGCCAGTAGTGGAAGTCTTTTAACTCATTCTCGGTGCCTCGCCACACCACGAAAATATCATCTATGTAACGCTTCCACGTCCGCAGACACCTAAGATGGGGGTTTGTGTCTGCGAAAATGTGTTCTTGCTCGAACCTGTGTACGTACAGATTAGCGAAACTAGGGGCAAAAAAGGCTGCCCATACTAGTCCCGCTAATCTGCAAGTAAAGAGAGTCTTCGAACTGAAAGAAATTCTCAGTCATCGCCAGTGTTGCAAGCGTCATTATTAACCTGACTGGGGTTATGGAATTGAGCTCTCTTTCTGTTAAAAGACCCTCAACAACCTCTAAGGTCTCCATTTGCGGTATAAATGTATATAAGCTCTCAACATCGAAGGACACCAAGATATCAGTTTGGATGTTATATTCAATCTCAGGCAAGAGCCTGAGGACATCCTTGGTGTCCTTTAAAAAATTTGGCATCTCCCTTACCATAGGATTTAAGAAGAAATCGACAAATGTCGACAAGGGCTCTAATAAAGACCCTATCCCAGAAATTATGGGACGACCTGGTGGAGGACACTGTGTTTTGTTTATTTTGGGGAGTTGATAAAAATAGGGCGTTTTTGGATTGGTTGTAAGAAGATACTGTCCTTCTTTAGTTGTGATCCACCCCTCTGTAAGCGCCTCCTCAATAATATGCCCAATCTCTCTTGTCAATCTCTCAGTGGGATCTGTTGTAAGTTTCCGGTATGCCTTGATGTCATTGAGTTGGCATAGGCACTCAGTACAATAAGTGTCTACATCCAGCAGAACTACTGCACCGCCTTTGTCCGCGGGTTTAATAATGACAGAGGAATTGTTAGCTAGTCCTCTAACGGCTTCTTGCTCTCGCTTAGATAGATTGTTGAAAGGTCTTTGGTTGTTTTGGACCAAGTTTCTCAGGTCATGATCCACTGCCTCCTCAAATTTGAGCACTTTTGGGGGCAGACCAATGTATGTGGGATTAAAGGTAGAAGGCCTTTTCAGGCCTGTATTGTCATCACGTGTTTCCACGACTCTTATTCTTCTCTGCAAACAGATAGTGTAATCTTTTTTTGCGATAGAATTTACCCATTTCAATCTGGGCGAGGAAAGGGTCTGCCACATTTGTTGAGACAAATCCGAGACCTTTGTTTAAGACCTCTTCTTCAATGTTGGTAAGTATGTGGGAGCTAAGGTTTATTACTAGACTTGTCCTGTTGATGTCCCTGCTTGATCTTGGACAATCTTTTTCCCACTCCTCAGGTCCATTGTCTGTGGAGGTAGGTTCCAGCGGACCTGCCCTTGCTGTTGTGTCCATTGCCGTCCCCGTGTCCTCCGTCCAGACCCTAAGAAAGACTGCTGATTGTAGTCTTGATAGAATTGTTGTGGGACAAAAGGACCCATCATCGGTGGATACGGAGGAGGGCCCCAAGAGGTAGGTTGCCACCAAGGAGGGCACTGTGGTTGGCCAAAACCTTGGCCATATCCTCTCCAGCCTCTCCTGTTGTTTCCCCTTCCTCTGTATTTATTCTGTGTGTTACTGGCATTTGAACCATCAGAGTCACTTGACCCTTCGTCTGAGCTAGAGCTCCCATAGTTAGAACCACCTTTCTGCCCACCCTTATTGAACTGTACGGGTGTATAGTCATCGCTAGTGTATGGATAGATTTTCTCCATTGAGAATTTAGCTAGGTCTTTTTTTAATTTTTCAAGTTTGTTAAACAAAATTGAATCTCTAAATTCTTTACTAGATTTGTTGCCATTGTCCTGATGTTTTGAAAACACTTTACTGGATGAAATGGTGGTTCTAATCTGGCCTTCCAATACTTGTATTTCTACAAGGATTTTATCTGCAGTTTTCTTTGCTGTCTTGATGATAAGTACCAGCCAGTCACGTGTACATTTCCACGCTACAAGCGACCAATCTCTGAGAAAATCCTTGTCGTCTAGAAATAGGCGTGGGGCATTGCTCACAATGAGGCCACTTGGGGCACAGTTCCCTCACAGTTATTCTGCCATTACTATTCCATGTACACAAACTCTTGCTTGATTCTTTTTGAGTACTAATTTTTTAGCCCAGCCTTCATCGCTATTGCCTTGAGCGGTGGGTATCAGATCTAGCATGCTGGGTTTTTCCGAAAGGATGGTCTCAATTTCGGCTTCATGAAACGCCAAGCCTAAATTTGTGGCCCTGATCAAATTCAAAATAGATGGTCTTCAATTTTAGTTCGTCTTGTGGTTGCAGCGAAGTCCCTCAACTAAACTACACTTCTTACTTCCGCAGATATACAGAGTTTGAGAATTGTGAATGAAGGGACCCGCAGTGTTAGCTGCTCAGGAACCAAAGTACAAAGACGGAGAAGGGGGGGTCCTAGGGGATGTTTACCGACCGAACATTGCTATTACCCCTAACAACTATATTTACCAACAACAGAAATAGCAATGGGTCAAAAACGTAAAACTGACTGTGTGTCTGTAGGGTACAGCCGCAAAATCAAACCTAGAGTATTTCGTGGTGAGAAATATGTTCCCATCAGATCCACCCTGCATCTTTTGGGATCCTTCACCATGAAGGTAAGTGGTTTTACTCACGGTAGATTTGGCAGGTTTTAGCCTAATCTAATGAGTATGTCCCAGAGTGAGTATGGTGTATTATGGCATCAAGTGGTAATCTGACTAGCAGTGCTTAATGTGGTAAAGTAATAAGTGCAAAATGTGAAAAAACCTCTTAAGATTGGGTAGTGAAAGTGGAGATAAGAGCAATTTTAATAGGTTCCTATTAACTCCCAAAGTTAAAAACAGTGCATAGTAGTATAAACAGATGACTACTACGGTAGATGTTGGGTCGACATGTTTCTGCAGTTGAGTCAGAGCCTAGTGGTCTCCTACTGCTTCTTCAGGACCGTGACTTATGCTTCTGCTAAATATCAAGTGAAAAAAGTGAAAACTAATATAAAGGAGATATACTATATCACCTGAAATTCGCCTGTTGTTGCGGTCCAATTGACACCATGGTGCAGCAGACAAATACACAGAGAGACACACAGAAAGAGAGAACAAACACATATAAGTTGATTGCGTATCGTATTGTCAAAAAAGTGCCAACTCGACATACTTGTCCGGGGTACTGACGGACAGGTAAGCGCCAACCGGCACACGAGCGTTGAGACTTCCGAGCTCACATACCTGTACTTTAGCACTATGGTTCTCACTACCTCAGCGTGCCGATTGATATCTAAATTGCTTGTTCTGAGGCTTATACAATAGCGCGTCTCAGTGGCGTTGCAAACACGATCTCTGCACTATGGCTCTCGCAACCTTAGTAAGTAAGTAAGAAGTGTAGTTTAGTTGAGGGACTTCGCTGCATCCGCAAGACAAACTAAAATTGAAGGCCATCCATTTTGAATTTGATCATGGCCACAAATTTAGGCTTGGCGTTTGATGAAGCCGAAATTGAGACCATCCTTTCGGAAAATCCCAGCATGCTAGATCTGATACCCACCGCTCAAGTCAATAGCGATGAAGACTGGGCTAAAATATTAGTACTCAAAAAGAATCAAGCAAGAGTTTGTGTACATGGAATAGTAATGGCAGAATATCTGCGAGGGAACTGTGCCCCAAGTGGCCTCATTGTGAGCAATGCCCAACGCCTATTTCTAGACGACAAGGATTTTCTCAGAGATTGGTCGCTTGTAGCGTGGAAATGTACACGTGACAGGCTGGTACTTATCATCAAGACAGCAAAGAAAATTGCGGATAAAATCCTTGTAGAAATACAAGTATTGGAAGGCCAGATTAGAACCACCATTTCGTCCTGTAAAGTGTTTTCAAAACATCAAGACGATGGCAACAAATCTAGTAAAGAATTTAGAGATTCAATTTTGTTCAACAAACTTGAAAAATTTAAAAAAGACCTAGCTAAATTCTCAATGGAGAAAATCTATCCATATGCTAGCGATGACTATACACCCGTACAGTTCATTAAGGGTGGGCAGAAAGGTGGATCTAACTATGGGAGCTCTAGCTCTGACGGAGGGTCAAGTGACTCTGATGGTTCAAATGCCAGTAACACACAGAATAAATACAGAGGAAGGGGAAACAACAGGAGAGGCTGGAGAGGATATGGCCAAGGTTTTGGCCAACCACAGTGCCCTCCTTGGTGGCAACCTACCCCTTGGGGCCCTCCTCCGTATCCACCGATGATGGGTCCTTTTGGCCCACAACAATTCTATCAAGACTACAATCAACAGTCTTTTTTAGGGTCTGGCCGGAGGACACGGGGATTGTAACCTGGTTGAGAACGGTCGCTCCCTCCTGCCCTCGCTGACTCCCTTCCAGAGATGCCTGGTATCGTTGTCATTGCGCTGCTGAGCCTTCCTAACGCTGCTCTCCTCACTTCCACATTTACTTGACATAGCGCTGCTGCCCTCGCTTAGCGCTTGAACGTGCCTGCCTGATTGTGCACTACTGTACATGCAAATTTTAATGTTGTGTAACCCTTGTGCCTGAAAGCTGCATTTGGTCACTGTTGGGATCGTGTTTTATCAATTACGCTCCAAGTTTCCTCATACTCGATCTGCTTGCGTGTTGTTATTTCTGCCGCCATTTGCTGTGTTGTTGTTGTTGCCCTGAGACCGCCCCCTCCACCACGCAACCGCCTCCCATCGGATCCTCCCTCCCACTTTGCATTTAGGCTCTCCCCTGTTCACCATAGCGCTGTGACCGCCTCGACCTGGTTGAGAACGGTCGCGCCCTCCTGCCCTCGCTGACTCCCTTCCAGAGCTGCCTGGTATCGTTGCCATTGCGCTGCTGAGCCTTCCTAACGCTGCTCTCCTCACTTCCACATTTACTTGACATAGCGCTGCTGCCCTCGCTTAGCGCTCGAACGTGCCTGCCTGATTGTGCGCTACTGTACATGCAAATTTTAATGTTGTGTAACCCTTGTGCCTGAAAGCTGCATTTGGTCACTGTTGGGATCGTGTTTTATCAATTACGCTCCAAGTTTCCTCATACTCGATCTGCTTGCGTGTTGTTATTTCCGCCGCCATTTGCTGTGTTGTTGTTGTTGCCCTGAGACCGCCCCTCCACCACGCAACCGCCTCCCATCGGATCCTCCCTCGCCCCTCCCCTTCCCACTACCCATATATGACAGATGCATTCCCGCGCAGCGTTCACGCACAGCGAACGCGCCCCAGTCGCGCCGAAGGTGCGCCAAAGGTAAGCCCGTCTACGCCCATCCGCGCCTGGACCGCGCCCAGCGCCAGACCCCCTGGTCCTTGCCCCACCCAACTCCCCCGCATTACATACGATGCCACCACCCTCCTAGCCCTTAACCCCGGCCGACTCCCCCACTGCGTCCAAGCCACTCCTGGACACACCCATGGTCCCTTCTCCTGCAAATCCTGCAAGTTCGACGGCAGCGACATCAACTCATCATCCACGGACACAAATCAGATATCTGACTCCAACCACCTAAAATGCATCCTGCTCAACACCCGCTCAATCCACAGACACGCCATCGAACTTTGGCATCTACTAGACACCATCTCTCCCGACGTCGCCTTCCTGACAGAAACATGGATGAACGCCTCATCAGCCCCTGACATCACCATTGCCATCCCGGAAGGATACAAGATCATCCGTAAGGATCGCACTGACCAAACAGGAGGAGGCTACGCTATCGTCCATAAGAACTCCATCCGCATCTCTACCAGCTCAGACGTCAACCTCGCTAGCGCCGAACACCTTCACTTCCAGATCCACACTGACCCTAAGACCACACTCAGAGGCACCCTCCTATACAGGCCTCCAGGACCCCGTGCAAAATTCAGCGACGTTATCACTGACTTCATCACCCCACACGCTCTCCCCTCTGAGGAATACATCCTACTAGGAGACCTCAACTTTCACTTGGAAAAGAGCAACGACTGCAACACCACCTCCCTTCGGGACAATCTCGCCAACCTCGGACTCAAACAACTTGTCTCGACGCCCACCCACATCGCAGGTCACACACTTGACCCCATCTTTACCTCCAGCAAACATGTCTCCTTCAGTCACACCACTACCCTCCAGTGGACGGACCACAGCTGCGTACACTTTTTCTACAATAAAACCACCACTCGCAACCAACCCCAACCTACTCTACGAAGAAACTGGAACAAAATCACCATCGACCTGATCTCCTCATCGCTTCTTCAAAACCCCCCTGCCCACTCCTCAAACCCCGACCAAGCAGCGATTAACCTCACCCAATGGCTATCCAACAGCGCAGACATCCTAGCACCGCCGAAAAAACGTCAAATCAAACTTGGCAGCAAAAACGCCTCCTGGTTCAACGATGATCTTAAGAAATCGAAGAAACTCTGCCGCTCCCTCGAGAAGACCTGGAAAAAAGACCCAAACACCAGCACCAGGGACGCATTCAAAAACGCCACCCGCATACACCACCAACTGATCCGGACTGCCAAGAAAGCCGCATTCAAAGACCGACTAGACAACAACGCCCACAACAACAAGGAACTATTCAACATCGTCAAAGAATTCACCAACCCATCAGCCAACTCCAACGACATCACCCCTTCCCAAGCCCTCTGCGACTCCCTAGCTTCCTTCTTCCACAACAAAATCGCAGACATCCATAACAGCTTTGACAACCGACCCGGAGACCAACCCACCCAACCCTCTGCAGGACCTTCTCCCCCCTCGAACATCCTTAACGACTGGAACCCAATCTCTACCGAGGACACCATCCGCCTGATGAACTCCATTCACTCAGGATCCCCCACAGACCCATGCCCTCACCACATCTACAACAAAGCAGACTCCATCATAGCACCACACCTCTGAGACGTCATCAACTGCTCCCTCAACTCCGCCACCTTCCCGGAAAGCTGGAAACACGCCGAACTCAGCGCCCTTCTGAAAAAACCCACAGCGGACCCCACCGAACTCAAAAACTACCGCCCCATCTCGCTCCTTCCATTCCCGGCCAAAGTCATCGAGAAAGCCGTCAATAACCAGCTCGCCGCCTTCCTCGAAAGCAACAAATCCCTCGACTCCTCACAGTCCGGCTTCCGAGCCAAACACAGCACTGAGACCGCCCTCATCGCAGCAACAGACGACATTCGAACTCTACTGGACAATGGAGACACAGTCGCCCTCATCCTCCTAGACCTTTCCGCAGCCTTTGACACAGTCTGCCATAGAACTCTTCTACAGCGCCTCAAAAACATCGGAATCCAAGGAAAAGCACTGGAATGGATCACCTCATTCCTCACCGGTAGAACCCAAAGAGTCCGCCTCCCACCATTCAAGTCCGAGGCCACTGAAGTCATCTGCGGTGTACCACAAGGCTCCTCACTCAGCCCCACCCTCTTCAACGTATACATGAGCCCCCTCGCGACCATCGCTCGCCAACACAACCTCAACATCATCTCCTACGCAGATGACACCCAACTGATCCTATCACTCACCAAAGACCCCAACACCGCCAAAACCAACCTACATGAAGGTATGAAAGAAGTAGCAGAGTGGATGAAGCACAGCCGTCTGAAACTGAACTCAGACAAAACAGAAGTCCTTATCTTAGGCACCTCCCCCTCCGCCTGGGACGACTCTTGGTGGCCAGAGGCCCTTGGAAAAGCACCCATCCCGACGGACCACGCACGGAACCTGGGCATCATCCTGGACTCATCACTCTCTATGAACAGACAAGTCAACGCAGTCTCATCTTCATGTTTCAACATCCTCCGCATGCTCAAAAAAACATTTCGCTGGATCCCCACCGAAACCAGAAAAACAGTTACCCATGCACTGGTCACAAGTCGCCTGGACTACGGAAACACCCCATACGCCGGTATCACCGCAAAACTCCAGAAAAAACTCCAACGCATCCAGAACGCATCAGCCAGACTCATACTAGACATCCCGCGCAAAGACCATATCTCCAACCACCTGAAAAACCTCCACTGGCTCCCCGTCAACAAGAGGATTACTTTCCGCCTCCTAACCCACGCTCACAAAGCACTCTACGAACTTGGACCCGAATGCCTCAACAAACGACTTTCCTTCTACACCCCCCCTCGCCAGCTACGATCTTCCAACCAAGCCCTTGCTACCATTCCTCGCATCAATAAAACCACCATGGGAGGTAGATCTTTCTCCTACCTCGCAGCTAAAACCTGCAACTCACTCCCCACTCACCTACGCCTCACTCAGAACCACCTAACATTCAGAAAGCAACTTAAAACCTGGATATTCGACAAGTAATTCCCATCCCTTCCTCAAGCGCCTTGAGACCCTCTGGGTCTGTAGCGCGCTATATACATTTCTGACTTGACTTGACTTGACTTAACAGCAAGGGCAGGTCCGCTGGAACCTACCTCCACAGACAATGGACCTGAGGAGTGGGAAAAAGATTGTCCAAGATCAAGCAGGGACATCAACAGGACAAGTCTAGTAATAAACCTTAGCTCCCACATACTTACCAACATTGAAGAAGAGGTCTTAAACAAAGGCCTCGGATTTGTCTCAACAAATGTGGCAGACCCTTTCCTCGTCCAGATTGAAATGGGCAAATTCTATCGCAAAATAAGATTACAATGTCTGTTTGCCGAGAAGAATAAGAGTCGTGGAAACACTTTAACAAGTGATGACAATACAGGCCTGAAAAGGCCTTCTATCTTTAATCCCACATCCATTGGTCTACCCCCAAAAGTGCTCACATTTGAGGAGGCAGTGGATCATGACCTGAGAAACTTGTTCCAAAACAGCCAAAGACCTTTCAACAATCTATCTAAGCGGAGCAAGACGCTGTTAGAGGACTAGCTAACAATTCCTCTGTCATTATTAAACCCGCGGACAAAGGCGGTGCAGTAGTTCTGCTGGATGTAGACACGTATCGTACTGAGTGCCTACGCCAACTCAATGACATCAAGGCATACCGGAAACTTACAACAGATCCCACTGAGAGATTGACAAGAGAGATTGGGCATAATATTGAGGAGGCACTTACAGACGGGTGGATTAGAACTATAGAAGGACAGTATCTTCGTAGAACCAATCCAAAAACGCCCTACTTTTATCAACCCCCCAAAATACACAAAACACAGCGTCCTCCACCAGGTCGTCCCATAATTTCTGGGATAGGGTCTTTATTAGAGCCCTTGTCGACATTTGTCGATTTCTTCTTAAAGCCTATGGTAAGGGAGATGCCAACATTTTTAAAGGACACCAAGGATGTCCTCAGGCTGTTGCCTGAGATTGAATGCAACATCCAAACTAATATCTTGGTGTCCTTCGATGTCGAGAGCTTATATACATCTATACCGCAAATGGTGATCTTAAAGGTTGTTGAGGGTCTTTTAGCAGAAAGAGAGCTCAATTCCATAACCCCAGTCAGGTTAATAATGACGCTTGCAACGCTGGCAATGACTGAGAATTTCTTTTAGTTCGAAGACTCTCTTTACTTGCAGATTAGCGGGACTAGTATGGGCAGCGTTTTTGCCCCTAGTCTCGCTAATCTGTACGTACGGAGGTTCGAGCAAGAACACATTTTCGCAGACACAAACCCCCATCTTAGGTGTCTGCGGACGTGGAAGCGTTACATAGATGACATATTCGTGGTGTGGCAAGGCACCGAGAATGAGTTAAAAGACTTCCACGAGTGACTCAACCAAAGGAATCAGTTCCTCAGGTTCACAATGGAATACAGCAACAGCAGATTGGCATTTTTAGATTTGTTAATTTCAGGCACTCCCACAGGTCTTGAATCAGAACTGTATCGCAAGCCTATGGCGAGGAATTCTCTGCTTAACTACAAAAGCTGTCACCCAAAGTCACTACGTGACAATCTGCCTTATGGGCAATTTCTACGTATACAACGGAATTGCTCTACCAAGTCATCATTTGAGGTCCACGCCAACAGCCTAGCACAAGACCTGGCGGCCAAAGAATATCCTAATCGGCTGATTCGACAGTCAAAGAAAAGGGCTGCAAACAATAACAGAGCTAGCTTTTTAGAGATCTTACCTCAAAAACCGAAACAAGATCGATTGACTTGTGTCAATACGTTCAGTACACAGTCCAACCAGATTCAAAAAATTGTAAAGAAGCACTGGGGCATTCTGAACACTGGCAATGACACTCTGCCCTTCCCACTATTCGCGTTCAAAAGAGGACAAAACCTGAGGGACCGTTTAGTCCACACGAGACCGAAATGTGAGATCCCACGAGCTGTGGGAACCCTATGGGACATGCCTGTTGTGACAGGTCATCATCCGTGTGGGAACTGCGCTGCTTGTCTGAAAACACGATCTCTGCACTATGGCTCTCGCAACCTTAGTAAGTAAGTAAGAAGTGTAGTTTAGTTGAGGGACTTCGCTGCAACCGCAAGACGAACTAAAATTGAAGACCATACATTTTGAATTTGATCATGGCCACAAATTTAGGCTTGGCGTTTGATGAAGCCGAAATTGAGACCATCCTTTCGGAAAATCCCAGCATGCTAGATCTGATACCCACCGCTCAAGTCAATAGCGATGAAGACTGGGCTAAAATATTAGTACTCAAAAAGAGTCAAGCAAGAGTTTGTGTACATGGAATAGTAATGGCAGTATATCTGCGAGGGAACTGTGCCCCAAGTGGCCTCATTGTGAGCAATGCCCCATGCCTATTTCTAGACGACAAGGATTTTCTCAGAGATTGGTCGCTTGTAACGTGGAAATGTACACGTGACAGGCTGGTACTTATCATCAAGACAGCAAAGAAAATTGCGGATAAAATCCTTGTAGAAATACAAGTATTGGAAGGCCAGATTAGAACCACCATTTCGTCCAGTAAAGTGTTTTCAAAACATCAGGACGATGGCAACAAATCTAGTAAAGAATTTAGAGATTCAATTTTGTTTAACAAACTTGAAAAATTTAAAAAAGACCTAGCTAAATTCTCAATGGAGAAAATCTATCCATATACTAGCGATGACTATACACCCGTACAGTTCAATAAGGGTGGGCAGAAAGGTGGATCTAACTATGGGAGCTCTAGCTCAGACGGAGGGTCAAGTGACTCTGATGGTTCAAATGCCAGTAACACACAGAATAAATACAGAGGAAGGGGAAACAACAGGAGAGGCTGGAGAGGATATGGCCAAGGTTTTGGCCAACCACAGTGCCCTCCTTGGTGGCAACCTACCCCTTGGGGCCCTCCTCCGTATCCACCGATGATGGGTCCTTTTGGCCCACAACAATTCTATCAAGACTACAATCAACAGTCTTTTTTAGGGTCTGGCCGGAGGACACGGGGAAGGCAATGGACACAACAGCAAGGGCAGGTCCGCTGGAACCTACCTCCACAGACATTGGACCTGAGGAGTGGGAAAAAGATTGTCCAAGATCAAGCAGGGACATCAACAGGACAAGTCTAGTAATAAACCTTAGCTCCCACATACTTACCAACATTTAAGAAGAGGTCTTAAACAAAGGCCTCGGATTTGTCTCAACAAACGTGGCAGACCCTTTCCTCGCCCAGATTGAAATGGGAAAATTCTATCGCAAAATAAGATTACACTGTCTGTTTGCCAAGAAGAATAAGAGTCGTGGAAACACTTTAACAAGTGATGACAATACAGGCCTGAAAAGGCCTTCTACCTTTAATCCCACATCCATTGGTCTACCCCCAAAAGTGCTCACATTTGAGGAGGCAGTGGATCATGACCTGAGAAACTTGTTCCAAAACAACCAAAGACCTTTCAACAATCTATCTAAGCGGAGCAAGACGCTGTTAGAGGACTTGCTAACAATTCCTCTGTCATTATTAAACCCGCGGACAAAGGCGGTGCAGTAGTTCTGCTGGATGTAGACACTTATCGTACTGAGTGCCTACGCCAACTCAATGACATCAAGGCATACCGGAAACTTACAACAGATCCCACTGAGAGATTGACAAGAGAGATTGGGCATAATATTGAGGAGGCGCTTACAGAAGGGTGGATTACAACTATAGAAGGACAGTATCTTCGTAGAACCAATCCAAAAACGCCCTACTTTTATCAACCCCCCAAAATACACAAAACACAGCGTCCTCCAGCAGGTCGTCCCATAATTTCTGGGATAGGGTCTTTATTAGAGCCCTTGTCGACATTTGTCGATTTCTTCTTAAAGCTTATGGTAAGGGAGATGGCAACATTTTTAAAGGACACCAAGGATGTCCTCAGGCTGTTGCCTGAGATTGAATGCAACATCCAAACTAATATCTTGGTGTCCTTCGATGTCGAGAGCTTATATACATCTATACTGCAAATGGTGATCTTAGAGGTTGTTGAGGGTCTTTTAGCAGAAAGAGAGCTCAATTCCATAACCCCAGTCAGGTTAATAATGACGCTTGCAATGCTGGCGATGACTGAGAATTTCTTTCAGTTCGAAGACTCTCTTTACTTGCAGATTAGCGGGACTAGTATGGGCAGCGTTTTTGCCCCTAGTCTTGCTAATCTGTACGTACACAGGTTCGAGCAAGAACACATTTTCGCAGACACAAACCCCCATCTTAGGTGTCTGCGGACGCGGAAGCGTTACATAGATGACATATTCGTGGTGTGGTAAGGCACCGAGAATGAGTTAAAAGACTTCCACGAGTGGCTCAACCAAAGGAATCCGTTCCTCAGGTTCACAATGGAATACAGCAACAGCAGATTGGCATTTTTAGATTTGTTAATTTCAGGCACTCCCACAGGTCTTGAATCAGAACTGTATCGCAAGCCTATGGCGAGGAATTCTCTGCTTAACTACAAAAGCTGTCACCCAAAGTCACTACGTGACAATCTGCCTTCTGGGCAATTTCTACGTATACAACTGAATTGCTCTACCAAGTCATCATTTGAGGTCCACGCCAACAGCCTAGCACAAGACTTGGCGGCCAAAGAATATCCTAATCGGCTGATTCAACAGTCAAAGAAAAGGGCTGCAAACAATAACAGAGCTAGCCTTTTAGAGATCTTACCTCAGAAACCGAAACAAGATCGATTGACTTGTGTCAATACGTTCAGTACACAGTCCAACCAGATTCAAACAATTGTAAAAAAGCACTGGGGCATTCTGAACACTGGCAATGACACTCTGCCCTTCCCACTATTCGCGTTCAAAAGAGGACAAAACCTGAGGGACCGTTTAGTCCACATGAGACCGAAATGTGAGATCCCACGAGCTGTGGGAACCCTATGGGACATGCCTGTTGTGACAGGTCATCATCCGTGTGGGAACTGCGCTGCTTGTCCACAAACATCTAAGACTGTGACCATTGATATCGGGACAGATCGACCGTGGCAGCAACGCTGGTTCACCAATTGCAACAGCATGAACCTTATATACTTGATCACATGTCCTTGCAACAAAAAATATGTGGGAATGACCACCCAAAAAATTAAACTACGTATTTCTGAGCACAAAAGCTTGATACGATGCTCAAGACAGGCCACCAGACTTACTAACCATTTCATACAAGCACAACACCTGCCTACTGACTTACGTTGGACTGTACTTGAACAGCTATTAATTCCATCACACATCACTGATGTTAGTACCTTTTTATTCAAACGTGAGCAGAAATGGGTCTACAGATTACGGACAGATAAAATTAGACTGAATGAGGATATCCCTTGGATGTCATTATAAATTTGGCATCCTTTGATACTTTATCAGTTACGAACAGCCTTTAACCTAGGCTGGCTCCCTGTAAAAGCAAACGGACCGGCTTAGTGCTCTAAAAACGAGACTAAACAACATTCACGAACCTTTTTTTGTTTTGTTTTGTTGATAATTGAGCACTTTTTGGTAATAAAATATGCCTATGTCTGTATTTTGTTGCAGACAATCATTATCACATTACTGCCCAAACACCATGTACCATGATCTATATTGGAGTTCATCCATCACTGATGCACTTGACAAGTCAAGAATTGACATTCCATTGAAGGCAGCTAAAATCCCCTAAGGGTACATCGTACCCGCCTACATGTGTTCTTATATCTTAACAGTCAGTGGCAAGACTGCTGAGCACGTTTACCGGCTTGTCAACTGCTATCGACTAATTTTCACGGTAGGTGTTGTTGCACCTACATAAAAACATCTTTCATAATACGGTACAAGGGTAGATTAATATCTGAAGGCTAGTGCGATTTAAGTACTAACTAGGATTGGAATGTTGATAACACACTTACTCATGGCGCTAGTATATTAGCGACAAAACAACTCATTTCAATCGAAACCCATGATGCACAAACTACAGCTCCCATGTTTCCTCAAACATCACGTACGAGGTCACGTGAGACGTCATGACGTAAGAGTTCGGGACGCGAGGAAGAGGCTGAAGCTCGATATAATGTCGGCCGCCTGTCCTGTCCGGTACCTCCACACAGACAGCCCAGAAGGACTTCCGGGGTACCGACGGACAGGTAAGCGCTAACCGGCACACGAGCGTTGAGACTTCCGAGCTCGCATACCCGTACTTTGACACTATGGTTCTCACTACCGCAGCGTGCTGATTGATATCCAAATTGCTTGTTCTGAGGCTTATACAATAGCGTGTCTCAGTGGCGTTGCAAACACGATCTCTGCACTATGGCTCTCGCAACCTTAGTGTGCAGATGTAAATCCTATTTGCCGTTTTTGAGCGCATTAGAGTGGCGTTTTAAACACAATTTCCAATAAACTTAGACCACTTTAAACGTATAACGGCAGCATTATCCTAATGGTGCCAGCTACGAAAACCCAGAGTACAAATTCACAGTTTCTGTTGTTTTGTTAAACGACGGCGCTATGATGTTCTTAACGAGCAAAATAGATACACGAACATCAATGCTCGTTACTAGAGCAGTCCGTCTGAACTAGAGGTTGCAGATCACAAGTCCTTCCTTTAATACCTTCTCTTCTTTCTATCAGAGCGGTGCTCCGTTTTACCTGCGCTGTGGCCAGGTGAGGTGGGGCGACCATTCCCTATAAATTAGGTAAGTGAGATTTTGAATAAATTGATATTGCATCACTTGAGTTACTTGAATAGAACTTAGCAACCTTGCCGAAATGACCAGTATGTCGAGTTGACACTTTATTGACAATACGATACGCAATCAACTAATATGTGTTTGTTCTCTCTTTCTGTGTGTCTTTCTGTGTATTTGTCTGCTGCACCATGGTTCCAATTGGACCGCAACAACAGGCGAATTTCAGGTGATATAGTATAACTCCTTTATATTAGTTTTCACTTTTTTCACTTGATATTTAGCAGTAGTATAAGTCACGGTCCTGAAGAAGCAGTAGGAGACCACTAGGCTCTGACTCAACTGCAGAAACATGTCGACCCAACATCTACCGTAGTAGTCATCTGTTTATACTACTACGCACTGTTTTTAACTTTGGGAGTGAATAGGAACCTATTAAAATTGCTCTTATCTCCACTTTCACTACCCAGTTTTAAGAGGTTTTTTCACATTTTGCACTTATTATTTTACCACATTAAGCACTGCTAGTCAGATTACCACTTGATGCCATAATACACCATACTCACTCTGGGACGGACTTATAGAAACCCCGGGGAAGCCATCTAGCCCCAGAGACTTGAGAGGTTTAAGATGCGCTATCGCCCCTATCACCTCCTCAATCCAGATCAAAGTATCTAGTGACTCTGCATGATCTTTAATTAGTGCTGACGTCTGTATCCCTTGCAGGTAGAATGATATTAAACTGTCTGACGTATTCTCTTTGATATATAGGTCTGTGTAAAAGTCCTGAGACGCTTGTGCTCTGTCCTCATCATCCTTGAGACTCTCCCCTGTCCATCTCCATAGTCTGCACCCTTGTCGGTTGGGTCAGTGCCCTTAATTTGCTCGCTAGCATACATCCAGTTCTGTTCCCACCGCTATAGTGGGAGTCTTTTAACTTCCCTGCTGCATACTCTGCCCTGTCAAGGTCTAGCCTCGCCAGTTGTGCTTGTGCCATCTTCAACTGTCTCCAGACCCTCAGTGCCCCTGTCCTGCTATGCACCTGTTCTAATTTCAACACGTGAGCTGAAAGTTCCGCCCTTTTTTCCTTTCATTTGTTCTCCATCGCAAAGATTGCAATTAACTCCCCTCTCACTATCGCTTTCAGGACTCCCCATAATGAGGCTATTGAGGTGTCCGGGGAGTCGTTCACTTCAAGGTACCCTTGGATGCACTTATCAAGCTGTGTTTTCAATGTTTCTATGTGTAACATCGTTTCCCTCAGTCACCAGCCTCCCTGTGACCACTGATGATGTAGCACCTGTAAAGAGACCAGTCCTTACTGCTCAAGTAAGTGAAGATAGTTGGGTTCGATACTGAGAGAGCGCAAACTGAACAAAATGCATGAGTGCACCAGAAGTACAAGTCGGTCGCACAACCATAATAGAAGTGCTTGTAAGTGTTGAGAATACATTCACCTATACTTAGACTTGTGTAGTTAACATAGAAATTTTATATAGAAGTGGGACTGGCGCAGAAATGTGTGGAAATTATTTAGTCTTATTAGACGTGATTAATCAGGATCCATGTTATGTAGCTGCTAAGGGAGGAATGTCATGCTGCAAAGCATAGAAGGGAACAGGCCTCATGGCCAGGGCAGAGAGGATTGGAAATGTACACTTATACATGACATGGATTGCACTAATGTTATTTAGTAATTCTGTTTATTCGTTAGATTTATATTCCATAGAAGTGTTTCTCATAATCAAAGAATAAGGTGTTAACATGTTATTTTAATTCACGAAAGGATTTGAAGAGAATAAAACCTCTGCGAGAATGGTTGTAGGCCTGAAGAGATAAAAAGGTTTTTCTGATTTACACGTGCTGGTACATGTCTAGTTGTGTCGAGAAATAAGTTGCAAACTTCTGTTAGAAGTCTATGAGAATTGGGATCCAAGTTGCGGATGTCTGTCTGCAGGTGCGAGGGCGGTTCCAATTAAAGTTTGATGAATAGAGCTCTGTTCGAGGAGACTGGTACAGACATGGAGGAGGATTCAGGAATGTTTCGGGGGTATCAGCGAGCTGGAGAAGAAGCCTGGGAAGCAAGGTCAACGCTAAACACGAGGCCCAAAGGACGATCATCATGGAAAAAGCCAGAACCAACACCACGTGAGGGGCGTCTCTTGAGGGGCTTTTCAACTGTAATTGTGATTTTGTATTAGGGACAGCACCCCTGGGTGGAGTTAGAGCAGATGCCTGAGGAC
This sequence comes from Lissotriton vulgaris, assembly GCF_964263255.1. NCBI lineage: Eukaryota > Metazoa > Chordata > Amphibia > Caudata > Salamandridae > Lissotriton > Lissotriton vulgaris. The sequence goes on along the minus strand of NC_141696.1, from coordinate 1,273,105,130 downwards.
CTTTCAGAGAGCGGAGGGGTAGGCAGAGAGGGGTCATGACTGGAGATCATAAGTTTTCACCTAAGACTAAGAGTGGGTGAACTTCTTAGGAAGTCATTCACAGCTGACACCTTTGATAGGTTGGGATTTTGTTAAGTAGGGATACCATCCAGTACAGAGTAGGGACAGCCTAACCTGATACCTTCCTTCCTTTATAAATGACGGATAGATTACAATTTGTGTCTATTCTTGCAACTCTGATGATTCTGGAATTAGTTTTAGTGATATTCTTTGGTCGCCTAAGAGCTTTTAGAGAACACATGTTTGTACTAGTGCCTTTATATCTTTTGAATCTCGTTTTGAGATGCCTGTATTTGCAGTTATCATTGACTCTATAATAAACCTTTGAAACTTAGAAGTAGTATGTGGTTTTTCCGAGTCGAGCCCATTATTAGTCAAACTAACCTGGTATTGGATGCACTTTCTTTCCTCAATGACAGGCAATAAAGATTCAGTCGACCTGAACGGGGTTTAGATCTGGAGTGGTAAACTAGAGATCAAAAATCCCGCCCTTCCAGTTGGTAGCTATAGAGGATGGTTGCCTTCTTGAGGAAGGTGATCTAGGCCAGGTTAGATTACCCCAAGGCCCCTAGAGATCGATGATCAGAAGAACCGCCCGCCGAAGAGGGTGCTGACGGCGTGAGACAGAAAAGCAGCAGTATCGGTCGAGAGTGAGTATAAAGGGTCATGCGTGTTAGATTGCGGTGTTTTGTGTTGTATCTATGTTGTAATGTCTTGCGGAGTTGAATGCCTGTAGAGTGACTGTGGAACAGGTTGTGAGCGCGCGCAACCGGTGCAAATCTTAAGTTCAGAAGAGAGCTTAAGTGGTTCGGGTGTATCGGACATCCAGAGTAATTGTCAACCAGTGTGAAGGGGGTCATGAGGTACCATTGATCGCCCGCAGGACCGTGATAGGGGGAACGTAAGAGTGAGTGTGTGAGTAACGGACGCTGGTCAGAAGTTACTGTGTGTAAGCAACCTATCAGAGAGACGATTGCCTGGAAAGGCATTTCGTCAGTTGTGGTGACAATTACAGATAAACTGTGGACGCACAGGCAAGAGAAGTGATCGCTTGGTCGGAAGTAATCACCTTTCAGTGTATGAATGGGACGCATGCGTGACCGAGAGACGAGCTGAGAAAGGAGGGGAACTGCTGCGAAGGGGAGACGAGTGACGTCAGAAAGTGCCGCGCTGGGATTGGCCGGTAGGGGTGGGACCGCGCTGTGATAGGCCAGCTAGCAAAGCCGCGCTAGGATTGGCGGATTGTCACCAGGAAGTAAACAGAATAGCGAAGCAGGAAATTGTACATTTGATCATGAAGTGTTTTAAATGGTTAAGAGCGATGTTTAAGAGAGAGAGGCGGAGATCTTATGATGGGGAAGAGGCCCCGCCGGAGGGTACGCCGGCTAATCATATGGCGACGAATGTTGGGTTGCATACTATATTGTGGATTTCAAATTGGTGTAAGATTACGGAAGGAAATGAGGAACTGACGTTTCCAAAGTATGGGACGTTTAGATTAGAGATATTACATCAGTTAAATGCAGTTATGACCTCAATGAGACCTCTGCCTAGACCGACCCAGTTTGAAGCCCTTAATGCATGGATTAGGGCGGCGCATGATAGGAACCAGAACAGGCGTCAAGAAAGGGTGAAACGATCGGTAAGAGCAGTGCAGGATGCCAAATGGGATGCGGATGCTAAAAGATGGAGAGTGCATAACCTTGTAGTGAACAAACTGTACCCAGTGATAGAGGTGGCGGGAAACAGGAGCCCATTAGAGGAAGATGATGAGAGCGAGACAGAGGACAGCCTGATAAATAGGTTGCTAACAGATAGGCCACCCCCGTACAATAGAGAGACAGAAAATGCCGAGCCCAGCAGAGAAGGGGGGGCTGGCATAGGGGAGTATAGACCGCTTCCTAGCACAGATTGGGATCCCACTGCAAGTAAAGAATTGCCTCAACCTAGTCCGGTGCAGAAGGTAGTCGGAAGGTTTGTGGTACAAAAGGTGCCAGAAACGGAGCGTGCCACATCCTATGCACTACCAGACGCCCTGCAAGTACCTGTTACTATAGGTCCTATAGTATCGATTTATGACCCAGAGAGAGCCAGAGAGGAGGAACAGGTACGATTGGACAGGGAGAGAGCAGAAATGGCGAGGAGGAACAATACAATCAATTCCCCAAGACAGCTGCCAGGACCAAGGGATTGGAGCACCCCAGTACATACAGCAGTAGATCCCACAAGAGATCAAGGGGGCCCAAGATGGCCGGTGGATCTGAGGGGATCAGAGCCGAAATCCTTCCAGGAGCTAAGAGAGTACATGAAGGAATGGGATGCGGCAGTAGAGGCTCACAAGAGCCTGATAGCAGCGGAAGCTGAAAGGGAAAGCCAAGATAGCAGGATCCGGACTCACTGCGGGGCTGACGAAAGCAGTCCGGAGTGGGACGGGAAGGGTCAGGAAAGTAGAGGAGATACTCGTCATACCAGGAGTGGAGGTAGACCAGTACTGGAAAACAGGAGCCCTGAGTGTGGGGGGGTGTCCCGCCCCGTTCACAGCGAAGGGGATAGGAGAACGCAGGAGTACAGGGACAGCTTTAAGTGCACCCACTATGCGTCTGGCCATAGTGGACAAAACGAGAGTTGCGACAGGTCTCGCCATGACCCCTGTAATCACGGACATGAACGGAATACCGGGGACATGGGGAGCCGAGAAGGAGCTTACCAGGTACTGAGTGACACTAGGCAACGAGGGAATAGCGACAGGGTGGAGAACAGCAGAGAATCCTATCATGGGGCTAGGGAAAACAGGCAGAATGGACAAAATGAAATTGGGGGGAAAAGGGCAGTGTTTCACCACCCTCCAAGGGAAGATGGCCGAGCATGGGACTTAGAAAGATGGGAACAAGGGAGGATTCTCCTTAACACCCCTGAGCCTAGGCGTAGGACTCGGAGCTGGGATGGGAGAGATATCAATGAACACCCTAAGAAAGACATACTGCGAGCCGAGATAAAAGCAAAGAGACTTGATGTCGCCAGTTTAAAATCAGATCTGGATGACATGGTAGATGGTACTTTGCCTTTGGAGAGAATGGACATGTACGAGCAGGATGAAGTACTGTTCATGGCAAAGGACATCACTCGGAAAGCGAGAGCAGCACACGAGAAATTAGTCGAACTGGCAGGAAAATACATGGTAGACTTGTCAAGGACCAAAGCATTACAGGGTAACCACAGGCTACATTATTCAGATCAGGACCTAGATGAGAGAAGAACAATAGGATTAAAAACACACATAAGGGAACTGATCACTGGAATAAGAACATGGAGAGCGCTGGATAAATGGGAAGAAAGATGGTCCAAGAAAGGGACCGTCAGGAGAAGCACACTTGGGATGTCCCCAGAGGGAGAGCTGCAGAAGATAGAGGCATACCCTTTGCGTGAGGTTGCAAACGGGAGCTACGTGCATGTGCCCTGGAGTAGGGGGGACTTAGCTGCCTTTACCAATTCCTTCCCTAAATTGAGGGAGAATCCAGTGGAATGGTACAAGCAGGTAGAGAGGTTCGTAAAAATCTCCAAAGTACTCTGGGTTGACCTGAACACCCTGTTTGACATTGTGGTACCAGGAGACTTGTGGTCAGCATGTAAGGTTAGTGCTGAATGGCCCACATCAGAACCAGAGAGAGATGCACGGACTAATGGACCGTCCAAGACAGTAATGACAAAATATGAGAGAGTGATGACTTGGCTGAAGGAAAAGGTGCCAATGCAGGACATAGATTGGGTCACAATAGATCGAACTAGGCAGGAACCCATGGAGACAGTTCATGGATATTATGAGAGATTGCTGAAGGCGTTTAAACAATATAGCGGGTTGGACGTAATGGATCCTAAAGACATAGGGCAGTTTGTGTCTAAATTTGTTTTGGACGAAATTCTGAGATATGCTAGGTACTGCAGTGATGAGATAGATTCAAAAGCCAAAAAGCTAAAAGAAAAACTGATGGTGGTACAGATGCAGTCAGCTGGTAAGGGTGGACAACAGCAACAGGGAACAGGGACCATGGGCAGGAGACAGAATAACCAGAACAAAGGTAATGAGGAGAACTCCAACTCAAGACCTAGGGTAGACATTGCGACATTGAAAAAGACGACCCGGTGCCATCAATGTAACGAGGTGGGACATTGGAAACGCGAGTGTCCCTACAACGTTGAAATTGGAGAACTAGAGATAGAGGAGGAAGAGGTTCAAAACACTCCAGGAAAAGGGGCAACAGCATACCAAGGAAAGGTGGTCAAAGGGGGGACCCCAGCTCCTCGAGCCCAGTTCCCTCAACCACCCAGAATAGGGACAGGGGGAAAGACCTATAGACAGATGCCTCTTTTCGTAGGAGGAGAAGAGTGTTACTACGTTGATCCCCTAACGGGACAGAGAGTGGAGAGAGAAGACTGTACCCTCGGGGCAGTCTTAGAGGTGGACCAAAGGGGACCATACGTTGAGGCCGAAGTGGCAGGGTGTCCCACGACTTTCTTAGTAGACACAGGGGCCACTCGATCCACATTGAGATCAGCCGTAGTTCCAGGCCTGCCAATGTCAGGAGAAACGATTCAAGTGGTGGGGGTCGCAAACAGGAGAATAACAAGCCCATTGACCGAACCAGTGCTAGTGAAAATAGGGAAATACAGCGATGAGCATCAGTTTGTGGTTTGTGATTCTAGCCCTGTATGTCTGTTGGGAAGGGATTTATTGTGCAAGTTAAATTGTACAATATACTGCACACCGCAGGGAGTGGAGGTACTGACTAATGATAATGACGCTGACTTTAAGGTCGCAAACTCAAGAACGTGTGTGGAGCTGTATCCCACTTTGACAGTGGATGAGCTCCCTTGGGATCTAAGGGAGACCGTGAAACCAGAAGTGTGGGATTTCACTGGGGAAGAGATTGGACTAGTCAAGGGAGTGGACCCAGTGAAAATCATAGTAAAAACGAATGCTGAGTTTCCGAGAACACCCCAATATAAATTGACCCCAGAAACGATTGCAGGTATAAAACCCGTGATCGAGTCCATGATTAAGCAGGGAATACTGAAAGAAATCGTGGGTAGTCCGTGTAACTCCCCGATTATGGGTTTGCAGAAACCAAGTGGGAAATTCAGAATAGTGCAGGACCTTCGAAAAATCAATAACATAGTTGTTTCATGTTGTCCAGTGGTACCGAATCCATCAGTGATATTGTTTCAGATACCGTTCCAAGCCGAATGGTTCACAGTGATAGACCTTTGCCAGGCTTTCTTTTCGATCCCTTTGGACGAGGATAGCCACTTTCTTTTCGCTTTTAAGCTGGAAGGTCCCGTATTAACATGGTGTCGTATCCCACAGGGGTATAAAGAGAGCCCATCGATTTTTAACCAGCTTTTGAAGAAAAATCTTGAAAGTCTAGTGCTGCCCCAGAATTCGGTTCTGGTCCAGTACATAGACGACCTACTTGTTGCGTCAGAAACTGAAGAAGCTTGTAAGGAGGACTCCATTGCTTTGCTAAATCACCTAGCTGCAAACGGGCACAAGGTGTCTCCGAGCAAATTGCAGTACTGCCTGACGGAAGTGCAGTATTTGGGGCACCGAATTGAAAAAGGAAAACGGAAGGTGTCACCAGACAGAATAGAGGCGATCATGAAAATGAACGCACCTAAAACACAGAGAGAGGTCAGGATGTTCCTAGGGATGGTGGGTTATTGCCGACAGTGGATAGCGAACTTTTCACTGAAAGCAAAACCCTTGCAAAAACTGACGCACAAGGAGGTGAGTGATCCGGTGCCATGGGACAAAGATTGTTTGATGGCGTTCCTGCAGCTGAGAGAGGACCTGTGTCGTGCTCCTGCTCTGGGAATGCCAGATTACGACAAAACATTCTTGCTTTACTGTTGTGAAAGAGAGGGTTGTGCTTTGTCAGTCCTAGTCCAAATCCATGGGAATGCCCGTAGACCAGTCGCCTATTTTTCGGCTACCTTAGACCCAGTAGCCGCAGCGTTGCCCGGATGTCTCAAATCCGTTGTTGCAACGGGTGTCAGCATTGAGAGGTGCGAAAATATAGTAATGGGACACCAGTTAGAGGTGCATGTGCCACATTCTGTTGAACTGTTGATGACCAGGACCAAAACACAGCATCTGACCAATAGAAGGCTCACGCGCTATGAGCAAGTCATTCTTGCTGCAGAGAACGTGACCCTCAAGAGATGCTCTGTTTTGAACCCTGCTACATTGATGCCACTCCCAAGTGACATTGAGGATGATGTATGTACGGATCACGATTGCCTTGATGTGACTGAACTGTGCACCAAACCGAGACCCGACATCGTGGATGAGCCACTGACTGACCCTGATGAAGTTTTCTTTGTTGATGGCTCATGTGTAAGAGACGATGTTGGTCAGTTGAGAGCAGCTTATGCTGTTTGTACAATTACTGGATCTGTGGAAGCCGCATGCCTGGAAGGAGTACACTCCGCTCAGGTAGCTGAAATTGTTGTATTGACGCGTGCCTGCCTGGCAAGCAACCAAATTCGAGTCACCACATACACCGATAGCCAATATGGTTTCGGGGTAGTTCATGATTACGGGCAATTGTGGTCTCAAAGGGGTTACATGACCTCTTCAGGTTCACCCATTCGAAATGGGGAGTTTGTACGCATATTGTTGGAAGCCTTGCAATGTCCGGCAGCTATTGCCGTTGTGAAATGTACAGCTCATACCAGAAAAACCGACTTTGTGTCACAGGGCAATAGATATGCCGACGAAGTTGCATGTTATTGTGCCGAACAAGGGTACTCTTTCACGGAGGTGGAAGTGGGTGGAATAAATGTAAGGACTGAATTAGCTATGATATTGGAAACTGTAGATACTTGGGACGAGTTAAAATGTATACAAGAAAATGCACCCGATTTGGAGAAAAGAACATGGGAAACTGCCGGATGTGTGGTGGGCGAAACAAACTTTTGGGTTTCAGCAGATGGAAGGGCAGTGTTGCCAAATGAGTTGGTGATCCCAATGGCAAGACAAATACATGGTCCAGTACACCTAGGGAGAGACGCTATGTTGAGGGTATTCAGACAAACTTGGTACAACCCCAAGTTTAGAGTAGCAGCAGAAGCAGTGGGCCAGCGTTGTGTGACCTGTCAGCAGCTGAACATAGGAAAAAGAACACCAGTTGCATTGAGTCACATAGGGAGGTCTGGAGGTCCGTTCAATCGGATGCAACTGGACTTCATTGAAATGCCAAGATGCAACCGCCTGCGATACGTCCTGGTGGTTGTTTGCATATTTTCCAGATGGGTCGAGGCATACCCTACACGCAGGTGTGACACCCTCACAGTAGCCAAGTTATTGCTTAGGGAACTCATCCCGCGCTTCGGGGTACCGGCCTCTTTGGAATCAGATAGGGGAACACATTTTAACAGCGAACTTGTGAAGATGATTTGTGCAGCCCTGAACATAGACCAGAAATTGCATTGTAGCTATCGACCAGAAGCTTCGGGAATTGTGGAGCAGATAAATGGCACCATAAAGTCCCGAATTGCCAAAATGTGTTCATCAACGTCTCTGAGTTGGCCTGATGCTCTGCCACTAGTTCTTATGAGCATCCGTAGTACCCCAGACAGAAGAACGGGACTATCACCACACGAGGTGTTAATGGGGAGGGCAATGAGATTGCCATCAGTACCAACTGCAGCATTGTTGAATATCACAGATGATATGATCTTGGACTATTGTAAGGGTCTGTCTGATGCCATTCATTCTGTGTCCCTTCAGGTGCAGGCTGCCGAGGTCCCGTCGTGCCAGGACTTGTGTCATGACCTGTGCCCTGGAGACTGGGTACTGGTCAAAAAGCATGTCAGAAGAAGCTGCCTAGATGTCCGGTGGCGTGGGCCCTACCAGATCATCCTAACATCGAATACTGCTGTGAAAGTGGGAGGGCTGCCCAACTGGATCCACGCGTCCCATACGCGGAGAGTTCCAGCACCTCTGGAAGAAACAGCTCCTCTCTCGGATGTAAGTCCAGCTGTGAACAGAGAAGCCATAGAGGGGGCCAGCCAAGCTGTAGAGGTGCCAGAAGAAGCTATGAGCGTGTCTGACCAGGCCGAGGACGGTCAGTACAATAGTGAAACCGACGACGCTACAGAAGGAGGAAGTAGCTGGGAGTATGAATCAGACGCTGGCCAAGCTGAAAGCGAGCACGAGCAAAGCAGAAGGTCAAGGAGCAGGAGGGCAAGGCGTGGAGAGGCCAGCTGGCCGCAAAGGAGAAGGTCAAGCCTGAGGTCAACTCCAGAGAGACCCCTTGCTCCAATATCCGAAGACTCAGACCTGGACGAAGGCGCTCTGGGCTCTGAAGCAGCAGATCCAAGAAGGTCAAGGAGAGTACGTGTGCCTAGCAGAAGATACGCCACTCCTGAGTGGACATACCTGGCGACAGATGTCTTGGGAACGAGCTACAGGGAGAATAAGGGCGGTGATAGTGACCAGCACTGAACCCATCATCACAGTATAAGTACAGCTGTTGGTGCCTGGAGTCGAAGCAGAAGGGTAACTAACGTTCAAAATCCCCAACCCTCCCTACCTAAGCAAGTTAAAGCACATGTTCTTCAACGAATTACAATTCCTCAACTTCGGAACAACGATAACAAGTCATGAAGAGCACATTCTTCGTTTGGAAATATTGAACTACGCTATCCAAGCCGCTGGTTCAAGCCTCATTGTAGATGCTTAAAGACTTTGTAAATAAACGAGAGTGAGAAGATAACCTAGCGCCTAGTGGAAGGAGAGAAAACTTAGGGACTTTTCCTTTAAGTTGACGGAGAAGGGCTAGGGTTGTCTGTGTTAAAGTTCAAAAAGACTTTGCAAAAAGAGATTGCCAGCTTCCGATTGTGTGGTTCTAAAGACTGAAGGATCAAGAGAGACTGTAAAGGAACTCAAAGAGAAAGAACTTTGTGTTGAATAGGAGAAAGGAATCATACTGTCTGAAGAACATGGAGGCCGGTAATCCGAACCGCAGAGCCAAATGTATAATAGGCACACTAATAGTGGGAGTGATATTTCTTATAGCTTTAGTAGTTACTGTATCATATGTGGTGGGACACGAGAGTGAGGCAAGGGTACCAGACGCAAAATCTGTAGTGACACCAAAACCCACTGCTGCTGGTAAGAAAGGGGAAACCATACAGGAGAAAGCGTTATTAGCAGCAGAAACCCGTAGGTTACATATGGATGAGTCCCAGGGCGACTATAGGTCAAATGCTTATGCCAAACTGTTATATGAGTATGTTGATGCCATGGAGGTCAAGGACTGTTATGTGTGTATGCAACTGCCTGCGTCTGTGGATGAAGGCATTAGATATCATCACCTCCCACTGACTTATGGCATTACATGTAGCTTATTGCTTAGCATATTTTACGGACGAGATAGTTTTGAGTACTACTTTTCTAATTATGATTCAGTGTTACCAGAAGTCCCAAATTACAAACAAATGAATAAATCGGACTACTATAAGAGTGAAGACAGATTGGCGAAGTTCTTCATTCCTTGGGATACTTTAGATACTTCACATGCCCGCAGAAATAAACTGACTTGCAAAGTGTCAGAAGTCAAGAAGAAGTTTATAGGGCAAGTGGATGATCGTTATAGAAGGCAAAAGATTCTGAAAAAATCAGGACAGTGGAAGACAGATTGGACCGAGGAGGAGAAAGCACACAAAAGGAAGGGTAGTAGTGGTCCAATAGCTTTGGATCGAACACAAAAAGGGAAGTTATGCCTTCACAGAAGTCAAGCGTACTACGAAAATGTATTCGTAGGGGAGATCAGTTGTGAACATGCTTTTAGATTAGAATATTACACAAATGACTTTTTGAAAGGAATGCAAGTGATTCCAAATGTATATTTTGTATGTGGAAGAAATACCTACGTGAGACTACCTGATAACTGGTACGGATCATGTTATTTGGCAATTGTCTTCCCCAAAATATACCATGCCCAAGACTTAGAGATCATAGAGGGCAAGGTCTCAATGAGAGGGAGAAGAGACCTAGGGGATGCGGAAGTAGTTGCAGATGTATTTGGCGCTGCATTTCCTCTTTTAGGACTGATCCTCAATGATGTCAAAATTAGGAGACTGGCAACAGTCGTAGACAGATTGTCTGCCAGTACTGCTAGATCCTTAATGCTGGTGGAAGGAGAGATGCAGTCGATAAGGGCCATGGTGCTTCAGAAACGTCTTGCGTTAGACGTTCTGCTAGCCAAAGAGGGCGGAGTCTGTAAGGCTTTGAGGGTCCAGGAATGCTGCACTTACATTCCAGACAATTCAAAACCTCTTGAGAAAGTCATTATGAACATAACTAACATTCACAAAGAGATCGAAGACCTAACTAAAGTAAATGTTTGGGAAAAAGTGGGTCATGGAATGGGTGAAGTTGGAGGTTGGTTCGCCAACATAGGGAAGAGCTTTGTATGGTATATACTGAAGCCTATCATCATAATAGTGATCTGTGTGATCATATTGTGGGGATTGGTGAGGTCGTACCAATGGTACAGATCAAATAGGTTGGAGAGATCCAGGAGAGAACAGGAACGGAGATTAGCTGCAATACAGGACAATCAGTACAGGAGTCTGAGGGCTCTAGAAATGCTGAAACGAGGGGGGATTGCAACTAGTTTAGTTTAAATTTTGATGATGACCACGAGAGGTCATCAAAGGGGGGAACTGAGAGAGCGCAAACTGAACAAAATGCATGAGTGCACCAGAAGTACAAGTCGGTCGCACAACCATAATAGAAGTGCTTGTAAGTGTTGAGAATACATTCACCTATACTTAGACTTGTGTAGTTAACATAGAAATTTTATATAGAAGTGGGACTGACGCAGAAATGTGTGGAAATTATTTAGTCTTATTAGACGTGATTAATCAGGATCCATGTTATGTAGCTGCTAAGGGAGGAATGTCATGCTGCAAAGCATAGAAGGGAACAGGCCTCATGGCCAGGGCAGAGAGGATTGGAAATGTACACTTATACATGACATGGATTGCACTAATGTTATTTAGTAATTCTGTTTATTCGTTAGATTTATATTCCATAGAAGTGTTTCTCATAATCAAAGAATAAGGTGTTAACATGTTATTTTAATTCACAAAAGGATTTGAAGAGAATAAAACCTCTGCGAGAATGGTTGTAGGCCTGAAGAGATAAAAAGGTATTTCTGATTTACACGTGCTGGGACATGTCGAGTTGTGTCGAGAAATAAGTTGCAAACTTCTGTTAGAAGTCTATGAGAATTGGGATCCAAGTTGCGGATGTCTGTCTGCAGGTGCGAGGGGGGTTCCAATTAAAGTTTGATGAATAGAGCTCTGTTCGAGGAGACTGGTACAGACATGGAGGAGGATTCAGGAATGTTTCGGGGGTATCAGCGAGCTGGAGAAGAAGCCTGGGAAGCAAGGTCAACGCTAAACACGAGGCCCAAAGGAAGATCATCATGGAAAAAGCCAGAACCGACACCACGTGAGGGGCGTCTCTTGAGGGGCGTTTCAACTGTAATTGTGATTTTGTATTAGGGACAGCACCCCTGGGTGGAGTTAGAGCAGATGCCTGAGGACCTTTCAGAGAGCGGATGGGTAGGCAGAGAGGGGTCATGACTGGAGATCATAGGTTTTCACCTAAGACTAAGAGTGGGTGAACTTCTTAGGAAGTCATTCACAGCTGACACCTTTGATAGGTTGGGATTTTGTTAAGTAGGGATACCATCCAGTACAGAGTAGGGACAGCCTAACCTGATACCTTCCTTCCTTTGTAAATGACGGATAGATTACAATTTGTGTCTATTCTTGCAACTCTGATGATTCTGGAATTAGTTTTAGTGATATTCTTTGGTCGCCTAAGAGCTTTTAGAGAACACATGTTTGTATTAGTGCCTTTATATCTTTTGAATCTCGTTTTGAGATGCCTGTATTTGTAGTTATCATTGACTCTATAATAAACCTTTGAAACTTAGAAGTAGTATGTGGTTTTTCCGAGTCGAGCCCATTATTAGTCAAACTAACCTGGTATTGGATGCACTTTCTTTCCTCAATGACAGGCAATAAAGATTCAGTCAACCTGAACGGGGTTTAGATCTGGAGTGGTAAACTAGAGATCAAAAATCCCGCCCTCCCAATACTTTACCGGAATTTTTGACCCAAATGGGGAGTCCTATGACAACATCTGTACTAATCCCTTTTTGACACCCCAGCCATTGGGAATTACCCTCTGTGAAGTAGATATGGCAATTAATTCCAGTAAAGGAGGAAAAGCCCCAGGACCCGATGGGGTCCCAATAGATCTTTACAAATATGACCTGGCCCTTTGGAGCCCTTTATTGACCCAAGTCTTTAATGCTGCTGCCGATTACTCCACTCCGGCAACATGGAGTGAATCCATTATTATTCCTATCTACAAGAAGGGAGATAGAGGCGAGGCTAAAAACTACCGCCCTATCTCCCTTTTAGATTCCTCCCTCAAAATCATGAGCAGGGTCCTACTGCTACGCTTGGAGGAGTGGGCTGAAAACAATAACATTCTGGCACAATCCCAATATGGTTTTAGAAAGGGCCTCGGCACAATTGACCAGTGCATTAACCTTAACCTTTTAATAGGGAAATACACCAAGGTTAAATCTGGTTCCCTGTTTCTTTGTTTTGCGGACCTCTCCAGTGCTTTCGACCTGGTGAACCACTCCCTGTTATGGACAACCCTTCTTGACATGGGTGCACCCCCAGCTATTATCCACTTCTTAGCAAGGTTGTATTCTAATCTTACAGCCCAGATTCGATATGGTCCAGCAGGGGAATGCACTAACAAGATTAAGGTAAAATCTGGTATCAGGCAGGGGTGTGTACTGGCCCCTTTGCTTTTCTCTCTTTTTATTAATTCTATGGAAAAGGAACTAAAAAATATCCATGCAGATGTACCGCAAGCAGGAGGCCAACCTATCCCAGTGCTGCTTTATGCGGACGATACTGTTCTACTATCTAGAACCCCGATCGGCCTTCAGAGGCTGATGAACTGTTTTTACGATTTCATACAGGGTAAGAAACTTAAAATTAACAACTCCAAAACATTTATAATGGTATGCGGCAAAAAGGTAAACCATCTTAAGCCTTTTTATTTTGAAGAAAACCGAATTGAGGTTGTGGATAATTTTTGCTACCTGGGCATCACCTTTATTAATAGGGGGTCATGGACCCCTGAACAAATTAATATAAAAGCAAGGATGGGGAAGGCTTCCTTAGATGTCTTCCGTTTTGCCACTAAACTGGGTAGTCGACGGATCCCAGACACAGATGCACCTCAATAGCGCTCTACGGTTCAGGGGTATGGGGGCAATGGCCAACTAGGGAATTGCAAATTTTGGAAAATTTGTTTTTGAAACGGTTGCTTTGCCTACCATCATCGGCATCTACCAACCTTACTCACAAGGAGCTAGGGTTGGATTATATAGCCGATTTAATCGGACTGAGACCTCTATTGGCATGGAGATCCATATGGAAGAAGGGTATTATTAAAGACTGTCTGCATTTGGAAAAAGCCCATAATATCCCGTGGTTAAAGTATGTGATTACTACTTACAATGAACTCTTTGATATGGATATACGTAATGATCCTGCAATTGTAATTACTTTATCCAAAAAGGAGGTGAAAGATGAATTTTTGAGGGCAAAATCTAATAAGCGTAAAGCTGACACAAGCGATTACTCAACTCATGCTTTCTATTCCTCCAATGTAAATGAGGGTCCTGGGCTACCTACTTATCTTAATGTAATTTGTAGACAATCCCATCAATTTGTCCTATCTAGACTCAGGCTTGGTATTGTCCACAATCTTGTGGCATTTCCAAAGATGAAAAATCATTCTACTACTCCATGTCCATGTGATGGATTAACCAAGCAAAGTACCCTGCATTTTATGTTAATTTGCCCCCTGTATAAATCCCTACGTATTTTTTATTTGAAACCGTTGTTTAAAAAATATTCTGTGTCTTCTACGTCAAATGCCATGAAACTTTTATTCTCACTTGCTAGTTCGGACCTATGTTTTTTTACCGCAACCTTTATTTTGAAATCTATTGCTGCAAGAAAAAGTATGGGTTTTTAGCCACTCTTCCTCTTTTATATATTGGTTGGTAGTTGTGTGTTTTGACATCATGCCATGATATGATATGTATCTTCCCTGTGTAATACTATATGATTGTTTTAACCTGTATACTTTTATGATGTTTTTTAAACAATCGAATAAAGTTTATAAATGAAATGAATGATGACCGTCACGGCATCATGATTGGACAATGCTGCTGGATATATATCCACCGACCCTACCATCTGATTGATCCCTACCATTCCAAGTAAGTGATCCAAGCAGGCACATGTCTTGTGTGCGTGTGAGTAATATGAATATTGTAACGTGCAAGGGTGAGCCTCCCTCCATAGGTTCACCAATCCGAGGGACTGAAGCAACTCTCTGCCTTTCTGTAATATCTGCCCTGCCTGTGAATATCCATTACCCGACCTATCCTGTGTCTCATTCATGACTATGTTCAGATCCCCCCCTATGATCGTCTTACGTTCTTGGCTGTGCATGACTTCCATATGGGCTGGTCTTAGAAACTTCTTCTGAGCGTGTTAGGTGCATAGTTGGAACCTAGCAGTAAGTTGCGTTACCAATCCAGAATGCATGGGACAGTAGTCTCCCTTTGATCTCTACCACCTTGTCCCCCACTGACCCCTTGAACCGTTTAGCCACTAGGATAGTCACCCCCGCTTTTTTACCTGAGGTGGATGAAAAGAATTGTTGTGGAAAAACTCAGGATCTCAATCTATGCCAGTCTTTGGAAAGGCAATGCGTCTCCTGGAGGAGACATGTATCAGCCTCCAAGTTCTTCAAATGGTAAAGAATGGATTTTCGTTTCAGGGTATTGTTAAGGCCTCTCACATTGAGAGTGAGAATTTTCAGCGTGGGCCGGGCCATGTCCCTCCGTAGGGTGTGTATCTTCATTGGCATGTCCCCGCTTCCGTGAATTTTCCTGTCCCCCCCGCCTCCAGTGCCTACCATCTGTCTTCTTCCAGTCAATAAACTGCATACCAGTGTCACACGCTCCCCTCCCTAACCCCAACTGTGGACCCCCCTGAACCCCATGATCCTCGTAGTGTCCACGGCCCGCCAAACCTGTTCGCGTGCCATTGGTATTCAGAAAGGTTGGGAGCATTGTGTGGTCAGAACCCCAAGCCTCCCTGCTTCCGTAAGGTGGTGGCACCACCCATCCTACATATGCCACTTATCTGTCCCTCGATCGTTCAGGGTATCTGCATGTAAGCATGTGCCTCTAGACAGCGTCTCCAGCACCCACTGTCTTTCCTGCGCCATGGACGTGGTATCAGGTCTCATCACTCGCTCTGTGTTTTGCCTGCTGGTGACTTTTTGCCATCTCTCTCTGGGGGTCTTACTCTGTCTGGCCTCCGCTTCCTCCTGCTGTGGGTCCTTGATGCCCAGTACCCAGCAAGTGTCCTAAATTGATATGAGCTGGTGTAATTTGCCCTGCCACTTAAAGATTAATCAGAATGGGTGCCATGAGTACGGTATCCCTTGGTTCTGGAGATGTGTAGTTGCCACTCAAAACTCCCTACGCTTTTGAAGAGTTATCACGGCCAAATCTTGAAATAGGTCAAGGGGTGGTCTTGATATCGCATGGGTTTTTCTCCCTAGCAGCTCTTAGAATGCATTCCTTAAGTTGAAAATCCGGAATGTAGGCCAAGATATCTGGTGGGGGTGCTGGCGCTCAGTGTGGGAGTCCCACTCAATGAGCTCTGTAATTTTTTATGTCAAAGTCCGGTGGGACTTCCAAACACGCTCCTGAAGAGGCCTTGTAGGTACTGCGTAATGTCCAGCCCCTCTTCCATGGATGGAACTCCTTTCACGCAAATGTTATTTTTGCGAGAACGGTTCTCCAAATCCTCTGTGTGCGACTGGAGGTCGATCTGCTGCTCTTTGAGCCTAAGAATCTCTTTGCTGTAATTGCTCCACTTCCTCCTCCCGCACCTGCTCTTGATCCTCTATGGAGGCCACTCGTTCGCCCACTGCATCAATGTCTCTCCTCACCTCCTTCATCTGCCTCCCAATTTCTCCTTTCAGGGCCTGAAAGTCGACTCTCAGGGTGCCGAAGACCAATTCCAAGAAGGTATGCGTGACAGGGTTCCTGCCCCGCTTGTGATGTGGGGGAAAGTCTCCGGTCTCCACTGCTAGATGTAGGGAGCTTGGTCAGCATCTCCTTGAGGTTTCGGTCCTTCTTGCCCCGCACCGTAGACATGGTTGCACTTTTTCCCTCTGCCTCTTCAGGCTGCTTCTCTCCGTCTTGCCAGGGTATGTCTCCTGTCCCCGACTGATGACTGTATACTAAGGTGTCCGCACTTCTATTCGCGTTCCACTTTGACTCCAGCAGGGTGTGGAACCCATTCTCAGCCGCGCTTGTCTTATACTAATCCCAGCAGAGCTGCAGGGGTTCTCTCTAGCGTTCCACCCGGTTTGTGCCCTAGTCTCTCCCTCAGCTGCCCCTGTGCCCAGCTGCGGCGGGCTTCTAAGTGAGGGCCTGTTTGTGCATCCCGTCTCTGAAGGTCTCATGCCTTGCATGCGTACCTCGTCGGTCGTGTGCCGCACTGTACCCTTCTGCATTTGAATCCTTCCTTCGCCGCTTCCAATTGTCCTGCAAAGCACCCAGGGGGGGGTCCACCGGGGATCGACCCGGTAAAGATGGCCCGTTCGCTCTCTTTGGTCGCAAGCCCACCTCGCATGCTTGTCAGTTGCTCTCTCTGTGCTGTGTTTTGCCCCCCAGCCACTCTCTTACGAGCATAGGACTCTCCTGTGGGGTAGTGCAGCAATGTTCCTCGGTATCTCCCAGCCCCCTTGTCTCCTCCTGGGAACCTCCGGTATTCTCAGATCTCTTGCTTGTACTGTTCGTTGCTCCCTGAGCTCCTGAAGCTTCCCGGACTCTCTACCGCAGGCCTGATGCTGGCCACGATTTCTCTCCTCTCATGTGGGCCTTGCTGATCGCACTGGATTCCTCGTGCTGGGCCCCCCAATAATGAGCAACTACTATGCAGTCACCTTGGGGCCAGCCAGGGTCCCCGCCGATGCAACCTGCCTTGAGTGTGTGCTGGCAGGTGTGCACAGCTGAATGCCTTTGCCCTTTATCAGGCCCCATCCATGCCCCTGGCTCCTGGCTCCGCCGGCTATGCCATCTTGCGTCCCACCTAGCAATTTTCCTGCCCGCTGCGCTGTGGGTTGGGCGGGCTACTGCTCGCCCCCCTGGTGATACTGTGGCTCCGTTAGCTTGCTGTTGCTTCCCTGGCCCCCTTGGACTTCCCCGGGCTCCTCTGCTTGCGTGGTCCGTCTGTTGTGTGCCTCGCGGCCTCTGGCGCGTGGCTGTTTGCCTGTGCTCTGGCGCATTGTGCCCCTTGCGGGGCCCGCACCCCGTGTGCCACTCACCGTCACTCCTCAGCACGCCACTGTTCTCCAGAGGGCTCAGCAGGTCTGTGGCTTGCCTTAGGCGAGGTCCAGCACCCCTAATGACCTCAACAGGCTCGGGCCAGTGCAGCCACCATTTTCCACAACTGCCTCTTGGCTGCTCGAGGCACTCTTTCCGTAAAAGTCCACTCCGCTCCAGATCCGCACTTCTCAGGGATGCGGGAGGGTCAGGTCATCTATTCCCCCCGCTGATGCGGTATCTGGAGGTAACACTGCTGAACTGATTCAAAGGACCGGTTTCACCCTTATTAATGCTCATCCGAGCAAGGTATAGCTTTGTTCCGGTGGTATATTGAGCACAGGAACTATATCTGGACATACCCGTCACATTTAGGGCATCAATAACAAGTTGTCAGCCATATGCAAATCAGTGTTAACCCTGCTCTAATGGGAATGGTCCTGAGTCACCCCGAGTGGGACGGGTATGCTCAGACATGAGTCCCGTGCTCTCCACGCCACTGGAGTCAAGCTATCCTGCCTGAAGACGTTTGATAGCCAGAAACCGGTCCTAGGGTCCTAGGATTGATTCCGTTCCAGGAAAGACATGGCTTGGCAGTTCGGGCTGGACTGTTCCCATGAGGCACAGGGACAAGGCTGATTTGCATATGGCCATGTCGGAACTGAGGTGGTGTAGTGAGCAAAAAAACTATGGATTTAGGCACAGATCTCTGTACTGGGGGGAATGTATGACATTGTTTTGCATTCTGTCCATCAACTGTTGTTTTTGCATTGTGAAGCCAGCATACAACGTTGGAAAGGTTTAAAAGTTGGTCTAAATGTAGCGTGTTGTACTGGAAGTGAGAAAGCCTAATCTTGTTTACAAATTGCTGTAACGATAATGTTCTCTTCGACCTGTATATCGCAATGTGCAAGGATTTATTATATACTCAAATATGTATGTTGCTGTATTATTAATTTGAAGTACATTTTAGCTACAATGTCCTTGTTAGGTTTCCTGACCATAGCAGGCCTAAAAGCCACGTTATTTGAGGTATAACATTTGCATATTTTCTGCATCTCAAAGCAAAGTGAAGCCTCACTTTCAATATTGGCAACCAAAAGTGTGATTGCGAGAAATTAATGAAGTTATCTGTGTGTTATTGTATTTTATCTTGGTTTCAAGAATGTCTCACATTTTCACCATGAAAAAATCCTACTACCTCCTCATTAGCTAGCTATGCTGAAAGTAACACTTTTCTGTTTCCTGTTTATTCTTCATAGAATTGCGTTGCCGGAAAAATGTATAACATTTTACAATTTGCATGCATTTTAGCAATACATGCTCCATCTGCCCATTTTGGCCGACAGCTCTGGTTGGTTGAAATGACAATTGTTGGATCTAGCCCTCTCTCCACGGTCACCCCAAACTTCTTGCTTCGCTTCTCCTTTTTTTCTGAACCTGTTTGTATTGCTTTTTAGGACTCTGTGCACTTTTCCACTGCTAACTAGTGCTGTAGTGCTTGTCAAATTGGCTTACACCCAATTGGAACATTTAATTTACTTGTACGTCCCTAGTAAAGTGCCACTACATGTCAATTAATTAAATTCTACTAGTGGACCTGCAGCACCCAGTGTTTTCAGTTTTAAACTGCCATTTCAACTTGGCAGAATAAATAGTTTATCATGCTTTAGCCTTCCTTATTAATGCATATGTCACTGCTATGGAAGACCTTAAACAGGCAACAGGGAAGGTGCATTGTATTTAAAAAGCTGGACATGTACTTTTAAATTTTAGATTTCCTGGTAGTGCAACACTCTTAATTAGTTTCTTACTACTGCAAGGCTTACCTCTCCCATAGGATAACATTGGGTTGCCTTATGACATCTTATACATTATAAAGTTTGTTTGGGAGCAGATAAGAATGTCAGGTTTGGTGTCTGAGGAATTGTAATTTAAATACCTCTTTAAAAATAAAGTCAGATTTTAAGTCCCAATCCTGAAAATGCCACTTTGACAATAAATTAATAAATGTGAGTTCATAACAAACTTTGTGTCCCTGCAGATATTGAATAACCAGTACAGCCAGTACTACTTTACTTTGTTTTACCTGACTAATGCTGTCTAAAATAAGTAAGTGGCCTAGGCCACACAAGGACCTTAGTGTCCTCAACCTGACCTTTGTTTTTCAAAATACTGAATCACCCCGGGTCACAATATTGGGGCTCCTTTGTTCTTTGAAACAAAAACTTTGACACATTTGGCATTGCATTGCCCTAACCATTAGATGCTTGCAGCCTGCTCCTGTGCCACATGAAAAGGTGTAGTTGGTAATTGGTCTTTGTGTATTCCTCCTAGACTGCAACACAATAAAGAGCCTGGATGTTGGTGGCATAGGCCATCCTGACTTGATGAGGGGGGTAGAGCTGTTACCTGTCACCTGTCACACTTATACTTCAGAGACGCTGCCTCAGATCACATGCAAAGGACTTCCCAATAGCCTATTGAGCCTGCAGAAAGACTGGGACCAGGACCATGAGATAGGAAATACACAGACTTCTCTAAAAGGAAGACCCCAGAACTTTATACCACTACAAAAATGGGCACCAGGTATAAAAAGGAGACCTTCAGACCCACTCTGAGTACATTCCTGGACCTGTGGATACTGCCGAAGTAGTACTGCCCTGCTGCCAGAGGACTAGCCTACTGCATGAGGCCTGCCCGGCTGTCTAAGAAGGAAAACTCAACCTGCACACCTAATCACAGGTTGAATCAAGACTCTAAGGGTCAGCTAACTGTCGTCTTTTTCTAAACTATAGAGATACAAGCTCCAGAGTCCTCTCTGCAACTGCCCAGCTGGCCTGCTGTACTGGATCTGCCTGGAAGTACCGGACCTGCCAAGGGTCAACCAGCCTGAGCCTTTCTGGTCTCTGCTGGAGTGAGTTTCTGATCCCCAAATGATGCTCCTCAGGTCCTGGGCTCTTAGTGTGATGTCAGGTGTGTTCTTCTTGAAAAATAAAGAGAAACACTGAAGTTTTAAGCTCTTCAAGACCATAAACAGGCTACTTTATGGCAAGATCTAGCCCCCTCACCAACCACCGATAAAATGCTCTAGTGAACCTGAATCTTCATGCTGTCGCGACCTCCAGTGACAACCGGCAATGCATGATCTGCATTTCGCATCATGGCATAGACAGCATGGGGAGGTCACCAATGCCAACCTACAACAAGGACTGTACGTGATGGCTGACAAGATCTTCACACAACAGCAACAAGCATCGGTGGCACCGGGTCTGCTCTTTGCACCACAGCGATGACCACCCCCAACACTTTCCCTGCTCTTCGCCATTATTTATTTGTTGATTAATAGAGCATGTGTAATTTACACACAGAATACGTTTGATTGACAATGCCAAACCAGTGTGTGGGAAGGTTAAAAAAGTCCCAAGTAGCATTAAAATACGTTATGTGTTTAGAACTGGAAAGGCTTAAGGACGAAGGAGTCATTGAGGACATTCAAGGGACAGAATGGTTAACTCCTGTAGTAGCAGCTAGGAAAGGGAATGTAAATCTATGTTTATGTGTAGATCTCAGAGAGCTCAACAAATGTGTTGTTATAGATAAATACCCTTTACTAAATATTACACACCTCTACTACTTCCAAGGACTAAATAGTGAGGACTTGTTAGTGAAAAGTAAGAAGAATCTGAACCTTCCTTTATTCTTTGGTACCAGAAACAGTACTGAATAAAATCCATAGCCGACATCTTCTGGTGGACCGACACAATAGTCCTTTTAGTTATCCACTTGTTCTGTCAATGCCGATTTCTTTGTAGGATCCTTTGAGGAATGTTTAAGTGGAATTCCCAAACCCTGTGGAATTAAAATGAAGACTAAGAATAACCTTTGGATACCACAATCCGCACGCAAACATCCAATGCTTTCCATTACCATGAATAATAGGATATATGAAGATGTCCTCCTAGAAAAATCTTTAGTAGTGGAGAAGGCCTCCAGTCAATAACATGTATATTTTAACTCAAGTAGTGGTTGAAAATTAGCCTTGCCCTTAGTTGCAGAAGGGGATGAGCGAGGTTCGAAATGGCAAGATGCGTTAAATGAGTTTTAGTAGAATACACCTATTTAGCTTGATGAATATTCATTATTTATTGTTGTTTCTGGATTGGAAAGTGTATGCATATTTATAGTTCTCAAGTGCGGTCTTCACCACCTACTTGAGTTCAGGGCAAAATATTTTCTTACCACAAATGTCACATGTAACAGCATGTACTTTTGATTCGTGCCAAGTGGAAGACTGGGTCGCAAATAAGGTCTAGAAGACTTTCCACATATTTGCTTTGCAATGGAGATATATTTACTGATTAATAAAAGAAAAATAAATAAAGTCTTTTTTGCTATTTGGAAGTGAAGTGGGTGGGTTGTTAGGGACTTGTAGCCTTCACATTTTTTCCTGAAACTTTTTCTCCTAGGGCGCCGTTGGTCCCTATAAAGGAAAGATGGAGATAAAATACATTAAAAAAAAAAGATTCTGAGCATTAGCTCAATCCCTCTCAAGGTATATGGAGATCCTGCAGGATATTTGTGGGTCATGCATTTCTCACAGTCTTTTTCCCTTTTTGTTCCTCAACAGTGATGTCTGGTTTTAGAGAGATAGTGATACACATAGTTGTTCTAAAGCAACATAAACGCCCCTTCTAATTAGCATGAACTGTTGGTCTAATTACGTTTTTTTACTTAACCAGCTTACAGCCTTGAGTTTCCATTTCAAAACACACACCAGAATAGGGAATGATAATAACAAAATAACGTAATTAATATAACGCTCTTCTTGAAAAGCCTTTGACACAGAACATTAAATCACCTCCCCTAACCCAGCCTGGTTACAGGGGAGAGAAGAATCTGTCGAAGATGAAGACCTTCTTGTAGGGGACTGAGAGGATTAATTGGGAGGAAGCCGATCTTTATCTTGATTGAGAGTATTTCCTATGCCAGATTAACATTTTCTCTATGTTTTGACCTAATTTGTGAAAACACTTTCTCCAGTCAAAAATAACACTTAATTGCCTTTGCCTTCACCTGAGTGGGTGCTAAACCATCTCTGGTCATCTCCTTGACCCAGAAACCAGAACGTACATTGCTGGAATTCCAGGTTTCAGAGTACAGTCTTCTGTGTTTGAAAAGCAAGACACAGCCTTCTCCGCCCACACATGGGAAGAAATCGGTAGAGATTGTCCTGGACTTATTTTTTTTAAAAACTGGAAACCCATTGGGAGCTGCGTAGATTTGTCTACCTCAGGACTTTTTTTTACAGGAATGTTATCTGACAGTCGGTGAAGACTTCACTAATAAGCAAAGGTTAGAGGAACAATGAAGAAAGAAATAATGATGTTCTAGGGCTTCCTTTTACAAACAGGCCACTGATATATTAGTATATTTGATTCCACTGCCAAACACAAAAACATGCACAGTGCAGTATGCCAAGATTTCAAATGAATAATGGCTTAAGGGGCTACCCCACACAAGCCAATGGATGAAAGGAGCTAAACCAAAGCCCATCCTTTGTGTACTTGTAGTCTTATTAACAGGAACTTTGTTAGACAGCAAAGGCATCTTTAAACACCCCTTAAATTACCTTATCATCTACAGATTAACAAGAACAAAGGGGTACAGTGGTCACCTCAAAATTGTAATCAGTGGGCAAAACTGGGATACTTTACTCTTCATGATTTCTACAGTATTGAAGGGCTTCTTTCCTGGCAACAGATACGAAATAGTAGGACAAATATAAGCAGTCTCTTGTTACTTAGCTATGCACAGGTTAAGCAGTTCTGTGCAGGCCAAACTTTTAAACACGGTTGTCCAGGTGCTCTTCTGGGGAAGGCTAATTTTATATCTAAAATCAAAGGTATAGGTAACTTGTTTAAATTATTCAAATCAGTGGAGAATAAATAGGTGAGCTTGGATCACCTGGAGAAGATCAACTTGACTACTGGCTGCACTTTTACCTTGCCACTATGGCAGAATTATAATAACAGGAGCAGCAAAATAGTCAGGGCTGCTAATCTGAGAAGGATGGCATGGTTCAGTAAATGGATGACCTACTGCACTCCGGATCGGCTCCATAAAATGTTCTCCTCTGTGGATCCCAAGTGCTTTAGATGTGGGCTGGTAGTGGGGGATTGGCTCCATGTCGGGTTTACATGCTGTCTCCTGAGAAACTTTTGGCAGGACATTTTTTTTAAATCAGTAAGAAACTGCAAACTACTCTTCTTTCTAGCCCTTCTACCGCCCTTTGTGGCATAGTAGAGACTAGGTCAACTTCAATTTACTTTTATTGCAACTTTAATTGCCAGATCACTTATCTTAGCTAACTGGAAGTTGAAGGTGGTCCCGACGATCTCTCCATGAATTTTAAAACTGCAGAGATTCTTTCACCCAGGATCTATATATTCTAAAAGGGTAGGTTCATTTACCAAACTGGAAAGAATTTTGCGGTTTTGGAATTGAATTGTTCTATCCTATCATAATTCATGAGTTTTTTACATCAGATCTTGGTTCTATTTTCCTCTCCATCATGTTTTTTCTTGTGCAATAATGTTGTTTCAAATGTCTGAATGATGGTTTTTCTGTCTCAAAATGGATCATGAACTATGAATAGTGTATATGCGAAATGGGAGCTAGGCAGGTTGCTTTTTTGTATTTTGTATTTTATATTTTTGTACTCTTTAAAATTCTACAGCTGTGCTAAAAATAACAAAATAAAAAAGAACAAGTGTAATGTGCTCTGTTGAAAAGTGTTATACAAATGCTCGGTTTATTGGAATTGCAGAGTTTTAGGAGCTGCTTCACAAACAGATTGATAAAAGTGGAATTAACTGAAACAAAAAATTATCCTCATAACCCAGTATAAATTACACTTTTTGCTTCTTCACAAACATTAGTGTGCTCATTAATACTTAGCTATTATAGGCACATAGACTGCGCAAATTAATACTTACATGCATACTTGTGCTTACACAATAAGCAACATACACTATGCACAAGCCAGATAATATTGATATGTAAAGATAAAGTACAAATTTCACATATTATTGTTCAACATAGCAACACGATAAACATAGCCATGCACTCCTTTGCATAATGTATACATGTATGCTTCAAAATCTTACACCTACCTATGAGGCAGCACGACTTTAAAAATCATAATACACAACTTTCTTGTTCACAGAAGAGGCAAAAAATGTAAAGTACCTGTTGCATACATTAGATACAGTGACACGCTAAACTTAGACAATTGTAGTAGAAACACCATAAAAATGTGCGATAAAACGTGGGATGAAGAAATCACACATATAAAGTAATACTAATAGATATAAATGAAGTTGCACTAATACTTTTCTACTGCCCATGTTGCTTATTAAAGTATACTGATTTAAAGTGAAGTGGCCTAGAGTTTTCTATTCTTTTTGCTGAGAGTGCACAAGTTAGAAAAGTCAGTGCAAAAACATGTAGATTTGTAGTACAAACTTTAAACTTTGTAGAGTAACACCAGAGCTTCTATAGTTAATGAAATTATGAAAACGATATTTGAAAAATGAAATTATGAAAACGATATTTGAAAAAATGGAATTACAAAAACATGCACTGATAAAATGAGAAACATTGTGATAGTAGGGTATTTCTAAACATTAGCTATTTTCATGTAATAATGTTTTGTGAAAGTTGTAAATATTCTTTATTTGAATTGATTTAATTTTATTATATTTGATGTCGGGTAAGAGCTCATTTCATTTAATGTGCAATGCTAACTGAAAGGCCTTTTTCGAAATGCTTTTTCTCTAGGACTGACCTTTCCACTGTGTTAATACAATGGGTCATTCTTTACAAGTGAAATTTTGCTTATTAGTCCTGTGTGTGCTTACACCCTGACATTCCTGAATGTTTCATTAATGTGCACTGTAAAATATTGCTGTGGGAATAGAATTTTAGCTATTGCAATGGACAGTTTACATTGTATCTTTCTGTGTTGATGCTAGGCTTATGAAGAAGACTCTCAATCTTTAATTTCTCATGTTTAGCATCGGAACTATCTCAATGTTTCAAGTGTCCAAGGTGGCACTATGATAATACGGACATATGATGGTCTTTTGATGGTGGTGTGATGCCATCACACTAGGACGAACGTAAAAATCTCATGAAAGAAAAAAACACAAAGGGAGGTACAGCACCATTCATATGTTTTTCTACTTGAGACCCGGATGCTATGCTGATCGATTTTTGATTAACCTTTCTCTTACTTTGAACTTCCTTGCTGATGCTACACTTGGTAGCTGATGGACTGAACCTTCTTTGCTGAACCATTTCTATATTCTATTTCTTTTATTCCTTCAATCTATGCAACTGTACTCACCCTTAATGGACTCTAGGCTTGAACCCCTTTTCCATTCTCTTAGGACTTTAGCTGTTAGACAATGGACTATCATTCTGCCTTAATGGAAGTAGGACTCTGTAACTCTGTATCTGTTTCTGATTCGAGAAAGCCTACTTAAATGCTTGGCACCATTATAAAAACTGTGATAATCTTAACTGAATTGCTGATGAAATTACTTGTGGCAATGAATTTTGGATCTCTAATGCAATAACCAAGTTAATCAAATCTCTCCTTTTTTGAGTCCTGTGGTTCTTCTAATTTAACTGTGCTTTACAAATGATTTAAATGCATTGTATGGAGACTCATCGAGCTCTGACAGAACATCAGCTGCTACTTCTTTTGTTTTATGTTGCTATTGGTCTGCATATTCCTCACTCAACTTACCTTTTTAAGGCGGTTGGGTCTTCCTGTTGCTAATCTTTATTTCTATAACATGTTTTAAGGGTGGTGTACCTAAATCTGATTTCACATTTGTAAGTTGGCTGTCAATTAATGGTCCTTACTGGACATCTAATGTGAAGTATTATCACCCTAATTTATTTCCCTCCTATTAGAAGGGAAGGACTAATAAGAGTATCTTTGCCTCTGTGGTAATGAAAGCCCTGCAGATTGTCTGACAGTAAATGGCTCAGTACAGTAGAGGAATAAATGAGAAAACAAACATGAATATTTTTACCATGCTTTACGCTGCAACAAATCTACATTCACCTTTGTACAGAATGTCTAACAATCAAGGCAGTTTGAACATTTGTGTACTACCAGATTCAGTGGGGCCACCTGTATGCTACTACTGAGAGCATGCATGCACCCCCTTTTTGGCTATTTAAACACTGGCAAAGTGATTCTACAAGATACCTTCTTTGTTTTAATGTATGCCATATCCTCTCAGTTGTTACCATTCAAGGGTGGAGACTTTTTCTTTCACTGTTGAGTAACAAGTGGCCATTGTATAGCCACTGTAGGTATGCACTCTAGCTCATGAGCTACCACTCAGAGCACGCGTGCTGACCCTGTTTCCTAATTATACACAGGTAAAGCACACGTGCTGGCCCACACAGCAGATCTACCTAGATATTGGTATTGGTTCTTTTTCAGGGTCATCCCCCAGATGTTTGCCTTCTTTTGCTGAACACAGTTTTGTTGGCATTAGAACTCTGTGCACGTTTTCTCTGCTAATCAGTGGTAAAGTGCCTGTGTTCTCTACTTAAACCATGGTACAATTGGCAAATACCTGATTGGTACATTTATTTCCTAGTAACTGGTACTGCATGTACCCAGGTCCTATGAATTAAGTTGCACTGCAACACTTCTTCTTTCACCCACTAAAGTAGTGTTTAAAAAACATGTCTCATGCCTGTCACTGCAGCCTGTAGTGCAGTTTCAAACTGCCATTTCGACCTGTCAAAATACACTTTTTTGCCAGACCTGAACCTTCCTTTGTAATACATATAGGTCATGTCAAAATTAGGTCCTAAAGGTCCATAGGGCAGTGTGCATTTTATTTAAAAGGTTGGGCATATGTACTTACATTTTACATGTCCTGACAATGAAAAACCCCTAAAGTCGTTTTTTTCCACTATTGTAAGGACTACCTTTCCCATTGACCAACACTGAGGGCTGATTTAGATCACCGAAATTTAAATCCCATTATACCTATGTGATTTATATTTTGGGGGAATGGGTATCCGTCACTGTTGTGACGTTTGTATGGCATTACAACGCGGACTTTTACCACGCGTGCCATTACAACGCTGTTTTTACATCGCAAGTCTTTACAACGACTTGCGCTGTAAGCGCTGGATAGTGGAATAGTTTAATTTTCTATTCCAACTCCAGGCCACGTTACAGTAGGGAAGGTGTTGGAATAGAAAATTAAACTATTCCCTATCCAACAGCGCCCTCCAGCGCAAGTCGTTGTAACGACTTGCATTGTAATAGCAGCGTTGTAATGGTAGCGCGTGGTAATACACGCGTTGTAAAGGCTGTTCCCCGTTGTGACAGAGTAACCTGTCCGCTGAGATCTAAATCAGGCCCTGAGTTGCCTTATTACATTTATTAAGTGCAAATTTTGGATTAGGGGCAGATAGTGATATGCTGGTTACACTCAAATGAATTGTATTTTAAAATTTGCTTTAAAGGTAAAATCGAATTTTAAGTTACAATTTTGAAAATGTCACTTTTCGAAAGTTGCCATTTTTTTGTCACAGTCAGTTGTGTCTTCTGCCAGTGTCCTGGGTTGCTTGGCTGTGATCGGGTATGCTGTTGGGGCTTGTTTATTGCTTTCAGACATTAACACAAAGGGGACTTAGGTGGGGACAGGGTGGGCCTGCCTGGCACGATGACAGCGGGGTAGGACTGTACCCAGCTTCACTTACACTGCAAAGGAACACACAAAAGAACACACAAAGACACTTGACACCAGGCCTGCCCTGCCTTTTGTCACCCTTGGCCAGTTTAAAGCCTAGAAAGGGGAAGGGAAGAACGTTTAAGAACAAGATGTGGGGTAGTACGGGGAGTCCCCTCACACAGAGGCTAGCACTAGGTATCCAGGATTTTTGCTACGCACGACATCCTTTTGAAGACACTTCAAAACGAAGGAGATTTAACTCCAAAATTAAACCTGAGTAACTACTGATGTTGAGTACACAAAATGAAGAAAATTGAAGAAACATACAGAATGTCTAAATGAAATTGGAATAAAGCCATGGCGCCACTCGCCACAGGGCGAAACACGTGTCGGCTGTTTGTGTTGAAATTTGCATCAATAAAGACTTTTTTGAAAAATCCTAAATTGGAGAACTCTTAGACATTTGCATGGCACTCTGCACTTAAGGAAACTGGATTCAGCCTTAAATTAATATATTTATAGAAAAGGAATACATACTGTTTTTTTTCTTCAAAGCTAGCACTAGGTATAAACTCTTCAGACCTCTCCATGACCTGTGGAAGTTACAGAAGAAGGACTACTCTGCTGCCAGAAGAATGTCCTGCTATTTGATGGACTGCCCTGCTGTCTGACAATGAAGACTGGACCTGCTTGCCTTCATCCCAGGCTTACCAGAGTGACTCCAAGGGTCTGTTGGCTGACCTCCTGCATGAGCTACAGGGACACATAAAGCTTCAAAGGCTTCCCTACAACTGACCAACTTACCTGCTGCAAATTGGCCTGATGGGACCTGCAAATGGACCTGCCTGAGCATTACTGGCCTCTGCTGGACTTTGTCCCTAACTCCCCAGTGGTGCCTCACCAAGTCCTAGAACCTTGGCTGGCATTCGAGTGTACTCCTCCTAAAGAAAATGTGAAAATCCTGAAGTTGGGGACCTCATGTTGGGGAATGGGCCAGCTCTTGCCAAGACTCAGTGATGACCGCAAATGCAAAGTTCCGGTGAGACCTGCTTTCTGGACGAAGAGTGACCACTAAGCATGGGCGAATTTTGCGAATCTGGCGTTCGCGAATTTGCGTACTTGCGAACTCGCAATCCGCAAAATCCACGAATTCTCGCGAATTTGCGGATATTTTTTTTTTGTGTTCGCAAGGGTTTCTGCCAGTTCGCGAGGGTTTTGTACCAGTTCGCATTTGCGAACTTACTTGTCGGCTCGCAACGGTCGCGACTATGTTGTTTCTACGTCTGGTTCATCATCACAGGTTCACAGCACCCTCTGTTTCACCATTGGCACCCTGTTTCACCCATGCCACCCTCTGGTACATCAATGCCACCCTCTGGTTCATCACTGTAGATTATGGGGGGAAAAGCAAGCACACCTGCCCTGCTTCAACTGACATGAATTAATTTGGGGTTGATTTATTAATGTGTCACTGTTTTAAAATTCCAGTCTGGCACATGCTTCCTTATCTGTAATTTGCTTTCTGTTGCAGTGCAATTTTTTGTTTTCCAGGACCTTTGTGGCCTACTTGTAGCTATTCTATGAGCCTGCTGAGAGGGTCAGAGCAGGGTCATAGAATTGTTGCAACTAGCAACTGAACTCTGGAGGGGCCCTAGTCAGGAAGCACTACAGGGAATGGTTACTAATGATGAGTTTGAACTTTTGCACCTGCTGAGTGCTTTCAGTTTTGCAAAACTCGTTTTTCTGCAGAACAGCAACTGTAATGCCCCAAACAAACATAGGCAACTGAACTCTGGAGGGGCCCCTCAGGAAGTACTACAGGGAATGGTTACTAATGATGATTGAACTTTTGCACCTGCTGAGTGCTTTCAGTTTTGCAAAACTCGTTTTTCTGCAGAACAGCAACTGTAATGCCCCAAACAAACTTACTTGTGAAAGTTCATTTCTAATCCAAAAGTGATCCAAAGAAAGTCAAAAGGCCTCAAATCCAAAAAAGTGCAGGCAAATGTGAACCTGAGGAGTTATTCTGATAAAAATCATCATTTTCAGAAGGTCCATGCTGCTTGCTAGTGGATTTCTTGTGCAGAATTGCAAATTTTGTAATTTCGCGAGTGCGAGATTGTTGCTGCCCGCCGCACCTACATGTTTGCAATTGCGAACTCTTGCGATGCGTCGCCAAACTCCTGCGGGATCCCGCAGCAAGATCCAAAATGGCGCAGCACTCGCAAAATATCGAGAAAAACAACTCGGCAAACGCTGAATGACAGTAAGTGAACGCCGCACGCCGCAATATTGTATCACTAAGAAAAAAAATCCGCTGCGTGCGAATTTGCGGATTTTCGGTAAATTCACGAGAGTTCGCAGATTGCAAGTTTACCGAAAATCTGCAAAATCCGCGAGCGGAACGGATTTTCCGCCCATGCTTAGTGACCACCAGCTACAACGGGCAATGCAAGACCTGCACTTCACTCTAGAACAACTACAGCCCACAATGACACCAAAACGAAGCTACAGCGACCACCATCTCTTATGCCTGATCAGCTCTTCATGCTGTAGCGACGACTGTCAGTGACATCCAGCCTGCTCTTCGCACTTCAATGACAACCACCCACAATGCTTAGCCTGCTAATTGAGGCCCCATACACCGCAAACGTAAGGATTCACCCAATACTTTGAAAGTTACTTTTCAGCAGAACAAATCTGGTCTCTGTATTGACATGCACTCCATTGTGGTCAGCCTGAACTTGTGACTTTACCCCGATCTAGTGCGACCAGATGACTGCCAATGGTGCGTTTTGCTTTTTGGGGTTATTTTGATTCAAAACTTAAAAATTGTGTATCCCCGGTTCTATTGATTGGATTTGTCATTCTGGTACTATTTTATTTATTAAAATGTGTTTTATTTTTCTAAATTGGTTTGAGGTTTTTCTTTTGTTGTTTTCACTTCCTACTGTTTGTGGGCTGCAAAAATACCTTTCATATTGCCTCTAAGTTTAGCCTGGCTGCTTTGTGTCAAGATACCAGAGGATTGAGCACAGGTTAATTTAGTGACTTTTGGTGGTTTCACAACCCTCAGCCAATAACTATGGGGCTGATTCACAAAGGTCACCTGAGATGAAGGTCTAACTTTATGACTTTTGGTATTTGGTATTCATAGAGGTAAATTACGAGTTGTATCTTTACGTCCGCAGTCGGGACAGAATCTACACCCCCGAACTGTACTCTCTGCACTCGGACCATACTCTCTGGCTAGGGCCGTACTCTCCACCTCGAGTCGTAATTTCCAGTTTGGGCCAGATAAAGTGTTATCAATGGGCTGGAAGGCAATTTTTACAAAAAGGAAAATTAGGAATGTGTGATAAATGGCAGAGGAGGTCATGAAAAACAGTTTGGGCAAGGAAAAGTGTATGGCCAGACACTACATCATAACCCAGAAAAGTTTGCTTCTTTGTATCATGATACCATTTTCTCTCCCCACAGTGTTGACTGTGGTGTTAACACTACAGTCAACACTAAGGGCGCTCCCCATAGTGTTGACTGTAGCGTTGACACCGCAGTTAACACTGAGGGGAGCGCAAATTGTGCACTGCATGTATCATGATGCAAAGGAGAAAACTTTTCTGGGATATAATGTAGTGTCCGGCCACACCCTTTTCCCTGTCCAAACTGATTTTTATGTCCTCCTCTACCATTTATTACATGTTCCTAATGTTCCCTTTTCTAAATATTGCATTTAGGCACATTGATTACACTATATCCGGCCCGAGCCGGAGATCGCAGCTTGAGCCAGAGAGTTCGGCCCTCGCTGGAGAATACAGTCCGGGTGCGGAAATTTCGACCCTAGTGTGGACCTAAAGATATGAGTCGAAAATTACGTTTGTGAATACCTAAAGTTGTAAGTAACTTTTGGGAATGCCAAAAGTCGAAAGTTAGAAATTTGGCTCAGGTTACCTTTGTGAAGTAGCCCCCTGGTTTCTTACACTACAGCACACAGTGGGCAAGTCAGAGGCGAGCCTGTCTGTGCCTGTCTGCCCCAGAATGGTAACAGAGGCCAGTTATTACACTAGTGTTCACTGCTACCCCTCAGCTGAGATTAAAACGCTCCGGACACTAGCTACCAAATTACAGGCTGAGACAGTGTATTCTTCAATGACCTATGTATTTTGATTAGCAAGTTGGACCTATGGAAAAGCCTCTTAAAAACCTAACCGGTACTAAAAGTATACATTTAAAGATTAATTTCACCTACTCATATTTTAATGCCCATACTCTAGTTAAAGACAAAGAGGAATTGTTTAATTTACTTATTTGTAACTCCATTAATGTTGTATTAATGTCAGAGAGTTTGTTAACTGAGTCTTTTATTGTCAGTCTTCTACTGACTATCCACCAAAGATTTCTAGTTATGCTATCAAAATAAAATTCACAAGATGGGAGGTGTGGTAGCCATGATAGTTAAAGATAATATTTCGGTTACTGTTCTATTAATCAGCCACTTTAAGGATACTGACATATTATTAGTACAACGATCTGTCCGCGGAGTTTGATACGGTGTCACACTCCATCCTGACAGACCGACTAGCCGCGGCAGGGATAACTGGAAAGGCACTGAGATGGTTAAAAAACTTCCTAACAAACAGGCGACAAGTGGTCACCCTGGGCCATTTCAAATCAGAAGAGATCCTAATAAATTCAGGTGTACCGCAGGGCTCCTGCCTGAGCCCGACACTCTTTAATGTGTACTTGGCCCCCCTGATTTCCCTCATATCATCCTTCGGTATAGCCACCATCTCGTACGCGGATGATACACAACTCATCCTTGTGATGGAGGATGAAACCAGTGAAGCATAAACATGCCATCATCGAGCCCCGCTTAGGGATCAGTTTGCAGCTTGCCTCGCCCTAGCCTCAGCAATAACCACTTTTTCTCCATGAAAGTTTCTAAGTCAGAAAGTAAACTTTCCACCAGGAAAAACCTGGTCTGTGTATCCACGCTCCATCCCTCCATCGTGGTCCCCATAACTTTTGACTTTGACCCAGTCTAACATGACCAGATACCTGTGATTAGCGCATTATGCTTTTTCAAGCTTTTTGTTATTTCAAACTTTAAAATGTCATCCTTTGGGTTCTACCTTTTGGATTTTTGTTGCTGTGGTGTTATGTAATTCATAACAATATTCTCTATTTTTCTCAATTCTAAATTGGTTTGTTGAATTTTCTTGCGTTTTGTATTCACTTTAATACTGTTTGAGTACTGCAAAAATACTTTACACATTGCCTCTAAGTTCAGCTTGACAGCTTTGTGCCAGGCTACCTCAGGGATGAGCACAGGTTTATTTATTGACTTTTGTGGTTCACCCTAAGAAGGATTGTGATCATTATTTGAAGTGGGGTCTCACTCCCTCAACTAGTATTCCAATTTCTTACATACACAAAATGCCGGGTGGAAATACAAAGTGGGACAACCTCTAAAGGGCCTTCACAAACTCCAGGGGGCTCTTGCCAAAGAAATGTCACAAAAGCAATTTTACTGCCCCTCCCAAAGGTAGCCACACAATAACTCTGAAGCACCTTCACAGATTTATGAGCCAGCCGATACCAACCAACATAACCACAATATGCCTCCTTTTATGTACCTATAATTTACAGCTGGCAAGCAATTATAATAAAAGTCAAGCCGCCTGGCTTTACATAAGGTGTCACTATGTCATAAACAGTAGAATATAAGCCTTTCAAGCACAACAAACATTCCACAATGCTACCACCAACATGAACCTATTTTGAATTTCAATATTAAGATTAAAGAATGATGCTCGAATTTTTCCAATGGGCAGATTCCTACAGTAACTCTCTTTAGAGCATAGGCGGAAAATCCGTTTCGCTCGCGGATTTTGCGGATTTTCGGTAAATTCGCAATCCGCGAGATTCGCGAATCTCCCGCAAAATCCGCAAATCCGCGAGCAGCGAATTTTATGGCTTGCTCGCACTGTTCGCGTGAGTTCGCGGCTTCCCAGTACAACTTCGCGCCCCGCGAATAAGCGCTAAATTGCAGAAATACGATCTTAGCAAAACTGAAACTATTTACCAGGTTCAAAAGTTCAGGCTCATCATTAGTAGCCATTTCCTGTAGTGCTTCCTGAGGGGCCCCTCCAGAGTTCAGTTGCCAGTTGCAACTATTATGTGACCCTGCTCTGAACCTCAGAATAGTTACACATATGCCACAAAGGTCCTGAATTACAGCTAAGGGAGACAAGCAGGAGCCAGGCTGGAAGTTAAAATCCATTAATCAGCCCCTAATTCATTATTGTCAGTTGGGGCAGGGCAGGTGTTGTAACTAATTTTGCAACAATGAAAGCACTTAGCAAGTGCAAAAGATCACTAATCAGGAAGCACTAAGGAAGCAGGTGCCAGCTAAAAAAATGTTCTGTGACGCATTAATCAGCCCCAAATTAATAGAGGTCACTTGAGGCAGGGAAGGTTGCCACAATAATGTACACTGACTGGACAACCAGAGGGTGCTGTGATGAAACAGAGGGTGGCATGGGTGGGCCAGAGGGTGGCATGAGTAGTCAGAGAGTGGCAGTGGTGACAGAGAGTGGCAAACACAAAAAAAAAAATCCGCAAATTCACGAGAATTCGCGGATTTTGCGGATTGCGAGTTCGCAAATCCGCAAAATTCGCGAACGGGAGATTCGCAAAATTCGCCCATGCTTACTTTTCTTGTTCTTTGAATGTAATGTTACTCTCGAGAAATAGGTATGAATGCTTGCTCCCGAACCACTACAATGGAATTACTATAAAACTGGGAAGCCCTCTGATACCCTAACGGGTCACGTTCCTGCCATGTAAAACACTATAAATAAATAAGTAAATTGAATAAATTAACAAGCACTGGTAAATTCTATAAGTTTCGCCAATGTGATCAATAATTACTTTTTTTTAGGTAAGTTTTAGCTTGGTGAGCAGTTGTGTAATATAAGTTACTGAAACTCCATAAAAGTGTTAGTACTTGTTTATTGATAAAGCCAATATATTGTGCAGTAACTGATGGCAATATAATGAGGGAAGATTAGGTAAAGGGCAGACAAAAAAGACAAAAAAACAAGCAGCAGCCAAGCACATTTGAAATGCGTG
Organism: Lissotriton vulgaris; assembly: GCF_964263255.1. Classification (NCBI taxonomy): domain Eukaryota; kingdom Metazoa; phylum Chordata; class Amphibia; order Caudata; family Salamandridae; genus Lissotriton; species Lissotriton vulgaris. The sequence continues at coordinate 1,273,069,630 of NC_141696.1, read as the reverse complement.
CAGCCACTGGGAGATTAGGTAAAGTGTGGATGACAAACCAAACAAGCACAATGCAAGCGCTGTGCAGGCAAAACCTAAGAAGCACAACCAATAGAAAAGGAGGAAATTTAAGTGGCAAGCACACCAACCAATGAAAAGTAAGGGCGGGATGTAAGTCCCTATTAATATTAAAGTATAGTGCAAGCGCTCTGCAGGTGAACCCTAAAAATTATGTTGCACCCAGTAACACACAAGAAATGTGCACTGTGGTTCACATCCAGAACTGTGGTAGACTCTGAATTATTATCAGCATTGCACAATGTATTTCATATTCTGATCAGCAGAGCATAACATGGTGCATAGAAGATCTGTACTGTTAAACGTGTTGAACCAAGTCATGTTGCAGCTCTCTGTGTAGCTTCAGGTACCTCACAGTTAGTTGCTAGCTACTGACCGCTGTCTCTGGAGCTTCAGACAGAGAAACACAACTCGTCACCCCATGAAGAAAGGGGAACACGGGAAATTGTTTCATAAACTTTTGATTCTGGAAGTTTCCTTTAGTCCTTGCAGTAATAATTCCGACCAATAAATTAACCTCGGCTAAAAATTAAAGAATGGTCTGACGCAATCTGATTGCTATGTTCTCCGGCAAATAAAAAGGACCTGAAGTGTATAGGCGTCCCTTTCCAGCAGAGAATTGACTCTCGCAGCAGGTTTGAGAATTTGCCTTGTGTGCTTGTGTGCTCAAAGCACCACCAAGAGCACTCTGCTCTCTAGAATTTGTGTACACATTTTATTTGTTGCCTCGAAAAAATATATTCTGCCTCTACTGCGTTACTTGAAGAAAATAAGAGCTAGACGGGTACTATTGGCATTACAGCAATTATCCTCTGCACAGACCTGTTTTCCTGTAACAAGATTTTTACTACTTGCCCTGAGATTAAGAAACAAGCATTTACAATGCAATGGTTTCGCCTTTGGAAAAGTTAGAGCTAATGGCCTTGTAAATGACAAATGTTGTATTTATGTGTTGGCTTTGAAAACAGATAAATAAATGGCATTGTCATTTACATTGCCATTAGCTTAATCTCTCGTAACCTATTTACCCTACGGACGAGCTCAGCAGACAGCAATTACTACCATACACACACACCCAGAGCCACACACACACACACACACACACACACACCCAGAGGCACATACACACACACCCAGAGCCACACACACACACCCAGAGCCACACACACACACACACACACACATCCACCCAGAGCCACACATCCAGCGCCACACACACGCACACCCAGAGCCACACACACACACACCCAGAGCCACGCACACACACACCCAGAGCCACACACACACACACACCCAGAGCCACACACACCCACCCAGAGCCACACACATCCACCCAGAGCCACACACACCCACCCAGAGCCACACACACACTCAGGAGAGCAAGCACAGCGAGGGGGCAGGGAAGCAAGCACAGCGAGGAGGCAGGGAGGCAAGCACAGCAAGGGGGCAGGGAAGCAAGCACAGCCAGGTGGCAGGGAAGCAAGCACAGCCAGGTGGCAAGTTGATTTCTAATCCAAAAGTGATCCAAAGAAAGTCAAAAGGCCTCAAATCCAAAAAAGTGCAGGCAAATGTCAACCTGAGGAGTTATTCTGATAAAAATCATCATTTTCAGAAGGTCTATGCTGCTTGCTAGTGGATTTCTTGTGCAGAATTGCAAATTTTGTAATTTCGCGAGTGCGAGATTGTTGCTGCCCGCCGCACCTACATGTTTGCAATTGGGAACTCTTGCGATGCGTCGCCAAACTCCCGCGGGATCCCGCAGCAAGATCCAAAATGGCACAGCACTCGCAAAATATCGAGAAAAACAACTCGGCAAACGCTGAATGACAGTAAGTGAACGCCGCACGCCGCAATATTGTATCACTAAGAAAAAAAATCCGCTGCGTGCGAATTTGCGGATTTTCGGTAAATTCACGAGAGTTCGCAGATTGCAAGTTTACCGAAAATCTGCAAAATCCGCGAGCGGAACGGATTTTCCGCCCATGCTTAGTGACCACCAGCTACAACGGGCAATGCAAGACCTGCACTTCACTCTAGAACAACTACAGCCCACAATGACACCAAAACGAAGCTACAGCGACCACCATCTCTTATGCCTGATCAGCTCTTCATGCTGTAGCGACGACTGTCAGTGACATCCAGCCTGCTCTTCGCACTTCAATGACAACCACCCACAATGCTCAGCCTGCTAATTGAGGCCCCATACACCGCAAACGTAAGGATTCACCCAATACTTTGAAAGTTACTTTTCAGCAGAACAAATCTGGTCTCTGTATTGACATGCACTCCATTGTGGTCAGCCTGAACTTGTGACTTTACCCCGATCTAGTGCGACCAGATGACTGCCAATGGTGCGTTTTGCTTTTTGGGGTTATTTTGATTCAAAACTTAAAAATTGTGTATCCTCGGTTCTATTGATTGGATTTGTCATTCTGGTACTATTTTATTTATAAAAATGTGTTTTATTTTTCTAAATTGGTTTGAGGTTTTTCTTTTGTTGTTTTCACTTCCTACTGTTTGTGGGCTGCAAAAATACCTTTCATATTGCCTCTAAGTTTAGCCTGGCTGCTTTGTGTCAAGATACCAGAGGATTGAGCACAGGTTAATTTAGTGACTTTTGGTGGTTTCACAACCCTCAGCCAATAACTATGGGGCTGATTCACAAAGGTCACCTGAGATGAAGGTCTAACTTTATGACTTTTGGTATTTGGTATTCATAGAGGTAAATTACGAGTTGTATCTTTACGTCCGCAGTCGGGACAGAATCTACACCCCCGAACTGTACTCTCTGCACTCGGACCATACTCTCTGGCTAGGGCCGTACTCTCCACCTCGAGTCGTAATTTCCAGTTTGGGCCAGATAAAGTGTTATCAATGGGCTGGAAGGCAATTTTTACAAAAAGGAAAATTAGGAATGTGTGATAAATGGCAGAGGAGGTCATGAAAAACAGTTTGGGCAAGGAAAAGTGTATGGCCAGACACTACATCATAACCCAGAAAAGTTTGCTTCTTTGTATCATGATACCATTTTCTCTCCCCACAGTGTTGACTGTGGTGTTAACACTACAGTCAACACTAAGGGCGCTCCCCATAGTGTTGACTGTAGCGTTGACACCGCAGTTAACACTGAGGGGAGCGCAAATTGTGCACTGCATGTATCATGATGCAAAGGAGAAAACTTTTCTGGGATATAATGTAGTGTCCGGCCACACCCTTTTCCCTGTCCAAACTGATTTTTATGTCCTCCTCTACCATTTATTACATGTTCCTAATGTTCCCTTTTCTAAATATTGCATTTAGGCACATTGATTACACTATATCCGGCCCGAGCCGGAGATCGCAGCTTGAGCCAGAGAGTTCGGCCCTCGCTGGAGAATACAGTCCGGGTGCGGAAATTTCGACCCTAGTGTGGACCTAAAGATATGAGTCGAAAATTACGTTTGTGAATACCTAAAGTTGTAAGTAACTTTTGGGAATGCCAAAAGTCGAAAGTTAGAAATTTGGCTCAGGTTACCTTTGTGAAGTAGCCCCCTGGTTTCTTACACTACAGCACACAGTGGGCAAGTCAGAGGCGAGCCTGTCTGTGCCTGTCTGCCCCAGAATGGTAACAGAGGCCAGTTATTACACTAGTGTTCACTGCTACCCCTCAGCTGAGATTAAAACGCTCCGGACACTAGCTACCAAATTACAGGCTGAGACAGTGTATTCTTCAATGACCTATGTATTTTGATTAGCAAGTTGGACCTATGGAAAAGCCTCTTAAAAACCTAACCGGTACTAAAAGTATACATTTAAAGATTAATTTCACCTACTCATATTTTAATGCCCATACTCTAGTTAAAGACAAAGAGGAATTGTTTAATTTACTTATTTGTAACTCCATTAATGTTGTATTAATGTCAGAGAGTTTGTTAACTGAGTCTTTTATTGTCAGTCTTGTACTGACTATCCACCAAAGATTTCTAGTTATGCTATCAAAATAAAATTCACAAGATGGGAGGTGTGGTAGCCATGATAGTTAAAGATAATATTTCGGTTACTGTTCTATTAATCAGCCACTTTAAGGATACTGACATATTATTAGTAGAACGATCTGTCCGCGGAGTTTGATACGGTGTCACACTCCATCCTGACAGACCGACTAGCCGCGGCAGGGATAACTGGAAAGGCACTGAGATGGTTAAAAAACTTCCTAACAAACAGGCGACAAGTGGTCACCCTGGGCCATTTCAAATCAGAAGAGATCCTAATAAATTCAGGTGTACCGCAGGGCTCCTGCCTGAGCCCGACACTCTTTAATGTGTACTTGGCCCCCCTGATTTCCCTCATATCATCCTTCGGTATAGACACCATCTCGTACGCGGATGATACACAACTCATCCTTGTGATGGAGGATGAAACCAGTGAAGCATAAACATGCCATCATCGAGCCCCGCTTAGGGATCAGTTTGCAGCTTGCCTCGCCCTAGCCTCGGCAATAACCACTTTTTCTCCATGAAAGTTTCTAAGTCAGAAAGTAAACTTTCCACCAGGAAAAACCTGGTCTGTGTATCCACGCTCCATCCCTCCATCGTGGTCCCCATAACTTTTGACTTTGACCCAGTCTAACATGACCAGATACCTGTGATTGGCGCTTTATGCTTTTTCAAGCTTTTTGTTATTTCAAACTTTAAAATGTCATCCTTTGGGTTCTACCTTTTGGATTTTTGTTGCTGTGGTGTTATGTAATTCATAACAATATTCTCTATTTTTCTCAATTCTAAATTGGTTTGTTGAATTTTCTTGCGTTTTGTATTCACTTTAATACTGTTTGAGTACTGCAAAAATACTTTACACATTGCCTCTAAGTTCAGCTTGACAGCTTTGTGCCAGGCTACCTCAGGGTTGAGCACAGGTTTATTTAGTGACTTTTGTGGTTCACCCTAACAAGGATTGTGATCATTATATGAAGTGGGGTCTCACTCCCTCAACTAGTATTCCAATTTCTTACATACACAAAATGCCGGGTGGAAATACAAAGTGGGACAACCTCTAAAGGGCCTTCACAAACTCCAGGGGGCTCTTGCCAAAGAAATGTCACAAAAGCAATTTTACTGCCCCTCCCAAAGGTAGCCACACAATAACTCTGAAGCACCTTCACAGATTTATGAGCCAGCCGATACCAACCAACATAACCACAATATGCCTCCCTGTATGTACCTATAATTTACAGCTGGCAAGCAATTATAATAAAAGTCAAGCCGCCTGGCTTTACATAAGGTGTCACTATGTCATAAACAGTAGAATATAAGCCTTTCAAGCACAACAAACATTCCACAATGCTACCACCAACATGAACCTATTTTGAATTTCAATATTAAGATTAAAGAATGATGCTCGAATTTTTCCAATGGGCAGATTCCTACAGTAACTCTCTTTAGAACAAGCACCTGATATTTGCTTAGTTATTAACACCTGTCCCCTATGGGTATATAATCCACTAGCCACACAAGACTTTCAAAACAAAGCTCATTTGGAACTATACAACACTCATCAGAAAGCATAACCTCATAACTCACGGAGGCTGATGCTCAGTTTTAACTGTCAAATATAGTATTTTTATGGAGTTGAGTAAATTGTAAAAAAATGTAATACGACATATCCTTTAGGCTTATGTTTCATTTTAATCGCATATGTCTTTTCTTGTTCATTGAATGTAATGTTACTCTCGAGAAATAGGTATGAATGCTTGCTCCCGAACCACTACAATGGAATTACTATAAAACTGGGAAGCACTCTGATACCCTAACGGGTCACGTTCCCGCTATGTAAAACACTATAAATAAATAAGTAAATTGAATAAATTAACAAGCACTGGTAAATTCTAAAGGTTTCGCCAATGTGATCAATAATTACTTTTTTTAGGTAAGTTTTAGCTTGGTGAGCAGTTGTGTAATATAAGTTACTGAAACTCCATAAAAGTGTTAGTACTTGTTTATTGAGAAAGCCAATATATTGTGCAGTAACTGATGGCAATATAATGAGGGAAGATTAGGTAAAGGGCAAAGAAAAAAAACAAAAAAACAAGCAGCAGCCAAGCACATTTGAAATGCGTGCAGCCACTGGGAGATTAGGTAAAGTGTGGATGACAAACCAAACAAGCACAATGCAAGCGCTGTGCAGGCAAAACCTAAGAAGCACAACCAATAGAAAAGGAGGAAATTTAAGTGGCAAGCACACCAACCAATGAAAAGTAAGGGCGGGATGTAAGTCCCTATTAATATTAAAGTATAGTGCAAGCGCTCTGCAGGTGAAACCTAAAAATTATGTTGCACCCAGTAACACACAAGAAATGTGCACTGTAGTTCACATCCAGAACTGTGGTAGACTCTGAATTATTATCAGCATTGCACAATGTATTTCATATTCTGATCAGCAGAGCATAACATGGTGCATAGAAGATCTGTACTGTTAAACTTGTTGAACCAGGTCATGTTGCAGCTCTCTGTGTAGCTTCAGGTACCTCACAGTTAGTTGCTAGCTACTGATCGCTGTCTCTGGAGCTTCAGACAGAGAAACACAACTCGTCACGCCATGAAGAAAGGGGAACATGGGAAATTGTTTCATAAACTTTTGATTCTGGAAGTTTCCTTTAGTCCTTGCAGTAATAATTCTGACCAATAAGTTAACCTCGGCTAAAAATTAAAGAATGGTCTGACGCAATCTGATCGCTATGTTCTCCGGCAAATAAAAAGGACCTGAAGTGTATAGGCGTCCCTTTCCAGCAGAGAATGGACACTCGCAGCAGGTTTGAGAATTTGCCTTGTATGCTTGTGTGCTCAAAGCACCACCAAGAGCACTCTGCTCTCTATAATTTGTGTACACATTTTATTTGTTGCCTCGAAAAAATATATTCTGCCTATACTGCATTACTTGAAGAAAATAAGAGCTAGACGGGCACTATTGGCATTACAGCAATTATCCTCTGCACAGACCTGTTTTCCTGGAACAAGATTTTTACTACTTGCCCTGAGATTAAGAAACAAGCATTTACAATGCAATGGTTTCACCTTTGGAAAAGTTAGAGCTATTGGCCTTGTAAATGACAAATGTTGTATTTTTGTGTTGGCTTTGAAAACAGATAAATAAATGGCATTGTCATTTACATTGCCATTAGCTTAATCTCTCGTAAATGTGAGACCTATTGTACCCTACGGACGAGCTCAGCAGACAGCAATTACTACCACACACACACACCCAGAGCCACACACACACACACACACACACCCAGAGCCACACACACACACAGAGCCACACCCACACACCCAGAGCCACACACACACACACACACAGAGCCACACACACACACACCCAGAGCCACACACACACACACACCCGGAAGCACATACACACACACCCAGAGCCACACACACACACCCAGAGCCACAAACACACACACACCCAGAGCCACACACACACACACCCAGAGCCACACACACACACACACCCAGAGTCACACACACCCACCCAGAGCCACACACACCCACCCAGAGCCACACACACCCACCCAGAGCCACACACACACTCAGGAGAGCAAGCACAGCGAGGGGGCAGGGAAGCAAGCACAGCGAGGGGGCAGGAAAGCAAGCACAGCCAGGTGGCAGGGAAGCAAGCACAGCCAGGAGGCAGGGGAGCAAGCACAGCCAGGGGAAGGGGAACCAGGGCGCGGGGGAGCAAGCACAGCCAGGGGGCAGGGAAGCAAGCACGGGCAGGGAAGCAAGCACACCCAGGGGGCAGGGAAGAAAGTACGGGCAGGAGGCAGGGGAGCAAGCACAGCCAGGGGGCATGGAAGCAAGCACAGCCAGGGTGCAGGGAAGCAAGCACAGCCATGGGGCAGGGGAGCAAGCACAGCCAGGGGCCGGGAAGCAAGCACAGCCAGGGTGCAGGGAAGCAAGCACAGCCAGGGGGCAGGGAAGCAAGCACAGCCAGGGGGCAGAGAAGCAAGCACAGCCAGGAGGCAGGATAGCAAGCACAGCGAGGGGGTAGGGAAGCAAGCACAGCCAGGGTGCAGGGAAGCAAGCACAGCCAGGGGGCAGGGAAGCAAGCACAGCCAGGAGGCAGGGAAGCAAGCACAGCCAGGGGGCAGGGAAACAAGCACAGCCATGTTTGCAGTGCTTAGCTATTCTGAACAAACCATTGGTATCCGGCCTGCCACTCAAACGAAAACAACTCCCAGAATACCTTCTATGAGCATTGGTACCCAGGAACCTGCACTAGCCTAACTGACTTGATAAAGTAACAGTGACCAAGTGGTCTCACTAGTGGTGTGACACCTTGAGCCAGTTCAGACCTTTTATACAATCGCACTTTTGACTCTGGGAATAGTGAGTCGTTGACTTAGGACGTTCTGAGAATGTGAGGTTTGCTGAAACCGAGGAATGAGCTTCTTGCGTCTGTTCCAGGTTCTCAACCTTATCTGGTTCGGCCGCCTCTGGCGCTTTGTGGTCACGCAGAATGCCAACAAACAAAGGCCTCTTACAGTAATTGCTGAGTGGCGAGTATAGGGTGTCGGCGCTGCAAGGGCACAGGACACAGGCTGTTGAAGTAAAAGTGCGGGGCAGGGACGGCGGAGCGCAGGGGGGCATGAACAACAGGGACCCGGGTCAGGAGCGTGTTATTGCTTCAGACAGTCTCCGCATCCTGGCCGGTGGACATTGTAAACCTAGACACAAGGGTTGTTTGAGGGGAGCCTGCCAGATTGACAATGTAAATGTGTAACACGCACACATCCCGAGAGAGCGGGCGGTCGGCGGTTGGGAGAGCGCTGGCTTGGGGTCGGTCGCACGGAGATTGAGTTTCGTCTGAATTAGATCAGATCTGTGGGAAACGGCACCTCCCAAATACACACTTTCGGGCAGCTGTGCTCCACTATTAAGGGCATCTCGCAGGAGCTAACTGCGAACTTAATTACTGTCTAACTCACCACAAGATGCGTGCCAGCATCTACCGTCTGCAGCTCCTGCGATTAAAAGGCTCCACCGGCCATAAACTATTTTAGGAGAGGGAGTTAGAACCCAAGGATGTCAGCAAGTTCCTATTCCTTTCTGTTTAAAGTGAGCCAAAGACTTTGAAGAGGTACAGAAAAGGGAGTTTGGTTTTTCGGAAGCACTTAAAGTGGCACTGGGGGGCTTGGTGGCGCTATGTAAACTAGCTAATGAAACCTCGTGTTTGACTCTATGCTGCTATCAGCAAAAAACAAGATTGCGGTACAGTTAGAGCATATAAATACATATAATGGATTAAACAGCTGAGTGCAGTAGATTTGCTTTTCAGCTTCGACCACTTCCATGGAGATCGATCCGCCCGCCCCAGCTCCTCGAAAAAATGGCGGCCGCATTGCCGAGAAAAAAAATTAATAAACAACCGCCCCACCGCCGCATGACGATCGCAAAGGGGCGGGATGAGTAAAAATCGCCGGAACGCCCACGAATCTGCTCCGGCAATGACGGACAGATCGCTCTTCCAATGGCTAGCCTCCATTTATGGAGCTAGCCAATGGAAGAGCAGGTGGGACAAAGCCCCCGTACTGTTCTGAAATAAGATTTCGCCTGCACGAAACGCTGCTGCGCAGCTGTTCGCCAGGCGAAACCTAAAAAATGTGGTTAATTCAGCCTCATGAATGGTACCTTTAAGTATTTCTCTCCTTGCTGTGTAAAGAGGGCTCTCGATATAGGGGCTGAGTATGATGTTGGACGGACCGCAACTGACTGATCATCGGTTGCGGCCCGGCCGTCATTTGCCCCTGCGCTCTGCCCGCCACATTTCGAGGTGGAGATACTTTGGAACTTCAGTAATGCTCATGATCCCGGTGCAGCCAGCCTAGGCTCCACCGTCGAGATTATGATCTCATTTTCCAACATCCTTTCCATGACGGCATTTCCAGCATGGAAAGGCTGTCAGAAAGACTTTGGGGGCCCCTAGCAGTGCCCTCTGGCCCTCCACTATGGGGCTAATGCGGTGCAGGGATGTTTCAAAGTATCCATTTTACAATGGCCGCTTGTGCTGCCCGCCTTTTCCGCCCATTGCACAAGCTGCCATTAATAAATGGATGTTTCTGACCGCCCATATGGTGGTCACATCCTAATACTGAGGTCGAAACCTCCAAGTGAAGATCAGGCGGTTCCAAATTACTATGTCCACCTGACATCGTAATGAGCCCCTTTGTGTTTTTAAGTTGTCAAGTCTTTACTGTCTGTATTGTTATAAATCTTAGAGATAGTTTTCATATTATATGGATTTCGTTTTTTTATTTTAATTACAACTTTATGCTTTAGATAGGTACAACATTGATTATGTTTGCACTTTTTTTTTAGCATCAGGTTGCATTGATCGGTCACTGATAATCTTGTTCACAAGCGTTATGTTTTAATATAATCTTCCCATGGCATCATCAACCTAGTCTGTTGTGCACATATTTAAACTTTTTATGACTGTTTTATATGTTATGTTCCTGACTATATATATTTGTACTAGACTGTGATAGTTAAATAATTGTAATGCACCTGTGTTTTTGTTGTGCTTTTATGGCTATTCCCTGGCCAAATAAAGATATTTGACTGACTGACGGGCCTATGTGATGTCTTGTATTGGGTTAAGGTACTGCAGTCGGCTACATAAAAAACATTCACCTCAAGCAAGGTACAGCAGAGTGCACTGGGGAAATTTTGATTGCAGCTTTTGAAGGGCATGAACAGCCTAAGGTGCTACAGCCTGCAATGGAAAGTCCAGATTGCAACTTTTGAACGGCAGGAAAATGACTGCCAATGCTTCCTTAGAAAAATGTGAGCTATTGTCTTTGCCAATGCTTGTTTCCATTTAGTTTGAAAACACTAAAATAGCTAATATTTCTCCTTTCTGGGCCTATGTAAGATGTCTCTCTAAGGTTTTTCTGGGCACTGTTTATTCTGAAACCTCTTTCAGTGCTGTGCGTTTTCTACTTCATCTCCCTCTTTTGATATTTGGTGCCTGTCTTTATCTGAGTCTCATGGAGTTTCAGTACACATTACTTACAAGTTAACCATTGGACTGCAGTGGCTGTCTTCACGACACTATCCAAATGTCCATTTGGCAAATTAACACATATTTCCAATTCCATATCCCAATCTTTTTTGGGTTCCGGAGTAGCGTGCTACTCTCCAAAAAGCGCTTTGACGCCCCTTTAGGGGTAGTAAACGCTATATAAATACAATTACAATTTCTAAGTGCAACGGTTTCTTAATCTGATACATTTTATTTTGTCCAGTCACTTACATGCTGTATAGACTGTACAGGCTTTGAGTATATCACACGGGACTTTAAACTTTTCGCTTTCTATTTATTGCACATGTCAGAGTAGTTGCGTTTTGAGGGTGTGGTAAAGTGAATCAAAAGTGAATATGCAATTAAAAAACACTTTAAATGAAAAAATTACGATTTCTACCTGAGCGGGGGCTGTGTGCTACGTAACAGTTATTTGAGCATTGGTTCCTCGGGGTGTCATGCATGGAGCGGCGGAGCAGGCTGTTTAGTCACTGAGTAAAATTAGCTTTGTCCGTGCAGCCAGTGGGCTGGAATGCAAGACGTCGCCAAACATGTGAACACATTTTCTTCCAATGATTGTTCCCGGGCCAGGCTCGAAATATCTCCCACTCCTGGTTTGAAAGTGGCGGACAAGTCACCTACTATCGCCGCGCCTCAGCTCGGAGGACACGTTTTTACCGCCCGGATTTCTGACAGAAAACAGAGGTACGTGGTAAACAAATATCTTTTCGCCAAGTTTTGCTTCGTCAGTGACAGCGAACAGCTGTTGAACTGCAGACTGCTCACTGCGTTCTTTTCCTACGTCTGAAATCTCTGGTTGCGTTTAAGATTATTTCCATCTGGTACCGGTTGTTTGCACTTCTGTTGAAGGTCCGTCTGTGGTTTCCCGTGGAGAGACGGCCGTCCACGTGTATCACATTTCTCCAGCAAAATGCCTGTTACGTTTGGGTTTTATAGACTATTGTAGTTTGTTACATCTTTTCGTGGGGTGAAAAAATTATCTTTGTGCAGAATGCATAATTTGAGATTACATTTTGCAAACATATGTATGCGACATTAGTTTTACGGTTGTTATAATTCAATTTTTTATAGCAAATAAAAAGCATCCGACGTCCAGCGCAATGAGCCGTCAAAGCACTACCCTTACTCTTTCTTAAATTGAGAGTGTTGTTATGAAGAAGAGGTTCAAGAATTGGGGCACATAATATATGCCGGATTTGACTGTATTCCGCCTCTACTGTATGTACTCTAGCGTGTTGTAAATACTATCCAGAGAATGCTGTATTTTTTTGACATGCATATATAGATACAAAGAAGTCTCTCAAGTGACATTTCTCTGTTGAACTGTTTCAGCCCTTTGCCACACTGACATTGTCTGATAACCCCACAACTTTCACTAGAACTTACTTCTAGCTGGAATAAGAAATTTCAAGGCCCTTCTACTGTTCTCAATACACAAACTACGACGTGCAGAAAGAAAGGTGAAAGTCTCAAGTCTGTTAACTGAGTACGAGTCTGGGGGGGGGGGGGGGGGGGGGGGGGGGGGTCTGCTTCACAGTTTAGAACCAGGGAAGTGCCGAAAGGAGCACGCGATATAAACACTGGTCTTGAAAGGCTGCTCGCAGGATGGGCATTTCGAGGCAACATTGGTACGGTTGCATTTGCTATCTGTGGTGCACACTGCATGGTGACTTTCTTAGGGCGACTATTGTGACCTATATAGTGCAGTGTATGAATGCACATTTAACTCGAAAGGCGCTCCACTTTAGAATCCCCAATGATAATATAAATGCTGAAAACACAGTATTACACAAATGCCTACACCACGTTAATACAAACAAGTGGTTAGGGAAGTTTGAATGCTACGGACATTTTCTGTTTAAAATTTTAGGTGATTTCTAGTGGCCACATAGCATAGTTTACATTTGAGACCTGGTTTGCCCTAGACATGGCATTGGTTGTTACTTTGTGATTTAGTGGGTGGGAAGTGAGAAACCTCAGTATATAAAGGTAGTTTTAGGCCTCTATTTGTTCATATTCTCCTGTTTGTATTCAACTGTATGAATGTCCGTCTAAATCTTGGCACTTCAAGATGTAAGGAAACCTATGTAGGACAGTTAGCAAATTATGGATAAGAATAGATGTAATAAATGTAATGTAAAAATTTGAAAGTGTATTTGAAAATGTTAGAGTTTCTGCTCCTGCCTGCCTTCTACTCAATCACTTTTAGAAAGATATTGCTTCCAGCGTAGCCGGACATATTGTTTGTTATGCTGCTCCTTCTAGCATGCTTGCTGTTTCTCAAGACCTGTCTGCTCTTTGTGTCATAATCCTGCTCTTTGCAGTACCTCGACTCTGGCTTTTCATGTTGCTCAAAGCCCCTGAATAAGGAAATACTCACTGAATGAATGAAGAAGGGAGATCCTCACTGAATGTCTTATGTTGTCTCTTTATTATGCCTCACAAGAGCTTCATTAAATGATGCACGTTGGATGTTGTTTATTTACTGTTCGTTCCCAGTGACAATGACAATGACAATACTTTATTTGAGTGATTGATAAAAATCAATACAAAAGGAGAGCAATTAAAAACATATTTAAAATTGAATAAAATAATGTATGTGTAGGAAGCATGTGCAACATGGGACCTTCCACCGGTTAAAAGTCAAGTTATACCACGATCGTTCCCAGTGGTTATACTCAGTTTCAAACAATGGACAGTCTGTGGTGCAGGCATACCATATGTAGCACAGGCGAATACATACCTAGGCCTATGTCCAATATTTGACAAAGATTGTACTCGTGGTCACATCTGAAAATAAATATGTATGTATACTGTATTCCATTCAGCTGAAATCAAAGATCTTGTTACTGGCTGTCTATTACTGTACTCACACTTTGTAAGCCATAACAGTTGTCTTGACCATATGTTGAGCTACTTTGAGACCGGTGAGTGGTGTTTCGGCTGCAAGTCTGTGATCTAACTCTGAGAACCCATTGATCACAACAGCTCATCTCTGTCTTCACTTCCAATGCATTTTAAAACATTCCTGTGATGTCTCCACACCCACTATTTGCCGCGTCATGTCTATTTGATAGAGCTTGGAATGTAAGTCTCAAATATACAGGGCCAACTGTCCCATTTCTCCAAAGGTTTTGAGGAATCGTCATTTGGAAAGAATGGATATGACTGAATCCCTAACTAGAGAAAAAGATTTTCCAGCTCAGTCTCAGGAGAAACTCAGAAGCCTGATAAGCAACACTTTTTACCTCAGAGTTCAGATGTAATGGAAGATCCACAAACCAGTGTGTGAAGTGGCAAGCACAGTGAAGAATCAGTGCGCAGAATTTTCTCCTGCACCGGATTCATATGGTGGAAGATAAGTGCCTTTGTGGATTCATTGTTCAAGTTGACACTTCATTCACATGTCAAAGGATTTTCCATTACATCTCATCTCTAAATCAGGCCATTACCCTTCCTACGATGGGTGGTAGATCCTTCTCCTACCTGGCAGCTAAGACCTGGAGCTCACTTCCCACTCACCTCCGCCTTACTCAGAACCACCTAGCATTCAGAAAGCAACTCAAAACTTGGATATTCGACAAATAATTCCCCACCCTTTTTCAAGCGCCTTGAGACCCTATGGGTATGTAGCGCGCTATATAAATCTCTTGACTTGACTTGACATACTGGTTGCTTTATAAACAAAGTCTAAAGAGAATTTGTATTTCTGCCTTTTATCCTCCCAGATATTCTGTGTATCATCTCAGACACATTGGTCTGCTGTACACTGCATCTACTATGGCATAATTTCCTATTCCATTTTTTCAAACTATGAACACATTGTAATAGTAATACTAATAGTTTCAGATTTTTAACTTTATATGTTCTGTTTGGTTGCCAATTGTTTATACTAGAGCGTGTGCACAAAATATACACATAGTGCTCATTTACAATGATTTTCATGTGTTAGACCTGGCATCTTTTTGGGGTGGTCTTTCCTGATGTTTTTGCCTACTGACATCATGTTTGGGCCTTGTTTTGATAGCCTGAGGACTTTCAGTGCATTTGACACTGCCATTCAGTGCCAAAGCGCTGTGCTTGTCATATACATACTGGTGATTGGTGTATACACGATTGGATGATTCAAGTTAGCTGTAAGATCCTTGTCTAGGGGTAAGACATATATCCAGGGCATGTACCTTGAGTGTTCCTCCGTGGGCCTGCAGCACTGGTTGTGCCATCCACAGAGGTAGCTTATCGATAGTGCCACAGGTTTGCCCTGGTGGGGCCTGTGTGCACAGATTACTGTTACTCAGCTTGGCATTTAAAAAGCTATGTGCCAAGGTTCTGCATGCATATTGCTATATCAACGTTCTCCCTGGGGACAGTATGTGGTGTTGGGAAGAGGAAGGGCATGTGCACGTGTGCTTAACATGCAAGGGTTGTCAATGGCACCAGATAGTGTGTTCTGTACGACAAGGCCTGCTTCTCGCATTGGATTAGCCTGGGGAAAGGTAGGGAAAGGCTATTAAGCAGTATTTTCCATGTGCAGAATAATAGAAGTGTAGTGTTTAAAATCTATGAGTTCGTAGTGGTGTTTTCTCTCCGGTAGTGGGAGTGGACCGACATTAAGGGGGTCATTAGGATGGTGGGCGGACCTTGTCCGCCCGCCATCCTATCGTGATATAGGAACACCCGCCATAAGGGCGGGGGTCCCGTGGGGGCCATTAGGATGCAACTGCCACAGTGGCGGGCGCATCCTACTTCCTGACATTGTGGCAGGCGGCGCACTTAGCACCGCCTGCCACAATGCCAGGAAGGCATGGCGTGCACTTCCATGCACAACATGGCATGCACCGCGGGTGCTTGCCATGTTGTGCATGATCGCATCTTCAAAGGCCATTGTGGATATAATAACTGGGGCTGCGGCCTCAGAAGTTAGAGGCGCTTTTGGATTTTGAACTAAACTTTGCTTGTTTGAGGCTGGGACATCGACAAAAGGAATTATTAGGGCAGGAGGGACAGCAACTGGATAATCTGCAGATTTGTGATGGCCTGGAGCTTCTCGTGCTCCAGGAAGGTGGATTTTGCCTAGACATTGCTGGCCTGCAGCTAAGTGCAAACTGTTGTGGCCTGGGTCCCTAAATATTCTCCAAGGGCAGGTTAGCTGGCCTCCTGTCAACGAGATCCCAGGGACACAAAGGAACTCTCAGTTTCCATAAGCCTGAAAGGACTGTGCAGGGTGCAGTGAAAACGTGTGGAAGGGATTGTCGGTTGGGACAAGGACAGTCCTGACTGTACAGAGGAGTGTGCGTGTAAAGATAAGCAGCCCACCTGAGGTGCCAGGACATGATGAGTTAGAGGAGTGCGAGGAAAGCTTGGTACCTGTGCTTGCAAATAGGAGAACTGTTCTAGCTTGCTCTCTGGAGTGTGTGGTGCTTGAGGGGTGTTGAGAGACCTGAGCTGGGAACTGAGACTGTCTTCGACTTCCAGATCTGAAGGATGATAGAACCTGACATCATGGTCTCCCTCCGAGGTCACTGGCTTCCTCTCCCTGGACCCACGACACCAGGTACTTTCTTGTGGAGAACATTGTGACTGGGCCCAAGGGGTTTCATTGTGACTTGTGGGCACCTATGGCTGGCTGTCGGAAGGTATGGCAGCTCGCACCTCCGCTTGAGGGGAAACATTTCTCCAGACTTGGAAGTGCACCAGCTTCTTGGGTCACAACATTTTGTCTACGTGGGGTAGTGATCCAGCACTAGTGCAGATGCCGCTGGGCACTTGGAGGTCTAATCCGGATGGGTGAAACTAAGTAACTATTTCTCTCCATTTTAGGTGGTTCCAACAATCTAATCAACATGGCTTCAGCAGGTGCTGTGTGTATCGTTGGCTGGTGTAGTTGAGTGACTGAGGGTCTTGGTCACAAGGCATAGTCAAAAACCTGTGATTGATTAACCATTGCAACTGTTGGGGATTGCGATATCATGGAATGTTGTGTTGGATCAATACCTCTGATTAGGGCATGTGTGCTCATGCCATTTTGCTGCTAATGGGAAAGTTTGATAATGCATATAACTGTAAAGTGTATATACAATGTGTATTTCGTTTTCATTTCATTGTGTGCGTAATAGAAAGACCTATGTTTCATGCATACGCAGAGTGTAGCGAGGGTCGTGTTGTGCCAATACTTTACAATTTGGACCTGAGGATAAGCCTGACTACTTGGTGCCAAGCTACCTTAGGGTGAGCACAGGTTATCGGGCACGTGTATCGTACTTATCCTGTTTAGGACAGTGGATTCGGACTGGATTCAATACATCCCAGCCAGCCGGAAACTGCTGGGTTTAACACCATGGGTATCATACACAGCCTGGGTGAAGGACAATGTCCATGTGCAACAATATTAAAACAGTGCAGATGTGACTCTTCAAATAGCATGTAGCCTGTCAAGAGCATTGTGAGAAGTTGGCCTGATATATAATGTTCACTATTCTAGTGAGCACTTTGTATCAGTCCAAACAACCCTTATTGATGATTGGTTGTAAGTCAACCTTATAGACCAGCTATCCTAGTAGCATGGATATGAGCAGTCTTCGGGCTAAACTCTAGAGGGCGTGTTAAGCCAGCTGTTATACCATCACATATACCCCTTGAACACCAAGTGAAAGGACACCACACAAGTGTTATGAAATTAAACAGTGTATTTATTTAGATCACAACAGCCCTGTACTCTTTATGAGGACAGGGTACTAAGCACACAACAAAACTCTTTCGAAAATACTTTAAGTTGCACAATTTACACAAATGCCCGAGGGGCACGAAAAACCATATACTCTAAAAGTGGAATGCGAAATTACTAGCAGGTAAGTACTGGACTAATAGGCTTTGGAATCGCTAGGACTTGACTACTGAACCTTCAGATTACTAGCAGGAGGCCTAGGGGACTCGGGTGCAGAGTGTGCACTCTCACGCGGGATGCGGGACAAAGTCTATGGATGCTAGAATTTACAAAGTTAGTGTTCTCGGGCGAACCCGACTAGTTAGGCTGAAAACGAAAAAGGATATGGACCCTTGGATAGTGAGGCTATGCTGGGGCACCGAAATGCCGAAGTTACCTAGCCCAAGGGCTGCGGCTGCATAGGTCTGGAAAGACGTCGGGAATCCTCGTTGCAGCCTATGGAGCCTGAAAGAAGAAGTTGCTGGCAGGCGACCAGTGAAGATTGTTCGGTGGATCCAAGCCTGGATCGAAGATGGAAGACACCTGTAAGCAGAGGGGACCAAGTTCTGAATCACTAGCCAGTGATTAGATGGGCACCAGGATGGCACCGGCTGAAGTCACCTCGACCAGGTGAGTGGGCGACGCTGGGCTCTGCAGTCTCACGGACCAGGAGGCGTTGTCGGCGACCAGGATGGAGGTGCGAGCTGTCCCACGATGGTTGCTGCTGTTGACGTTGCTGGACCCAGGATTGGGGCAACACGTCTTGGCAAATTCAAGCCCACGCGGTGGACTCAAAATGGCGTCTGGAGTGGACCAGGGGGGTCCGGGGTGCTCCTCTTTTGGAAGGGAGCAAGGGCCAGTCTGGGGCAACCAGACCAGCTGTGATGATGTCGTCGGTCGTCGTCGGGAAGGCCACAAGCCAGCGGGCTAGTAGCCAGTCAACGCGGTGAGCAGCAAAAAGCAGAAGGGCCCCACGCAGATCTGGTGGATGCTGGAGGGCTGAACTTTGGTGCTGCAGCTGCTCAGGGTTGGGGCTTCTCGGACCCCAAAGCACTCACTCGAGGATCCCTCGGTGGTCGTGCTGGATAGAAGTCGTGCAGTTCTGATGATGGCCAGTCCCTCGAGGTCTCGTCGCACCCACGGATCTCAGCTGAGCTGTAGACGTAGGTAGAGGTCAGAGGTGCCAGGGAAGCCAGGTCTCGTTGTGCTGGTCAGTCGGATTCCGGAGGAAGGACGTGCAGCAAACCGCAGTGTTCTTGGATGGTACCTGCGGGTGCAGGGTGACTACTCCTTAGTCACAAGGGAGAAATCTTGAGAAGAAGTCGAGAGTTCCTTTCGTAGTAAGTAGTTTCAGGATTCAAAGATGATCTACTTTGGAAGGTTCCCCGCTCCTGCCTTTATCCTAAAGAAAGGGGTGGGTACGCAACTAGGTCCTTCCCTAGGGGTGGGACCAGGAAGGGGGGTGGTTACACCCCTCTCCCATGCCGGACTTTCCCCAGCTCAGGGGCTGGTGTGCCCCTGGAACTGGTTCTAGCCGGCAGATGCATAGTGAGCACCAGGGTGCCACTTGCAGTCACCTTCCTCTAAAGCCCTGCCTACCCAGGATACACAAAACCCTGTCTGGGATGGTGCTAGCACCGCCCCTGACAGGAAACCCTTTGTCCAAGCTCCCCTCGCTGGAAGGACTCCCAGCTGCAGGGGGTCAGACTTGTGTCTGTGGTGGCAGCATCCATTTTGTGATGCTGAGGCTTGAGTTAACTTTAACCGGGGTTCACAGTTACATACATGTCGTGTCCCTCTAGAAGGGTGGAATGCTAACCCCGTCGCCAGAATTGGCGAGGGGTTAGTATTCCAATTCGTATGACACCTTACTCGACATGTTTTGATAAAGCGATACCAAAGATAGCATATAACCGCAAGGATTATAATGCACTTAAGAGTACATGGTATGCGTTATCATGGAACAGCTATTAGGACTTTGTTCCGCAAGCTGCAAACGGGCTCAGCTCATGCCAGAGCACCATCTCACACGATTCCAAGCACTCTGCCTTCAGGATTGTCAAGGCCTGCCATAGGAGTGACTGATAGGAATCTGTGTGTCCATTTTAGGGTTAGATATAGGCATACTATATCTAAAGCAAAGGGTGATTACACCACCTTGCCCCAGCTGTCGTGCAGCCAGTTGTGTCAGATTTGGATGGCCAGCCAGGGGTGGCATAATACATGCTGCAGCCCCTGGTAGGCCCTGGGTACACCTATGCCCTGAGTTACGGTGTCTGATAAGGTGGCCCAGTACCAATTGGTAAATGCACCTAAGGTACACGTGTCAATTTAGTGAGAGAACAGCAAGGCTGTGGGTCTGATTAGCAGGCCCACAGCCAGAGAAGTCGTAAACCAGTGAAGCAAAAAGCAAAAATCTGGGGTGATCATAGGATTGCAGACCCTACTCTCCTACAAGCATGGTCAAGGTGCCAATGGACATATGATAAAAACAGATGTTGGGACTATGTTGATGCATTTTCCTGTCACAAACACATTCTTACAGTGATGGCACCCCAGCAAAATACACAATGCACAAAATTATGATCCAGCTCTTTATCTAGCATCTTTGAGCGTAGTGCACTTGTAAGAAAACAGGATGTGACATGTGAAGCCCCCAGTTTCCTTTGCTTTTGAAACCCTGGTTTTTGAACCTCTGCTGTGAATACGCCTTCTAAAATATGTCTCTTTAACTATAAAACTCTGATTAAAATTGATTTGAGCTGAACAGTTAGTACCAATATTCTAAAATATGGTCACTTTCTGTGTTCTTCTGAGGTAAAGGGCTTTCAGGAGGTTGTGTCACTTGTGTGGGACAAGTATTCAGAAGCATATTCACACATGTGGGGGCTTGGCGAAGGAGTACCTGTCTAACTCAGTCTGAAATCTGCACACAAGTAGCTCTTTGCATAGATGAAACCCAAGCTAAATTGGTTGTTACCTGAATTCAATAGGAAAGATAAACAAATATAAATAAGAAATGGCCCAAGTGTTCCAAATGTAAATCTATAGTACTTAAATTGTTTAGTACTTTGTAAATAAGCGTCCCTTAAATGTAATTTTTGGTTGGCATAAGCTGCAAGGATCTCCTTATACATCAATTATTGGGTCACTAACATATACAATGTGTCCATTTCACTCTTTAAGCTTTCTTTCATGTATTAATAAGTAATGCACTTTTCTCTTAGCCAGCCTATGTGTGATCCATGTTTTGAGGTCACCTCCTCCATAGCACAGCTGGCATATCAAGACACGCTGAGAAAAATTGATCCTTCTTGAACGGGCTTAGACTTCTCTTGACAGATTTAGGCAGAGGATGAACTCTCCATAGCTGTTAGTAGCACCTCCCTGTAAAGTACCCTTCAAGAAGTTCCCACATTAATCAAAGGAAGACCTCTGGCTCCAGTCACCAGAGGAGATTTGCTTGAAGTCTTGGAAAGAACAAAGGAGGGTTGGGTGTGAACAGCTTCAGCTCAGGAAAGTGGTATTCTGTGATTCTAGAGGGGCCTAATATTTTTAATTTTTCCCAGAATACTGAGAAAGGCATGAGACACCAACGAGCTGTCAATTAGAGGTGGAGAAATGTTGTGGTATCACTGAATTGGATTGGTGACCCCCAATGCTCTAGTTCTTCCCACCACCACTTTTGATCCCTTCCATGGGGGCAAACAACTAAACAGAATCAGAGAAGAAAGAATATGGAGTGCTCCACCCTGTGCTTGTATTCATGAAAACTGTGGACCACTGTTCTCTTCTCAGGGTCAAAGGCATTAGCTACCTGATTCCTTCTGAAGACCAGCGGAAGGTGGACTTGTTGGGGACCTTGAAGGAAGTGGGTCCACTGGTCTGCGGTTGGACTGGTCTTCCTATGATGCCGTGAGGATTGGGCACCATGACCCTTGCTTAATACACAACACCTTGCATCTGGTGAGCGCATGTAGAGAAGGTGATCTGCCATGCAAGGTCTGTCTGGAGAACCCCATGTATAGAATCCCTCAAAACTGGACAGGATGGCGCGTCCAGGAACCTTCATTCAATCTGCTGCTATGGAGAAGACAGACTCGTGCCAGAGGCTGTAGAAAGGCAGCCAGAAATTCTAGCCATGAATAAATTCTAGAGGTCAGGAGACTCCTGAAGCTGGCCTTTGGCTGGTTGTATGCCACAACCAGAATACACTTCTCAAACATCCATAGAAATTGAGCCAGTGGGGATCAAGATATCTTAAACCATAGTAATGACCTAGCTGAGGGTGTCCTTCAGCAGGGGCCACTTGTAGGGGTGAAGATATCCCATACATTATATGTAAAATCCCGCTGGGGAGTCCATGACTAATTGAGTCCTTCCAAGTGGACAGGAGTCCTCCTGCATTAATTTCAAGATATCGCAGAATCCAGACTTCCCCATGTCACTAGGAAGATGTTGGCTCCTGGGATGGAAGCTCTTGAGCATCATGAGAGAATCTGAAACACAGAGTAGTGAGTAAAGAATTGTTTGTACAAAGTTACCATACAACAGAAATTATTTTGGAAGGAAGTAATTGTAGTGCGAATTAAAAAACATTACATAGGTTCATTGTAATTACAGTCATAATAATAAATGTATCACATTCTTATACACATATTTATATAATCCTTAAAAATTCATACCGACCCTTAAGTTGCCAAGTTGCCAACATGTATTACGAGGAGTGAAAAACAGTTTCTTTGGGGAAAACAAACTTCAGAAGGAATATTAGAGCAGTACAAGCCAGAGGAACTCAAAAACATGTGATATTAAATGACTATCCTGGTTTGACGTTTTTTTCCTCAAAATCCAATAAGCAACCTTGTTGGCATGTATGGTATTGCACTACACTGCTTAAATATTTGAAGCAGGGTTAAGACTGATTGGCATATGGTTGTGTCCATACTGGAAAGGCATGGTGAGCAAAAAGACTTGGGCCCATATCTATGTACTAGCGATAAACGTTTGACATTGTTCAGCATTCTGTCCATCAATCGTTCTTTCTGTACTTGTCACCGCAAGTGGGACTGGTATGCCCAGACTTGGGTCCCGTGCTCACCATTTCACTGGAGTCAAGCTAGCCTGGCTGTTGAAGGGTGATACCCTGAAACCGGTCCCAGCATGCTTGTTTCTGGTCTACGGAGGACCTTGCTTGGCAGTTCAGGCTGGACTGTTGCCATGAGGTGCAGAGTCAAGACTGATTTGCATATAGCTGGATCCGAACTGGAAAGGCACTGTGATCAAAAACACTATGGATTCAGGCCCAGATCTCTGTACTGGGGCGATTGTTTGACATTGTTTAGCAGTCAATCCATCAATTGTTCTTTTTGCTCCTGAGGTGAAATACATCAGTTAACACAACAGTGGCCAGGACCTACTTATTGCTTTTTGTGCACTAACCAGTCTCCTCGTGGCAAAAGATTATGCAAGACTGCTTAGCTTGAATTTTTGTGAATTTTTTATAATCCAAAATTCAGGAACATGACACATTTCATCTACGTAGTTAACATTTCACCAAGAACTCCTTTATTTACACATTTAGGTTGGATTTAGATGGGCGTGATATGCTGTAAATAAAGGCCACATTGTTTATAATTATTAACGACTATACAAATATTTTGAAGTTTTTTATAGCATGCAAAAGATCTGTACGAACAGAAGAGAACTTTACATAAATACAAAGGCTAGTAAGTAAGTAATTTTAATTAAAACCATAAAATATTGCACAGATAAAAACATTAATAAGAAACATATTCTGCTGATAAATCCAGATTTTTACAATTTCCGTTGAGCATCGTCGGAGTGCATGTTGTGCCCTGTTTAAGTAAAGTCACTTTGGACCCATCTTTAGGTTGCATTCATCAGACTAGTTGCTATCAATAATCGTTCGGCTTCAAGATACGATTTTATGAAAGCAGCTATTGTTTGTGGAGATTCCCCTCATACAGAATAAAAGGACATGCCTACATGATCTAATGCTATACATATTAAAAAGTTTTGTCTACAAGATTGTTCTTTCTATTAATAAAATCGGGTAAATTCATCAAATGTGAGTCAAACTTTCTTCATCTAGTAAGCAAAGTCTGCACTTGTATTCAGAGGTTGCAGTTGCCACTTGGGGGTGTATTCTAATGTTTGACATAGACCAAAATGTAACTGCAGAAGCTTATTTTTGTAAAATGATCCAAGTAATGTTGTAAAATATTTCTGAGGCTGCGGCTCCCTGTAAGTGTCAATCGTTGTCCATGCATACCTTCTTTTTCTAAACTCTACTTTATCTTCAAACCATGACAACTTCCTTGTTTGCTTGTTGATTACTTTTTTGAATGAGTAGTGCCATGTCCCAGAGTTCCTAAGCTGTAAGCATCGTTAATTCTATATTGAAGGCTTGGGACCAGTTGTTAGAATTTTAGTCCATGGTGTTTTGTATTTCATTCCATATCAAAGCTTGTAATGTGTTTTCCTTTGAGGATCTTATTAATGACATGTATTTGATCAATGCACAGGTTTGTGCAAAATTATTTTGGTTTATTAGCCCGAAATCTAGTCGAATCTGAGAGGGGGATAAACTCTGGGGTAACTGAAATGAAAGTCTAAAGACCTTAGTTTGTTCAGAATTGAGGAAAGACCCAAGTTTACCTAGGAAAGCTTCAGTGCCATAGCATAAAGTTGGAATAAACATAGCTTTTATGGCTGGAATGCCAGGCTTTGTAATTTACGGGGGATTCACTGGAAAGCTGAGATTAGGGAAGCAATTCTTAATATTATTGCACTCTGATGTAGGTTGTGTGACTGCCATTCTTGTATCCATACTTCTTATTTATTTTTCTGCCAAAAACCACTACCCACGTTTCCAAGAAATTAATAGCCATTTCATTCTCAATGCAATAAATATTTAGTTGGTTAAGTAGTCTCTGAAAGCCCATTTTAGTTAGATCCATGAGAACAAGATCATCAGGGTATTGTAATGATGCTACATTCCTGGTTGCAAGTTTTTGTGGATGAGAATTAGTTGTCGCTAAATAAGCACTAAAATCTGTCAAAACAGGTTAAAAAGTACAAGCGCCAAGACACAGCCTTGCTTCAGACCTCACTTTATAACATTTTTTTCGGTCAGGTTGGTATTTTGACTAAGTTCGACCTGGGTCTAATTATTGGAGTATAGAAGTTGAATTGCACGTAATAATTTTGGTGGGATTTCCCAACTGCACAATTTTTCCATAATAAATTGCGGTTGAAATGATCAAACTTTTTTGAGAAATCCACAAAACATGTATATAATAATTGTTTCTTTGACAAGCATTTGTCGACAATCATGTTAGGAGCTACCAGATTATCTAAAGTACTAGCTTTCGATTGAAAGCTGGCCTGATTATATGGTATTAAGCTTTTCGTGTCAGCCCAGTCTTCAAGTTCTGTTAAAATAAGTCCTGCAAATACTTTGGAATCAGTGTCTAATAATGCTATCATTCTATAGCTTTCTGGGGAACTATACGGACCCTTCTCATAGATTGGCTGTAGGATTGAGCCATGCCAATTGTCCGGGATGGATTCTGTGGTTAAACAATGCTATATTGAATAAAGTTTGGAAACGGTTGCTCCAAAAATGCCTGTCTTCTTTATAAATAGCCCCTGGCAGGCCATTTGGGCCAAGTGCACAATTACCCCGACATTTCTCAATTCTTTTTGTGATTTCGCTATATGTTGAGACTAACACTGTTTCACATGTAATATCCGTTACGTTTACTGACCGATCGTCTTTCATGTCGCATAGGGCAGATATATGAGCTTTCCAAGCTTCTTCAGTGACTTTGTTCTCCACTGATCCCATGCAGTGACTATCTGATTGATTTTGACCATCATAACTTTGAGTTGGCTTTACAGGCTTGAACTATATCTATTCAGTCATGCTCGGATTTGCTCTCTTTGCTTTGCATATTGCCTGTTTATAAGACTTCTGCATTTCTCTGAGCTTTGTTTGGCTCTGTGGGTTTAACTGGAGATTAATAGCTTTCATGTCTCTGTCCAGGGTTCTTTGTTGTCGTCTAAGTGAGCTGGGATACTATGCGTTGCACTTATACTGACGACTTTGGGCTTTAAAGTTATTTGGTGGTGCCAGAGTGGCCTTGAGTTCTTTTTGTGGTTGACTCCAGGCTAGGATTGGATTTTCAGGATCCCAGATAAGTGTTGAGCCAGACTTTTTCCAAAATTTATATCAGGAAGATGACCCTCCGTTCCATCTGATTTTTTACGGTTTGTGTCTGATTTTTGTATGCTGATAGGCTTATTAATTTGCCTCTTCATGTCATAATTGATAATGCTAAAGATTTGTGGTGAATGGTCACTTTCACACCAATCGCAGATTTTGAAACAATAGGTTTTGTGAAAAAGTTTAAGGGATATAAAAGTGTAATCCAGAAACGAATTTGATTTGTTAGTTTTCCTTGTGGCACTCATTAGAATATCTCCTTGAGTGCAGCCATTTAATGCTTGAAGGTCCAAGTCTTCCATTGTTTGTAATAATTCATGATCTGATTTATTGAGTGAACCGAATTTAGACATTTTGATTGGGATGCCCCAATGTCTGTCTGTTCTTTTTAAGTTTCCTCTTATTCCTTGGTGATTAGCCATGTTTATATTAAAATCTCCTGTAACTATGCAGGGGATACCTTGATGCAGAATTTCTAAGGACAGACAATAACTCTGTATTATTTTTACATTTCTCTGTTTTTTCGTTAAATTCGGGTGGAGTTAAATGTTTAAAATTATGACAAATCCCAGGGCATTGTCGTAAATTCAATTATTTATTTTTGTACCATGCATAAAAGAAACGTTGCTTTGGAGACTGGAAAAGGAGAAGTTTTGTTTAATGCTACTTATATGGATAGTCATTATTTGAGTGTGAGACTGCCTCCTCCTCCATTTCACAATGTTCCTTTATGCAATGTGTCACATTGCTCGTGGACAGACCTGCCCATGCCGATAACGCACAGACCACAGTAAAATTACAAATGCAGAAAATACTGTGTGATCTGAACATTATGAAGCCATTATCATAAAATCCTTGAAAAAGCCCTGGTCCGATTGACACTGTAGGGCAAAACATGTGTCGGCTGTTCAGGATCTTTTTATGCATTTGATTTCACACAAAAAATGGACCTATGGAAATACATTAAATGCATAAATAAAGGAATATATTGAAAATTACCACCTGGTACTGAGAATGATGTCTGTGCGTAAAGGAACATTGTGAAATGGAGGAGGAGGAAGTCGCACACTCAAGTAAGCTAAATAATGAGGTATAAAAGGTTCAATACCTCGCGAATAGCCTCTCCAACAACCGATTCAAGGCATTAACATCCAGGAAGAGACCCCTTGAACCTTATCTTGAAACCTTAAAAATATATGGATAGTCCCCCTATGGGATGCATATGTTTCCTTGACTTTTGTGCGGTGGTGAGAATTTCTGCGTAGCCTCCCAGTGGTTGATCCTCCTCTTTCCATGTCTCTTGAATGCATATGATGTCACATTTTATTAAATACGAACTGAGTTCTGAATCAACAAGTAGTTTTTTGATGCCTGCGATATTCCATGAAAGCAGGGTTGATTAAGAAGGGATATTATCCGCTGAAATTCCTTGATGTACTTCAGTTTCGACCAAATGAAATTGTTGCTTTAGTGCATTTCATGTCCTATGTCGAATTTGAGTCCAATGATAGACTGTATTGCGGCATTTTTGTTCCTGTCAATCAGTTTTATTTTGATTGATGGTAAGGAAAAGCCATTTCCAATCTGCTTTATCATTTTGGGAGATGACAAATGCATTTTTGTGTCTGATTTATTGATATTGTTAATGGAGGGTAAGCATCAAAACCTTCACCTATTGAATTTCTTATGAAGGATATGGTCTTTCCCTGTCCTTGTCCTGAATGGGTGCTACCCTTTGTTGATTGTTCTGTTTGATCAGTCTTTAGTAGCTCTACTGGGTATTTCTCCTCCGGAGGCTCTGATATGATAATTCCCCATTTAGAGAAAAGGCTGTGTTTTGTTAGAATCAGATCAGCGATTTTAGGAAAAGCCCAAGTTACTAGAGTGGCTTTGTGTGGATTACTGCACCTGAAGTCTATTGCCTCAATACATGTGGAAGGTAAATGTTTTAAATCTCCCTGAGCCACCAATAATTTAAAAATATTTGTTCTGTTTAAGATGTCATTGTTACCATGTGATTTGTTAAGGGGCTGAAAAATTGTTTGACTCTTTCCCCTCTGGGGCAATCCCATGTCTTGGAAGCTTTCCTGCACTGACATTGCGGGGAAAGCTGACTTGTTGCGGAAATGCAGCATTTCTAGTGTTGCTTTGGGCTAGAGGCAATGGAAGGTTTCTTTGCAAGATTACCCTTGTTTGCGATGTAACCTGAGCAGATTGGGCTATTTTATAAAATCGTTGTTTTCAGTGTGATTCACTATCCACTCAGTTGGACTGTAATCTGTGTTTGTTTGTTTGACCACCTTCATCTGTAAAGATTTTTGCGGAATTTCGTGTTTACGTTTAGAACTCTGGGGGGCATTTGAAATAGAGGTTGGAAAGTGTTGTCTAATGTGTTCGGATCGGTAGTTTAGATGGGCTTCTTTATGTGAGAATGACGGGAAATTATTTAATCGATTAAGGGAGAATCCACTCCACTTAGGTACTGAGAAGAGTATGAGACATTTGTCAGTTGATCTTGTTGAGACCTATGTGGTGGACTTTCAAAGCTCCACTGCTCTTTACTTGAAAGGGGGTGAGTGGAGGGGGGGTGGACTATTGTGTTGATCCATGTTTGAGTCGAGTTTCTTCTTTTGATTAAAAAAGGGGAAAAAATCTTGCAGGTATTTCTTTTAGTTTTTCTGCCCTCACGATCTTATCTTGTATTGTTTCCGAATCTTTTTTCGTTTATTCTTTGAAATGACATCCTGTTCCATTGAGAAATTTAGTGTCATATTTTTATTTGGAGGAAGAACGACTCCCTGACTCTGAGGAGTATTGATGCCTATTGTCTGGGCCATCGGTTTTGCGCTTTTAAATCAATTTTTATCATCGGAGTCGTGGCTTCTGTGTACATCTGCTGTTATAGTATATGTGTGTTGTTGCTGTAACATTGTGGAGTTTGGGCATGGGGCAGCTATTTGTATTGAATTCTTTGTTACAGTAGGGCATGCAAGTGGGGAGGTTATTGAAATTTTTTGACAGAGGTTGAGACTTCATGCTAGTGTGGATACGATTGCTGGAAATTCTTGAACTTTGTCACTAATTAAACTGCATGTATGACACTGGTTGAGTTTGTTATGACTTTTGTTTACTGTTGGAATTTCCATAGCCTCTCTCAAAAGCTCATTTATTGTGGTGTGCATGTTCTCAAAGCGAGAGTAAATAGCTCCAGTAAATTGTGCTAATGATTCTAATAATGTTATTTGTATTTCAAATTTATTTGATTGATATTCAAGTGCCTTCGATGTGTTGTCTAAAGTTTGAAATAAATGGGTTCACTCGTCTGGTTCTATACATCTACTACAACCACAAGGTGTTCGGCCAACTCCCTTTGCGTTAGGTGGTGTGAATAGCACTCTGTTTCGCTATTTTGCTGTAAAGTATATTGGTCCCAGCATTCAAGCTCACTATCGTTTTTTTGAGGTATTGTTGGATGCCTACTAGGATGAGCCTCTCCTGGTTCAGGAGGTATTAAGATTGAGTTATGTATAAGTTCTTTGGATACCTGTGGCGGCGCCGAAGAAGAAAGCAAAGGGGTAATTGCAAAGGGGTAATTGTGTTGTGTTTTGTTTTGTCTCTGGAGTACTAACAACTAGTTTTGACCAACCAAGTGTTGTTGCTCAAAGAAAGATGGAGTGTTGGTTACCATGAAATCTTTTTTTTTGCCGACGAAGCTATAGTGTGTATATTTGAAACACTTGATGTCAAATTTGTTCCTGTTACTATTAGGTTTCCTATATCTGGTTTATTTGGTTTATCTTTGTTTCCCAATTTTATCTCCTCTAGGGAGAAGAATACTCCTTGTAATTTATTGTTTTTGTTTCCTTTCCAGGGGCCTGGCGCCACTCGGCTTCATTTGTCTGCTGGCTCCCCTGTATTCTAAGGGTTGATTTCTGTTTCGCTTTGTTTTTAAGAACTTGCGGTATTATAGCACGTGCCTGATAATATGAGTTATTTGATTTTTAAAAAGACTTCTGGTGCCATTGGTGCAAATAGCAAGTTGGGTTCTGTCTCAAAAAGTGCCTGTTGCTATCTGACCACAAGATCTGTATATTTCAGGGGTTCATCTATTTGAGTTGATTCTGGCGCTGTTAACCACCCCCCCTCCCCCGTGGACCCCATGTTTCTAAAAGGGCCTTCCTTCGAGCTCCAAAAGAAAAGCTGAAGGTAATAAAGCCTCTGTGGGCTTAGTCAGAGTGTTTAATGTCCAAGGAGATTCCACAAGCCAACGTCAAAGGGCAGAGACGAGGGGCTGAGAGGGTTGGGCAGAGAGCTGAGCGGGAGCTCGCTGGGTGGCGGCAAGCTGCATCCAGACCTAGTTGGGCTGCTTCCGCGGGGAGCCCCGGGCTTCCACTCAAGCTACTCGGCTTAGCTTGATCGACTTACCACAATACAAAGTCTGATTAGTACAATAAAGATTAGAGCAAACATCATTTGAACACCTAAAGGACAGATAATATGTACATTTAGAGGACTTTTACGAATTTAATAAGGAATCACTCGTCAGTGGAATATCCTCTAGGAACACGTCACTGGTAGAATTTGCATTGAATTTCTTTTTTTGAAGTTCCCATAGGAAAGATTTGTCCTAGCAAAAGGAGGAAAACGAGGTCCATAATTTGGGTGACTCCCTTAAAAATATTGATATAGGGTATTTTTCTCAAAAGTTTGGGCATTCTAGGAGAGGAGTATCAGAACGTTGATGGTAGCAAGAGTCACCTAAGAATGGCAATGATCTCAGATAGTTTGGTTTCTATGATTGAAGCCTTTTATTAACTATTTAAGCCAGCTTAAATATAATGTCCGTTTCTACAGGATGTGGGACCAACATTTTATTATCAAAATATATCGCCTGACATAGATGTTGTGTCCTAAATAATGAATACAAAAATATTGCGGTATTGAAGATAATAATAGATTATCTATATTTCTGTAAGCAATATTTAGGACAGAATATTTATGTGGTGATGTGTTTCCTAATGAAAATAACCTTTCAGAGGAATGTAGGGCTGCCTTAAGAGGAGAAATGTGAATGCTTGAGCTAATTATTAGTAAGCTGTTGCCATGATGTAGTCAAGATAAGATGAAAAAGCCAACCACTTATTCAAAGTCATCTGAATGGAAGATGTTATTCCTTGTAAGAGCTTGTTATGGTATTTTGCGCATTTGGCTAACGAATTTATGTAGTCATTAAGGCTCAAATTTCTTTCCGGGTAGAAACCCTAAGATTTACAACCATCAATAGTGAACGTCTAGCAATCAAGCAAGCTGAAGAAATCGAGGTAAATTTCCACTGGAATGAAATGTGGTGAAACATTACTAGAAACTCTATTTTTAGTGGATTTAGATGCTGAAGAGACACCCAAGACTGAATGTGCCCATCGATCAGGGCAAGAGAGGTGATGTGCTCCAGGGACGAGACTTTCATATACATTTGAGTGTCATCAAATATGGTAAACAATATTGGAATATTTTAAAGGAGAAAGAAAGAGTACCATGTGGAGATTGAAAACAAAGAAAATAGGTTAGAGATTTGGAAAAATCCTTATTGAAGAGGGTGATAGTTTTGTAAGAGAACTGGACCTTTTAATTCCCTGAGAATAATTCTCTAGATAAACGAAAACCCTATTAAGGCAATCATATTCATCTTCATATATTCTTCCTTAGTTATAATTAGGAAGGTTTGATTGGCTGTGTGAAGCATTGCTGGCTAGTGCAGGAGGCACAAGTAGTCACACCCCCTCTGTGCTTAGGATAAACAGCGCTACATTAAATATTTGTTGCACAGTAGTCACTGTTCTACAGCCAGTTCTCTAACCCACGACTCATAAAAAAGGTTCTACAAATAATATTGATTGCGTCAATCATTTTGGATTATGTTAAAAAGAATTCTTTCTCAAGTTTCAATACATGGCACAGAGAATGAGTAAAATATGGACACAAGCAGTGAAAACATTCCTCAGACTGAACACATACTACCTAGGAATCAGCACTGTAATTTAAAGGAACAGTAGGGTGACCAGCCAGGTGGGAGTGATGAATATCAACTTGGCACCTGCTCTCGAAAGGGTACTCTGCACAGGTGGTGACCTGAGGTACCTAGTCTCGAATGGAAAGCAGCAGCCCTTAAAAGCAGCAGGTGAGATGGATAGGGGCACAGGATATGATGTATTTATGTGTGCATGTTTCTCTATTCTGAACCACACTACACAAGCTCTTGTAGGAAAGAGTCGTGTGCTGTATTGGTATCATATGAATTCATGAGGCTTGAGTGGCAGCTCAACATGATGGGAAAGCTGTGGCAAGAATGTCCTCAGTCCTAATGTCATTTAATCTCCCATCCTGACAGAAGGAAGAAAATGATGCAGCACCACCCTAGTGCCACACAGGCTGAACAACTGGCAAGAGTGTCCCCAGCCAATCCTTGACAAGAGCTCACAGTCTATCCATGATCAGTACACTTTCTCACCAGGAAACAGAATACGTTCCCCCATACCTGTTTGATTGTGAGCACGTCTGTCACAAACTCTGGCCCTTTGCTGAGTCACCCTCCCTTTCATTAAAGTAGCTATTTTCATCATGAATCATACCTCCTGTACCATTAATTTTACTTCCCTGTTAATTATAAAACTATATTACAGATCAGTACCCCATGCCCCATCATTCTTGAAATACCATTCTAATAGTTTAGTTTTGTAGCATTAAAAAAACGAAAAACTTTGCTAGGGAAATCAGATCCAAAGAAGGTACAATTTTGCTCCCATGCAGAGTAGTGGCTAAATAAAAAATATGCTTTTTAATAAGCAATGATCAGAAAAACTGGAATACATAACAATTCCTGCTGGGAAGACATGTTATACACAACAAAAATAACGTCAATCGCAAGTATGTACCAGTAGGTATAACATAAGAAATTAGAGTTGGGCATCGTGAGAATTATGCTATTTGGAATTGTATAGCAAACTGCATATGAGATCGAAATTAAAAATGTGGTGTCTAAGTAAACATTCCACCAGACTTCCTTACCAAACTGAGCATGCCATCTTAGTGGGGTACTAGGATGTTGCCATCACAATAGTGCCACTGTGAGCTACGGGAGAGGGAAGGCCCCTGTGTGCCCTGCTCCAAAGCTTCTCTTTCCTCGGTCCAACCCACATATCCTGGAGAGAGAGATGAAGCGAGAGGCATAGAAAGGCAAAGAGAGAGGTACGGGCTGTGGATTACGACGTTGTAATCTTGAGAGCACCCGGCCTCTGCTGTTCCCTTGTTTTGAATGGAGGTCTCAACAGTCCAATGTTTTAATATACCTTAACAAATAAGGTATGTAGGTACTGCATGTAACGACCGGATTTTCGGACAAGATAGGATCAGCTCACCAATACACCACCAACCCAGCCGAAACGCAACCACCTCTCTCCTCAGGACTCATCTATCCAGGCACCTGGGTACCTACCTGAGGATGGGGAATTAGCAATATACAAGCTCATATCATCAGAAACACCACTAAATCTATAGGGATTACTAGGAATACTCACTGATTACTAAGGACGTCCGTGCCCTACACCACACTCACACAATATAGTCTCGCGACCACATGGGCCCAGACTAATCTACCCTGGGGCAGTTCTGATTACTTACCATTACACACTGACTGCAACCAGTGCTCACTCAAGCCACGATCCTGTGGGTACAGGCATCAGTATCCCCCCTGATGCCCTCTCTATAATCTCCAAGCCACAATCTTGTGGGTATAGACACCAGTATCCCCCCAGGTGCTCTCTTACTTACATTACAAGCCACAATCCTGTGGGTATAAACACCAGTATCCCCCCTGGTGCTCTCTTTAACGCCGCATCACAACGACGATCACTTTCCTATGAATACCTTCAGCTCTCTCTCTCTATGTTGGGAAGTTTCTCTCACTATTCACTAGAGGTACAATACTACCATATTATGAATCACACAATGATAGCCAAATTAGATGATGTACAACTTATCCTCCAGTTCAAGGGCTCCTCTCTCCCTAATTATTCAGTTACTACTTACCTGATCAGGGGTAGCATCTGTTCAAACAGTAGTACCTGACTAGAAGACAAGGTTACCTTTGCTGTATAAAACCAAGAGGTACACACTATATGCAAAAGTTATTCCCTGATTTAAGCGCTCCTCCTACCTTTTGATCCATCAGTTACCATACAGCATCTGGCTAGAAGAAAGGTTACTGGTTAGAGGCGGCAGACCCGAGAGCAGAGGACGGCCCGGGACCAGGGTTCGATTCCCGGCGCGGCAGGTTTCTGGACCAGGATCAGCGGATTCGATAATTCTCTCGCCTCGGTGCCCACTCTGATCAGCGATCACACTCGGCAACTCTGGGCATTAGCTTGCCTCATCTTCACTAATGGCCCCACCAGACCGCCGGGGATGCCTGGTCTCACCCTGGAGATACCCATTAAGGGACCATCTCTCAGGGAAGCCAGGAAGGGTTTCGCAGCGGTCGAAGCGCCTTGGGACCCTACGGGTAAGTAGTGCGCTATATAAATGCCTATACATTTACATTTACATTTACATTTACATTTACATTTACATTTAGCTTTATCATAAGAATAACACATGCACACTGGTTCACTAAGAACTGGGGTTCCTTTATTTATCAGAACAACAATAGCAATATAACACTATACTATAACACATAATCTGAAAAGTAACATGGGAATAGACACATACACAGATCTGCGGGGTCTCTGTAAAGCTTTATTACTATACCACATCCACATGTAACTAACAGAGACTGTAAATAGACTGCACACCGCTGAAAGAAAAAAGGATTAACAATACAATAGGGGGCTCTAGCCTAGGAAATAAAAGACAAGATTAAGGTGTAAGTGTAAAGCAAACTAGTTAACAGGAAGGATATCACCTGGTTAGTATGAAGTCTTGCTCTAGCTGTCATCTGGGTTCCTATCTCATCTGTGCCTTAGCTCGTCTCAGATGCACGCATCTGCGCTGATCACTCTGCACTGGATTCCTCTCCCCCACGAACTCTCTCCACCTTCCAGCTTCAGCCTAATAGTTTCTGCCGCTCTGATAACCGTTCGCTCCACTAGCTTCTTCACTCTGTCTGATTATCTCAGTTCCAATGTCCAATTCACTCCAGCTGCTCCCACAGACTAATCCACGATATAACTTCAGTCTCGTCAAAAAGGCATCACTTCAGACTCCAGCTGATCACAACTCCTTCTGATAAGTAACTGCTTCTGACTGCTTCCTTCAGTTCCAAACATCATCTCACTTCCCTCTGTTCAAAACACCATCTGCTCACAACTGCTTCTGACTTCTCTCTCTGGTTCCAGCTCACTGACTGTCTGTCTGTCTTCTCTCTGTTCCAAGCATCTTCTTCTTTCTCTGGCTCCAACTGTCTCACTGACAAACTGACTAACTGACTTCTCTCTGTTCCAAGCATCGACTGTCTTCTTCTCTCCTCTGCTCCAACTCAACTCTTTCACAAAACTGACTGACTCCGCCTCTGCACTTCACTAATATGGAATGCTCTCTCCTCATGGAAAGTTCCAGCCAGCAGCCTCCTCCCACCGATTCCATGTACCAGGCTCCTTGCTCTAGACGCTCCCACAGTGACCAGCTGCTTGTTTCGTCTAGAGACCTGAGCCCAGAGACACTTCCTGATTAGATTCAGCTCTGGCCGGTTCTCTCCAGTTCGCAAAGGGCGAACAACACCTCATAACTAAAACATCACCTTTACCCTGCAAGCATCTCAGTCTGCAGGGACAGAAAGCAAAATGGAGTCTCTCTAGTTCTGGGCCTTGTAGGCCTGAGAAGGATGAAATAACACTTAGCTCTGTCAGAGTACCTACACAAACCATACCAATATGTAATATAAAGTCAGGACTACAGGATCCACTCTCTACTATAGGTAGGATGATGAAAGGACACATAATTATGTCAAAGCCAATAGGCAATAGATGGATTAGAGTCAAGAATAAGGGATCTATCATCATATTAAGCAGCTATCCTCTAGTTTATGCTTCTAGGTTCTGAAAAAGGCCTGAAAAGGACCAACACAAGGCAAGAATAGAGATTCAGGATGGTAGCAAGCTTAAAGTCACCATCACTCAGAAATAGAGCCAAAAATACGGTCACAACACTGCAACATGACAATTGTGATACAGAAATGCTGCACAATTACAATATTGTCCATCGAGTTTTTTGCCACGAGAATAATGATCCCGAATAGTCACCGAATGCTTCTAGAGAATTTATCCCCAGAATTATGGGTTCTAAGACTAGCTTTGCTGGCTTTATTCTACTGTGATGATAATTTTCTCTAAAATGTGTGACAGTAGGATCATTGGATTGCTTACCAGAGCAGTGCCTCATTCCCAAAGGCTGCAGTCTCTATCAGTCACAGAGCTGGGTAACTCTTCTGAGTTTGGTGCCAGAATACTGTTACCAAAATATTTCCAGCATAAAATGTGTGTTCTAAGTATAGTTTACAAATACATTACCTGTATGGAGTTAATGATATAAAATATGTTCTAGATCTGAACATATTTTTGTAAACGATATTTAGGACACAATATTTCAGTCAGGCTATATTTTTGCTAATAATATCATGACATATAACCTCTGTCAGACCCACCATTGCTTGAAAGCACGTCATTGGGACAGCCAGACCAAATATATATATTTGGTCTGTAAATCTTCTGTAAATATTAAGTTGCACCACCAAGATAATGAACATAATTCTTTGACTTGATTTAGTTTCTTCACAAGAATGCACAATGCTTTGTAATGTTTCCCAAATTGGGAAATAACATCTCCAGAATACAGGAACAGCAAACATTCTGACATGGAGGAGTTGCTGTATTCGCAATGTTTAAAACGAACGCAATAGGGGTATACTAAAGAAGCCTTTCAAAGATGTGTGAGTGGGTGTGAATGAGTGAGATGAATTAATACGTTTCTATATCACACTGTCAATAATTTGGAGTTGTAAAGGTTACCATGCAACAGTAAGTTCCTTGCTATGCCATGTTGGTACCACATGATGTAGAAGTAAAAGGTATTATTAGACACCAATGACTGATATAGGTTTGGTATAGTGATTTGTGATTTGTGATGGTATTTGTAGAGCGCAACTTTCACTCCGGAGGGAGCATCTTGGCGCTGATTTCTTGGTAAGAGTTAGCAAGACTAGGCTACATTATTAACAGTGCCTGAAACATTGCACAAAATACGTATTTATTTGTTGTGCACGAGCTACACTTGTTCATGTGTTTTATTATTAAATAATTGATCAAAATTCATCTGTAAGCTAAGGGGCCAGATGTACTACCATTTCATTTAGCGCCTGGCAATTTGCAACACATTGCGAGTTGAAAATTGCCCAATGGGGTCGCAAATTGCGAGGCTCATTAATATTAATGAGCCTTTCACAATTTGCGAGCCATTGGGACGCCAGCCCTCCCAGGGATGGTGGCCTGCTGGGCTCAGCAGACCACTGTGTCTGGGACTGCTTTAAAATAAAGCGGTTTTTCTTTTTTTAAATGAAGCCCGTTTTCCTTAATGGAAAACCGGAGTCATTTAAAAAAAAAAATGAAACGTTTTTGTTATTTGAAAGCATTTGCAAAGGGGAAGGGGTCCTCTGGGGACCCCTTCCCATTAGAGAATGAATTACCACCTAATTGCGAGTGTTTTGTGACCGCAATTGCGGTCGCAAAACATTTGTACATGGTTTTGAGAATTGCTTTTCCAAATAGCAAGTCGCAAAACCTATTTAGCGATTCGCAAAAAAATTAGGACTCACTAAATAGCCTATGTACATGGCCCAATAGGTTTTTGCATGTGCAAACGGGTTTACAAACCCGTTTACGCATGCAAAAACGGGTCACATATCTGGCCCATGTCCTATATCCTTGTGTGAAAATGTAACTTATCTCTAGGATTTCCGTATTCATGAAGGTATAGAAGCAATTCTTTGTTCTCTAGTGTTTTTGCATTAATAAAACATATGATTTCTTCTGTGCAATAAAAAGATATATTTAAGGGCGAATGAAAATAATGTGCAAGTAAATGCTATTTTGAAATTAATAATGTGATTTGTGCTTTTCAAGTAACGTTTTTAGTGCTGCCCACTTTCTTAAATTCATGCTATGAATTTATGTATTTTTTTAAAAGAAATAGGTTTTGGGGAAGAGCCAAAAATCAAGTTGATTTTCCTTTTCAGCTGCTATGCTTTTATGCTTGTTGATTAGAGAAGCCTAAATGTTCCTAGTCTTTTCTGTATTTAGGCCAATTTGCTATTTAAAATTATTAACATGATTGATTGCCAGATGCACTGTGCTTGTTAATTTCTTAAAGGCACATAGCATTATTGTATTTTTTATGATTTTGGTTTTATGCTAATTCCCTTGATAGTAGCTTTTATTTTCTGTAATGTTACATTTATTTTAATACATCTACAATTACTGATTATAACTAGAAAAGCCTTGTTGTGCAGGTTTTCTTAATGTACCTAAATGAGCGTCAAAGTTCAGGATTCTCTCTTTCCTGCAAATTGATCCTCCCTAATTAAAGAGGTGGAGCGTCAATTACATACCTCACCATGCGGCCGACAGTCACATGTTGAGAATTTGAAAGTAGAGGCTGTGTGTTAGACCTGTCAGCCTTAGAGTGTTCTTGCAACAAACCGTGGTCTTTACTCCTCCATTTTTGCTGATCTCGTTTTTGCATCTTGAGCATCATCATTATATAGCTAAACCCACTGGTCCACTTTACAACGCTGTGCAAATTAGGGGTGGGCGGAATTTGCGTAATCGCTTTATGCAAATGTTCACGAAACGGTAAAAAATCTCCGCGAACACGCAGAAATTCCGCAAACACGTGGAATTGCTTGTTTGCGATGCTTTTTTATTGTTCGCAATCGCTGTTTGCGTGCTTGGAGGGAAATATCTTGCGAACACGCATTTGAAAACGTGAACAAGCAAAAAATTTCCCGAAGTCGCGGAACGCAGAATTTTGGGCAATTTTGCGTTCTCCGCAAAACGCGAAATTACCCAAATTCCACAAATTCCACGAACGGAGCGGAATTTACTGCCCAGGCCTAGTGCAAATAAAGTCAGAAGTTTGCAGCCTTAACACTACTTTTATGAGCAAATATCTGACTTTTCAAAGAAAAACAAACAAAACCAGCAGTGGAGTACCAATAGAATCGCGTGTATAAAGTGCATGCTTGAGGAATTATCACCAAATGGAAAAGTTTGCATGGTCAAATTTGACACAACTATGCATGTTCACATTTGACTAATTTTCTTCTTTGGATTGAAACAAGAAACCCCTTTCCCTGCACCCACACCAACTATTTGGATAAAACCTCAACAGGTGCTGCTCCTCTGGACCTGCCTTTCCCTGCAAAGAAACCACTTATAAGGAGTTTGTGAATATCTGCAGACCAATGAGTTTTCAGGTGTTCACCTGCTTTTCCAGGCACCCCCACCCAGGTTAACAAAAATAAAACCCTTCCTTACATTTGCAGTGGTGGAAATTCCCACATACTAGCTGATTTTCCGCATTTGCAGTCTGAATCTGTGGCTCTGTTTTGCTAATTTAAAAATGCAAATTACCTTTTCAATTACGTGAGGCACTGGAATTAAAAGTAACTTTTTATTTCATTTCAAATGAAGAAATGGAATTATATGAATCATGTACATTTTGTCACTACTTCTACGTAATGTCATTCAACATTAAGAAGCGTACACCTACGATAACTATATCATTTATGTTAGTAAAGGAATGAATTATTCAACAACACAATCAAGTCGTAAGAGGAGCACGCTTCATATTCCGCAGGTTCATCTGCAAACAAATATAGAATTAGAAAATCTAAGATTGAGTTGAGAGAGAAATATGAAAGCATGATGGATTGACATTGGAGCCTCGTAGTTTTATGATCTTGACATTTATTGAAAGAAGAGTATTTGCAATCAGATTCATTGCATTAGTGATTAGGTGGGCCTATTTTATGAGGTTTCATTTTAGAAGATGAGTTTGCATATCATGGAAGCGTTTTTGGTCTGATGTTTAGAAGGGAGGTGTAAGTGATTCTTCTAAAACACTAAATATAATTAATTAACTCACACGAAGAGAGCAGTGGCTGATGATAGGATAGTCAAAGAGAAAGAAAGAAAAGACCGTTTTGAGCTCAAAGGATGATCTACGTTTGAACATTCAAATTAATAAACATTAAATAATTTGTCAAAATGAAAAGTGATGTATTTAATGATTACATTTAGTAGGTATATGAAGATGTTATCACTCCAGGTATTCTACTTTAAGTAATTTACCAATACCATTACATACGAATGGATTCGATGAGCCACAGAGCAGTAAACGAAATGTGGTCAGTATATAGAAGGCAATTCATATGCACAAGATTCAGAACCAGATTGTATTCACAACGGCCTAGAACAGGAGATAAATAGTATATATGCAAATGTGCAGAGTTTAATATGCTATTTATTACTATTGTTAAGAGCAGAATGTAGCAATAACTCATGAAAGGTGAATCCTCAAGTAGGTCATGATGCTCCTCCCTTTCCACAATAGTAGTAATAAGATAAAGTACACCCTGTGGTGCACTCTAAGGGTATTGCAAGTCATTGAGGAGTTCACTGACCGTATAGTGGAATGAGTTCCAAAGCAGAGTACCTTTATGAGGTCACGGTCTCCATGGTTATTTGCAATATCACTTTAATGTACCCCCGGGGGTATTTTATTCCCTGGAGTTCTTAAGGCATTTATTGTTTTATAGAGCCTCGTCTGATCACTATAATAGGCAAGGCTTTTGGTGTTGTAAAATCCCTGGCGTTGATCATTTACACTGTGGTAAATTCTTTTGAGGGGTTCTATATTTCTTTCCAACCGAAATAATTTATATATTTGTAAGATGTATGTTGTATTTAGACATGCGTACAATAAGTACTGTTTTCTTTTCTACGCTAAAACACTGGTATGGCATTGATATATTGAGTGTTTCTGGTGTGTATACTGAGTTCTATGGTTGTAGCACATAGCACCGCTTTGAATCTTCCCTGGACTGATCTTGCTCTTTATCTTGAGAGTAATGTGCTAGAGGATGTACTTTGTCCAGAGTTTGAGAATTGTAGCATGCCAGAGGTAAAAGGACCCCAATAACATAATTAGAGCCCAGTAACTTATTTTTTGTACTGGGACTCCCCGCACTGATTTTCTCATACATGGCCAATCAGATCAATTGGCTTTGAGAAGGCAATGAAGGTTAACAACCATGCTAAACCATAATGCATGGTGTATAAAGAATCATCCAGACACTTGAAGAAAGTCCTTCTCCATTCTGCATTTGGGCCTACAGCCAGATTGATAGGATATTTAATTGATTCAGGATACATCAGTGGTGGCTGGCATGGATCGGGGGAGGCGGAAGGCGCAGGAGGGGGAAAGGGAGTATTAAACAAGAAAGGAAACGTAACTTATCGCTGTGTCTCTCGTCCACATCGGGAATGGAACAGGAAACTCTCAGGCTCACCTATGCCAATCACAATGCTGCAACTCAATATTGTGATTAGTCTGATCACTATGGTTCGACCCTCAGCAAGGTAATGGGTACCTTGGCATGTTCTCCATCCAGACTGTAATGCAGCCTTGGTGGAGAACATGCAAAGGGCCCATGAATGTTTGCCCATACGAAGACGGCCGGCCAAACATTTATGCAAACATACAGAGTGTGCGCACCACTCCCCCCCCTTCCTCAATTAATTTTCTTAAGAAATGAAGTTTGGATAGGTATCGGAGGTTGTGGTAATCCATATTTTTATGAGTACTCTTTTTAGCAAAAGGGTGATTTGTCCATTTGTAAATGTAGGCTTAGTTACAAGCAGTCATGGATTAATCTAGT
This sequence comes from Lissotriton vulgaris, assembly GCF_964263255.1. Classification (NCBI taxonomy): domain Eukaryota; kingdom Metazoa; phylum Chordata; class Amphibia; order Caudata; family Salamandridae; genus Lissotriton; species Lissotriton vulgaris. The sequence continues at coordinate 1,273,027,555 of NC_141696.1, read as the reverse complement.
TTTAATATAGGAATGGATCTGTACAATAATTAGTCTTAGATAGTTGTGGTTTATATAAATTCTCAATACACCTGAAAGCTTTTTCCGTTAATATTTGATTGTTTTTTTAACACTTGCTTTCAGAATTTGTACAAACTCAATGAGTTTTAAAGGTGCAAAACTTTCTCGGAAGGGTAAAAACAAACCCTGGGGCCCACCCAAAAATACAGCTGGGATTCATGCAAACCTGTCGTCATTGACCGCCTTCAGATGAGATCCTATAAGAAGCCGGCCACATGTGCAGCTTCTGTCAGGAAGACTGCACTCACTCTAAGAGGCCTGCAACATCAAACGTGCAAATCCTCTCCATAAATATAAGAAAGGAGTCGCTATGGCCATAATGTGAATCAGCAGGGTAAACATTGCACTGCACCAGTTAGTACACTCTAGCAAAGCATCCACAAAAACACTGCATGTGATACTCTTTTGCAAGCTGTTAAGCAGAATCAAATTTGCAGAAAGCCGAGTAAGGCAAACAAAAGAGCAATTTCTTCACTGTTCTTTGTCATGAACCAGAGTGCTTTGGCTGCACACGCAGGAGGTAATCCTTCCACCATAATGTCCATCTCTTTCTATCAAAGTTGGTTCAATTTGTTCATTTTAAATTATGCATAATGATCGGGTTGTTGTTCGATGTCTATTTTAAAATGTTTATATCAGGAGTCCAACCATGGAGTCTATTTCTCCCGCTGAGCTGAGCAAATCAGAAGCAGTTGCTTCATTGTTCACCAATCTGCCATTACTTGAAGTAGCTACTCTCAAAAAGTGCCTTTGCTCAAATTGTTTTTCTTTTGTTATATGATACCCGGCGTGTACATTAGAAAGTGATCTTGATATTATAAAATCAAGAATAGGTTTAATGATGTTAGTTGTGATTTCAGTAAATATCAATCTGTTCTCCATATTGTGTAGTTCTTAAACTTAAAAGGTCAAAGTTGTCTCTCAGAGGGACAATAACCTCTTATGTTAGTGTAAATATAAGCTACACTTCATGAAAGTAGGAGATGTATCTCAAGTGCCACAGGTTATAATGCACTTATAGTATTCACCATGTTTGGATTGGGTATTCTGCCCCAAACTTCACATAAGGCTCATAGTAATTGAATCAAAGTAGGGCAGTGGTTTCTGAACCTACGCCTAGTCTTGGGGTCTGTGACCGCTTAGAAAAGGAAATAATATTAACAGATTATTAAAGTGTTCTTAAAAAAGCAAAATGTAAAATTAAAACTTTTATAACAATCTGTAAATGTCAAGGAACTTGACAATGGGGATAAATATGAAGTTGGCACATCCTCAGATTGATTTGTGGGAGCACTGCACGTGCATCAAACAGAATATAGTATGGACAATGGGCGGCCTAAATGGAATTTAGAAAAGCTCCAACTTTACCAATATTATTTTGATTTTGTGTTATATTCGTTTGTGAAGTAAATTCTTTGTGTGTTGATTTGATTAAAACTTGTTTCCATAATTGTGTGTTTTGTTTTGGGAGTCATTGAAATTGTTTAACCCCTTGCGTGCGGGGCGTATTTTCCGCCTGTGCTGACTCCGCCTTGCGCGGGCGGAGTCATGACGGAACGGTTCCGTCATCAGCACAGCTCAACCGATGCTGATGACGGAACCGTTCTGTCATCAGCATGCAAGGGGTTAATATAGGGTTAGATGCCTCAATACTAGTCTTTGCAGACCCAGACGGTGCACACCCAGGACCTCGGCATGTATATTTAGCACAAACAATGGTCCCCTGGGACTGTTTTTTATGAGACCCTATTTATATCTATCAACGGTGTCAACTGTCTATTATCTTACATTATTCATAACATAGAGGAATATGAAAATGTTACGTTTTTGGATCTCTTGCTAGTGGTATTCTGTGTATAAAAATCTTTTTTCAAATAAGAGCAAACTTGTTCCTTTTTATATCTGTTTGTGTCCTGCTATACCTTGTCTATATATATCACCAATAAATAAAATAAATGTATGTCCACAAAGAGTTACCCCCTCGGAAGAGCCACATACAGGTAAGTACACATTTGTTTTATTGAGGAAGCTGCAGTAGTCAGGAAACCTTGCATTGAAATACTCAAGCCAACGCGTTTCGTGCTATCTCGCACTTCTTCAAAGGCATATCACTCACACAGCGTAAAGCAGTTCGGGCACTAATTTTCAAGTCCTGACACCTGCCCAGTGGGCGATGACTCTCGCAGAGCCTGCTGGTATCCGTAGTGCACATTAGTGTTCCTTCAGTGAGTTGCTTTTTGCATTTTCACATTACAAACTAGTTAAAAAAAAAACAGTGGGGATGCAAAGTGTACGCTCTCACCAGGCTGCACCTTATAACTTCCAAAAACGACCTCCTGCCCGGAATTACTGATCGTCGATTGACGTTAATATTGGGCCACTTCTATTTGGTGGGGCATCTTCCACAGCTGGGCCTTATGACTGGTTTCAGCAATTATTGAATTGAGGAATGAGATGGCCATTTGACCGACTCCCGGAGAAGTTTCTAGAGTGGATCTTGACAGTGGCTGTAGCGAGGGATGCCATTTTGGAGAATCAACATGGGGAGTACAATTATATATTTCCCCTGGGGGACAGAGAGCAACCCATGCAAGGTAAAATTCATAAAGGGGGACTTGAAAACTTCCTTTGGCATGTTAACAAACTATTAAAGTGCAATGAAGAAATTCTACCATTTGGATTTTTGACATCAAACCATACCAATATGGCTACCGAAAAGATGAGGTATTGGACACAATGAAGGCAGTCGCCTTTTTATTAATGCCAATGTCAGCCAATGAGGATGCAATATGGTGGACATTTGAATGATGTGTGTAGCATATTATCATTTGTACTGTTTGGCAAGGATTGATAAAGGCTAACGCCAAAACCTGTCTTCAAATGCCAATAAAAGATGAAATGGTGATCCCTTGAGTGCTCCGTGTGGTCCTTTGGACATGGTTTTTCAAGTATGGGCGAGTCCACCCTCGCAGAATGGATTTACCACCTGCCCTGAGTTTGGCAATTAAGGTGGAACTCTGGAAACTAATTTACTGTGTCTTGCCTGAACTGCCACGTTGCATCTGAGCTGCTATGCTTCTTCTGACTGGTTTCAGCAATTATTGAATTGCGGGATGAGATGGCATTTGACCGACTCCCAGAGAAGTTTCTTGAGTGGTTCTTGACAGTAGGGATGCCCTTTTGGAGAATCGATTCAGAAAAGGGGGTGGTGATGAACAGAGTGTCTGAATTAAGCAGACCACTCTTACCCAGTCCAAAGATCAGTGCTTGATCCATCACTGTTTTTTTAGCTCACTGCACCATCCCAGCTCAGAACCTGGCTACATGCAAATCAGTCTGTTCCTGTCCCAGTGCATGATGGGAACAGGCCAAACCAAACTACCAAGCCAATTCTTATACTGGAAAGGAAACAAGCTTCCGGGGACCAGTTTCTGGCATTTCAGCTGGCATTTCGGAGAATCAACATGGCGAGTGCAATGTTATATAGTTTCCCTGGGGGACAGGGCAACCCATGCAGGGTAAAATTCATGAAGGCGGACTTGAAAACTGCATTTGGTATGTTAACAAATTATTAAAATGAAATATAGAAATTCTACAATTTGGATTTATTGACATCTGGACATGGGTTTTCATATATATATATATATATATATATATATATATATATATATATATATATATATATATATATATATATATATATATATATATATATATATATATACGCGTTTTGGGACCAACCCCCCTTTCTCTCAGCCCCACTTCACAAATCAGCTCAAAACTTTCCAGACAGCAGCTAAACATACTTGGGTACTACTTTTGAAAATTACATTCTGGAGATAACTAGTAGGTAGTTACAGTTAGAACAAACTTTCCCATAAACAACGTGTTTTTTTTCTGCTAATAAGTTTGGTGCCGTTTTACGAATCTTCACAACATTTTCCAAACTAGTACGCTGGTTACAACCTTACCAGTTTGTTAGCCACTTAACCCGGGAAAGTAAAAAAAGTGTCAAAACACATTAGGGGCCAGGATACAGATATCTTGACCCCATAGGACACATGGAGGTGTTCCTGAGAGACCTTTCATTGGCAAGAAATTGTCCCAAAACTTTTTGGCGCCGATTCGCGAATCCACAGCGGCACTCAGCACATTCCTCAGTATAACTTTGCAATAGATCAGCGGATCCAAAGCACAATGACAAAAAATACACCCACTCACACACCAAATCCCGCTGCACATGGCCGAAGCCCATGCGTAGCATCGGGTTGGGTGCATGCGGGGGAGCTTCACTGTGCCTGGCCATAGGTCAGGCCATGCAGGGCCAAAGGCCATGCACAGAAGTGGTTGTATTTAACGTATGGTAATTGGTAAATATATATTAATTTAGAGTAAAAAAAACACACAGATTCACTGAAAAAACAAAGGTTACAGGGATGTTATAATTAGGTTTAAACTATAGAAATTCAGTTGTTATAGAAATACTTATCTGAAAAAATATAATTTGTGCCAATAAGCAATTTTAAGCAACGAGTTATAGTTTCTTAACACAAGTAGAACTATAACTGCTTAATTTCTATGGATTTATGTGGGTAAAAGGTGAACTTAAATGTAGCATCCCTGTAACTTTTTTCAGTGAATAAATAAATAAATAGATATATTATTTAGGTCGTAGATCCTGTGAATACTATAGCCACAACAAAACGCTATGTGAATTGGTGAGCTGGTGTCTACATAACAATTTTTTGATGTTTGGTAAAGACATTTGGAGGCAAGTCAGGGGTGTGGCAATGGGATCCTGCTTCTCTCCCAGCTATGCGTGTTTACACGTTGGCTGGTGGGAGGAGCGGGATCTCATCGTCACACCAGTTTTTAATCAGGTAAAGCATTGGATGCGTTTTATTGACGACGTGTTTTGTGTGTGGGAAGGAGATGAATCAAGTGCCCTCAAATTTGTGAGTTCACTCAATAAGAATCAACACAATCTCTTCTTCACTTAAAACATAAATAGAGACAAAGCTGAGTTTTTGGACGTAAAGATCAGAGTCAAAAACCACACCATTAAAACATCACTTTTCCGTAAACCCACTGCCCAAACCCAAAGTATCCCCTTTGGGGAGCTCCTGCGTCTTAAGAGAATATGTAGCACCCCTGAGAGTTTTGAGATGGGAGCCAAAGATATGGTGGAGCGCTTAAAAGCTAGAGGGTATAGTGACTAAACATTATCAAGGGCCTTATCTAAAACCAAGGAAAGAACTAGGGAATCTCTATTAGCACCAAAGTTCCCTGAAGTAACAGACGTTAATGAAGCTCCTCGCCTCATAATATCTTACAGCAAGCAGGAGAGAAAGATCAAATCCATTATCAAAAAGAATTGGCCCATCATCATGACTGATGGAGTCCTGAGTAACAGACTCCCTAATATCCTCACCATCACATATTGGAGAGCTAACAGCATGCACAATAGGATAGTGAAAGCTAGTCCTGAGTTGGGTAGTGGCAGTACCTGGCTCAAAATGAAAGACAGATTTTTCAAATGTTCCACATGTCGTGCGTGCAAATTTGGCATTAATACTACACATTTTGATACCCCTTTCACCAGTGTTCACAGTGCTATAAAAGGAAATTACAACTGTCGGACCGAGTATGCTATGTAATATATATAATACTAAATATATAGTTGAATTAGATAGCAAATACCCTAATGGGCTAAACACGACGCAAGACCTGCACAATTTTCTATAGCTTTTCTAAGAAGCTTTCTATTTTGGAAAATATAACTGTTACTGGGCCTTTACATAAGCAATTTATAGAGCTATTTTTGACCTGATGTATGAACTTGATGATGAGATATAGGATCAATTTATGAATATTGATATCCATCTAGCTGATAAAATCACCCCAACATATACGAGACCATGTATATATTTACAAAATCTTTTTTTTATTATTTAACAAAGCATGAATAAATGTAAATAAGTGTATATACACATTTTCTTTTGTTTGCGAGGATAAGTGTAGAAAGGTCTGAGTAGTTGAAGACATTTATTTTTTTATTAGTAGACCGTATAAGTATTGGTTAGAGGGTATCACAGTCTATTGCACTTATTTTAGAAACACATGCCACACCAGTTCATGGTATAATTATAAGCAACTCATTAATAAGGATTGAGCAAGGCATATACCAAAGACATAGCTATGGGTGGTTGACTTGCAGTGATGCCGAGTATATGTGAGCTCAAGTCAGTAATGAATTTCAACCTATCATTCAGGTGATATAAAGAACGAATTGTGAACGGAATGTTGTAAATAATAATATTGTACATACTGTATATGTTAAATGAATATGCCATAGATAATTTAATGAAATCGGTAGGATCTTGTCCTGCATATAGGGGAGGTTATTTCCGAAAACGTTTGGTTGCACAACAATAGTGCAGCTAATCATCCTGCATTTATGCAGTTATAATGATGAGGTACAAGTAAGAATTGTTTAATTGTAAATAAATTGTATATGAGGTATTTATGAGGATGGATACTGGTATATAAATTATTGAATGACATTAATGCAGTTAGATATTCACAGCATAAGTTATTTTAAAGGGCATCTGCATGTAAGCAATGAAAATGAATTACCACCCATGTACATATTGTCAGCCGGCAAAATGCCTTTTTGTTTATACGATGTAAAGTAATTTTGAAGGAAACACATTGAAACATACTAATTGTCTTGCAGTTTCCGACAAATAATAGTTAAAGAATTTTTTCTACGTTCATGGTAATGGTCATGTGACTCACGAAAGGAGGTGGCACACAGAAAAAGAGTATATAAAAAAAGAGCTGACGCGGTGCTCGGTGTGTGATCAAGAGCACTTTGATGCTTGAAACGCGTCGCCTGTGAAAGGTTGAAAAATGAAATCTTGCCTTGCCTGAAGCTGTGGGGTCCATCTCTTCATTTCGCCCATGTGGTGGAGGTTTTGAAGATTCCTGCTATATATATATATATCTCAAGTTAGGTTCCCTATTTGTGATGTCCCAATATATATGTGCCCATCTTTTACTCAGTCATATATACCATTGTCCTTCAGACCACTAGTTGTACATAAGTTAGGTTCCCTATTTATGTACCCAGCAATTTGAGTTTATTTCCCTGTCATATTGCACCACTTCAGTATTCTAATTCTGTATCCAGATATTGGTGTGTTGACTCTTGCACTGTGTATAGCACTTTATATAACTGCTCTTTGCACATTTGCATTATCCCACCCTGCATTCATGATTATTTGATCTGTCTAAATTGATTGTAGATATTGTTATATTTATAAGAAATTTTGATACCTGCTTTTTAACACTATTTTAACACTTTTTCTACACTTTTGATACTTCTTTTACTTTCCGCGACATCGATTGCCTTTATGTATTTATGACCTATTTTAATTCAGGGCTCTGAATTCAGTTATATTTGCTGCTTAGGCTTCCGTTGTTCTGGTGGTATTCGTGGCTTGACATGTACTTCCATAGATGTTGTTCATTTTTCGTCGCAATCACTATTTATGCACTTTTTTGTCACATATGCACTTTATTATGGTCTATTTGCTGCTAAGATTACATTGCTACATTTTGCACACTTATACTATGGTTCTGACGCTTTTGCACTAATTGGATCCCCATTTCCAATATCAGTAACATTTTTTGCACATACAATGTGTTTTGTATGCTAATACAATTACGAGCAACTCTGTACAAATGTGGATTTAACCAGTCATCTTGTGCAATTCATTAACGTTGTTAAATAATTCAGGATTTAACCTGACATCTGTCCTCTTGCTTTAAGTGTGCTTAGAAAGAATTCTAATGCAGCGATAGTCTGTCTACACTTATATTTATCACGTGATATGGGAGGTTGCCACCAGGGGGTGGTAACTCACACAGGTGACATGCATTTAAAAACGGCTTGTGATTGTTTTATTCTTTGCATAGCAGCGTAAGCAAGGGCATCCGTGCTCGAAACGCGTCGCTGACAAATGGCTGTGTGAACTGCAATAAATAAATACTATTTGCCTGCCAGATTGGTGGTTCGTCTTTTCCTTCCTGTGGTTGGCGTGGAGGCTGTGACCGCATACGCAGAGCTGAAGTGAGGGAATCCTGTGCTCATATATATATATATATTTATATATATATATATATATATATATATATATATATATATATATATATATATATATATATATATAGCTAGTATATATATATATATATATAGTAGCTAATATATATATATACATATATATATATACATATATATGTTACACACACACACACACATATATATATATATATATATATATATATATATATATATATATATATATAGGTACAGAGCAGGAATATCGCCGCAAAAATATCGCCTAACATAAATATCGCCGCAAAAATATCTACAGGAAGAAATATCGATGACAAAAATATCGTCTGACCAAAATATCGACAGACAGGTAAGTAATATCGTTAACATTAATGTAGTTGTAATAAATATCGTTTACAAAAACATAGTTTACAATAATATCGTTTTTTAAATAATTATAAGTAATGTAGTGTTTTTAATGATTATTTTTAGTCAAAGTAGTATTTTTAGTAGTATATTATTATTTAATAATGTATTTTCAGTTGAATTTAGTATTAATAGTTCCGTAGCGGGTTGTGGGTTTATAGGGGAGTAGGGTGGGAAGTAATTTAAATATAATGAAATAATACATTAATTAATGTTTTAAATGAATATAAATAGTGTAATAAATAATAGTTAATTAATTTCAATTAGTTAATTGAATAATAATTATGTAATTAATTATGTTAATTTTTTAATTATTTTTAGGTGTGTGTACAGTATTTTTTTTGTGAAAATGTTTTTGGGTAAAGGGGTATTTTTAGGGTTCAGGGTCAGTTTTCAGTTTTTGGGTAAAGAGGTATTTTTAGGGTTCAGGGTCAGTTTTCAGTTTTTGGGTAAAGGGGTATTTTTAGGGTTCAGGGTCAGTTTTCAGTTTTTGGGTAAAGGGGTATTTTTAGGGTTCAGGGTCAGTTTTCAGTTTTTGGGTAAAGGGGTATTTTTAGGGTTCAGGGTCAGCTTTCAGTTTTTGGGTAAAGGGGTATTTTTAGGGTTCAGGGTCAGTTTTTAGTTTTTGGGTAAAGGAGTATTTTTAGGGTTCAGGGTCAGTTTTTAGGTTTTTGGGTAAAGGGGTATTTTTAGGGTTCAGGGTCAGTTTTTAGTTTTTGGGTAAAGGAGTATTTTTAGGGTTCAGGGTCAGTTTTTAGGTTTTTGGGTAAAGGGGTATTTTTAGGGTTCAGGGTCAGTTTTTAGTTTTTGGGTAAAGGAGTATTTTTAGGGTTCAGGGTCAGTTTTTAGGTTTTTGGGTAAAGGGGTATTTTTTGGGTTCAGGGTCAGTTTTCAGTTTTTGGGTAAAGGGGTTTTTAAATATAATGAAATAATAGATTAATTAATGTTTTAAATAAATATAAATAGTGTAATAAATAATAGTTAATTAATTTTAATTAGTTAATTGAATAATAATTATGTCATTAATTATGTTAATTTTTTAATTAATTTTAGGTGTGTGTACAGGATTTTTTAGTGAAAATGTTTTTGGGTAAAGGGGTATTTTTAGGGTTCAGGGTCAGTTTTGGGTTTTTGGGTAAAGGGGTATTTTAATTATATATATGTATTATTGTTGTTATATAAAGTAATGTGTAAAATTAATTTATATGTCCACATTTATTAAGTTTATAATTAAAAAGTGTAGTAAATTTGTTTGAAATAGTTATAAAATAAAAGTAATGTAATGTATTTTGTTAATAGTACTTATATTTATTTATTATTTAATGTAATTTTAATTATTTTAAAAAGTCGATATTTTTTACATCTATATTAATTACAATGATATTTTGGAGTCGATATTTATGTACTTACCTGTTTAAGTATAGGGTGTCGATATTTTTGTAAACGATATTTTTGCAACGATATTTATGTCAGCTATATTTTTGTTATCGATATTTTAACACCCTACCATATATATATATATATATATATATATATATATATATATATATATATATATATATATATATATATATATATATGTATATATATATATATATATATATATATATATATATATATATATATATATATATATGTCTGTAAATATCCTCGGAAAGAAGAAGGTGAGTCGCACTCCTGGGGGTATTAAAAACGAAAGTCTTTTATTTCGTCGCAGTTTACTGGCCAATTGTGTCCCAATGCATTTCGGTCCCATCCAGGACCTTTCTCAAGGGGGCCAGCGGTATCGATGGAGGGGGGAGCGGTGTCATGGCCTCAGGGATCTCATGTTCGTATCGCAGGTGCTTGATTACTCGATTGCCCCCTGGTGGGCGCCTTGGTCGGCTGGTCCGATGAGGCTGTTGGTTTTTGTAGTCCGCTCCTGCTGCCTCCTTAAGCCCCGTCGGGGAACGATACCCGCCATTGCTGCTTTGTACCTCCGCCTATTTTGCCTATGTTAGAGGCAAAAGAGGGCCACTTTCCATGGTCTGGTCCATGGCGGCGTCCCCTGCCTAAGAGTTGCTTTCGCAGTCGGAAGGTGTGTGGGTCCAAAGGCAGGCAGTTCGGGAGCTCCTTCGTGTGGCGGTGCGTTCTCTGCGGCAGGACCCAGCCGCTTTTCATGTCTGTAAATATCCTCGGAAGGAAGAAGGTGAGTCGCACTCCTGGGGGTATTAAAAACGAAAGTCTTTTATTTCGTCGCAGTTTACTGGCCAATTGTGTCCCAATGCATTTCGGTCCCGTCCAGGACCTTTCTCAAGGGGGGCAGCGGTATCGATGGAGGGGGGAGCGGTGTCATGGCCTCAGGGATCTCATGTTCGTATCGCAGGTGCTTGATTACTCGATTGCCCCCTGGTGGGCGCCGTGGTCGGCTGGTCCGATGAGGCTGTTGGTTTTTGTAGTCCGCTCCTGCTGCCTCCTTAAGCCCTGTCGGGGAACGATACCCGCCATTGCTGCTTTGTACCTCCGCCTATTTTGCCTATGTTAGAGGCAAAAGAGGGCCACTTTCCATGGTCTGGTCCATGGCGGCGTCCCCTGCATAAGAGTTGCTTTCGCAGTCGGAAGGTGTGTGGGTCCAAAGGCAGGCAGTTCGGGAGCTCCTTCGTATATATATATATATATATATATATATATATATATATATGTACTAGCTACCTGCTGGCGACTGCCAGTAGCTAATATATATATATATATATACATATATATATATATATGTATATATGTATTAGCTACTGGCGGTCGCCAGCAGGTAGTTATACCCTAGCTTTTATAGGAAAAGCATTTTTTTGTTTTTCCAATAACTTTGGCCCCACTTGAAGAATATTCATGAAAATTTCAAAACTAATATTACACGTACTTCAGCTGCTTTCTGATAAATTTTGGGGTGCTCTATCTAGCTGTGGCCGAAAACCAGGGGGTTCTTAAAAGTGTGTTTTCACATAGGACCTTTAGACACGCCTACAGCCTGAACTGCTGAACAGAATTACACCAAATTTGCCAGGAAGGTAGATGTTGGTTCAAAGTGCCTTTCTGTGATTTGGTGTAAATCCACTCAGTAGTCGCTGAGAAATGGAAAGAAATTCCCAATTGTTTATACAGGGAAAAGGCGGATCTGTGACCCCTTTCAATCATGTGCAGAGATCTGCTTGGCTGCCAACACTTCAAACCAGGAAGTGGCAGCCATCTTGTGACTAGGTAGAATCGAGTAACAAGAAAAAACATAAAAAAAGAAAGTAAAGGGGGCAGAGTAGAAACACCCTGACCCCTAGGCCTCTTTGTGGGGGACCCAGGGCCCCAAAACCATTTCTTTCTCTTCATTTGGGGGAGTCGTATTGGATCTGGAAATAAACAAAAAAACGAAGCAGGTCTCCTGTACTTTGTTTAATATAGGCCCTCGGTGGGCCAGGTCCTGGGGGCATGAAGAAATAATGAATGTGGGGTGTCCAAGCAGGCCCCTCGCAGTCCTCCACCTCTCCAGGAAAGAGACAAGAGAAATGCAGGGGGCCACTCGGTCCCCCACAGCCCCAGGACCACCACCTGCCCGAGGCTCAGATACATAATAATGCATGGGGGGCTCTGGCTCCACCATGCAGCTCCAGGAACTGCCACCTTCCCAGGGCACAAACACATTGATTAAGGGGGTCAGTTATTGCCCCCCCCCCACCCTGTGGCTTAATTCACAAAGGAGTGGGTCCACGTGCACCCCTCCAGGAGCTCTACATGCCCTGGAGACCGCCACCCTCCAGGACCGGTTCCAGCAATGTCCCAGGGTGCCCACCCCTGTGACCTTGCAGTTTGCTATGGCTTGGTTGATGGGCTCTGCTTTTAGAAAGTGAGAGCACAAAATGTTCTTGCTTGCTGAAAGCAGAGCAAGTCTCTTTTTCCCTACCCGCTGTGAAGCTCTTGAGGGCCTCAGGACTAAAGTGAACTTTTTCCCCCAACCAGGAGTACGCCAGGAGGTGCATTTTCAGAGTGGTGGAGAAAGGGGGTGTGACCTCTGATGACCTCTCAGCAATGCAGCTGTGTGTGCTGAAGGCAATAGGAGGGCTAGTTGTCTCCCAATGACCCTCAAGAGTCAAGGGGACTTCAACCACCAACTGCTAGTGCACCAGGAGGCGTGTTTGCAGAGTGGTGGAGAAAGGGGTAGTGCCCACCCAGCAGGGTTCAGCAATCCTGCTTTGTGGGACTTACTGGAGGTAACAGGAGAGATAGTTGGAACCCAAGGACATCCTTGGTGGCCAACTACCCCTCCTGTTATTGCCAGTAAGTCCCACACAGCAGGATTGCGAAGAGGTATTTGGAAGTCACACACCCTTTCTCCACCACTCTGCAAATGTGGCTGGTGGTGCTCTAACGGTTGGGGCATTAAGTCCACTTTACTCCTGAGGGACCTTGGGGGCCAAGAAGCCCTCCTGGTACCTTCTGTAAGTTCTACAGTAGGATTCAGGATAGCTGGTCGGAAGACCCAGCCTCCTTTCTCCACAGCTACTAGGTAAAAAACCATAGAAGTTCACTGAAAAAAACAAAGGTTGCTGGGATGTTATAGTTAGCAAATAGAATTTAGAAAAACCTTCGAAATTCACTGAAAAACAAAGGTTACTGGGACTTTATAGTTAGGGTCAGATTTCACTCATACAAAATCAGAGAAATTTGCCAGTTATAGTTACCTGAGCTAACTATGTCGTACTCCCCCACAATGCACTGCTTATGACCTCACATATGGCATCCCTCATGACATGGTCAGTGACATCACAGATGACATCTCAAATGACATCATCCACAGAACCACTCACATACCTACTCACTCTCCTATATAACCTCTCATACGCCCACTCACACACCCTTAAAACCACTGGCATACCCATTCACTGACCTATACCAGTACTCACACACCCACTCACTTCTCCTTGAAGCCACTTACACACCCATTCATTCACCCATCCAGCCACTCATACAAGCAGTTGCTCACCTATACAGCCAGTTACGTAACCACACACTCACCCATACAGTTACTCACACACCTACTTATTTACATACAAGTTCACACACCCACTCACTCATTGAATCAGCCTCTCAACATAGCCACTCATTCACCCATACAAGCCCTCATACACTCACTCACACAACCACTTACAAACCCATTCACACATTCATACAAGCACTCAAACATCTCTGTATTCACCCATACAGCCATTCACAATCAGGCACTCACTGTCAAATACAGTCACTCACACACTAAGTCACTTACTCAAACAACCACTCATTCGCCCATACAGCCACTTACACATCCAGTCACTCACTCATACAGCCATACAGACACCCACTCACTCACCTATACAGTCGATACACACCCACTCACATAGCATCTCACTCACCCACACAGCTATTTACACACCAATACACAAAAGGATACATACTATCACACAGCCACACACATGATATATATTAAAAGTAGTATCACTCAGTAATACACCTAGTATACTACTTTAACTTATGTAGTACCTTAGTATATATGTTTAACAATCATTAACTCTTACAAAATACTTACACCCACAGGATGGTGTCATGAGTGATGTCATTTGAGATATCATCAATGATGTAATGAGTGATGTCACTGACCATGTCATGAGGGATGGAATGCATGAGGTCATAAGCAGTGCATTGTGGGGACATAAGTTACAGTTAGCTCAGGTAACTATAACTGCTGAATGTATCTAGTTTTGTATGAGTGAAATCTGACCCTAACTATAACGTCCCTGATACCTTTTTTTTCAGCGAATTTCCAAGATTTTTTAAATTCTATTTGCTAACTATATGTCCCCGTAACCGTTTGTTTTTATATATATATGTACATACTATGGCATTATGGGAGTGGTAGTCCCACAATAGTCCAACGTTGAGGTATGGCAAAACCGGGGTTGTGTGCGCTGTCAATTGAAATTTTTGGCTGCTTATATTTCTGCACAAGGCTTGAAGTATGGTCATCGCACGACGCACTTTGAATCTACACATCGTGGTATTGACTGCACTTAACAGGGCGCCCTGTTGACAAGAGTATGTGACTTAAATTGTTTTCAGCAGCACCAGTGCTAGAAGAATGTTCTTTTCATCTCAGCAGTTCCAGTCGGTAAAAAGACTTGTAACTTATCCAGCCCTATGTTGATTATTAACATGAGATATTTGTGTCTTTTTAAGCATTTTTTGTAGGAGGCGATTGACGTCATTAGAGTTCAGTGGTCGCAATATATTTAATGTGCTGCGCTAGGTTTTTAATGTTCACATTTTGGAGTATTTTGCATAATATGTTAGTTGTATTAAGCATCTTCATTGTTTGAGAAATGTACCATGATTGGCTCAGCAATTTGTAGAGTATGCTTTCCATTTCAATGCATCAGGCATTATATATTCCTTGCACATTATGGCATCAGTCAGATTGACAAAGGCTTTTCTAGCCTAAACACATCTCTCCTTCACATGGTGGGTTGTGAGGGGCCCTTTTAATTAAAAAGAAGACGTATCCTTTTGTTTTAAAAAAAATGTTTATTGACAAACAAGGCTGGGCAGTATACAATATTAATTTACATAAGGAAAGAATATAAAGACAAACCAAAAAGAAAAACCAAAACAGAAAAATAGAATATAAAAATAAGCAGTTCCAACACAATTCATAGCATCGTTGTTTAGCCACAATTAAGCCCCAAGAAACAAGTAGTAACCCTTGAGAAAGAAATTTCCTATATAAGTAGCCATAAAATAACCATAGCTTATAGCAATAGACATCTTACAGAAAGTTACCCCAGATCTTAGCAAATTTTCCAATTGATTTAATCCCTCTGATCTTGGCCAGTGACCATTCCATAGTGTAAATTTAATTAACAGGAGCCCACCACTCCATTGAATGAGGTGGATTCGCAGAGATCCATGCTCTGGCTATCACCAATCTTGCACATGACAGTAAAATATTTAGCAGATCTTTGTTTAAGCTATTATGTGGGTGTATACCCAGTAGCACCAGAGCTGCTGATAAGGCTGAGCCAATCATTTGTTTTTGAAATAAAATATTTTCAATTCCCTTCCAATATTTAGCTAGTGATGGGCATGAGTAGAGCATATGTTCGAGGTCTGCTGCCACCAGACCACATTTAGGACATTTGGTGCGTTCACTAACTGTGTTGTTTTGCGACCATTTGGAAATTATTTGTGGCGTATAATACAAGTGACATACAGTTTTGTATAGTTGAAGTCTTAAGCTTGAAGATTGTACCACTCTATTGATGTTACACAAAGCAGAAGATATATTCTGAGCAGTTACATTAAATCCTACTCTAGTAGTCCATTTTAATGCCAATTTAGGACAATCATCTATTCTGTATTGGCTAAGACACTTGTAAGCCACACTAATAAGGGATTTCTTGTTACCCGAGTATACACAAGCCCAGATATCAGAATCGCTTGGTTCCATCAAGTTCATCTTACGGATAAAGAAATCTCTTATTTTCATGTATTTAAAACGCATCCTATCTGGCAGTTTGTACAAGAGTTTGAGTGTGTCAAAATTTAACAAACCCGCTGTACCATATAAATCTCCTAAAGACTTGGGGCCCGATGTAGGTGGCCATTTACCGGCCGGTAACGGCCGATTTCGGCCGTTACCGACCGGTAAATGGGTTTTTGGGATGGAGGGGACCAATTTTACCGATTTGGTAACTTCTAGATGTAGGTGGGACTCTTCTGAGTCCCAAAGGCCTTTCAGATTCGGTATTTTACCACCCAATCCAATTGGGTGGTAAAATACCGAATCCAGGTGTGCATGCACACCTATGCCATGTGACAGACAGACATGCCCTTAGGGCATGTCTGTGTGCCATATGGCACACATGCCTGTATTTGGGGTGCTAGAGGGTGTCAAAGTGACACCCCCTGCATTCTTGCTGGAATCTGTATTTACCGAATCGGTAAATACCGATTCGGTAATGCCCATTGATTCCTATGGGCTTCAATGCTTATAGGAATCAATGGGCATTACCGAATCGGTATTTACAGAATCGGTAAATACCGAATCTTAACGATTCGGTATTTACCGATTCTGTAATACCTACATCCCCCCCCCCCTCTATTTTACCACTTCCTAAATACCGAATCGGTAAAATTCGGTATTTAAGAAGTGGTAAAATACAATTACCTACATCTAGCCTTAGATGCCAAAATCAGCCCACTCACGTCCTGCTTTATCGCTAAAAATACCCAGTAGCCCTGGGTTATCCCACAATGGCAATTCTGTATGAAAAAAGTAGTTCTACAAGTAGGCAGGATTAAGTTCCAGATTCGTACTGCATCCTTAGCAGTCTTAAATCTTACTCGTTTAAAATAATTCGGGTCGTGCACTTTTGCCAGAAATTGGTTCGCATCTCTGCCAAGCATAAACTGATGAAAAAAACATTGGGTATTGATGACATAAAGACTGCGAAGGCGTCCCAAAAAAGTAGCAAAAAAATATGTTATAAAGTCTGGAAAATTAAGACCGCCCTTGTCCAGTGGGAGCTTTAATAACGAAACTGATCTTCAAGACTTTCTATAGCCCCATATAAAGCTGCTAATAATGCCATCCAACTTTTGAACACATAAAGGAATAGACCTAAAATGATATAAGAATTTAGGTAAAATATTCATTTTAATTAAGTTAATTCGCCCTAAGAGATTAAGCGGAATCTTATGCCATTTTTTCAAAAGGGCGTCCACTTCTTTTAAGAGAGTATCATAATTAAGTGCGTTTATGTCCCCGATCTTAGAAGACATTTTCCCCCCTAGATATGTAGCGGCCTGACACATTCCATGCACTGGAGAGGTAGATTGATGGTTCATTATAACTTGAGTTTTATTTAAGTTTAATTTATAGCCAGAGATGGCACCAAAGCTATCAGCTTCCTCAGTAATCCCTATCATGGCATCCGCTATATTTGTTGAGAAAATCGCTAGGTCATCGGCAAAGGCAGTGATTTTAGGAATATTAGCTTCATGTTGGAAAGGAATATTATTAGATTGAGTCTGAAGAGCATTGATGAAAGGCTCCATTAAGAGAGCAAATAACAGGGGTGATAGTGGACACCCCTGCCGTGTCCCCCTCAAGATTGGAAAATTAGGAGACATCAAACCTGCATAGCTAATTTTTGCATTAGGGTCCCTATACAGAGCCTGTATGTTTCTCAGATATCGTCCCTTCAGGCCAAATTGATTCATAACCCCCAAAGATAATCCCACCCCACTCGGTCGAACGCTTTTTCAGCGTCTAGTAGTATCATTCCGAGAGGGGTGAGATTAGTTGCTGCCACATCAAAAGCGGTTATGGCCATATTTATATGGGCGGTTTGTATCCCTCCCTACAACGAAGCCATGTTGTTGAACATTAACTAATCTCGGCATAAGTGGGGCCAGCCGTGTAGCAAGAAGTTTAGAGTATGCTTTCGCATCCGTGTTTATCAATGATATGGGTCTATATCCGTTGGTGTTTTTTTTTTTTTTTAAACATAATTTTGGCAGTCTTCCATGAGTCAGGTGCTTTCCCTGTTTCTCCAATTTGGTTGATAACTAAACAAAAAAGTGGTAGTAATTCATCCGCGCAAATTTTATAGACCTCTATAGGAAGTGTGTCTTAACCTGTGGCCTTATTACAAGGGAGAAAGGTGATAGCAAGTCTTAGCTCGGTTAGTGTAACCATTTCCTCCAATCGCTCAATGCTTTATTGCTCTAAATAATCGCCCTTGGGAAGGTTCTTATTTATATATGCTTGAATATTGCCCTCAGTAGGACAATTCTCAGGGGTATATAAGTTACCATAATATAAAGCAAACTGATCCATTATGTGTGCTGGTTGACTATACATAACACCCTGGGGACCCTTATTAGATTTAATTAAAGTGGTTGCTCGATCGTCGGCCACTTTGTATGCAAGAATCTTCCCTACCTTATCTCCGCACTCATATTGGGAAAGTTTAAACTTATGAATTTTGAAACTATTTCTCTCCCTTAACGAACTTTTCAGGGCAGAACGAAGAGCAACCAATTCAATTTCTAGCTGAGTAATATCTTGTGTACTTTGAGCCCCTAATCTAAGAGTATCTGCAAGATCTTTTTCAAGTGTCATAATATTAGATGCTACCTTCCTAATCTCTCTCTTGCGCACTGTGTTTTGTTTAAATATAAACTGCTGTGCAAAACCTCTGATATAGGCCTTACAAGCGTCCCACACGGATAAGAGTGTGGCTGTATTAATATTTATTTCAATAAATTCTTTAATATGTTCTTTAAGTTGTGATATAAAAACAGAATCCGATAGTAGATATCTGGGGAAGGAAAAAGATATACGTTCCGGAGCCCTTTGTGCTATGTTGAACAAAAAAAGTTATGGGTTATGATCTGATGTTACTCTTGGACAAATCTCCATGGAACATGTTTCAATGACTTTATTTGAAGCCCAGACCAGATCAATGCGTGAGCAGAGTTTGTGGGGTTGGGGAGTAGTACGTACAACCAGCTATACAAGGATGCAGATTCAAACGTCTTTTACATTATGTAAGCGTGCTAAATCCAGTATCGCAGCCCTAGTCTTTTGCATATGTCGAAACAGACCTTTCTTAGTAACATTCTGGTCATAGTTCATAACACAATTAAAATCCCCCATAAGTATCAGTTCACCCTCCCAAGCAAGTAATTCAATATTCAACCAGTCAAAAATACGTGGTTCATCAATATTCGGCCCATATATGGCACAGAAGACATATTTGCAATTTTCCAATTCAATTTGAGCAATCACCCATCTTCCCCCACTGTCTGAAGACGTTTTCATCACTTCCCCTCGTAATTGCCTTTTCATCAAAATCGCCTCTCCCCGTATAGGTGCATTTAATGTTGTGCATATCACCATTTCATAACCAAGTTGCCCCAATAGTTTCTTGTCCTTATAGCAAATATGTGTTTCAGTTAGCAGGACCAAATGTGTATTATACATTTTCAGTTGTTCACACACAAGCCGCCTCTTATTCTTATTATTGAGGCCCGCAACATTCCAGGCTAAACATCTAATTTGATACATTGAATATATTTACCCTATCTAAGCATTCTATAATTTTCTGTAATTCCGTCATAATAGCCAATCTGCTATCAACAATATTAACCGCCCTAATACTTGTTTTGTCATTTTCTACTTTAACGCCCCCTCCCCAACCACTGAAATCCCCATCCACCCCTATGTTCCTAAAGGGAGAGCCCCCCTCTAACTCCCGCTGCCGCTGGAAGGGCAGCCAACTAAAGGTGCAGCTATCTAAAGATCCATCTCCTCCCTGTATCTAGGACTTGCTTCAAACACCCTTTTTCTAATCAAAAGATTAAAAAATTGCGATAATCATAACTTTAAGCTATGCCCCTTCAAAGTTTCCAACTATTCTACTCTTATATGTTACCCATTACATAAGCTTTTATTCTGTACTAAATTTAGATAGTACCAACTCCGCTTCCCTAACATCAGTGAGGTAGTATGTATGACCAGCTTTAATGACTTTAAGGTACGCTGGTTCCTGAAGATATATCTGGGCACCTGCTGACTTAAAGGGATCGATCAGTTGTCGCAATTTCCATCGCTTCTCCATTGTAGCCTTGCTGAGGTCTGACCTCACAAAAAATGATACATATTCCGTTAACACAGGGGAATTGGGTCTTGCTTTCATAGAGACTGCTTGTCTTAGTAAAAAATTTCCAAAATAAATCAAAAAAGGACGAGGAAATGTACTTCCTTTGTTTCTAATGACTAGTGGCAATCCCAATCGGCCAGATCTGGGAAGGCACGTTGAAATAGTTTAACTATGTAAGCACGAGGGTCCGAGTCCTCTGACCCTCAGAAATATCAAAGAGTCTTAGGTTCTGCCTCCGCTGTCTATTTTCCATATCCACCAATTTATTCTGAAGCGCCCGTATCTCTGTATCATGGTGAGCAGATCGTGTCTCTGTACGCGATGATAGTTCTTCTACCCCCACCACTCTCTGCTGTAATTCTTCAATTTCTTGTGTGATTCCGCCCATTTTACTAGTCACTTCCAATAAGCAGTTCTGCATTTTATTGTTATCTTCTTTTAATTGCAAGATGTGTTGTTGGGCTTCTTGCCTCTGCTCAGATAACGTATGAAGAATTAGTGCTAGTGAAGAGCTTTCCATTTGAGCTGGGACTGCCATGTTAGTAATGCAGATAGAGGTGTCAGAAAGTGAAATTGGAGAGGTATGCTCAGCCAAAAGGACACTTTCTTTTACTTCAAACATTGTAGCAGTAAGGGTTGGGGTTATGATGATAGCTTGGGTGCTATCAATACTGTTTGCTACGTTTGTTACCACCTGCGGGCTTCCCACTTCTACCACATTTGAATCCAAACTCATCACCTTTGGAAGAGCGACAGGCATGGAAGCAGTACATATTGCTTCTTCTGTAGAATGAACAATCTCTGTCGGGCTGTTTCCTGATAATCGCAGCGCCATGGTTTTCACCCACCCTTTTGCCTGAATCCACTTTCGTAGTGGACTCTCATCTCTGATAGGTTTCCCTCTTGTGTTTGAGTATGAGATCACAGTTGAGAGAGTAGAAGGGTTAGTGTTCTTCTTGTTCTTGAGTTTGCCCTTTGCCTTAGCTCTTCCTTTCTTTCGCAATATCTGTTTGGCGAAGTCTGCGGGGGATCCCGTTGTCTGATCTCCCTCTTCTTCCACAATCTCTTCATATTCGTCATTGGAGAATGCATCCCCTTTTTCGCCATTAGTCATCACATTTTTTAGGAGTCCCAATTGCCTCGTCGGTGGTATCATCCTGTGCCTCACCATTCTGCTCCACATGAGTGTTTACCAGTATCTGGGGGCTGCTGTGCTCGAGTGCTTTATCCGTCGTTGATCTGCTCAACTCTTTATCAATACCCCCCACATCCTCTTCCAGGACTGCGGCCACTGATTTCCCATCTGCTGGGGTACAATTCAATGTTCCCCCCTTGGGAAAGTCAGTAACCAAAGTAGCCAAAGTGTCAGTTTTCTTACTCGCCCCTACACCCCCTTCTCCTCCTGTAGTAGCTGCTTTCAATTGAACTTTCTGAGTGCCAGCAAAATGTTGCCCTTCGGTAAAGTAGCGGTTTTAGCTTTACCCAGTGGTTATTTATCAGGGGGTGCAAAAAGAGAGGGGGGAATAACTTAAGGCTTACCAGTCTGTGGGTTCACCTTATCGAGTTTCGCTGTGTCCTCAACAGCGCGGGCAAATGTATGCTGTTTTCAGCCACCACGTCTGTTTGAGCATTCGCAGTCATGGTCTTGATATTAACTGCAGTGGTAATAGTCCCCTGATCGGGACCGTCCTCCGTTACTGGCGCGCCTCTTGTAGGACGAGCAGCCCTCGGAACATTTTTTGGTGCCATATCTCTCCAAACGCCACAAGGTACTGTGGGGCGGTTTGATGTTCGATGTTGCGGCGACGTCCCTTCCGCAGCAGTTAGAGAAAAAAAGCGAGGGCTAAGGCCAGAGCAGCTGAGCCAGGAATCGAGCAGCCGCCAAGCCCAGCACGGGGTTTCTGGATAACAAATGTCCCAGTGTCTCCAGCCGGTTGAGCCTCGCAAAAGCAGCAGCTGTAGCATTAGCAGGTCAGATCCGTGGCAAGCAGCCCCTGCACTGCCTTGTATCGGAAAGTTTCTGAATATTAGAGTGTTGCAGTATTAAATCATTAAATCCGACCGTATGCAAGTTGCCATAGCCGATTATCTCTTGAGGAGTTTTAGGAGCTTCAGACTCAGCTACACCTCCGTGGCGCCTTCAATCCGCCATCTTGACTCCTCCCCAAACCTCGAGAAGACGTACCCACACAATCTTTGTGTACGTGCATTTTTCCTGTTGGAGTAAGGATTGTGTATATATATATATATATATATATATACACACACATGCTTTGGTCCTTTTGGACTTATCAATCCTTTTTCCCTGATCGCTCTCAAAAGGTCCATCTTGCTCCTTTTTGCTCATCTAAGGTTAGGCTTAATTGTGGAGTACCACAGGGCACTTCTTTGTCCCCCATCTATTTAACATCTACATCCGCTTGCTGGCTCACTCTTTACAGAGGCGAGGGGTGAAAATATAGCATTACGCAGATGACATGCAGTTGTTCTTCAGCATCGATGATGCAATGGAATTCACAAACTTCTGCTATACATTTGAAATTGGATTAACCACTACAAGCTGAAGCTGTATTCTGAAAAAAACTAAAATTGTGATCATCAACAACAAACTGCATAGCTAGAACTCCTCCCTCTGGCCTTTAGAGATGGGGACACCTCCTAGTCCAAAAAAAGCAGTCAAAACACTCAGGATTCGAGTATGCGAAGATCTTTCTATGAAGCTTCAGATAGGAGCGGTAATTTCATCTTGTTTTTGACAGCTCCCGAAAATAAAAGAAATTCAGGAATACTTTACTCGAGAAGCCATCATTCAGATTATCATAACTCTAGTTATGTTCCCAATTGATTATGCTAACTCCCTCTACCTGGGACTTTGAAAGAGATTGAGTCAGAGGCTGCAGTTGGTTCAAAACCAGGCCGCCAGGATGGTATGTCGCCAATCGAGATACTGATAAACTAAACTGCTGATGACAAAACTGCACTGGCTTCCCGCCGCTCAAAGGACCCTGTTTAAAACTGGGTGCATAATTTTCAAATCTCAACAAGGTAAAAGCCCTACGTTTGTGACCTACAGATGCAGAAATATACTCCTAAACATAATCTTAGATCAGCCCATCAAAATCTATTCGAACTCCCAAAATTCAACAGGAAGAGATTGGATGGTACTAGGTTTGCTATGATCGTCGCAAATGTATGGAACTCTCTTCCCCCACATATTAGAGCTGCAAATTCTCAAGAGAGCTTGAGGACCTTATTGAAAACCTGGCTTTTAAACAGGCTTATGGCTAAGCTTTTGGGTCTCTCTTGCCTCTAAGCACTAGCGCCAAGAAACTTTTTTGAGGTAGGTGTGCTTTATAAATATGTTGTAACATGACATATCATATATATCAATGGATATATTTCTCTAAAACTACTTACCTCAAAGGTCTGTTTTTCTGGCAGAGTTTTGAAGTATAGGATTAGCATTGTGCCATCCAGACAGTGCTAGAAAAGTGACAAAGTTATTTGCTATTTTTGCGGCTAAGTCTTTAAGCATAGGATTAGTTAGTGCCATCCGCGCCAAGACGAAAAATGACAAAAGTCTTTTACCACCCCAGACAGGGAATTACACCTTTGGATTTGTAAATTAGCATCTAAGCCACCTTGTAATTAATAAAAGCAGTCCCTGACACACATGTTTCACTGTTAATAAAGCTCATCGGAGAGACATATGTTTGCGCAGGGCGAACCAGTATATGTCAAAGCAATACACTTTCTGGCTTAGAGTGCCACCTCAATATGAAAAAAATTAGGTAGTTCCCAAGTTTTAGGTGGAGAGCAGCTCCTTTATATGGAACACTCTCCAACACCACTGACTGTAAAACTGCTAGAAAAGTGACAAAGTGGTAAAAAGCTTTTGTCATTTTTCACCTCAACATGAATAGCACTAGCAAATCCTAAACTTAAATACTTTGCTGTATTTGACTCTTGTGCCACACATTTTTCAATGAATTTACATAAAAGTGCCTTCCAATCTTTTCACATGGTTTAGCAGCAAAGCACATACATTGTGAGATGGTTATCAGCCACTCACAACCCAGATGTCAGAATTGCCAGCAATCATTAAATGTTTGTCCTGGCCCTTTCTGCATTGTTGCAACACATATTTGCCTTCTCCTGCCTTCCTCATTTTTGTTGGCTTTTAGGACTCTGTGCACTTTTTCCCTGCTAACTAGAGGTAAGGTGCCTGTGCTCTCTCCTTCAAACAAGGTAAAATTGGCCTACACCTACCTCCACCTATAGAATTGGCCTACACCTAAACCGTACATTGAATTTTCTGTCCCTAGTGGATGGTACTCCATGGACTTAAAGCCTATAATTTAAATGCTTCTGGTAGACTGCTGCACTAACTGTGACTCCCACTAAAGCATTGGCCATTGGCTTTAAGGAGCGCAGGGAGCGTTGCCCTCCTAATTCATAGAGGAAAAGGAGCACATCAAGAAGTTCAAGGATAAAGTGGCAGGTTGTTCACTGTAAATCAGTTGAGGCTGTGTTTGTTTAGAGGCAGGTAGGGGTGACAGAGTGTGTACTTCTGCACATGAGCTGATCAAGGTTTCACTCACTCTCAAAGTTCAAGCCAAGTGCAATGATGTCAGTACCAGTGGGTATGGCCTGTTTTAGCAGCTCTGCATAAGTCTGCCATGGGGCTCAATTGTTCTGGCCCAGGACGGAGTCAGCAGAGCTTCATGCAAGTGAATGGCAGGGGATAGGGCTGGTTTTCACTGAGAAGGAGGAATCTGTAAGCTAGTTCCAGAACTGGAAGATTGGCCTCAAGGAGTGGAGAACATGTTGATCCTGCAGCAATATGCTAAAGAGGAGCTGCTCTTCTCACCATCGTTGCTAAGTGAGTGCTCCTCTCTTCTGCTTGAAATGATTGGAATACTAAACTTTGAGTTGCCCTTGATGGACCATAGGGTTGAAGTGCAGGACTTTTACCACAGCAGAAACGTCTTAGCCCTTCACCCTACAGCTTCTGACTGCCTCTGGCAGTGCCAAGGGGCCGGGGTGATGTCACCCTTAGCACGGCAGCTGTGCCCAGGCCTCCCTTCACTATGCAATTTAGAAGCTTTCAGAAGTGCCCAGATGTTTGTTGAGTGGAAATTTACATTTGTCTGCGAAGATTGATGTATAAAAGACAACTACTGGTGTCACAGGCTAAACATGCTGATATCTGTTGAACTTGGCCCTGAATTAGTTTTTGTTGGCCTTAGGATTCTATGCACTTTGCCACGGTTAACAAGTGCTAAAGAGCTTGTGCTTTCTCCTTTAAACATGGTCGTATTGGCTTATACACAATTGGAAAATTTAATTTACTTGTACGTCCTTAGTAAAGTGGCACTTTCTGTGCCCAGAGCCTATAAATTAAATGCTACTAGTGGGCATGCAGTACTCAGTGTTTCAGTGTTCCACTCACTTAAGCTGCACTTTAAACATGTCTCATGCCTACCATTGCAGCCTTTGTGTGCTGCTTTAAACTGCCATTTCAACCTGGAAAAATACACTTTTGGCAGGTCCAAACCTTCATGTTTAATACATGTAAGTCACCCATAGCGTAGGCCTTGGACAACCCTCAGGGTATATGTGCTTTAAAGTTTTACATGTCCTGGTAGTGAACAACTCTTACATTCATTTTCACTATTGCAAGGCCTACCTATCCCAGAGAATACCATTGGAGTTACCTTATTACAACATGTTATAAGGGTACGTTTAAAATGGGAACTGGTAAGCAGTTCATGTTTCATGTCTCTGGAAATGTAATGAAAAATCCCAACTGGTGAAGATGGTTTTAAATTACAGTTTTATAAATGCCACTTTTATACAGTTGGTATTTTCTTACCTCAGCCTTTCGGTGCCTGCAGTCTGTCTCACATAACTGGTGTAGTTGACAGTTGGGCTTTGTGTATTCCTCCTAGACAGCCACACACAATGGGGAGCTTAGGTGTGACTGGATGGTCCCTCACTAGCAAGTTTCGAGGGAGGAGCTAGGCCCAGCCCCACTTGTACTTGAATTGGCTGTGTCCTGTCTCCACACAAAAGGCTGCATACCCCCTGTAGTTAGTCTATGGCCAGAGCCAGGAAGGCAGGGCAAGCCTTCATATCAAGGCATGCATTTGGGAAGCTTCTCCCTATTTCAAAGGCACAACTAGGAATATATACTGGACCTCATACAACTCTTCAGTGCATTTCTGGACCTGTGGATACTCTGCTAGGAAGAAGGACTGCTGTGTTGCTGAAATGACTGCCACTCTTCTGGACTTCTGCTCTGATGAACTGCTGCCCTCTTCTGCTGACCTGCTGCCTTAATCCCTGGGTGAGAAGGACTGGAGCTGCATTTCTGGAACCCAGAACCCAAAGCGACTCTTAAGGATAGTTGTCTGGCTTCCTGATCTGAAGCCTCAGGGACATACCAGCCTTCCAACAACCCTCCATTTGCACCTTGACTCTGCCTTCTGTGAGTCTACCCTCCCAAGTGGTGCCACCCCACTCCTGGTCCCTTGGAAGTGGGCTTAAGTTGCTCTGCCAGCCTCTGTGGATCCAGCAGAACTACATATCTCTGCTGCGCCCACAACCCTGAGCAAAACTGGCGCATTTTCATTGCTGCATGGATTGGATTCGTCTCAAAGACCCACATTCCCTCTGCAGCATGCAACCTCTTTGGAACCGCCTCTGTGTGACATATCCTCGGCACAGGTCCTTTCATCCCTCATCAATGGCATGAAACCAACACATTGCCCCAGTTGCATGCCACATTCCTCACACTGGACTTCACATCACAAGCCATTATCTACGGGATCCTTGATGATGCAGGCCGTTGCATTGCAGCCTCACTGCATCTTGGAACTGATGCATCACTTCAGCTGCGCACTGCATCTTTGACGTGGATCCTCGCTAAGTTCAGAAAACAAGGATTTAGGCTACTTTGTTCAGCTGGCCTAACTGGGTCCCTGAAGCTCTCCATTGCCGTCAGCCTGAACTTGTGACTTTGTCATGGTCCATCACGACCAGATATCCATAGTTGCTACTATTGGGCGCTCTTTTCTCAAAAATCTTTAAAACTGCGTATCTCCAGTTATACTGATTGGATTTTTGTTGTTTTGGTATTGTTTTATTCATTAAAGAAAGGTCTTTTATTCTAACTTGAAGTGAGAGCCTGACTGCTCTGTGCCAAGCGACCACTGGGTTGAGCATAGGTTAATTTAGGGTTGTCTTGTGCCGCACCCTCACTAGGATTGTGGTTGCTACTTGACCAGGCCTCACACCCCAGTCAATCAACAACCCAAATTCTTACAATATATCCATTTCCGGAAACATAGGTTTAAACTGCTGCTCTGTTGATTTTCATGTTGCCCAAAGCTGACTTTCTTAACATCTTTGTTTCAAGTTGCAATGATACGATGCTTTGGGCAGCCTCATTTGATTTATTACACATTTTGTTTAATGGAGACACAATTTAATGGACAGCTAACAAAAATAGGAACCCTTTTTTAATTCAGACATCCCTCCTCACTCGTTCAGTGCCCCTCTAGTTTTGGAATCCACTGTCTGCAGCTGCACTTGAGTAGCTTTTAAAAACATGTCCCAGGCTTGCCTCTGCAGCCTCTAGTGCAGTTTTAAACTGCTATTTCGACCTTGCAAAGTTAACCATTTGCCAGGCCTAAACCTTTATTTGAATTCCTATGAGTCACCCTTAAGGTAGCTGGAAAGTCTCTTAGGGCAGGGTGCATGGTATTTAAAAAGTAGGACATGTGTCTTTAAGTTTTACATGTCCTGACAGTGGAAATCTCCTATAGGGGTTTTTCACTGTAGTAAGGCCTATCTCTACTATATACTAGCACTTGGTTACCTTATTACAATTAATAAGTGCTTTTAATAAGTGCTAACTCTTATTTAAGACCATATAGAGACATCCTGTATCCCTTTAAATACATTTTTATTTAAGATCCTCTTTAATGGTAACATCGGATTTTAAGTTATCATTTTGAAAAGGACAATTTTTGAAACTTGGTATTTTTCTGCCCAAACCAGATATGCCTCTGTGCCAGTGTCCTGGGTCACATGACATGACTGTGAATGGCTCTCACTTTGTGAGCTCTGTATTACTTCCAGACATTGAGACAAAAGAGGCCTAGGTGTGAGGGGAGAGAGTATTCCTGACAGAATAGCTGTTAAGGAGTTGAGCCCTGCCTTGATTACACTTCAAAGGGCCCGGCCTGTACGATACACAAAGGAACATGACACCAGGCCTGCCCTTGCCTTTGTCACCCTAGACAGTTTGTAGCCAAAACCAGGGAAAGGGGAAGAGTTGACCAGAACCATTTTTGCAGGTAGGTCAGGGAATTCATCCACACAAAGCCTATCAGAAGGTTTAAAATTGGCAACTTAAAAACCTCTTGTCAGAACACTCCTGAACCTATGGTAGATTCAGAAAAATTAATGTCCTGCTGTCTGAAGATGAGGGACTGCTCTGCTGACTGAATAAGAAAGATAAGAACAGACTTGCTTGCCTTGAAACCAGGTTAGCCAGACTCCAAGAGTCAGTTGGCTTACTTCCTGTTTGAGCTACAGAGGCCTCCATGCAACTGTCCAGTTGACCAGCACCATGTGGCCCTGCCTAGACCTACCTGAGCCCTGATGCTTGCCTCTGCTGGAGTGAGCTGATTCCCACAAGTGTTGGGCCCTTGGCAGGCGTCAGTGTGAACTCCTCTTGAAGAGAAGGTGAAGATACAGATGTGTTGGGCTCATCACGACCGACAGGTGACCTCTTTGTGCCAGGAACTGGCCACCCGCAATGACCGCAAACAAGAAGCTTCAGTGGTTACTGCTCTTTATGCTGACAACCGACAACGATCAGCGACACAAAGCTCCAGCAACAAATGGCTCTTTGTGGTACAACAATGACTATGCACAATGCTCAAGCTGGTCCTCACGTCATCAGCCTCCTCCTCACAGCACCTGACAATGAAAAGGTCACTCATCAAGTGGACTTGAGAAGGTAACTCTTCAGTGGAGCTAACATTTTCACTATATTCCACCTGGCTCCATCGTGGTCGGCCTGCGCTTGTGACATCTCCCGTGCTCATGTGACCAGATTACTGTGAGTGGTGCTTTGTGCTTTTGGGCGCTATTTTCACCTAAAACCTTTAAAAAAAACAAGTCTCTGGTTCTACTGATTGGATTTTTGTAGTCATTTTATTTATTACACTTTGCTCCATGTTTCTACATTGGGGTTATGATTTCAGTATATCACTGTTTGAGTGCTGCATAAATGCATTACACATGCTTTTGTGCCAAGCTACCAAGGGTAAGCACAGGTTTAATTGGTGACGTTTGTGTTTCACTCTAAAAAGAATTGTGTTTGTTATTTCAGTGGGACTTCCACCCCTCTCAACCAATAATTTCATAGACTAAACATGAAACATCTACAGTGAAAAGGTGAAAAAGTATATACCCTACTATAACTTATATCACCAACTGAAAGGGAAGTCACTTATATATTTCTGCAACATTGTGAGTGAGTACCGTTTTACAAGACTATCAAAAAGGTTAAAGGTCAGAGGGGAGGATGGAGTTAAGTTAACATTATTTGAATTTAGAGAAGCTCTACCCAAGGTTCTTTTTTTTTTTTTTTTAATTTCTTTTTATTGTTGCATTAGGCGGATCATCAGTTCAAGCATCATGGCATCACGGGGGAGCGTCAACATTCCGCTCCACCCGACATTACGCAACTTTTAAAATAGACAGTTACATAGCATTCATCATGACAAACTTATTTTTCTCTTTTCGCCCCGAACTCCCCCCCTAACAACCATAAAGTCAACAACTGAGAGACCTCTTCCCGAAGCCCCCCTTCCCACCCTCCATTCCCCCCCCAAGCAGCGCGACCCCCTTCCCGCCACCCCACCGCCCGACTCCCGTGCCCTCCTCGGCCCTCTCAGGGTGTGTGATATGAACATAGGCAGTCCCATCGCCCGAATCCTCTTGGGGCCAACATGCCCGAGTCAGCTACAAACAGAACCCCCCCAACAATCGATCCAGCCACCCGCACTCCTCCCCACTCGGCTTCAACCTCCTATTCTAGTCCATGATAGTGCCTCCACTTGGCCCAGATTTTACGGAATTTTCGTGGACACCCTCTCGCTTTATATGTAACCCGTTCAGCCGCCATATACATATCCAGGCCCCTCCTCCAGTCCTCCAGATTGGGCTTCCCTGGCGCCCCCCACAGTCTCGCAATGTCTCTTTTGGCTACTACCAAAGCCAGCAGCAGAAAAATGAGTAAGTGTCGTGTGATATCCACCTCAGTCGACATGCCCAAAAGCGCCAGTTTGGGGTCCTTAGGAATGTCCACCTCCAATATCGCACTCAATTCAGTGAAGACCTCGTCCCAATATTCCTGTATCACAGTACAACCCCAAATGATGTGGAAGAAATCGCCCATTTGATGCTGGCATCGTAAGCAAGTGGAGTTCGTAGCCCTCCCCATCCGGAAGAGCCTCACTCTGTCATAGTAGGCCCGATGAAGAACCTTAAACTGTATGAGGCGAAGCCTCGATTTTATGGCTACTTCTCGAGGGTGCATGAGAATGAGTTCCCAATCCAGGTTTTCCAGTGTGCCTACATCACCCTCCCACCTCTCTCTCAGAGCCTGTAAATCACCCAACATGTTATTTGTCAATGTTTTGTATGTCATAGACACCGCCCCCCTCTGTATCTGTTCCTGTAGCAGGCGTCCCTCGAGTGGTGCAAACTGGGGAATGTCAGCAAGAGATATGTTTTGTGCCCCCCATGCGTGCCGTAGTTGTAGGTACTTAAAGTATTGGGTTCTCTGGAGGCCAAAGTCTTGCTGCAGCGCCTGGAAGGTTTTAAGTTCCCCCCTTGCTATGACATCCCCAACTGTGGAGATGCCAATATCGTCCCACCTTTGAAAGCCCCGGAGTTTGTTCAGCTCAGTCAGCCACCTACAGGACCATAGGGGGGTCTGGCGGGTGGGCCTTTCTTGCCAGCCCATTTTGACCGTCGCTCTGCGCCACGCCGACAGGGTGATCTTAGTCGCTGGGAGAAGCTGACGCCCTCCCCTCTCCCCATAGAGGAAGTGCAGTACCGTCTTATTGCCCCATTTAGATCTCTCCAGGGCATAAGTGGGGTGATCCGCCGGGGCGTGTATCCAATCATTGATCGGGGTAAGGTGTTCTGCCCAATAGTAGGCCTCCAAATTGGGCAGCGAGATTCCCCCACTGTATTGGTGGCGCTGCAGGGTCGTGAGTGCCACCCGGGACTGTTTCCCCAACCACAGGAAAGAACGGAGATCGGCATGAATTTTCCGCACTGTCAAAGTCGGTAGGGGGTAATACTCATTTTGGAGGGCGTACAAAAACTTCGGTAGGAGGATCATTTTATACAGGGCGGCCCTGCCCAAAATGGTGAGCGGGAGTGGTCTCCATCTATCCATCTCTGCCTTCGCTGCCACCAACACCCTGTCGATGTTGACTGTGTAGGAGCACCGCCAATCCCGGGTGATAAAGACCCCCAAGTACCGGAAGCCTTCTGTGGTATGGATGAGGAGCTCAGGCAGGTTCTCCCCCCTCGGGGCACCCTGCGGGTCATAGAGGATCGACTTATGCCAGTTTATAGTGTGTCCGGCCACCGCCCCAAAGTCCCCTAGTTCCTTGAATAGGGCAGGGATTGTCCTGGCTGGGTCTTTGACATACAATAGTACATCATCGGCGTAAAGAGAGATTTTCTCCTGAGCAGCGGCCGATTCCCCCCAGTGGAATCCCGTCACATCACGGTTATGCCGGATACGGATCGCAAGGATCTCTATCGTGAGGGTAAAGAGGAGTGGGGAGAGCGGGCACCCCTGGCGAGTCCCCCGCTCTATCGCAAACTCCCTGGACAGTCTCCCATTTATTCGCACTCTAGCTCTAGGATTCGAGTATAGCAGCTGCACCCAACGCAGGAACTTGGGCCCAAACCCAAAACGTTCGAGGGTTCCCATCAGGAAGGGCCAATGGACCGCATCGAACGCCTTCTCCGCGTCCAAGGAGAGGAACCAATGGGGCTCGCTCCTGTCACAGACTTCCTGGAGCCAGTTGTGGGTGCGCCGTAGGTTGAGTTTGGTGGCCCTATCCGGCAGAAATCCAGACTGGTCAGGGTGCACTAGGTCCGTTATGACCTGTCTTAGGCGCCTCGCCAGAATGGTGGCCAGGAGTTTAGTCTCGATGTTAAGAAGGGAGATTGGTCGGTAGGAGGAGCAGTCCCCCTTGGGCTTGCCCTCCTTGTGAATCGGGACTATGGTAGCTAGGGTCAGATCCGGCGGAAGACGCCCGGCGCCAAACGCATCCACAAATAACCCTTTCAAGTGACGGGAAAGGAGATCCCCCGTCCGCTTGAAAAATTCCGCCGGGAAACCGTTAGGTCCCAGTGCTTTCCCGGGTCTCAAGGAAGCCACCGCCTCCGCGATTTCATCTAGAGACAGGTCGGCTTCCAAAGTCTCGCTATCTTCGGGGGTTAACTGCGGAACTTCCACGTCACCCAGGAACGTCTGCACCACCTCGCTGTCTCCAAGGTCTCTAGCCCTGTAGAAGTCCTCGAAATAGGTCGCAAAGGCCTCTGCTATAGTGTCATCCGAGGACGCCCGCGCCCCGCCAGGGAGACCAATCCAATCCACCCACCTAGACGCTCTCTCCCGCCTGCTCAACCATGCCATGAGTTTCCCAGATTTGTCGCCAACATCGTACAAGCGATGTAGGGTGGCCAGTGCCTGCGTGCGCGCTTCGTTCGTGGTCAGTTCCCTATACAACCTTTGAGTGTCAAGCAGTCTTCTGAGATCCACCTCCCCCTTCGTCTTGTGGTACTCGGCCTCTAGGGTCAGTATGTTTGCTCCCTCCGCGGCTATGGCTTCAGTGCGTTTCCTCCTGGCCTCCCCTACCCTGGATTGAAAGCGGTCCCTCAGCACGGTTTTCATGGCCTCCCACAGTGTAACCCGGGACTGCACCGATACCTCATTTTCGGCCACAAAGACTCTGATATCTGCTCTAATGCCTCCTAGGATTTCAGGGGTCTGTATGTCCCATGACGACATATGCCATTGCGCCTGTCCGCTCCCCCTACCCCGTCCTATGTGTACGAACAGCGGGGAATGGCCCGAGATACCCCTCGCCCTGTAGTCTGCCCAGTCCCCCGTCGAGAGTTCCTGCCTCGAGGTGAAGATGTAATCCAGTCTAGAGAAGACCTTGTGGGCCCCCGAGTAAAAGGAGTAAGTTTCCTGCGTAGGGTGGAGCCACCGCCAGACATCGGTGAGGCTGATCGTGTCCATTCTACGCGCCAAAGCAGTCTCTGCAGTCGCTGTGTGGGGGGTCCCAGACCTATCTCGTGTCGTGCACATCACGTCATTAAAATCCCCCCCCATGATCTGGATCGTGTCAGCCGTGTCTAGTAGTATGTTAGTGACCTCCTGCATCGTCCGTGTTTGCAGTTTGGGTGGAGCATAGACCGACAACAGCGTGTACTTGCGCCTCCTCCATGTCCCCTGCACCCCGGCAAACGTGCCCTGTGGATCTAACCATGTGCGCGTTACTGTGAAGGGTGTCGTTTTTCTAATGAGTATTGCTGTGCCCCGTGAGTCTATGGTGTATCCGGCGTGCGCTAGGACCATGTAGTGCCCGCGTGCTAGAAAGGCACAGCGGTTCCCCCTCAAATGTGTTTCCTGAAGGAAAATGATGTCTGGCGCTGCGCGCTTAATATAGGCAGTAACCAGGCCCCTCTTAATTTTGGAGCCCAGGCCGTTCACGTTCCATGTTAGCACCTTAACCCCGGCGCCATCTCTGATTGGTTCAGCTAGTGTACTTGCCATTGCATCGCCCGAGGACCATCAAGTATCGGGCCCCAGGGCCCGGGTGGTAGGAAGGGTAAACCGCCTCTAACTCGCGGCTTCATACACATCTGTCCCCCCCCCCCAACATCCCAACACCCCAACATGAGGTAATAACAACTCCAACGTTCCCCACCTCCCTCCCCTTCTAGCTGCGCCCCAACATGGGGCCAAACCATCAATGGGAGCAGGTCTGTCGCCCTCCCGCACATCCCTCCCCTACTCAAACAATAGGCAGTGCGAACACTGGGGAAAAAACAAGGTATGTGGGGGGGACCGTGCCAACTTGCGTGCTCCTGTGCGCCGAGTTGCCATCTCCATCGAGTCTCTCAGCTTAAGGTTCATGAATGTGAGTCTTGTGTGTCCGTGGTCAGGCCATGGCCCAAAAGGTCTTGTTCCATGTGTCGGATCTCCTTCGCCAACGGGTGTAAAGATTCATTCAAAAGTTCCATGTCCTCCTCACCAGACGATGGGCCCTCCGACTCCTCAACGTCGTCTCCCTCCGACCGTGCTCCCTTCCGGGGTCCGTTAGATCTCGTGCCCGGTGCTGGGTCAGGGGACTCCGATCTGCCGTCCCTCCTGCTTGCCGGCCCCCGAGTCCTATACGGAGTCGCCGAGGCCTTGTGTTGGGTTCTCCGTGTTCTCTGCCTCTGAGGCCTCGGCAATTCCCACCGTGACTTACTCCGTACTGTTTTGTCCATCGCCTCCCGGCTAGCCATATCTCTGCTATTCAGAATGGGGCGCTCCTCCAGCCACTGCCATGCCTCCTCAGGATGATTAAAGAAGAGCGCTTTGTCTTTATAGATCACTTTCAGCTTGGCGGGAAAGAGCAGCATGTATCTGATTTGTAGGGATCGCAGCTTTGCTTTCACCGAGTCATAGGATCGGCGTTGTTTCGAAACCTCCTGGCTATAGTCCGGGAAGATCATTATCGTTGCGTTCTCTAGACGGATCTCCCCCAGAGCTATGGCTTCTCGAAGGATCAGGTCCCTGTCGGCAAAGTTCAGAAAGCGTGCGATGACCGGCCGGGGCCTCGCTCCCTCCTGGGGTTTAGCCAGGAGCGCCCTGTGCGTCCGCTCGATTATGAAGCAGGGAGAAAATGGCGCCGTCGGGAAGGTGGTCTTGAGCCAGTTTATTAGGAAGGCAGCCATGTCCTTGCCCTCAATCCCTTCTCTGAACCCAACAAAGCGGAGGTTGTTGCGCCTGGACCTGTTTTCCGCATCGTCCACCTTCCATTGAAGATTACGGTGAGAAGCCTGCAGTTCCGCCATGTCCCTCCTGAGTGTAGTAATTGCCTCCCCGTCTTCCTTCAGCTTGTCCTCCGCGATTGTCACCTTTTCGTTCAAGTTTCGGAAGTCTTGGCGCAGCAGCGTTACCTCCGCCCCAACCTCACCAATCTTTGTTTCCAGCGCTGAGCGCGATGCCTGGATATCTGTTCTGGGCGCCTGAATGGCCTCCAGCAACACAGCCATGTCGGGGCGGAGCCCGGTGTTTCCGTCGCGGTCCTCGGGGCCGCAAAATTGTCCATAGGGCCCTGTTTCGCATTCCTGGGAGCCAGCTCCTTCTTCCCCATGGTCTCCACGTGGGTGGGGGGGGGGGGCCCGGTCCGCGTAGAAGACGGGCGTCAGAGGGACACACTGTTCTCCGCCTCCGTCACCCACGGCAGCCCGACAGCCAGCCAGGCGCGGACCGCTGGGTAGATCCGACCGGGGGAATCCACACGTGTCTGGTCACAGTACAGTTCCCTTGTCGCCTCTCCCCGGGCTTCGGAGTCTGGGCGCCGTGCGGGGGCGAAGCGGCAAGGGGGCGAAGGGGGGAAGGCGGCTGCCTCCACCTGCTGTGGCACCCCCGGGCTCAGGATCTCAGACCGGCTCGTTCTCCAACTCTCCTCCGCATTCCGGCGGGGCAGCACCACGGCTCAGTGCTCTCCGCCGGCCGCCATCTTGGGTCGGGAGCTACCCCGTAAAGTATTCGGCACGGGTCCGGATTGCTCTCCCAATTGTATGTCGCAGTCCCGTACCGTGTGGAGGGACCCTGTACGATCCGTAGCTCGGTCCGACAGGCAGCTCGCCAGGCGCAGCGTCAGTGATCTCGCCTTCCTCCGCACCTCCCGGCCGCCATCATGGCCGCCCACTCTCCGATGCTGTCTCCTGGCTCGCAGAAGTCCGAAAAGAACATACGACCACCCAGACCGCTGGCACTCCGATAGGCGGGAAGGTTCTGCTGCAGGGTGGTATGATTTTCGGGCTCGATGTCAAGGATTAAAGTCGGATTATGGGGCAACTCGGCCGGAGCTCCGGCGAGGCACGTCTAGTCGGCCATGCTCTCTACCCAAGATTCTTGACCGAGGCAGAGTGACAGTCCTAATGCTACTTCACTTACGATTATCTCCTCAAACTGTCCACCATATAATATACCTAAAAATATGGTAATAACTCAAGCAACATTTAATAACACACTGAGGTAAATATATTGCTTCCTAGAAAACAAATCTATGTACAAAATATTAGTATCACATGGTACAAACCAGAGTCAGCTCTGTCTACTCTGCTATATTTACGCTCCTACAGACAGATATAATTTAGCTAAAAAAATATATATGGAAATTCAAACTGCATGTCAACACACAGTTCCAGTACACTGAGTAGACACTATATGGGTAAATGAGGGTGCAGCACAGGGTAAGTGTCCTAACGTTATGCTGAGAAAGTATCTCTGATTCTATGTAATAATGCACATGAACGTGGACAGTTGTTTCTCAGTAATTGTCATATATTGATGTCAATGTGTGCACTGCAAGATTGAATAGTATCCATTACTTCATAGAATAATACAGTTATCTAAATAAGAAAGAAGGTGTTTGGGTGTTCTTTCATTGAAATAAACATCATAAGGTCTGACAGGCATCTATGGAAGGGTACCAGGAGGCTTCCTCTACTTCCTTCAAAATATCAAAAGCAAAGGGGCTCCCCTTGGCAGCATTACCCCCATCCCCTTCCCTTCAGCTGCCCCCCTTGTGACTAGCATTGAAATAGAAATCCCTGTAAGTACTTGGCCTAGTCTGTGATTTATGTATGGTTTGGTTGTTCCTGACCTGTAGCTTCTCTATGGTCCAGGAGGCCCTGGCCTGGGACTGCTTCTTTGCACAATAATCTGGCTCCTGAATGTGATTCTCGACCTAAATGGAATTCTGTACTGGGACTAGTGTTTTAAATCTATCAGCCATGCACCCATTCCACCCGGGGTCTCCATCCCAACATGTAATAAATGAAGAAGAAAGCCTGCATACATGCTGCATGACTTAGGCAGTCTAACCTGTGACTGCTATGTAATTTAAGTTGTCCCGGGCTGAGATTGTTAATTGACTCTTAAATCTAACCTCTGTTACAAATGCAATTATGTAATACTGAAAACAGTGTTAAATATCCACTGGGCAAAGTTGGATGCATTTTCCCATGAGCAAATTTATTCCACTCTTGGGTTTAAATTGAAAAAATAGATGACGTATCTGAGCTTCCTTTATTGATTTATAAGTTTAATATAGCGTTTGCTAGACCCGAAGGTATCAGTGCGCTTTACATATAATACAAGATCGTTTGGTTGAAGTACACACATATACAGACGAAGAAAAATCATTCACATTCACAATAAGAGAAATATTCTGGGGAATATTATCTAGATGTGCGTTATATAACGCACATCGCACATTTCCATATCGTCAGCTATCGCCGGATTTATTCACTGTGTTAGCGCGTAATTATCAATGCGCAACACGTAGGCGAAATTAAATCTGGCGATAGTCGGCGATATGGAACATTAGAACATGAAAATAAACGTTGTTTTCACGCGCTAATGTGTGCCTTGATAATATGGGGGGATGGATTCAGCGTTATGATCCACACCCCCATGTTATCAATGCCTTAACACCTGGTCAGAGCAGGCGTTGTGAGACCTGCGATAAACGAGTTTATCGCAGGTCTTCTTCTCCCAACGCCTGCCTTGGTAATAGGGTGTTCCCACCTCCAACCACATTTTACTTGTGGTTGGACGTGGGAACGCCCACTTTGCATGTCATTAGCGATGTTTCTCGCTGACATGCAAAGTGGGCTTGAGGTAGGCGTTAGCTTGCCCTTGTTAATAGGGCGCTGGAAGTATCGCCGCTTTCTCGGCACAATTCGCCGAAAAAGCGGCGATACTTCAGCTTGCTAATATGCCCCTCTGTTCTTAGTGTTAGGTGCAGTTAGCAAGACTCAGAATTTTAAATGGATGTTTGGGAGTGATGACAGTTTTGAGAACGATGCTCATAGCACTGATGTATAGGTAATCCGAGCTGCCTGCCATAAAACGTGCTGGGCTTCAAAGCGTGTTCACTATGAGAATGTAAACATTTACATTGTGGTCTACACGTGTCTCTATGCAATGTCTGCATGCTGTGCAATTATGATGTGAAACAGAAAGTTGAATTAGAAACAAATGAAATAGAGATATGAAAGTTTCAATTTGACATTTTAAAGTTTTTAGGCTGTGAAAGATCAAAATGCCAGAACTATAAAAAATTACTAATATTCATGAGTATTCAGAAAGACTGCAGCTCTTGGGTCACTAATTGAATGCATTACCTAAGAGGAAATGCGCAATAAAAAAAACTATAAATGTGCATTTAGGAAGCCAGTACGTCGGGCTGATTTTATGTCTGGGATTTGATTGCACAACTACCAAACATACCTATTCCTAACAATATGCATGGAGCGGGCTATACATCTGTCCCTTTTAAATATTGGCTTTCCCCCACTAGTATCTTTCAGCCATGGGCTGGAGATTTAATCAATCACATCTTGGATCAGCCCAGATGATTGTTGATCTCTTTCCTAATAATATTGGGTGTTTGGTTGTATCCTCCCGCTTCCACTCCAGTACTTACAATGACCTGTATGGGGACCACATTCAACTAGAAGCCTCTGCCTGCTCATGCTGGCTCCCTCTCGCTCTAATGTGCTAACACTACTGTCTAATGTACTAACACTACTACTTTAGCATATTAAATTTAGACCTATCGGCTTAATAAGTTGCAGTACTTCTAAACGTACTGGCATGTGTGTGTGCTTTGTTTTTCATGAGTAACTCCTATGCGAGGTATGTGAGAACGTGCCCTCTTTCTGCATGGTTGTCCCCAAATTTTCCTGAATTGCTGATGTGCTTTGACTGAGTGTGCCCTGGGCTCCTGCTAATCAGGTACCTAGGCCTATGTTCATTACCTAAAACTGCATTGAAGCGTAAACCCAATTGGCATCTCTGGCCACAGGTCAGCCCCTGGTAAATTGTACCACAGGTACCCAGGACACTGTGACCAGAGAAGGCCTCTAAGGGCTGCAGCCCTTATTGTGCCACACTTAGAGGTCCTGTACCATAACACTCACACATTGCCTTTGCAGGCTGGGTGTTTTGGTGCAGAACAAAAGTGAAGACTCGACATGGCACACATCTCTGTGTGCCATGCCTACAACCCACTGCCCTGGCATAGATCTGCCACCCCTCGAGCTGGGTGCACTTTACCAGAGTCTAAGGCCATTCTTAGACATTGTAAGTGCAGTGCTGCCATTAAGAGTATATGGTGGGAGGTTGTCATTACGAACTCCACAGCACCATAATGGTTACACTGAAAACTGAGAAGTTTGGTATCAAACTTCTCAGCACATTAATTCCACACTGATTGCAGTGTGAGATTTAATGAAAAATGCACACAGAGGGCATCTTCGAGATGCCCTCTGTAAACTAACCTACCACTAGTGTCCAGGCTGAGTGGCTGCTTTCAGCCAGACATGTTTCTGGGACCCTGGGTAGAGAGCCTGCTCTTTCCTGGGGCCTGAAACAATGCACATCCTGGGACGAGGTACCATGCCTCTTCCCTCGGGATGGGCAAGGTTCACGAAGGGAAAGCGTGAAAGGCTTTCCGCCTTTGTGAGCTTCCCCAGGACACTTGCTGGTTTCAACAACTGGTCCCCACTGGTTTTGACCCCAACTTTGTGTGGGAGAACCGGCAGGAAAAACAAGTGAGGAAGAGAGGTGTGCCCACCTCTGCCAACTCCATCCCTCAGGTAGGGGAGGCGAGGTGTATCACAACTCCCAGTCCCCGCAATCTTGCAGATGGGGGGACTCAGCAACCAGAGACAAGCTCATGCCCCCCTTCAACTGGAAAGTGGCATAATAGGGGGTGTACTTACCCCCTATTATGGGAATGGGACCTATTGGTCCCTGCCTTTTACCTACCTGTAATTCCCCTAAATCTAGTATTTAGGGGCACCCCTGAACCTTGGTTCCTCAGACAAGAAGAAACTACAAGGAGTAAAAGAAGGACCGAACAGCCGTGCGGCAGCTAACAAGAGGAAGTAGTGCATCTCTACAGAACACTGTAGATACACATAGGAATTGATTCAAGGGGCAGCCCACTTTTGTGTATTTATCAGATAGTAGAGGCTGGCTCGCCCTTTGGCCCGCACCTCTGGTTCCCACCCTCAGCAACATTACTGGGGTTAGTGTGTGTGGACTGCTCGTAATGAGAGCCATAACAATAAGTGGACAATAATGGTCACAAGGATGTGGAAGCAGCTGTTACTGGTCTGAGAATGGAAGATCATGGTTCAATTGATCTTTGAGCCTTAAACAAGCTTCTCGTTAGCAGTAGATTTCACTTCAAAGTGGTATGCTTAGTCTTCAGAGGTTTGCACAATGTGACCCTGGTCTATCTGGTATAAAAATGTCTCTCTGTGTGCCTAACCATCGCCTTGATAGAAAAGATAAGGCTTGCAAAATTGAACAAAATACTAAAAGTTCCATTTCCAAAACTCTGGAAGGTTCTGCCACTGAGTTTATGGCTCTCCAACTCACTGTTGTCGAGCAAAAGCTGAAGACCACTCTGTTATGTTAGGGGGCTTCATAAGACCAACACCAAGCAAGCCAGATGAGTTGGGGACGTTTTACCAACGCTCCCAGACTAGTTAACATTTGGAGGCTATTGTTCCTTTTTATTATAATACTAGCAGCCCGCCCCAGCGTTGCCTAGGGCAGAAGGGGGCTGGGGGCTGCATTTTTACCCCGGGGCAGAAGGTGGCTGGGGCAGCATGTTCTCCGTTTCCCCCGCCTCCCGCCCGGACTTGAATTAATTTAAGAAGTAGCAGCCCCACCCCGCCTCGCCTCCCGCCTCGCCTCCCGGACTCCTTAAACATTAAAGGCCGCGCTGGGCACCCGCCGACTCCCTCCCGCCTCCCGCCTCAGCAACGCAGGGCCGGCTCTAGGCTCATGGTGGCCCTGGGCAGGGAGCGTAGGTAGGGGGCCCGGAAGAGGGGGTCCGGGCGGGGCGGAGCGCGCAGGCCAGTAAAGAGGGGAGGTGGTCAGGGAGTTTAGAAGTGGAACAGAGCCGGAGGCCGCCAAATCCCTGCCAGGGGCCACCACGCAAATATGTATCCATCCTCAGAGGATTAATATATTAAGGATATATATTGGCGTGGTGGCCCCTGGGGTTTGGTGGCCCTGTGCAGGTGCACAGCTTGCACATGCCTAGAGCCGGCCCTGAGCAACGTACCTCTCACTGCCACTGCTCCTCACGGACTCCTTAAACATTAAAGGCCGCGCTGGGCACCCGCCGACTCCCTCCCGCCTCCCGCCTCCCGCCTCAGCAACGTACCTCTCACTGCCACTGCTCCTCAGGTTCTCGCAGCTCCTACCGGCGCTGTTCTCTTCCTGGTTCTGGTCAACGCCGCTCCTCCCCTCATTTCGT
Source organism: Lissotriton vulgaris (assembly GCF_964263255.1). Lineage (NCBI taxonomy): Eukaryota > Metazoa > Chordata > Amphibia > Caudata > Salamandridae > Lissotriton > Lissotriton vulgaris. The sequence continues at coordinate 1,272,985,547 of NC_141696.1, read as the reverse complement.
CTGCTCTTCCTGGTTTGGGGAAACGCCGCTCCTCCCCTCACGCAGACGTCGCGGCCGGCGCTAGTTGCAAGGGACTACTTTTTTTAATTTATTAATATTTTAAAAAACGTTTTATTTTTATTTTTATGTAGCCTATGTCCTTCTGCTTGCCCTGAGGTTTTCTAAGATGTCTTGGGTGTGTGGATTGGCGCTCTAGTTCCCGAGTTTACCTTGCCTAAAGGTGCAAGTTCTCTCTTTATAATAGTAGTATAGATATTGAGCCTACCTTCCCTGTACAGCGCTCTCCTGCTATTTGGCGGGGTTCGCTCATGAAAAATATCACCTACATTGATTTATTTAACAATTTATTTCTGTGCATTTTTAGATGTGTCCAGTAAGAAGGTCAAATCTCACCAACAGCCTCGTCGCCATAATTAATAACTGTTGTTTTTTTTACACTGCAGAACATATCCCGTGAAGTGGATTAATACTCCATGATTGGAAACGAAACATCACTTTGCTCTCCGTGCGTTAGATGCACCACAGTAGTTTCATGAAATTCGCACACAGTGTTTGGAAGGGTTGCATACTAACGACGGTGTGCTTTCAACACAATACTCTGCGGTATTTGACTTCGCGGAAGGGTATCTTTTCGCATCTCCAAGGAGAGACGGCCAGAGATCTCAGAAAATGTTTTGTCAATCAGCAACAAAAAACAATGATTAATAGTGTGCCGCGTTTCATTTTCTATGCATATTTTTTGCAAATATGTGCCGTGAAGCATTCAGTAATCAGGCTCTAACCAAGAAGAAAAGGAATGCTGATAGAGGGTGAAAAGCATCCCCTGCCTTCATGAAACAGTATGAGACTTTTATTAATGCTCTGTCACAGAAGAGGGGAAATTGCGTGTAAGCCATTTTTGATAAGACCAGTAATTATGTTTACCTCAGGAGTCCAAACATTTTTTTTCTTTCGTGAGCTTTGTTCACGCTCCGACACCCGAAAACTCTGCACGCCAGAGGAATTACAAAGAGTATTCCATTATTTTTACAATAAGCTGGCCTCTCATCGTTTCCCCGTAGTTAAAAATTTATTAGGGTGTGACCAAAATAAAAGGTCCGTAGTGGATGATATATTGTAACGGGTTTGCTAGCTACGCTTGCGGTTCTATCAGCCATCGAGTAAAACACAACACCAAACTTTATTTATATCAAGTAGAATGTGGATTTCCTGGTTCATATTGAATCAACTTTGCAAGTGATGCAAAAGCATAAGGAATAAAGGAAACAGCTCATCTATTAATCTCCTTTATTAAAAAATGAAACGAACTAATATTTGATTACTTAGGCTATACTTCTAATATATAGGAGCATATTTATTTTGTGCCCCAAGTAATTTCATAATTTTCGTTTTAGAAGTAACTGGAACCCGTTTCCTGTACTGACTATACGTCACCACATCAAAACTATAACGCATTCAGTTTGCTTCTTTCTTTGTCCTGATTCCAAACCCCTTATATGTGATATAGACTGAAAAAAACACTCTTACCTCAATTTCCTATTACCCAATCAACAAACCAGTAAATAAGAGCATTTGCTTCAATTTTGCACAATGGCAAAGTGAGTGCAACCTAGCCGAAAAAGTGCAGAATAATTCATACAAGCACTTGCCGGACCCCATTCAGGGGTCACAGGCTAAGTTGAGGCCACTGAGCCTCAACCATAGGTGTTGAAGTCGTTTGCCTCTGATTTCCTAGGACTCTGCAAACTGCTCCAAGTAAAAGCCCTTCAGCACCTCACTCTTAGCGGTGGTCACAGGCTTTTCAAACAGGCTGTGTGGGAGTGCTCGAGCTCAGCATATCACAAACACACACTGATCTTTTTTAAATGATTGTCCAATCCAGCACTTGACTTTCAAGAAAAAGTGCTTTAATGCACACATGAACACAATACTACAGAAACAATGTACATATTGTAATGTAGTGCCCTAGTGCTAGACAAGGCTGGTGCCCCTTCGTGCTATTCTGATGGTTCATGGTTCATTCCCCAGGACTGGTTCTAGCATGACTATGCTCAGTCAATGGTGAGTCCTGGCCAAACCCTTGCTGGGTGGATGGTTGACCATGATGTCAGGCTTGCCAATGTCTCTGGATGCACAGAAGCTCCGGGTCGCACTATGACTAGCTGTAGAAGCTACAACTTTGGGACAACAGTTTTATAATTTGGGTGTAGTGACTTACGTCATGCCACAACTTCACACAGTGGGCTCTGTGACTCAGGTCACACTGCAACTACACAGATCATGTCACGCTGCAGCTTCAGTATTCCTGTCATGAACTAGACTGGAGAGTCTGGGGGCATCAACACAGGATACATTTATTAGTCTTTACAGCCTCCACAGTCCTCTATTTTTGCAGGTCCACCATACTGGACCACACTCCCTGACAGTTACTACTCCTGCAGAGTTCAAGCGTCTTTCTTCTGTCAGTATGCAGGCTGACTTCTAGGCACTTCAGGACAGGTAAACCACTATTGCAACATGAGGTGATTTCTTTTCACCTCTGGGAAGCAGTCTGTCAGGCAGACACCAGCGTAGGTTGCACAGCAGTCCCCAGAACGCTCCCTTCCTTGGTCACAGAGAACTTGAAAGTGAAACAACAAACAGGTCAGTGGTTCTGCTTTTATGCAGTTAGAGCAGCCAGGTGTTGTGGATCAATTGCCTGAACTTTTGGAACTGGTTTGGTTCTCCTTTCAAGTGTCCATTCTAGGTTTTTCTCCAGACACAGTCTGTGTGTAGGGTGATGATCTTCACATCAGAGTAGTGTACAGCATGAGGTGAAATGAAGTGTGAGATTTCCCTGCTTCTGGCTGTCATCAGCCACCCCGAAGAATGACCAGGGAAAGACAAAAGGCAGGCTTCACCTAAGGGGTTTCCTTTCACCTTGAACTGCAGAGAATGCAGTCTCACCCGTACCCCCAATCTACCAAATGGCAGCGCTTAAGGAAGACCAGTCAACACCGCCTCTCAACTGAAGGGCATATCAAATTTCTAAAAGAGCCTTATCTCCTCTTTCCCCACAGCTATATCTAGGAATATTTCCTCCAGCTTCAAGAATGTTGGAAATACACTTCCACTGTCAGTGAAAACAACCTCACCCCCATCTTGTGTACAAGGTCAGGGTTAGGCTGTCCAAAATAGATTCCATAGGCTTCCATTACTCTGATTGACTTATATACATCTTGCATGGCCTGTGCAGGCCATATACACAAGCATGCACAACATACACTTGGGATGTTGGTGCTGGGATAAGGGGTAACACACCGAAGCAGGAACTTTATAAACATGGGCTAGTACGCCTCTACTCTCATGACACAGATAAAAAGGTCTGGTCACAACTATGAATTCACAAGAAATGGTACCAGTGGCGGCTGGTGACAATAAAAAGTGGGGAGCGAAAAACTTTGGGATGACTCTTCAGCAGGCATGCAAGCGAGCAGGAGCTCCTTGCTGGACAAGAGGCTCACCAGGAGGAAGAGAAGGAGGCGGAGGTAAGCCCTTTCGTGTTTGGGGTACAATGGCAGGGTCCTGACGTCCCCCACTCCATGCTGAAGTCACGCCGAGCTCTGAGTCCGGACAGTACCTCAACAGCATCAGGCGCATTGTCATGATGCTCACCCCCCTGGACCCGGAAGTGAACCCCGTGTGTGCAATCATCTTATACCCCCCTGTGCATTGATTTGCAAAGATTTCCGACCAAGTGCGTCTTCCGTAGCAAGACTACATCTGGCGCGTGTCTCTTAATATATTGGAGTACTACACTCCGTTTGATTTTATCCCCTAACCCATTCACATTCCAGCTCAGAACCTTTATATCCTCATCCCCCATCATCTTTGGTGCGACAATGGACATGCCAACAATCCTTTGCGATTACTTTTGCAGTAGATCTTCCACCGATACCCTCTTATACTGTGCTGATTATACACAAAAAATATGAAACAAATCAACTCGATTCCCCAACCCAACAACCCCCCCTCCCTGCTGCCCTTGCACTCTGGGCTTGAGGAATTTGCAGAGTGCCTGTCTCAACTAACAGATTTCAAAGAAAGAAAAAATAGGGGGAAAGTAGCGGGCTCCATGTCCCTGCCCCAGACAATCACTTCGTTCCACCATCAATTGCGATATTAGCTGAAAACAATAGAAATGTATCAGTCCCTTTGAGTAAGGCGCCGGCGTCACCCCTCTGACCCAGCTAAACTGTTTTATTGTATTCTATAGAAAGGTGCCTGCATGGAAGGTCCATCATCAGAGTGGCCACGGCTCCACGGTCTGCAGGGCTCCTTGAACATCTATACTAAATCCACTCCGCCACTGCCTTCAGCTGTTCGAAGAACCACGCTTTCCCGTCAGCCTCAACCTGGAGGCGTGCTGGGAATAACATTGAATATTTTAGGCCTTTATCTTTCAGGTCGTGCTTCACCGACAGAAGCGATCTCCTTTGCCTCTGTACTCTTTGAGTAAAGTCCAGGAAGAAGGCAATGTCCGCATTTTCAAAGCAGAGGGGGGCTCCAGCCCTGGAGTTTTGGAGAATAACATCTCTCTCTTGGAAATTTAGTCCAACATGCGCCGCGGGGGAGCGCCCGGTTTGGGACGGCCGCCCGGGATCCTATGTGCTCACTCAATCACAAAAAATGTACTGAGGCCTTTGGGTTTCAAATGGTTGAGAATGAGTTCCTCAACAAATAGGTCCGGGGTTTGCCCCTCCGCTTTCTCTGGAACCCTAGGATACACAAGTTGTTTCTGCGAAGTTGACCTTCATAGTCATCAAGCTTGAGGTCTGTGGAGTTACTAGAGTACTGGAGTTCACGGACCTCCTCTGAAGCTGCGCGACGTCTCCCACCAGACTGGTAGCTGTTATTTCCACCTGCTTGACTTTTTCATTTGCTTCCCCATATCCGCCCTGATAAGGTTAATGTCAATGGCCATGGTGTCCATTTTGTGTTCCAAGGAGATATTAATGCCAGTGATGGCCTCCATGATGTCCTTGAGAAAGAGTTTCTGCTCCTCCTCCCCCGGGCTCCCACTTGCTGTCTCTTCCGACAACCGGCCCCACAGCATCTCCCTGGAGACCGTGTATCGGTGAAGTTTGTTGGTTTGAGTTGATTTCATCCCACGGGTCCCAGATCCCTTAATGCGCTCCATTGTAGAGTTCAAGAGGAGTGTTGGGCCAGCTGGAGGCGATGTATGGGGGGCCCACAGCGCAACACCACACTCGCTCCAATCCAGCCCGAAGCGTGACTCACCGCTAGTCCCGATCTCAGGTCTGTGCCTTGCAGATGTTGGGGCCTCTGCAGCTGTTTCTGGGGCCTTGCCACCCCAGGGCTGCAGCAGGAAGGACAGGCTGGAGGACGATGTTCAAAGGACGGTTGGTAGCCTCAGGTGGCGAAGCGCACTGATCCCCAGGATTACAGACATCAGCCCCCCGGCCCTGGGTCCTCCAACTAACAAGACTTCACATGGGGCACCAAGTGTTCCGGGTGGGGGGCTTTTCCTAGAGCCTGGTGGACTCTACTGTGTGCTGTTGATATGTCCTCCCGCTGCTGGCAAGTGGAAGTAAGATGTAAGTCAATGTAGTTTACCACCGGAAGGGGCGACAAGTGCACAGGTGGTGAAGTCTCTAGAGCCCAGTGGCGCCTGCTCTGCACATCAAAGACACGCCACCACTCCCATCAGCCCCACAGCCGGCGCACTCACCGCAGTGTAATTATGCACCCCGCTCCGGTGCACCTCTGTGGGTTTGAAGTGTCTTAATTGCCTAATTGACGGGCAGCGTCTCACAGTCAGGGGGCAATCACCAAGCTTCAATGCGGCATCCCACAGAAGAGATTGAAGCAGTAGAGACGCACCGCCCCCATTTTGGTGCAGCACGGCCGGCGCATTGAGTTGGCCCTGATGTAGATTTCAGAGGGGGTGGGGGTGTTCAGGGATGCCGGCGGGTCTTCAACAAGGCCATTGCTGCAGGTCGCGGAAGCTGCACGGGCCGCTCCAGCCGCACAGAGGACAGTGGCGTCACCCCAGACAGCGGCTCCACTGCCCAACACTCCGAGACAGCTGAGACACTCTCGTGGCAGGCTGCTGTACTGTGGGCTCTAGGCCACGATGCAGGCCGCAGCTCCGACAGGCCCAGATCTCGGGCGTCAGGTACAGGCTTGGTGCCGGAGCATGCGGGTTGGGCTCCTCCGGTGCTCTGGTGTTAGAAACTGGCAAACTGTGCTACGGATGGTTGCTCAGGATGGACAGGGTCTAAGAAGGGTGGCGGAGCTCACTTGCTACGCGGCAATCTTCTCTCAGCGTTTGGCTACGCCCCTGCACACAACTTCATATTCAAACATGAAGCGTCTTGGCTATTTGCAACTCAAATCAAAGACAATGTTTTTGCATTTTACTAGTTTGATTCACACTAGTAAAATGCAAAAGCATTTTCTTTGATTTAATTTACAAACAACAAAGACGCTTTAAATCCAGTTTGATTCTCCACTGATTTTATATAACCCTGGGTGGTGAGTTAGCAAAGTTTCCCGCACTCCGCGCTACGCAGAGCTTGCGGAGTTCCAAAAAACTCAGTTTCACGCAGCGGAGCAGAGTTTTTTTCCCCGCTTGCGTTCACCAACGTCTAGTTGCCGAGCACGAGCTAGGAAAATCCACCTCCGGGCGAGATTTTTCCTCATTCGCGATCACCAACATCAAGTTGGGAAGTGCGAGCCTGGAAAATAAACCTCCCGTGAGATTTCTCAACGTGGGAGAGGTCAGATTTCTCAATGCGAGTGGTCGCGTATGCTCGCAAACACTCGCGCTGAGAAACTGCCTGTTCGTGTTGAGAAAGCTGCTGCTCGAGTAAAAATCAACTTGAGCAGCAGAAAAGGTAAGCTTGCTCTTTGCATGGTGCTGTTTGCAATGTTTGCACAGTGCAGACAAGCATCTGGCACTGTGCAATCACCGCAAACTGCATTTTTCTACCGTATTCCGCCGCTCGCGGAGATCCACGTAGTGTGGCAGAGGTATTTTTTGCACCTGGCAAAGCTTCGCTTAATGCAACTCTGCGAACTCGCCCAAGGTTAATTTTATATTCCGAGTGATCGAATTTCCTTTACCAGCGGAGAACAAGCACTGCACCATATTAAAATTTTCATCATTTAGGATTTTACGAAGTGGAACTTACTTCGAATGCTAATGCTACTGCTGCCTTCCAGTAAGGTCAGGACGGACAACTGTTATGGCTGTCTTTCTGCCAGCCCTCTGGAGAAGGAGAATGATGGAGAGTGACTCCAGCCTATCACCCTCATAGCATAGGGATTAGGCCGATAGACAGGGATCCTGTCTTATAGATATAAGGGCATTTTCGTGCCATTTTCCTTAGAGTAAGGCTTATGAATTTAAGTTAGGGGTTAGATATATGGGTATTAGTCATGATTTACTCATTTGCTAACATGCCGATCTGTTTCTCATGGAGCTATGTATATTATGGGCTCCGTAGGCCTTAAGCGAGACAGACTCCATTTTGCTTTCTGCCTGGTAGCTCGAGAAGGCTTTCTAGGTGAAGTGTAATGTTTTAGTTTCAAGCTGTTGTTCGCTTGGAGAGAACCGGTTCAGGCTGACCCTTATCGAAGGAATGTATTTTTCTCCACTCCGAAGACACAACTTCAGGCCGGCCGGCTGGGAAAGTGTCCTTGGTACGGGGAGGTACAAGAATTTGGTGGGCGGCAGGTTACTGGCCGTGAATTTCCATGAAGGAACGGGCTTTGATATTAGCGAAGGTGTTAGTCTTTCAGTCAGTCAGTCCGTAGGCGGCATCTAGCCGTTAGCATCTCTACCATTATTCATTTTCATGGTGGACAAGTCGCCATCTTTGAAGTCGGAGAAAGATTTAAGACCGAAACTCTCTGAAAATAGACTGAACGAGAAGTGGCGCGGAGCGCACTAATGCAGAGAGAGAGAGAGACGGTAGCTAATTAACAGCAAGGTTCCGAGGTCCTGAGGGAGAGCAGACGAGTTTGAGCCTATCAGTGCAGACGTGTACCTGTGACGGCTGAGGGTGACTGCAAGGCGAGCCAGGACCCAGAGACGAGACAGGAGCCTAGATGACTGCCGAGTCCCGATTTCCTATTAACCAGGTGAAGTCCAACCAGTCCTTATAGTGCGTGCACCCTAATCTTTCTCTTTTATTTCTTGTGCAAATGTAATGCTGCATAGTAATGTGATTTATGTTTATGGTTAATAAATGCCCTAATTCATATAGAATTACCGTGTGCCTGGTGCTTATGTTCAATCTTGGTAAACGCAACTCCTAGGTGAAAGCTAGGCGCATGAATGGACGAGTAATCCCAATCAGGCAAGTGGTGATCACACAAATAGGGAGTGAGTGAACCTCTGATGTCAAAAGCAACGAGTACACTATACAATCTGGACCCATATCCAAAGTTATTATTGTAGTTTTATCCTAAGTAGACTGTCGAGATATCATCCCAATAATGTTTCATAGGAATGTGGTCGTCGTTGATATGCGGCGTTAATGAGAACGGCAGGAGGGATACTGCCGTGTAAAGCCACCGGATTGTGGTATAAGACTAAGTGAGAGCGTCAGGGGGGACACTGACGTCTATGTTTCGCAGGATCGCGAACGCTGGAAAAGGGAGCATTGGGTTCTGCAGGCCCGTGTGTAGACACGCCGGATTGTGTGTCAGATCTGCCCTGGGGTAGAACGGTCTGGGTCGAGGCGACCGCGAGGCCAACTGATGTGAATAAGATATTGTAGAGAATCTATATATGTATATTGTCATTCCCCATTCTTAGGTGCGACCTGTATATTCATCGTTATATCTACTCAGTGTAAATACGATCTAAGAAGGGAAGGTGAGTACGTTTTGGCTGGGTCACAGGGGCCCCTGGGGGCTGATCCCATCTAAACAGAAAATCCAGCCATTACATCTGGCGTCACGAACTGTTTACGAAGCCTGTGTGCATTGTGTTGTTTTCATCTCGTTGGTTTGCGCTCGGCTTGTACGTATAAAATTTTGTTTATAATTGTGTATATATTATTTGTGTATCATTATGTTTGTGAAAAAATCATCGTCGGTTTTCAAATTACCGATTCAGATTCCCGGCTGGGAGTCTACGCCTTATGAGGCTTTGGCCCGTGAGTGGGCTGATTCTACTGGTTTGAGCGAAAATTGGTCTTCATTCTTGGAGCAGGCGGAGCCTGCTGATGTGATTTCGTGCCTACAGAAAGCGCCAGTAGTGAAGGGTGATGAGCTTCCTATTTTAGGACGCAGAGGGTGGATTGTTCTTAATGCATACAGAATAATGCATGAGAGGGTTGTGCAACTACAGAAACAGTTTAAAGATTCGGAAGGACAGTGTGTCGAGTTGCAAAATGCGCACACTTTGTTGCGTTGTCAAAATAAATTGCTTGCCGATAAACTTGAAACATATCAGACCATTGCCGAAAGGGCTGCGGTCCGTATTGCACGATATAAGTATAAACATCGTCGTGGACGTGTGTCTTCACGCAAAGTGCGCATGGTTGTAGCAAAAGCTGGAATGGATTGGAACCCCGATGAGTGGGACGGTAATATCTGGGATTCTCATACTTCTGACTCCTCGGCAGAGGAGGGTGACAAGCGCGAGTCTTCTCGCTCCGGACGTGATTGTAAATCTGCTTCGTGCATTGATTCAACTCCCGATTGTGACCGTGCTCGTTCTTCCCGTGCGGACGACGTAGCTTGCCCTGATTGTGATGTTAAATCTAAGATGCGGGCTTCCTCGGAAGCTCTTCCCGCAGTTTCTGCTCACCCAATTTTTCGACGGAAATTACAACAAGCCCCTGGTAATCCGGGTGGTATCGCTCTTGACTGTATTGAAGATTTTACTCAGCAGGAGATCAGTGACATCCTGCAACGATTTAAACAACGACCTGGTGAGTCTTTGCTTACCTGGATGGTGCGCCTTTATGAGCTTGGCGCTTCCGGTATTATGCTCGATGCCGTTGATTGCTTACGATTTTGCTCTTTGAGTTCTGATTCTACTATTCAGGACCATTTTCGGAATTTTAATGGTAATGTTCAAACTTCTTTGCTCCAGCTTGCGTCTGATGGCTGTAATCATAAATATCCAACTGAGTCTGATTGGCCCTCTGATGAAAAGCCGTGGTATACTCTGCGCGATGCGTCGCAACGTTTAAAGGAAGAAGTCATGAAAACCTGTATCTTCCTTAGTACTGCTGACAGATTATTGGATGGTCTTTTAACATCTTCTGTGCGTAATCGCATTATCCGTTCTTCTCCTGTTGCTTACAAGCAGGTCATGATGACTTTATTGATTAATCAAACTGGCAATCCTTTGTCTGCTGTGCTTGAGTCTGTTCGTCAGCTTGGTGAGTTGGGTGAATGGTTTAAACCTGAAAGACAATCCCGACCTGAGGGTCGTACTGGTGGGGACTATAAGTTCTCTAGACGTGACATGTTTCTTGCTCTCGTTGCTGATGGTGTGAAAAGGGAAGAGATCGATGGTGAACCCAATAATATCCTATGGGATATGTTCCGTAAGCGTGGTTTGGATCGGAAGGAAGGTGCCCGTCGTGTGCGAAAGAATGATTATGATCGTGGTTCGGATGACAGTGGTGATGAGAGACGACGTGTGAATTCTGATCGCCGTGATGACCGGCGCCAAGAACGTGGTGGTTCCCCCCGTCGTAGTGATGGGAGGGGGAGAGAGGATGATCGTGAAAGGGGAAGAGATGATCGTGGTTCTAGCAGACATAGAGATGCAAGGAGTTATTCCCCTGATATACGAAGGAGGGAGGATCGTAATAGACTCTCTGACCGTAATTCACAATTTTTTGAACATGATACTAATCCGTTTCGTACTGGAGACGGATATGAACAAGAAATTCTGATACCGAAGAAAACTGAAAACATCTACCCTGATCTGTCTTGGTTGACTGAACGCAGGAAAAATGACTAGGAAATAGGTCAAGCTCCGGTACGCAGGTGGGCCCACAGAGATTACAGACCATATGTAGATATTGAGATTTTTTGGAAACATCGTAATATCCAAAGGGCCCGAGCGTTGGTTGATACTGGGGCGGAGGCCACTTTAATTCATGGCAAGTCGAGAAAATTTCATGGACAATCTTTCACAATTACCGGCCTGGGTGGTAAAGAAACGCCCGCAGTTCAAACTGCACTTGAGATTAAAATTGGTAGGATTCCTCGTAGAGAATACTCTGTGTTGGTTGTGCCACTTTTGGAATACATTATTGGAATTGACATCTTGAAAGGTATGACTTTGCATTTGGATGATGGTTACTATCAGTTTGGTGCTAGACAGTACATTTCGACCAGACCCGTACGGGTTGGCCGTTTACGCATGCCACCTATTAAGATCCCTTTAGCAACGAAAGTGATTTCTCAGAAACAATATCGCATCCCAGGTGGTCATGAAGAAATTACAGCTACGATTCAGGATTTGGTTGACGCGGGAGTCATTACTCCGGTCACATCCGCTTGGAATAATCCTGTTTGGCCCGTGCGCAAAAGTGACAACTCTTGGCGCATGACTGTTGATTATCGAGAATTGAACAAACATACACCTAAATTGACTGTGGCAGTGCCCGACATTGTTACATTGATTGAGAGAATTCAAAAGCATCCTGGTACATGGTATGCTTCTATCGATATTGCTAATGCATTCTTTTCGATTCCAATTGCCCCCGAATGCCAAGAACAATTCAGTTTTACATGGAATGGACGTCAAATGACGTTCCGGAGTCTTCCTCAAGGCTATGTACATAGCCCTACAATCTGTCACCGGCTGGTGGCGGAACATTTGTCTGAAGTGCCTACGATTCAACAAGTTCAGATTTGTCATTATATTGACGACATTTTGATTCAAGGTGAAACGCAAGACCAAGTACAGTCTCATTTAGATCAGATCATTGACTGTTTGCGAGCAAAAGGCTGGGAAATTAATCCTGATAAATTACAAACTCCATCCCAAGCTGTGAAATTTCTAGGAATTAATTGGCATGAAGGTCACAGAGAAGTGATCCCACAAGTTAAACGTAAAATACTTGATTTTGCTGTTCCCAGAAATAGGAAAGAGGCGCAATCCTTTATTGGGTTGTTTGGATTTTGGCGCCAACATATTCCACATTTGAGTCAAATCTTGGCTCCACTGTATCGAGTCACTCGTAAAAAGAATGCGTTTGAGTGGGGTGAACCTCAACAGACTGCTTTTGATTTGGCTAAAGAAGCTATTCAGTATGCTTTGGATTTGTGGCCCGTGAGTGAGGGTAATGTGGATTTGAATGTGTCCGTGGAAGGTCTGTATGCCAATTGGAGTTTGTGGCAAAAGCAGGGCAGACAAAAAGTGCCATTAGGTTTTTGGACCAAAAAGCTACCAGAGGCTGGTGAGCGTTATTCTCCTTTTGAAAAACAGTTGCTTGCTTGTTATTGGGCTCTGGTGGACACCGAGCAATTGACTTTAGGCCATGCTGTGATTTTGAGGCCTGAGATTCCCATCATGCAGTGGGTTTTGAGTTCACCGAAGTCCCATCGAATTGGACATGCTCAGGAGGCTAGTGTGATTAAATGGAAATGGTACATTCAGGACAGGGCACGTGTGGGTCCGAAAGGTGTGGCGGTTTTACATGAGCGAGTGGCGCAGGCGCCCTCCAATGAAGCTGAGAGTGAGCGTTCGGTTCCCGTAGTGCAGGAGTCTCCCGTGCAGTGGGGTAAATCATTTGATGATCTGTCCGTGGAGGATAGAAAACATGTGTGGTTTACGGATGGTTCTGCGAAGTTCATTGGTGACAAGAGACATTGGAAAGCTGTCTCCTATAACCCGACTACTAAGAAATTGTTGAGCACAACTGGAGACGGTAAGAGTAGTCAATATGCTGAACTTTATGCGATTTACCAAGTTTTGAAACAAGAGTTACCAGGTACATGTCATATTTTCACCGATTCTTGGTCCACTGCAAACGGACTAGCGGTGTGGTTGCCTACATGGCACTCGCACAATTGGGAATTGCACTCCAAGGAATTATGGGGTAAAGAATTGTGGCAAGAAATTTGGGAACTGCTTCCGCACAGTACTGTAACAATCTTTCACGTGGATGCTCATACTCCAATAGATTCCCTTGACAAATTTTTCCATAACATTGCAGATGAACAGTCTAAAATTTCTGAGGCATTGGTTGACATGCAAGATTCTGATTTGGCGGGATTGGCGAAATGGGCCCATCAGAAAGCAGGACATTTTGGAGAGAAAGCCACTAACAGGTGGGCTGCTGATAGAGGAATTCATATTCCCTTTTCTTTAATTAAAGATGCCATTCTACATTGTCCCATTTGCCAGCATTCTAGAAAGAAAGAGGTGCCTCAAATTGTTCGAGGTCACTTACATCGAGGTAAATTGCCCGCCCAAATTTGGCAGATTGATTATATTGGTCCGCTCCCCATGAGCAGAAATTGTCAATACGTTTGTACAGCAGTTGATACTTATAGTGGCCTTTTGGTCGCTTTCCCTTGCAAGAATGCTACCCAAGTGAATACAATTAAAACCCTGGAACTGATTATTCTATATTATGGTGTCCCATTCCAAATTCAATCGGACAATGCATCCCACTTTCGTGGAAGATTGGTGCAGGAATTCTGTATGGAAAACAATATCGACTGGGTATTTCACATTCCATATTATCCACAAGCTTCAGGACTGATTGAGAGAATGAATGGTTTGTTGAAAGAACAGTTGCGCAAGTTGACTGATGACCGTTACAGCCAGTGGAGAGATGTCTTACTTCAAGCTTTGTTAATACTTAATAATCGTCCTTTGTTGCATGCTGAATCTCCTTTGATGCGTTTGTTTCCTCCACATGTTGATGCAAAACCTAATTCTGTTGCTGCTACGGTCACATATTGGGAAATTACCCCCGGTGCTTTGGCTCCGTGTAGAGCTACTCCAGGTTCCGCAGGCCTCGACCTGCATGCTTTAAATGATGTACACTTCCCAGGAAAAGATCGAATCATTGTTGAAACTGGCATTGGTGTTTCTATACCTGCCGGTAGTTTTGGATTAATTGCCCCTAGATCTGGCCTGGCCCTGAAAGGTGTTCAAGTCCTTGGTGGTGTGATCGACAGTGATTATCAGGGAGAGATTAAGGTTCTCTTGCTTAATAGCAGTGAGATGGATTTGTTTATCAAAAAGTCTGACCGTGTTGCTCAGTTATTGATTATGCCTGTCTTCAGTGGTGAGATCAAAAAAGGCTCTGCCCCAACGTTGCTAACTGTGCGTGGACAAAAAGGCTTCGGATCATCTGATCTTCCTGGAGCTAAAATATGGGTGCAATCGCCTAAAAATCCTCCTGAACAGGCTGATATTATTGCGACTGGTCATGACAACACCGTTTTGGTGATGAAGCCAGGGAAAGATGGCTGGGAAGCTGTCCCAGCTGACAAATGTTATTTACGAGAATGATTAAGGCCTGTGTTTGTATTCTTTCAGATCATTCTCTGGACTGCTGCTGCAGGATGTGTCGGCGCTGGACTCCTTTTGGCCTGCTACGCCGGGAGAGGAGAGGATCTACCGACGCCGAGTGATGGGATAACAAGAGCTACGCGATCCGCGTGGCAGAAGTCCTCCAACTTCTGGATCACACTCGCGAAGCGAGTGACGAACTCTCCGCATTTTTGCCTTACCCCCATGAAGAGCGTTACTGACATATTATCGACCTGTTTGGTCGCTGTCCCCGCATCTACTGAAACCCTTCGTCACGTATTTAATATATCCAGTGCCCGACCTAATGTCATTTTGGGCGACTTTTTGGCCCATGAATATTGTCCCTCATGTACTCTTCTTCCAGACCAAGATGTCCTACTTAATTCCAGAATCACTACTTTTAATATTACCCCTGGTGACCTTTGCTTCATGATGACCTGTAATCCTAAGGCCATCTCTGAATGTTTGCGGTTGAAACTCCAAGCCGCTACTACTTTTTCATTTCACCAGCGTTTGTTATGTATGAAAAGACTTCCTAATTCATGTTTTTCAGTGAAGAACAATATGACTTGCAAAAGTTTAGTTGTTGCCACTAGCCATTATCGTTCAATGTTGTTACCGGCTGGATGGCTCTTTTCATGCGGGAATTCATCTTGGCCCTATATTCCTGCGAATATTTCTGGTGGCCCATGTGCCATCACTAGATTAAGTTTGCTAATGTTTTCTTCACATCCTCCTTCACATTCCCGTATTGTTCGAGACTCTATGTCATTGCATGAAGACTGTGATTCCTCTGTTCATCTTTTTTCCAAATCTGAATATCTTGGTTTAGCTTTTTCTATTATTGGTGTTCCTGCATTGGCCGTTTATAATGCCAAAACAATCGGCAAAATGGCCTGCTGGATGGTTAAATCGATCAACCAGACTTCTACTGTTTTATCAGATTTATTATTAGATTCCCAAGGTGAACGTAGAGCTATTTTACAAAATCGTGCGGCCATCGATTATTTACTGTTAAAACACGGGCATGAATGCTCTGAATTTGAAGGTCTGTGCTGTTTTAATTTATCTGACCATTCCAAGGATATCCAATCCCACATTAATAAACTCCACGACTTGACTGCAGAAATTAGAGAACACATAGATCAGGGTTTCTTTGACTGGCTTTTTAATTGGCTCCCTGACATGCATTTTTTACGACAGATTTTGGGAGGGGTCATTATTGTTGTCTGTGTCCTTATAGTGATTTGCTGCTTCATTCAGTGTATCCCTTCCCTGCTACAATTTTTTAGAGTTACAAAGAGTCGTAGATCAGTTAGTTTTGTTTCATATTATTCGTCTACTGACGTTAGTTCCATTTAGTTATTGGTAAATAGACTGGAGTCAAGGGGTGTAATGTTATGGCTGTCTTTCTGCCAGCCCTCTGGAGAAGGAGAATGATGGAGAGTGACTCCAGCCTATCACCCTCATAGCATAGGGATTAGGCCGATAGACAGGGATCCTGTCTTATAGATATAAGGGCATTTTCGTGCCATTTTCCTTAGAGTAAGGCTTATGAATTTAAGTTAGGGGTTAGATATATGGGTATTAGTCATGATTTACTCATTTGCTAACATGCCGATCTGTTTCTCATGGAGCTATGTATATTATGGGCTCCGTAGGCCTTAAGCGAGACAGACTCCATTTTGCTTTCTGCCTGGTAGCTCGAGAAGGCTTTCTAGGTGAAGTGTAATGTTTTAGTTTCAAGCTGTTGTTCGCTTGGAGAGAACCGGTTCAGGCTGACCCTTATCGAAGGAATGTATTTTTCTCCACTCCGAAGACACAACTTCAGGCCGGCCGGCTGGGAAAGTGTCCTTGGTACGGGGAGGTACAAGAATTTGGTGGGCGGCAGGTTACTGGCCGTGAATTTCCATGAAGGAACGGGCTTTGATATTAGCGAAGGTGTTAGTCTTTCAGTCAGTCAGTCCGTAGGCGGCATCTAGCCGTTAGCATCTCTACCATTATTCATTTTCATGGTGGACAAGTCGCCATCTTTGAAGTCGGAGAAAGATTTAAGACCGAAACTCTCTGAAAATAGACTGAACGAGAAGTGGCGCGGAGCGCACTAATGCAGAGAGAGAGAGAGACGGTAGCTAATTAACAGCAAGGTTCCGAGGTCCTGAGGGAGAGCAGACGAGTTTGAGCCTATCAGTGCAGACGTGTACCTGTGACGGCTGAGGGTGACTGCAAGGCGAGCCAGGACCCAGAGACGAGACAGGAGCCTAGATGACTGCCGAGTCCCGATTTCCTATTAACCAGGTGAAGTCCAACCAGTCCTTATAGTGCGTGCACCCTAATCTTTCTCTTTTATTTCTTGTGCAAATGTAATGCTGCATAGTAATGTGATTTATGTTTATGGTTAATAAATGCCCTAATTCATATAGAATTACCGTGTGCTTGGTGCTTATGTTCAATCTTGGTAAACGCAACTCCTAGGTGAAAGCTAGGCGCATGAATGGACGAGTAATCCCAATCAGGCAAGTGGTGATCACACAAATAGGGAGTGAGTGAACCTCTGATGTCAAAAGCAACGAGTACACTATACAATCTGGACCCATATCCAAAGTTATTATTGTAGTTTTATCCTAAGTAGACTGTCGAGATATCATCCCAATAATGTTTCATAGGAATGTGGTTGTCGTTGATATGCGGCGTTAATGAGAACGGCAGGAGGGATACTGCCGTGTAAAGCCACCGGATTGTGGTATAAGACTAAGTGAGAGCGTCAGGGGGGACACTGACGTCTATGTTTCGCAGGATCGCGAACGCTGGAAAAGGGAGCATTGGGTTCTGCAGGCCCGTGTGTAGACACGCCGGATTGTGTGTCAGATCTGCCCTGGGGTAGAACGGTCTGGGTCGAGGCGACCGCGAGGCCAACTGATGTGAATAAGATATTGTAGAGAATCTATATATGTATATTGTCATTCCCCATTCTTAGGTGCGACCTGTATATTCATCGTTATATCTACTCAGTGTAAATACGATCTAAGAAGGGAAGGTGAGTACGTTTTGGCTGGGTCACAGGGGCCCCTGGGGGCTGATCCCATCTAAACAGAAAATCCAGCCATTACAACAACGGAGCAGGAAAAGTATGACTCATCGTCTCCCCCACTCCCTCTTGCGTAATGAGACGGCAGGAGAGGAATGAGGACAGCTGCCTGTTTCGCTCCTCCTAAGCCCACCCCCTCTTGTGATGAGTGTTTAATTGTTGCCGCCCACTCCCTCATTCTTCCTATCAGCCTGACACTCCCCCTGCCATTGAAAAGAATGGAGTTCTGTGAACTCCTTCCTGGGACATTATGTAAGCGCCCAAAAAGTGCCCTTATTCACTGCATTGGATGTCACTACTGTAGAGTGTGCGTGCTGGTCGAAGAATACCTCGCCCAGCCAGCATGTGCTGCAGGACAGTACCTCTGCAAAGTTCTCACAGCTGCCTTATTATAAATAAGAGAGCAGCGACCAAGTAGTGAATTTTCTTCAGCTGCTTGGCTTTTTAATTGCTTTCTTGCCTCTCCTATTCCCTAAGGGTGGTAGGGCAACGCCCATTTTGACCATTAACACCATCCGCCACTGATTAGTACACTGCCACCACCGATCTATGAACTAAACTCATTACAAGGACAGTAGTCAACTCTACAAAGAGGGTAAACTTAGTGCATCACTCCAGATTACAGAATAGTTCCAGGACCTCACTCATATCAAGGGACCTCCTAGGCTTCTACACACACTAGATTAGTGTGAGTCTAATGCCAAATAAGAAAACAGGATACTAGATACATGCAGCCGGGCACCAATGCACAGGAAAAACGTGTACACCATGCAGGGGACATTGCATTCCAACAGTACCCTTGGAAGAAATATTCAAAAGAGGTGGCCCGATATCCTTAAAATCTCCAAAATTATCAACAGGGAATAAGAGCATATTCAATACTGTTGGAGAAGTGCAAAGTGTAGATATTTTAACTATTCTGCATGGACGCACCAGATTTTTAATCTTTTATGGATCCTAGTTTTTTCTGGTTTTGGCTTTTGCTCTGTGACACTGCCGTTCATTGCCACAGTGCCTTAAATCCACCTGAAATACTGTGCACTTAAATTAAACCTTTGTGTCTCAAAGGTCAAAATTGGAAACACCCACCTAGTTTTCTTAATTCTGAAGAAAAACCATGGTAAACTGGCACAGAAAATGCACCAAAGGCATGGAAGGTTAATGTCAGACATGTAGTGCAGTGTGTATTTATATCACCCATATGTATCAACAAATGCATGGCTTCAGAGAGCACCCTTGTGCTTTGTTGAGCTGCAGTTAAAGACCGCTACAGTGACACATGGCAAGGAAAAGTGCTTTACCATGTAGGAAAACCTACTTTTACGTACTTGCTAAGTCAGTTCTACAGTGCACCTTGTAAGTTCACAGGGCATATATAAAAGTGAGACATACCAGATATTAAGGAAGAGTATGTTCCCTCAGTGAACGGCGGCAGAAATCTGTTTTCCATAGTGTAGGTTAAGCTATATTTTCTCTAGTTAAGACTGGATATAAATAGGCCTGAATTAGATTTAAATTTAGTTGGTGTAATTGGCACAGCGTTGGAAATGTCACATTATGCTTGATATTAGAAATTCCTCAAATTACACCACTTTGCGTAATTATGTGCCATTCGTGGTAAAAATGTATCATGAGCACGCCATTCACTGCAAATATTTACTGCAAATTTGCAGGACCAACAGAATGTGAGAAACTGGTGCTTGCAGTGCTTCTGTTTGTAACTTTTTTATAGCATGAAATGCATACTTGCATCAAAAATTAATGCAAGGGCACATTTTATACTAAAATGCAGAGCAAAACTATAAATTTGCATTTTGTTGCATTTGTATTTCATGAAATGTAATTTTGCATAATTTTGCCAAATCTTATCCTAATTAAGTGAAAACAAATTAAGCAAATTTCCCTCACCCTAAGTATAAATAAAAGCCTCTTTTTCTGCAGGTAGTAAATGTTATAGACAAACAAATGTACAACATACACAAACACAATATATAATGAAGGTGCTAGTGAATATCAAGAGCAGCATATGGAAGGGACACAATTTCTTGACCACAATAACAAAGGTCAAAAATATTGAAGAGGGAAGTGCACAGAGGTACATATTGATTTACTATACGTACCTTCACATCTGCATACCTTGAAGATATATATATATATATATATATATATATATATATATATATATATATATATATATATATATATATATATATATATATATATATATATATATATATATATATATATATATATATATATATATATATCACGAAGATACATATATTTGGAGTTAGGTATAGAAAAGCTATACAACCTTACCTTTTGATATTTTGTCCCTTGATTTTCTGGTCACAATATTATGCAATATACTTTGTTCGATATTCCCGACCCACACCATATAGAATTCAGTATGAAGATAACATATAGCTACAAAGAGGTCTATAATGGAGAGCTGTCATCAAAACAATAACTGAAAAAAGGTATCATTTTTAAATTGTGCAGTCGTTGAACAAAGTGCCATTCACATTTGGAAAGGAGGTAATGTTGAAACAATATGGCTTTCAGTTTTTGTTTTAAAGGACTTCTAGGATGAGACTGCTGTAATGGCCAGTGAAATGGAGTTTCAAACCCCAAGAGCACTTGAAGTAAATGACTTGAATTAAATGATTGTTTTAGGGTTTTATTTTCTTCTATCCCGGTGCGTCAAGGAGCAAATAGTCTGTTTTCTAAGGAGGAATTGTTCACTAGAGATGGTCCATTTTTGGCCATGGTAGATGGGTATTCCAAAACATAGAGCTGTATCTGTGATGCAGGCGGGTGTAAAGGTTATTCTTATTGTGAATCCACACCAATGAGATAAGAATCTGCTAGATGAGATCAAAGTTTCTAATGCCTGTAGCCAGACTGGCAGCTATGTGAAGGCTGCTTTAAAGGGATGTAGATGTAGGTACATCATTTTTTATCAATAAGGAGTAACCAAAGCCAAGTCTTCGCGAACAAGGGATTAGAGCCTTCGCTTAAAATCGGTATCAGAAATACAGTAAAAGCTGAAATGTTGCCTCTTTTGTTGTGGCACTGATGTGGGCTTGAAGTTGAGGTATTCCTCAAAGTAAAGTCCTGTAATGTTGCTCGGTCCATCACTGAGCGGGCTGCAGTTCAGTAGAGAGTGAGTTAAGGCATGTTTGCATTGGGGTAGTGCAACTTGGCGGGGACAGCAGAAGACAATCAGCAGCATTTGTTTCAGGTGGTGATGTAATAAACAAGTTTTAATATTTCAAGGAACTTGACTATGTACTGTAGTTCCTATATTCCCAATAGGCTCTGCACATTGGAATAACATAAACAGCAGTGTAGACGTAGGACTGAGGTTATCTAGGTCGCTACTGACTATGTTAGACTTAATTAGTTTCGCCAGCTAGCTCGGAGGTCACTAGAAACTTTCTCGAATGTTCAGGAAAGGGTTACCCATCCTGACTTAGACAAGAAGGGATTAGCTTCTGACAACCGCATAAACATGACAACTTTGCTCCCCCTGAATAAAGAGTGTATCTTCAGAGTCGTGTGAAACAATAGACAACTATTTCACTCAGTCAGTCGTGCATGCTTAGTTCCACCAGATTGCAGAGAAATAGGGAGACGGGCGTTTTCAATAAAAGGTGTTATTTTATTGAGCAGTCTTCTTTCTCATGCAAGAGAAATGAATTGCCAAAAGTGCAATACTTATTGTAAAGTAAAGTGCGTACAGTAAAAGTAGTATTATGAAATAATACTGTAAAAGCATTGATATGGTTTTTTAGCCATATGATACTTTAAAATGGATAAAATATATACATACATAAAAACATTGACTAACGAACTCAACTGGTGCTTCTAAGATACGCATACCCCAGTGTACCTGACCTAAGCCTAATACGTGGGAAGGAGTAAGTAAGTTGCAGTTTTAAGTTTAAGTTAAGTTTTGCCAAGTATCGGAATCAAGAATTCTCTCTAAGGTTGTAATCAGTTCCATACCTTGGTCATAGAATGAAGGAGGTCTTGTATTTCGCTTCTCAGGACTCGATCTCCCAGCAACCCGCGAGGATGACTTGGGAACACCGGAGCTGGATTTTCTCGGCTGGAGAAAAAGACAGTGTCTCTCTCAGTGCGTGAAGGGGAGGTTTCATGTAGGCATTCCGGTGCAGGGGGGGGCGTTCCGTCGCAGGAACGCCCCTGGAAAGTGACTCAGTGAAATCTACATGATTTCACTGAGTCACTTTCCCAAAGCTGCTACGTCAATTCCTTAAGCCTTGAAGCAGGCGTAAGGAGTGACGCACCATGTAATGTATGGGTGTCCCCTGTGCATTGCAGGAGTTGCGTCGCGCTTGCGACGCGACTCCAGCAATGCGCCGCTCGTAAGCCAAAAGAGGCATCACGCATCTGCCCTTCCTTGCACCATGGTGCGCCGCATTGTAAATGCGGCGCGTCATGGGTGGCGCAAGGATGGATTTGCGTGACGTATCTTTCCTGGCGCATCTCTGCCGATTTGCAGAGATGCGTCAGGCAACGTAAATCCGCCCCAGAGTGTCTATAATCCCTGCAATGCTTTCACCATATTGAGTTGCTAGGTCATTGGTTCCTTACCGTAAGGGGTTGTGTTGTAGCAAATGAACTATGCCTGAAGAACGCGTCCAAATTCTTCTAACCTCTTATCCATTGCTTAGGTCTTCTGATTTGCCCATTCATGATAACTTTCAATGAATGTCAAGAAAAAGGGGTAAGTAATGGTCTGACCGAAATTGGACTGTGGGTCTTGATCCTGCCTTCTTTTTCAAAAAGGTGGTACAAAGTGGTGCCTTTTGTGTGAGTTATTCAGAGTTGATTGAGAATTGAGGATTCTTTTTATTGCAATTAAGAAGCATTTAAAGCTTGAGAACTGATTTGAAAAATGTAGACTTAAAAGATATAATCACGTTTTCATTGATTACTAGTACCCTCTGCCTATATTATTTGTTTTATTAAAGTGGACGATTGTGTATTCTGGAGGCACAATTATGTTCAGCATGAATTTCGAGGATTCATTTAGCCATATCTCTGTTAGGAAGAGAAAGTCCTAGGATATTTGAAATACTATGCCTGCAATCTTAATGCTATGTTTTATTGCTAATCTGCAATTATGCAGAGGTTCTTGAGGGTGCAGTGTGTGGTGTTGCAAGATAGGGTGCTTGAACGTTTTATTGCAAATCTGTTGTCTGGATGGATCTCTGTTGTGTTGCGTGAGGTACTTATTTTCCTTGTGTTCATTATAATGGGAACGGTGTGAGCTTCTTGTGACATATGTATCTGCGTGTTTGATTTACATTCTCTGAAGGGTTCTTTGATGACCTTCTTGGAGAAAAGCATCATGATTTTCCTAAGTCGTTGTTCTCCATTTCAGCAGGGTCGACTTTAAATTTTGAGTTTGGAGTGTGTAATTGTGTTGTGTAAAGTGGGTTGGCACATAATAGCATTTACCTGGGAGGTCAAAATAAAATGTGTGCAAGTAAGTCACTGTAGAGCATTCCGACTTCCTTGAGAACATGCCAGAAAGTAAAATGGCAATGAAACATGGTATCTGTTCTGCTTAAAATGCGCTAAACATGGTATGTGTTTTTTAACCATGGGTGCAGGAAAAACAAATTAAAGACCTATGCAGTGAGCTTTTCGCAACTCATTTGCACCCCTCTTTGTGCTAGTGAGGAAGAAGCATCTTCTCTCTTCACGAGGGTCATGGGGAGTTAATGAGTTGTGTATCACACCAGGGCCGGCCTTAGGCATGTGCAAGCTGTGCACCTGTACAGGGCCGCTAAACCCCAGGGGCCGCCACGCCAATATATATCCTTAATATAATAATCCTCTGAGGATGGATACATATTTGCGTGGCGGCCCCAGTGGCAGGGATTTTGCAGACTGCGGCTCTGTTCCACTTCCAAACACCCTGACCCCCTTCCTGAGCTCCGGGGGGCTCCACTCCTCCCGGACCCCCTGGATCCCCTCTTCCGGGGCCCCCTCCCTACGCTCCCTGCCCAGGGCCGCTATGAGCCTAGAGCCGCCCCTGATCACACATGATAGAGGTTTTTAGGTTACACACACACACACACACAGAACGTTCTTCTGAACTTGTTTGGGTGTTGGTTCCATTCCCTATATAGGAAAGTTGCCGATGATAAAAGAGGGAGCAATTTGACAAGAACCTGACAATCCCTCTTTGGTGGTTGCTTACGTGAGGCACTTTCTATAGCTACCTTTTTTTTGTATATTTAGGATTCACTGCAATGTGTGGGACCTGGTTTGGTTTTAACCCCTTGCCTGCGGGGCTGATTCCCCAGCTCTGCTGGGGGGAGGGGGGCGCGCACGTGATGAGATCAGCTCATCACGGCCACACCCGTTTCTGTGGAACGTTCAGCACAGCGGGGAATTAGCCCCGCGTGCAAGCGTTGTGGACGTTATGACAAGCTCAGCTCGTCATGAGCACACGGCCACCGTGGCTGAGCATGGGAGGGGTTAATAAAGCACACATAATGGTGAGGTTCATAGATATGCACTAGAACCTTCCCCTCTTAAAAGTAAACAGTGGGGGATTCTAAAAATATCTACTGGATATGTGATGCATAACAAGGGCTTTTGTTGTGTTTTTGATTGGGAGTAGATGGTGCCCTTGACACTTCTGTTTATCTCTATTGCTCCTCTTTGTTTAACACTAATAATTGTTTAACTTGTTCACAATACCAGGTTATATATCAAGGGCTGGGGGTGTAGAAGCTGCCCATCCCTTGGGAGGCATGCCCATCGCTGACCCTCATATACACAATAACAAATTGTCCCCGTAGGAATTATTTATACAATATTCTTCAGTATATATTAGTCACCGCATTGATCTTATAATCATAAAGCAGCAAGGAGATTACAGTGTGATACTGTTATTTTATTTAGTTTTTATCAAACGTTTTTGTATGGCAACAGAAATACTACACAATATATACACTTTGTTTCCTTGTAGTATTAGACACCTTATGTTTTTTTACATGGGGAATCACACTACCATGTGAAAAGGATGAAATTACAACATAATCCATTCATTGTGACAAACTACAAACAATGATATAAATGAAAAGGTTTCATGCGTCGACGTTTCGGTCCCTCGTTGGTTAAGACAAATCCATAGGACCATCATCAGGACCAGTTGAACATATACATCTAAAAATAGATATAGAAATTAAACCAATCATCCTTGCCTCCTAGGTATCATCTAATCACCCAAAGGGGAGAGCAAAAAAACAAACATGCAACCCAAGTGCCAGTTTATAAACCACTATCACCATTAATCAAAGTGCAGGACTACCTTATAAAAATCCAAAGCTAAGACCTATATACAGATAAAAGTCAAAAAGGTCTTACCAACAATCTCCAGCCGGAGGTGAAGAAGACCAAGATAGACGATGTTGTTCAATCAATCTAGAAACCCAAATGTAATATCATCAATCCAAATGTGCGAGTATAGGAGTTGATCAGTGTGTGATAACTAACAACCCAAGTCTCTACTCACAAAAACAGCTTCCAATCACATCCCAAGTTGGCGTCTCAAATGTACTAGTCAATCCAGCAACAGCGACTTAATCACCTGCGAACAAGTAATTCTTTTTTAAATAAACCATTCAGAAACGAGTACATTATCTCACAAAACCAACTGTACATTTTCGTGTGCTTAACGAACACAGTATTCACTTACTGGTAGCGGAAAAATAGCGTCCGTGAACCTCTCTCTATCAATCGTAATACGACTGCCGGTCCCGGCTCCCCGTCTACATAACCCTTGAACTCAGTAACGTGATGACGTCAAGCGTGCCGGCATAACAGTTTGTGGCAATGTTTACAATACAAGTTGTTGGGGTTAATTTTGCCACATTAATTCGTAACAGAGTGTTAAAACGTGCCATTTGCACTACTGATCTACTCCAAAGTTGAAGGAAAAGAGATGCTGCCAAAGCGGGTTCATTTAGAAAGAAACCATGGCGGCCATCTTAGAACAAGTTGCGAAGGTCAACAGGGTATATACTAACCAAAAACACAATTGAGATGGTTATACCCAAAGTGCCCAATCTGAATATGTACTAAACCAAAAACCTCACAGATTGAATAAACGTTCTATGGTAAGGTGTTCGGTGCACCAGCTGTTGCACATACTTTAAGTGGGGCATGACCGTGTGCAACACATCTCTCAGGGGTAGATCGAACCAGACATAAAGATAAAGTTTAGGGACGATCTTCATAACAAAGACACAGCGTGCCATTCAATTAAGGAGTTTAACCCCCTTTCAACAGTGTTGCATGCCCAAATCCATTTGTTCTCCCTTAAGGTGAGGAGACGATCCACATTATGATGTATTTTTGTGCATTCAATTACATCAATAACAAAGCAACACATTTCATTGGGTGCATGTGCTTTTTGATGATAGTGTTCAACAAGAGGTGCCGTGGTTACATTGCACCGTATGCGTGATTGATGTTGAAAAACAAGTTTTTTTTATCTCTTGCGTAGTTTTCCCTATGTACAAGAGTGAACACGGACATTCTATGCAATAAATAACGTTTTTTGTGTTACAATTTGAGTGATGGAACAGTTTTATTTCTTTGCCATTCAGTGTGCAACTCTTCATTGCTTTTGTTTTTTCACAAGCTGTAAAATTTCCGCAAGGGTAATGCCCGGTGATAGGGGCCAAGCCCCACTGTGATTGAAGTGTGGTTACTGGTGGTTCTTTAAACGCTTTCACCAAGTGGTCTCGTAGGTTTCTTCCTCTCTTGAATGCAAACCTGGGTTGTGCTAACTGGGGTTCCACTTGTTTAATCAGGTGCCAGTTATTTTTAATAATTGCCCTAATCTGTTTTGATTCTGAGCCAAATGTCATTACACAGGTTACAGGATTAGCCACATTAGCATCAGTGTCTAAATTGACCCTTTTGGTGAGTAGAGCGTCCCGATCATAGTACCATGCGCGCTTCATCGCTTTTTTCACTAGTCTGTGAGGGTATGCACGCATCACTAGTTTGGATTGTAGCACTCTAGCCTCCTGGAAATAATCCTCCCTTCTGGTGCAGTTACGTCGGAGACGTAGGAACTGCCCAAAAGGGAGGTTATCCCGTAAGCTCCGAGGATGTTGACTATCATATTTTAAAAGTGTATTTCTTGCTGTGGGTTTCGTGTAGAGTCGCATCGATAGAATATTGTTATTGTTGAATATCGATAAGTCCAAAAAGCTAATCCTAATCCTGTTACTTTCTAAGGTGAAGTCCAAGTTAACATCCTGTTCATTCAACCACGCGAAGAAACTCTCTAGTTCTTCTTCTGTGCCTTTCCAAACTAAACATACATCGTCGATGTATCTGAGATAGTGTTGTAAATTATCTCTAAATGGATTGTTGGAGTAAATTACTCTGTACTCAAACGCGGCTACATACAAGTTGGCTATATTTGGCGCAAAAATTGCGCCCATTGCCACTCCTCGCAGTTGGACATAAAATTCTGTTCCATTGAGGGCAATCTTTGCCCATTGTACAATGAAATCTGTTGGAACTTGATGAGGACGTGTCCTAGTCTCTAAGACATTGTTAATTATCAGCAGGGCCTTATTTTGCGGGATGCTTGTATATAAATTGGCAATATCCATAGTAACCAAAATATTGGACTGTGGATCATATGGTAAACATTCGACCCTCACATACAACATCCTAAAGCCAAACACAGCTCTGCAAGTGCTGCAGGTCGAGGTGCATCCAGGGCCCTGCAGTGAGTTTGTAGCTGACTGATCTTGTTTTGAGCTCAGTTAAGCTGCTGAATTATGCTGTGCACAGCTTAGTAAATAATGTAGGCACACTGACCAGTCATGACCTGGAGGGAGGGTGTAAAAAGGAGAACACAGAATGGGCTAACCCTTCTGTGTGCTTTCAGATTACTCTTATCCCTTGTATACCAATCGCCCTTTGATTCACCAGGTCTGCATGAAGCAAACCCAGCGAAGTGGTCTCATTTTGTGCAAAGTACTTTTAGAAATTATTGTGGATTTATTCATTTTCATGGGCGCTTGCATCAAACTATACTTTTAGGGTTTCATTAAGGTGTGGCAACCACTTCTTTTGCCGTAGCTGACACTGTATTGACATCAGGGATTCTGCGTCATTAGGGGAAAGTTTGAAACTCATGGAAAATTAACTTTCCTAGGCTTTCAGTTAGGTCAATCATCACAATAACAGCATGGTAGAAAGTCAGCTCGGGGCTCATGTGATGCATCTGACTGGTTCTAGCTCTCATCTTTTCAGAATTCTCTTTATCAATATTAGTTTTCTTTCGGTCCTAGCCAATTGGAGTGGCCGAGCTGCCGCATGGCGCTTCATTAAACCCCTAAAGAAAGAAAGTAAGTTTAGGGTGCATCATGCCTTACATTTCCTGCCTATGCACTGATGAAGCAAGTTCAAAGGACGATACCATTCCTGTGGAGTTGCTATTTACCAGTGTAATGCCACACATGACAGACGCAAGTGTAGCATCTGTGCAATACTTACAATGTACAGCCAAGCATGCATAATTGTTTATTAAATGGGTGATGCTCAGAGCAGAGGGAGTCTGGTTGCACTTAGGAAGCAATTGGAGAACCAGATATTCTCTTAACTTTAGAGAACGGCAGTCGTAGTAGATTATCTTTATTCTATCACGTAAAAAGGATCATAAAAGCACAAAAAAATACAAAATCATAAAAAAAATTTTTAAACAGCAGTCCTCTGCCCTTGCTCGCAATGATGGCTGCCCCTCAAGCTCTACCTTTAAAATTAAAGAAGTGCAGACAGGTAAGGGGCTTGGAAGTGCCCTGGGTGTACTGCCGTTGTTTTTGCATGATAGGATACCGGGTTGAGCCTCAAAACATGAAAGTATGATGGATGTCCCTCTGGCGGTGCTGCCGCAATCAAAACCCGGGGGGCAGGGCTCAGGGCTGAAAGCGAGGCTTGGAGCACAATGTGTTCCAATCCTCATACAAGAATGGAAAGTTACAGCTCAGATTGAAACAGAAAGAAGAGAAGCAAACGAAAGACACTGGATCTGACGGCGAACAAAAACGTTTTACTAACCACTTAAGCCTACTAGCAGAAATGTCAGCAGTTGAAAAACACAGTGCAAGCGCTGTGCAGACAAAACCTAAAAAATAAAAGTTTCACAAAAGCTGATAAAAACAGTACCTGGGCCATGCGACACTAATGAGAGAAATACACAAGAGGAACAACGGGAAATACTGTGCTACACTCTGTATTAATGGAGGAAAAGTAAGTGGCAAGCACATCATCAATGAAAAGTGAGGACTAAATGTAAGCCCCTTTTAAGACTTCTATTAAATACAATAGATTTCACAAGTACAGCACAAGTGCTGTGCAGGCGAAACCTAAAAAAAGCACAAAAAAGCAGTAATCTGCAGAGGTAATTCCTTTCTACAAACCTGCTACAAGGATAAACCTACCTCTCTGTCTCTCACGCATTTTCATCCACCACACTGTAAACATTGTGCCCTCAGACAAGATAAGAGAGCATCTTTAGTCACTCAGGCGTGACACCAAAACACTTCCCACATCAACACACTCTCATTGATAACACTCGTACCAGCACACAACAATCTCACATGGTGTAACTTGCCACCTAACAAGCAAAGAGCTGTTCACCACAAATAGGGGTATAAAGCTCGGGGTAAATGCTGCAATACAGACATGATCTTGCCAAGATTGCTGAGATGTACTCATCCAGTCCACATGCTTAGAATCCTCACTAAGGTAGCTTCAGGCATCCAAAATTCAGCGACAGTGTGAAGAAGAGGACTAGACTAGACAGTGACAGACATCCAGTCTGTCGGCCTGGGTTGGCTAAGATTAAGAGGATAGGATCCAAGAGCCTTAATGCCCACACACTGCCGGGTGTTACCAGCTGCTAACTGCCCATCTTTTGATCCCTCAACTTGGGATCATAATTGCCGGGCAGGCACACCCTGACAAGAGGGCAACATGGCTCCATTAATTCATTAATTCAAAGGAAACTATTACCTGCTGGCAGAGTTGACAATTTTTAGTAAAATATTGTTTAAAATATTATCTGCTACTTAACGTAGTACCTCATGACAAGGACAATTTTGTGAAGTTGACATAAGAGTAAAGCACCATGGTTGCAGTTGTTAAACTTCGAAACCTTAATATTTTCCTTCCACTGCACTCTTTTCAGAAAGAGCCCAGGGAACTAAAGGCACTGATAGAAGGTAACATGAGGATTGTAACAGATTCTTCTGATCCTCTGCCAGAGGGGACCACAGCGGTGAATTGCTAAGCGACTGCACCTTAGCAACAAAACAACAATAAAGACACCATATGTAAAACATGCTCGGCTGGGATGGGGCTGGTAAATCAATTTGCATCGAAGCGAAACTATAAAGAACTGCAATATTTCTGTGGCTAGCTCATGTTTGGCAGGCACTGCCAAGAAATTTGAAATACCTTGAAAATTGCTTGCAGTGTAGCAGAACCGTCTGTCTGCTCATGTGCTATGTTATTATTTTACTGGTTGCTGTGCTTAGCCTTTGTTTTCTATATCACAAAGGTAGTCTTCGAAAGAAGCTATACGAAAACCTATCATCTTTATGGGGAGTGAGGGGGCGGTGTCTGTTTTCTTTATCTGCACTGCTACACTTAAGCTATCTGTATTCAAATGTTATCTATGATAGCAGACAATTACGTTTGGGGAGAAATAGGCCAACATGGTAACTGGCGTCATTCCATTATTATCTGACTTAGCCATACCTTGAGGCGTCAATCCCCTGCGGAGATTCGGAAGCAGAGAACACTGCACCTCAATCAAGGAATCTACCAATCAAGCAGGGGCACTCATCGGCAGCTTTCATTAAATAACAGATCCTAGTGTCCAGGAAAACACAGCAAACCATACCAAATAGTATTTGTTTTGCTTTTTATTAATTGCTTTACAGATGCTGTACAGCATCGTGAAACCAACGTATTAATCAATTACAAACAACAACAATACATTATCATAAATAACAAAAGTGGTGCAATCGTTTTACAAGAAGCCATTTTACATCTGGCGTCATAATTGTGGTCAAGAAGATGAACCGCCAATCAAGGTTGCTCTCTTACTATGAACGAGAATTCATCAATGAGAGTACCTTCTTCAGGGGAAGGAGTCGAGTCAAAAGTGAAATCCAGTCCATTCATAAATCGGTTCAAATTCAAATACAACTATCACTTATTCACAATAAGAACAATATGCTTCAGGCCTCCATGTATGCCCCTTTGAGCCTGCCTTTTGCCAAGTCTTGAGACCTAGGGTACTCTTTAATTTTCAATGGACTACAATTAGAGTTTTAGCCAGATAAAAAAAACTGTGCTTAGAAATGTTCAATTACTTTCATATTTTTCTTTGTTGGAAAGCAACAGGCGGCATTAAGGGACATCAACATATAGTCCCAAAAATCTATAAAAGGTTTAGAGAAGCAAATAATGTGTAGGGATTTTGATGCCTATTTTTGACTCCTAGGGCAGCAATGATATAATTCAACTTGGCATTACCTCAGACGATGTGAAGTTCGGTATGGCTGCTATTTATTTTGTTTTAGAAAGGGTTTTTGTAAATAACTGCAAACCACTTTTTTGACCTCAAAGTACTTTTTAGTAGGGGTACATATGAGAGTGGCCTTAGTAACCATGTCCTACTGGAATCCAGTGAAATGGAATCAGACGTCTATGTAAAATGGTAAGAAATTGACCGAAGTTGTCTGTTGTCAAATGTAAATGTAATGTAAATGTATGTATTCTTGTAAAGCGCACTATCACCTTTCAGGCATCCTGGCGCTGTATACCGCTGTGGAACCCTTCCTGGCTTTCCCTGTGAGATGCCCCCTACTGGGCAACCCCAAGGTGAAACCAGGCATCCCAGCGCTTTCGGGGCCGTTGTGGAGATTAAGCAAGCTATTGCCCAGAGCTGCAGAGTGGGACCCATGATTAGAGTATGCACCGAGGCGAGAATTATCGAGTCCGTTGACATTGAGCCCAAGACCCTGCAGCGTCGGGAATTGAACCCTGGTCCCGGGTCAGACCTCTGCATCAGGGTTTGCTGCATCTAACCAGTGAGCCACACTTCTCCAAATCTGACCCCAAAACGATAACAGAGTCTTGCATATAGGAAAGGTCCTAGGAACCTGGGTGAAGGTCGCATAGCCAAACTCAGAGGTCTGACCAGGCGCAGTAAACAATGTCACAATTGCACTTGCATGGCTTGTGTACCAGAACAGTCGCCCATCTGCTTTTCTATTGAATTATATTTACCATTTTTCTCTGGTACCCCAGATTTGTATAATTTAGCTCCTTTTCTTCCACCTTCTCTCGGTATACTTATCATTTCAGTTATTTTCCTGCTGATTAATGATCATGGAATCCAGGTCATACCTCCTTATAATCACAGCCATACAGGCATAGACGAGGAACGTTCTGCACGTTCCAAGCAGAATTGGGGCAAGCTAATTGGTTCGTAGCCTTTATTTCTCTCCCTATTAAAGAAATACAAACTTTGCCACAAAATTGTCCAGACCTGATCAATATGCACTCCAGAATTTAGAAATTCTACTTCTACATTCTACTCACGTCTCCTTTAACTAATATACTTCGGTGTGTGAAGAAGCTTGAGTCACTTGAACAGGTAGAGCCGCCATATTTGTTTAGCAGTCAGGTAATTGTTCATGTACGCACAAAGTACTGACATCTGATTGCTAGTGTGTAATTGACTTGGCGCAATGACCTCAATTAATTCCATAATTTCATGAAGGATGAATCTAGGATTATGTATATGCAGCAGAATGTACTAGGCAGAGAGCACAGTGTGATTCTGGTTTAAATAAGGTATGCCCTTTTCAGGTCTGGCAGCTAAAGCGGTCCCTCCAGAGTATTACTTTCCTGAATAATTCATATATAGAGGGCCTTTTGGCCTAAAGGCTTCATCAATTAGTCTGTTAAATTGTCATTCACAAGTCGCTTTCACCCACCATAGCACATAGCATGGGACAATGGGTCAGCCCACTTTATCCACTGGCTCCCCCTTTGGTCAAATTCTCCTAAAGGTAGTTATGTTCTCTTCAGTGAAAAACCTAATTTAAAGTGTGTTTTATTTTTTTTTTATTTATAACAAGTTTAAACACCAGCTTTTATTTTGCCTACCCTTCCGACGCCCAGTTAGATGGCAATTTATTTTGTCTTTCTTTTCAACCTGCTGTTATAAAATGCTTTAATGAAACTGTAACATTGTGTCTGTGAGTGACTGAGTGTTTGAGTAGGTGGGGAACTATTGTCCACTCCATCGCAAATAATAATAATAATAATAACCAACCTGGCACAATTAAAAGGCTTGTCCATTACGACACCTCAGTAGTAACAAAGTCACGTATGTTTTTTTGTTTTATATATTGCAAACACATGACATCCATGTTGGGTGGCTGCAATGTTTTCTATTTGTGGTATAGGCTTGCAATGCAAATAAATAAATAATAATCCTCGCACCAGCTTGCCAAGGCCAAGCCTATTGCCTTTCCCAATGATTGTTATGATAAGGACTATGAAACATGAATGTAATGGTTCAATGGATAGTGCAAGAGTGGACATTTTGGCTTTCAAAGTCACATACCCAGTAGT
The DNA here is from genome assembly GCF_964263255.1 of Lissotriton vulgaris. Taxonomy (NCBI): domain Eukaryota; kingdom Metazoa; phylum Chordata; class Amphibia; order Caudata; family Salamandridae; genus Lissotriton; species Lissotriton vulgaris. Next base: position 1,272,952,194 of record NC_141696.1, on the reverse strand, counting down.
TGCACCAAAAAACTCGCTGACATAGTTTATTTTGTTCTAATCCTGTTTGCAGGTAAACGTGGCCTGGTTCTGTGCTCCTTGTTCAAATTATGTTATGTCGAGAATGTTAAATGGCGGGCAAACAATCGGATTTTATATTACCATTTGCATTAACGCACTAAATCTAGGGTCTATATCTCCGAATAGAACACACTGTGCTCAGTCAAGCATGGTTAGTGGGCTAACATACAATGGAATACTTAAGCCACAAAATCACCCTTTTTTTCACCGATGTATCCCATCCCACCTGAAATGACATCAAGTGCCCATGCAGTAGTTCACTACAATCGTGCCCAACTATACCGATAGTAGTACGACTAGGCGCCCTCTAAAAAACCTTGCAGCAACTCAACACAAGGAAGAAAAGCCATTGGGCACCTGTCAAATGCAGCACCCAATGAAAAAAAGTGCTTACCACCTTCTACAGCACACCAATGTTCCTCATAACCAAGTGGTCATACAGGGGCCCATCATAGCCAACACAAGACCATTGAAAGCTATGTTTAACCCTTTGATGCGGATGACAAAGCCAGCTCGTCATGGGCATTACCTGCGCTGCGCGCATGACGAGCTGGCTTTGTCACGTAATGCGGGTTTTTAGAATTTTCAGCGTGCAGTGGGAAAACCCGCTAGCGCGCATGCGGTTAAAAAAATCTGTCAGCGAATAATGCTTCAATGTGAGCACTGGAGGATCATTCATCTACACATGAGTTGCAGTATTGCAGATCCTGGCTCTCTTCTTATGTACACACAACCGTTCATTTCAAGACGCAAACTTGCGAGAGGAAGGACTGTGTGCTTGAATTTGTTTAGTAGAAGCACTTTGTAGCCCATGAAACGTATTTCTAACTTGTTGTGTACTGAAGATGCATTGTCTGAATTAATATCTATTTATTGTAAATTATTTGTTTGATTTGTAACCCACACGGGTTCCTGAAAGGCTGTACCTGTATAATCATTGCAAACAAGCTCTTGCGTGTAGATGTGTCTAATTGTGGAGTCGCGTTGCTGTCTAATGCCTGAGATTGTTATCTCTATGTACCTTCTACCCTTTATTTTGCAAGTACATTGTTACCTATAAAAATACATTTTTACTACATATTTTATTTCTTTGGAGAACCTCTTCTTCCCAATAAACAGCGCTGGTGATGGTCAGACTCTCTGCTCGTCATAACGTCTTATATTTCTTGTGTGCCATTGAATAACTGCCTGTGAAACCTATGACTTTTTGCCAATGTGTTTAATGGTTTGACAATAAATATATATCTTTTCTCCAGAGGGAGATATGCCTTTAAACCCCTTTGGGATAGTATCACTCACTCACTCAGTTCAGTTCATGAAGCTTTATACGGTTCATAAAGAATAATGACCATAAAAGCACAACAGACATGCAACAGAATAAAAATACAAGCAATGATTAAAAGATCATACTTTTCCTAAAAGTCATGGATTTACAAATAAAACTGGCAGTATAAAAACATATGTCGGGGCAGTCCAAATTGTACAACAAACACTCGCTCACTCAATTTGTGTGGTGTACTTTCACCCTCTCAAATATGAAAGTTTACCAGCATCCACACGATGAAACTCTTAAATAGTACTGTAGTTACATGCTTATTACTGTGTGCTAAGAACAGAGCAGCCAGGGGTACAGTGAGGGGTACAGCTCAACAATGCGAATGAAGTCTGCCAGCGAAGGGACCTATTAACACCATCCATATTGTTGTAGCCCAAGATGCTACTTCTTTATAGAATTTTCTTTATCAGATAGCTGGGGGCCACATTCCCAAAGTTGCCCAGCCATTGGCATCTCCTATTACAACTCCAGACCTATTGGCTTTGCCAGTGCTTGTTCTTGATACTATTTTTTGCTGCAATGTGCAGCATCTTTTCTTTGGGGAATAAATAGCATGCACATATCTCAGCTTTGAACCTAAATGGACAATGGCCAAAAAGAGATACATATATGTGACTCCCCCTCCCCAGGCAGTGTTATTTGTGGCTATTTCAGACTCATTCCTCGACAATGGGGTGCTCAGAAGATAAACAAAGGGAGTGTGAAATAATTTAAGCTCCATGGCTGAGCTTCTTAGAATGTATGTTGGAATCCCGCATGCACATTACACGCATGCCTCCATCACGCCGTCATTAGAACGAATGCGTTTTTGCGACTTGTTCCGTTAGCAAGCAAGTAATTATATTGGCTTGTCTTAGAAGGGTGCAGGACTTTGGATTAGTATCCTTCCCTATTCCAACTCCAGTCTGCCGTACAGTAGGGAAGGTGTTAGACTCTAAGTCCAACTGTACACCATTCCACCAATGCTCCCCCTTAGCAAGTCGTAATGCGTGTGTGCTGAATGAATGCGTGCTAATGGCGCTTTCGTTCTATTGACGGTGTGGTGAAAGCACAGCGGCTTCGTCCTAAAGGACGTTTGCCAGCTTCTTACCATCATACACGTGAAACAGGCAGTGCCACAGGTAAATCAAACCTTGAGAGCCCTTCAAATTAAGCCACTGTTTAACATCTCAGGCAAGCAGAATCGCCTCTTTACTTCACCATCTCTGCCTTGCCTTTTGATTAGTCAACATGCTTCTTCAATGCATATTGGAGACTGAGAGGTCTGGAAGCCTCAGTGACCTGCCTGAGAGGAGCTGGGAGGACAGGGTACATGAAAGGCTGGACCACATAAAATGCCCAGATGTAGCAATTCATTTGTTCTTTCCTTTGGTAACTTGTACCAAAGTTGATGTCACTGTTTGGCATTTACATCGTGTACAATCTGCCACAGGTAAGGCATCTCTCCACTTTCTGTAGTCTGATGACTTTCCAAGCGGGTCATAGATTTCCGTCACACACTGGAATATGATTCAGTTTGTGGAACTGTGTAGTTAGCACAGTGACCTGGAATGCATCTCTGTTAGGTTAAGGTCGGCTTTAACAAATTAAGTGTTACTGATGAAACTGGATCATTTACAAAACATCCTGGTTGCTCCACATACCCACTGCCTAAAAGCTGCATTTATGCAATGGGTAGCTATTGGAAAGAAGTGCTATTTGCTACCCTAATAGCCTATTAATTGCATACTTAGGCTGTTGTCCTTATTTGTTCATTGCTCGGTCTTAATGTGTCCCTGTTCAGGCAGCGTAGGGTGCTTCGTGCTGAACATTAACTCCATGAGGCAGGTAGAAGGATTTACTGCCCCCTTGGGATTACAGATACTGCAGCAATTGTTTTCACCCAGCCGTCATGTACAGTTGAAAAAAAAAGCTTTGAAAGGGCAAAAGGCATGCAGAAAGCGGGAATGCAATATGACTTCCCCAGTATATTGTCATCAGCATTGATTACTCTCTGTGGTATTTGTAATTCTGGTGAGCAGGTCTTGCAGGCTCATTCCCGGAGCACTTGTAATGGGCCCCTATAATGATATCTGTGTTGGATCTGAGTGTAATGATCTCTGTAATGGGTACTGTAGGATGTTATGTGCATGACTCCTGATTATAATTGTGCACTATTGTGAACGGGTTGATACCTAACTATCTGTTCCATGTGTGCTGTGTGAAATGTGTATCCTCTGGTATATCTAATGTATATTGTTGGAAGATGTGGGTGTCACAAATCAAGTGTAAGAAGAAATACCTGCTGTTGTGAACTGAGTTGTATCCAAATTGTTGGATTTGGCCCTTTCTGCAGGATCCTCCCCAAACGTGTTGCCTTCACCCTCCTGTTTTCTACATCCATTTGTTTTGGCTTTTAGGACTCTGTGCCCTTTAGCACTGTTAACCAGTGCTAAAGTGCGTGTGCGCTCTCCTGTAAACAAGGTAAAATTGGCTTATTTTATGTACTTGTAAGTCCCTGGTAAAGCTGGCTACATGTGCCAAGGACCTTTTAATTAAATGCTACTAGAAGTCTGCAGCACTTATTGTGCCACTCACTTAAGTAGCCTTTTAAACATGTCTCAGGTCTGCCATTGCAACCTGTGTGTGCAGTTTTAAACCAGGCCAAATACATCTTTTGCCAGTCCTAAACCTTTCTTTTTAATACACACAAATCACCCCTAGGGTAAGCCATAAACAGCCAGTACTGCAGGGTGCAGTGTATTTGAAAAGTGGAACATGTACTTTTAACTTTTACCTGTCCTGGTAGTGAAAAACTCTTAAATTCGTTTTTCACTACTGCAAGGCCTCCCTGTCCTATAGGATAAAAGTGGGTTACCTTATTACATGTAATAAGAGATAACTTTCAAATGGGAGTAAGTAGAAATCTCGAGTTTGATTTCTAAAGAATTGTGATTTGAAACCCTCTGTTAGAAAATGAGTTCTGGTTGGCAGAGGTATGTATCCTATTCAAGCAGGAACCAAATCCTAGTCAGGGTAAATCAGATACACACCATAAATTAACCTGTATCTACCCTCTGGTAGCTTGGTACAGAGCAGGCAGGCTTAATTTAAGAGGCAATGTGTATAGCATTTGTGCAACACTTCAAACAGTAGCACAGTGAAAACACCACAAAAGCCTACGCACCAGTTTAGAAAAATAGATTATGATTCTTTAAATCAAACAACACCAAAATGACAAAAATCCAATAAGTAAAAGACATTGTATGAACATCTAAAGATTAAATGAAGAAATATTGCTTAGAAGCAGTAAGCACCTAAAAAGTTATTTGGTCGCACTGTACAGCGACAAAATCATTAGTTCATGCCGGCAGCGATGGAGCGCGGGCTGGATACACCTTAGTTCTGGTTGCACACAACGAGATGCTTGGTGCTGCAGAGCAATGCATCAGTGTAGATCCTGCACTCGAGGAGATGCGTTGGTTTCTCTGCGCTGGTTCCAGAGATGAAGCGCTGGTCCTGAGATGTATTGATTCTGAAGCTGATGCGCCCGGTTTCTCCACGCTGTTGAAGGGATTCATTGAATGTCCTTCTGCAGTGGTGGTGATGCGGTGGTTCCGATGCAGCAGTTTTGATGATGATGCATTAGTTCCAAATGTGATGCACCAGTTATGTTCCAGCAACAGTGGCAATCGGTCGATTCTGCTCTTACAGCAGAGGATGTGTTGGTTCCGCTAGAGCAGGCACCTGGGTCCACTTTCAATGAACCAGGCACAGGAGCAGGATAGAAGACTTTGATGTTCCTGAGTTATCTAAGAACAGGACACTAGTCAGCTAACCCTTGGAGTCACTTGGAGTCAAGTGATGAAGGTCCAGTCAGAGAAAGCAGCAGGAGGCAGGGCAGCACAGCAAGGCAGCAGTCATCCGGAGCAGCAGTCCAGCAGAGGGGCAGTCCTTAGCACAGCAGATCTTCATTTTGGCCAGTTGGTTTCAGGTCCAGAAGTGTGCTGAGTTGGTAGGATCAGGGATACAGTACTTATACCCAGTTGTGCCTTTGAAGTGGGGTGACTTCAAAGAAGGTTCTTTGAAGTGCCCAGCGGTCCTTTCATCTTGCCTTGGCTCCAGACTAACTACAGAGGGGATATGCAGCCCTTTGTGTGCATCCAGGGCAGAGCCTACTCGAGTGTGAGGCAGAGCCCAACTCCTCCCTCCCTTCCTCCCAGGAAGATGCATGAAGTCACATCCCGCCGTCCTGTGTGTATGTCTCTCTAGAGGGAATACATAAATTGAACTTTCGCCCAGCCAGTGATCAGGAACAGGCAGCAGACACTAAGGGGCATATTAACAAGACCCATGCACCACCAGAGCATACCCTTTTCTGACGCTCCTGTGGTGCACAATGCTGAGCCATATTACCCAGACCATGCAAAGCCACCCTCATGAGCTTGCAAATATGACCCCCTTTCACTGGAAACAAGCATGGATTCTTATGCTTTCCCAGATTTACACGTTTTCGCAAACCTGAGAATGCGTCAACTTTTAACGCCTCCCCAGGGGAGCCAATAAAGTGGTGCAAGAAGGAGAAATACTTTTATTTCCCCTAGTTGTTTGCTCTTTCTATGTGTGCTGCATTTTGCAGCACACATAGAAAGAGAAAAATACCATCAATGATTGCTTTTGTGGAGGAAGGTGTTCCTTCCTGCACAAAAGCAATCATCTCTGCAACACTGTGTAAATAATGCACCCTCAAACCCATCTCTTGCATGCACTTCTGGACATGTAGACTCTCCCAAAAAGAAGGACGACTGTGTTGCTGAAAGGACTACAACTCTGCAGGACTGGTTCTCTGAGGAACTGCTGCCCTGCTGAGTTGACCTGCTGCCTGCTACCCTCTTGCCTGGGTGAGAAGGAATTGATCTGCATCTGTTCAACCCAGGACCCCAGAGTGACTCCAAGGGCTAGTTGGCCGGCCTCCTCCTGACTAGAGCTTCAGAGGGAGAAGTCTCCTACAACCTTGAACCTAGAACCTTGACTCTTCCATCTATGAATCCTACACTGCCAAGGGATGCCACCCAAGTCCTGGGCCCTTGGAAGTAGACCTGAAGGTGCTCTGCCAGCCCATTTGTGGATCCAGCAAAATCAATGCATCTTCTCTACTGCACGGTGCAAACCAGAGCAGAACGGACTGCTGAATGGGCTTTCCTGAACCACGGACTTTGCATTGCAGTCCACATTCCCATCTGACCCAACCGCTGCATGATGCATCCCTAACATAGACCCTTGCATTGCAAGCCTCTCGTCAATGGTAGGCTCGGTGAAAACATAGCACTCTGCATCGCAAGACCCACAGCTTCTTCAGAAGCAACTTTTGCCCAATGCATCCTCAACGCAAGATTTCTCAACGCAAGGCCACCTTCAATGACTCCCTCGACGATGACACAGGACCTCGCATCAGACTCACAGCTCCTCTGAACCAATGCTGGGTGATGCATTTCCAAACTGGACCTCACATCGGCTCAACTACCTGGCGCATCCTAGACACGGAACTCAGCAACTCTTTTCAACCAGGATTTAAGGTACTTTTGTTTAGATGGCCTATCTGTGCCCCTGTTGCCGGCCCACGAAAATTGCATATCTCCATTTCTACTGATTGGATATTTGTTGTTATTTCAGTCTTGATTTATTTATTAAAATGTACTCTGTGTTTCTAAACTGGTGTGGGATTATTCTTGTTTTGTGTTTTCACTTTATTACTGTTTAAAGTGCTACTTTGCGCATTGCTTCTAAGTTAGGCCTGACTGCTCTTTGACAAACTACCAGAGGGTTGAGCACAGCTTATTTTGGGGTTTGCCTGTAACTTCTCCCCTACACAGATTGGGGTTGCTGCTTGAATAGGTTTTCATCTCCTCAACCAGTAATCCAATCTCTTACATAAATGTATGGCATATCAAAGCTCTGTTGAATGCAAATGCAGTGTTCTCTTTAACATGTCCAATTTCGAGTTGTGCACATAATACATATGTGCAATCCTTTAAATACATGCTGAGAGATCTTAAAGTCAGTTATATGCAGGTCTGGACTGGCCGTAGCGGGCACAGGGCATTTTCCCGGTGGGCCACCAGGGTGGGTGCTGGTTTTGGGCACCTGGGGGTCCGTTTTTGTTACTGGGGGGCCAGCAATTTCAGCCCCCTGGTAACAAAATCGGCCGAAACTGGCCCTGGCAAACAGTTCAGCGGCACTCCCACCCTTCCGCTAGGAGGACCGGCCGAGCAGTTTGCCAGGGCTCGTTTTGGTTCCCAGTCCGGCCCTGGTTATGTGGGGACTTCAAGGCAGCCAGTTAATACATAAATATTCCTTTTATATTACTAAAAGGCATTTGATATGACTTTGGCTGGTGGTGCCTGCTTAAAGTTCCTGGGTTGGGCTGCACTACACTGGAGGTTACCATATCCATGGCCACTACCATAGTGTCATTCATCTGTGCTTGAGGAAATAGCGGGTGAAGTTGAGACAGGCCAGACACTGAGCAAGTTCACCATCCCGCCCTCAGAGGTGCTCAGTAAAATATGTCTCAGCATTAACAGCCCGATTCATGAAACAAAATTGCGCTCGCAAAGGGCCAGATTCTGAGAATCTGGCCCTTTGCGAGTGCGATTTTTGCATTTGGGATTCATCATCCCAAATGCAAAAATCGCTATTTGCGAAATCGCATATTTGCGAGGATTTGGATTTAAGGAATCTCTAATAGAGATTCCTTAAATGCAATTCTTCACCCTATTTGAAATTGCGAATTCGCAATATTTGGTCGCAATTTACCACGAAATCTGACTTCGTGGTAAATTGCGGAAAACTAGTAAAAAGCACTTTAGTGCATTTTTTACTTTTGCATGTTACACACACACATGTCCTCTGGACATGTGTGTGCGCAACTCCTGTTTAAATTTGCATTTAAGGGGTGCTACAGGGTGTCCTTTGGACACCCCTGGCACCCTTTAAATCGCTATCTTATTTGCGATTAGCAAATTGCTAATCGCAAATAAGGAATACTCCCCATTCATTCCTATGGGCCCATAGGAATGAATGGGGAGTTATTCCTTATTTGCGATTAGCAATTTGCTAATCGCAAATAAGGAATCTGTAGGAATCGCATTTAATTTTGCGATTCCTACATGAATCCCGTTTTGCGAGTCTGTAATAGCGATTCCTTATGAATCGCTATTTCAGACTCGCAAAACGGGTCTTTGATGAATCTACCTGTAAGTCTGGCTCTCCGAGAGATCCTGCCTCACCTAAAGTGTTGGGCGAGAGTATGGAGATACTTGAACCTTACATTAGACATGTTTTGGAGGTCGCGTTTAAATTGCACACGGTGCCAGGGAGCTGGAAAAGAGCTATTGTCCTACCACTCCAGAAGACGCCTAATATCAGCCAGGACGTACTGGAAAATCTAAGACCTATCTCGCTTTTGCCATATTTAGCGAAGGTAGCAGAGAAGGTGGTAAACCAACAGCTCATGACTCATATTGAAGACTCTAGTCTCCTACACCGTCTCAATCAGGCTTTCGTGCGGGTCACTCAACGGAGACCATATTATTGCTGGCCACAGAGTCCATCAGGAAGGGGGCCGATGCAGGACACACGATGGCCCTGATTATGCTTGACCTGAGTTACGCCTTCGACACTGTAGCCCATTACACCTTGCTACAGTGCCTGAATAAGGGTGGTGTCTCGGGCCCGGCCCTGAAATGGTTGAAGTCCTTTCTGGCTGAATGCAGCTTTCAGGTTAGACAGGGAGCTCACTACTCCAAGGATTTTAAACTAGAGAGAGGCGTGCCCCAGGGCTCTGCTCTGAGCCCTACCCTGTTTAACCTGTACGTAACTCCGTTGGCAGAAATAGCGCAGGGTTTTGGCGTGGGGGTCGTCTCTTATGCTGACCACACCCAGCTGGTGATCTCCCTGTCTCAGGCACCGGAGGTGGCAGCCTCTAATTTCAGGGCATGTATGCAGGAGCTTGCCTCCTGAATGGCTGAGAACTGCCTGAAACTTAATGGCAATAAGACTGAGGTGCTTGTGGTAGGGGGTGATCCGGCGGGTTGGACGTCGGCATGGTGGCCTCTAAGCTTGGGCCCGACAACTATACCATGTATCCAGGCGAAAAACCTTGGGGTATGGCTGGATTCCACTCTTTCCAATGACATGCACACCAGGCGCGTTGTGGGGAAATGTTTTGGAGTCCTAAAAACTTTACACAAAACGATGGATCTTCTGCCGATAGAGACAAGAAAGACGCTGGTTCACGCCCTCATAACATCTCGCCTGGACTATGGCAACATACTGTACCTGGGTGCCACTGATAAATGTCTTAGTAGATTGGAGGTTATGCAGAATGCTGCTGCAGGACTGGTTCTCATGCAGCCAAGGAGGGCTGCTTCTAAAAAAGCCCTCGATACCTTGCATTGGCTCCCAGTAAGGAAAAGAGTAATGTTTAAAGCACTCTCCACCTGCCATCTGACCACCAAGGGATGTGGTCCCGCCTATCTGAGGGATCTTGTCACCAGCTATGTGCCAGGGAGGTCCCTGAGGTCAAGTGGGACTGGTCTGTTAAAAGTACAGAAAGTGGAGAAAGCCAGAATGGGAGGCAGATCCTTCCGGGTCCTGGCAGCTCAGAACTGGAATAAACTCCCATTAAAACTCCGGATGGAGGTCTCTGAACATAAATTCAGAAAGGAGCTTAAAACCTGCTTATTCTCTAGTTAATCCCACAGCCGCCGTGTAATGCAGGCTGGGCTGCTTTCTACTATCTCACTGCAGCGCGGGGACATGCCGAGATGGCGTAACCATGCACTTTACAAATTCCTTTATCATTATTATTATGTGCTTCAATGCTCAGATATAGTCTTGGGCCGCTGTGCACCACAGTGATACCATGGTGTTCCATAGATAACTGTGAGATACGGTGATATGTCGGCAGACATCTTGCCAAAGACCAATCTCTGTCACTCATAAGAGTTGACTTTACTCTTCCAGCCTGGTTTACTCATTAAACCAATCCCCTTCTGTCATCCATATGCCAAAACCACCCCTAGGTTTACACCATCTACACAGCACCACATAATACATTTGTAAGGGTGCCCCACTTAGTTGCATTTCTTTTCACCACAGTTGGTACCACATCGTGCCATTAAATCTCAGTATTTTTTATTTTTCAAGAGGAAAGAAACAGTGAAACAAATAACATAATCCAAAGCGAAACAGGAAGCGGTGGGACCCAAATTGAGGCAGGAGCCCCCCCCGCAGAGTCCATGCCACCCAATAATTAGACATAAACATAGAAGTCCAAAACTTTACATGGATATAGGATATGTGGCCTTTTGGGGCTGGCTAATAGAGTACATCAGCTCTACAGCAAAAATGTGTTCATTAGTAGCAGTTTGACTGAGTTGTGATGAAACAGCCAGAATGCGGGGTAGAGAAATAACCAGGTGATTCTGCTGTCATATAATACATTTTTCAACAGTGACACAGTCAGTCACATTACAAGTATCACTTCGTAAAAGATCACATCCGAATTTGAACTGAACAATTGAGTTCCCTTTGCCTCCTTTAAAATGAGCGTTTTACAACACTTTTATACGACTGCTCTGTGCACCACAGAATAGAGGTCTTAGAAACAGCCCTAACTAAAATATTGTCTCACTAGAGACCTCTCAGTGACCTAAACGAGAGCATTTCCTCACGTTTTGGTTTCTTCCAATCTCCTTGGAGCCCGTCATGTTCTTCAGACATGCCTTGACCGCGCAGAAATTTTAAAAACAAAGGGCCTCATTTATAAAGGCCTTGCGCCACCAGTGCGTCACTTTTTCCCATTTTAAAAGTGACGCACCGGTGGCGCAAGGCCTTCATAAAAAAGGCCCAGAGTTTTTGTGTTATTAAGAAATGGACCTTAAAGGAAAATAGACATACACTGCTGATCAGCATTTTTCACAGAAATCTTTCAGTTGTCTTCTAGTTTAGCAATAAAGTATAATTGCCTCGGAAACTCCAGCTCTAAACTAGGGCATGCTGATTATCTTGTCACAATCTTGTTATTAATGTTTAAAAATTACCCCTAAGGATTTGCATGCATGATACATCCTTGAGCGTTGCAACAATGCATTCAGCTTAGGTGTGCAGGAAAATGGAACAGAAATGCCCATAAGAATCTAGCGGAGCATACACTGAATAGAGCGTACAGACACCAATAAATGTAGCTGTAAGACAAAAACACAAATACATAATTTGCTGGTACATTTAAGCCATCAATAATTTTAATTAGTCACCCCTCAAAAAGCGGACCACATCGACAGTTTTGGGTCTTCGGGGCATAAACGTTTGCATTCTAGACTCTACCGTTTTTTAGTATAGTTATTGTCTCGGAACACAGCATGGCCGTTATCTATCTAAAGACTGTGGGTTTGTCATGGATTTAATGCCCTTGCAAAAATAATATTTTTTGGGACATCATTGACTTTATGATTAAATGAATTTATAGCTCTATATAGTAATAAAGCTTTATTCTTTTGACTAATTAAATTCATTAACAATGCAAAGGTTAATAATGCTGTACAATAACAACTTGCGAAGAGGCTGCAGACTGTGCAGAATACCGCTGCTCGGGTTCTACTGAATGTCCAGAGGCATCAATCTGCAAAAAGAGCACTACAGGACCTCCACTGGCTCCCAACTGAGAAGAGAGTCTAGTTTGAGACCCTCTGCATCCTGCACAGACCGCGTCACGAGAAAGGCCCTGTCTTACTAAGATCACTATCCACACTCTCCTCTCCTAGAAGGATACTCAGATATTCTTCAGCTGGAGAAGTGTGGCTCAATGATTAGAGCGGCAGACCCTGATGCAGAGGTCTAGCCTGGGACCAGTGTTCAATTCCCCACCTCGGTGGGTCTTGGGCTCAAAATTCCACGGACCTGATCATCCTCGCCTCGGTGCCTATTCCAATCATGGAGTCCCACTCTGCAACTCTGGGCAATAGCTTGCCTAATCTCCACAACGGCCCCCACAACGCTAAGGATGCCTGGCCTCCACCTTGGGGGTGCCCAGGAGTGGACCCCTCACAGGGAAAGCCAGGATGGGTTCCACAGCGGTATTCGTACAAGCGCCTTGATACCCTTGTGGGTGAGTAGTGCGCTATACAAGTATCAATTTACATTTACATTCAGCTCATCTACTGCAGGTTCCTTAGTTTGGCAGATCCCGTTGGGTGGCTGTTCCTTTTTTCACCGGGCCCCCAAGCTCTGGAACGCCCTTCCTTTGGATCTGCGTGTGCTCCCCAATGAACTCTCATTTCTCAAGCCCTTGAAAACGTGCTTATACAGCAATTAGCCCTGCAGAGTGCTGGCTCACATGACTTTATACCACCTTCGGACTGTTCAAGCGCAGGGAGGACTCCTGGTAGCCATGCACTAGATAAGACCTGCAGAATAGAATGGAAGACAAAGACGTATTCTTAAAACCATTTTAATACCACTTGGAACCATGTCCAAATACATCAGCATTTTCAGAGCTAAAAATGGTGAATTAAAGTCCTTGTGCTACTCATAATTAATAGCGCCCATGCATTTGATTGGTTGGTCGCCTATCCCCGCAACAAGCTATCTGAGTAATGGGATATCTTCTAGAAATAAGACCTAATACTATAAATTGAGTGAGTTACTAAGTACCTACGTGGGATTGTGACACATCTGCGCTTGTTGGCCAGTCCTACATGTCAGAGATCATTCAAATTTGGCATGTTCCAGGACTGCTGTATACAGTTATGGTTGGAGTCATTTCATGAACGAAGGCACACTCCTTCTGCTGTCCTGCACATCCTGCAATGTTTCATGACAGAATGGATAGCATCTGGGGTTCAGCCAGGTGGGTGCCTGAGTTGGTTCCAAGCAGTTGCTGTGCTAGGCTGGGCACAGAAGCAAGGGTGCCCAGAATCCACAACTAGTCTGCATGTGTTGGAATAGCGCTAACATTGGATGTTTCATTGTATGTTCGTTTTTCTATGGAACCCAAAACAGTTATGTTGTTTGAGTTATCCCTGAGTGGCAGCTTCCCAAGTGTGTTTCTAAGGACAGATTTTCGTCTTGATTTTTCCCTCATAGTCGATTAGACTTTTTGGACAGACTTTGTAACTAGGACGGCTAGCAGCGTGGAGTCTCTGCTTCTACGCTAATAGTCCATTCCAGAAACGTCTGTTTTTGGATATAAATTAAGTTGGTAATTTCGGTTGATAAGTAAGTCATTTGGTGGATTCAAACACCCACCCCGCCCCCTACGTCGTCTGGCTTGAAATTAATTCTACTGATTGAATGTCCATTGTTTTTATCCTACCAAGTGCAGGGACATCTGAAAATAGGTGAAGTAGCATGCCTCGGTTGAGTACGTCATGTGAGCTGCTACTATGTACGAAAGAGGAAAGGTGATTACCTGGTTGTATTGTAGCCCTGATCGTACCTCCCATCCTGAGGAAAGTGATGATTCAGTGGATCTTTCCTGCGAGGTAATCCTCCCTCAGCGTTTGGCCACTCTCTGCTCTCATCTTGGTGAGTGATGGTTTCACTGAGGGTACGTTCAGAAGCCCCTTTGGCAGACATGTCATGTCCCAGACTGGAGGCAGAGGACATTGATTTGACAAATGGGGCTTCTTCAGCAGGATTCCTTCCCTCTCTATGTACATGGCATCAATGCAGGATTCGTTGATGGTCGTTGTGACCTTGCACCTGGGCCTGGCTGGGTCCTCCCCAGTTAGATTGCACTTGATTTCTTTGTGTACCATCGTTTTTTCACTGGGGCATCAATGATACAGGTTTTATTACATACATTCCCTTTCACCTCCTCTTTTTTAGTTGGCATGCTATGACTAGTGCTAGATGTAGCGTTCATTACTGGTTCCTGGAGGCCTTTCGTCTTTTGGCCTAAGGTCTTCATTGTCAATGGTTCTATTGGTGTCTCCATTTTCTCAAATGCCCATATAGCTTGTTTGGATGATCTGTTTGCATTCAGTTCATTAACTTTCTTTGTGCCAGTTTTCGGATTTTCTAGACAAATGATTCAGAACCACTAGAGCTGGCTTTCATTTATCCAAAAGTGTGGGATTGGCTGGATCTGAAGGAGTCTTTCCACTTTCCATGATGTTCACCTCTGATAGAAATGGTGCGATCGATTTCACCATTTGGGTTTGAGGTTCAGCCCGCTTATTACTGTGTAGTCTATCGGAAGACACCCCAACTTGTTGTGAGAGGCTTACTGCATTATGGGCTTCGCTTGGGCCTACCTGGGTCATATGAGAGACCAAATATGCCCCTTTCGACCCCACTGTGTTTTCCCTTCGTGTGGTGAGGTTAGACGGTAGCTTCACCAGCATGTTGCATTGGATCCTTTGCAAGTGGAGATCATTGTGTGTAGTACACCGGGTAGTGTTCCAAGCTTATTTGTCCTAGCAAAAACAGTAATTAATTCCTTTCAAACATTCACAGTGAAAAAAAAGAGTTCCAGAGTGGTCTAGTTTTTTATCTATTCCTTGGAACTGGACAGCAATTTTTAATAAAATGTCTATTAAAGTATCTATTTTTGATCATTGGAAATTCAATACGTTGACTGCAGTTGTCAGCAACGCTGTCATAGATATTATGGTAGATGTTAGTGGGTTGTTTGAGGGCACCAATAGGATTATGCTCTCATCCTGAGATTCGATCCGTGTTGAGAGTCTTAGTGCAGAGTGGAACCTTATCTCCCCTCGGAAAATGAGCATAAATGGGGCTCAAGTGTGTCTGGTTACCCATGACATGCCCCCTAATAGAATGTGACAAGAATTTTCCTGAACCATACAGTGCAGAAGATGCTCTGGCGCCTGGCCTACATATGTCCCTTAATTTGCAGCTATCCTTACCCTGCCGTTCTCCCTAGACAGCATTTTGTTGGGAGTTTTGACACTATCCATATTGTCAAAGCTGACTGCGCTTATTGACTTGTGCAAATTTTTTTCAGGCTTTTCCAGGTTATTAACACTCTGTTGATCACTACTCAGAATTGTACTATTGTATGTTACTTGGTCTTGCTGTGGTGCACAGTCATGGATCTCATTTTCATTGCTTTTCAATAATTCAATCAACGTCGAATCATGGAGAGCACCATCCTGCAATTAATTAATTTCTGCCCGTACCAAATGCTTTCTGCGCTCTGTCTGGCCTTTGTTATCCTCTTGGCCTAAGACCAGGTCTGCCCTCTGCATCTTCTAAATCTCCTCGCTTGACAGTGGCCTGGGCTGAAGTATGACTCCACTGCAAGCATGGGGTGATGCTAGCAAAGCTGCTTCTAGTACCAGATCAGTAAGATCTGTCAGTGTGGGGTCCAATCAGCTTCCTGATGGTTTTCTAGCAGACTGCGTCATGCTGATCTATCTAAGGCAGGGATCTCTAACCTTTTCTGTAATAAGAGCTACTTTTGTTTAATGAAAATCATACTGAGCTACTAAAGTTATTACTGTTGTAGTGGTGACGGCATCAGAGCAAGATTATCTTTGTGGCCACCATGTGCAAGATTACGAGCAGTGATCAACTCAGTTCATCAGGCAGGGTTGCCAGCAATAATGTAAAAAAAGGCTTTGTCAATGTGGAATGCTTTTACATGGGCAATACATAACGCAATAGCTGCGGTGCCCCTGCTATCAAAGCAACAGTATTAGTAATTCATCTCCGCAGTGCTGCATGATTGATCTGTCAGTATTGGCTTTAAATATATTTTGGAAACTCAACTATTTTTTCCCAAATATCAGCTAATGAGTTCTGAAAATGCATACATTTTCATCTCAAATACATGCTTTCTATTATTGGTACACATATATTAACCCAAACCAAGCAAAGCTTCTGATTTACTAGACTGGGGTGCACACAGGAGAGCTACACACAGGTAGCTGGCGAGCTACCAGTAGCTCACAAGCTACTTGTTGGAGAAGCCTAATCTAATACCATATACTGGAATGCTCTGGCCCAGAAATAGGTAGGTAGGAGCACAGGGTAGGGGCGCTGTGGCAATCCACTCAGCCCTGCTCCTGTTGGAATGGGCAGAGGCAGGAGCGGAGGGTGGGACCCCCGTAGTGAGAATGCAATCCTGCAAGCATGAGAGCGCCAGACATCAGGCCAAATAGACTCCCTAGCCAGGAAGAACGGTTAATCAGTATTAATCAGTTCATTGTATAAATATAATTTTACATTTCAATGTTAAAATTATTATAAAACTGACGTACAAAATTAGTCAATTTTCTTGGGTAAATATGCTGCAGGAAATTGTATGTGAAATCATATATGTGTTATCTATCTATCTATCTATCTATCTATCTATCTATCTATCTATCTATCTATCTATCTATCTATCTATCTATCTATCTATCTATCTATCTGTCTATCTATCATGAATTAAATGCATCTAGCCAGACACCACAGTTGAACATAAAAGGTTTTTTTGATATATTAAATTATGAACCATCAGCATGATGTTAATGGCAAATGATATCTAATAAATACATTGCTGCAGCAGTAATTACGTTTAGAGTGAAACCAAATTGCTCTGTCAGATGACCACAGATGTTTACGTTCAGACCTTCATTGTGATTTATCCACATGCAGACCCAGAATAATATGTATTTTACAGCCATAGTGTTAGACCTGACATCATTGGCTTGAGTCTCTCCTCCATTTTTTCTGTTTGCCTCCACTGTTTTACGATGTTTTGCTGGATAATGCTTTGGGCACTGTGCCACTGCTGATCAGTGCCACGGTGCAAGTGCTCCCTATGTTAAATTGATGCATCAATTGAATTCCATGTTTGGCTTATTTGGTTTACTGTCAGTCCCTAGTCTAGTGCACCAGGAGTGCCGGGGTTTGTAAATACAAATGCCGCTCGTGGGCTTGCAGCACGTGTTGTGCCACCCACCAGAGCGGCCTCGTAAAAGAATATCTACGGGTCGGTCATTGCGAGACCTACGTGCAGTCTGGTACTGTCACGCTGACTGCGCAAGTATACCTACTTGCCAGTCCCTAAACCTTCCCTTAACTTCATGTTAGTCACCCCTATGGTAGGCCCACGGGCAGGGTGCGTTGTAAGTATAAGGTAGGACACGCCTGACCAAGTTGGCATATCCTAATAGTGAATTACAGCCATCTTCGTTTTTCACTATTGCGAGGTAACCTGCTCTCCATTAGTTAGAATGGGCCGCCGGGATTATTAATGCTATAATCCTAGCTGGCTCGGGGAGCATGGTGCAATGTCGAGTTTGGAATCCCTGAACTCGGGGTTTAATTACGCATCCGTTGGTAGGGATGGTTTTTAGACTCTGGGTTTGAAAATAGCACTTTTAGAAAGTGTCTATTTTCTTGTCTAACCATTTCTGGTCTCTGCTGGTTTTGCGTGTGTGTGACAGGAGCTGGGTGGCTCCAGAGGTCTGGATGAGTCAGTGTGGGATGAGTGGGACATTTACGTTGAGAGTAGGGGGAGAGTAGTTGCTGATAGCCTGCCTTGCCTGATACAATGCTGGCTCCACCTCCTGCCAAGCGGTTGATGGCTCTGTGCCTGCCATGGACGATCCTAGCCCCACCTCCTACCAGTAGGCCGATAGCTCTGCTCCTGCCAGTGACAATGCTGGCTCCACCTCCTGCTGGGCGTCTGAGGACCCAGCCCTGCTCAGTGAATAGGCCAGGTGCCTCTGCCTGGCTCCACCCACAACAGACCCAGGATGTTGGGAAATTCCCCGGCATGGACAAAGGGATCAAAGCCGAAAAGGGGTATAAGAGAAGGACCCCTGAACCAAGAATTTAGATCACTTCTGACAAGGAACCCTGAAACCAAGGACAAGAAGCCTGCTGATCCAAGGACTTGCCTACCCCTTCTGCCAGTGTGCTGTTTGCTGGGGGGAATCCTGCAGTGCTTCTTTATTTTTGCCAAGGAACCAGGAGAGAGGAACTGTGTGTGTACTCTCACGCTTGCTAAGAAAATCTCCAAGGACTGGAAGAGTGCCAGTCTCCTGCTGAAGTCACAGGGCTAAAGGACTTCATCTGCTTAAAGTGCTATTTGCTGGAACCTGTGAATCCAGCACCTCTGAAAGAACCAGCAATCTCGACGCTGACAGACGTCGCCGAAACCAGCTCGACATAGTGAGTAACGGCTCCAGTGTCCCGCTTCCTCGACGCCGGCCGCCGGGCCCGATCGACGCCAGCAGCAACGCCAGTGAGTAGTGAGTTCGGCTCCAGCTCCAAGGGACCTCGTGTCTGCACCGCTGCTGATCGCATCGACGTCGTGCCCTCTCGACGCCGTGAGCGCTGCTCACTCTTTGCAACAACATCATCGACATCGACGACTACTGAGGCCTGATCGACACCGAAGACGCGACGCCGGATTGCTTGACGCCGCTGGTCATCGTGTGCTTCATTTTCCAAGGTACTGTGTTGTTGGGGGTCCGTGTAGCTCCGGGCTCGACGTAGCGCTCCTCGCGGTCGACGCCGAACCTTTGGATTAACTTTGCCCCGACGTCGTGTAGCTCCCGTGTGGGTTACATTGTTGCTAAGAACTGTGTTTTCAGGAAGAAGAGTTGCTTTGATACGAAATGACTTTGTGCTAAAGAAGAAACTACCTTTGAACTATTATTTTCCCTTCCAAGAGTATTTATTAAGATTGTGTATATTTTTGTCGTTATTTGGTCTTGTGTTAAGCCTTATATAAAGATCCTTATTTTTATAATACTACGGTGTCGTGTCCATTTGTAGTGTATTCACTTTATTATTGTATGTGGTCATAAATGCTTAACACACAGCCTCTGAGATAAGCCTGTCTGCTCTGCCAAGCTACCAAGGGGGTGAGCAGGGGTTATCAAAGGGTGTGATCCCCTTGCCCTGACTAGAAAAGGTGTTTCCCTATTTGTTAGAAGTGTATACCTCTGCCAACTAGAGACAGCCGGTTCTAACACATAGGAATTAAGGCAAAGGAGAGCTAGGATGTGATACTGACTGACAGAACGCATGCTGATTTGAGAAAAATGCTATGAGAAAGAAATGGCTGCATCTCCTTGAAACCTGTGGAGATGCTAGAAGCTAGGGTCTTCTTGATGCTTGGTGAAGCATTGCTGCTCAGTTCTTGTGATCACACCTTGTGATTTCAATGCTGATAGAACCAAACCAATGTACCCTGCCCATGTGGATATGTTAGAAACGTGTGAAATGCAGCCTCTTTCAATGTTTGGGAATGCAACCCTTGATGGTTTTACCCATTTCTGAACAGCTTCTTTCAATCAGTCCTTCCTGCTGCTCACTTTGTTTTGCAGTTTTATATATCACAAACTCGACTCAAAGGGATTGGAGCGCTTAACATGAACACCAGTTGCATTACACAAGGAAACATTTTTTTTTATGCATGAGGATATTCCATGATTTGCCTACAATCCCAGGATGTTGAGTCGACACAGAGACTGGTTCCCCAGTTCCAAAGTTGGCAGCTCTGGCCGTAACCCCATCCTCTCATCACTTATTAAGTTCCTCTTCCCATCTACTCGAAAGCCATCCTGATGTGTGAGGAACAAAAGGGTCAAACAAATAATGCTACAGACTTGGCATATGCACAATCTTCAGTTCCTGTCATAAAGGTGAAATCAGCTCCCAACACGTCATCTTCAAATCCTAGATTTTCCTGTTACAATAACCTAATGCATTCTATGTATTATAGTCTTGGTTTGCTTCCAGTTAGACCAAAAAACTGAAAACTGATTTTTAGGTGAAAGATTCAGGACTGAAGGCAGTGATGCCTGCCCTATACACCTCTCAAGTATTAAAAGCATTTTAGTGCCTATTTTGTTTAACCCCTTCGACGCTCATGACGAGCTCAGCTCGTCATGAGTTACGCCTGTCGTACGCTGATGACGAGCTGAGCTCGTCATGAACCGCGGGTTTTTTTAAAACTCAGCGCACAGCGGGAAAAGCGTAGCGCGCATGGGGTTAAGATCTTTTTATAGAGAGAGGAATCTCTGAAAGGGTACCAAGGTTTCTATCTCGGGATGCAGTTTTAAAGGCAAAAATCACTCCAGAGGAGAGAGTGCTGGGGGTCCTGATCAACCAGATATTTGGTTGATGATGGAAAGATGGCCTCAGTAAGCCCCCTCCACACCTCCACCCCTTGCCACCCTGGGTAGATGAGATATCGATGTCTAGTTTAGGGGAGATGATGTAAGGCACATATAGGTGCATCAAAATACAACTATTAAAGGGAAATAAAGAGGTGCATGACTAGTCTGAGTTTTAAGCACAGAACACTTTACAAAAGAAGCGTTGGTAACGCCAGTAGGCCTGGCCTAAGTGTTTGCACCTATCTTTGTTTTGGCTATCTCCTGTCCTTCTTCTCTAGCTACATCACTTTATCTCCTGTGCTAGCACTCTGTGAACCTGTATTCACTATGCAAATCCACGAACAACAATGTGTATTATAACAAAATGAAGATGAATTGTAACATGTGATCCAAGTTTGGCAAACTAAATAGAGGCCATCTCAGCTATATCAATGAAGCTTACTACATAACACATGCGTATTTATGATGTGTCGACAACTTATGCCCTAAGAAGCAAATAATATTTAGAACTATGACAAGTGTATTATTAACAAGCCAAACATCCCTCTACAAATAAGCAATATTTCTGCAGTTTGACAAACAGACTTTGCTAGCCACAGAAATCCACTATTTCATTATGAGAATCATTGTGTTTAACATCAGTTTGGATATTTTCACACCATTCTACTGTAACTTTAGTTTTTTTTAATCTGCTTGGCATTCTGCAGTTGAGACCACAGGGTTTTCTCGCTTGAGATATGGTTGTATGACGCAACCACGCATGCATAAACCTCGCATGCATTAACAATGCGGTCCGCACAATAAACATGCCTTAACCATGCATTCCTGTACCACGCTAGTCTTTACAACGACTTGCCTTAGGGAAAGCACTGGACTTTGTAACAGTATAATTTACTATTCCAACTCCAGTCCGAGCAACAGTAGGTAAAGCGTTGGACTGTAAACTCCAATGTCGCTTTACCTAAGGCACGTCATTGTAACAACATGAGACATATGGAATGTGTGGTTAAGACGCGCATTCGTTGTTCTGCCTACGTTGCATATGCAAAGCGTAGTTTGGCCATGTTGTTATGGCTGTTTCAGTTGAGAGATCACTGAAGATGAACTTGACTTGACTGCCCTGTGTTTTGCTGTCACTGTTCACTTTCCATTCAGCTCAGATTCCTGTTGAAACATGAATTGAAACCTGTAACTTCCACTAAGTATTTAAAGCTAACTGTTAAGTTTATTTCTGCTGCAGCCTATTCCCCAGCAATCCATGTTAAGCATGATTGTTTTATCCTTTGGTGCTTCTGTTGTTTGAAAGCTGTAATTGATATTGCTAGCAATAAGCTGTGCATTTCCTTGATACTTGCTCACACACAATGAAATAAATGTGCAGTTGTAAGGTGCTGTGACTTAGCTTCTTGAAGTATTACGATTTTTATCTGCTTCTGACCGCCCTGCCAATGCACATTTATGTTATGTTCAATAACATGCACTAAACTACATTCTTCACTGCAAATGGCAAATCTATTGGTGCCTTCAAGCAAAGAATGAATAACACAAGCAAACAGCTAGCACGCTGGCTACGCCCATAAACAAACTCTAATGATACAAGCTGTAATGGAAACATCCGAGCAGTAGGCACTAACACTTATTATATCAGGGAAAATGTAACTAAATGTGCCAGAAGCAGAGCAGAGTCTCGCCAATCTGAAAGAATTGTAAAATGTAAAAAAGCAGACAGTAGCTTAAAACACTACCAAATGCAAGACTCAGATAAGGAAATGGATATCCCAGGGCAGGACCATTAGGAAATATAGTGACTCTAGTAACTGTGATGTCTCCATATCACTAAGGATTCAATACTTCAGTCATGGGATTTTTTTTAACAAAGCAGTTTTTTTTTCAGGTGTACAAGTTCAGTTGGATCAAGTGAAGTGCAGCTGGACTGCAACACAACTCCTAGAATACATTAGGGCCTATATTCATCAAGGGTTTGCATCACCATTGCATCACACAAGTCGACCAAGCTTGTATGTCATTTTACTATGCCACACAGAGCCACCTTGTGTGGCTCTGTGTGGCATAGTAATTCTGGAGTAACACAAGGCAGAGCAAGTCATTGGTTTGCATTACTCTGCGGAGGGAAGGCATTCCATGGGTGGAGCGTAGGGGTTCCCACGCATCTGCCTGTGGTTTTTGGTGCATTCCCAAGTTTTCTAAGACTTGTGTTGCCATTGCTCCATTCAAGGCGACGCAAGCCCTTAAGTTAGATTGCCTTGCTTGGCTCAGCGTGGCATAGAAAATCTGGAGTAACATAAGGCAGTGCAAGTCACTGCTTGCGTTATTCTACATTGGGAAGGCATTCCATGGGTGGAGCGTGGGTGGTCCCATGCATCCGCCCATGATTTATGGCGCATTCCCAGATTTACTAAGACTATTAAACCTAGGAATGTGTTAAAATGTTACACCTTCTCAGGTGAGGCGTAATGAGGAGAAATATGTTTATTTCTCCTAGTTATTTCCTCTTTCTATGTGTGCTGCATTTTGCAGCCCACAGGGAAAGAGGAAAATTCCTCTGAGGATTGTTTTTGTGCCTTAAGGGGCCCCTTCCTACACAAAACAATCCTGCCTATAACGCAGACACCAGTGCACCATGGAACAATGGTGCCTGTGTTCGTGCTTGGCAGCCACAAGTGCACCATCACAGAGAGGGAGAGAGCAGGAATGTGCCGTATGTTAGTAGTTATGCCGCATTCCTGCTCGCTCGGTTTGATGAATGCAGCAAATTGTCTTGTTGCGTTGAGTTGTGACAAATGTTGATAAATATGGCTGTAGGTTTTTAAACTAAAGCAAAGGAGTGACACTCTTACTCCTTGATTAAATTAAATCCTCTAATTACCCTAGCTGAACAAGAATGGAAAGAAAGAAAGCGGACTAAGCAAGCTCAGCTCAACTAACAGGGGACACCCTAAGGTATCTGAGGTAGCCACAGTCCTGTCAATAATACAAATCAATCATTAGGCAGTAGCGGCTGCCACAACACAAAGGTGTGGGATGGACAAGAGGGCAGGTGGGGGGAGGGACAGGGAAGGACAGGAAAAAAATAATTTGTTAAAACTTACCTTTCGTTGATGCTTTCAAAGGCCGCCTCGGTGCTCTCCAAACTATGGTGGCCGTCAACGTTGGCGGCAGCAGCGGAGGCTGCCCAGCCAATCCAGTACCTGCTTTCTATGAGAGCAGCACCAAGATTGGTCTGAGTGGCCTGCTCTGCCACTCAGATACTGCCTTGTAGCCTGTGGATTTTCTTCCAACCAGCTGTGAATCCAGCTGGGTTGGAGAAATAGAAGTGGGCATGTCTATTTGGCTGGCCTAGGATGGCCTCCCAAAAATTACATGCACACTTCTAAGTGCCCACCATCTGCCTGCATGGCCCAACCCTGCCCCGCCCTACACGCATGCCAGAGGCATTCACAAAAAAATAAAATGATGCTGTTTCATTATAATTTTGTTTTTCTGTGAGTGACTTTGACAAGTGGGGTGACGCTTACGGAGGAGCCTCCCCTGCCATTAGGAAGTTTCAACTAGGCCCAGGTTAACTTTCTTAAAATAGTGCTAAGTGCTGGGATTTTGCTCAATTACTCATAATGTTGTGTTATTTTTTCACAATTTTGTTTGATTATGCAAAAACAAATAACTCAAATCTCGCACATCCCTGGTTTCAAGACTCTGCACCTACTGCACCTCTTTCCCCACACCCACCAAAAATGTCACCCAGCTCCTCCACTAGAGACACGCTTCCCCTTTGCACTTTTGTGTGATGGCTCAGCTTGTACCATTCAGTTCTGCTAAAAAATGGGCAATATGTCTTGCAAACTACTCATACCTGTCAAGTGACAGCAGCACTAACATATGGGAACATGCAATGGAGTCAGTAAATGTAAATTGATACTTGTATAGCGCACTACTCACCCGCAAGGGTCTCAAGGCGCTTGTACAAATACCGCTGTGGAACCCATCCTGGCTTTCCCTGTGAGGCGTCCACTCCTGGGCACCCCCAAGGTGGAGGCCAGGCATCCTTAGCGTTGTGGGGGCCCTTGTGGAGATTAAGCAAGCTATTGCCCAGAGTTGCAGAGTGGGACTCCATGATTGGAATAGGCACCGAGGGAGAATTATCAGGTCCGCGGAATTTTGAGCCCAAGACCCGCCAAGGCAGGGAATTGAACCCTGGTCCCGGGATAGACCGCACCGAGGCAAGAATTATCAGGTCCGTGGAATTTTGAGCCCAAGACCTGCCAAGGCAGGGAATTGAACCCTGGTCCCGGGCTAGACCTCTGCATCAGGGTCTGCCGCACTAACCATTGAGCCACACTTCTCCAGTCAGTGAAATCTACCAACTAACCATTCAGTGGCATAAAAAGTGGCTCTTATACCCAGAACTGGAAAACTACTGAAAGAGCACTGTGCTAACAAAGGGCAGTTTTTCTTTTCAAAATGAGCTATATTTGGCTTGTTTTATTGGGTTCTTATGCAGCAGCTAAACGACACACACAAGAACAGCAAGGGATTGAGCCGTGTTACCAAAACAGCTCTTAAATATTAGTGACTCTCATTGCAAAAGGAAGAAACATTGAAAATATGCTACATGAATGCCAAAGCTGAATTCAAACAAAAGCCACGCACCTGGAGGCTGGGGATAAAAATAAGCACTTAAATTAGGTAAATCTAAAATATTGTGGACCTGTAAGCGACAGGCACAAAACACCTAATAAATATGCTGGATTGTAACAAAGACGCCTCGGAGAAACTTCTTGTATACAGCGATTGAGCTGGCAGTATGCCCAGGATGATGGCTTGGCAAGGCTGCTGATACAAGGGATGGCTTGAGAAAAGTTACATTTCTCGCATTTTGTACTCCTCAGAAAGGAAATGTATGAGCTTGCTGCTTTGTGCGGTTGAAGTGTAGCTTCGAAAGGGATTTGGCCACCAGGGCCCTTATTTATGAGGCCTTGCTTCAGTTTTGCGCCGCCGGTGCGTCACTTTTTGTGACGCACCAGCGGCGTACAAAATGCGCCTTGTTGCGCCATATTAAAAAAGTGACGCATCTAGGTAGATGTGTCACTTTTTAAACCCCTGCGCCACATTATACCCCCGCAAAAAGCCTCGTAATAGTAACGCAGTGAAATCTATGAGATTTCACTGCGTCACTTCTAGGATGCTGTTGCGTCAAAATCTTGCGCCTGCCTCACAGCAGGCATAAGACTGACGCAGGCCCTTTCACATGGGGCTTGCCCCATGTGAAAGGACGCATTGCTGGAGTTGCATCACTTTTGTGACACACTCCAGCAATGCGTCACTTTTGCGCTTACAGATGCGTCAGAAATACTGACGTATCTGTAAGTCCTTGCGACATGATGTGTCATACTGTAAATATGACGCATCATTGGTGTCGCAAGGAGTGCGCAGTGAAAAGTGACGCATCGCTGTTTTCACGCAGCGATGCGTCACTTTTCATAAATGAGGCCCCAGGTAGGTGCGTAGGACATGCGCTTCAACTTTTTTTTTTTTTTTTTTAAATATAGATTGTCTAGAATCAATGTGTTACACAAACGAAAGCACTTACCTCTGGAGACGGGAAGGGCAGCTTGAAACTTCTAGGCAGCATTCGCGCATGCGTGAGGCTTAAAAAAACATGGAAGAAAGGTATATTGTGAGCCTCTGCCCCAGAGCAGCCGCTGTGTTCGAATGTAACACATCAGTCTATTTACCATCCACTTTGAAAATCATCAAAAGGGAATATAATCATAAAGGCTGTTTTTGGAAACAGAAGGATCATTGTCATTTATTTCAGAATATTCTCTCCAGATGGGACATGACGCACATTGGAGAGGAAGAGACTTTTATAGTCTACTGAAAAGACAAGCATTAAAACATACACGCCCTCTGCAGCGCAGCATCAGATAGAACTGCGGCAGCCCGGTCTGGAAGTGACCCGCAGGAATGAGTAAGAGGGTGCAGGCCACTCGCAAAACAAGTAGTCCTTCTTACTGAAAAACAGCCATATTAGCCAAATGAGACTGGCGCAAGTGTTGCCTGGTAGCAATGTACGGGTAGCTTCCAGGCCCTTGTAAAAAATAAAAGTAATCATTGGTAAGCCAACAACAAGGATAAGTATATAAAAAAATTAAAGAACAAATTGGCCTATCACCTATAGTACTGCAGATAACTACTTTTAAGGCAGATGTGAACATTGTGCAGAATCACAATGCCATTACAGTGAGAGAGCCAATGGCTGAAGCAGGCTGCTCCATTGCCCCATGCTGTATGCTGTGGTGGGCAGAAGGAGAGTGAATGACAGTTAAACAGACCAATAAACGAAGACTACTGGCCCACAACCCTCTATGTATCTACACTATATATATTTTCTTTTTGTAAAAACAAGTCTGGGGATGCAGCTAAAGTTGTCTCAAAGCCTGACCTAATAACCAAGAAGTACATATATATTCATTCAAAGAAACAAAGTAAAGAGATGGTATAGTTAGGTGAAAATGTAACTTACAATGTAACATTTAAATTTTTTTAAAACTCACTGAAATTCACCAGTTATAATTAAAAGAAGTAACTAAAACTTGCACTGTTGATGCACAGAGATGTCATTAATAATTTCATTCCAGACGTCATCAGTGATGTTATTAATGACATATTAGAATATGCCCTGAGTCGGCTGGGTGTAACTCACGCAATTCCGTGTATCTTGCATAATTACCTGAGAATAGTAATCCTGCATTTAGTGATTTTTCTTACTTACGACCAATAATCAACAAATTTACTGAAAGCTGTATGCACCTTCGTATCCAATATGGATGCAGCTGGCCATTCCGCGCATAGGGCTACATAGAGGGGACAGCATCCTAGTGTTGCTCCCCTGCTAGGATGTGAGTTGAACACACGGGAACACCGTAAGGGGAGAGTGTCGGTCACCCCTCTATTTTATTTCCCTGGGCATTAGGAGGGGAGGAGTAAGACAATGTGGTAGTTGTACTATACCTTTTACATTATTGGACATGTTCTTGCGCACAACTAGTGCAGGCGCGTGAGTGGTGTCCAATCTCCATCACCGCTCATAGGTCCTGCATACCGCGCACGCCAGAAAGGTATTGTTCTCTGTGCTCTGTTTAACTTTGAAATGTGCATCAGCGCGCAGATGCCTTTGATCTGTGCCCTGATGCATGTTTCCTTTCAAAGATTTGCTGTGCTTTATTTATACCAGTGTCAAGGACAGTTATGGCAGTTCCTGCCCGGTTGTTGTGCTTTCCAGACCTACTGTTGTGGGCTCCTTATTACTTGGATCCAAAATAAATACCTTTCTTGATTTTATTGGTTTACTTGCTTTTCTCCTCATTACTGTGGTGGTACCTTTCTGCCTGGTTCTCTACCACATTTTGGCGACGATTAATGAACGAAAACACGCTTTGGGAGCCCACAGTTCTTCTTCAGTAGCACTCTTATTTGGAAAAGTGCTACACATTTTTGGTGTCACTGGATCAAAGCGGTAAATGGGCAAAATATCGATTCCAAAATATAGACAAACCAAAATATAGAGCCAAAAATATAGAATGGACAAAATATCGAATGGACAGAATATAGACATCAAAAATATCGTTTTGAAGGTAAGTAATGTAATATCGATTTTAAAAATATAGACAGTCAAAATATCGAAGTACATAATATAGTTTATTAAAAATATCGAATTTTTAATAATATCGATTTTTTAAAATGTTTTTTATGTTAGTATATGTGTGAAAAGTGTATATATTTCTGTAATTTATTTTAAGTAATAAATTTAATGTTATTTAATTATTGTGTAATTTAATTATGTAGCGGGTTGTAGGTTAATAGGAGAATAGGGTGGGAAGTAATTTAATCATAATTAATTAAATATGTTAATTAATTAATTGGTATTTATTTAAATTAAATTGTTAATTAATTTTTAATTGGTAATTCATTAATTCTTAATTGATCATTATATTTTATTAGTTGATTAATTGATAATAATGTGAATTAAATTAATTTGTTTTCTGTAGCGGGTTGTGGGTTTATAGGGGAATAGGATGGGAAGTAATTTAATTATAATTAATTAAATATGTGAATTAATTAATTGGTATTTATTTTGAATAAATTGTTAATTTTTAATTGGTAATTAATTAAATCTTAAATGATTATTTTTTATTAATTGATTAATTGATAATTATGTGAATAATATTAATTTATTTTCTGTAGCGGGTTGTAGGTTTATAGGGGAATAGGGTGGGAAGGAATTTAATTATAAATAATTAAATATGTTAATTAATTTATTGGTATTTATTTTGAACAAATTGTTAATTACTTTTTAATTGACAATTAAATAATTCCTAATTGATAATTAATTTTTATTAATTGATTAATTGATAATTATGTAAATTATAATAATTTATTTTCACTAGAGGGAGAATAATAACATTTACCCCTATGCTATCCAACGCTTTCCCTACTGTTGCACTCCCTGGAGTAGGAATAGTAATTTTTACCCCTACGCTATCCAACGCTTTCGCTACTGTTGCACTCTCCGGAGTGGGAATAGTAATTTTTACCCCTACGCTATCCAACGCTTTCCCTGCTGTTGCACTCTCTGGAGTGGGAATAGTAAATTTTACCCCTACGCTATACAACGCTTTCCCTACTGTTGCACTCTCTGGAGTGGGAACAGTAAGTTTTACCCCTACGCTATCCAACGCTTTCCCTACTGTTGCACTCTGTGGAGGGGGAATAGTAATTTTTACCCCTACGTTATCCAACGCTTTCCCTACTGTTGCACTCTCTGGAGTGGGAATAGTAATTTTTACCCCTACGCTATCCAACGCTTTCCCTTCTGTTGCACTCTCTGTTGTGGGAATAGTAATTTTTACCTCTACGCTATCCAACGCTTTCCCTACTGTTGCACTCTCTGGAGTGGGAATAGTAAATTTTACCCCTATGTAATCCAACGCTTTCCCTACTGTTGCCCTCTCTGGAGTGCGAATAGTAATTTTTACCCCTACGCTATCCAACGCTTTCCCTACTGTTGCACTCTCTGGAGTGGGAATAGTAATTTTTACCCCTACGCTATCCAATGCTTTCCCTACTGTTGCACTCTCTGGAGTGGGAATAGTAATTTTTACCTCTACGCTATCCAAGGTTTTCCCTACTGTTGTACTCTCTGGAGTGGGAATAGTAATTTTTACCCCTGCGCTATCCAACGCTTTCTCTACTGTTGCACTCTCTGGAGTGGGAATAGTAATTCTTACCCCTACGCTATTCAACTTTTTCCCTACTGTTGCACTCTCTGGAGTGGGAATAGTAATTTTTACCCCTGCGCTATCCAACGCTTTCCCTACTGTTGCACTCTCTGGAGTGGGAATAGTAAATTTTACCCCTATGTAATCCAACGCTTTCCCTACTGTTGCCCTCTCTGGAGTGCGAATAGTAATTTTTACCCCTACGCTATCCAACGCTTTCCCTACTGTTGCACTCTCTGGAGTGGGAATAGTTATTTTTACCCCTACGCTATCCAATGCTTTCCCTACTGTTGCACTCTCTGGAGTGGGAATAGTAATTTTTACCTCTACGCTATCCAAGGTTTTCCCTACTGTTGTACTCTCTGGAGTGGGAATAGTAATTTTTACTCCTGCGCTATCCAACGCTTTCTCTACTGTTGCACTCTCTGGAGTGGGAATAGTAATTCTTACCCCTACGCTATTCAACTTTTTCCCTACTGTTGCACTCTCTGGAGTGGGAATAGTAATTTTTACCCCTGCGCTATCCAACGCTTTCCCTACTGTTGCACTCTCTGGAGTGGGATTAGTAATTTTTACCCCTACACTATCCAACGCTTTCCCTACTGTTGCACTCTCTGGAGTGGGAATAGTAATTTTTTCTCCTACGTTATCCAACGCTTTCCCTACTGTTGCACTCTCTGGAGTGGGAATAGTAATTTTTACCCCTACGGTATCCAACGCTTTCCCTACTGTTGCACTCTCTGGAGTGGGAATAGTAATTTTTACCCCTACGCTATCCAACACTTTCCCTACTGTTGCACTCTCTGTTGTGGGAATAGTAATTTTTACCTCTACGCTATCCAACGCTTTCCCTACTGTTGCACTCTCTGGAGTGGGAATAGTAAATTTTACCCCTATGTAATCCAACGCTTTCCCTACTGTTGCCCTCTCTGGAGTGCGAATAGTAATTTTTACCCCTACGCTATCCAACGCTTTCCCTACTGTTGCACTCTCTGGAGTGGGAATAGTAATTTTTACCCCTACGCTATCCAATGCTTTCCCTACTGTTGCACTCTCTGGAGTGGGAATAGTAATTTTTACCTCTACGCTATCCAAGGTTTTCCCTACTGTTGTACTCTCTGGAGTGGGAATAGTAATTTTTACCCCTGCGCTATCCAACGCTTTCTCTACTGTTGCACTCTCTGGAGTGGGAATAGTAATTCTTACCCCTACGCTATTCAACTTTTTCCCTACTGTTGCACTCTCTGGAGTGGGAATAGTAATTTTTACCCCTGCGCTATCCAACGCTTTCCCTACTGTTGCACTCTCTGGAGTGGGAATAGTAAATTTTACCCCTATGTAATCCAACGCTTTCCCTACTGTTGCCCTCTCTGGAGTGCGAATAGTAATTTTTACCCCTACGCTATCCAACGCTTTCCCTACTGTTGCACTCTCTGGAGTGGGAATAGTAATTTTTACCCCTACGCTATCCAATGCTTTCCCTACTGTTGCACTCTCTGGAGTGGGAATAGTAATTTTTACCTCTACGCTATCCAAGGTTTTCCCTACTGTTGTACTCTCTGGAGTGGGAATAGTAATTTTTACCCCTGCGCTATCCAACGCTTTCTCTACTGTTGCACTCTCTGGAGTGGGAATAGTAATTCTTACCCCTACGCTATTCAACTTTTTCCCTACTGTTGCACTCTCTGGAGTGGGAATAGTAATTTTTACCCCTGCGCTATCCAACGCTTTCCCTACTGTTGCACTCTCTGTAGTGGGATTAGTAATTTTTACCCCTACACTATCCAACGCTTTCCCTACTGTTGCACTCTCTGGAGTGGGAATAGTAATTTTTACTCCTACGTTATCCAACGCTTTCCCTACTGTTGCACTCTCTGGAGTGGGAATAGTAATTTTTACCCCTACGGTATCCAACGCTTTCCCTACTGTTGCACTCTCTGGAGTGGGAATAGTAATTTTTACCCCTACGGTATCCAACGCTTTCCCTACTGTTGCACTTCCAGGGGTGGGAATAGTAATTTTTACACCTCCGCTATCCTACGGTAATAATATTGTGTATTTGTTATTAATATTATGTTAATATATATATGTTTTAACAGATATGATTGCATTTTCAGTATATTTTAGCTATTTATTTTTAATATTTTTTTAATTTTACATTAATTTGAAGAAATTGGATATTTTTATAATGTATATATATATAAACAATATTTTGGGGTCGATATTTTGGTACTTACCTGTTTGTAGATAGGAATTCGATATTTTGTCTGTCGATATTTTGGAATCTATATTTTGGGTAGTTTATATTTTGTCCCTCGATATTTACTCAGTGATCCGATCAAAGCACACATGAGGTTTACACCTCATTTCTACAGGCTATTGTTGTTCTGGCTCATTGTGATTTTGCCTCTTCACGTCAAGGATTTCATTACAGCATATTCTACTGTGTGCCTTCCTGCACATCGCAGCAAAAGTGTCTTCTTCCTCTGGATGTTCATGACCTCACCTTGAGCGGCATCTTCACTTTAGGGGGACATTTTCTGCATCCACAGAGTACACCTGGACCCATTTCAAGGATTCAGCTTACCTGTGATCATTCAGGAGAGTTCTTGCCTCTCTACAACAGTGACAGGCACACCTTGTGAGTGCTCTGCTTTTGCTTACTATTTTTCCCTTCACAAATAATTAGGTCTGCTCCTAATTCTGCACCCAATTCTTCGGCACAGTTGGATTTATTTAATGAGCACCCTGGCAAACCGCCTGCGAAGTAGATACTTTGGTCAGAGCTTTTGAGAACTATTTCATTGCTGTTGGTGCTGATGAATATGTTCCAAAAAAAGCAAAGCAGCTATTCTCATTAGCTTTTTGGGTCATGAAGGCCCACAAGTATTTGACAATTTGCCCAGAATTCCAGCCCCCACTGATGAGGAAGATGAGTGGGATGCTTTTCTAAAAACGAAAGTTCACCTCCAAAAGAAATTCAGTGATGAGCCAAGCATTTTACTGGAACGCTTCAACTTTGTGACTAGAAGACGAACCTCTGATGAGTCCATGGAAGATTATTTATCTGTTTTGAGACACCTGGCTACCAACTGCAAATTTGGTTCTTCAATGGATATTTATTTACTTGACCAGTTTGTATATGGCTGTTTATCCAAGAAGATAAAGGAGAGGTTACTATGTTTCAGAGATCCATCTCCGAGTGAAGTTATGACTGTTGCTAAAGGCATAGAATTTTCCATTGAGTCTTCTAAAGTTATGGGTCAGGAAATGGTTGCTTCTACTCCTGAGCACATTGATGATAATGAGGTGGATGTCAATGTTGTAAAACCCAAAAGCAAAGTTACTAAGTACATTAACAAAACTATGACCTTGTATTTCAGGTGTGGGTCAAAATTTCATATGGGCAATTCACCTCATTGTCCAGCTTTTGGGAAACGTTGTGTTAAATGCAAAAAAGTTGGTCTTTTTCATAATGTATGCAGGATGGGCAAAAATCAGACTAGAGTTAATAGTGTGGTAGCACCTTTGGACACTGAGACTCTTGATCTATCCAATTTATTGCTAAGTCTTGATGGGTTGCAAATTTCAGATAAAGAAATTAAGGATCCTATTTGTCAGGTATCTGTAGCTGGGATCCTCACACTGGACATGATGTGTGACCCTGGTGCTCCCATCACCATTATTTCTTATGTGTTATTCTATTCTAACTGGGGTGATGGGGCACATTTGTATCACTATGAAGTACGTCCCACAGCCTATGGGGAACAAGAAATTGATATGGTGGGATTTTTCTATGATCTCATTACTTGCCTAGGTAGGACCTTACAAACTAAGATTTATGTTGCAAAAAAGGGGTAAAGCTATTGTTGGTTGGAAGGATCTTGCCAAATTAATTATTTAGTGCCTGGTGGTGATCCTCCAGTCAGGGTTCATGATTTTCCCATTGCCCCAGTTTACTTAATTGAGTCTGGTAGGGCATTATGGAAAAAAAAATCCAGCACTATATAGTGAATCTTTAGGTTGTGTGAAATACTATTTACATAATATTGAGTTGAAGAAAAGCTCTACTCCTGTTACTCACAAAGTTCACCGGGTTCCATTGAACATTAGAGATGAGCTTAAGTCTTTGCTTGATAAAATGTCATCTGAAGGTATGATTGTTAAGGCAGAAGCTTCTGAATGAGTCAGTCCCATAGTTATTGCGATTAAGAAAGATAAGAGTATTAGAATATGTGCAGACTTGCGCAGCCTTGCTGCGTTCGTCGGCCAACGGTCATCGCAAGCACTACTTCTGTAGTGCTGCGCACGTCCGTTGGCCGACACGGCCCCGTCCACTCCGCTAAACGACCGCACTGCGGCGGATAACAATTGCATTATTCTTGAGAATTCACCCTTTACCTAAAATTCAGGAGTTGTTGGCCAAAATTGGTGGTGCGCTGCACTCTTCCCTGCTGGATTTAAAGGTTGCGTATCATCAAATTCCTACTCATCCTGTCTCTCAATTATTCAGCACATTTGTTACACCTTTTGGGGCCTACAAGTTTACCAGACTTCCTTGTGGACTGGCGTGTGCCACCAGTGTTTTTTCAGAGATTGCTGGACACCATTCTGGAGGGCATCACTGGTGTGCAGGCCTACCAGGATGATGTTATCATCTTTGCTAAAACCACAGCTGAACATGATTCTGTACTGACTCAGGTTCTTGGTAAATTCACTGAGTTTGGTATTACTCTAAGGTTGGACAAATGGCAGTTTAATGTGCAAGAGTTTGATTATCTGGGTCATTCTGTGAGTGTAAATGGTATTTCACCAAAACTTTCACTGATCAAAGCTAGTCAAGATGCACTCATTCCCAGACATAAGGTTTCAATTAGCTCATTTTCGTGTTTGAGTGTATATTATTCAAGGGTTGTGGATGGGTATTCCATCATAGTGCAACCATTGAGGGACCTGATAAAGAAAAGTGTGAAGTTTGTTTGGAATGATGACACACAGATTATCTTGTGAAAAAGCTAATCATTTCATGCCTGCACTTTCTCCTTTTCAGTCTGATAAGGAGTGCTTCCTTATTGTGGATGCCAGTCAAATTGATCTGGGTGCAGTTCTATCAAAAAGCATTCAGGGCAAAGAGCGTACAGTTGCATTCTCCTCGCACTGCCTATCAACTGCAGAGTCACGTTTCAGCACCATAGAGCGTGAGGCGTTAGCTTTCATGGGCTGTGGAAAAGTTAAAAATGTTTTTATGGGGTCAGCATTTCACCATGTTCACTGATCACAGACCTTTGTAACATTTTTGTAATAGGAATGGCTCTGGAAAGGCCTCTTCTTGCTTAGTAAGTTTTTTATCTAAATTACAAGAACACAATTTCACTTTAAAATACATACCTGTTGAGAAAAATGTAAGAGCTGACTGTCTGGCCAGACTGCCCATTCAGGATGATTCTAAAGCAAACTTGGGTCATGAGGAGTGTGTTATTGCACTAGTAGATGAGGTTGTTTCTAATTCTGCTTCTGTCTCACATGAAAAATGGCTGAAGGCATTCAAGATCACTCTTGAAAATACCGATCGCGAATTCCCCACACTAATAGTGTGTGATTCATATTACTGCATCCAGTCATACAATGAATATTTGCAGACCTGGGTTCAAAATGGTTTTAATGGCGCAAAAGGAGGCACAATCAAGCACAAAATGCTTTTGGAACAAGTAGTTCTTTTACAGAAAGAACTACAAAAGACTCACGTGATTTATACACTGAGTCATCAGCGTGATGGTGTTCACGTTGAAGGGAATTCATTGGCTGATGAAGCCGCAAAGGCAGCTGTGCAAACGGCGTCCGTAGCTGCTATTACTCGTTCAAAAATGAAAATAGACAGCAAAATAATGCAAGCAATCACTGCTTCAATAAAAGACAGCAGTAACACACTACCAAAGGGCTTTCCACTCAAGTACTCATGTATAACTGATTTGAATAATGCAGGTGTTTCCGCCACTGTTTTGTTATTAAAACAATGATACTGGTGGCCACGCATGAGGAAACAAACCAGAAACTATGTTTTGGAATGTGAAATATGCCAGAAAATGAAAGTTTCAACAGTGAAACGACCGGCGCAGACGCCCCTTCTGATTTCGTAAAAACCACTAGCATGTGTTTACCTGGACCACTGTGGTGGCAACTATAAATATATCATGGTCGCAGTGGATTCAGGCTCGAGATTCATTTGGATGTGGACTCAGCGCTTTGCTGACGCTCGAACTGTTATAAAAGATTTATGAGTCTTTATCGGCACATACACAATCGGCACGCTACATTCTGACCAGGGTCCTGCGTTTAGCTCTAGGGATTACAAGGAGACCATGGCCAGCTTGGGCGTTGCATTGCGATTATCGAGTCCATTCCATCATGAGGGAAATTCGGTTGTGGAGTGAAAAACCTGTGACATAAAGCAATCTATAACAGCTAGGGTATTAGGTTTGGGTGATGGGTGGGTCAAACATCTAATAAATGTCCAACGTAGTCTTAATAACCTGCCAAGAAATTGTCTGGGTGGAATCACTCCATATGAAATCCTTTCTGGTACTAGAGTGTTGGTTGAAGATCTCGATCGTCACACTTCAGTGATGGAACGAAAACCCTTTGATATCACAGATCGTTTGGCTATTTTACAGGACTTAAATGAAACAAGAAGAAGTCTAAGTAATACCAGCGAAAAACAAATGACCACTGAAGAAAAACTACCTGTCCCGGCAAGACCTGTCAGGATTCCAAAGATTGGGGATCTGGTCAGGGAGAAAATAGCGGACAAGAAGGAATTTGGGCCTTCTTACAGAAAACCAGTACCTGTATAAGCAATCCACGGACGAAGAACAGTACTACTGCCGCCCCTTGAGGAAAAAAGGAGAACCGGTCTGTGTCAATTGACCTGGTAAAACCACACCATGTGGCCAATAATAAGTAGTCGGCCCAGTGGACTCCCAAGATGTAGCAGATGACCAAATCCTGCTACTATCCAAGAGTTTCAAACTGAAAGACTTATCACTTTTGATAAACCTGCAGTGATAAAAGAAGGACTATGCAACAAAGCCATGGAACTTGTGCCTCTTGATACCCAAATAACAGTTTGTCAAGAAACTCCTGTCTAAAATTATGTAGCATCTGACTATACAAATATGTCAAAGGAACAAGCAACTCCAGGGATCTCAAAGAATCCGGATGCGATTCCAACAATTGACAGAACTGCCTCTGGCTATTTTATCAACTTTGATAACTTTTCTGAGGATCCCAGTGAACCTGAAACTACGCCAGCAAAGACATCTTTCAAGGAAAAAGTAAAGGAACTTGGTCAAGAGCTTACAAATACATAGCTGGTTTCACCATGGGTGGAACTTTGGATTGTGTTAGGTGTACTTTATCTCCTGCTATGGCTCATTCTTGTGTTAAGTTTGGGAAAGCTGATAGATGGAAAGCACATTAAAATGGACACAGCAAGTAAGAACATCAACTTGCTCCTGAAGCCACACAAATCATCTCATCGTGAACAACGAGACCTGTCATCAGTGAACATCACAGCGGTCCCACTACCTGGTGGAATAGCATGGGATACAACTGATTATGACATTTATGGCCCAGTTGAGCTGCTAAACATTCCTCATCAATTTACGTTTTCCTTGAGTGATTTCGTCTCACCAAGCACATTTTCTGATGATTGGGACTTTAAGACTGTTAATAACATGATGGCAGACTTAAAAATGTCAGCAAAATTTACAAAACATGAATACTTAGAAAGTTCATCAAATTATGAAGAAATGAATTGTTTTAATCATTTTGGCCATCATTACTTGCATAAATCTGCAAACCCTAGAAATGTGTTAACTTATAATCAATGGGAACATTGTCCAACTCATCCAAAGGGTAGTTCTAAAACGTTTCTTAGAAAATTTCCATATTTAAAAGGTTTTAATGTTACAAACCAAGAAAGTTTTTACTTTAAAAATATGAATAAGACAGGCATGAAAAGTATGTTGACAAATACTAAACAAATTTATTCTGCTGCCTTTTATGCTCAATTGTCCATCTTACGCTTTGACTTTTGGAAAGACAACATTTAGACAAAAACTGTTTGGGGCACAAAAGACTGGCAGGTACAAGGTTTAGAAGCATTGTTCAGAGCCTACATCATCCCAGAACAAATGATGTTCCTAAATGATACTGTTCAACAGACATCTTGTCTTGGCATTGCTAAGATAAAAGATTTAAACAAACTGTCCATACCTAAACCCACACCTGATAGTAATTTAACTTCAGATGAGGAGGTAGACGTAAATTATATTTTACAACAGAACAAAAATGGTTAATCTGGCCCATAGACACAAATAACTGTCAAGGTAGATTCCTGAACAAGACACAAGGGTTCACAGTAACTCGGCCAGATCCAAGAGATATCCAAAGACAACATCCAGGGATAAAAACAACTTATAGTGTAGGAAAACTATGCCTTGAGTGGCTACAGAGATCCACACTTCCAGACATAAAACAACACTTCTCTTTGCTTAAAGATGGCATTGATTTACGAGCATTCTTACTTGGACCTCGTAATCCACGTCATAAACGTTTCATATACGCCGGTATATACGCTGCTTACAATGAAGCTTGGAAAGTCACGCAAATTGAAACAGCTGAAAGAATACGAGAAATTGATTGTATTAACCTAGAGAAATCACTCTGTGTAGTTGACAATGGGTTAACAACACTGTTGTCCAGAATTCATTCTTTGGACAGCATTGTGTCATCTGCCATAGACATAATAGAACAGGACTTGCTAATGTTACAACATGGCCAGTCTCAATTATGTTCTATAATGCTATTAGGCTGGACGTTGCAAAACCTTAGTTCTAGCTAAGTGCCTTGGTGTCCAATCAACACTGTATGTATGTATTGGCATTTATATAGCGCACTACTTACCCGTAGGGTCCCAAGGCGCTTCGACCGCTGCGAAACCCTTCCTGGCTTCCCTGAGAGATGGTCCCTTAATGGGTATCTCCAGGGTGAGACCAGGCATCCCCGGCGGTCTGGTGGGGCCGTTAGTGAAGATGAGGCAAGCTAATGCCCAGAGTTGCCGAGTGTGATCGCTGATCAGAGTGGGCACCGAGGCGAGAGAATTATCGAGTCCGCTGACCCTGGTCCAGAAACCTGCCGCGCCGGGAATCGAACCCTGGTCCCGGGCCGTCCTCTGCTCTCGGGTCTGCCTACGTCACTGTTTACTGTATTTAACCTTACAGATAAACAAATCTCGTTGGCACAGAGGGGAGCAGACTATACGGTGCTGAGCATTGAAAAACTGGAGAGATTACCATTGACCGTTTCTGAGAAACCATCAGTTGAATAGATAATACATGGCACCATCACGATACCAGTGACGACTTTCCAGTTTCAGTATTGCTTAATGCTGGAATGATGCCAGGAATAAGCTATCTCATTACTGTGTCAGCCAGGGTCACTTGCTGTATGCAAGTATTGTTTCCTAAAACTAAGACAGACGGGGAGTCACCACTATGGCCTTCACTGAACATCTCTTCTATACAAATTGATACTTTAAGCAGAATAAAAGCCATTCTTTTGCAAAAAACTGTGCCACTGACCTCGTTCAAAGAGATGTATGATCTGCAAGTTGCAAAGTCCTCTGCAGAGATACATGCATTATTATCAACAAACTGTTCAGTACATTTTGCAGAAATGTTAGGTTGTATCTTTAACATGCCTGATACCAGCAGTATTGCACATGTATTTGAGACGATTTTTTCAGGACTGTTAGCACCCTTTGAAGCAGTCCTGGGCTTTTTTCAGGCATTTTTCCTAACTTCGTCCACTCTGTGTCGGCAGCCTGCCTCTCATTTTGGGACTCATGGCAGGGATCTTATTTTTATTCCTACGTCTCCGTTATGGCAAATCCGGCCACCAGCGATACCCAAGTCATTAGTAAAGGGGTAAATATGTACCTAGGGCCTGTAAATTAAATTCTCATAGTGGGCCTGTGGCACTCATTATGCCACCCACTTGAGTACCATACAAAACTTGTCCTACACCTGTCACTGCAACCTGTGTGTGTAGTTGTAAGCTGTCATTTCGACCTAGCAAAACAAAAAATTTGCCAGGCCCAAACCTTCTTTGTTAATACATATATCACACTTAGTAAAGACCCTGAACAGCCCAGAGGGCATGGTGTAGTGTACTAAAAAGTTTGAAAAACTCTTAAACTTGTTTTTAACTTCTACAAGGCCTACCCCATAGGATTACAATGGGTTTTCTTTGTAAATGTAATAAGTGATAACTTTCAAAGGGAAGCAGGTGTACAGATCAAGTTTAGTGTCTAAAGAATTGTAAATAAAAGCCCTTTTTGATGGTAAAATCAGATTTTAAATAAACAGCAGGTCTGGGAGCACACCGCTCACCTATCAGGCAAGGTTCGCCCCTAGCATTCTGGGTAATGCAGTCTCTGGTAGTTCGCCTCGTAGAAATGTTGTCGAGTGTATCGCCAAAGTTGGCGCAGATGGTGCTGATCTCTAGACACCGGTGTTTCTGGTTCATTAACCTTCGTCAGTAGAGATTACAGACTTAGTTTTAGGGTTTGCTGAGTAGGTTGCCAAAATCGTATCAGGTCAGGTACCGCTCACTGGCACGCAGGTGCTTCGTCCACGAGCTCGTCAGCTCCATGACTCACGGGAGTACTTTTAAATAAACAACAGGTCTGGGAGCACCCCGCTCACCTATCAGGCAAGGTTCACCCCTGGCATTCTGGGTAATGCAGTCTCTGGTGGTTCGCCTCGTAGAAATGTTGTCGAGTGTATTGCCAAAGTTGGCGCAGATGGTGCTGATCACTAGACACCGGTGTTTCTGGTTCATTAACCTTCGTCAGTAGAGATTACAGACTTAGTTTTAGGGGTTTGCTGAGTAGGTTGCCAAAATCGTATCTGATCAGGTACCGCTCACTGGCGCGCTGGTGCTCCCAGACCTGCTGTTTAAAATCAGATTTTAAGCCACGATTCTGAAAATTTGACTTTTAGAAAGTTAAATAAGTACACAAAACAGTGAAGGATGGAATGCTTCAATTAGTCACTGGGATTCACTCGGGCCGCATTCCAACCCATTGTTATTTTGAACACCATGCAACCTCAGTTTGGACATAGCTATAAGCAAATCAGTCTTGATCCTGCTGCAATAGGAACAGTGCAGACCGAACTGCCAAGCCAGGTCCTCCCTGAACCAGAACACAAGCAACTCAGTACGGGTTTGTATACTTATTGTGTCACCCTACGTGGGGCAGGTATGCCCGGACATAGGTCCTGTGCACAATGTGTCACTGGAACCAAGCTATACCTGGCTGATGAGCCCATAGCTAGATGAAACCAGTGCTGCGTTGCTCGTGTTCTGGTTTAGGAAGGACCTGGCTTGGCAGTTTGTGCTTGGCTGCTCCTATTGGAGCTGGGTCAAGATTTATTTGCATATAACTGGGTGCAAACTGAGTTGGTATGGTGTGCAGAATAATGATGGACTGGGATGTGGCCTGAGTGATTACCAGTGGCTGAGATTACTTCAAGCATTCCATCCATTACTGTTTTTTATGCATACTTTTAGAACTTTGCCATTTCTTGTCCTAGCCATGTGATGCCTGCAGCCTGTCTCTGGCTCACATTACTATGCGTAGCTCGCACTTGGTCCTTGTGAATTGCTCCCAGACAGTGAGACAAAGGAATTATGTGTTGGTAGATGTGTCACTCTGACTTAACGAGGAGGCAGAATTGTTACCTACCACACTTGCACATAGAAAGGCCCTGCCTGAACACTCTCACAAAGGGTTTGTCACTAGTCTTTTGAGTACCTAGTCTAGGTGGAACCAGGGCAGTGATGATGGGGATGCCTGCCACCTTATTGGGGTGGAACCCTCCAGAACCTTCTCCTACTTTATAGTGGGTACCAGGTGTAAAGAATTAATCCTCAGACTCTTCAGTACACATCTGGACCTGTGGAAGACTCAGAAAAAGGGCTGCTGTGCTTATTAGCTGCAAGAAGGACTGTCACTCTGCTGCCATGTTGTGCTACCCTGCTGTCTTCCTGTCTGAGTGAGAAGGACTGGATCTGCACCTTGAACCCAGGACCAGCAGAGAGACTCCAAGAGCTAGGTGGCTGGCCTCCTAATAGTAACCTCAGAGACAGAACAGGCTCCAACAACCTTGCACCCAGCACCAGGTCATTGCCACCTGTAAGCCCTGCCCGCACAAGTAGTGCCACCCCAATCCCAAATCCTTGAAAATGGGCCTGAAGGAGCTCTGCTAACCCAGCAGACCCATAGTAATATGACGCATTGCCTCCCAATCAATCAATCAATTACTGATTTACAAAGCATGGAAAATCACCTGTGAGGATCTTGAGGGTCTGGAGTTGCTAACTGCTTTGTGGTGATCTTGTTTGTTTGAACAACCAGGTCTTCTTTCCTTTCCTGTAATGCTGGAGCGATGAGGCACATCCGAGGTGTAGGGGAAGGTCGTTCTGGGCTTTGTCTCCCAGATGTGAGAAGGAGGGTCCTCCTTTGTAGCATCGGCACATTTGTGGCGTGTCTTCAAGGAAGAGGGAGGCAGATCGTAGATATCTGGTAGGTTGCTGGAAGGTCATGTGTTTGTTGATGTAAGATATTCCTTGGTTGTTCAGGGCTTTGTTTGCATGGGTCAACATTTTGAACTGGCATCTCTTCTATATCTGGAGCCAGCGTAGTTTCTTGAGAAAGAGGGGTGATGTGGGTCCATCTGGGGAGGTCAGGATGAGTCTTGCCGGCAAGTTTTGTATTGTCTGTAGTCTCTTCAGGAGGTGTGTTGTCATTCCTACTGAGTGTTTGTTCCCGTGTACCAGCCTAGTGAGAATGAGGGCCTGCTTGACAGTCCTTCTAGTGCTGAATGGGAGCCACCTGAAGATCTTATGGAGCATACCTAGGGTGTAGAAGCAGGTGGAAGAGACTGAGTTTAACTGTTCTTTCATGGATAGCT
This sequence comes from Lissotriton vulgaris, assembly GCF_964263255.1. Taxonomy (NCBI): domain Eukaryota; kingdom Metazoa; phylum Chordata; class Amphibia; order Caudata; family Salamandridae; genus Lissotriton; species Lissotriton vulgaris. The sequence goes on along the minus strand of NC_141696.1, from coordinate 1,272,909,332 downwards.
TTCTGTCCAAGACGATGCAGAAGTTGCAGGCATGGTCCTTTGGAGCAGGAGATGCACCAAGTTCTATGGGTAACCATGCATCATTCCATGTCGAGGTCCTATTTTAAAAAATGAGGACTTCCATCTTGTTTGTGTTGAGTTTGAGACAGTTGTCCTTCATCCAGTCGACAACATCCATCATATACCTGTGGAAATTGGCTCTGGTGGTGGAGGGGTCTTCTGACAATGAGAGGATGAGCTGGGTGTTGTCGGGCTTAGGAGGTGATGTTGAGTCCATACAATCTGATAGTGGTCTCCATGGAGGGTCATGTACGTGTTGAAGAGAGTGGGGCTGAGGGATGATCCTTAGGGCACGCCGCAGATGATCTTTTTGGGAACCACATTACCTTACAAAACTCTGCATTGGAACTGCTGCACGACTCATCCCAGACACAGGACTTCACATCACCATCAGCAGCCTCCTCAGAACCGCCACCGTGCGATGCGTCCTCAATGCAGGTCTTCACCTCGCAAGCCCCTCACTTGACGACATCCTTAAAAACAATGCAGGATTCTGCATTGCAAGGCTTACATCGTCTTCGGGACCAACCGGTGTGTGATGCATCTTCGTCACAGGACTTAGCAATGGTAGTCGTTTGTCGATGGAATCCTTGATGACGATGCAGGACCTCACATCACAACTCCCTAGAACTGACGCTGCATTGATGCATCTCTACACCAAGATCTTGCATTGCTTCGATTGCACATCAAAAACTCAGTGGGGATCTCGCAATGTTCTGCAACCAGGATTTAATGTATTCTTGCTCAACTTTCCCAACTGGTTCCCTGTAGCTGGCCATCTCTCCATCGTGGTTGGTCTGCACTTGTGACTTTGTCCCGGTCTAGTGTGACAAGATAACCACAGATGACACTTTGGCTTTTTAGTACTATTTTCACTGAAATCTTTGCAAGTGCATAATTCCGGTCTATGGATTGGATTTTTGTTGAATTGGCCTTAGATTATTTAATAAATTTTATTCTATTTTTCTAAATTGGTGTGTGTTGTATTTCACTTTATTACTGATTACATTTCTGCAAAGATACTTTACGCATTGCTTCAAAGTTAAGCCTGACTGCTCTGTGCCAATCTACTAGATGGCTGAGCTCATCTTAATTTAGGGTTTGCTTGTGACTTCATTCTGAGAAGGATTGTGGTTTTCCCCCCTCAACAAGTAACCCAATATCTTACAATGTGTAATTATGCGAGAAGAGTAATTCTGCATTTAGCACTATCTATTAGTGCAAAACTGTCCCCTCACACTCAAAATGGATGAGAGGTAGCATTTACACTAAGAAATATTGCAAAATCACCAGAACCCAGAACCCAGAACCCAAATAGCAGTCGCTCGCATCTGCTAAATGTGCTTCTGCTGTAGAATTTTCCCCCAACTTACTCCCGACATTTAGTACCATTATCTTAGAGCCAAATGCAATCTGCATTCAAAATGGATGTGAGGATGCATTTTATACTAAGAAATAGAGCTAAATGCAGTAGATACTAATTATCTAGCACAAGTGACCACGTGCACTCATGCACTAAATGTATTCCCACTTTAGGATTATTTCCATTCAAATTATGTGGGGAGGAGTAGTTATGTAATTATTGGTAATTCCACTTCAAAGAGTAACAGAGAATTGCTGAAATTACTCCAATTACTCCAGTCTAATTGAAATTCCACCTAGGCCTACAAGGTTTATCTTTGCCTTTGCTTGTGTGAACTCTAACTGAATGAGTTGGAAAATATATGTAGATTTATAATTGCAAGATTTTTATTTTGAACTTTGTTTATTGTTTTTCAAAAAAGCAAACCCACATTACACTTTTCTTCCAGCAGTGTATTTGAACATTGCATGCATTTTGAATTTTTTCTGCGCACAATGATAAAAGCATGCAGGATTTTTCTCTGCCAATTTACCTGTGTGGGGTGTATGCGCTTTTCACAGGAATACTGTTTTCTATGAGTTTTATGTTTTGCAGAACCATTTTGTTAGTATTAAATAGAAGTTTATGTTACATAAATTGCCATAAAAAACACAATTCTACATGGAAATGGAAAGTAAATGGCTTTACAAAATTCTGTAATCTGAACATTGTACCAAAGTCTACAGAGAACCTTTAAAAAAACACTCTGAAGCTTTACACACCCATTCATAACATAATGGTAAAGGATTCAGGACAGGATTTTCCATTAAACATAATTTAGTTCTTCACAAGTTGTTTCTTGTGGCAAGGCAATTCTATGTCAGGACAGGAGACTTTGGATTTTGCTTTATCTTTCTATGCTTTATTCACAGCAGCCATTTTAAAACTTGCAACTCAGACCACATTTCCCAAACACCCTCGGGAAAGAGTGGTCAACAAAACAAAAGAGGGACAACATATCCCCAAGTCCAAATAGCCAATCCCATCACTGGATCCATCGCCTTGACCGTCTTCATCCCCTTGCTCATCCTCTTTCTTTGCTGCTCGTAGCCATGAGATGAGTGTTTTTGATTCTCTGTTATATTTGCTAGAGATATTTAGTTGTGCCCAGCAGCCGCGGGACCGCGGGTCTGCGTCCTACTGTTTATTTCTATTTGTCTACATTTTCTGACTGTTTCTCATTCTGGTGTAATTGCCGGCGATTTATTTGTTTCAAGTTGCGACGCTAGCATGCTGTAGAGGGTCACCTCATACTGTGACAGTTTTTCCTTGAGGGACTGCATCAGGGCACTACTGTCAGCGCTCCGGAGTTGTGTGCGGCCCGGGTAGGACGTTTTAGTGGTGCGTGGTTGTGTGGTGTTTTTCGGACTGCGTTTTCGTCTCGTCGCCGTGGCCCTCAGGTCTGTTTGCCGGCCTATGCGGGACCATCAATTTAAGCCTGCAGTGAGGCGCAGTCTTCACCTCTGACCGCTAGGGGCTCTGTTGCGCAATATCAGCGCGTCAGCATCTCTCGCTGACAACGGCGTGCAGAATTTGCCCAGCGGGCCAAATTCCTAGATTCCTATCATACCGCCTTCCGTTGCCTGTCTTCCTCACACCCCTGGAGAGATACGCCCTCATCGAGGGTCTGCAGAGCAGTGAGTTGGCCATTTCTGATGCTCGGCTTCAGCTGAGTAGGTGTGTGTGTGTTGTTTCAATCATCCGATGCCGGCTGGGTGTATTTCCATTGCCATATTGTTATCTGGCTGGATTTGGGCCTCGATGGATAAGCATCCAGGGTCAATATTACTATTAAGCCTGCATGTTTAAGTTGGTGCAGGGTGTCCCAGAGTCTTTATATTGTGCCTCTTTTGGCTTCCTGGGGTTGACTCCCGTTTGAATTGGCTGGTTCCCCAGCACGTGAATAAACAGTTGATTGACTGTGAGGGTGCCACTGGTGCTTTAGGTTTCTGAGCCAGTGGGATACAGTCTTGGTGCCCTTGCTCATGTCGCAGCGGGGAGACATGTATGAGGGGGCGGATCCCCTGGCCCATTGCCCTGGGATGAAGAATTCTACGACTCCGTGGATTCGTCCGTTTACCGCCCCATGGAAGAAGTAAGTGCTCCCATGGAGGAGCGTTTGTGTAAAAACCTGGAGCAGTTTTGCTCTAAATGGGCCCCGCCAGCAAGTACTATTCCCACTACACCGCGGGCTGCTTCAGAAAGCGAGCCAGTACTTGCTAAACGTCCCAAGGTGGATGGTGTTGACCAGGATGCTTTTCAGCGTTTGAAGAAGTCTTTTTAGCACAAAACCCATAGCAGCTTCCCCCCTTGGCCCACTCCCCTCCACCGGTGCCTACTGTTCCACCCAGCCCCTCCCAAGGGTTGGGGGATGGCATTCACAGGGATACTGACGAGGAGCCAGAACCTTCTAGGCCGTGGCATCCGGCTCCATCACCCCTTTCCACAGATCCTCAGGGTACCAGTGGGGGATCCAATATGCTAGATACAGAGTTGTTAATGTACCCTAGGTCCTCAGAGTGGACCCCATCTGCGAAGGTTGCCGGCTATGTGGCAAGTAGGATCCGGACATCATTGGGTAGGGAGGCCCGAAGCTGCCTTCGCTCGGAATGCCCTCGCCCCTCTCTGGATGGGAAAGTCACACAAGCCCCGGAGTTAGATCCCAGGAGGACGACTTTTTTTGCAAAAATGTATTAAGGACCCTAAGAAGGGGATAGACCAGTCCTGAAGGGCATGCCAGGATAAGCTCCTGGCTTCCCGGGGTCCCCTCACCATGATATTAGACATGGTGGAGGATGCCAAGGCTTCAGGAACCTTAATCTCCCAAGATGACCTCTCAGGTTGGGTGCAAAGGGCGGTAGTGTTCCTTGGAAACGCTAACTGTGCGCTCTCAACTGAGCTCAGGAGGTCCTTTCCATTAAGTGGACCCAAAGTTGGGGGACTTGGCTGACTCCAAGGCCGGGGCGGTGTCCCAGGGAGGTTCGTTTGGCGAACCGTTTATAAAGGAGCCTGTGAAAAATTTGTGAAAACATTCACCTCTTTGGACAGAGCCCAGACTTCCATTAAGAAGGTTTTTTCCTCCAGAGTTTTCCATGGGGCCGGTGGAGAAAGGGGCAGCTCAACGGGCCAAGTCCCCAACACCTCCAGGGGGCAAGGCTCCAGGCAGGGGCAATACCAGAATCATGCAAGATATTCTAACTTCTACCATCCCAGAGGGCGACGCTCCAGAGGGTGAGGTTTCTGTGGAGGAGAAAACTCCTCTAACTCCGGTAATGTTTCCACCAATGTTCTGGTGAGAGTGGGGGGCCGCTTGGCCCATTTTCTGAGTGTATGGCGGAAGATCACGTCCGATGCTTGGGTTTTACAAACAGTGCAAGGTTTTCAAATCAAGTTTTTTGGCGACCGCAAGCATAAGTTTTGCCTCAATCCTATTCGGTTTTCCCAACACGAGGAGGCATTAATCGATGCGAAAGTCTCCGCGCTCTTGGACAAAGGGGCTATCTGTCGCACCCTCGTGCATCCACAGGGTTTTCTAAGCAACATGTTCTTAGTTGACAAGACAGATGGGGGACAACATCCAGTTCTAAACCTGCGCGATTTCAACGAATGGCTGTTTAACCACCATTTCAAGATGGAGGGTATTCACCTCCCGAGAAATGTGCTCAGGCCGACATTTTAGATGGCCCGCTTGGATTTAAAAGATGCCTACTTGGCCATTCCTATTCCCCCCACCCCTACAGAAGATTTCTGCAATTTCTCTAGAACAGACAGGCGTTTCACTTAACAACACTCATGTTCAGGCTTTGTTCCTCCCTCTGGTGCTACACAAAGGTTCTCAAACCGGTTATGGAATACCTGAGGGTGAGAGGGATGCGGCTCATCGTATACCTGGACGATATGCTACTTTTTGCCCAAGATCCTTTGGTGCTTCACGATCAGCTGCAACAGGCAGTCAGTCTTTTGGAAGGTTTGGGGTTTGTCATAAACACCCAGAAATCCCTGTTGGTGCCTGCAGAAAGAGTCACCTTTTCGGGGTTTGTCATTGATTCCGCGGATGCGACTCTCAGCCTTACGACGAGGATGGTGGTGAAGACCTGCCAAGATCTCAGACGCACACTGGCCAAAGGCACGGTGCCTCTTCGGCAGATTGATCACATTTTGGGATTGCTCTTGGTCTCTATCTAAGCAATATTTCCGGGCCGCTACACTATCGGGCCTTGCAGAGGTTGAAGGCCAAACATCTGCGCAAAGGACTCCAGTATTCCCATCGGTTTCCCTGTCAGAAGAGGCACTAGAAGAAATTCGTTGAAGGCTCTCTCACATGGAAGCCTGGAATGGGAGGGAAATTTTCTCCTCCGCCCCAGACCTAGTTATGGAGTCAGACGCCAGCAGGCCAAGTTGGGGTACCAGGTGTGTGGATTTTTCCACAGGCGGTTCATGGTCCCCGCAGGAGCGAGAGCTGCACATCAACTGCCTGGAACTCCTGGCAAGTTCTTTCGTGTGCGCTGTTGGACCAAGGAGAGAGTCCAGTCCTGTGTCCTCCTGAAGATGGACAATATATCCGCGGTCCAGTACATCAACCAACTAGGGGGCACTCGCTCGAAGGTGCTTTCGGGCCTGTCAACGAATCTTTGGCAGTTTTGCTTAGACCATCACATTTCGATGACGGCAGAATATCTCCCCGGCCAAGATGATGTGTCACTTCAAGGATTCCAGTCTTTGGAAATTGCATCCAGACGTTTTTTCTCAGGTGCAGGACCTTTGGGGTCCTTTTTCTGTGGATCTTTTTGCTTCCAGACTGAATCATCAGCTGCCTCGCTTTTTCACCTGGAGGATAGTATGCAGGAATGGCCTTATGCCTTTCCGCCCTTCGTAATGATTACCAGAGTGTCGGCCCAGATAAGGAGGCAACAAGCCGGCATGGTTCTCATTACTCCCTTTTGGAGGACGCAAGTTTGGTTTCCAGTTCTTCTGGAACTTTCTTGGGATTTTCCAATCCCACTCCCCCATTTTCAAGAGCTTCTTCTCAATCCCGACAATCTTCCTCATCAGATGGTTCTCGACGGAACGCTTCGCCTCATGGCGTGGAAGATTACAGGGGTAGATGGTAAAGTAAATCATTATTTGCATAGTTAATTAAAACTGTTGCAATACAAATATATATATATGTATATATATATATATATATATATATATATATATATATATATATATATATATATATATATATATATATATATATATATATATATATATATATATATATATATATATATATTTAATGAAACTATCACATACATGCAGAAAACTTGTTCCTTCAGAATACTTTAAAAATCTTAAAACTGTGTTTAATAAATTTGCTGGTATTGAGTTTCCTGATGTTTCTATTTCTGGCATTTTGCTTTCACACAGTCTCAAAAATGTTACTGCTCTGCAGTTCAGTTGCTAGGTGCAAAGCATGCAGTCAGGGCTTGCCTCCTTGTTCGAATTCCTCGTTGATTAAATAGTTGTTCAACAAGTTCTTTCTTTCTTTGAGAAGTTCTATACAAGAGCATAGTAGATGCAGCAGATCTTCCTGAGCTGTTCCGAATAATCGGCACACCAGACCTGCTTTTTTTCCGAAGCCATGGTGGAAGGTGCTGGATACAAGGAAGCAGGCAGAATCTGGATTTCAAAAATGCAATTTTTAAATTTTTGTCCTATCCCAGATTAAATTAGGCTTGCATTCCTATCTTCGAGTATGTATTCAGAGTCATCCATCCATGAGCTCTCTGTGAAAGAGCGGCTTTGTCCTCCAACCATGACAGTAGTTTCACCGCCTTCCACACTGTTTTTTTTAAAAATTCCGGTGGTTGTCGATGTTTCCCAAAGTTGATTTAGCCCTATTTTAGATAGGCTGCTATGAAGATATTTCACAGATGGTAAGGTGGTGTGCGTTTGTAGCTCTTTCCACAGCTTGTCGTTTAGTGTTCCCGAGGAGATTTTTGCACTTTATCCCATGCGATGACGAAGGCCCCTTGTCTGGCAATGGTTTGCTTCGAGACGCAAAACTCGAGTCTGATTTGAGCAGGTGAGGTGTATTTCGGGAGCCCAAAGATAACCCTGTATGCAGTAGTTACAGTGGCGCCGAGTATTTCCGCGTCCTTGCCTTTCTGTGCCTCGCTGCCATAAGTGATTGATGGTAAAAGTTTTGAGCGAACCACCTCTGCGAGTGGCAGGATAGAAGAGCCAGATAATTTGGAGTTTAGGATTTTTAGGGACGTTGCTAAAATTAAGCCTTTTTGCCTTATGCTATTCCTCTGCCCCAGGAATTGTCCCCCGGAGTCCAGCTTCACACCAAGGTATTTGTATTCTGTTGTTCCTTCTATTCTGGTCTCCCCCAAAAGCCAGGTTGCGGGTTATTGCCTTTTTTTACCGGTTATCATCGTTCTCGTTTTGTCCAAATTGACTGTGAGATCATTTGCTTGTGAGAAATCCTGTGTTGTATTTAGGAGATGGTGCAGCCCTACTTTAGTTTTGCTAAGTCGTCAGCGTAAAGAAGACAGGGAAGGGCCGTGTCTCCTAATTTCAGGGCGTATGAGTTGTAAGTGGTAAGCAGCTTAACTAGATCGGCTGTATACAGATTGAAGAGAGTGGGTGCCAAAACACAGCCCTGTTTCAGACCATTTTCCGTGGGGATGCGTTTTGATAGGAAAGTACCATTCCCCAACTTTACCTGTAGCCATGTTTCCGTGTGCAGGTTTATGATCAAGTTGAGTAGGGGCTGAGGAAGTCCCAACTGATTTTGTGACACCTGTCTGTTGGAGAGTAATTGCTGATTTTTCTTTCACCCAGGCCTGCAGGTCCTCCAATATCAAGCCTGCAAAACATTTTACTTCGATGTCCAGAAGAGCCACTAAACGATAATTTTGAGGTTTCATCTTGTCGCCTGATTTATGGATTGGGGAAATAATTGAGCCTTTCCAAGAGCTGGGCATGATATTCAGCGATCTGATTTCTCTGAAGAGTGGGTCCAGTGCTTCTGCGCAGAATGTTGCCTCCTGCTTATAAAGTGCTTGCGGGATTCCATTTGGGCCAGGAGCACCTTCTTTCTCCCCTTTCTTTATCTGGCTTTTTATGGCATCAATTTGAGCCATTTGATGCTCTTTATTTGGTACATGGCAGGATCACTTTCAACACAGGCCTTGAGATTCGATTGAAGATCGAGTTCGTTTTGGCAGGCTTTGCGCTTCTTGCTGTTTTCGGTGCCTTGATGAAAGTGGGACCTGAGGTATTGTGCCCAGGCTTCCTCTGTGATGTTTGTGGAAACGCCGTCATGATTGTGGTAAATGAATTGGTTTATGGTACCCCAGAATCTGGTGCTGTTCTTATGTTTAACATCGGCATGTAGTTTAACCCACAAATCCTCCTCTATCGCTCTATTTGCATCCCTTTTTAATTTTTTGAGGGCTACCATTTGTTTCCGTAGTTCGTGTAAGTGTGATACGTCATTGGGCTTGTGTTGCAGGTATCTCATTAATTTTTGGATCATTTCATTTGCAAGCCTGATATCTTGCTTTGCATTACCCGATATTGGTATGATGCGGCTGAATCTATGGAGGTTAGATGGTTTGATATTGGTCGCATATTCCTCCATTGCTAATAGGAAGTTTCTCCATTTCTCCACTTCACCTTCTCCAGTCCTTGTGGCATGATGTTGTTTTGAAATTTCAAGCGTCTCGTTTCCTGCGGCTATCTTAAATTTGATTCTTCTTAGGTTTATGGTGGTAATTATTGCTTGAGGTTCCCAGCAGCGTTCGAATGTTGGAGTAACTGTTCTCAATTCTATTTCTTGCGGCCGATGATCACTGTCTCCTTTGTTGCCCAGCTGGATTAATGCAATTTGGTGACAAAGACTTAGGGAGGCAAAAGTATGGTCCAATATTGAGCTTGTTTTTGTTCAACTATATGTCGTCACAGGACGGTTGTCTTTTGGTTATCTTCCATTTAGTGCCCTTAAATTGAGATATTCCAGGACCTCTAAGATCATTTGCCCAGTTTTAGTTTGTTTGCCGCATGATGTTTTCCTTGCTGCGGGATGTTCCAGACTGCATTTTGGGTTAACACTTCTTCGTCCACGGAGGATCCCATCAAATTGTGGTTTAAGTCAAGATAAGATCAGTTGTGGGTCTCTCCCTTATGCATGTTTCCACAACATTGCACATTTCCTTAGCTTGTTTGATTTTATTTTTCGGTTGGATATACGCATTTAACAACATAATATTAGGGTCCCTTTTGTTTAGTGTAGGTGTTGGGAAGAAAATAGTGAATGCCAAGGATGATTGTGTTGTGGAATCAAAAATACGTGCAGAGTGGGCAACTGCATTTGCGACATATGTGACCAAATCTCCATTGAGATGCCCATATTTTGCTCCTCTGATGGCATTTGTGAAGAAGCGCAGAAATCCTTGGAGATGAGGCGGGTCGGTCATCCATGTTTCTTGTAGTGCCACTATGTCAGAGGCCCTGACATAGGTGACAAAATCCAAGTCCGCTAATTTGTTGGCAAGCCCGTTTACATTCCAGGAGCAGAGACGCGCTGTCCCTAATGTTTTGTGGGCTAGTGCTTTGTCAGTCTCTTATGTTGTTTATGGTTCTCGCGAACCATCTTGTGTCTTCTTCCTGAGGTTGGTTCATTTTGTTGCTGTTACAGAGCCCTATGGCTCCTCTCAGCACTGATATGGTTGGTCTGCCAGCGGCCTTATCTGGCACCCTCTGGGGTTCAGGAATTAGCAGATCAGGATATCCTGTCTTGAAGTATGGGGTGATAGTTATCCCCCAGGACTTTAGGATTCCACTTTCTTTGAGTATTTTGTGTGCTGGGTTTGGAGTGACCCATGGTGCTTTTGCTTTTTCACCTGCCTTTGGGTCCCCACAATTTATGAACTCAATGAACTCCAAATCACTTGTCGTTATGTCTGACAGTGAGGGTATGTGAGATAGTAGCCGCAGTATTTTGCCTTGGTTCAATATGTCATGCCTTCCTTTAGAGCTGTATTCCGGTTTGAAACATATTACATTTGTTCTGCTCACCCCTGCCTGGTTGTGGATATTGTTGTGATTTTCTGTGGATGCCCGGATAGGCTCGTTTTGTGAGCATCTCAGTTCTGTTTGAATTGCTGCTGTGCGACGTAGGTTTGCCGTTTTGGGCCGGGACTGGGTTGGTTTTGTGTTTGAGTTGTCATAGTTTTCCTATTTGTTATTTGTGAGGTCGAAATGCCTAGGGGTGAGGGCTGATTATTTTGTGTTAACTCTACATCCCCTTTAGTTGTGTGTTCGCTGGGAGGATTGTCATGATTCCCCTGTTTTACGTTCCACCTAGCAGTGACATTTCCAATTATGGTTGAGACCCCAGGGATGTCGGGGTGTCTGGGATCCTGAAAGGTCTCTGAGGCTCTTATTCTAGTCCCTTTTTCTCTGACTGTTCTTGATTGAGCGTGGTTTACGGCGGGATTTCCCACCAGACACAATTGGAGTGGGTCAACTTCCGCAGTCTCGTGTGCGTCCTTGTGCGCGTCCTCAGGAGCACTGATTTCTTGCTTTCTGCTCGATAGAGGTTGAACGCAATTAGGCATATTTGTGATGCTGTTAATACTTTCTAGTGAAAAGATATTCTGTTGCATGGTCCCACTTGGCACTAGCAGCGTCCCTTCTTGCTCCGATGCTGTCCCAAAGAGTCGTTGAAATCCCAACCTGGAGAGATTTGCTGCAGGTTTTGTTTCCTGTACCCGTTTTTTGCATTTTCCCCTGGTATGCTCTAATTTCGCTGGTTGTGTAAATGGGTAGCTCGCATCCGTCCATTTTTAAGTTTGCTGCTGATCTTGATAATTTGCTTCAGAGTTATTTTCCCTCTGTAAGCTGACAGGAGAGCTTCCCACTCATCCTTATCTAAATATGACTGTTGGTCTGGTTCTTCTGGTTCGTCCAGCAGCAAGCTTGATTGGGACAGCGCAAGCTTGTCTTGGGGTCGTTTAGGAGCAAGGCATATTTTGTCTTCTAAGACCGGCTTATCTTTCAGATTTTCGGGTGTTAGTCCCCCTTTAGCCTGTGGTTTTCTTGTGCACCTTTTCAAGTTGTCCTCAAGGGAATCGATCTTGGATCCCAGCCGGAGGATATCAGTCGTATTTCCTAGCTCGAGAATGTCAATGGCTCTAATGATACGCAGTTGCCGCCGTCGTTTTTATATTGAATGAAGGGTCTGGGCAAAGTAGAAGCAGGGATGTTATGGGTACATGCAGGACTGACAGCAGTACTTCTGCGAGTGTCAGTTGCCAATTGTTCACTTACGTTGTACTCTAACGTAGGCCCCCCGTTTTGGGGCGAATTTGGTGTTGACTCTGGTGTTGACTCTGGGTGCCACTCATTTGACTTTGCCCCCGGGAACGTCTCTGGCGTTTTGCGAAACCTGCTTGCAACAGGTGCTGTTTTGTCCCCCCTTCCTATTTGGGCTGTAGATCCTTTAATCCTTTTTACCTTCTCTTTATCATCAGGGCAGGGGAGGAGTGGTGTTTGAAGTCCCGCGGGTGCATTGGGGTGTGAGAGCAGAGTGTTACCTGCGTTTTTTAAAAAGCAAAATTTGGTGTCGGCTTTAAGCTGAAGAAGGCAATTTTGGGGGGTTTTAGACCCTGGCATCACGTTCCTGAGCCTCCTTGTGTCTGTTGTTATTTCAATTATGGTGCCTTCTGGCTTCATTGCCTGCATTGCCAGTCTGGTCTTGACCTGAGGCTCTCCCTCTATGGATTCTCGAGATTTCCGCTTCCTTTTCAGCTTGGCTCTATTACTTAAGTTGCTGCTGATGTTTCCAGCTTTGGTTGCAGATTTGAGCACCCCGCGGACCCATCCTGATCTCATTCCCCCAGATGGGGGTCTGCTGGTATACCGACCACCAGGCGCGACAGGTGATTTCCCAAGCACACTAATGGATCACATCCTCTTAAAAACAATAGAAACGCCCAACTTCCTCCTTCTAGGGGACTTGAACCTTCACTTTCTAGACCCAGCAGACAACACGGCCGCCAACCTCCTAGCAGACCTCATGTCAGCTGACCTCCTGCTCCTGAACTCGAAACCCACGCATGAGAAAGGGCATCTCCTAGACCCAGTTTTCTCCAACATTAAAAGTCTCCAAACCCAAGACCCTACCCCTCTTCCATGGACCGACCACTTTCTAGTCCCCATGCGCTGGTCCTATCAGCCCGCCACGGTTCCTAAACAGAAAACCAAGATTCTAACCAGACGTTGGCACAAGCTAAGACCAGAAGAATGGGAAGTGAAGCTGAGGGAATCCGACGGCCCCCTCTCTACTGACCCTAACACCGCCGATAGAGAATTTAACAGCTGGCTCACCAACCCCCTAGACAACCTCATCCCACTAACCCGCTCCCTCAAGCATGTAAAAAGGATTAACCATGCCCCTTGGTACACTCCGGCCCTGAACATCCTCAGGAAGGAGTGCAAAAAGACGGAGCGGACTTGGAGAAAAAATAAATCGGCGACGAACAAAAACGCCTATCAAACAGCCATGAAGGCATACAAACAAGCCCTCCATAGTGCAAAAAGCTCCTTCTTTGAGGAAAGAATAAAGAATTCCTCGTGCTCCGCTAAGGAGACTTTTTCCATCCTTAAAGAGCTTCTCGATGTCCCAGCCCCCCCACAGATATCCCTGGACCCTAAAGCAGCCGAGGAGAAATGCGCCAACCTGGCTAATTTCTTTGATAATAAAATTAAGAAAATCCTTTCCTCCCTACCTACCATCAATCAGGCCACCCTCGGATCAGCCAAGGATCGTGCCCTCACGTCAAGAAATCCCACGGACTCATCCGAGCCCCCTCGTTTAGCCCTATTCGGACCATTCACGGAAGAAGAAGTGGCAACCACCCTAGCAGCTACGAAAAGTGGCGCTCCCAGCGACTCAGTGCCCGTACGGTTCACAAAAAACATCGCTCGGACCATTACAGCTAGACTCACGGCCCTCATTAACACCTCGTTTACCCAAGGAGAAGTCCCTCAAAGCTGGAAGGAGGCCGTGGTCAAAGGTCTATTGAAGAAGCCGTCTCTAGACCCCACGGACTTGTCCAACTATAGACCCATCTCGCTCCTCCCCTGGATAGGGAAGGTTGCAGAGAAGCTTGCAAATAAACAGCTGTCCCACTTCTTGGAGGCAAACCTTCTCTTAAAAAACTCCCAAACTGGCTTCAGACCAGGTCAGGGGACAGACACCGCCCTCCTGGCGGCCGTAGAAAAAGCGAGGGAAATCATTGACACAGGAGGATCAGTGGCAGTGGTCCTCCTGGACCTCAGCGCGGCATTCGACACTGTCAACCATCAGGTCCTAGCCCAGCGCCTAGACAACACAGGCATACAAGACAGTGCGCTGAGATGGCTTACATCTTTCCTCTCCCAACGCTCCTTCCAAGTTTGGGAAGGAGAAAGCCGCTCCCCCTCAATCCCCCTCCGGTGCGGAGTGCCTCAGGGCTCCTCACTGAGCCCCACGCTTTTCAACGTGTATATGGCCCCACTGGAGGAGCTGGTCGCCCCATTCGGAGTCACGATCGTCAGCTACGCTGACGACACCCAGCTGGTGGTGACCCTCTCACACCCCAAGCTAAAGCTCTCCAACCTGCATGACTGTCTCTCCACCGTCCACCAATGGATGAGCGACTCTGACCTAAAGCTCAACGGGTCAAAAACAGAGATCCTGCTCCTCGGCCACAAATCCTCGAGTCTACCACCTGACATCTGGCCTGCCTGTATGGGTGACCCCCCCTCCCCCAAAACAGAGGTAAAGAGTCTAGGAGTGTGGCTGGAGACAGATCTCACCTTTAGGACTCAGGCTAGGAAAACAGCCGGCATCTGCTATGGGCTTCTTAGATCATGCAGAAAGGTACTTCCCTTACTACCATTCCAGTCTCGCCTCCTGCTAATCCAAGGTCTAGTGCTAGCAAGGCTAGATTACAGCAACGCTATCTACCTCGGAGCGCCGGAAGCCACCTACCAGATTTTACAAAAAACCCAAAATGCCGCAGCTCGTCTGCTCACAAACACCCCATCAAGAACATCGGCCAAACCAGCGTTGAGAAAACTTCACTGGCTCCCCGTGAGGGAAAGAGTCGCATTCAAGGCCCTCTGCCTGGCCCACAAGACCCTGCACAACGTTGGACCCCCCATTCTGAGCACGTGGATCACCCCATACAGACCACCTAGAGCGCTCCGGTCTGAACAGGGAAACCTCATCGTTGTCCCTAGGGTGAAGAAAACCCGCTTTGGTGGTCGCAGATTCTCTGTAAACACGGCCAGAAAATGGAACGCTCTTCCCCCGAACCTCAGAGCGGAACCAAACCTCCTAAGATTTAGGAAGTCCCTGAAAACCCTCCTTTTCCCCTGATCCACTTGAAGTTTCCTTCGCCCCCCCCCCTTGGGAGTACGAGGTTTCAGCGCTGGGATACTCGAGGGTGACTACGCGCTCTATAAAAACCTAAAATAAAAATAAATAAATGTATGGGCTCTAGTGAGGAGTCTGTCTTGTGTTTCAAGTCCAATCTTATTCCTTGTTCTTTAGTCCTTAATCCAGCCTCAATCTGTCTCAGGCTGGTGAAAGCTGGTGGAGGTTGGTAGAGGTTAGTGGAGTTCTATTGGAGGTCTGCTGGAGGTCTGCAGGGGTGGAAGGCAACTTCACCAGAACTGCAACTGTGTCCTGCAGTGGTCAGTTTATTAGTTCGCTAGTTATGCTGCCAGCAACACTACCAACTTACGTGCCATGTCTTTATGTGTCTTTTTCTTTGGACTCGAGGGGTTTCAATATGCAGAGGCTTCCCCCACAGTTCCCCCTCAGCCCGGTTATTGGTTTTTAGTAGTGCAAGTTTGCTGTAAATTCAGCTGAAGCAGTGAAGAAAAAATAAGTTTAAGGCAGTTGTGGCAGTTGAAACGGTTGCAGCCCCAACCCTCTGTCTGCATACAAGCTAGGCTGGGCTAGACATTGTTTTTTTTATCTCGCTGGGTGTTTGCTGGGTGTTGGGACGCACTCTGAAAGTGAGCCCCATGGCTACATGCTCACCACTGACGCATGCCACATGCTCACTGCTGCCATCAACTACCACCCGCTGCTTGCTTCTCACGACTGTAATGGAGCTGGGGGTAGAACTCCACCTTCACTCCCTGGAAACTCCCTGGAAACTGTATGGAACTGCTGCGGGCCTCTGCAATATGCTGCGATGCTGTAAACCCCCTGTAAAACTGCCCACCAACTGGTTCGCGGGCTATGAGACTGTGAGGCTGCCGTCGGGTGCTCCAACTGGTTGAGTGCTCCGAGCAGCTATTAATCCAAATGCCGAGCCGAGCCGCAGGGCCCTCCGAAAGCCTTGCCTCTACTCTCCGCGTTTCCTCTCCGAATGGTGGCGGCGGCAGCGGCAGCAGTCAAGCGCAAAACCAGGACTGGAACAACCTGTAAACGCCACAACCAGAAGCCTGCTGTTGTGTTGTGCCACCAAAATGTCTTTTGTGAGGCTCACCTATCCTCCACCTGGCCTTGGTGTCCTCGTGTCTGTAAGCTCCATGATACTCCCCCCGAGTTCAGGGTTGGTAGTTAACGGATGCAGGATGCAAATGCATGGTGCATGCTCACCCTTGCCGGGGCCAGCACAAAATCGAGCGTTACCGCACTTGGTGCCCCGGCACCCGGCTGTCCCTCGGCTCGTCAGAACTTAGAGGACCCCCTCCCGCTTGAAAAACTTGGAAAGCAGACGGGGACCAGCTCAGAACAGCTCAGAACTCAAAAACACGAGCTGGCGGTATTGGCGGTATCGGCGTCTTCCTCTCACTTGTCCGACCGCTCGCAGCAGCAGCCAGCCAGCCGTGGCTCACACTCATGCTCAAGGTCGGCACAAAACTGTGAACTGTGAAGAGCCAGGCTCTGAGTATTGCTTTAAGTATTTTCTAAAGCAGCCCTCACCCTGCCAAGGAGCAGATGGTCACTTCTGGGTCTTTTAAAATTTGCGGCGGTCCTCTTGTCCAAGGCCTGGTCGGATAGTATTGTGAAGCGTTATCGCTCGGCCTAGCAACAATGGTATCAAAGGTGTATATGACAGGGTTGCGATCCTGTGGGGGCAGATATAGTGTACATTTTTAATTTTTGGGCGGATGTAGCCCAACAGGGTTTTTGGCCTACCCGTCAGTTAACACCTTTCGGTCAGGGATCTCAGCAGGACAATCCCCAATGGAAGGCAAGCCAGTGGGTGAACATCCCTTCATATGCAGACTCTTGAGGGGACTCTGTTTGTCGCTTCCTCCTGTACCCCAATACTCGGAGTTGTGGGATGTTAACAGAGTACTTAATTTATTTCTGTCCTGGCAACCTAATGAGTATTTATTCTGTAAGGAGCTATCTGCGAAGTTAGCGATGCTCCTTTGTTTGATTTCATGCCACAGAAATTCCATGCCACAGAGTGCGACCCCTTGACATCATGGGCAGAGATTTTTTCTCCTTCAGGTGTGTTGTTTACTTTCAGATGCAGGACCAAGAGTCACACTCCTGTCATTGAGTACCCGGCGTTTCCCGACCATCCCAAGCTTTGTATAGTGCAGTGATTGAAAGCTTATGAGGAAATGATTTTGGAGCTCAGACCTCGGGGGGAGAGACAACTATTAATTGCTCTCCTGAAGCCACACAAGGCGGTTTCATCTCCCACAATTGCACATTGATTGCGGTGGGTCATGCAGGAAGCAGGCATTAGCCTACGACAGTTTAGAGCTCATTTCGCACAAGGTGAGATGGCCTCCAAGGCATTCTCGCTGAGAGCAAGGCTAGAGGACATTAAGAATGCAGTGGATTGGTTCTCGGATTCAACATTTAAATGGTTTTAATTTAAGCCTATTATCGATATGGCGCATTTGGTGGTAAGTAAGCTTTGAACTAGCATAATACGAAGCCTCCTGTCCTGACATGGAATTAAAATTTCCTAGCTAACGTAACAGAAAGTTTCAATTCTATTAAGGACTCGGAGGCGAGTATTATCCCACCCAGAGATCTCTGTGAGATATACCGCCCATTGGAAGTAAGTACATACTTTATGGTTTTATTCTCAGAAGTGTACTGGTGTCTTGGTTTATCATGTAATCCTGTTACAGCTTAATGTTTATGGGTTCAGTTGCTTTCAACATGTTTGGACTCCGTTTCAGAATTCTCTTTTAATGCCCGTGCTTGCAAGTTTGCTTTTACCTCTGTGTATTCCAGTCCTGATATTGTCCTTTGGTTCTAGAAACGGATATCAAGAAACAGGACAACTAGGAAAGGATTGATGGCGTACTCACACAAAGAAAGAGGATGAGCAAGGGGATGAAGACAGACTAGGCAATGGATCCAGTGAAGGCATTGGCTATTTGGACTTGGGGAAATGGTGTCCCTCTTATGTTTTGTTGACCACTCTTTCCCGAGGGTGTTTGGGAAATGTGGTCTGAGTTGCAAGTTTTAAAATGGCTGCTGTGAATAAAGCATAGAAAGATAAAGCATATTCCTCGCCTCCAAGTGCTTAATAGAATTGAAACTTTCTGTTAATTTTGCTAGGAAATTAGTCATTCTAGGTGACAGCCCACTGTGTCCCATCATGATGAGACCAATTTGCCCCATTCAATCAGCAAATGGGGACCAACTTTCAGCAAAGCGGGAACAAAATTTCCATTTGCCTATGGCTCCAAACAGTACTACATACCTAATAGGTTTGCGTTAAAATATCTACAGAAACAGCAGAAAGAACAGCATTGTGAAGATATCTATGACATTGGATTCCCAAAGCAGAAGCCTGATAACTATTCTAGTTAAGTGATGTACTAAAATGGAACAAACTCTGACACTGATGCTCCAATATTGTGACCCGGCCAACTTCTGTTAACTCCAAGGTGAGAGTATTTGAAAAACAACTTCCACCTACATAAAATACATATGTGTTTTTAGATGATCAGGATATGGCTGCCACAGCGTGTCTTGTACTGGATACAGGGTCACATGTATTAGGAAGCCCTATCTTAATACATTGCCAGGTCTCATGTAAAAATAGACCTGCAAGCAATGTGTATTCTATGTGGCACAGCATGATAGCAGCATAGGGTCAGGAAAGGACAGCTCTATGAAAATAGACGACAAAGAAACTGTATGTCTAGCCAGAGGTCATTTGACACTTTACCGTCGAAAGGCGCAGGCTGAATCTATTAGCCCTTAGCGGCTAACTCACCCCATGCTCTTTACGAACTATTCCATAGGGTGTTAGGATCACTGCTAGAATGAAACTCTAACATAATTGTCTCTTTTGCTTTTCTTTCTACAATAATCATTTATTTTTGTTGTATCAAGTAAAACAAATAAGGAACTAAATGTTATTTTGAGGCACAGGATGGTTAATGATGACTGTGTCTCATGCCCTCTGTTGACAGATAGAACGGACACGAACACGAAGCATCTATGCATGCTGGTCTCTAAGGGGCAGATTTACAAGCTCTTTGTGCCTCTTTTACGCCGCTGATGCGTCAATTTTGTGATGCAGCGGCGGCGCAAAAGATGCACCATGGCGCGGGGTATTTACAATGTGACGCATCTGGGAAATGCGTCACATTGTGAACCCTGCGCCATAAGGAGGCGTTCCGGCGCAGGCGGGGGTGTTCCTGCACAGGAACGCCTCCTAAAAGTGGCTGAGTGAAATCTACAAGATTTTACTCAGTCACTTTTAGGCCAATGCTGCGTCAAAACCCTGCGCCTGCTTGAAGCAGGCGTAAGGCTTGACGCAGCATTGGACAGATAGGCCCCCCAGAGCATTGTTGGAGCTGCGTCGCGCTTGCGATTCAACTCCAGCAATGCGTCGCCTTTACGGCACAGATGCGTGACGCATCTGTGCCATTTTTGCCCCAACAATGCGGCGCACCATGGGAGGCGGAGCTGCAGCGCACAATAACTGGCGCATCCCTGTAGATGCGCCAGTTATTGTAAATCTGCCCCTAAATATTCTGACAGGCAGTGTTTGACTCGCCTAGAGTACACAATGGACTTGCCACAGAGGGCGGTTTGGAAGGACCGGTGTCTGGACAGTTTATTTGGGTCCCGTGGACAGTGACTGGGCTAAAAAACAAAACACAGCCCACACACTGGCACTTTAAAGGAAGGCTGCCTGGCAGCGCAGAGTGCCAGAAGGGTTAGTTCATCACGTTGTCAGAAGCAACTGGAAAAATGCTAATGGTCCCTCATCATCCATAGCACTTATAACAATTTGTTGGTTTTCCTAAAGTGGCGTGCCTCATTTACTATTAAAAAAAATCCTAATTGGACTTTTAATGTGTGGAAATGACTAGCTGTGGGGTCTTTTCTTTAAGTCCCGGGAGAGTAGGTGATTACTTGGACCTCTGAGCAGTGGGACCTGAATTTTATTATAGGGATCACACTGCCTCAGATACTTTTGTACTCCAATGTATTTCATGTTTTATGTACCACTGCTCTACCCATAGAAAGAGGGGAAATTAGTTGTACGGACACTTTTTCCCATGTTAAAAGTGACGCACCGGCGGCGCAAGGCCTTCATAAATAAGGCCCAGAATCTCTTTACGATCCCAGGGAGAAGGAAATGTATAAATGAAATAGGGCTGTGACTTGACAGCTAAATTCTTCAGAAAGAGAGCTGTACAGTGTCCATTAGGAGTGCTGCCAATACTATCCATAACACCTCCCTCAGCTCCAACTCCTCCAGGTTAGTTTGGACAGAGATAGATTTATATATGGAAAACATCAAGCCATCGTAGCTGATGTTCTTAGCAAGCAATACTTCTCACATGCAACTTGCATTTAACACCTGGGGCATGGCTTATGGCATCAGCATGCTTCTTGGGAAAAAGATTGCCCAGTACAGAAGAACAATGACTCCAGTGCCCTCTTCAAACAGTGACAGCAAGATAGAAACGTTACCTGCCCAATCATTCCTTTAGTACATATAATTACATGAACAAATAATCCTGATCAGATTCATGTCAATACGTTTGTTGCTTCCTGGCCTGCAAGAAGAAACCCCTGTCAGCATCAACAACTGTCCAACTGTGTCTTAATAGGACTGAGCTTCTGAAAAGGAATACAGTTTCTAATGGTAGGTCTGTACGTCCCAACACACTACGTAGATTTGCCAACCCCACCTTTGTTCCTGTCTTTTTTGCTTTTCTGGCCCCCCTGATCACGAGGGACTTGACAAACGTCAAATTGGTTCTTCTCTGGAAGACCCCTCTGTTGAGGACACAGATAGTGAGACTCTCCACTGGTCCGTCTGCCCTCCAGTCTCAAGGACGTAGGGGTAACCTCCCAAACCCTCTTTGGGACACGCCCTGACTCCATTTAAAAAAAAAAATGTTTTTATAAAAAAATTTACAACAGTTTTCCCCCCACCCCCACAGGACATTTTAACTCACTTTCAAATCAGGAACAAACATTATAATTCATTACACTCCATTACTGCTTTAAATCAAACTAGCAACTTAAAAAAAATTATCTAAAAGAGAAGAGGTTATAAAGCTCAAAATAAAGGAGAGAAAACCGACAGAAAAAGATGGAGAGAACAAAACAACAAAAAAATAATTAAGATATTTTAAAATGTTTCTTGAACTCATCCCTAAAAGCCCTTGGAGGTCTGGAAATTGTCGCATACCTTCAGGCCCTACCAGATCTCCCACCTTCCTTACCCCCAATCTTTCCCACTCCCCAAAGTCGCATCCGCAAAAATTTCCTGTGGTAATGTAGGATTTTTAATCAGTCTGGTGTGTGCATTAAATCTACCCAGACCGAAGCTCTTCTTAAAAGCCTTCCAGATCCTCTAAGCTGCATCAATAGTTTTAAATCTTGTTTTTTTGAAGTAACTCGGCTCTGTATACTTCAAAAAAATATTCTCCATATCCCCACCTAAGACCAGCCCATAGATTTCTGTGGACCCCATATGTACTTCTGCTTTCATCACTGCCCCTCCCAAAGGCCGGTCAGCTGGTGTACAGCTGCTGCCCAATAATACAATTTCATATCTGGCATAGCCCCCCCCCCCGTCCCTTGGCAATGCCATATATCTTAACGCTCTTCTGGTTTTCCCTTGGGACCATATAAAACGGTTAAACATTTGTCCTAATATAGTAAACCAAGAATTGTTAAAAAATAAAGGGATTGATCTAAATAAATATAAGAACTTAGGTAGGATATTCATTTTCACATAGTTTACCCGGCCTACTATAGACATGTGTATGAATGAATGAATGAAAAAGCTTTATTCGATTTTAAAATACATAAAATCATAAAAGCAACAGATTCAGTTTTGCACATACAGTAATTCATGTAAATACATGAAGAATGTTTAAAAAGAACTATTACATTTAGAAAATATTTAAGCTTTTCCTTTTTTTAGAACACTTTTTAAAAAACCTGTCATTACGGCCGCAGTGTATACATCATTGAGAGATAAAAGAAACAGTAGGGCCGGCCTGCATTGTCTCCATGTTCCATACTTTTTTAGAAGTGGTTTAATCCACCTCAACCTTTCATCAACATAAAATTTACAAAAACAGATAACGTGCAATGTAGATTGAACTGACATATTGTCACACGGACAACTACATAACATCCTGTCCCAGTTGTTCATATTTGGGAAAGTTACTAAACGAAAAAAGACGTTAAACCTAAATCTTGTCAATAAATATAAGTCAAAACCATTTAAGCACCTGTTTAAATAAGGTTGGATAGAGTATGTCACTAGCGTTACTTTGTGATGAGTCGCAGATTTCTTAACCAATTCTACTCCTGCCCTTAGGGTTTCCAAATGATTCTAGCAAAGCGACTTCAATTCCTTCCTGGAGATATTACACTGTGATTCAGGTGTATGATAAAACTCAGGTCTCCCTAGATCATTAGCGAACTTATGTATATAGGTCAACCAGGGGATTCTAGACCCCGATCTAGGCTCATACAGTCAGTAACAATGTCTCTGTTCAGGCTAAGATCAGGTGAGGTCCATACACGGTGCCACAGCAATAGCGGTTGCATGCTAATAAGGTCACTTATATACCGAATGCCCAACTCTGCATGACAGTTAAAATTAGGTGTGCTTTGGGGAACAGCCAGAATAAATTTTAAAAATGCATTTTCTATCTTCTGCATGGGTGTAGAGTCGGATATTCCCCAGGCTCCCACCCCATAAACAGCTGTGCTAATACACTTAGGTTGATAAATTTTCAGCAATATGTCTGCGGGTCTTTTCCCCATTTTTTTTGAGAATATCATCAAGGCAGATGTTGCTCGTTTAAACATCAGAGACCTGGATCTAATTGCAGGCCCCCAACTACCCGTCTCTTCTAATACAATACCCAGGTAGGAGAAAGTTTTGGTAGGGGCGATCTTCTCTTTCCCTGCTAGCAGACAACACTCTCCATTCCTACGTCTACCACAGGTCATTACAAATGTCTTTTTTACATTTAGTTTCAACCCCCCCATGTCCATAAAGTTCATATATGTATTTAAGGCCATTTGTAGCCCTCTTTGAGTTCTGGCCATGACCACAGCGTCATCGGCATACTGGAGTGAAACAATTTGATTATGTTTGACCTGGGGGGAATCGCGCACCTCGGCCTTCAAATCTTTCTCTAAATCATTGGTGTATAAGTTAAAAAGAAAAGGGGCGAGAACACATCCTTCCCTGACACCTCGCTGGACATAGAACGGCTTAGTGCATAGACATGTGTATATTATTCACCCTTTCAAGGTCACTCTTTGCTTTATTTATTATTGGACTGATGTTTATGTCTACTAGCCTATCTAAGTCTGCTGTGATCGTTACCCCAAGTATGCCCCTTGTGACACCACCCGTGAATATGTGCAAACTATCTGTGAATTCAATATAATTTGAGTTTTTGCTTTATTAAGAGCATACCCTGCAACTTGGCCGAATAGATCTGTCTCCCTCCCTATGGCCTCAATTGCCTCAGTTGGTAAAGGTGTAATAACTGCCACGTCATCGGCGTATGCAAGGACTTTACAGGGACCCACGTTTGTTACCATTGGTTGTATCCGACTATTTTTCTCCAGTTTATATATCAGAGGATCTATTTACATAGCAAACAATAAGGGCGAGCACGGGCAGCCCTGCCTTGTGCCTCGCGAAATTTCAATGGGGCTGGAGCGTCCCGTGTTCATCCTTATGCATGCCGTGGGAACCCTGTAGAGCGACTGGACTGATCTCACAAAATTTTCCCCTCAGCCAGCTTTCCTCAGGATCGCCCACAAGAACTCCCAGGACACCCAATCGAAGGCCTTCTCGGCGTCAAGCAAAAGTACTGCCATCGGTCCCCCTTCACTCCCCCGTGTGACCCTCTGTGCATCGACTAAAGTGATTACCTTCCTTATGTGTTGTGTGGTGCCCCTATGCGGAATAAATCTGTGCTGATTCTTACTCACCAACCCTGCTATTACCCTGGATAATCTAGTCGCTAATGCTTTTGAAAAAATTTTCACATCAGAATTTATTAAAGTTATCGGACGATATGAGCCTGGTTCTGCTGGTGGTTTCCCCTTTTTAAGAATTGCTATTATATCTGCACCCGCCCAGCTGAGTGGTATTGAGGTTCCTTTCTCAGCCTCAGAGACTGTATTTATAAAATCCACTTTCAGTGTTTTAAAAAAAGTTTTATAAAACTCCCCTGGAATCAGGTCCGGCCCGGCAGCCTTGCCTGTCGGCAAGCTCGTCATGGCCTCCAGAATTTCCTCTTCCTCTAGGGGTGCCTCCAGCATATCCCTGTCCTCCTCAGTTATTACCTTACTCGGGATATCCCATAGATATCTTCCTATCCCATTCGATGTCCCCTCCTGCTCTTCCTTATAAAGTTTATAATAGAACTGTCTAAAAACTTCCCTAATTTCTTTCTCTCCTGACACCAGGTTACCTCCACCATCCTTAACTTCTTTTATTTCTCCCTTAACTACTCTTTGTCTAGTTCTTACTGCCAAAGTGTGACCAACCCTTTCACTGTATTCGTAACAGTTCTCGCTTTGCGTGGAAAAGCTCCTTGATGCCTTTATAGCTAATCTTTCTTCAGCCGCTGATTTAGCCAGCATAACCCCTAGAACTTGCTGCTCAGTGTTTCGCCCTGCTATAGAGGCCTGCGCCAGTTTCTGCTCTGCCTCTATCACTACTCTGTTTAATTTTTCTGACAGGTCCCTCTTTTGTTTGGGGGGGGCCAAGCTGAAGCTAAGAGTCTCGCCACAAACCCCCGCCTTAAAGGCTTCCCATGCATTTCCAACCGTGGTACTGCCCCTGTTAATGTCCCAGAACCACTTTATCCATATGTGCATGTGACTGACGTAATTTGGGTCTGACAGTTATGTTATGTTATGTTAAAATGGTGCTTCTATAGCGCACGGCTACTCCGAGGAGTGTCCTGGCGCTGTTGGAGCCTCACAAGTCGAGAAGAAGAGCAGAAGAAAAACCAGGCAGTATAGGTCCTGAGAAAAAGACCAGGGATGGAAGAGACTTATTGCTGAAACAACCAGGTTTTCAAGTCCTTCCTGAATGTCAGGAGATTGGAACAGGACCTGAGGAACAGGAGCTCCCTTTCAAACGTCCATGCCCTTCCCCGCCCCTGAGCCCCTCTCCTTTAATTAGCAAAATCAATGGGTTGTGGTCCGAAACTATACGTGGTAGTCTGACTATATACAAGTTGGGAATAAGTGAACCGGATGTAAAATAATAATCTAATCTAACGCATATCTTATGTGGTGCCGAATAATATGTAAAACCTGGATCCCTAGGTTTTAAAATCCCCCATGCATCAACCAATGAGTTGTTAACGGCCATGCTCTGAATTGCCCTACAGACCCTTTTTTTCCTACCTACATATTGTCTGTTTGTATCCATTCCAAACCCAGCTGCTCCATTTATATTGAAATCTCCTGCTAATATTATTTTTGGTGCCCATGTTGCCAGTTCTATATCAAGGAAGTTAAATATTTCTGGGTCGTCCTCCGTCGAGCCATATATTGAGCCTAATGTAACCCATTTCTCCCCTATCCTGCATTCTGTCAGGTCCCACCTACCCCATTGATCCTCTAATTTTTTCCTTATCTGAATGTCGGTTCGTTTGGTTAAGATGGCCACCCCCCTGTTCTTTGCCCCCTGTCTCGAGTAGGCTAACAGTCGAAGCCCTAGTAGTTCCAATAGGAAGGGTTTATTTCCCTCTACGTTAGTCTCCTGTAAGCATACATAATCCGCCCGTGTTTCCTTAAGCAATTGTGCAACCTTCTTTCTTTTAACCTTATCATTCAGTCCACACATGTTAAGTGATAGTATCTTAATGTTGGAGCTCATTTAGGCAGGTAAATTACACCTGGTGACCAATCATTCTTTCCGCCGCCAAACAAAACATCTTTTATTGATATTAACATGTCTCAACCACTGTTCCTGATCAATCCTGTGATTACCCCCCCACCTATGTCCTGTGCCCCCACCCCATCCCCTCCCCTTCACCCCCCCTACCCCCTTACAGGCAAATAGGTCAGTCCTGACCTATGTGTGGCTGCTTCTTAGCCCCTGGAATGTCGCACCCCTCTCTCTCCCTAATAAATCCCTGTTACATTCTGTGCTATACAGTTCTATCTTTAAACAAAACAAAAAAATTGTTAAACCAAAAAAGAAGAAGAACCCCACTAATAAACACCAAATTTGTCTAACTTAAGTCCAGCTTATGTCCTACTTATATCCATATCACACTATTCATTATCCAACACGCAGCTGCATCTGATCATGGATCTTGATGGAGAAATGTGGCTCACTGGTTAGAAGCGGCAGACCCTGAAGCAGAAGTTGGCCCGGGACCAGGGTTCAATTCCCGACGCGGCAGGGTCTTGGGTCAATGTCTGCGGACTCGATAATTCTTGCCTAGGTGCCTACGCTAACCATGGGTCGCACTCTGCAACACTGGGCAATAGCTTGCTTTATCTCCATAACGGCCCCAGCAGCGCCAGGGATGCCTGGCTTCACCTTGGGGGTGCCCTCTCACAGGGAAAGCCAGGACTTGTTCCCCAGCGGTATACAGCGCCAGGACGCCACGTAACGAGGTAACAGTGCGCTTTACAAGTATACATACATTACATTTACATTACATTACATTACATTACATTACATCTTGGATATCCGGCCGGACACCTCCTAATCTCTTTCTTTCCCTCAACTCCTCCAAGAAAGCCTGCGCCTTGATCTCTGAAAAAAACATCCTAGTCTTCCCTTCAATTAGTATTTTAAGCCTAGCAGGGAATAGCAAGTATGCCTCGCAGCCTAATTTTTTAAAGGGGTTGATCGTCTGGCGTAACCTCCATCTCCTTTCCACGGTGACGTGGCAAAAGTCTGGGCGTGCAAAAATTGTTATTCCCTTATATGTACAGTGGTCCTGCGGCTTGGCCCTTTCCATGATATCCTGTCTGGCCAAAATATTCCCCATGAACACCAACATGGCTCTAGGCCTGTCCTTCTGTGATCCGCCGTATGTTTTCTTTTGAGTTAGAGGGAACCTGTGTGCTCTCTGCACCTCCACATCCCAGTTCCATTTCTCCATCTCTGGGAAGGCCCCCTTGAATAATGTAACTACGAAGGATCTTGGATCTAGTTCTTCTGCTCCCTCTGGAATACCCAGAAGTCTGATATTATTGCGCCTCTGTCTGTTTTCAAAATCTTCGATTTTCCAGTTCATATCCGCCGTCATCTTCTCCTGAGTCTCCCTGAACTCCTGCCACCTTGACACCTCATCTTCTAATTTCCCGGTTCTCTCCTCCACCTCATTGAACTTACCTGCCATTTCCGTATATAACTTATTCATTTTACTAAGCGAATTTTGGATTTTCTTATTCACTTGTTTTGATTTTTACACTCTGCCCTTGCTTCTCCTTGCAACTGTTTCAAGGTAGAGTAAAGAAAGTGCATTGTGAGAGCATTGTTATGCGCCCCCTACGATTTTCTCTGCCGACCCCCTGATTCCTGCTGTCCCAGGCTCTCCTCTTGGTACAGGCTGGAGGTAGCCAAGTAGTCCCATACCAGTTTCTTTGTAGCTTCTATTTGCTTTGGACTAACCGGATCCTGTCACCTATATCTACGATGACCTCTCTGCTGCTTCGGCTGTTGCTTTCTTTTTTGAGTTATAGAGACCCGCTGTGATGATCCCCCTGACTCAGACGCTGAACAAGATTTCTCTACGTCTGACTCATTGTCTGTGGAGTAACTATCTGCAGAGTTCACCTCCACCTCCGTCTCCCCGCTCTCAGTCTCCAAGCCATCTGAAGTACCTGTCTCATCATTTACTGAGTAGAAACAGTCTTCATTGGGGGTCTTCGGTACAGGCTGGCTAGCCTCTGCATCTGCATCTATGTGTACATCCTGGCCGTTTGAACCCTTCTGCAGAACTAGATTCTCCGTATTAGACTCCGTATTAGACTCCGTATCAGCAGAGTTTAAGACAATGTTCTCGCCATCTGCAGATATCTTTATAGTGCTGTCTACTTTATGACTATCAGATGAGCAGTTATGTACCTCTTGAGTCTCATCACTCGCAGTGCCGCTCACCTTGCGCCCGTTTCGTTAATTTCCTACGGCGTCTGAAGCATCCAAGCATTCTGCGTCTCTCCCCCCGTCCATCGGCTGCTCCGGTCTTGATTCCTCCGGTCTTGTCCTCGCCAGATCAGGCATCGGCCCATCACCGCACTCCCTGCTCGGTGCTTCCTGCGCACTAGCCTCCTGCATCTCCAGCACTGATGGGACAGACGCCGCCGTTTCCGCATGCAGCTCCGGGACGCCTCTGCCATGAACCACGCGGCTGGCGGCGTTCCCGGCGACACCCCCAGCGACTACTCCAGCGGCCGCTGCAAGAGCTTCCTTCATGGTGGGTTGCCTCATGCTTGCAGTTTTTGGAGGTTTCCCATCCATTTTGCCATCTGTAGTTTTTGGGGTCATATTCCCGAGTTTACCCCTCGCCGCTTTCCTTTCAGCTCTTATCTCCGCTCTTTGCGCGACGTCCTTATCTTTCCCCTTTTCTTTTGCCTTCTTGTTTTGAGGGGTTAAATCTGTTACATTCTCCTACTTTATTACTGTTCCTTTAATTCCTGTAGAATGTTAGTGACCACTGTGTGTACATAGGAATACTGGAGTCAGTTGCAGCTGAGCTCTTGTACTGGTGACATCTTAGGGTCCTATCTACAAATAAACCACCAACCTGCATCTGCTTCCTGTGATTATTACATGTAAAAGTGGCGACGAGCGAGGAAACAACCCATTTGACCCTTTGATGTTCTCATCATTTTAATTTTCTACAAGCAAAAAAAAAATGGAAACCAAAGAAATCTCTTTTCAACTAAGCAATCAATAACCAAAACCGATCTTCAAAACGATCTTCAAGAAAAACAGCCTCTTCAAAACGATTTCAAGAAAAACAGCCTCTCATGCAGTGAGTGTGTTCAATTTACTATTTTTGCTTTGTTATTTCCTGTTTCTCTGGAAGCGCTTATTATTTCTTGTCTGGGAAGCGCTTGTTAATGCCAAGAAACAGTGTCCCCAAGACTATTATTCTTTTTCTTCTAAGCGCTGCCAAATTGTGAAAAGCCTCGTTTCTTTGTTTATTCAAGTAGCGCACAACAAGGCATGTAACTTCACTTGGCATCTTTTAAAAAGAGAGAGCATCTGTTGGAACTCTCGAGCGCATCAGCACGCAACAACTCCCAGCTGATTCTGTACCAGCGTCATAAGCGTCATGCGCCAGGCGGAAGAACCACAGACAGCGTCAGGCACCACGTTGCGTAGCGGCCATTTTGTATCCCCGGTTGCATAGCAACGCGTTTTTGCCGATTTCCCCGTTCACAACAGCGTTAACCCAGCGTTTCATTCCAAAATAAAAACGCAAACAACCATCAACTCGTTATAAACAAAGCACCTGCCAAGCTTTCTCTATAAACGATATCTTTCATTTTCAACAACTATTTATTACCTTAACTTTGACTATTGCTGCAATATTGATGTGACACACTCACCTGCCCTTCCTCTTCGTTTCCTCTGCATTGTATTCTGGGAAATTGATAACAAAGCATTCTGGGACATTTAAAAAAAAAAAAAAAAAAACATACTTTATTCATTTTTACAACTAACAGTATTCAGCAGGAAAACAGTTTTCTTTTTCAGTATTCTTCTGGGAATCGACGCAGACAACGGTGACTACTTTTGTTAATTTCAATTTTGTCTCCATTCTTTCAAAATATTGACTTTAATTGTTATATTATCCTTGTGATGTTATTGTGTATATTATATTAATCTGTCTTTATTCGACATGGAGACTAATAATATTTTAGCCCCACCCAAATTCTTACAAGATCCTGGTGTACCTCCTATGAATTGGGAGGATTGGCGTGAATCCTTCGAAACTTATTTGAAGGCAATAGGAGGGGAGGTATTTCTTGCATCACGAAAATTAGCTTTACTCAAGCACAGTCTTGGCGTGGAAGGTAGAAAAGTACTGAAAACATTACCAATTGTATCTGCTATTAACTCAAAGGTATGTGCAGGCGGAGATGAAGATCTCAGTGAAGAGGAAATTGTG
Organism: Lissotriton vulgaris; assembly: GCF_964263255.1. Taxonomy (NCBI): domain Eukaryota; kingdom Metazoa; phylum Chordata; class Amphibia; order Caudata; family Salamandridae; genus Lissotriton; species Lissotriton vulgaris. The sequence continues at coordinate 1,272,879,214 of NC_141696.1, read as the reverse complement.
TTTGATTGTTCAAAACTTGAACCACTTTTGTCTGATGAATATCTAGATGCACTTAATGCACTAGAAGAAAATTTTGGTAAGAAAACTAGTATTGTTGTGGAAAGACATAAATTCTTTTCAAGAGCACAGATGGTTGGGGAAACTGTAGAACAATATGTTACTGCTTTAAGAAGGCTAGCTGTTACTTGCAAGTTTAAAGAGTTACATGAGGAAATCATAAGGGATCAGTTCATCAATAGAACTAACAATGTTAAAATCCAGGAAAAATTACTTGACTTGAAAGATCCATCTCTCCATAAAACTATTTCTATTGCCAGGAGAGTGGAAAATAATTCACGTTATGTCAAAGAGTTAAATAATACACATGGTACAGATCGAAAGTTAACTGACTGTAAAGATTCTAGTGAAGTATGTACCGTATCCGGTAAGCCAAAAACTTTTGATACTAGGCTTAATGTTAGACATGATAGTAGAGTTAGACCTCGCAATTTTTCTGGTGTCAACAAGAGCACTGTATCATATAACAAAGTGCCTTCTAATAAGACTATGATTCCTAACAATAAGCAATTCTGTTTTAGATGTGGGAATGCCAAACATACCACTGAAAATTCTTGGTGTCCAGCGTCAAATGTCACATGTTTCAAGTGTAACAAATCTGGCCATTTTTCTAAAATGTGCAGGTCAGGGAATCCCAATGCTTGGAAAAGCTCTGTAAATTTCATTGATGAATCCTTTTACTCTAATAGTGATAGTGACATTGAAGTTATGACCATTTGGAATGGTGATGAGGTTAATCATATCTCTGAAGAGATTCAACCACCTAAATGTGAAGTCACTATCAACAACCACAAACTATTTCTTTGGGCTGATTCTTGCTCGTTATATACCATCATTGATAAGACCATGTGGGAAATGTGTGGTAAACCCACCTTACTTCGTTCACAAAGATCCCCTGTGGGTTATCTATGTATTAGACTACCTGTGATTGGATGTTTTTCATCTGAAATCATTTTTAAAGATAGGAGCACTCTTGGAACTGTCTATGTAGTAGAGAAGGGAAGAGCCTTATTAGGCTGGAAAGAAGTATGGAATTTAGGATTGACCCTTGATCCAAACCATCCTGACCAAGTTTTACTTTCTCCTAATTGGCATAAAAACAATTCTGAAGAAGTTTTAGTAACTCAAGATGACAATGATGTGTTAGAATTGCATAAAAAGTTCCCTGATTTATTTAATCCCAAATTAGGATGTCTCAAAAAATTTGAACACAGAATTGTTCTTAAACCTGATTGTACTCCTATTGTTCATAAAGTACGTAATGTGCCGTTAGTGTTAAGATCTCAACTCAAAGTGGAGTTAGATCGCCTTTGCAACTTGAACATTATTGAACCAATCGAAGCATCTGATTGGCTTAGTCCAGTAGTTTTGGCACGCAAATCCAACGGAAAATTGCGCATGTGTGTAGATTTGAGAGATTTAAACAAAAATATTTGGGTAGATCGCTTTCCCTTACCCAAGATTAATGAAATGGTTGCTTCTGTTAAAGATGCAAAATTGTTCTCGTCTATTGATCTGTCAAATGCATATCATCAGATAAAGTTACACCCAGAATCCCGTCATTTGACTTCCTTTATCACTCCTGAGGGTGCATTTCAGTTTTTGAGAATGCCTTTTGGGCTATCTTCTGCTTCAGCCGTTTTTCAAAGAGTCATGTGCAAAGTCCTTGAAGGCATACCCAACATGTTAGTGTTTCAAGATGATGTACTTGTATGGGGTGCTGATAAGTGTGACCATGATATGATTCTTCATGATGTATTGGGTAAACTTCAAAAGGCTGGTTTGACTGTAGCTGCTGAGAAATGCAAATTTGCTACCAACGAAATAGAATATCTTGGGCACACTTTATCCGCAGATGGTGTTAAACCTAAAAAGAATTTATTAGATGCCATCAAGAACGCTCCGGCACCATCTGATAAAGACCAGCTCCGATCCTTTTTAGGTCTTGCCGAGTATTACTCGAAATTTGTACCAAATTTTGCTTCTAAGGTTTTCTGCTTAAGATTGTTGATGAAAAAAGATGCAAAGTTTTTGTGGTCCACCGAGTGTCAAGCTGTGTTTGATGATGTAAAAAAGGAAATCGCAAATGCTGTTGCTCTTAAACCTTATGATCCCAGCAAGAGGTCGATCATCGTGGTGGATGCAAGTGCATATGGGCTTGGAGCTGTCTTGATGCAAGGGAAAGACAAATTTGAGTGGGTAGTAGCTTTTGCCTCACGAACTTTGAAGGGTGCTGAATCATCTTACTCTGTCATCGAGAAAGAGGCTTTAGCATGCTTTTGGGGTGTTAATTACTTCAGGAACTATGTCTGGGGCACTAACTTTGAGTTGAGAACAGATCATAAACCCCTTGTTGACATCTTTTCCACTAAAGGTGCAGGGAAAGCCACGCCTAGAATTGCCAAGTGGATCTATAAGTTACAAGAATATGACTTCTCAATGGAATATGTACCTGGAATCAAAAATGTCAATGCTGACTGCTTATCTCGACTTCCCATCGGAGGTGAAGATGTTGTGGTTGATCAAGATGAAGACTGGTCAATTGCTTCTGTTGATGAAGCTTGCAGTGGTGCTATAAGTTTGGAGGTTTGGAGACAAGCTGTTCAGGATGATGTGATATTGAAGGAGGTAATTGCACGCTTAGCATCACCACACAATAATTTTTCTTGGAGTGATTCTGACTTATCCGAATATAAAACCGTTTGGCCTGAACTTTCTTATGACCTTGTGGTGGGTGTGGTTAGAAGAGCTGACAAGCTTGTCGTACCGTCTTCCTTACGAAATAGGCTACTGGATCTCATGCACGAAGGGCACTCAGGCATGTCTGGGATGAAAAGAAGATGCAGGTGTGATTTCTGGTGGCCAGGTATGGATAAAGATGTTGATAGATGTGTAAGGAACTGCGCTGCTTGCACGTGTAGTGATAAATCTCATGTTTCTCAGGAAACCACAATCTCTGCTGTTCCATTTCCGGAGGGGCCATGGCAGAAACTTGCTATAGACATTTGTGGCCCGTTCAGTGTTGGTAGTATTACTGGTAAATTTGCCATTGTATTGATGGATTACTATAGCAAATGGCCTGAAGTTGCATTTGTTAAAGAGGTTAAAGCTTCCAGCATTGTTAACTTTTGCGAGGAGGTTTTTCATAGGGAAGGTTTTCCTGAGAGCATCACTACTGATAATGGTCCGCAGTTCGTTGCTTCGGAGTTCCAAAGTTACTTGCATTCATGTGGAATTAAACACATTACTACTGCTGTTTATTGCCCAAGGGAGAACGGCATGGTAGAAAGGTTCAACCGTGTTTTAAAGGATTGTATACAATTAGCTGTTTCTGGGGGCAATGATTGCAAAGTTGCTGTCAAGAACTTGGTTTGGAGTTATAGGAATACTCCACATTCTGCTACCATGGTATCTCCATTTCATCTTTTAAAGGGGCGTTCTGCTGGTAACAAGGTGACTCCTGCTTGGATGCTCAAGATCTCTGCTGGTCGCAATTATAAAGAAAATCTCAACAGTAGGATGAGTTTTTACCAAAAGAAGTATGTGGACAGGCATAACGATAAAATTATGAAACGTGCAAGTGGTTTCCAAATTGGTGATTTGGTAAGGTCTTCTCGTTTTGGGTTATCCAAGGATGGTTCTTCCAGATGGTCTCGTCCCAAGAAGGTGTTGAGGGTTTTGGGCAATTGCGTTCTGCTGGATGATGGACAAAAGTGGAATATTTGTAATGTTGTTAAGTGCAATGATTTAGAACGTCATCTTTGGTTAGAAAGGGGGTCTGGTTCCGGTTCTGTTCCAAGTTCTATTCGTTCTCCGCACGTTCAACCCACGTCATCAGATCTTCCAAAGGTGGATGTTTCCAGTTCCAGAAGATTATCTGGACGAATCATTGTGAAACCTGTCAAGCTTAAAGATTATGTTATGTGACTCTGCTTATACTTAGAATGTGTCAATGCAATGTACATAGGTTTTTTTATTTTGTTTTTTTTATTTAAGAAGAAGGATGTGTTACATTCTCCTACTTTATTACTGTTCCTTTAATTCCTGTAGAATGTTAGTGACCACTGTGTGTACATAGGAATACTGGAGTCAGTTGCAGCTGAGCTCTTGTACTGGTGACATCTTAGGGTCCTATCTACAAATAAACCACCAACCTGCATCTGCTTCCTGTGATTATTACATGTAAAAAAATCGAATGTTGTACCTGCCGCAGTCATTTTGGCCGCCTGCATCCTCGTAACAGCGTGGGCATCGGGTGGCTTATTATTATCAGCTCCAGCCTCGGATCCCCCTTCATTATCTTTTGATGCATCTTTAATATCCGCAAACACCCTTTCTATGCAATGCAGTAAGTACTCGTGAGCAAGTGTACTTAATCCAGCCTAATCTCGTCATCCTCCAGATACACTGCCATCTTCCTCATGTCCGTCGGGAGAGTGAGTTAGAAGCGTCCTACTCTCAAGACCAGTCCGCGGCCATCTTGCCTCTCGTCTGTTTATATGGGGGACACGCCCTGACTCCTGGTGAAACTTTTGGCCCTCATTTTGATGTTGGGCACTTGATTTCAATACTAGAGGTCGGAGCGATTATGTCGTAGGGGAAGACTGTCTCCTCTGACAGGCTCAAGGAGCCCAACGAGGCAGCGTTTGGACACTAATCCCTACAATGGAGGGGGTGCCTGTTGCAGGCACTGACATAGGGATTAGGATATCCCTTTCAGACTGCCTGTTGATGGCGGTCCACCGTCCTGAATAGGTAGACCAAAAGGAATTTTAGGGTCCCCAGCAGGGCTCCCGTCCCTTGTGTGCCACTGCTTAGTGGCCGGGGGCGCATGTAGTGCCCCCCACACATCCATGCACCGTGTGCCAGGCACCACATGGTACCTGGCTACCGGTGCATGGATGTGCACAAAATGCATTTTTCTAGTGTGGACGGTGCTGCGGCCCTTTTCCTGGGCCGCAGCACAGGCTGCACTAGAAAAAAGCATTTTACGACCTTCTGCACGGTTGTCGTATCATTACAGGGTGGGCTGGCCCGCCGACACTTTGTCGGGCGGTCACCTGCCTGAGGCGATGGTGGCATCGTCATCAGGCATACCAGGTGACCAGGTATTAAATGTACCCAGGAGATATTCCAGCTGGTCCCCACACCTGAAGTTAGTTGCTAGGCGTGTGGCCAATGAGGAGCACTTCACGTGTAATTTAGTGGGTGTATTTGAGATTGAAACAAATATTATGTGCATATGTTTTTGTAATATTAATCACAATTATTATAAGGCATTTGGACTGTAAATGCTTCCCAAATACTAGGGGTGCCCTCCTATTTCTGCCAGAAAATTCATAGCTGCCCCTCTGCTTTAGCTGAAGATGACAAAGTCAGCAGGTGGTGGAATAAAATACTTGCCCCTCTGAGGTCGGTGACGCCACTTCTGCTACACTTCAGACTCGTTACAAGAGGCCAATTGAGCCTGCCGCTTTGTGAAAATCTTTGTGAATTGTGGGAAGCTAAGGCTTGCCCTTGATGAATTAAATTAGATTTCTCTGAAGCAGTGGGAGTGAAAGCTCCCAGCGCTGCCATGCCCATTATCAATCATTGCTCTCACAAAGAATGCATAACGATGTTCAGGAGAGTTTCCTGAAAGGGTGAAATGGCGCGTGGCATCTGAGCGATGCACTAGACTGGCGAACGTGTGGTAATGAAGAGCGCGGTGCAGCCTGGCCTACGAAATGACATCCAAGGAAATCATTTAAAACAACATTGGGCTTATAGAGACTTCTTTTGTTCATCAGAATCCTGGAACAGGAAAGTAAATGGAAAAGAAGACACCGGTGTTTGAGATAGTTTCAAATGTATTTTTCAGCTTCAGCTGAATGGTGCATACAATAGTAAGCGATGTGAATACTGCAGACAGCCTTGGAGACAATAGTACTTAGTGTATTTTGCTTATGTCCCTTTGGTGGCCATTTCCGAGTGCCAGGACATCTCCTACTGCCAATTTGGTGAACAGGACACATCTCTCAGCCTTTAGAGTCTTCAAGGAGGGTGAGATTGGGTAGTTTAGGAGGATGAGCTCAGTAAAAGCAAAGGACAGTGAACACATTTTGGTGAGTGAGAAAGATTTTCATGGCATATCATCTTGCTGAAGTCCTGAGGAGGAGTTTTGCTTGTTGTAAGTTAAGGTAACTCCACAGTGTGCGTTACCTTCAAGATAGAGTGAATTGAGAGGTGTGGCCAGGAGTCATTGTCAGGTGGACTCCAGACAGCTCACAGGGGCCAGCTACAATCAGAAACTTTGCAGATGAGAACATATCTCAATAAACCTTTTAAGTCTGCTGTTTGCTAAGCTCCTTTGCTGTCACATACATAAAGAATTACGTGCATGTAGACTTGTGGTAGCAACACCGTACCCCAGAATTTGGACACCCCTCAATTCCATGAGGCAATGTGTACCCGCAGTAAGGCACCTCCACACATCAATTAGCAGACTTCGCTAATGGTACCCACTCAATTACTGAGTTCCAAAATCGGTTAAACATTAAATCATTTTATTGCAAAAAATTAAAATAAGTGGTACAGAGTCAATGTCATGATGGCTTCCAAATGCAAAGTTATACAGTGTATGTAAAAATCAGGAATAGTCTATGTCCCAAATGAGAGGCAAAATCACACAAAAAATTGGACAGCATCCCTAGTTAAACAGAAAAGACTTATAAAATCTGGCTCACCCCCAGAATCAAGGGGTTCTTATACACAATACTTTCTTAGGAGATGAAAAAAACTGCAAAATCATCATGGTGTGACCAAAAGTATCAGTTCTTTAGCAAATCAAAACACAAGAATAATACATGTCATTAACTTAAAATAAATCCAATCTTTGGGGTCGATTATGATTGCAGTGAATCCGCATCCTCCGGGCTGGTGGAAGCCACCACCGGCCGGGAGGATGCGGATTCACCGCCGCGGACCCTGAAAACACCCCCGTTAGATCATGATGGCGGTGGAATCAGTGGTGGACGTCAGGTCTGTTCGCCGCTGATCCGCGGGGTGTTGACCGCAATTTGGTGGCCGTGTCTGCAAGACACCGCCAGCCAAATTACCATGTGTGGGCAAACATGCTTTTCCGCGGCGGATTTTCTGCAGTGGAAAAGCATGTGGAGATTTGTTTCTAGGGGGTTCTTGCGGGCCCCCAAGGTGTCGGGGTGGGAGGTGCACTGCCACTTTGTGCATGTAAATGGAAAGCATGGATTTTGAACGTTGCAGCGGATGCTGCTTCAAGCTGCACCTGCCGCAAGGTTAAAGATACGGAATGTGACCGCCAGGGTGGCGGTCACATCCTAATTGCTATGGAGGGACCGCCGCTGCCCCTGGGGACGGTCCCCCCACCTCGGGGGTGGCGGACGGACGCAGGTCCGTCCGCCATCCTAATCGGCCTCTTAATTCTTACAAAATGAACACCCTCTTTGCTAATGTTATTCGTAGATGTTCAAATAAATATGAAACATTAAACAATAAGACTTTCCTGCAGTGCATGGACCCAATGAAAAACAAATGAGATAGATACTTGTTGCAATTTTACATCTGCACTATACATAGCAAATTTATCCTGAGTAAACCTAGAGGGCAGAGGATGTAGCGATATGGCCTGAGCTGTCAATTTTGGAACTGGGGAACCATGGTCACGCCTTGGTGTGGGTTCAGCATTCTGTGATTCTGAGCAATTTCCTAATATCCCCATGCCTTAAAAAACAAGCATTGGCAAAGCAAAGAGGTCTGGCCTATGCGAGCGCTACTGTCTTTGCCAATGTGTTTTAGCCATGTTGTAAACAAGTGCGGCTGCTGAACAGCATGGCTAAAGGTTAGTTGAGTAGAGGACAGTGGCATAGACTAATAGAGTGGCGATGAGTGGCATAGAGAGGAGTGAAGTGGCGCAGAGTGGCGTGGAATGGTGGATCGTTTCTTGGTATGTCGCAGAGTGGAATGACACAGAGTGGAGTATTGTGTCGTGGAGTGGGGTAGAGTGTCGTGGAGCTGAGTAGAGTGTCATAGAGTGGAGTAAAGTATTGTGGAGTGGCACAAAGTGGCATAGACTGGAATGTTGTAGAGTGGAGTAGGGTGGCGTACAGTGTAGAGGAGTGCAGTATGCCGAGGAGTACATGCAATATGACAGTTCCAGAAACATGCCATGGCTATGTCAGCCATAGTCATTGGTACCTCAAAAATTCTCTCTTGTATAAAAGGGTCGTCATTTTGCCATTGACACTCCCTATACAACGAGTACAAGATCTCTCATGACAGGAATTACCTTAAATATCAGTTCCAGCATTTTGCTATGAATCCACCCTATTAAGCTAAGAATTAAATGAATCATGTCAGGGCCTTCTGCGCCAGGTGTGGTGGCACGTGTTCTGTGTCCCTGCTGCTGGGTATGGCTGTGCTAACAACTTTCTCAATTAGGCAGTTTAAGGCCCCACAACTAATGATGCCAGGGCCTGCAGTTTGCTATAGTTAACACCTCCCATTCATATGACATTAGTGTTTTTGTTCATGAGGCCAGACTAACCTGCAGTATGTCAGACCAGCAGCACACTTGCAAGCATAACACACATACACTCACACACAAACACATACACACACATTCTCTCACACAGTTTCACGCTCTTGCACTCTTTTGTACATTTTTACTCTGTCTCACACACAAGCATACACACAAACACATGCACACACATCTCCACTCACACTTCCATTAGCCAATCTTTTCCAAATGTGTTAGAAAAGCTTGCCTTGCTGGTTCTGGCATTCCTGTCATGCCTTTTAGTGAAGTTAATAAAAACATTCTCTATACACTATTCAAAAATAATAAAATATTGCCTTGTCAATGTTTGTGACAAGCTTGATGTGTATGCAAAGTGCACTTTCTTAATAAAGCTGTACAGAGCTTATATTTGGTTTCACATATAGCTCAAGCAGTATTGGAAATTAACAAACCCAGTGTCTCTAACATTTAATATCATATCATCCATTTGATCTTATGAAATGCTTAACTTATTCAGCAACCATGGATTTTATCAGGGTAGCAATTTGCATTTTGGGATTTCCAGACCCCATGTGCAATGTAAACAAGCATTTGCAATGCAATCGGTCTCGCCTTTGGGACCTTATGTGTGTTCAACTATGCAGCACATTAGCGAAGGGAAATATTGCCTTTTAGCGGGAAATGGTATAGACCAATGCTCTTGTTTTAATACAAAATCAGGACCTTCGTGGTCATATGATGATGCTTCTAAGCACTCACTGAGACCATCTCTTTACACCTCAATTTTCAACTCACTTTCACACAATACTTTACTGAACTTAAAATTCGTGTCAATTCCACAGATATCTTGTTGATACCGGTCACTTTTGTATTTCTACAGACTATCTAAGTTTGATTCCTTTCCATAAATCTAGGAGAGTCTTGCAAAACCTAGGCCAGACAGAAAGCCTTGGGCTTAGCTGAAATGTAACTGTGTGCCCCAGTATTAGTGGTACAATAAAAACATCTTTAAAGGAGTTGGCATGAGAGATGTCATGAAATCCACCTTCTAGAACTACCACACCCCAGGAATAGACAGTTGCGTCTGTCTTTGGTAACTTTACTTATTGCATCCATCTTCTGCTGGCTCCATCTGTAACTTCCACATCTCTATCCTTTGTTCCCTTCTCTAATTTACCGTCTCTCTCAGATCTCAATTTTCAAAGCAAGAAGGTCAGGGGACTAAAGTTTCCCTTTGGAGCCCATCCCTAATTCTGCTAAATGTATGAGTATCTGAAAATCAAGGCTGCCTCGTCTTGTTCCTACCTCTTCCCTCTTTTTTCCACCACCCTGCATTTCCTGCCACTTTATCTCACTTTGGTGTTTCTTTTTCATGCATACTTTCTCACATTGTCAATGTATTCTTATCCTTCTCTTCCTCCTACTTTCTAGCTTTTCTCTTATCTTTCTCTTCTTGCTCAAGGTCAAAGTTTGATGAGGGAAAATAGGCGCTGGTCAAAAAAATGAGAGCAGGTGCCCACCCCCTGCAACCACTTGCACACATGAAGCACTGCTCTGTACACACCCTCCTCACATGCCATACTGTACGAGTATGAGTCTGTAACAGGAAGGCTAGCAAGCCCAGTTGACTTGTGAAGAAAATCAGATTTTTAAACTTCTCCCTATGACGTCATTATCAGGCTCAATAGTGGAGCTCTTAAAGTTAAGCAAGGTTGGCTCTCCCACCAACAAGAGGATCAACTTCAAACTCCTCACCCACGCACACAAGTCACTCCACAACACCAGACCAGCATACCTCAACAGACGACTCACCTTCTACACCCCGAACCGCCAGCTCCGCTCCGCCAACCACGCCCTCGCTACCATCCCCGCATCCGAAGAGCGACTACCGGCGGCAGATCATTCTCCTACCTCGCCGCCAAGACCTGGAACACCCTCCCTATCCTTCTACGGCAGACCCAAGACCTACTTACCTTCAGGAGACTACTCAAAACCTGGCTCTTCGAGCAGGAAAGCACCCCACCCACCCCCAGCACCTTGAGACCCTCACAGGTAAGTAGTGCGCTTTACAAATTTCATGATTGATTGATAATCTCCCTGATATGAATTAATTCTCTTTAAGGATAACAAACCTGTCTGAAGGCTAAAGGTAAGTAGATGAAAAGTAGCATGTCAAGGTGCTACAGGTGTTAAAAAATATATATTTTTAAAACAATTCACACTTTTTTTGGTACATAATTTCTGAATTCTGCGAATGAGAAGGGGAATTCTTTAGAGAATATTCTGGTCAAATGTTTGGAACATCTGCTAAAGGTTCATCCAGTAAAAATTCCAGCGCAAGCATAAAGATTTAACGATTAAATAAATTAACAGCTTTTGCGTACATTTGTGAAGTATCATATAGTTCGCAATTGTCGGTTGAGAGTGTAAGAATGGTAAAATTCTTACCTAAAAACTCTGCATTGGGTGAACTAAATATGCTCTGAAAAGGCTTTATTTATAGCTTCTGTACCATATCATTAAAACCTTGATGGAAATATGATGTATTGTTTATCTCGACCTTACAAGTAACTATGTTGCCATGCTCTAATATCTGTGTAACTTTTGTAAAGATGTAACCTGTAACTATGATCTGATGCTCATGTAAAGCACTCTGATACCTCCGGGTCTAGCCAGCGCTATATAAAACCTTTAAAATAAATAAATAAATTATACCGCCCCCAGTATCGCCGATACCTTGGGGTAATTCCCCAAGGATCAGTTAACTGGTATGATATTGCAGTGCAGGTTTTTATGCTCTGAATGTGAAGTAACCCTGAAAATCTGTCTGCACACAGCATTCTGTGGGTTATCTTCATGCACCTTTCTCTAGGTTTAACTTGGCGAAACCCGATGGTGTGTTGAAAGGGGTATCACCGAGTAGGGTGTTATTGCATGGGGTACTAGTGGAATGCTTGTAATTCCATTCTGGGCACAGACAGGATGTGCCACTCATATCGGAATTACCCCAACGCTTATAATAAGGTCTTACTTGGCATTTTGCAGATCTGCGCCATCTTTGCGTCTGTTCGTACCTGTATGTCCCCATGATCACAGACTTCCCGTCCACCAGCAGGAACTTCTCCTTGAGAGTGCCCGTCACTTGCTTCAGGTGCCTAGTGTGGAAGCTGCAGCCAGAGAGCACGTGGACTTGCCTGTTCTGCAGAGAGTCAAACCCAGTCATCTATTAGCAATGCAGGTTCACTGTGTGAGCGAATCCAATCCAGAGGCAAGCGTGGCCAATCACATGCAAGAACGAATCCAGCGCTGCATTCAAGAAATGAGTGCTCAATGCAGTACGCATGGTTGTATCGTGCAGCAATGAGTTTTCTACCAAATACACAAAACTGAACGTGTTCCGTGTAACTTACCAGAGAGATACGTGGATTTTAATGGATATTAAACACAAAAAAGCATTATGTAGTCAGGCGAGTGCTGCATGTGCTGTCTCTGCTTCCTGCAATGAATTAGGAACGCCACTGTTTTGTTGCGCATGCATACGATGCAAGGCATCACGCGCATGCAAAACAAAGAGTACGAATTAACCCAACGATCACAACGCAGACAAGAATTGAAAATGCAATAGGACTCGGATTTACCCGAGTCCTATTGCATTTTAAATGGAAGTGACGGCATAAAAGAAGGCACGAACGAGAGGGGGTGGGAGGGTTGTTGCGATACAAGAAGTTACAGACTGCGGGAGGGGACAGGTAGAGACAGGGAAACCAAAAAATTTTAGAAGTAAAGGGGCTGATAGCCTCGGAAGTGCAAAAATGACGTCATGGCAGTCAGGAGGCGGGACTAAGACACCAAAAACCAATGATAATGCAGAATTTTTTATTGTAGACAATCACATTTATGGCTGGAAAGTGGGCGGAGCTTCCCTCGCTATACTGTATACAGCATCTCTCGTCGATACAGCACATGCGCTGTCTAGGCGAGATCTAAAAAATAACCAGAACTACATGTCCCAGAATGAAGTAATATGGTGAATGGAAAGCCAGGACTGGCTGAAGGTGTCACACTATTCTCAATCTTGCACCACCCCAAAGTCTCAGCCCAGTCTACTTCCTCGTGCCATACAACATCCCACATCCTCCATCCACACACCCTTCTTGCATCAGCCCCATTGTTGCATATGGAATTAAGTAGGCATCTAGTACTACAGAAAGAGCAGGACTTCTTGGGGTGCCTTTGTAGATATAGGTGTATACTCAAGAGAGTTGTGTAATGTGCATATGTGCTGCATAAGAGATGTGCTCATGTATGTGCTGAGTGAAGGTGAATAGTGTGAGTGAGTGTAGCTTGAGTGGTGTTAGTGTAGGGTGAAAATGTGCAGATGTGAATGTAGCATGAGCTGCATGAATGCAATGAGAGAGAAGGGCCCATGTGAGTGTCCTTCAAGAAGTGCGTGCACAGTGAGAGGACTGAGTGCAGGGTGGTATAAATGCAGCGTTAGTGGTGTGCATTTGTGTGAGTGCAGGGTGAGCGGCACGACTAAGGGGTGAGAGTGACTGGTGAGTGCATGGTGAGAGGAGATAGTAGAGGGTGAGTGGTGTATCCCTGTGAGTTCTGGCAGACTATTGTACCTGTATGTAGGCAGGGTGAACAGATGCAGGCTGAGAGGTGTGTCCGTGTGAGTGCAGAGTGAGAGGAGGAAGTTCAGGGTGAGTGGTTTGACTCCAGCGTGTGGAATGTGCTTGTTTGTGTGGTGTGAGTGCAGAGTGAGTGGTGTGCCCATGTGAGTGCAGGGTAAGCTGTGTGAGTGACAGAAGTGACTATGTGAGTGCACATGAGTGATGTGCTATTGTAAGAGTAGGGTAAGAGGAATGGATGCATGGTGAGTGATGTTTTTGTTTGAGTGAGCTTGCAGGATGAGCAGTGAGAGTGACAGGTGAGTGAAATGTCATATGAGTGCAGGTTAGCAGTGTGCTCGTGCGAATGCAGGTTGCGTGCAGGGTAACCAGCGTGAGTGCATGGTGAGTGATGTGTTTGCAATTTGATCTCTAAAAATGCTGGATGAGAAGGTGCTTGTGTGAGCGCAGGGTAAAAGGAGGATGAACGGGGCTGTGTGAGTGCAGGGTAACCGTGTGAGTGCAGGATGAGTGTTAAAAGTGAAGGGTGAGAATGAGTTGTGAGCAGTCTAATGCAGGATGCATTCCCAGACACTTAGAGTTACTCAGCATGTTATTGACGGATGGATAGTAGGGTTAAACTATTGCTATTATGCCATCACTCAGGGTTGGATGGTGGAGGAAATAAATAATTTCCTGATCCCGCAAAAAACTTTCAGTATTATGATTGAGTTGCTATTTGACCGGTTTTCTACCAGCACCACCAGTATTTTAATGCCCCAGCTGGTACAAACATAAGCAAAATCACGTAAAGCCAGAATTTCTAAGTCTTTATTTGTACATACTTCAACATCAATTATACATAGAAAGCACTTTTAAATGTGTTATAAAGCTGTATTAATGATCCATGAATAATAATTTAAGTAAACAATGACAGAAAAATAATGTTACAAATTAATACATACCATTTTATTTGGAGCCCTATTTAGTGTCACAGCCAGGCCTTTTCAAACTCTTGAAACAACAAATGACCAATATTTTGCTCTTGGAAAGGTGGCAACCGTACACATGATATGCTTTTTCGCAAAATGCATTCTCCCACTGTGGCAGTAACAGTAAAGTACAAATGTAAGGAATAGGTATGTGGATGATGAGGTGGTGGAGCCAGTAAAAAAAAAAAAATCAAAGCCTCGTTTGCCCGTTCACAATGCAAGTAAATGTTTCTTTAAAGATCTGTGAAGTACTCAGGCGAGGCTTAGATTAGATGCCAGACACTGCCCAGGTGAGCCCACAGCAGCTCAGGAACTGTGCCTGGGCTGAGAAAACACTGGGGGGAAAAGAGGGAACACCTCTCCAACATCTCAAAGTGTATCTCGCTGTGGCAATAATTATCTTCTCATTATGCTCCCGAAATATAAAAACCTTTCATCAGGCACATGATAGATTTAGTTCTTTCATGTATGTGCAAAAAATAGATAACTAAAATAATGCAGCAGTGTTTTTTTTAAAAGCAGAGTACTATATGAAATCAGGTCAGAATGCAGGATTAACAAGTTGCTGGGGGAGGAAAGGAGAATGGGAGGAGGGCAGGCAGGGAGGGTGCAACAGGCAGACTATCTGGAAGCTGCAGGGAGAGATGGGTGGGGCATAGCAAGTGAAAACACGAGCATTCATGTGAAGTGCTCAAACGGAAAGAGAAAAGTAACTTCTAAAACAGGAGCAGTGGGTGGATACAAGTACTTGGTCCATGCTCTGGGGAGGTCTAAACACAAGAAAAGGCATGACACATGCATGCCATGGACAAATGAGGGACAAATGATATGAGAGTGACAATGGAACAAGCAAATGGAAAGAATATTGCTGGGCTATAGCCCGCAGATTGAAAACAACATGCCTCTTTAAGACATCGCATATGCTGTGTAGCCGAGACCTGAAAAAATCAATGTGTCCTTTTATAATGTAACTGGTGCTCATGTAAGCACTCCAATACATTTGGATCAAGTTTGCCTTATATAAAACTGCAAAGAATACAGCAATAAAAATAAGCTAATATGACTTCAGTTTGTGTGTGTGCTGGAGTGCCGGCGAGTAAAAGATGTACGCGGGCGAAGGCAAAAGTGAGTGACAAAAACTCCATCCATCTTGTGGAAAATGGCATTTTACAGAAAAATGTTGCATTATTAAAATACATTAATAATCACTCTTCCACACATCATATACATTTAGTTTCAAATACATGTGTTGATTCTGTCCATATATGTAAAATCATATGTAAAAAAGGGATATTATTCATCATTATTGCAGTACAAAATATAAACCCAGAATACAAATTTGAATACTTACTCGCATACATAAGCTCACACACTTACTTGTGGTTCCACCACAACAGTTAAAACCAAAGAGAGCTGTACGTGCATTAAAGCTATGATGACTCAGTAATAACAACATTCTGTTATCTGTTGCAGAGCTCATTTGATTTTTTGAGGGTGAACTGAAGAGAATATAACAAGGGGCAACCGCCTTAGAATGTATATGTTATTGCCAAATGAAGTAGAGAAAGTCTGTGCCCAGAACCCAGAAATATCTGTTTAAACCCCTCTGCCAACACTTGTTGAATTTGAGTTCAGCTTTTTTCAAATATTTTCTTAAAAATCCATTGTATCAAATATTCAAAAGTATATTTGTATTGTTGAGCAAAATGGTAGCAAGGATAGCAGAATAGCACATGGATACTGGAAGGAGTCCTACTTTCTACACAATCAAGAAAGAAACTCAACAGAACTTCACATGTCCCTTCTTGACAGACTGCTACAGCAACAACGTCTTAGGTTTAATCACAGTATGGATCCTTCTTAAGATCTAGTTCAAGATGTACAACAATTATGCCTTGACAATTAGAACATAAAACAGACTGCAGATTCCAGGTCTACAGACATCCCAGTAGTCCCTTCCATTGCCACACACTTTGGGGATCCTGTAAAGATAAGAGATTTCTGAATTCTCTGATGGTGCACTTTGTTTTTTGTCGTTCACAGTTTAATTAAGATTTAGTAAAGGTGTGTTGCATTATTGGTTTACTTACTGAATCAGCTTTGCCATGGGCCTTGATTCTAATAACAAAATCGGATGCCTATTTGCAAATGTTTGATGACATTTTTCTTGCTTTTCAGAAGATGTCCGAACTGTCTGAGTGGAAGTGTTGGGTTGAAGAAGCAGTGTGTGACAGTCAGCAAAGAGGAATGGATGTATTGACTTATGTGCTCATTTTTATCGAATGGAAACCAAAACTATGTGGGTAGTGATATCTCAAATTACTCTATTTGGAGGGACATTGAAGGAGGAGTTTGGGGATGAACTAGTCTGGTCCAAACATCTTGCTTCTTTTTTGTACTTATTGACTCAACTTTATTAATTGAACATAGATTACAAGAGACACAAACAAAATGGGGTAGTTCTTATGAGTTTTTCTAATTCATCAAGAATTGCCTCATATGTCCAGACAAAGTTTACAGTGTATTCTTTGTCTTAAGACAAATTGGATCAGTAAGAGTCCTTTAACTGAGAGTGAAAAGGAAAGCTGGTGAGAGGCTGGCTTACATTTAAATTGTTGTGATGCTGAACCTACGACTCAGATTAGTGTAAAATGGTGGCAGAAGAATTTAGGAAGAGTCAAATCATCTCCCGGGAATAGATAGAGTGTGGGGGCTTCCTTACAATGGATCATCTATGAATAACACTGGTTATCATTTGCTCATTTTAACAACTATTTTGGGAATTGAAGAAAGGAATGTCATTAGGGCTTCTGAATTATTAGATATTGACACCTGCTGCATGTTGATTGATTAGAATTGGGCCATTAAGAATTATGGGCCATATGTATGAACACATTTCCCCATAGACACAGAATGGGTAAAACCCTTTGATACATCTGGCCCTATATCTCAAAAAGTGTAAAGAAGACACCTGAAGTTAGTAGAACAGTGGATGGCTCACTCAATACAGGAAGCTTTATCGCCATTAAAAGTAACTTTTGGAATCAAATCATACAGAAGTGCTATCTTTTAACATTGTTCTCCCAATTATGCTGTGGTTTTTGGAATTACTTGGATGAATAGGCATAGGTTAGTTAGACTACCAAAACAATATGTTGTGATTAAGGGTGGGCGGAATTGGCGGAGATTGATTCTGCAGAATGACAAAACGGGCCGGAGATTTTCATAGCACAAAATGCACCCTCACATCCAAAAATGGATGCGAGGGTGCAAGGTGCATTTTACGATCAAAATAGCGCAGCGAAATACCACTTAGTGCACTTGCATACTCTACAGTAATTGCACGTTTTAATCACTACAGAGTATGTAAGGGAACCGAATGGCTGGTGTGCAGTGGTTTCTAAAATGTTGAAACCACTGCATATCAGTTGGCGCTCTTGCATACTCTTCAGTGATTAAAACCTTTAAACACTGCAGAGTATGTAAGGGTGCTGAGTTGTATGCAGTGGTTTCCAAACTTCAGAAACCACTGTTTGTTACTCAATGCCGGCCCCTTACATACTCTGCAGTGATTACAAGTTTTAATACCTACAGATTGTGCACCAGCTAGTGCTATATGCAGTGGTTTTTAAAACTTAGAAACCACTACATATATTTTTCAGCGCTCTTACATAGTCTGCAGTGATTAAATGTTCATCACTGCACAGTATACAAGGGTGCGAGTGGTATGCAGTGGATTCTAAACTTTAGAAACTACTGCATAATTTAATTCCACTGGCAGAGCGGAGGATGTTTAGTTCATCAGTATTTACAGAGTTATATCACTTCATGGAGGCTGATTAACATTTTGCCCCCTTGAGTTAGAGGATCTCGTAATTAATTTATGACTTTGAATATCTTGATAAAGTACAACATTTTGTTACTTTATTCTACATTGAAACCTTTCTTTAGGCAGGTTCTTGATAAGATCCTATTGACAAATTGACCCCACACACCTGTTTAACATAGACACCAAAAAGCATGACCCAATGTTGTGTGAAAGAGAGTCCGATCCAGAGTGTATAGAAGGTAAAAAGCATGGAACAAGGTGGCATACAGGGTTTTTGGTGTTGGTGGAAGATTGTGAGTAATGGATTGTAGGTTTTAGGTCTTAGTATGATTTGTATTTAGGACAGTTTAATGGGCAAAAACCTATTTTGATTTGAATACAAGAATTAGTGGTTTTGCAACTACTCAAGAAAGAAATATTGCTTAGAAAATGCTCTACAATATGCTGATTTAACATTGCACTCTTGAAAATGTCAATAAATATTTTCCGTGTAGTGGTCTATCAATTTGATGAGATGGTTGTGGGGCCTCCATTTATCACATGGTTATCAAAATTAATTCATTCATTAATTGATAATTATGTTAATTGTGTTCTTTTTATTTTAGGAGTGGGTTAGGGGTTTATAGGGGAATAGGGTGGGAAGTAATGTAATTATAATAAAGTAATTAATATTTTCTATTTATTAGTATATTTTTTTAAATTAATTATTATTATATCGTTAGCATAAGTAATTAATTAATTAATTAATTAATTGATAATTGTGTTATTTTTTATTTTAGGAGTTGGTTGTGAATAGGGTGGGAAGTAATTTAATTTGAATAAAGTAATTAATAATGTTTGTTTATTACTATTTATTTCATATTTCGATTGTAAAGTGTTGTTTGTGGTAATTTATTTCTTATTAATTAATTAATTATTGTTTGTTAATTATAATTAAGTAATTGGTAAATATGTTAATTGTGTCAATTACGTAGGAGCTGTTCGTGCATTTATAGGGGAATATGATGTGAAGTAATTTATTTAAAAATCAATAATTAATTTTTCGATTATTAAATATGTATATTAAATATATTTGTTTTTAAAATGTTTTAATTTTTTTATCAATTAATGTTTGTAGTTAATTCTTAGTACTTTTAAATATTAAATTATTTTCAAAGCTTTTGTAATTTTTGAAAATATTTTTATGTTTGTCTATTTTTGTGTTATTAATCATTTTTGTATTGCAGTTGGCATTTTGTTTCTTTTTTATTTTATTTTTAGTTTTTGGGCAATATTAATTTTAACCCTCTGCGATCCAACACTTTCCCTACTGTTGCACTCTCTGGAGTGGGAATAGTAATTTTTTTCTCCTCCGCTATCCAACACTTTCCCTACTGTAGTACTCTTTGGAGTGGGAATAGTAATTTTTACACCTACGCTATCCAACACTTTTCCTACTGTTGCACTCGCTGGAGTGGGAAGAGCAATTTTCACTCTTCGCTATCAACACTTTTCCTACTGTTGCACTCACTGGAGTGGGAATAGTAATTTTTACCCCTACGCTATCCAACACTTTCCCTACTGTTGCACTCACTGGAGTGGGAATAGTAATTTTTACCCCTACGCTATCCAACACTTTCCCTACTGTTGCACTCTTTGGAGTGGGAATAGTAAATCTTATCCTTTGCTATCCAGCACTTTCCCTACTGTTGCACTTGCTGGAGTGGGAATAGTCATTTTTACACCTACGCTATCCAACACTTTCTCTAGTGCTGCACTCTCTGGAATGAGAATAGTAATTTTTACCCATTCGCTATCCAACAATTTCATCTACTGCTGCACTCACTGAAGAGGGAATAGTAATGTTTACCTCTACGCTATCCAACAATTTTCCTACTGTTGCAGTAATTGCAGTGGGAATTGTCAATTTTTACCCTTACACAATTCAATAATGTTCCTACTGTTGCACTCAATGGAGTGCAAAATGTAAGTTTATAAATCTATAGATATTTGAGTATTTTATTTTCAATATAATGTTTTTATTATGATATTTGATGTTGTAGGTGTATGTGTATATATAAATATTTAAAACATTGTTATAGTTCATTTTTATATATGTATAATATAAGAAAACAAATTACAGTTATTAGTTTATTCATTATTTTAAAGTAAATATACATTTATATATTACATTTTATATATGTACATTTAATATTTGTTTTAATTTAATTTGCTTATTACATTTGTTAAATGTACATTATATTTAAGTAATTTATATTTAGTTAATTTTATAATATATACAATAAACGATATTTTTGACATCAATATTTTTTACATCTATATTTTTTCTCCGATATTTTGTTACTTACATTTTAAATATAGCATGTCAATATTTTGACTATTAATATTTTGACATTGTTATTTTTGTCTTCGATGGTTTTACTTCAATATTCCGTCAGTGATTCTCTAGTAAGATAACCAACTGCAAACTAAGGGGGTCATTAGGATGGCCTTTCACGGAATGGGACCGCCCGCCATTGGTGCGGGGATCCCGTTGCTGACATTAGTATGCGCCCGCCACACTGGCGGGCGCATCCTGCATTCCTTACATTGCGGCGGGCAGTGCTCTGAGCACCGCCCGTCACAATGCCAAGAAGGCATGTTATGCACTTCCATGCACAACGTGGCAGGCACCGTGTGGTGCCTGCCATGTTGTGCATGGAACTGCAGGAGGGTACCATAGGTACCCCCCATGTGCACCACCCACCCCCTAAATCCCTGGGGGTCCGCTACGGACCTCCAATTGCGTTAACCGCCTCCCTTTCAAGGCATGTTAGCAGCTTTTCCACCTGGTCGACTCTTCGACCGGGCGGAAAACCGGTGGACAGTCTTTCCATCCGCCGGCGTCACCCCCGCCATGGTAATGTGGTGGGAAAATATCAATGCGGGTGGTGGTTTATGGTGGGCGGATCGCCACCACCATACAAGCGGTGGCAATCCGACGCCATCCCAATGACCCCTTAAGCATCTCTGTGATTACCTTTACAACTCTCAGCGAACAGGAGCTGCTGTGAGTATTTCAAAATTTTACTTTCGATTCTAAAATGATGAGAATGTTAGTGAAACATTTTATAATATGGATTACATCTCATGCACCATCATATTAATGTAATCAGGCATGGAGAAATGTACCCAACTAATTGAAACTAGAGTTAATTTGATATCTTGGGTTAGGTGTGTCACTGTTAATTTTGCAGATACTTTTCCGCCCAAATATTCTAATTAGTATTAAAATATGGTTGTGATATTTTGCGACTCTACTGGCCTGGGCGCCATATACAAGCTATTCTGGAACTAGGGCAGGCGTTTATGACTGCATCAGCCTCAGATCCAAGATGGCTGAAGGATCAAGCTGCGTCATCACCATGATGTGGCCTGCGTACACCTGATAATGATGCACCGGGAAGAAATAATTACTTTTGGCAGTGGCAGTGAAGTTGCCCGCGCACATCAGACAAGCTCTTCTTCATAACAGCATTCTGTGAATGCAGAGGTATATTTGAAAATGAATGTTTTGCATAATGCTGTGAAACGGGCATGTTTATTAATGCGGCAAGGACGTTTTTGTATTTCTTTATCAAGGTGACTAAGAAATCTTGTTTAAGACGTGAACGTTTTTGATGCAAAGCCAATAATAAAATAACTTTATTATCTTGTTCAAACTTAACTTTAGATTTTGATATTTGATATTTATTGTAGAGAAGCAGACTTCCACAAGAAAATCTGTAAATTGCCAGGTAATGGTCATGATCTGGTTAGGTGGTTACATTACAGTCGCCACTGTGTAGTTATGACCCAGATGCAGTTTCCATTTAAAAGGCACTTTTTAATTTTCGTATAACTTTTGCCAACTTAAACGGACATGCACACAATTCTTCACTCATTTAGCATAGCAAGCTAAGGTACAACATGCCAAGTGTAATGCAGATCCATGCAGGAAAAAAATTAATTAACGGGCAGCTGTCACAAAATGTCTTTTCCCATGTTAGCTCCTGTAGAAATTTTAGCTTGAAGCTAGAACAAAATCCTATTAGTACATTTGCCCTGGACTTGGCCTGAAAGTAGAATTTTACTAAGAAAGTTTGCATTTGTCAGTTTGATGTAAACCAGTTTGTTACATTTTGAGATATAAGCATTTGAAAAAGATTTTGGGTGGGGTTGAAAGGGTTAACCCTTGTATATATTAGTCGTTTAAAATAATTTCTTTTAACATTTCTGCCAATCACATTCATTTTTTTGACAAAGGTGATTGGCTGATGAAAGGCATGATTTTTTTCTGACATCTTAAAATGTGTGATTTTTGTACAAGATTGTGATTTTGTGCCGTGGGAAAAATAAACTTCCTCAGCAAGGGAGGGAGGCACAATGAGATATGTCTAGCCCTAGATAAGGGATAGAGGTCCTTCACAGGCATGAAAAATGGTAACAAACAAACAAAAAAGGGTACAAATAACAGAAAAATCCTGTTTGCTACAGATTTTCATGAAAATCACATTCATGCATTTGCCATATTGTATCTGTAGGATTGCACCATTTGTCAATAAATCATGATTTTCACAAGAAAAGACAATGGTTGAGAACATACCCCAGTTCGATGCACAGACTGGAGCTGTGGATCACTGACAGAACACCGACAGTCAAAATGTCGAGAGGACAAAATATCGAGGTAAAAATATCGACTTACTATCTTCAAACAGGTAAGTACAAAAATATCGACTCCAAAATATCGAGTGTAAAAAATATGGACTATCAAAATATCGAATTTTTTAAATGTCTTAAAAGTAAATTAAAAGTAATATAATAAAATTAATTAATTTAAACCTATTTAAAATACTTAAATAAACGTAAAATTGAGAAATAATTAATGTAACTAAAAATATATATATATTTTAAATACATATATATATATATATATATATATATATTTATATATATATATATATTCACTGAAAAAACCATATGTTTCACACCAGTTATAGTTAGGTATTAGCATTTAAAAAACCTATTAAATTCACTGAAAAAACCATAGGTTTCACACCAGTTATAGTTACCTGGAAATTTTACTGACATAAAACCATTGAAATTCCACGTTATAGTTAGTTGTACTCACTATAACTTGCGCGCCTGCAATGCACTGCTGATGACGTCACATATTACATCACTCATGACATGGTCAGTGACATCACTCATGACATCACTGATGACTCCATCCTTGTGACAGAGTGACAGACCTCCTTTCAGTGTAATGTAACCCCTGAAACACATATTCAAAAATGGAAACTAACATTTACAAAAAAGTGGAGATACCTATACCAGTTACAACAACCAATTCAGTAATTCAACCATTTATATACACATCCACTCATTCACCAACAGTTCTATATAGTCATTCATACATATACTCACTTATCATATGTAGTGAGACACCTTTACATCCGTTAACACACCGACAGTCTTCCAAAAGTTACTCACACATATACTCACACATGCAAAAAAACTATTGAACATCCATTTATTTGCATATACAGCTATACACACACTACCACCTTACTTCTAAGGAAACTTACACATACTTACTCTCTTAACACCTTGGCTGCTAATGGTTTTCCCCTCCTGTGCTGAGAGGCTTTGAAAGTCCATTGATCATGACGAGCTCAGCTCGCCATCAGCACAGCTCAACCGTGCCTCATGACGAGCTCAGCTCGTCATGAGCATGGAACGGGTTAAACAATCACTTATAGAATCACATACTTATTTAAACAGGAACTCTTACAATCTCTCACTCTCACATTTACTCACTTATATACATCAATACTCCATATACTAGAATAAAACATATGTATACACAATCATATATAAAACATATTTATTTTTTCAGAAAGACACACATTCACTGGATGGTGTCATCAGTGATGTCATGAGTGATGTCACTGACCATGTCATGAGTGATGTAATATGTGACGTCTTCAGCAGTGCATTGCAGGCGCGCAAGTTATAGTGAGTCCAAATAACTATAACGTGGAATTTCAATGGTTTTATGTCAGTAAAATTTCCAGGTAACTATAACTGGTGTGAAACCTATGGTTTTTTCAGTGAATTTAATAGGTTTTTTAAATGCTAATTCCTAACTATAACTGGTGTGAAACCTATGTTTTTTTCAGTGAATTTCAAAGGTTTTTTAAATGCTAATTCCTTTCTATATCGAGTTTCTAACCTTTTTATTTTTTTTTCAATTTGCTGTTTTGTGTAAGTATTCTTTTTTTTTTATATATATTTTTTTTCTTTTGTGCTCTGGGTGCGCGCTCCGGTAAGCTCTCTGGTAAGCTTTCCGGTAAACTAACCGGTAAGCTCACCGGAAAGCGCACCCAGAGCGCTACTTTCGTTCGTGAAAAAAAATAGGAATGAAAAGTTAATAATAATGCAAAACATTTCGTCCCATACAAATTAAATCAGTTTTTTTTTATAAGGAAAATGATTATGCATTTCCGTAAAAGTTTGATGACGTCACTTCGGCGCGCAACGTAAGCGCCCTCGGAAGCGCCTACGTTCGCGCCGCGTACACGCACCCGGAAGCGCCTATGTTCGCGCCGCGTTTGCGCACCCGGAAGCGCTCCTGAAGCGCGCAGCGTAAGCGCGTCGGGTCATGTGACCTTAAAATAACACTTTTCATTGGTTGCTAACAGTTTTTTTTACAAAGAATGAAATCCCCACCCATTTCCTTCACTTCTTCTTTCACTTTTGTGACTGAAAGACCTGCCTTTTTGCTCCTGGATATTTGTTGGTTTTACAATGGCTGCCAGACAATCCAGCAGTGAGGATGAACCAGAATTCATAGATGAACAGCCTCCTCAATGAAAAGTTAAGGAACATTTCATTTGGAAATTTTTTATAATCCCACCTGGACTAAAAAAGGTAAATGTTCCAAAAGTGCAGTGCAAGATCTGCAAAGAAGAGCTGTCACGAGGAAACCCTTTGAAAAAGTACTCTTTTGGGAACTTCACAATGATCCGGAATGTGGAGAGGAAGCACCCCCAGAATTTTGCCCAGGAAAGTGTCAGGGCTCTGGCACAAGAGGTTCCCAGTGATGGGGCCTCTACATCAACCGGAGGAGCAACTTCTTCTGGGAGGGGGCAATCACAGGAGCAGGTGCCAAACATTCAACCTGCATTTAACCATGGTGTCCTCAGATGCAGATACTGCAATCAACTCCTCACCTATGGGGAGCAAAGTGTCCAGCTCATGGTTCGAGCATTGGAGAACCATCGCTGCCCTTCCCACCCCTAATTTTTTTTTGTTTTATTTTGCTCCTGTTGAGCAGTTTCCATTCCCTGTTTTTGTTCCTGTTTTGAAAAAAGAAGAAAACCAAAAGTTCTTTTCAGAACTACCTCCAATTCTCATCAAAGAGCTATATTCTTAAAAAAATGAAAAAGAGTAAGTGAAATAGAGTGCATTGATAATTGAAAGGAGAATGAGTAAGAAAAAACAGAAAGGTATGAGAGGAAAAAAGAAGTGAAGTAGGAGGACTGAAAGAAGGTGAGTGTTAGGAAAGAAAGTTATGAGAAGAAGAGTGAATATGGGGAATGTTGATATTCAATGAAAATGTTGAAAAAGAACAGGAGTGTTGAAGGATAAGAAAAGATGCATTGCTGGAGTTGAAGGTAGAAGGCCTCATTTATGAAGCCATGCGTCACTTTAACGCCACCAAAGCATCACTTTTGTGACACAACATTCCAATAAAAAATGCACCTTATTTATTCATATTTACAAAGTGGCGTTTCTTGGTAAATACATCACTTTGTAAACCCCTGTGCCACATTATTCCTACGTCATGTGTAATGGATGCAAAAGGGACGTATTGACGCAAGAAAGGGTCGTAGAGGTGACATAGTGAATAAACTGGAGGCCTCATTTCTGGAAAGTGACGCATCGCTACGTGAAAACAGCGATGCATCACTTTTCTGGCCGCACTCCTTATGACATTCCAGATATGTCATATTTAATTTATGACTAATCAATTCGCAAGGAGTTACAGATACGTCAGTATTTCTGACGTATCTGTAAACACAAAAGTAACGCATTGCTGGAGTCCGTCACAAAAGTGACGCAACTCCAGTAATGTGTCCTTTCACATGGAAAAAGCACCATGTGAAAGGTCTTGCGTCAGTCTTACACCTGCTGTGAAGCAGGCGCAAGATTTTGACGCAACAGCATCCTAAAAGTGACGCAGTGAAATCTCATATATTTCACTGCGTCGCTATTACCAAGCTTTTTGCGGGGGAATGCCCCCTCTGCATACATTATACGTGACGCAGATATAATGTGGCGCAGGGTTTTAAAAAGTGACCCATCTACCTAGATGCGTCACTTTTTAAATATAGCGCAACGAGGCGCATTCTTTTACACCGCTGGTGCGATGCGTCACTTTTCTGTGCGCACTCCTTACGACATTCCAGATGTGTCATATTTAATGTATGACGAATCATGTCGCAAGGAGTTACAGATACGTCAGTATTTCTGACGTATCTGTAAACACAAAAGTAACGCATTGCTGGAGTGCGTCACAAAAGTGACGCAACTCTAGTAATGCGTCCTTTCACATGGGGAAAGCACCATGTGAAAGGTCTTGCGTCACTCCAGCAATGCGTCACTTTTATGTTTACTTTTATGTCAGAAATACTGACGTATCTGTAACTCCTTGCGACATGATTTGTCATACATTAAATATGTCACATCTGGAATGTCGTAAGGAGTGCGCACAGAAAAGTGACGCATCGCACCAGCGGTGTAAAAAAATGCACCTTGTTGCGCTATTTTTAAAAAGTGACGCATCTAGGTACATGGGTCACTTTTTAAAACCCTGCGCCACATTATATCTGTGTCAGGTATAATGTATGCAGAGGGGGCATTCCCCCGCAAAAAGCTTGGTAATAACGACGCAGTGAAATCTATGAGATTTCACTGCGTCACTTTTAGGATGCTGTTGCGTCAAAATCTTGCGCCTGCCTCGCGTCACTTTTATGTTTACAGATATGTCAGAAATACTGACGTATCTGTAACTCCTTGCGACATGATTCGTCATACATTAAATATGACACATCTGGAATGTCATAAGGAGTGCGCACAGAAAAGTGACGCATCGCACCAGCGGTGTAAAAAAATGCGCCTTGTTGCGCTATATTTAAAAAGTGACGCATCTAGGTAGATGCGTCATTTTTTAAATATAGCTTAGCTTTTTAAATATAGCTTGTGTCTCGATTTTACCAAGACACAAGATGGCGGCCGCTCCAGACTGTTTAGAATGTTTACAGACACCCAAGAGCCAATCAGCTTTCTGCGTGCAAGTTGCGTGGCGCGCCCGGTGCGCTCCCCGGAGAGCGTACCGGGGCGCGCCTATAGATATATATATTTTTTTTAACCTAAATTACTCAAAATCCACTGGAGCACATATCTTGAGACATAGCAAAGGCAAATCGGACTACTAGTCCCTACAATTTTGCCAAGTTTGGTGTAAATCCATTCAGCCGTTCGAGCTAAACGTGAAATCGACCGCCCTATGGAAATTTCCATGGGGAAAACGCGTCTTGGGACCCCCCTTTTATCTCGGCCCCCACTTGACAAATCCCCCCCAAACTTTCAGGGAAAGACCGGAACTCGACGAGGCCATTTTGAGGAAATTTTCAGGCAGATTCGTCAATTGGTGCCAAAGTTATTCCAAATAGAATTTTGAGATTTAACATTGAAAAAAATCCTAACTATAACTACCTACTGGCGACCGCCAGTAGGTAATATATATATATATATACATATATATATATATATATATATATATATATATATATATATATATATATATATATATATATATATATATATATATATATATATATATATATATATATATATATATATATATACATATTATTTACAAAACATATACAATATTTTTACCATAGGATAGCTAAAGGGTTAAATTTACTGTAACGACTCCAGTGAATGCAACAGTAGGGAAAGCATTGGATAGCGTAGGGGTAAAAATTACTATTCCCACTCCAGCGAGTGCAACAGTAGGGAAAGGGTTGGATAGCGTAGAGGTAAAAATTACTATTTCCACTCCAGAGAGTGCAACAGTAGGGAAAGCGTTGGATAGAAGTAGGGGTAAAAATGACTATTCCCACTCCAGAGAGTGCAAAAGTAGGGAAAGCGTTGGATAGCGTCGGGGTAAAAATTACTATTCCCACTCCAGCAAGTGCAACAGTAGAGAAAACATTGGATAGCGTAGGGGTAAAAATTACTTTTACCTCTCCAGAGAGTGCAACAGTAGGGAAAGCGTTGGATAGCGTAGGGGTTTAAATTACTATTCCAACTCCAGTGAGTGTAACAGTAGGGGAAGCGTTGGATAGCGTAGGGGTAAAAATTACTATTCCCACTCCAGAGAGTGGAACAGTAGGGAAAGTGTTGGATAACGTAGGGGTAAAAATTACTATTCCCACTCCAGGGAGTGGAACAGTAGGGTAAGCGTTGGATAGCGTAGTGGTAAAAACTACTATTCCAACTCCAGAGAGTGCAACAGTAGGGAAAACATTGGATAGCGTAGGGATACAAATTATTATTCCAACTCCAGAGAGTGCAACAGTAGGGAAAGCGTTGGATAGCGTAGGGGTTTAAATTACTATTCCAACTCCAGTGAGTGTAACAGTAGGGTAAGCATTGGATAGCGTAGGGGTAAAAATTACTATTCCCACTCTAGAGAGTGGAACAGTAGGGAAAGCGTTGGATAGCGTAGGGGTAAAAATTACTATTCACACTCCAGTGAGTGCAACAGTAGGGAAAGCGTTGGATAGCGTAGGGGTAAAATTACTATTCCAACTACAGTGAGTGTAATAGTAGGGCAAGTAAATACTTCTTATTTAAATATAAATATTCTAAATAGTTACACCAATTACAAATTAATTAAAGTATTTTACAATTGTGTTAAATATATTAAATAATCAATTTAAAATACAAATAAAAATTATTTAATAATAAAAATTACCTACTAATACTAATTATTTACCTATTAATAATAAAATATTTAACAATTTAAAAGTATTTTGAAAAATTAACTCAATAAATTTTTTATTCACAAATGTAATTACTTACAATGATTACTTCACAAGGTATTCCCCTAAAAACACACAACCCAGTACAGAAATTAATTTAATAAAAGTAACATAATTATCAATTAATCAATTACAATAAATTACAAAATATTATTTATTTAATTACAAATTAATAATGAATTTACAATTAATTCTAAATAAATACCAATAATTAAAATAACATATTTAAATAATTATAATGAAATTACTTCCCACTCTATTCCCCTATAAACCCACAACCCGCTACAGAAAATAACTTACTAAAATTAACATATTTATCAATTATTCAATTAAATTTAATTACCAAATATATTTTATTTAATTGCCAATCAATAATTAATTATCAATTAAGTCTAAATAAATACCCACAAATTAAATTACTTATTTAATGAATTATAATAAAATTACTTCCCACCCTATTCCCCTATAAACCCACAACCCGCTACAGAATTTTTTTAATAACAATAACATATTTATCAATTAATCAATTAAAATTAATTACCAATTATATTTTAATTATTTGCCAATTTTTAATTAATTAACAAATAATTCTAAATAAATACCAATAACTAAAATAACATATTTAATTTATTATAATTAAATTACTTCCCACCCTATTCCCCTATAAACCCACAACCCGCTACAAAAAATAAATGACAAAAAATAAAATATTTATCAATTAATCAATTAAAATTAATTATCAATTATATTTTAATTAATTATCAATTAATAATAATTTTACAATTAATTCTAAATAAATACCAATAAATAAAATTACATGTTTAATTAATTATAATTTAATTACTTCCCACCCTATTCCCCTATAAACCCACAACCCGCTACAATAAATAAATTACTAAAAATAAAATATTTATCAATTAATCAATTAAAATTAATTAGCAATTATATTTTAATTAATTACCCATTAATAATAATTTAACAATTAATTCTAAATAAATACCTATAAATAAAATAACATATTTAATTGATTATAATTAAATTACTTCCCACCCTATTCCCCTATAAACCCACAACCGCTACAGAATTATATTACACAAAAATTAAATATTAATATTAACTTACCTTAAATTCGATATTTTTGTTGTCTATATTCTGTCAAGTCGATATTATGTCCATTCTATATTTTTGATTCGATATTATTGCTATTCTAGTCGATATTAATTTTTCTTGTCGATATTTTTGTAGTCTATATTATGTCTAGTCGATATTAGGTGTATTCTATATTTTTAACTCGATATTATGTCTAGTCGAAATTAAAAACTCGATATTTTGACTGGTTACCAGGTGCTGCAACTCTGATCCTGCAGCGAACCCCCACTGCACACATTTGAAGACTTTGAGCAGTGTGGCCAACCATTACTGCTTATAGACAAATCCCCATGCACTGCACTGAATGGCTACATTGCAAGTGGATGGAGTGTTTCATAAAAAAAAGAAAAATTCACTGGAAAAAAACACAATGTTAAAGGTTAGTTCTGTTTCCGCAAATGCAAACACTGAAACTTCTTGAAATCAACCAATTATGGTATGAAATGCACACCCTAACTCAAGCCACTTTTCAAGTTCAATACACCAGATTGCCACTGGTACAGGAAAAAAAGCTTACTATCAAAAGTAATAGAAATGGTGGGCATCATGAATTATGGTGTGTATTGCAAGCCATAACTGGCAAATTTCAGCTTTTTCCGAGCTTGCATTCACTGAACCATAACTAACCTTCAGCTGTTGTTTTTTCAATTAACACAGTTGTATGTTTTAAATTATAGAGCATGGTGAATCTAGGCTATTGGAAAAACGTTGCTGGTGTGTTCCAAAATGTAAATGAAATATTCTACATTAGTATAGTAAATAAATGGAGTGGTAAGGATGGTGACAGTGGGACGGTCAGCAGAATCAGAGAATGACAGAGTGGAGAAGGATAAGTCACATTGAGGGGCCCTTGTACTGGTGGATTAAGGAGACATTAATGAGGTCCATTGGATGGGAATTCCAATGATTGTGTACCTGAAGGTCAAAGGATTGGAATTGGAACATAGCACATGGTGGCTTTTGATTTGCAAAGAGGATTTAGTGGGGAAACATTAGCTGCATGCAGGAAGATAGAGGATACGTTTTTGGAACATGTCTGTGAGTACCATGGACAGCTTTGAAGACTTAAGTCAGAAATTTGAGTAGAGTCCTGTTTTTGGCAGAGAACCAACTGATATGGAGGCACTAGTGAAGGTTGTGGTTCGCTGAGGAGGTGCAAAAGAATACAGGCGGTAAAGATGACAATTTTGCCTCCAGGGACTAAGAAGCTAAATGTTAATCCATGTAGGACACTCAGGAGTGGGATATTGAATGGTCAAAAAGGTATGTAGGAAATATTCTAATTCTGTTCTGCTGAGATGCCAAGAATTTCAAAAGCTGCCAACAGTGTTGAGTGGTCTACTCTCCGAAAATGCTACAGAGAAGTCAAGTAATATAAGAAAGAGAGTTTAGGTGGGGAGAGCTGATGAAGTTAGAGGTGGACCTGAGGTTAGTTGCCACTGAATTAAATGCACAAAAGTGGGGTTGTAGAGGATTTTTAGGTTGTTGTGTATGGAAAAAGGCTAGAGAGACGATCAAACACAAAAGAGTTCAAAAGTATAAGAAAAAAACATAAGTTATGAAACAGGATGAGAACGGTGGATGAAGGATCAGAGGTGTGTATTTTTAAGTAGTGGTAAGTTGAAAATCCTATTGAAGCTTTTCAGGTGGATAGCTGCCTGGGGTATACTAAAACAAAAAAATTGTCACACGTACAGTCTTCTGTACACATTATTCTTCACAGGGCTTAAAGAAGCATTCTGTAGTATGTCTGGCACAAAGGCAGGAAGGAAGATACATTGTACTCAACTTTTATGTGAGTGTACTTTAAGGGAGTGACATATTAAGCAGGATCAAATTATGAAAGGTCCTTATCTTAGCTCTATCATAGAATCCTTATTTTTTGGGAACATTAGATGGCTAACCTTTCACACAGCACCAGTATTCAAAATGTCCAATACCTTTCCCCAAGACAATTCCGTTTCCCCTAGCATGTCACATAACATAGATTCATCCAGATACTGTGGGGCAGATTCATAGCCCTAATCTGAGACAAAATCCTAAATTTACTGCTTTTGGTATTCACTTAAGGCATTTAGTAGTAGTAAAGTTAGGATTCCTAACTTTGCTACTACTAAACTGAGACAAAATCCTAACTTTACGACTTTCGGTATTCACAAAAGGGATTTAATAGTAGTAAAGTTAGGAATCCTAACTTTACTACTATTAAATACCTTTTGTGAATACTGAAAGTTGTAAAGTTAAGATTTTGTCTCAGAATACTTTTGTGAATCGGGCCTGTGTGATTGTGTACCCAAGTGTCAAAAGCAGCATGCTTTGAAATTTAACGGTAAATATG
The DNA here is from genome assembly GCF_964263255.1 of Lissotriton vulgaris. NCBI lineage: Eukaryota > Metazoa > Chordata > Amphibia > Caudata > Salamandridae > Lissotriton > Lissotriton vulgaris. The sequence goes on along the minus strand of NC_141696.1, from coordinate 1,272,846,565 downwards.
AACAAGAATAGTTCTGAAAGCGAGAAAATAACTCTCTCGTTTTCACCGGCGCTGAGAGAGCAACAACCGGGAATTTGTGCTTGTTGCAAAGTCACCCTGTGCCCTGGGCACCCCCCAACGTTTTGCTGAGTGGTACTGGCGGTAACTGATTCTGAATGACCATGGACTCTGCCTAACCCGGTCCAGGGCCAGTGCTATGCTGAAAGACACTTAGAATACAGTGAAAACACCTACATACTCTAGGGTACACTATGGGTTGGGGCACCCCTGTGATTGCCATGACCTACCGTATAAGGCCCTAGTACATTATAGGGGAGGGGGGTTGAAACTACCTCTAAGTCTCTAGCATATAATCGGGCATGGCAGTTTAGAGGCCAGCAGCCCTTTCTGAATTTGCATTTGTGCACTGTTGAGCGTAAGGTCAGTTTAAAAGCAACCCTGTGTTACAGGACTGCTTTTAAAAAGTAAATTGTGCCCAAACTCGACTTTGGTGCTTGGGGCACTTAAAATGGATAGTTTGGGCATATTAGGTACCCACAGGGTCACCCCTAGGTGTCCCAGGGGTGGGGGTCAGGTATTTATAAGGCGGACCCTTATAAAATGAGTTTTATATGCCCTGGGTTAAGTGAAATTGCACATTTCACTCCCCACATTGTGATAAAGTGCTGTACAAAATCAACTTTGGTGCTAGAGGCACTGTGGACGGAGGATCTGCAATATTTCAACATATTCAGAACCCCTACAGACTCCCTTAGGTGTTACAGGGTCGGGGGTCCTGAAGATATAAGCAGAGCACTTATAAAATATATTTTTGTAAGCCGTGGTGCTGTAAAAATTGCCCAAGTTATTTTTCCCATTGCAAATCCCCTGCCACATAGGTTAACATGGCAATAAGTAATTAAGTACTAACTCTTGATAGGAGAAGTCTAAAAATCCCATTCAAAGACCTCCCAGAAAGGATATATAAACTCAACATAATGAATAGATATAAGACTTTCTTGTCTGTAAATCCAGATTCAGCCTTATTGTGGTCTGCCCTGATTGGTCAGAGTTAAAACTTGAAATAAGTATCTGAGAGGTGCAGAGCTTCTCCGATCTGCTGCTTGAAACCTAAGAAAGCAAGAAGGGCCATGCCGAGAAATTCGATGTGCATTTGCTAAGGCCTGCACAATGAAGATTGCACCTTCTGCACCATCTGGAACTATAGCCCTGTGGTCTACCTGGCTGTATTAGGACTAAAGAGTGGGCTCCCTACAAGCTACTGGTTAACAGAGCTCACCTGGAACATCACCACCAAGAATCCTCAACCACTACCAGTGGATTTGTAAGGGTTTTGTCCAAGTGGATTGTGGAGACTGAAGTCCTCAACTTTCAAGGACCGTCTTGAAGCTTTCAGCCCTTTGAGTGAGTTTGAGACACTGTGGTACCCTTTTAGGAACTTGAGGAAGAAGTTCCAGAACTTTGGAGAACTTTGGAAGAACTTTGGAAAAAAGCTCCATTAAGGGACCGACTCAACCTGGCCAGCCAAGCTGCCTGCCTTCAACAGCGAGTGGGCCTGCCGTCCAGGTTTGTTCCGCTGAAAAGCTCAGTAGGTCCTACTTCCAGAGTGTGATCGGGAGTAGTAAAAATCCGAGGCGGCAAACCCTCACCAAATCTGGCCGGTGAAGAGCATTGAGGGACCCCTTGAGAAAAAGCTCTGTAAAAGTTTCTAAGTCCGAACGAAGAGAAGGTGACCGGGAGACACCGCAAAAGCCAAGCTGCCTACATTCAACTGTGTGTCGGCCTGGATCCTTGGTTCATCCCACTGGAATGCTCCAGAGGTCAGACATCCATAAGTTTGACCAAGAGCTCGATGCAAGGCAATCCAGAGAATCCTCACCGAACCCGGACTGGCTGAGAGCTTCGAGAGACCCTAGGAAGGAAAGCTCCAGAAACGTTTCTAAGTCAGAAGGTAAAATCTTTGACCGAGACCTACCATGAGGGGCAGCCACCCAGGGCTCCATCGGGGGTAGCCTGAAATGTTGACTTTGACCCGGTCTATTGGGACCAGATGTCCTGACAAGGTGCTACACGTTTCTCTGTGCTATATTGTGCTAAATATTTAAAATCCATACTATTTCTCATTTTGGTGTCATTTTAAAGATACAAATATTTCCTATTTTTATAAATTGGTGTTGGATTTTTATTGTGCATTGTGTCTTATTTATTTACTGAATTGGTGGTTTTAAATGCTTTACATACCTGTCTTTGAAGTTAAGCCTGCCTGCTTGCAGCCAAGCTACCAAGGGTTGAGCATGGGAATACTTTTCGAGGACCTATTCTGAGCCCTACACTGTGTAAGTGGCCTTATTTCCAGCGGCAGATATACATTTGCTCCTACTAATAATCCACTTTCCAACAGCGCTAATACAACATTACTCTGAACCCCAAGAACCTAGGGAATCATGCTAACTGTACCCCGTGTATATCAACCCTGCATCCAAACTCTAGCATTATTAGATGGTTTATGAACAGTCTCGTAAAGAGGTTGCAGGAGCAGGCACATGCATGGATATCATGGTTGTTCACCAAAAGAGGCCTAATTTCCAGAATTCGGTCAAAAGTACATCACGAAGTCCCCTTATAAATAGTAATAAAAAGAGCCTGTGTGAGGACCCTGGAGCTATGTATTCACATAACTAAAGCTCTAGGAGACCAACAGCCTCATCAATGGCAATTTATTTTTGTAAATTCATGGGGAAGAGTTCTAGATTTGTGAGGGTGCAATTACAAAAAATGATGCTGCTTCTGGTACTTAAAAAAGTGACAATGGCACCAAAAGGAGCCATAACCTATCATTGATTACTCAGTAACAGTACTAAGCTCTCCATTACCAATATCTTGATTCACAAACTACATCTTGTAGTATGTAAAGTAGTACTACAGCAGTACTACTTATGTTCTACAAAATGCAATCACAAACCTACATGTGCAAACCCTAACTCCACCTCTCCTATAATTTATATGAGAAGATCTCTGCTCATGCAAGTTTACTACTTAGTAGTATATGTGGAAGGGATGGGGCAATGGTGGGAAATAAGGACTGCCTAGTACTAAAGGGAGACAGATAAGGATTAACGAGGATTTTAGAGAGGAGTCAGAAGGAGTTTCGGGATGGACATGGTAATCCAAATGCCCAACCACAAAACAGTTAGACTATTGTTATTCACAAACTACACTTTTAAAATTACTGCTGCCCTAGAGGTGACAAAACAGTTGTAAATGTACACCAGCCCAGCCTTGAAGTACGCCCAGCATTACACAAGTTCCCTCACAGCTAGTGCAACACACTTCTGTTTGGAAATTCATACAACAATAATAACCACAAAATTAAAATAATTACGTTTCAACTTTTAAATTATGACAAAGGCTTTGGCATTAGTTTGTTTAGTCGAGAAATAAAAGCTTCTTAAATCGCTACCTGGAGTGCCTGCTGTTATTTTGGTTGTTTGCCTGAAGCTCTCAGCATATATGTATATATATATATATATATATATATATATACACACAGATGTGATCAAGGGCTGCTCAGCCCAAAACGCGTCACTGCTGGAAACTGGTTGAAATTAAAACGAACTTGCCTCAACTGAGTGCTCCGTCCTCCTACTTCGCCTGCGCTGCTGGAGGTGGTTTGGAGTATTGTGTGGAATATATATATATATATATATATATATATATATATATATATATATATATATATATATATATATATATATATATATATATATATATATATATATAGATATTATTCCAAAATTGCTCTTTGCAACAGGAGGTCACTCTACAGCGCTTCGTGTGAGATGCAGCATGCCTTTGGTACCACCTCTCAATTTTCTTGCCGACGCGTTTCTGGGTAGCAACCCCTTCTTCATGGGCAGCAAACATCACAATTGAGACATGCATTATTCTTTTCGGCTGTATTTTTTTAGTATAACTGCCCCCAGTGGGCGTTTGTGCAATGCAAATTGGTCCGTTGCCTGATGGGCCATGGAGTTCCTAATGTGGTACATTCCGGCATGCCTAATTAGCATATTAAGCGCTGTACCGATCGTTCTGAATCATTCCAAAACTTTGAGTTTTTCCAGCGCTGTAGAGTGACCTCCTGTTGCAAAGAGCAATTTTGGAATACAAAATAGTACACGGCGGCTCGGTCGTGAGGAGGAGCACCCTTTCCAGTTGAAGAGGACTGCAAAATCAACTGGGAAAACTCGAAGTTTTGGAACGATTCAGAACGATTGGTACAGCGCTTAGTATGCTAATTAAGCATGCCGGAATGTACCACAACCTACTAAGGGAAATGAAGCTTTTTTTTAATCAAACCCACAATTGAACTTACTTAAAGACTACGATTTTTTCTCGCATTATGGACTCCATGTCCCATCAGGCAACGGACCAATTTGCATTGCACAAACGCCCACTGGGGGCAGTTATACTAAATAAATATAGCCAAAAATAATAATGCGTGTCTCGATCGTGATGTTTGCTGCCCATGAAGAAGGGGTTGTTACCAAGAAACGCGTGGGCGAGAAAATTGAGAGGTGGTACCAAAGGCATACTGCATCTCACACGAAGCGCTGTAGAGTGACCTCCTGTTGCAAAGAGCAATTTTGGATTACAATATATATATATATATATATATATATATATATATATATATATATATATATATATATATAATTGCACACGAACAGAGAAACTGCACTCGCGGGGGTCAAATCCAAAGCGGATTTATTACACACGGATAGTTAGGTTGAGACGCATTTCGGCGGTACGTCTTTGTCAGTTACAGGCGGCCGCCATAACGCTGCAGGAATATAGACATATCGCCTAACCAGATTCACGGGAATTGTCTCGCCAGGATGCCATGTTAACATCAGGCACTTTCACTGGCTTTAAACAGTAAACAATGATCGACTTTTGCATTTAGCATTCGCAGAGTTTGGGTATTTACAGACATGATCAAACTTACACAAATTAATAATTGTGTAGCATGGATAAATAAAATATATATTACGGGAAAACATTCAATGCATGAAAATTGATCGTAAAAATACATAAATCAAGTGCTTGTGGTTGCTGTATTCCCTTATATCAAGTAAAAAATTGTTGAAGCCCTCAATGGGCAAATCAATTAATTTATCCAAAGCAAAAGCTATTATACACAATTCAATCTCAATGTGATTTAACTGGTGCTACCCTACCCTGACTAAAGAGATGATATATACAAATTTATATGAGCTAATATTTACAAAAATCAATATCAATTAAAGAGAAAACTTCTCTAAATTCATCGCATGAGCTCTAAATTCCCAAGGTGAGGCAAATAGAAAGAAATATCAATTGATCTATACAATTTTTACAGTATTTACAGGTGTACCTTCAACTCCTCTCCCATATTGAGACCCAAAGGAGTTTTTGTGGCCAGATCAATAATGTAGCGAGACTCCAATCTCCTGAGGCGTTTTCTCGATCTCCTCCCCTGGAGTCTACAGCTACATGGTCTAGACAGAAATAACTCAGAAGTTTACGGTTGCTGTTGTGATGTATATGAAAATGGCCCGCTACTGGGTAACTGCTGTCATTGTTCTGTATCGCTCTTGGATGTTCCAGGATGCGGATTTTAGCTTGATGTTTAGTGCTCCCTATGTATCTGAGTCCACATGGGCAACTCAGACAATATACAACATAGGGTGTCAAACAGTTCATGAATTTTTTAATCATTACTGGATCACTTTTGCTTGGTACCTGATAGCTGGTGATTTTTTTACTATCAGCACATGCCTTGCATTTATTGCAGAAATAGAAACCTCTTAGACCCTGGATGCCTCTGCTGACTGGTGCTAGGTGGCTTTGTACTAATAGATCTTTGAGTGATCTTGTCTTACGGAAGGTTATGGATACTTGTGCAAGTATATCACGCCCGATGATAGGGTCGGATTTTAGAATTTTCCAATTGGAAAAGATTATTTTCTTCAAGCTCTTTGCAGCATTTGAAAAATTAGTAATGAGCCTGAGATTGGTATTCGAGACAGTTCTATTATTTGGTGTATCTCTAATTAGATCTGTTCTGTCTCTACTCTGCGCCTTTTTCCAAGCCTCACTTAAGACTCTCTCTTTGTAGCCACGCTGCCTAAATCTATTAAGGCTTGCTGCACCTGCTTGTTTAAAGTCACTTGGTCTAGAACTATTGCGCTTAAAGCGCAAGAGTTCCCCATAGGGGATGCTGTTTTTGACACTTGTGGGATGACTACTGCGTGCATGAAGCACTGAGTTTCCCGCAGTGGGCTTTCTAAAAAGTGATGTTTGCAATTTGTTATCACTGACAAAAACTTTTACATCAAGGTAGGTTACTTCAGTATTGCTGATTTCCCCAGAGAATCTTAAGTTTAAATCATTACTGTTGAGATGCCTGATGAATTCCTCAACTGACTCTCTATTGCCTTTCCAGACCAGAAAGAGGTAATTAATGTAACGCCTCCAAATTATGGTCTTGTCGACCCAATGGTCACAGGAGTCAGACCATGCCGCCCGCTTCTCCCACCTGCCAACGAATAGGTTCGCGTAGCTGGGGGCGAAGCAGGCTCCCATGGCAGTCCCCCGCCGTTGGCGATAGATCTGTTCCTGAAAAATGAGGATGTTGTTAAACAGGCAAAAGCGAAGAAAGTCAATGAGCATCTCACTGTGTTCTCTGAGTTCATGCAGTCTTTGTTGCAAAGTCTGAGTAATGGCGCCTAGGCCTTGTTCATGAGAAATACTTGTATATAGGCTGGCTATATCTAGGGTCACCATTAGGAAATCAGGATCCCACGAACTCCCCTCGATGTAACGTAGGAAGTCTTTAGTGTCTCTTGTATAACTGGTGAGTTCCTCCACAAATGGAAACAAATAGAAGTCTATGAACTTGGACATGTTTTCCTACAACCCTCCAATTGAAGAGATTATTGTACGCCCTGGGGGTTTCATCTGGTCTTTGTGCACCTTGGGTAGGTGATAAAAGGTGGGTATCCTGGGTTCAGAGACCTGCAGAAATTGAAATTCCTCCATTGACAGCATACCTTTCAGATTCCATTTGCGTGTCAATGCTTCATATTGCATGATACTCTCCAGGTAGTCTTTCGTGGTGATGGGAACATAATTGTCACGATTACTTAGTTGTAAAAGAGTCTTGTTGCAATAGTTTTTTCTAGGCTGCAACACCACGTTTCCGCCCTTGTCGGAGGGTTTGATTATAATATTTTTGTCGGCTTCCAAGATCTTTAGTGCATTCCTTTGTGCAAATGTCAAATTCCATTGTGGTCTGGTACTCTCCAATGAGTCCTCCTTCATTCTCCTTAGGTCAAGTATGACCCTTTCATGAAACAGGTCAATCATATCCATGGTGGTCGGCGGGACGAATTTTGAAGCCGGTTTAAATGGGCTTGGTTGTCGTTTTTGAACAACATTGCTGGGAGATTCGAAGTTGTTATTTTCTTTCCGCTTGCTGTGGAACCTTCCACATTGAGGTCTTCCATGATGGCCAAGAGTTCCAACTCATTTTCATTGATGATGTTCTGGCTAGAACTTGTCGGATTTTCCAATGCGTTCAAATTCTTGAGTTTGAAGAATTTGTGTAGTTTAATCTTCCTAACCAGTTTGAAAATATCTATTTGTGTCTGCACGAACTCAAAGCTACTGGTGGGGCAAAAAGTTAATCCCAACTGTAGGACTGATATTTCTGAGGATGTCATAACTTTAGGAGTCAGGTTGATGATTGTCAGATTCTCAATTTCATTTGTCATTGTAGTTGGCATTACTGTTACTGGGTGGTTTTCTTCTTCTTTTTGTTGAAGTTGTTTGCACCTCTTTTGGGACGGGTGCCCACCACCTCTCCTTGTGCACCTGTGGCTGGTTCGGGTGGTCCCCCCTTTCCCCCTCTCAGCCACGCTCGCCTGACTAGTTTGATTTCCTCGTGAAAATGGGAGATCGCTGGTGTGCTTGATCCTGATGCTCCTACCGTTTCGATTTCTGAGAGTTCAGGGCATGATACCTCAGATTCCGAGGTTTCCGGAGCAGTTGGCGGTTGTTGTAGCCTCAGACGATTCTTTCTCAAATCTCTCCTTGGAGCATCTTATTTACAGGCAAACATTAGGATTCTGCCTTGCTCGTAATCCTGCTCCTCCCTTTCAAACTTTTGTTGTTTACGTTGTTTGATTTTGCCCTCATAAGTCTCCAGTCTCTTCTTCATTGAAGCTCTTAATGCATCATGTTCGTCCTTCTCCCCTTCTTCAGCAATTTTCGTCTCAAAATCGCTAATTTGGTCCAAAGTTTCTTGTCTGTCAATCCAAGCAAACTTTACTAGAATGACCAGCAGGCCTTTGGAGGAAGCTGCGGTATACTCCGCCCACTCATCTAGAAGTTTCAGATTCGGGCTCTCGTATGCTGGTATAGTATAGATTCTTAGTCCTCTAGGCACTCGATTCACATCTATATAATGTTGGAGTGATGTTGCCTCCCACCACTTCCTTGTCTCACGCTCATATAGCCTTTCCAATACTAGATACTTGGCTTTGAGTCCTTGGGGGGGCTGACTTGAAGTCCCCGCATCTACTGTTGGACGAGCATCAGTCCTCGTCTTGAATGTATCAGAAGCAACGTCGCGGCGGTCCGCCTCACTGTACATGGAGTTCATTAGTGGTTTAAATTACCAGTTGTGCTTTCGCCCTCGCTGTGCCCTCAGATGCTCAAAAAGTCAGTTTATCGGCAGTATACTTGCTTAGAAAAAATATCGTTGGTCCTTACCGCATGTCTCACGCGGTGTGCGATGGCTGCTACAAACACTTCATCGGATTTTCAGCGGTAAAACGTTATGCCGTCCCAATGTCTTTCGGCTTCGGGCGGTGCTACGGCACTTTTCTTTCAGTTGCGACGCTCCAGGTTTCTACCGTAGTCACCGGAGGCACTCAGCAGCGGATGACAGTCACGCGCCGGCAGAGACGCCTAATATATAATTGCACACGAACAGAGAAACTGCACTCGCGGGGGTCAAATCCAAAGCGGATTTATTGCACACAGATAGTTAGGTTCAGACGCGTTTCGGCGGTACACCTTCGTCAGTTACAGGCGGCCGCCATAACGCTGCAAAAATGTAGACATATCGCCTCACCAGATCTCACAGGAATTGTCTCGCCAAGACGCCATATTAACATCAGGCACTTTCACTGGCTTTAAACATTAAACAATGATCGACTTTTGCATTTAGCATTCGCAGAGTTTAGGTAAACATTATTTACAGACATGATCAAACTTACACGAATTAATAATTGTGTAGCATGGATAAATAAAATATATATCACGGGAAAAACATTCAATGCATGAAAATTGATCGTAAAAATACATAAATCAAGTGCTTGTGGTCGCTGTATTCCCTTATATCAAGTAAAAAACTGTTGAAGCCCTCAACGGGCAAATCAATTAATTTATCCAAAGCAAAAGCTATTATACACAATTCAATCTCACTGTGATCTAACTGGTGCTACTCTACCCTGACTAAAGAGATGATATATACAAATATGTATGAGCTAATATTTACAAAACTCAATATCAATTAAAGAGAAAACTTCTCTAAATTCATCTCATGAGCTCTAAATTCCCATGGTCAGGCAAATATATTACCTACTGGCGATAGCCAGTAGGTATATATAGTTAGGACCTAGCTACCATAGGAAATCCGCAACATTCTATTGCGAATAAGTTTGGCGTCGGTTGAGGAATTTGCGTGTTATTTTCCAAAATTTAGGCCAGCTCCGCTCCGCTTCTTCCCTGCAAGTTTCGGGGGATTTGTCATGCGGGGGCCGAGAAAAAAGGGGGGTCCCAAAACGTGTTTTCCCCATGTTAATTTCCATAGGACGAATAGACAAGGCTACAGCCCGAACCGCTGAATGGAATTACACCAAACTTTGCAAAATTGTAGGGACTGGTAGGCAGAAGTGCCTTTTCTATATTTGGTGAAAATTGCTCCAGTGGTTTTTATGAAAATTAACTTAAAAAACACATATATATCTGGGCGGAGCCTAGCCACACATCTCATTGTGAGATCTGATTGGCTGTCAGCACTTCATACAAGAAGTGTTGGCAGCCATCTTGGGACCAATATACATGATAGCACCTCATTAAAAAGCATTGTAGTTATTAGTTACATTATAAATCATTTGTTGATGGTACCATACTCATTTTAGGAATTGTGGTGTGTTCTAAGGTGATTTTACCATGTGTAAAAGACTTCTGCTGGGATATCATGAATCATGTTTGAAAGAAAACTATTATCTCATGCTTTTCCCACAGTGGTTTGGAAGGGGATCTATAAGCTAAACTGAAAGCATATTTTCTGTAAATTCACATTATCTTTCTCAGTCATGTGAGAATGAAGTCTGACATTCTCAGTAAAACATGTACATACAACAAGGACAGAGACTGTCAGTTGATTCCTTTGTGTTCTACTGCAGCCTCCTAGAGTGTTCTAAAGAACAACTAGAGCGCTAACAGTCCTACTTATTACAAAGGTATGGCACACCTGAAGCCATCTTGATTGGAATAAAGTGGTAACTCTTAAAACATTTAATTTAAAAAGGAACAAAATGAGGTGGTATATTTTGCCATAGAAAGTATGATTAGTGCTGCAGAAAAAAAATGTGGGCACATTTTGAGTGACTTCTCAATTCCTCTTCTATTTCATTAAAACATTCTGACATGCAGTCTCCCAAGATGGCCACCAGAGACAAAAGAGCCCAAATGTAGCCCAAATATGACCCAGATGTAGCCATAGTATAGCCCAATGACAGAATGTCCCAGAGTGTTCTAAAGAACAACTAGAGCACTAACAGTCTTACTTCTGACAAAGGTATGGCACACCAGAAGCCATCTTGATTGGAATGAAGTGGTAAGTCTGAAAACATTTAATTTGAAAAGGAACAAAATGAGGGGGTTCATTTTGCCATAGAAAGTATGATTAGTGCTTCAGAAAGAAAAATTAGGGCACATTTTGAGTGACTTCTCAAATCCTCTTCTATTTCATTAAACAAATTCTGACATGCAGTCTCCCAAGATGGCCATCAGAGACAAAAGAGCCCAAATATCATCCAGATGTAGCCCAAGTTTAGCCCAATGACAGAATGTCCCAGAGAGTTCTAAAGAACAACTAGAGCGCTGACAGTCTTACTTATGACAAAAGTATGGCACACCAGAAGCCATCTTGATTGGAATGAAGTGGTAAGTCTGAAAACATTTAATTTAAAAAGGAACAAAATGAGGGGGTCATTTTGCCATAGAAAGTATGATTAGTGCTGTAGATGAAAAATGAGGGCACATTTTTAGTGACTTCCCAAATCCTCTTCTGTTTCATTAAAAAATTCTGACATGCAGTCTCCCAAGATGGCCACCAGAGACAAAAGAGCCCAAATGTTGCCCAAATATGCACCCAGATGTAGCCCAAGTATAGCCCAATGACAGAATGTCCCAGAGTGTTCTAAAGAACAACTAGAGCGCTAACAATCCTACTTATTACAAAGGTATGGCACACCTGAAGCCATCTTGATTGGAATAAAGTGGTAACTCTTAAATAGGCATGGGCGAATTTTGCGAATCTGGCGTTGGCGAATTTTGCAAATTTGCGAACTCACAATCCGCAAAATCCGTGAATTCTCGCGCATTTGCAAATTTTTTTTTGTGTTCGCAAGGATTTCTGCCAGTTCGCAAGGATTTCTGACAGTTCGCGAGGGTTTTGTACCGGTTCGCAATTGCGAACTTACATGTCGGCTCGCAACGGTCACGATTATGTTGTTTCTACGTCTGGTTCATCATCACAGGTTCCCAGCACCCTCTGTTGCACCCCTGCCACCCTCCGTTTCACCCATGCCACCCTCTGGTACATCAATGCCACCCTCTGGTTCATCATCACTGTAGATTATGGGGGGGGAAAAGCAAGCACACCTGCCTGCTTCAACTGACATGAATTAAATTGGGGTTGATTTATTAATGTGTCACTGTTTTAAAATTCCAGTCTGGCACCTGCTTCCTTATCTGTAATTTGCTTTCTGTTGCAGTGCAATTTTTTTTCCAGGACCTTTGTGGCCTACTTGTTGCTATTCTATGAGCCTGCTGTGAGGGTCAGAGCAGGGTCATACAATTGTTGCAACTAGCAACTGAACTCTGGAGGGGCCCTTGTCAGGAAGCACTACAGGGAACGGTTACTAATGATGAGTTTGAACTTTTGAACCTGCTTTCACTTTTGCAAAACTCGTTTTTCTGCAGAACAGCATTACAGCAACTGTAATGCCCCACCAAGCTTATATGAGAAAGTTGATTTCTAATCCAAAAGTTATCCAAAGAAAATCAAAAGGCCTCAAATCCAAAAAAGTGCAGGCAAATGTCAACCTGAGGAGTTATTCTGATAAAAATCATCATTTTCAGAAGGTCTATGCTGCTTGCTAGTAGATTTCTTGTGCAGAATTGCAATTTTTGTAATTTCGCGAGTGCGAGATTGTTGCTGCCCGCCGCACCTACATGTTCGCAATTGCGAACTTACACCGCACGCCGCAAAATTGTATTACCAAGAAAAAAAAATCTGCTGCGTGCAAATTTGTGGATTTTCAGTAAATTCGCGAGCGTTCGCGGATTGCGAATTTACCGAAAATCCGCGAGCGTAACGGATTTTCCACCCATGCTTACTCTTAAAACATTTAATTTAAAAAGGAACAACATGAGGGGGTTAATTTTGCCATAGAAAGTATGATTAGTGCTGCAGAAAGAAAAATTAGGGCACATTTGGAGTGACTTCTCAAATCCTCTTCTATTTCATTAAAAAATTCTGACATGCAGTCTCCCAAGATGGCCACCAGAGACAAAAGAGCCCAAATGTAGCCCAAACATCACCCCGATGTAGCCCAAGTATAGCCCAATGACAGAATGTCCCAGAGTGTTCTAAAGAACAAGTAGAGCGCTAACAGTCTTACTTATGACAAAAGTATGGCACACCAGAAGCGATCTTGATTGGAATGAAGTGTTAAGTCCGAAAACATTTAATTTAAAAAGGAACAAAATGAGGGGGCTCATTTTGCCATAGAAAGTATGATTAGTGCTTCAGAAAGAAAAATTAGGGCACATTTTGAGTGACTTCTCAAATCCTCTTCTATTTCATTAACAAAATTCTGACATGCAGACTGAAACATGCACTTTGAACACCAGCAGCAGACTTCCCTGGTACCCGTAGCTTTACTACAGTGATCTAATGAGCAACTAGAGTGCTAACAATCAGAATTTATGGCAAATGTGTGACACATCTGAATGCCTTCTTGATGGAACCAAAGTAAACAAGCATTGAAAATGCAATAGATCTCGCCCTCGTTTAAGTTAAAGCCATTCTGTTTGTAATGAGGTGGCTTTTTAGCTTTGCTTTTATTAGTGTTTTCAAAACTTTCATGTAAATAACATGCATATGTATGCATATATGTATATGTATGCACGCATTTATATTTGTATTTATATAGATATGCAGAATATATATGTTTATATATGTATGTATATATATATATATACACATACATATATATAAATGCATATGCATATATATGCATATATATATGTGTGTATATGTGTGCGTGTAGAGAGAGATAGAGGTGTAGAGGTAGAGAGGTAGAGACTAGTAGAGAGAGAAGTAGAGAGAGGTAGAGAGTAGAGAGTGAGTAATAGAGAGTAGAGAGTGAGTAGGAGAGAGTCGTAGAGAGCAGTAGAGAGAGTAGCAGAGAGTGAGTAGTAGAGAGTAGTAGAGTGAATAGTAGAGTGAGTAGTAGAGCGTAGTAGAGAGTGAGTAGTAGAAAGAGTAGTAGAGAGTGAGTTATAGAGAGTAGTAACGAGTGAGTAGTAGAGAGTAGTAGAGAGTTAGTAGAGAGTGAGTAGCAGAGAGTATTAGAGAGTGAGTAGCAGAGAGAGAGAATAGTAGAGAGTAGTAGAGAGTGAGAAGTAGAGTGAGTAGTAGAGAGTAGTAGAGAGAGAGTAGTAGAGAGTGAGTAGTAGAGAGTAGTAGAGAGTAGTAGAGTGAGTAGTAGAGTGAGTAGTAGAGAGCGAGTAGTAGAGAGTAGTAGAGAGAAAGTAGTAGAGAGTGAGTAGTAGAGAGTAGTAGAGAGTGAGTAGTAGAGAGTGAGTAGTAAAGAGTGAGTAGTAGAGAGTGAGCAGTAGAGAGTAGAGAGTAGTAGAGAGTGAGTAGTAGAGAGTAGTAGATAGTGAGTAGTAGGGAGTGAGTAGTAGAGAGAGAGAGTAGTAGAGAATGAGTAGTAGAGAGTGAGTATTAGAGAGTAGTGGAGTAGTAGAGAGTAAGTAGTAGAGAGTAGTGGAGAATATTCCAAAGTTTGGCACAGCACCACTTGCACAATAAGTCCAATCAAATCATATCACTTAGAGTCCTTATTGAAGAGCTGAATCTTGGTGTATATTCAAATGCTTTTATTTTCCTTAAGTTTATGTACCACAGCCAGCCGACGCGTTTCGTTCTGTAAAACAGAACTTCTTCAGGGCGTTCTTATTTCCTTCAAGTTATGTCGGTTTCCTGTTGTCATATAACTAGATATTTCTTCCAAATTTTAGACGAGACGTAAGTACATTCTTATTCAAAGTGACTAGGTATCAATTTTACCCACACAATTTGGGCAGACTTGAGTAATTTATAGAATCCTCAAAGTCAGTCTTTCAAAAATTCCAAAGTATAGGACATGATAATCCAAATCCAAATGTTTCCCAAGAAAAGTCATTTTCAATCGTTCAGAATATCGGCGTTTGGGCAGATATGACCCAGGGACGCCCAGTATGCAAGTGGAATTAGTCCCCCCTCTGCAAACGCACCAGTGGCCTGCGTTGCAGAGAGGTGTAAAAAGGGGCATAGCCTCATTACACCTCTGTGCAATGCAGCCCCCTGGCGCATACTGGAGGTTCCAGGTGGGCTAGTTGGCCCCCAGGGACCTCCAGTATGCAATGGGAATTAGTTCCCCCTCTTCAAACATGCATGAGGGCTGCGTTGCAGAGAGGTGTAAAAAAGGGTGTGGCCTCATTACACCTCTCTGCAATGCAGTCCCCTGGCGCATACTGAAGGCTCCTGGTGGGCTAGTTGGCCCCCAGGGACCCCCAGTATGCAAGGGGAATTAGTTCCCCCTCTGCAAACGCGCCAGGGGGCTGCGTTGCAGAGAGGTGTAACAAGGAGCATAGCCTCATTACACCTCTGCAATGCAGCCCCCTGGCGCATACTGGAGGTTCCAGGTGGCCTAGTTGGCCCCATGGGCCCCCAGTATGCAAGGGGAATTAGTTCCCCCTCTTCAAACATGCACGGGGGCTGCGTTGCAGAGAGGTGTAAAAATGGGCATGGCTTCAATACACCTCTCTGCAATGCAGTCCCCTGGCGCATACTGGAGATTCCTGGTGGGCTTCCAGGTCTTATATAGTTAGGAATTAGCATTAAAAAAACCTTTGAAATTCACTGAAAAAAACATAGGTTTCAGGCCTTATATAGTTAGGAATTACCATTTAAAAACCTTGCAAATTCACTGAAAAAATCATAGGTTTCAGGCCTTACATAGTTAGGAATTAGCATTTAAAAAAACCTTTGAAATTCACTTAAAAAACCATAGGTTTCCGGCCCTATATAGTTAGGAATTAGCATTTAAAAAACCTTTGAAATTCACTCAAAAAACTATAAGTTTTAGGGGTGTTCTAGTTAGCTGGACATTTCACTCATACAAAACCATTGAAATTGCTCCTATATAGTTAGTTGTACTAACTATATTTCGAGGTCACATATTAACATCATTCATGACATGGCCAGTGACATCACTTTAACTTTTGGCATAGTCAGTGAATGTCATCAGTGATGTAAAGTGTGAGGTCATAAGCAGTGCATTGCAAGGGCGTGAGTTATAGTTAGCTCAGCTAACTATAACTGATCAATTTCATTGGTTTTGTATGAGTGAAATTTGAGCCTAACTATAAGGTCACTGTAAGCTTTCTTTTCTTAGTGAATGTGTATATATATAAATATATATATATATATGTATTGGTGAAACACACTCGTTTCTTGTCACGAAGGTAGACAGCACTCTGAGCTGTGATTTAAAAGTAATTTATTGGCAGACCCCCCTACCCCCAAAACAACAAACGCGTTTTGCCGTTAAGGCTTCCTCAGTGTCAACCAGTGCATAGGAAAAGACACCATTTTATCTCCACCCCATTCTAATCATAGAAAGAGGTCTAAAGCGCTGAGTTCTTAATGGCAGCCATCTTACAATGTGTTTTGTTATAAAACATCGAAAACCAAACATTACAGTGATAATACAAGGAGAATGGTGTCAGTAAAGTGCTTGTGCAGTTAAAAACAATGTAGTACCCAAACACAAAATCATTATACATTTCATTGAATTGCATATCACACCACATTCGTTTAAAAGGGGAAACGGAAAATCAAATGCGTTTGAATTGAGACGCGAATACATCTGTTTACAATACTAAGCACGTGAATTTTACACGCATCGTGTAACCACAAATGAATTTATATTACAGTTTTGTATGATGTAGGGCATATTCCTAGGTAGTAGTCCCAATTCAAAGTGATGATAAAATATTTGATCAGTAATATATCAGAGACTTCCCCCTTTATTGAAATTTTCTTGGATTGTGATATGCAGTTGTTATGCCGCCCTGTATGGGCATTTGTGGATGTGTTCGTTATTTATGTTTTTTTTCATTTCATTCATTTATGCCCCCTCTTTTGGTCTCGCCCTGGATGGGCAAAGATGTCAATGTGATCTTACATTCTAATCCAACAGTATTGAGAGAGTCGGAGATATTGGGATGTTATCATTTTCTTAGGACTTTCTACATTTTAGTTAGAATACATTCTTCAGGTTGTAACTAGAGGACTCCATTTCTAGTATCCAGACCCTAGATCTACTCGAGGTGTACCCAAAGTTCCTCTTCATTGTTTAACCCCCTAGGTTGAATGCTCTGGAGATCAATAATGTATTTAGATTCTAATGCCCTCAATGCTCTGATTTTGTCCCCAACTCGTTCTTTTCTCTCTAGTTGATCTATGAGGAAAAAAGTCAATAGATACCTATTGCTATTGTGGGGGGTTTCAAAGTGGCGTGACAAAGGGTAGTTTTTATCTCTGTTCGTTATGGAAGGCATGTGCTCTAAGATAAGCTTTTTTGCCGGGTTGATGGTACTCCCGATGTATCTCTTAGCGCAAGGGCAAACCAGGCAGTAAATTACAAATTCTGAATTACAATTCAGAAACTTATTAATCGTTCTGGTGGGTCGTGGGTCGTTGGGTCTCCCCTCGTATTTGGTCCACTTTTTGCTGTACTTGCAATGCATGCAAGGAAAGAAGCCTGGAATAGATTTCATTTTAGATGGTTTAGGGGGTTCATCAAAGTGACTTCTAGTCAGGTGGTCGCTGAGGGACTGATAACGTCTGTAAGTTACAGATGGTTTGGGGGGTAACTTGTTTTTTAAGACTGTATCCGTTTTAAGGATATGCCAGTTATTATTCAAAATTTGGACCAACTCGTTAGACCTCATATTGTAGGTGGTAATCATTCTTGTCACTGTCTCAGATTCAATTACTTTCTTTTTGTTCTTCAGGAGGTCCCTCCTGTCTGTGAGGTCTACTCTATTCGAAGCATCTGTTAGAGATGCTTTGGAGTACCCTCTATCTCAAAAATGTGTTACAGCTGCCTCTCTTGCTTCTAAGAAATCACTATGATCTGAGCAATTCCTCTTGAGGCCGAACAATTCACCAAAAGGAATGTTTCTTATCATGCTCTTGGGATGATGACTAGCCGCATGTAAAACGGTAGTGCCCGCTGTGGGTTTACTATAGAGTTTTGTTTGTAGGGAACTTCCTACTGTAAAGACCTCAAGATCGAGATAGTGAACAGATCTTTCACTGATGGTACTTGTGAATCTTCAATTGAGACTGTTGTCATTTAACATTGCGACATACTCCACAGCTGAGGATCTGTCACCTCGCCAAATGACAAACAGGTCTTCAATATATCTAGTCCAGATCATTATATGATCCAACCATTTTTCATTGGTCCCTCCCAAGGCCACGTGCTTCTCCTACCAGCCCACGAAAAGTTTGCGTAGCTGGGGGCGAAGCACGTGCCCATTGTGGTCCCTCTAGTCTGACTGTACATAACACCTGCAAATAAAAATATGTTATTATATAGGCAGAATTCTGTCATTTGAAGGAGCATGCAGTTATGTTGGTGATACTGCATACTCTTCTTCCCAAGAAACCATTTCACTGCTGCGAGTCCTTCTTGGTGTCCAATACAGGTATATAGATTGGCGATATCTAGGGTAATCAGAAGCATATCCGGTTCCCACCTGATGCCGTCTATTAACCTTAAGAAGTCTTGGGTGTCCCTAACATAGGAGGGTAAGTCTCTTACAAAGGGGGACAGATAGTTATCAATAAATCTAGATGTCGCTTCCATAAGGCTTCCTATTGAGGAGACAATAGGTCTCCCCGGTGGATTTTTAATGTCTTTGTGCACCTTAGGAAGGTGGTAGAATGTGGGAATTATTGGGTGCTCACAATATAGGTATTCAAATTCATCTTTGTTGAGCATCCCTTCATCCCTTCAACCTTTTAATAGGGCATGATAATCCATGGTGCATTTTTCAAAATCCTTTTTGTTAATGATCGAGTAACAGTCCTTATCTTGTAGTTGTCTTAAAGCCTATTTCTTATATTTGATTTTACTGAAGATCACAATGTTCCCCCCTTTATCTGAGGGTTTAATTTCGAACGAGTTGTCCTCCTTTAGCGATATAATCGCCTGCCATTCCATGCGTGAGATATTGGAATTCTTTTTTGTTAGATCCACATTTTTGCTAGTAATTTTCTCCAGATCCTGCAAGATAGCATCATTAAAGACGTCAATGGCATCATGTGTGACATGCGGCAGTAGTCTTGATTTTCGTTTGAGGTTACTTGGATCTCTCTTTTGTGTTATTTCTTCCCTCCTCAAAGTTTCTATCGAGCTGGGTATTTCATCTAGGCTCGCCAAGGTATGTGTGGTGATAAGCAGAGGCAAGTCATTATCCGTGAGACTGCTCCCGGGTTCCTCTATTTCTTCCGGGATAGGCAAAGTTCCTAATGATGGTTTTAATGCAAATATTTTTTGTAATTTTAGCTTGCGCACGAATTTGAAGATATCAATTCTGGTTTGCACTGGATCAAATTTCGCTGTGGGGCAAAAGGTCATTCCTCTCTTTAGGACTGTTTCGTCATATTTTGTCAGCTTTCTCTCTGAGAGGTTCACTATGGTTTTTTCTTCTTCTCTTACCATCTCTTGCCCTTGCTGCGAGTTGTCATAGGGAATGCGGCCTGGGCGTCCCCTCCTGCCCCGCCTGGTTTTCCTCCTTTCTTTTGGAATGATTTTGGTGGCATCTGAGACTGGGGTCGTTGACGGGCGTTCCTTCAAGACCTGGAACTCGTCTAAAAAAGGCACTGTGGCGATGTTCCCAGTACCTTTTTTCGTGCTTTTGTTGCTCCTGGCTGACTCATCTTCTGAGACCGACGCATCAGATTCTGATGTTACTGTTTCAGAAGCAGTCTGAACCCCTTGTGCAAGCCTTTTTCTCGTTGCGTCAAACTTTTTGGCTAAGGTGAGTATCCGACCGGTCAAATAGTCCTGCTCATTCCTTTGGAACCTTGTTTGCTTTCTTTTTTTTATCCCATTCTCATATTCTTTGAGTCTTTTCTGCATTTGCATACGCAGGTCATCGGTAGTTTTGGTGTCCTTGTCTTTGGTAATGCTGTCCTCAAGTCTCTGGATTTCTGCGAGGGCTTTATCCCTATCACTCCATGCGTACTTGATCAGCATAAGCAGCATTCCTTTACTGGATTCCTTGGTGTATGCTGCCCAGTCTTTTAAAAGTTGTGGATCTGGGTTTTTGGACAAAGGTATAGTGAATATATACGTAAACCCCTAGGGACCCTATTGCAATCCACATAACGCTGAAGCGACGTGGCTTCCCACCATTTTCTTATCTCTCGCTCTTGGATTTTCTCAAGTTGTTGGAATAGCAATTGTAGATTTCTGGCTGGTGCTTGTGGGATTCCCGTGCCTTCCGATCTCTTTGTAACAGTGTTTAGGCTCCTGAAAATATCATACGCTTCTCTCTCTCTCTCAGCTGTTATGGACATAATGGAGGAGGGAGAAAGTGCACACTCGTTTTACATTGCGTTTATCTGACAGTTTTCAGGGTCAGACTGATTTGCATATAGCCATGTCTGAACTGGGGTGGCAGAGTGGGCTAAGGAACGGTGATGGATTAAACCCAGATCTTTTGACTGGGTGTGAGTGTTTGATTGATTCAGATGCTCCGTCCATCACCACCCCCTTTTGTACTGCTTTTGGCCGCTATAAGTGTGGCAGGGTATGCTCAGACATGGGTCCCTTGCTCACTTTGCCACTGGATTCAAGCAAGCCGTGCTGAAGACGGCTGGAATGCCAGAAACCGGTCTTCGGAAGCTTGTTTCCGGTCCTGGGAAGACATGGCTTGGCAGTTCGGGCTGAACTTTTCCCATGAGGCACAGGGTCAGACTGATTTGCATATAGCCATGTCTGAACTAGGGTGGCAGAGTGGGCTAAAGAACGGTGATGGATTAAACCCAGATCTTTTGACTGGGTGTGAGTGTTTGATTGATTCAGATGCTCCGTCCATCACCACCACCTTTTGTACCTCTATAATTGGCTCAGACGTTTATCAAGATGAGCTCTCAGATTGCCCCTATTTTTACCCTCCTCTGCAGGAGATATTTATTGTCTAAAGTTTTTTGCAGTTTTACTTAGTGTGAATTCAACCCAAAAGCATTGAAGTACTTTACATGAGCACCAGTTACATTATACAAGGTCACATTCATTTATTTTAGGCAAGGGGAGACCAGGGGGCCGATTTCAATGGCGGTTGGAAAGCCTCCAACCAACAATCGGAAGCTTTCTGAACGTGTAGGAGCACTTCCGACTGACTTGGCCCGCTTACGATGCTTGCGGTTGGAACATCATTCCTGTCTGTCAAAACCACATGCCATTGTTCGCCTTCAAGCGAGGGCTTAACTTACGTGACGGTTTGGTACATACACATCCTAGACAATCAGGCCAAAAGAAGATGAGTACACTATGGGATCTGCCACCTGTTCAAGGCTATTTTCCATTTGGGGGCTGTTCTGTCTGTCCCCAGACTAGGAAATCAAAAATAGTAGACATTGGGACATCCAAACCATGTATTTAATTGAATTTCTCCAATTGTAACAGCGAGAACTTGGTTTACTTGATAGAGTGTCCATGTGGTTACCAATATGTCGGAATGACAACTCGGAAGGTGCGCTTGCGCATGTTGGTACACTAAAGTGCATTCCGATGTAGAAAGAGCAATGCTAAACTTACTAGACACTACACTGAGTTCAATCATAGTCCAGATGATTTTTCGTGGATAGTATTGGAGAAACCTCACATACCACCTCATGTTAGCAACAGAGCCAAATTCCTTTTCCAGAAGGAACAGAAATGGGTGTTCAAGTTACATAGTGACACCCTGGGATTGAATGATGCGATTCCCTAGACCCTGCTGTAGTTTCCTCATCCCGGCATTAGATGTTAAGACCCTTATCAGAACCAATTTTTTACTTATAATGCAGTTTTAAAAAACATCTTTAACTTACCGTACAAAGAGTATTGAGAACACAGACTGCGTCAAACTATATGACCGGGAGCCATCGGCACTCTGCTGTGTGGCTTTGGAAGCATCAAAGTTGGATTGGATATAGAATAATTGCATAAAATAACTACAAAAATAAAAATCCCCCCTTCCCCTTTTTGTGACCAATACGCTGTAAAAAATTGGGAAACAAATAGATCTCAGGGTTTTCTTAAAGAAAACACTTACTGGAGGGTGCATTTAGGTGAGCTAGGGTCTATACTCGTTGTCAATAAAAGCTTTCAATGAAAGGTTTGAATGGACTTAGGAACTACAAATTGTCATCCGGTGAGGTCATCAAGTAGTTTCACCAGTCGTCGGAGAAGATACTTTATCTCTTAACAAAAGTTGCTCCTATGGTACATTGTGCGATTAGTTCTACACATAAACCGTTATTAATAACCTGTCCAAGGGATGTTTTTTACATCTTCTTTTAGGAACGAGTGCTCTGAGTTAGCCTTCGGGGTCATTAGGGTCGGTCTATGGAGGCCGAAGTTGTGAACTACTAGGCGCCCAGTGAGGATGTCATCCGGTAGTCCACTGGCCGGATGTGACATCATCACGTGTTGGGGCACAGCCACGTGATGCGGGAAGACGCTGGCTACGTACCTGAAAATGCCGCCCTGTAAATACGTCTTTCCCCGATGCCTCGGTACCTCCCACAAACTTGGGTCAGGACCGAGGCACCAACGGATAGGTAAGAAGACGCAAGTCTTTTTTGGTGATACTTTGCTATCTAGGCTTTGCCTTTGTTTTGCTCTCGTGCTCAAATAAAGTAATGAGCGCGTTAGGAGAAATATTGTGCCGGTACTAAAACAACGAGGCACAAGTACTTTTTACTCTGTAGAAATGTTAAAGAGAGTTCTTTTTTCATGATAATGAGAATGCTATGGAGGTCACTAAGCCTTATGCACATCAGGCTTAGCAGGTTTATCTTTGTTCCGCTCTCGCGCTCAAGTAAAGTTATAAGCGCGTTAGGAGATACATTGTGCCGGTACGTAAAAAACAACGAGGCACAAGTACTCTTTACTTTGTAAAATTTGAAAGAGAGTTCCGTTTTTATTTACAATAATGAGAATGCTATGGAGGTCGCTAATCTTTAAGCACATCGGGCTTAGCAGGTCTTGTATTGATGAAGATGTCCCCCCCTTATTCTAGTGGTATCTCTAGTTCCACGGTTTTGTCATTCTAACAGGACCTGTCCCTTTACTAGATAAGACGTGATCTATTGAAACAGGGTATTTATTCAACGTTTATCTATACATAGCCTTGTGTAATATGTGAAGATAGAGGGGCACCCCTGAATACTTTGTAACGACTGCGCATAATTAGCGCACAATATACGTAATATGATTCACATATCTTAGCCAGCTAATGTATCTGTAGGGTCAGGGTGTTAGAGGTATAGCAATGAGGTTGCAAGATGACAGTAACCAGAAGGCGTGAGGAGACTGGGCGCATGACCATAATGATCCCAGCAGTTTGAATGTGGGGACTCTGACTGAAGGAAATTAAATTTTTATCACAGGGCAGGGTCTCTTAATATCTGAGTGGTTACCAGGTGAGGTGAGGCCAATACCTTGCACGGGACAGGAGAGTGAATCTGTCCTACGACTTTGCGGAAGAAGTCGAGGAATGCAATTTGCTGTTTTTACCGTTCATTTTATGTACATTTTTTGTGTTATTATCTCTTTACAGGAATGAAGCTCACCCTGCCTGTATGGAAGTATTTTTATTTATCACTATTTGTGTACATATGTTTATTTCACTAATTGCAGTAGCTTAAATTTAGAAAGAAGCGGCATATTTGTTACAAGCCGTTCCAACACTACTTTTGAAAGGTTTGGAAGCAATACTCTAATAAAGGTATTTGCTTGCCTCCATATCCTTTTTAAATCTTCATATTATTTTCACTGCACTTTTTGTCTCTGGATATAGGATCGTAGGCGGATACTGTCTATACTAGCGATCTAATAAGTTCCTGTTCTCTGTATAGTATGCCACTCATTCCACAGAGTCACCTATTTTGTTTATGAGGTGCTGTGGCAGGGTAGCTGGAATTCCAGATGATGACACTGGCCACGAAGGGCAGTTGATGGAAATCCTATAGCCACTTTCATGAATGAATAGTTGTTGTAGATGTAACACATTTTACAGGGAACTGTATGTTCAGCAATTGCATTTCCTCATACTTCTCTTATCTTAGTTTTATGTTTTGACCACCAGATTCCTTTTGTGTTTTTGAACTAGATTGAATAGACAGACAAAAAAACAGCATTACAGTGTTGGAATTTCGTGTTGTTCACTGGCACACTATGCACCACATCTATTGCTCTTCTCTCTATTGTTTAGAATTACCTTGAATTGGTTGATGCTTCATAAATGCATATAACACTCAAGTCCTGATAACTTGTTTTTATATAGTGCTTCATACTATAATCCTGATGTTATTATGCACTAAAACAATAGCTGCTACAGTTACCAAATGCACTGTTACTCAATCTAGTGACCTTAAAAAGATGGAATACTGTGTTGTTCTATTTTACAAATGTGTGACCTTGAGGTATTGACATCAAGGCTTACTTCCATGAGCCACATTACCCCCATCAGTGGATGGATTTAAACATGTATTAAAGACTGCTATAATCTTCATACCTACACCTGATGATGTACACATCTTGCAAGAAAAGCAAAGTTAGCATTTACCCATCCTCACTGTGCAAACTGCTATTTGACAATACCAATATTTCAATAGAACTGTAGAAGAATAACAAAGTATTTGATGCTTTTGGTTGAGTGTGACTGTCAAACAGATGTTTCTGCAATAGATCTAGACAGTAAGGTGTTTTAAACTGTAGCTGACAGAACAGGACATATCATAATAGAAAATCATCTAGTTGGTGGAAGAAGCAATAAATTATAAGTTATTGGATTCTCTACTGGTAGAGATTCCTCTAGTCATACTATCCCTATGACTGAGACAATTCTGCTTCAGGTTCCTCTGCTGGCAGAGAATCTTACTTTGATGGAGAATCCTTATACATAGGATTCACCAATCCTTACACATTGCCACGCAGCTAAAATCAGACGCATAGTTTTCTCAGCTAAGCCTGGCAATTGGCATATCCCTCCTACTATTTTTAGTTTGTTTGTTTGAAGGTGTCCCTACAACAATATGAAATAATTCACACATTTTTAGCTCAATTGTACACTCAAATATTATTGTTTTAATACTACTATATGAGCAAATGTAAGTTGCATTAAGAAGGGTTTATTTTTAGATCTTGTTTGACAGGACAGCTGTTGCCTAACCTGAAGTGAGAAAAAAGCTTTGATAAGCACTACTGAGAGAGGGATCGGACGCCACTCACATGTTGATCTTCCTCCTTTCTGGATTGCCAAACATGAGAGAGAGGGGCTTTAGATTGGGCATCTGCAGACGAAAGCAATTTAAAGTGTTTTTAGTAGCAATAGGAAAGGGTTTTTCATTATGAACACCATGGTAAACACCATAGAAGAGGCTTTACATTTTGAACTATTGAGAAATGCAATAGAAAGTGATGTTACATGTGAACTAATTGATAACAGTAATAGCAAGGAATTTAAACATTGTAAATCTTCTATCAAAGGGAATAAGAAGGGTGTTTACATTGTGAATGCCATGGCAAACAACAGAGGAATGGACTTGACAATTTGGCTCCAAGACAAATACAATAGGTAGTGGTTTTAAATTGTCAAACGCATTAGGAAGTGGTTTAGTGCATATATACTTTTTGGTCAGGGCCACAGAATATGCTTGGTATCCTCGTAGGAGAGCAGGTGCTTATGTCAATGTATACTTTGAGTCTGCTTTAGTTGTTTAATGGGTCTTTGTATGCCTGGACCACATGTTCATGTTCAAGTTAAAGCAAACATGCTTTCTTGATTGATTATTAAATGTGTTGACGAAGATATTAGGACTCTAATTTTACAGTGAATGTGTAGACTTAAACATTTTCATTGAGAAAAACCTCATGTTCTCCAATAGGCCAATAAAGGACCCTTGGTAATTTTTATGATAAAAGCCAACTGATGCGCTAATTATTACATGGATCCTCACAAATAAAGTGAGCAGATTCCATTTGCTGGTCTAGTTGGTCCCGCTGATATTTCTTTAGGGTTTGTGACTTGCACCCTAAGTAATATGCAAAGCCTTTGTATGAGGTGTTCTATTTTGTAATTTCACCTAAAATCTTACTCATATTTGTGATTTTGATTGTAGTATTTAGTTCCAAGTGCATTAACAAATGTTTCCATTTTGAAGAAAAGGTACCGCCTTGACATTGAATTATTCAGTGTTAATTCTGTCTGTTGCTGTATTCTGATTTTTAAACCCAAGGCAACTTCTTGGGTCTGCCGCGGATTACTCTGCCTAGTTACCCTTAGAGAGAATGGTAAATATTGCCACTAGGTTCTCAGTTTGAGGAGGTCTAGGCTAAGGAGGCAACTAGATGCTAGAGATGAAAAACCCCCATTGACACAATTGGGGCTTGCATCTCCTGACTGTCCTAAAGGTGTGTGGACAAAATATCGAAAACAGAAATATCGTGGGACAGAATATTGTGTCAAAATATCAAGGACAAGAATACCGTGAAGGTCATATCTTATGGGTAAGTAAAGTTTTACTATATACAACTCCACATATATGTACTTTGATGATATATACATCTTCAAGGTACGTAGATCTGGAGTTAAGAATAGTACATTTATACCTATCCATTTGCACTTACCGACTCGATATTCTTGTCCTCGATATTTTTTACATGATATTCTGTCCACACTTATTTTATTTATTTATTTTGTGTTTTCTATAGTGCGAGTATGACCCTGCATAGAGTATCAGAGCGCTTTACAGATGCATTTCAACAAACAAAACCTTATAAGTTACCAAGTCATTAGTGATTTACCATGACTAGATCAAAACATTAAGCTTCAAGGAAAACATATAAACATATATATAAGTCAACAGTTAAGTTACCATGAATAGAGTGAAACATTAAGCTACATGGAAAACATATATACAAGCCCATATATGGTTAAAGAGCTGCTAGCAGAAGCAGGGGAACAGTCATGAGAAGTTTATAGCCAGTAGTTCTGCTATATGGACTTATGGGAGAAATTACCTCATATAGAAGGATTTTGCTTCCTTTTTGAATGCTTCGATGGATGGAATTCTTCTAATGTTAGGGGGGAGTCAGTTCCAGATTCTCGATGCTGCCCCAGAGAACACTCGGTCATAAGTTATTTTCTTACAAAAACGAGTCGGTTTCAGTAGTAGGTCTGCATGGCTCCTGGAGAACCGGCACCCTCCTAATAGCATGAGTTTCTGTGCTAAGTAAACTGGTGTTATGTGATGTATGTGTTTGTGAGTGATGCATGCCAACTTGAACTGAATTGTGTGTTCGATATTCAATCAGTGAACGGTCTTCAGACTCCTGAACCGGATTTCTCAAACATGATATGAATGAGCTCTGATAAATAGAGGAGAATGGGGTTTTACAATGCTAACCCCTTGCCAGCCACCATAGAAATGGGATTTTACATTGTGAACTCTCTGACTAATGCAGCAGAAAGTAGTTTTGTATTGTGAACTCTAAATGAGCAGGTGTTATACATTGTGAACAGCATGATAAATAGCACTAGAAGGGGCTTTACATTTTGAACTATGTGACTGATACATTAGTAAGGACTTTAGTAAAATCGTCACATTTTATGTCTGGCCACAGTAAATAATTGTTGTTTTCCAATGGAGACTTTTTGTACATGTCAGTGTCTGCACTAGAACTGCCTAAAATGTTTGATGGGTCTCTATAGGTTTGTGTTCATATTAATACCATTATGTTAGAGCCCATAGACTTAATTTATTGATTTTTAAATGTGGTGAGAAAGACAATATGCCTCTCACTTTACATTGTGAACTACATGATAAAGCCTGTAGGCTTAATATTTTTGATTGTGAAAAACCTCATGTTTTCCAATGGGCCGAATAGGACCATTGTTAGTTTTTATGATTAGATCCTGCTGGTGCACTAGTTGTCAGATAGTACTCTCAGATAATGGTAGAACACTAGATTTACAGGGTTAGTTGCCTGCTGATTAATGTGCAGGGCCTCTGAAGGAGTGGCTTCAATTTACAATTTCTCCTGAAATATGTCACATTTTGTTTATAGTATTCAGGTGTGTGTGCATTAAAGAACTGTTTTAGTTTGAAAGACAAAGTCCTGGCTGAACATTGATTTGTTGAGTGCTAGCACTGTGCTTTGCTGCGTTCTGTGTTTCTAGTCCAAAATCCCTCCCTGAGTAAGCCATGGATTGCTTTGCCTAGCTACCCTTAGAGATAAGTGCTAAAAGGAGTGCTTGGTCCACAGTTTTAGAGGGTGGGGTACGAAGGCTTCAATACACCCAGGTGACAGACCCCCCACTGACAAAATTGAGACTAGTAACTTCTGGCTACCTAAAGACCTCCTTAAACAGGTTTCTAAAATACTATAGGAAGGAGCTATACACTGTGAACTCTTTGACAAATACCAAAGGAAAGGGTTTACATTCAGAACTTGCCAAACACAAACAGGAGGGGCATTACATCCTGAATCCTGCAGCAAACAGTGGGTTTTTCATTTTGAACTCTCTGACAAATGCAATAGGAAGGGTTTGAATGGGAGGGCCCTTTTGCGTTCTGTACGCAGTAAATGCTTGGTGTCTCCAGAGGGAGACCTTTTGGACTATTCACTAACTGCATTTTGTAGTACGTTCAGGAGTAGTACAGTAGAACTACTCACATACTACAAAACTGTATTCACCAAACTGTGTGTGGAGATCTCTGCGCCTACCTTTTAGTTGTAAATGTGGCCGGACAAGAGGGAGTGGCTGGAAAATGGTAAATGCTTACTATTAAATGGTAGGTGTTTGGGGAGAGTTAAGGCCGGGTTTACGGGGGACATGCAACCTCCCAAAAAGAGTAAGCCAATTTCTATTAACAGACTGCACTTATATAGTTACTGTGGCCACAACAGACCTGAAACAGTTGTTAATGAATTCCAGCTCAGACCTGGAGGAAATCCAGCACCACAAATGGCCAACCACTGGTACTGCAACACCCTTCTATAGAAAATTTTATGGGATATAATTTTAAAATAAATTGGTTATTTTGACTTTTTATAGAGAAGCATAAAGTTACTTCAATGTAAAAAAAGTATTTAAAAAAATGATTTTATTATAAAATGTTTCAATTACCTTTTTGATATGAAAGGAAATGAATTTCAATTAACTGTATACATAAATACGAGTAACTTGTACTAAATAATAAATAAATATAAGCATTTTACTTTAGATGGAATTGTTTTATGAAAAATCATTTAATATAATATATTCAAAATAATGACGTTAATGAAATATTTCATTCATTTTTTATTATTCTACATTTAAGATAAATGCATAGAAATAATTTAGAATAACATTTGTCATAAAAAAGTTAACTTTTTTTTTATAGTTTAATACATTTTCTTCATTTTTTCCCTATACTTTACCTTGAAGGGTTTACATTGTGAATCCCCTGTCAAACACAAAACACAGAAGAGTGTACAGTGTGAATGCCTTGACAAATACCTTAATTTGGGGCTTCACCTTTTGAACTATGTGACAAATAGAAAAGAATGGAGGGCCAGATTTACAAGGAAAGTGACTCAGTGCGTGCCGCAAGCCATTTTGCTGCGCCACACTGAGTCACTTTCAAAGCACAGGGATGAAACATATTTACCCCAATACGTCGCATCTCTGTGCTTCACCCTGCGCTGGCGCCCAAACTGCTGCCATGCACCAATGCAGGCACCCTTACACCATGCAAAGTGAGGCATGTAAAGGGGCCGTATTTTCAAGGACAGGAAAAGCCACTCAGGGTGGCTTTTCCAGTCCTTGTAAATATGGGGCAGGAACGTGCACAAAAGGTGGTGCACTGGCAGCGCAAGGGGCTTGTAAATCTGCTCTGCAGTTTTCTATTGTGATCTCTTTGACAAATGCAAAAAGACGGAGTTTAGTACAGTTGCCCACTTTTTAGGTCTAGCCACGTTAAATGATTGTTGTTTCAATGGGAGAAATTATATTCAGGGTATGGTTAGTATGTTTTCATGGGTCTCGCTTGAAGGAGACCTATGTTAAAGCCATCAGGCTTGATTTATTGATTTTAATGTGGTAAAAAAGGCAGTAAGTCTCTCACTTTACATTGTGAATGACTTGACAAGGTCTTTAGACTTAATCTTTTTGATTGTGAAAAGTCTTATATATCCTCATAGGCCTTATAGGAACACTGCTAGTTATTAAGGTTAGTGCCCTGTGGAGCACAAATTGCATGGTAACTCACAGGATCACTATAGAGACAGCGTTATTTGTCCACTGAGTTTGTTTTTTAGGGTCGCTGATTTGCATCCTACTTAATCTGCAAGGTCCTGATAGGATGGGACACAATATTTAATTCCTCCTGAAAACTTGTAAACATTTATCATTTTGAGTATAGTATTTGCGTATGTGTGCATTAAAGTACTTTTACCTTTTGTAGGAAAAGCTATTGATGGACATTGATTTAATGATTATTAATGTTGTGAGTTGCTGTGCTCTAACTTTCTGGAACTCCCTGGGTCAGCGTTGAACTTCTACTCCCTGACAATCTAGTTTTTCTTTATAAACCCTTTAACAAATTCACTATGAAGAAGTTTACTTTGTGAACACTCTGAGAAATGCAAGAGAAAGCAGTTTACATTGAGAACTTGGTGACAATTTCAATGAGAATGTCCCTTGAAGTACAACAAAGGGAAGAGCCCTACATTCTTCAACAGTAAGATCTTCTGCCACAAATCCCTATTTCAGGGGGTGCTAGAGAGGTCGCGATTTCATTGGCTACATTTGCAATTTTATGTTTAGTATTTGTGTGTGAATCAAAACGTTTTCTTTTTTTCAAGTTAAAAAATGGTACATTGATTATTTAAGAATTATTGGGCAATTTGTGGAGTTGTTTAACTTGTATTTAACCCCTGTAATTACTTTCATTTGTTCTTTTGATTAAAGTTTTTAAGTAGGGTGTTGATATTCAGTTCTTCATATAACAAAGTTGTAGTAACTCTCACATTGCCCTTGCTGCTTTAGTAGCATGTTTGATGGCCTAGAACTTTTTTTATTTGAATGCGAGTAAAACAGAGGTATTGGTTCTAAAGAATCACCCTTAAAGCTCGACCTCTTTTTAATGGTCACCGGTTCTTCGCCCATTCCTAGCCACCGCTACTATGAAAAAAAAGTGGTGTATCTCTCAATGCTGATCTTATCGTCAGTGTGCATATCAACAAGATTACTGCTACATGTTAATGCCTCTTGAAGAGCTTAAGGAGCATTCGTCCTTGCCTCTGAGGTGAAGATGAAAGTTGTTGATCCAGGCAACTATTTCATCCGATTTGGATTATAGGAATGCTATCTTGGTTTACCTAAATATCATATCTGTGACCTTCACAATGTGCCTGAGAGAGAGCAGGGTCTGCACTTTAAAGGCAGAGTTATTGGTATTGTCAATGCTTGTTTTAAAATATGTAATTAAAGCAGCTCCCTATTCTGTATTCAGAAGTATTCAGATGAATGTGCTTCACAGCACAGAAAATAAAACTCATGAATTAAATTCATTAGCAAAGAAACAGCCTCACTGGCATTAGCATATGAGACAATAGATCCTAGCAGTAATTAAACACGCTCATTGCTTTCAAGCGAAAAAGACATAACGTGACCTTCAGAGATTTAATTTAATAGAGTTGCGTTTCAAACTGTATGTACATATCCTTTATTTTAAAAACATTAGAATTTGGCTGCGTTTGTGAGAGCATTCACCAAATCGGTTTTGTTTAGCTGCTAGGCTTCCAAACAAAGGTCGCCCATAAAAACATAATTTAGGAAACTATTAGGAAACAAGATGTTAAAGGAAGATGTTTGTTTTTGTGTGTGCGCATGTGAGTGTTCTAAACACACATGCATACGGCAAGGCAAAAAGGTCTCACCTTTTAAATTTGGCCTTGGCTAAATTTGATTTGCACTGGCGTAATTTTTGTTATAGTGGTCATTTTATGTGATGCTTGTTATGCAAACCTCCCAAAATTATGCTGTGACTTCACATCATACAATTACGTTGCCATTCACGGCAAAAATAATAGTGGGGGTACAACACAACAACCTGAACTTGAGAAGCTATTCATGGCAATTTAGTTTTTAGAGTAAAAATATAGCACTAAATCACAGATTTGATTTCGTGTAATTAAGTTGTTTCATGTAATTTTCCAAGAGCATTTCCGTTTCACAGTGTTCTGATTTAATGAGTTGCCTTCTTATACTTCCTATTTGATGTGACACTATTATTATTTTATTTTTATCACTCTGTTGGAGTGCATGTGTTTCCTTGCTCTCTCACCCTATTTTCCTGTTTTTTCTTTCTCTGACACCCCTCTCTTCATTCTCCTTCCTCCTCCCAATGCTCCCCAAACCCCTCCCAACAACTTCCTTGTAGCACTCCTGCGTTATACAAAAGTTTGTAACTTTTTTATGAGGACCTGGCAGCTGCAAAGTGCTGCTTGACTGCTTACATAAATTTCATCCATTTTTGGGTTACACACTCTTATTTTTCTTTAATTACGTTGTTTAACCCCTTTGACGCTGATGACGGAACGGGTCCGTCATGAGCGTCGGTTGAGCTGTGCTGATGACGGAACCGTTCCGTCATGACTCCGCCCGCGCAAGGCGGGGCCAGCACAGGCGGGGAATACGCCCCACACGCAAGGGGTTAAAACAATTTTACCATTCTAACACGGTTGCATCTCGATGCATGCAAGTACATCAGGGCCATCTTGCACTAGATTTTTAAGCTTGCCATCCATGCCTGTGCATACATTTTGATGCATGAGCAAGAATGCAAAGGGCAAAAAGCCTTAGCAATGTGCACTGTAAGAACCCATTTCAAAATCAAATAAAAACCAGGAACCCAAAATACTGCCGCACACACCACGCTAAGTCACTCAAACCTAAAACCTAATTGATCACATAACTCTCAAATAAATAACATAGACTAATATTAATGCATGCTATGTTCAATGTTATGATATTTGCCTCAAACCCATGGAGCAACCTCATATGTATCTATTAACAGTGTACGCTAAGGGCCGGATTTAGACTATGTTGGATGTGACAGATATCCTGTCTGCCATATTACAAGTGCACGATATCCTATGGAATTTGTAGTAAGGTGGACAAGATATCTATCACGTTTGTGACAGAGAATCCCATCCACTAAAGTGTAAGTGCCTGAGTAAGAGATTGATGGACCCTCGGACAACCAAACCCATGGTGGAGATGCGGTGCGCACCAGTGGTCCTACAGCTGTATTACAACGAAAGCGACTGGACCATTTTGGGACCTCTGCAACCGCCAGGGAACCACGATTCCTGGCATTGGTGCTGCGGTCTTGAGGCCGCAATATGATTGGTGGTGCAACTCTGGCACCAACAAGCATATTATTAGTTTTGTCACCACCACAGTTTTCATGGTGATGATGCCGCCATGAGCACTGTTGCAGTTAGGAAACAAAGGGGGCCCCTGTTGTCTCAGGGTCAAGAGGTGCCTGCAGGGGGGGCACATGTTGTGGCCCCCTGTGTGCAGTCACCCGCTTTCCGTCCTGGCATGGACTTCACAGTCCATGCCATGCAGGACCGGGCTTTGGCATTCCCATTGTGCTGCCTTTTTAATAGGAATGCCAAAGAGCCGCCCCACCATGCCACAAGATAACTCGTAATCTGGCGGGTTGCCGGTGGTCAAGTTTAGTGGCATGGCGGCCTGCTCCAGGAACACCCAACTCAAAATCAGGCCCTAAATCTCCTTATGGATGAAACCAATTCAAAGTATGAAATACCTTGCAATTAGTGACAACATAATGAAGTTCAGAAAAATAAAAATACATTTGATACTGTGGTCCAGTACCCAAAAAGAAAATATGCAGACATGAGTTTGGCTGCTGTGCAACCACGGATCCAGAATTAGGTTTAGTGGTATGTGCTATGTCATACATCATATACAATATTAAGTATTTTGTTGGACCATTGTAAACCACTTATAGCAGATAATACAACATTTGGATTTTGGCTTGTCATTTAAATTCTTTTTTTAAATATTTTACATTTATAGCCCAAGAATGACTAATATATTTGTGTTTAGTGCTCCGCTTAACTCACTTCTCCTGAAGAAAAATGAGCAGGGATGGCGACATTTGCATTAGTGAGAGTGGCTCATTTGGTGCCATTGGAAGAAAGCTCATAAAATAATGGCAAACCATCATGGATGCCATTTAGGGGATCCTGGAGTCTGCAATCCCTGGCTTGCCCTTTGCGACCCCTGATATCAGAGGTAGCAAAATCTGTGCCAAGAACCCAGGGGCATGGAAGCTCAGCCCTCCCTTGATTTCTGCCCATTTCTGATCACACTAGTCATAAATACCAGTCTATTAATCACTATTAGTATAATACAAAATGGAGCACAATTATCTAGAATGGGGCAATTGCTGGCAACTGAGGTAAATAAGCGCTGTGAGCTATTGCTCACTTTCAACAAACTCTTTAACTAATGCAGAGAAGCCTTTCCAAATGTCTGACTGCAATTGTGCAGATTTCAGGCTTGTGGGGGACGAGTCTCTTCCAGCAAGATGGTGGAACCAGTATATATAGAGCACCTTGTCTCCTAAGGAGACACCCTTCTACCAATGCCTGTCACAGTGTTGGGTCGATCACTTTAGGTTGTCTGGCTGATTTGCTGCTATTTTTAGGTCGAGTCTGTTTGCAAATGGCTGGATCCAAACTGAGGTGGCATAATGGTCAAAAAAACGATGGAGTGAGAGTTCCCCCAAGCTATTGCAAGTGATTAGACTTATTTCAAGCAGCCTCCCATCGTCTTTTGAGTTTTTGATGTATCACTATATAGACTGAAACACATGTCATGGTTGGACACTGTAAAACAACTTTAACCACATCGCTGCTGCGGTTATTTTTGCGCTGAGCGGCTTTTTTCTAAAAGCCGCGTTACATGACGAGCTCAGCTCGTCATCAGCACACAACCACCGTGGCTGATGACGAGCTGAGCTTGTCATCAGCAGGGAAGGGGTTAAAAGTCCCCCCAATTACAACGTGTGCAGTGTCCTAGAGTACTGATTGCTCATGAAAGTCGTCCGTGCAGCAGAGAAGCTCGAAGGAACTGTTCTCAATTATCTTTGACTGTGATTGATATTCATTGTTTGTGAAGCTATGAAGTCAAATTGACCATCTCTTATGTGAAGCAACACTTGTACTTCGGACAGCCAGGGTGTGGGCTTTTTGAATGCAGTTTGAAATTAGATCCATCGGTGAACAAAATCACCGAATTTGTATACTGTTGTAATGTACTTGTTACTCAATGCATCCTCCCTATTGAGGTTCTCTGCCTTGCTGCTCAGCCTATGGTGAGGTCATTTGGAATGTTCAGTGTGCTTGATTTGACAGGAGAATCAGTTGGTGTGGAGGGGCTGAGCAGCTAGGAAGCTGCTCCTGGTGGGGCACATTTATGGATCAGACTAACATCTTGTAACCTGTAACCCAAGAAGTAATATAAAGAATAAATCTACTACCTTTTCCACAAGACTTGCCTTTGCATCATTCTTCTTTTTAACATATACTTTCTGCTCCATGGCGAAATACTTAAAAGTTCACAAAAGCGAGACCGATTGCATTGCAAATGCTTGGTCACAGCAACAAGATTTATTGTCTGATAAAAAGAAGAGTTCATCTCTTCCTCTTATAAGTGTTTTAATCAATCAATCAATCAATCAATCAGTCAGGGGAATTGTACTACTCATCCTTGGCTCCAACTGTTCAGCCTGGGACGACTCCTGGTGGCCAACAGCACTGGGGGCAGCCCCGACACCCATCGACTACGCACTCAACCTAGGAATCATCCTCGACTCAACGCTCTCAATGACCAAGCAAATCAACGCCGTCTCCTCCTCCTGCTTCAACACCCTCCGCATGCTCCGCAAGATCTACAGATGGATCCCGACAGATACAAGAAAGATTGTCACCCAGGCCCTCGTCAGCAGCAGACTCAACTATGGAAACGCCCTCTACGCGGGAGCCCCGACCAAGCTCATCAAACGACTACAATGCATCCAAAACGCATCAGCACGACTGATCCTTGATGTACCAAGCCACGGCCACATCACCCCCACCAAAGAAACCTGCACTGGCTCCCGGTCAACAAGAGGATATCCTTCAAGCTCCTCACCCACGCACACAAGGCACTCCACAAGCCCGGCCCAGCCTACCTGAACAGACGTCTCTCCTTCTACATCCCCAACTGCCAGCTACGCTCTGCCGACCTCTCACTCGCCACCGTCCTGCGCATCCGAAGAACAACCACCGGTGGGAGATCCTTCTCCCACCTCGCCGCCAAGACCTGGAACACCCCCCCACTGAGCCTACAACAGACCCAAGACCTGCTGACCTTCAGGAGGATACTCAAGACCTGGCTGTTCGATCAGTAGCGCCCCCCAGCGCTTTGAGACCCTCGCAGGTATGTAGTGCGCTTTACGAATGATTGATTGATTGATTGACTCACCTGTGACGGTCTCAAGGCGCTGAGGGGCGGGGGTTAAGCAGCACTGTCACTACTGTTTCTGTTGAATGGGATTCTTTCATAACTAATGGTTCGAGATTGTGTAAATGACTTTTTATGCATGTATTTTTGTGTTGGTATTTGTAAATCGCAAACCTAGCTCATGAGCAACACAGTTCTGAAAAGGAAGCATGGCACCCAGAAGATACAGTCACTGAAGGAAGGTCAAGGGTAGATCACCAGGTCATGAGTAGTGCTCCTTGAAGAAATGTGTCTTCAGTTTTTTTCTAAATTGTAGAAGAGAAGAGTTGATACTAATCTGATGTCGATAGGTATGCTGTTCCAGGTCATGGAAGCATAAACAGAGGAGGCTTGCCATCTGGTTATTTCCTTTTTTACAATATTTTGCCCCCAGGCTGGCAATCTCTGGGTACCTTTTCTGGTGTTCTCCCCAGTCTCCGCTAGAGAGGTCTAGGGTCTTTTTGTTCAGGGCTTTATAAGTGATGCAGCTCATCTTGAATATGAGTCGGACTGAAAGGTGGTGGCAGTGTATGTATTTTAACATGGAGGTGACAAGTTTGGTATTCTTTGAGTCTCTGAAGAGCCATGCCCTGCGTATAGGATAACTGTCAATGGTGCTGGTTTTGGCATTAGATAGACCGCTGAGCAATGCATTGTCTCTGTCGAGATGGGAAAGGACTAAGGCTTATACTGCTGATCTGAGTACATTGGAACTGCTTCACTTTCTTCATGAGGGAATTGGAACCAAGCTATAAGGCCAAGCTTAAACATCCTCCGCAGAGGCATGAATTTAGTAGAGTTTGGGTGCCCAGTTCTATAGGGGCACAGTTCTGCCAAAGCGCTGCACTATACCTTCAAGTCACATTTCCTGCTTTATTTCAAATAAATCACAAGCAAAGAGAGCCTTTCGCCAAAGGGGTTGGAAGGTCTAAAGGACAATAGCACACTGTCTCCCATGTTTTTAGGTCTTGCCTATTAGGCAGTGCATGCACAGTATGTTGGGGTCGTATTGCTTGCTTACAGAG
Source organism: Lissotriton vulgaris (assembly GCF_964263255.1). Lineage (NCBI taxonomy): Eukaryota > Metazoa > Chordata > Amphibia > Caudata > Salamandridae > Lissotriton > Lissotriton vulgaris. The sequence goes on along the minus strand of NC_141696.1, from coordinate 1,272,809,006 downwards.
GGATTAAAGGCTGACCATTGTTGGCTGCAGTATCGCTGATTCGCTTGCTCCTTACACAAATGAGCGTGTATGTGCTTTCCTTCCTCTTCTTGTGTTTGTCCAACCTGGAGCATGGATGCATTACTGTGTCCTCATATTGTTCCCTTTTCCGGTGCTGAGAGTGCATGTGTTATCCAGCTGTTTCCCTAGTGTGCTTCTTTTGCTCTCTCGTGTCTTTTTCTCCTCTGCCCATTTGTGATGTGTTTGCCCTCGTTTGCTCCCCAAGGCAACATTGCTTTCTCGCCCTTTTGCTTGAACGCCCAGGCAGCTCCAAATGCTCTCTCTCCCATTTGTCCATTTTCTTTCCTCACTTTAACCAATACTCCACCATGCTCTCCCTCTCTCTTGTTTACACCCCAACTGCACCCTCCGTATTGCTTCCAAACTTCTGTGTTGATTCAACTCCCACTGGTCCACCATGTTGCTTCCACACCCCTTGCCCATGTTGTTCCCTCACCTGCTTTGCTGCCCTGGTTCTTCTGCGACCCCATCCGTGTAGCTTCCCGCACTTGCTTTAAAAAAAAAACACTTTCACATTTTTTCTTTTTTTATTTGCTGTTAAAATAAAATAAAAGGAAACACAAGTGAGGACTTAATTTTGTAGATATGTGGTGTGTGTGCCTACAAAATGAATGTTGTATTTAACCATGCTGCACAACATCATAGATGCTTTCCAGCATAGTTAAGAATTATTAGCCTAGTGGCTTTGCCAATGCTTAGTCTACATTGCACACACTGTAGTGTGAAGGTTGGTTGCGGACATCATTAACAAAGTAAGTGATGTTTGCAGAGGGCAACCTAAGTTTAGTCAATTACATTGCAGACATTCATGGAGATAAATCTCTCCGGAAGTAGAACCGACAATCACAAATTAAATTTGGCACACCACTGTTGACAGCAAAAAAATGCAAAAATGAAAAAAGACTGCAAATGACATCTGAACAATCCAATGTTCGAGGAATCCCACAAAGCTACACCAGGCAGTGTTTTTAATCACTGGTCCACTTCAGATTGGGCACAGGATGTTGTCAGTCATAAAGAGAGCTAGTGTAGGAATCCTGACGTCCCGGACATTGGGGATAACAAGCTCTGTAATGAACCTGCGGCTTTGATCAATTGTAAAATATATTTGAGGCATAGTTAAATAACCTTTACATGGCTTGCATTACATTTTTTGTAACGTTTCAAGAGAGAACCAAGGAGTGACTGATGAGCAGGCAAAGGACATATATAGAGAAGAAGGTAGGAAAACAAGATGCTAAGATGTTGAATGTGCATGGATTCGTAGCAAACAAATGATGCCCTGAGCCAGAATGTGAGATTATTATTGATGAAGATGTAACAGAGGAAGGTAATGATCAAAGTGAGGAGCCTCCTGAAGTGCATGAAGTAAGAGAGAGCAGCACACAGAAGATGGCTAAAAGGACAGATGTCTGTGTACCTTCATACATTATATCAATTAAGCATTGACACGTAGACACTTCAAATTAGAAAGGAACGTGTTCAAGCCCTGAAAAAAAAGTAATTGTTTGTAAAGTCTGTTCAAGACTTGGGTGTTGCTCTTAGAGGAAATGCTGCATAAATAAACAACCCATTGCACCAAGCTCGTGTACGGTAGCCTAAATAATGCGTACACAAGAAGTGTGTTTACAACTAATAGGGCAAGGCATGGTAGAATTTCTGGTGGCACCGAGATCAGAACCCGATGCCAGTATAGTATCCATGGAAAAGGTGGATATAAAATATCAGCTGGCGAGATACCTACCCAATACAACAGAAACAAACCATCAGCAGCAAGTTTCAGGGAAAGCAATCATGCAGCAAACAGATGATGTGTCATTTAAAAGCAAAATACCACTGTTGAATAGATCAAGTAAGAGGTGTCAGGTACCGATACCGAGTGACAATATCTATGTGAAATCCATGCATTTCAGACATTTATAAGCAATGCATGTTAGTGGTTCACATAGTTACTTAAGGAACAACCATAACTAGAGTGAATATTGCATTGCTGCAGGAAACGCTTCCTGTGTGAAACAAGTGTGGATAAGGGAAAACATGCAAAACACACAAGGTGATGGACGGAATGTTGCACTTTGGCAAAACATTCACCCCCAGTCACAGATCTGGGTTTATTCCATCGTTATTTTGCTCACCACGCCACCCCAGTTCAGACATGGCCAAATGGTATCAATCTTGACCCTGTGCCTCATGGAAACAGTCCAGCCCAAACTGCCAAGCCATGTCTTCCCTGGACCGGAATCAAGCATCCTAGGACCGGTTTCTGGCTATCAGCTGTCATCAGCCAGGATAGCTTGACTCCAGTGGCATAGTGAGCACAGGACCCACGTCTGGGCATACCCTTCCCAACTAGAGCGAACAGCAAAACACACAAGGTGATGGACGGAATGTTGCACATTGGCAAAGCATTCACCCCCAGTCATAGATCTGGGTTTAATCCATCGTTATTTTGCTCACCACGCCACCCCAGTTCAGACCTGGCCATATGCAAATAAGTCTTGACCCTGTGCCTCATGGGAACAGTCCAGCCCGAACTGCCAAGCCATATCTTCCCTTGACCGGATTCAAGCAACCTAGGACCGCTTTGTGGCTATCAGCCGTCATCCGCCAAGATAGCTTGACTCCAGTGGCGTAGTGAGCATGGGACCCACGTCAGGACACACCCTTCCCACATAGGGAGAACAACAAAACACACAAGGTGATGGACGGAATGTTGCACATTGGCAAAATATTCACCTCCTGTCACAGATCTGGGTTTAATCTATCATTATTTTGCTCACCACGCCACCCCAGTAAAGACATGGCCATATGGAAATCAGTCTTGACCCTGTGCCTCATGGGAACAGTCTAGCCCAAACTGCCAAGCCATGTCTTCCCTGGACCGGAATCAAGCATCCTAGGACCGGTTTCTGGCTATCAGCCGTCATCAGCCAGGATGGCTTGACTCCAGTGGCATAGTGAGCATGTGACGCACGTCTGGGCATACCCTTCCCACAAAAGGCAAATAGCAAAACACAAAAGGTGATGAACGGAATGTTGCACATTGGCAAAACATTCACCCCCTGTCACAGATCTGGGTTTAATACATTGTTATTTTGCTCACAACGCAACCCCAGTTCAGACATGGCCATATGCAAATCAGTCTTGACCCTGTGCCTCATGGGAACACTCCAGCCCGAACTGCCAAGCCATGTCTTCCCTGGACGGGAATCTAACATCCTAGGACCGGTTTGTGGCGATCAGCCATCATCAGCCAGGATATCTTGACTCCAGAGGCGTAGTGAGCATGGGACCCACTTCAGGACATACCCTTCCCATATAGGGCGAACAGCAAAACACACAAGGTGATGGACGGAATGTTGCACATTGGCAAAACATTCACCCCCAGTCACAGATCTGGGTTTAATCCATCGTTATTTTGCTCACCACGCCTCCCAAGTTCAGATATGGTCATATGTAAATCAGTCCTGACCGTGTGCCTTATGGGAACAGTCCAGCCAGAACTGCCAGGCCATATCTTCCCTGTAACGGAATCAAGCATCCTAGGACCAGTTTCTGGTTATTGGCGGTCATTAGCCAGGATAGCTTGACTCCAGTGGCATAGTGGCATGGGAACCACGTCTGGGCATACCCTTCCCAACTAGGGCGAACACCAAAACACAAAAGGGGATGGACTGAAGTTTGCACATTGTCAAAGCATTCACCCCCAGTCACAGATCTGAGTTTAATCCATCGTTATTTTGCTCACCATGCTACCCCAGTTCAGACATGGCCATATGCAAATCAGTCTTCACCCTGTGCCTCATGGGAACAGTCCGGCTCGAACTGCCAAGCCATGTCTTCCCTGGACCGGAATCAAGCATCCTAAGACGGTTTCTGGCAATCAGCCTCCATCAGCCAGGATAGCTTGACTCCAGTGGCGTAGTGAGCACAGGATCCATGTCAGGGCATACCCTTCCCACATATGGTGAACAGCAAACACACAACGTGAGGGATGGAATGTTGCACATTGACAAAGCATTCATCCCCAGTCACAGATCTGCGTTTAATTCTTCGTTATTTTGCTCACCACGCCACCCCAGTTCAGACATGGCCATATGCAAATCAGTCTTGTCCCTGTGTCTCATGGGAACAGACCAGCCCGAACTGCCAAGCCATGTCTTCCCTGCACCGGAATCAAGCATCCTAGGACCGGTTTCTGGCTATCAGCCGTCATAAGCCATGATAACTTGACTCCAGTGGCGTAGTGAGCACGAGACCCACATCTGGGCATACCCATCCCAACTAGGGCGAACAGCAAAACACACAAGGTGATGGACGGAATGTTGCACATTGGCAAAACATTCACCCCCAGTCACAAATCTGGGTTTAATCCATCGTTATTTTGCTCACCACGCCACCCCAATTCAGACATGGGCATATGCAAATCAGTCTTGACTCTGTGCCTCATGGGAACACTCCAGCCCGAACTTCCAAGCCATAATTCCCTTGACTAGAATCAAGCATCCTAGGACCGGTTTCTGGCTATCAGCCATCATCAGCCAGAATAGCTTGACTCCAGTTGCGTTGTGAGCACAGGACCCACATCTGGGCATACCCTTCCCACATAGGGCGAACAGCAAGACACACAAGGTGATGGACGTAATGTTGCACATTGGCAAAACATTCACCCCAGTCACAGATCTTGGTTTAATTCATTGTTATTTTTCTCACCACACCACCCCAGTTCAGACATGGCCATATGCAAATCAGTCTTGACCTTTTGGGAGCAAGGCCCATAGTAGCTTTAATTAAAATATACAATGCTAAATGCCTTGCAGTGGCCACTTATGGCAGTTGAATCTGGGGATATCGTTCTCCGGACTGTCTGCAGACTACTGAAAATACATTTTTAAGATCTGTCCTCTCAGTGCCACAGTCTACTCCCTCATATACTATGCTTTCCGAACTTGGGGAAGGCTTTATTTCAGATAGGATAAAAATGGCCCCTCTAATATCTTGGATGAAGACCTGGTTAAATCAGGAGATCCCCTGAATCATATTATCCTGAAGGACTGTCTACTTCTAGACAATAATAATAAGATTCAGTGGCTGACATATATTAAAAACAGTTTTGTCAAACTAGGGAGACCAGAGCTCTTTTTCTCTCCGGAGACAATAACATCAAAGGATATTGCACTAATTAAGGGTGCAATGGAACACATGTTAAGTTTGGAAAGGGAAGAACTGGAGCTGAAAAAACCTACTGTGAGGGCTAATCTTATCATTTCCAGTCAACCAGGACCTGAAACTTATCTTAAAATAGTGAATCGCCTATATCATAGGTTTCTTTTAACCCGATTCCGTTTCAATAAGATCCATTTGAACTTTGGACATTTCCCTAACTGGAGTACCCCAGAAAATGCAACTCCGTGTTCCTGTGAGAATTTTTCTACCCAGAACACAATGCATTTCCTGATGTTCTGTGGTCATTATACGGAACTAAGGTTAACATGTTTGGTCCCTATTTTAAAGGAGGCTGGGTTTCTGCAGGTTAAGCCTGCCCTTTTGTATCTGCAATTACTACAGACCCCTAGGATTATCTTCCATGTTGCTAGTTTTTTAGTGGGGGCAGTCAGGATTAGAAACAAGAACATGAACGTGAACCCGTAAACATATGGAAATTATCTGAGCTGAAATCTGGGATAACTATTCGCAATATGATATAGCTCATTAGGATAATTATTATGAAAGATCCATTTTAAATAATTGAAAGATTCTTTTACATTTTTTACATTATGATCTCATTGTGGGAAACTTTATGAAACTTTTTATGAATTTTATAGATTTTAAATGTTTGATATTCTTATTGTGTAAAATCAACTTTGTATAAATTAATTCTGTTTTTAGTATGCACAATTATTGTAACTGTATTTCATTTTAATTCTGTATAGTACTATTGTCTTTTTATGATATTAATTTATCGAAATAAAGTATTCTGACTGACTGACTGACAGTCTTGACCTGTGCCTCATGGGAACAGTCCAGCCCGAACTGCCAAGCCATGTCTTCCCTGGACCGGAATCAAGCATTCTAGGACCGATTTCTGGCTATCAGCCATCATCAGCCAGGATAGCTTGACTCCTGTGGCGTAGTTAGCAGGGGACACACGTCTGGGCTTACCCTTCCCACATAGGACGAACAGCAAAACACACAAGGTGATGGACGGAATGTTGCACATTGGCAAAACATTCACCCCCTGTCACAGATCTGGGTTTAATCCATTGTTATTTTACTCACCACGCCACCCCAGTTCAGACATGGCCATATGCAAATCAGTCTTGACCCTGTGCCACATGGGAACAGTCCAGCCCGAACTGCCAAGCCATGTCTTCCCTGGACCGCAACCAAGCATCCTAGGACCGGTTTCTGGCTAAAAGCCGTCATCAGCCTGGGTAGCTTGACTCCAGTGGCGTAGTGAGCACAGGACCCACGTCTTTGCATACCCTTCCCACGGCCTGCATATTTAATTCAAAATAAAATTACAATGGTTCAGCCTAGATGCAGGATGTAAACACATCATCCAGAGTAACTACTATCATAAAATACATGTTTTTGGATATAGTCTTTGGAATCTAACATCAGTCTCTGTGCAGAAACATTTCCTCTAAACATCTGTCCAATAATGTGAAATGTAATGAAAATGTACTAAAGCACAAAACTCTCTGAATTAATAAAAGTAGTACTGACAAAGCCAATGCATTTGACTTTAGCAAGCTACTGTGATGGCTATAATTTATTGTTTATTGCAAGCATATGCCACACAATTAAAAAGAAGAAAAAATGAAAGCATTCTGCCAACTAAACGTGGCAGTAATTTAAGTTCAATATAAAATTTAAATTAAGAAAAAAAGCACATAGTATTGGAATGGAACACTAGGGGTGCTTCCTAGCAGGCAAGTGTACAGAAGGTATAGAAAAGTTTATAGTTTAATGCATATCATATGAAAATTTGAATTATGTTTCCACAAAGAAAAAGTACAATTGGTATGGAATTACTGTAACCTAAAGACCGAGGGCCCGATGTAGGTAGGCAAATACCGGTCGGAAACGGACGAAATTCGTTAATTTCGGCTGTTACCGACCGGTATTTGGAAAATGAGATGTAGGGGCATGTTAAATTACAGAATCAGTAATTTTACCGAATCTGTAATTTTTCCGATTCGGTAAAATACCGTATCGGTAAAATTACTGATTCTGTAATTTAACATGTAGGTAGCACTGTAATCAGTGCTACAAGGGTTTAAGAATTCGTTATTTACCACCAACTAGAAGTTGTTGGTAAATAATGAAAACCCTTACAAAAGCATTTTTTTTTTGCTTTAAAAAATGTGCCATCTTGCAGACATACATGCCCTAAGGGCATGTATGTAAGCAAAAAACAATTCCCAACAGGTATTATTGAGAGACAGTTTCAATTGTGCATGCCTTTAGGCATTACTAAGAACAGAAACAAGGAGTCAATTAGATTTTGAAGAGAGGTGGTATTATTCACCAAGGACAAGGGGTATTCAATGTACATTTACAGTTTGAGACAGCACTGTAAAGATTAGATCTTGTGACAACCCAGTGGCACTTGGTGCAAGGTGCTATATACAGTTAAAGTGAAGTGAAAGTGCAAGTGCTTTTTAAAAAACAGCATTGGTGGCGCATAGAATATAGTATATACATCAATTACAGCTTCAATTACAATACAAGTTACAATCACTTGGAAAAAAGTTATTTTCTTGTAAGAGCTTAAAGTGTCATATGCGTCATTTAATTCAGGCTGTGTGGTCGACGGCGTTTCGATCCCCTTTGGTCGGGATCGTCATCAGGACGGGGTTGTCGATAAGTACAGTGAGGAAGCCAAGCAGGGATGCGTGGCTTGCGGCATTCGGGGGAACTGTGCGCTGGTTGCTGGTAGCGACTTGTCCTGGGACTGCTCACGTAGTTGGGCAGCGTCTGAAGAAATGACGGGTGCAGAAGGCAAGAGCTCATCTGGCGTGGCTGTTCAGCAATGAATGCAGTGGCCACCCCTCATTTCTTCAGACGCTGCCCAACTACGTGAGCAGTCCCAGGACAAGTCGCTACCAGCAACCAGCGCACAGTTCCCCCGAATGCCGCAAGCCACGCATCCCTGCTTGGCTTCCTCACTGTACTTATCGACAACCCCGTCCTGATGACGATCCCGACCAAAGGGGATCGAAACGCCGTCGACCACACACCCTGAATTAAATGACGCATATGACACTTTAAGCTCTTACAAGAAAATAACTTTTTTCCAAGTGATTGTAACTTGTATTGTAATTGAAGCTGTAATTGATGTATATACTATATTCTATGCGCCACCAATGCTGTTTTTTAAAAAGCACTTGCACTTTCACTTCACTTTAACTGTATATAGCACCTTGCACCAAGTGCCACTGGGTTGTCACAAGATCTAATCTTTACAGTGCTGTCTCAAACTGTAAATGTACATTGAATACCCCTTGTCCTTGGTGAATAATACCACCTCTCTTCAAAATATAATTGACTCCTTGTTTCTGTTCTTAGTAATGCCTAAAGGCATGCACAATTGAAACTGTCTCTCAATAATACCTGTTGGGAATTGTTTTTTGCTTACATAATATACCCATCCCAACGTGGTTTATGGGTTTCCTCCTGTTTTTCCTATAACTAAGGGCATGTATGTCAGCAACATGTGCACCCATGCACAATTGAGGGGTGCAACACGGTGTCAAAGTGACACCCTGTCCCCCTTGCAAATTCGATAATTACCGAATCGGTATTTACCGATTCGGTAATTGCCATTGATTCCTAGGGGCCTCAAGGCCCATAGGAATCAATGGCAATTACCGAATCGGTAAATACTGATTCGGTAATTACCGAATCTTACCGATTCGGTAATTTAATAAAAGAAATTACCTACATCCCATTTACCTACTCTTAAATACCGAATCGGTATGATTCTGTATTTAAGAGTAGGTAAATCGAGATTACCTACATCGGGCCCCTAGTATATAAACACAAATCACGGAAGCAAGCATTGGCAAAACCAATAGGACTGGGTTTAATGTGCAGCATTACCACATTGTCGATGGGCACCTGGTAGGGAGCTAGGAGGAGTGGAAAAGAGAGCTTGTAAAGTTGTAAAGCAACTCAAGGCAGTTACTCAAGTGGAGGCAGAAGTATACCGTCAAAAAGTCAAAGGTTTTAAGTGAGACATGAATGCTCCACTGCGCAGACCCAAGACATGATTGATTAAGCCTCAAGCCAATGGCTGAAAGAGGGTGATTGGAGAAAGCCAATGGTTGAAAGGGGCATACCGACTGTCCACCGTACATTGTAAGTATTAGATCTTTTTGACAGCAGCACCTTCAATGCCCAGACCTGAAAATAAAAGAAAGGTAAATATACTAAAATGTACATAACATATTGGTTCACCAGCATTGGCATTGAAATGAACTTCTGTTTATTGGAAGGATGGGTGCATGATTAGAAAAAATCCCACACAAGGCAAGAAAGCCCCTGGCTGGATTTGACATTTTGCCCCATCTGCATGCTATGAAGGGCAGAAGCAAAAAAAATGAATGAAAGTTGAACAGACAAATGGATGAGGAAGATCGCCCCTCTATGTCTAGAAGCATTTATTTTTCATGTGTGTTTTCTTTGGATTACTTGGGGCTGCTGAGACAGTTACACTGTCTCTTTGTTAGACCTAAAAAACTAATTATATCCCGTGTTTCTCTTCAATCCTGTGCCCTGGTTTCACTTCTGCTACTTACAAATGGTTAAAAAAAAACTCATTAGACCTCTGCAGTTGAACCTCTTTTAACTGATACACTGTATAGGAAACAACAGAGGATCAGAAGACAACAAACCTTGCCTACAGCATGCAGAAAATCTGAAAACAAATAGAACAATGGAAACTGCTATTTGGTAATCTGAATGCACGCTCAGTAGTAATTGTAGTGTGCTTCATTTTACACTTTCACTTTGGTTTAGAGGGTGTAGGATTGGTGCCGGAGTCATGGCTTCAGGCATATGCACTGTCTCCAAATGGATTTAAGAAAATACAAGGCAATTCCTCAGTGTCCATTCAATCAATATTGTACTCATCTGCCTGCATTCAATGGGGCAGGTTTATCACTATGCAGCACACCGAGAAAGAGAAAATGCCTCAGAGGATTGCTTTTGTTTAGAAAGGTGTCCCTTCTAGGGACATCCTGTCACAACACAGGCACCCTTGCGCCACAGCGCAATGGTGCCTGCTATGGCACGAGGTAGCTCAATGTGCGCCAGCTCTAAGAAAGGACAGAAATGTGCCGTACCATGTTAAATATGGCGCATTCCTGCCTTTTCATGCAAAGTAGCAAGGTGTTGCAGTACGCTGCGTGTAATATTGATAGATCTGCTCCACTGTTTACATGCATTCAGTATAATGCGAGTAAGTAAAATACAGCTGGAAAATACAGCCCCTGTCAGGCTAAATATTTGTTATAGAAGCTGATAAACAGCAGCTAGGAGGTATTGAATTAAGTGATCTGCCTTATATTTTGCAAGACAAAGTGCAATGAGTAGGTTTGTGTCACATCATCTACCTTTTCCTGTCCTTGCATATTTGCCCCTCAGCATGTAGAGAAAGGAGACAGATGCATGTGCAAAACACCCACACTTTTTGAGGGTGCCTTCATTTGGCCCTTGATGTAAATGATATTTGTCCTGTGATATCATGCTTATGTCCAACTTCCTTCACCTTCCTCAGCGGTATTATTGCAGCAAAAGCAGAAATGGGTTCCTTGACTGACAATGTGCCACTCCCAAATGCAGCCTCACACGAGTACTACAAGAACCAGTGCTTAATTTGTGCTGGTGTTTGCCAAGGCTCAGCACCAGCACTTATTTTATAATACTGGCACATCTGTATGTTTCACCACATGGTGGCAATATCTGTAAATTTAAACATAGCACATCTGAAGCATGTTTAACAATTCAATAAACATCAAGCAAGTAATGTCACTGTTCCAAGATCATTTTTACAGGTTTGGTAGGCCTTAAGTAGTAAAAATTATCCTATGTGTTGATTGCGATGATTAGCAGATAGTGTTGGTACTGGAATTTGGCCACGCCATCATGAACAGTGAGTGGGTGGTGCAAGCTGCAGTGGTCATCTGAGAAATATCTTGAGCCCTGGCACTCATTATTTTTCTTTCTACAAATTCGGCACTGAGAAGAATCTTTTAGGCACAACATCTCTGTTGCTCTTTGGTCCTTTCTCTGTGCTTGGTAACCAGTAGTACCCAAACTGTGTGCACTTCTCACGATTTTCAGGATGCAGCTTGACATGAAAATAAGTGTACATCCCAAAATGCAAAAATGTACCCTTAGCTGTAAAAATTAAAGCGCAATGGCTGTTTCCATGTTGAAAAATGTGTGCCTCACTAACATCCCTGACTTTAACTGCTGCTTAATACGGGAAACACTAATAAAAGAGAGAGGGACCCCAAGACCAAAGGGATAGGGTTCCAAAGTTGACACAAGTCAAAAGAATAATTCCCCTTGGGCGAATTGGCATAAACACATAAGTACTAACAGTTGAACGATAAACTCACAATATAGCAACATAACAGGGAAGCAATGAAGGTAATAAAAATTCAATACACGTGAAAACACTATGGTAAAATTAAATCTTTGGACAATTTATTAACATACATCACATTTAGTTAAAAATAGGGAAACATATACAGGACGAAACAATGTTAAATAAAATCAACTAAAATCAACATTCCAATAAAAGGAGCTACAGGAAAAAAGGACTAAACTCAAACACCACAATTATAAATTTTCCTTCTTTCTTGTTCCAAATTCACTCCTTAAGCATCGACGCGTTTCGGCGGTACAGTTAGCATAAACCCGCCTTCATCAGGACAATTATACAGATGTTTCCCAATATTTCTTGGATAAAGATGTCTTTCAGGTACTATAAAGGGTATGTTGCCTCCTTATAATTTCCAAAAGATATTCGTCCGGCGAATTATCTTCTTGTAATGAATAAAATTCTGATTAAAGGTATAAAAATGACAAGAACACGTCAGAATTACGAATTCGGCCAGCATTTAGCATGATAGCTTAAATAGAAAAAATATGGTAAAATGGCCCAGCACGCGGTAAACACAGAAAGGATACACGTAAATACGGTTTCCAGATAGGTTCAAAGGTGTATTGTCCCAGGATACGGGAAACGTTAAAGACACGAGACTTAGATCTCTGTGTCAAGCCTTATTAATGCAACTAGATGGCGTCCCGCGTGAAGTCCTCTCGTCCTTTTAATGGCAAGCTTGCCATTTCCCGTATTTCTATTTAAGCTATCATGCTAAATGCTGGCCGAATTCGTAATTCTGGAAATTATAAGGAGGCAACATACCCTTTATAGTAACTGAAAGACATCTTTATCCAAGAAATATTGGGAAACATCTGTATAATTGTCCTGATGAAGGCGGGTTTATGCTAACTGTACCGCCGAAACGCGTCGATGCTTAAGGAGTGAATTTGGAACAAGAAAGAAGGAAAATTTATAATTGTGGTGTTTGAGTTTAGTCCTTTTTTCCTGTAGCTCCTTTTATTGGAATGTTGATTTTAGTTGATTTTATTTAACATTGTTTCGTCCTGTATATGTTTCCCTATTTTTAACTAAATGTGATGTATGTTAATAAATTGTCCAAAGATTTAATTTTACCATAGTGTTTTCACGTGTATTGAATTTTTATTACCTTCATTGCTTCCCTGTTATGTTGCTATATTGTGAGTTTATCGTTCAACTGTTAGTACTTATGTGTTTATGCTAATTCGCTCAAGGGGAATTATTCTTTTGACTTGTGTAATACGGGAAACAACCTTTACAACGCAACTTTTACACCGCACTACCATTACAACAAAACTTTTACAACGCAACATCCATTACAACGCATGCATTTACAACGCAACCATTACAACGCATGACACTACAACGCACACCACCACAACCCATGCCATTACAACGCAGTCATTACAACGCATGCCATTACAACGCATAGCATTACAACACATAGTACTCTTACACTATCCAACACTTACCCTACTGTTGCACCCCCTGGAGTTAGAATAGTAATTTTTACCCTTACACTATCCAACACTTACCATACTGTTGCACCCCCTGGAGTTAGAATAGTAATTTTAACCCTTACACTATCCAACACTTACCCTACTGTTGCACCCCCTGGAGTTAGAATAGTAATTGTTACCCCTACACTATCCACTACTTACCTTACATGCAATGTAAAGTTATGCGTTGTAATGGTATGCGTTGTAAATGTAGTATGCGTTGTAGTGGAATGCGTTGTAAAGGTAGTTTCAAAGAATGTGTTGTAATGACATGCGTTGTAATGGTATGCGTTGTAATGGATGTTGCAGTGTAAAAATTGCGTTGTAAAGGTAGGCGTTATAAAAATATGCGTTGTAACGTCATACATCCGCTTAATACATCTAAACCCAACCTAGTCTGTAGAATACATGCAACCATTAATCAAAAGATAAACATAGCCAGTGGTTGCTGCCTCAAAACCGTAGTGGTGGGGAGAGGGGTGGATGAAAAAAAAATAATGAATTTCTTCGCTGATGCATTCCTCCCCTCCATACTCCGCTGCAGGCTTCTTCTCGTCCTCACTCTGCTGCACACTGGAAGCACCCAGGCTCCCGGACTCTACCAGCCAATCACGATAGGACTGATGCAGCATCATGATTGGATTGGGCACCTGTTTGTCTGCTGGGGCGGTGCCTGAGAGCCTGGGCATGTTCTTCACCGGCTGGGCAGCACAGTCAGGTGGAGAACATGCTAAGTGCACATGACTGTTTGGCAGTCTTGGCCCAGCCAAACAGTCATGTGCACTTAGGGATTGCAAACCACTCCTCCTCCCTCTGACGGCGGCGAACCCAGCCCCACCCCTCCCTGAGATTGCTTTGAGTGGCACAGAACAATAAAATTAAAGTAAGTCTTGTAACGTATTATTATATTTTTTTGCACTGCTCCAAGGGCAGTGGGGCAATGTTCTTCCGCCTTAGCGAAGTAGCCGCCACCGAACATGGCACAACAATAACTCACTTGCAGAATATATGTTAGGTTTGCATGCCCCAAGGCTGAAGCAGAAAGAGCAATGTATCTGTTCACTGCTTGAATGGAAACTCGCTCAAGGAAATGTTACAACGGAGTGTTTCTGAATGTTTAAACTTAAACCTTCCCATTTAAAGTTGATATCTTCTAAAGCCCGGATGTAATAAATCTGTGTGCCCACAGGATGTAAATGTTCATCAAAGGTATATTCGGGCCTAAAGGTCGCTTCCTGAGTCAACTCAAGTGAAGCTGTTCGAGTTATCCGAGCTGGGTGGGATGCCTGACAGTGGGATGAGTGGTGGCATTGTTCCTTAGGGTCATTCAGTATTGTTTGCTTCACGGGAGGCTGATTAACCCGAAAGATGTTAGCAGTAAATCATGAGGGCAGGTGCTTTGTTACTAAAAGTTGTATAACAGGGAGAGGAATCCCATGAAGTGATTAAATCAAAGCTTTGTAAGGGTGAGTGTTAAACGCAAAGCAACAGCCTTATTATCTACATCACCACAGTATCTGCAGCTGTGGCAGGAGGGAAACTGAACCAGGTGGAAATTGTAGGGCCAGTGCTAATTGAGCTAATACTGACAACACAATTCAAAAGCTATTGAAAACAAGCACTGGCAAAGCCAATAGTCCACACCTTTGGGACCACATTTATTTTGGAAACGTGTTATAAATATGCTGTAGGTCAGTCCTTATACTATGCAGTGTGGCTAAATAAGAAAAAAAGGCTATTGTGTAATTTTGTAGGCACTGTGATTGGATGTGCCTACATAAAAGTAGAAGCACATAAGTGAGAAAGCAATGTGAATGAGGGAGCAAAGAAGGGCAAGCGTATAACAGTGTGGCGGGTAGAGGCACACTTGTGAGAAGAGCACCATGGAGAGGAGAAAAGAAGTACATTAGGAAGACAGCTGGAAAAGACATGCACTCTCATGGAGAGCTTAACCAAAAAGAACAATTTAAAGGAAAAATGTAGCTCCCCAAAAGGTAGCAGTGGGAGGACACATAATGCATTCATGCACCAGGAGCAGAACACAAGAAGAAAAAACTAATGAAAATTAAGACAACAAATGAAAGTTATAATGAAGCCAACAAATGGTAAGCAGTGGACGGACTCTAAGCTCACTGAAAGCTGGCCATATATATCACAACAGGCAGTGCAATCATTGTCTGGTAGGAGTCACCTAAAAAGGGAGAGGCACAGAACACTGCAGCAGGAGACCATCCATAACATCAACAGGTTGCCTTCTGGTGTGTCGTGGAGAAACAGCAGGAAGGAGAGAGGGGAGGTACAGGGTGACTGAGGTTGGGGAAAGCTATTTGGACAATGTTCCTAAGGTGCGCACAAGATCACATGGAGCAGAGATTGCAACACCATTCCATATATGTCAGCATCCGCAAGCTTGTAATGCACCATTTTATCTAGAAAAAGCAACAACAAGCTGGTCATGCACTATTTCATATGGTATCCACAGCGGCCATGGGCTCGTAATCCCTTCTTCCTTGTGGTAATCAAATACTTCCCCTAACAATGACATAGTGGGTGGGATTCGGATGGCCCCCGGCCGTCGTGAGCACACACCCACCGTGACTCATGATGGCCCCTGAGGGGTTAATGTCAGCTTGTAAAATGGACAGGTTTACTGAAGGCGGCGTGGCACAACAAATAAAAGAAGAACTCTGCAGACAGGCCCTATTTTGATCAGCTTGACAAAATAAGAATGCTCCACATAAAAGTGCCCTCTGATCTTAGCAGACTGAGACAGTTTGGGAGAGACACAGGTAAGTGATGAGTAGAAGAAGGCTGGAAAATGACAGGCGCTTAATAGAGGAAAACCTGAAGGGCAGGGGCTGGGGATGACTGTAGAAGGTGAAAAGAATAGGGTACCTTCCTCTCCTGCAATATTAGGAAAGCATTTAGTGGGTGTTTCCGGCTACTCAAGGCACTGCACGACTGGGCGGCACCATGCAGGGTTGTATTGGAAACAAAAATAGGCCCAGGCACCCTAAAAAAAGTGGCCCACATTTACAGACTGTGCTTTTCTGCAAAACACTGCTGTAGTGGTTTAAGTATTATGAAAAGAAGGAATACTCTAAGAGAGACATGTTTTCCTAACTTCAATGAGATTTAAAAAAATGCAAATGTTGCCAGAATTCTTCGTGCACGGATTAGTGCTCAAAGGTGAACCGCACCTGAATGTAAGTAAGGCCACTTCTTCTCAGGTCCCTGCCCAATCTGCATACATTAATGGGCCGTCCCAGCGAGAAACTGGGAATGACACCCCACCCCGTTGGTAAAAGGGAGTTAATAGAGGCACATCTGCTTCCAGAAAGGCCGCTTAGGTCCCCACTGGGCCGCCGGCGCCATCAGAACAGCACAGACACAGCCCAAATCGGCCACCACGCAGGCCCAAAAAGTGGGCCACAGCTGCAACTCAGATACCTTCCCATTGCCCGAGTGCCCGCCTTACCAATCTGACCCTGACACCTTCTGTTACATAATATTAATGCCTTTCAGTAACCGGATATCACACGTGTTGAAAAATTTAGGGGATGCTGTCTGTTATAATAATGCAGCAAACTGCAAAATAATAGTAAAATGCTTGCCCGTGCTCTTACCTGAATTTCCTCTGTTTAACAAGTATTGCTCAGTAATGTCTTTGCGATGCAAACAGTGCTGTGAGCAGCAACAGAACACTTAAAGCTCTATTGAAATCATTATTTTCAAGAATCCTTTCCTTGCAACATTTATTTCTGATTTTACAGTACTCAGGTATTTTTTAAGTTATACGCTCTGCTGATGGAAACTGTACTGTAAGCTTTTAACTATGCGCACAAATAATGCACCACACCACAAAGTACTTAGGGCGAAAACGTGCGCATTTCAGTGCGTGAAGTAATCATTAAATTAAAATCGAAAAAGAGAGGGATGAAGAACACAGAAGTGAGGGAGAAAGGAAGTCTAGGGTAGACAGCAAGACAAAAAGGTGAGGCAGGAAAAGAGGGATGGGTGGGGAGCGAGTGATAGTCCGAAAAGGTAAACAGGGGGGCAGGATAGCACAAAGCCAAAGGGGGCAAGGGCAAGGAAACAGTGACTGGGCCCAGCAGGGGAATACGATGACCAGGGAAACTGAAGGGAGCAGAGGCCAAGCAGCAAGTCACACAGAAGCACAAGGCAGGAGTGTTTGTGAAGCGTTTTGAAGAAAAAAATAAAAAAGTAACTCCCAAAAATATAGCAGTGGAAGGACCCATGAAATGCATCCATGGGACAAACACAAAAAGAGGCGGGAAGCCTATGGCAGCTGACCAATAAGCAGCTAGCGATGTCAGAGTTACAATGAAACCAACCAAAGGTAAGTAATGGGTGGGGTCCAGAGCCCAGTATAAGTTAACAATAGGTCTCGAAGAGACAGAGCATCAGTTGTCTAGGCGAGACCTAAAAAATGACTATACTCACAAGTGGTTTACTTTGGATGCCAGGTGCGCTAACTTGGGGAATGAAGCTGACACATGTCACGTAGTAGCTCATGAAGAAGGCTCCTTGCTTCTTCAATCATAGTTTGGAACAAAGGAAATAAAGTTATGCAGAGTAGGAGACACTTCACACTATTTTGTAGATGCAGTCAATGAAGAAGTTTTTTTTATGGAGAAGTATGTATTATTTGTGAAGATTGAGTAGTAAGTCGCCCTAATTTTGACATAAGGCAAAACTGGAGATAGAAAAAGTTTTCGGTTTTAGGGCCATATGTATCAGCATTCGAAAATGCTGAAATTCGCAGAATTTCGGCGTTTGCGAATGCAATTTTGCCAAATGGTATGTATTAAGGCAAAATTTGCGAGTCCTTATTTTGCAATTGCATTTAAGGAATCGCAAATTTTGCGATTCCTTAAATGCAATGTAAGAAGCGCCAAAAAAGCGCAATTTGGCCTTAAGGAATCGCAAATTACCACCCACTTCAAGTGGGTGGTGATTTGCGATTTCTTTGAAAAATTCACTTTTTTTGCATTTTTCAAAGTGCAATGTGAAGCACATACATGCCCTTTGGGCATGTATGTGCGCCACGTGCACCCATGCTTATTTCAGGGGTGCAACAGGGTGTCCTTTTGACACCCCTGAAATTGAAATTCTCAATTTGCGATTCGTTAATTGCTAATCGCAAATTGAGAATGCCTTCCCAGTCATTCCTATGGGCCTCTAGGCTCATAGGAATGAATCGGTAGGTATTCCTTAATTGCGAATCGCAATTTGCGATTCGCAATTAAGGAATATGTAGGATTTGCAAAATGTATTGCAAATCCTACATACATAGCATTTTGCGATTCTCAAATAGCGATTCGCAAAAAATCGCTATTTGAGAATCGCAAAATGATTTTTTGATACATATGGCCCTTAGTCACAAAACCATTATGCATGAAAGTTTGACACATCACAAGTGGTTTACAATAGCAAGGTATTCACCCAAGATGACCCTACAGGCAGAAACCCTTTACACACGTGTAATATTACCCAAAATTGCGTAGTATTACATAGGAGTAACTGGAAGTGGATTTTTCAAGGCGTTGTTAGCCTTGACATTTTTATGAACACCCGCATACACCTTGTATCCTTTTAAATGTATGAAGAATTACTCCAGTCAGGGTCTGGAGAAAAATCTTTTCAGGGTAGGAAAGGAAAGGCAACTCCCTAAAAGTTTGTGGGGCTGTAGGTGAAAAGTTTTCACCCTGAGAAAAATATTTCCGATGCAGTAAAAAACGAATTGTGCCAACACAAACATGGGTGTAATGTAGGCCCCTGTAGTCCATGTAGCCCCTGTGGCTGGGGGAAGGGTCGGAGGGGGGGGGGGGGGGGGCGCGGGGAGGGGGTCATTCAGCTCCATGAATATGAATATCTTTGAAATATGGGGGTCTCAAGTTCCCCGCATCACAATCTACAAGGGGGCCATCGTATTGAGTTAGCCGCGGAGCAAGAGGCCTGGCTTTTCCACAATGTGTACTTACATTAGTCTTACAACTATGCATCCGGGAAATGTCATTGCCAAGAAAATAATTCACACAAACTTTCCAAGTTTACACCGAGAAAGCTGCAACTGAAGCAGCATTCCAAGCAAGAACTGTCAACGTTTTTTGAATTTCTAAGAGGCGTGGAACTACACCCACGAGAGAGTGAACAGCTCCAGGCAGAGTTTCCTGCATTTGTTTGCGAGTCTGGCTTGGTAGAACACTCCTTACCCAACCGACTGTGGCTTTGGAATTCCACCCAGGGGAACATCAGGGCGGAACACATTGGAATCCTGTCACACCTTCTTCTGATGGAGGCTGGGTCAGGATTACTGAACTATGATTGATCAAAGAACTCTTCTTTCTCGTAAATTTCACAAAAAACATATTTCAGAAACAACATTTAACAATCAATGAGGTGAAAAATGGGAATTAAATACTTAAAAGTAGTGGATGTGCATTAACAAACTCAACTTGCGAGTATTTGTTTGTGGTAAATAAAAAATGGTTCCTGCACTTAGGATATTACTGTAAAAATGTGCAATTCTCACGTGTAAACAGAAGCGTGCGATGGGGCTTGAAGCAGAAGAGGAAAAGTATAATTCCTGCAGGGTTTGTATTCAAAAGATAACTGCACCAGTTTATCTAAAGTAACTGTTTGTTGTTGAAGTGGTGTTTGAACCAATCGATGCTCTAAGGGGAATGTGTGGCAATCTTTTCTACAGAAATACATTTTAAGAAATACAAGCTGAGATAATAGTAAATAATGAACATTTGGCAGAAAGGTTTGTGGATGCACTCAGAGGCTGGAGATATTTTGTGCTAGAATATGGGATATGAAAGGTAGATTATGTACTGTTAGAGAGAAAAATGATTTGCAAAAGTGTGTTTTGCAACTGCAAGAAAGAAAAATAAGAGAATGAAAATAAATGTAAGCCTTGTAACTTTTGTGGGTTGCAAGAAAAGTTGAGATGTGGGAGACTATCCAAACGTTTTACATATTGCGCATGGGAACATGACGAAATGCCACCCACCCAATTCATGTTAATTGTTTGCGCCTTTCTATATTTATATTTAGAATTCCATGTAAAGCCAGTTCAATCCTCTTTCTGTGACTTAAATTATGTAGCTGTGTGTGGAAACATAAGGTAGGTTGTGCTGTTTTTGCCATCCAATGGCCTCTATGCAAAACTCATTAGGCGTTTGACGCTATTCAACACAGTGGGATATGGGTGCGCATTCGGATCAACTTTCAATGCAAAAAAAAACATTGTGCAGGAAAGTGGTTTGCTCTAGGCCAAATTCAAATTTCAAATTCTCCGCCAACTAAGCGCCCATGCAACTGAATAGGAAAAGTACCTTTTTGGGGATTTTTGGGGGGGTATTTTAAATATCGCGAACTCGACCCAAAGGTATTGGAGCTCTTTACTCAAGCATAAGTTGCATTAAAGAAGGTCACATTCACTTTTTTTAGGCACAGGGAGATTATGTGATTTGCCCAGGATCACAGGATGTTTAGCAGATGCTGAGCGACAGATTCACAAAGGGTCTCCACACTTGTGGTTGAAGCCCGGCACTGGCAGGGGGACCTGCACTCATGGTAGGGGCTCCGGAACGGGTAGCTGCAGTATTGATGTCTCGCCGTGACTCAGGGGTCCCCTTCTTGACCGCGGGGTATCCGTAACAAGTGCGGCGGCACTTAGTGAATTGGGCCCTAAGTCTCTATCTTGGTTCCCCAGCTCCAGAGTCGGCAGCTCTGGCAGTAACGCCACATACTTTGAGAAATTACCAGAAGTGGTACACACTAATTCAAAAATGTAAATCATCCAGATGCACAGACACATTAAATACAAGCTGATGTCCCATCAGAACCTCTGACAATTTTATAAACCTTTAAAGGCTATGCATCAAAGCATAACATTTTGTACAAAGCAATAAATCAACAAAGATGTTTGAAATTAAGAAACTCATGAATGCTGTTAAAGCCTGTGGCTATTGTCTTCTCCCATCAACCTTTTAAATGCAAAGTAAGAAGTGATAAGGGTGTCAGAATGTTTATACATTTGGAAAAGGCTGAATCGTTTTTGAGAGCACTGCAGTGCAATGACAGGTAAAATAAAATTGCACAATGGGCCCTGAGTTGATGAGGCTTGACACATAACCATAAGGAAATACTGCGCCCCCAGGGCTGCGGGGAAAGTCATTGAATTGTAAGTAGTGAGAGTGATGTGACCGGCGTTTGGTAAGCTTTTCTGCAAGGTACAGGTACAAACTTCAGGGACATATTTGCGTATTGCGTTCACATTCAGACATTGAGATCACAAAGTAGCGTGATCTCTCAAGTGAAGCCAGAAGCATCCTTCTTGTTTGGGCTTGGCTCACAGTTAATATTATTGTAACCCCTATGTTTATCTCATATTCTTTGTCCCCACAGGCAGTTATTCTGCTACAATAATCTGTTCTCAATGTTTTTAATCTTAGATCGATAACTATTATTGACTTTTACACTAGTCTTTTTCCGCTTCCTTTTCTTTGCAGTGCTGTCTCCTAACTGTTGTTGTATTGGGTTAGCTTCTGTTCCATTACTTAAGCTTTATTTTTCCCTTCTCATTGTAGATTTTAACTTGAACCTAGTGTAAAGTGTGCATGTGGCTGCACATCCAAATCAGAAGCGACATGCATGGCAAATAAAGGCATCAGCTGTAGGACTACATTACTAGCTAAATTACTAGGCAGTAGAAACTGACAGTAGAAGGCAATCAGGCGTGGCAAAAGGCATTTGCTGCCATGGGAATTACCATGAATATTTATGTTATCACATGGAATTATGGAGCAAAGCTGACCATAAATCTCCTATTATTATTCTATTTATAGAAAGCTGGTAAATGTAGACAGCACGTTAATTTACTTTGAATTACTTGCTGTACAAAGCAATCAAGGGAAGAAATTATGTAATGTAAGGGGTTCCTGAAAGCCAAGGTTTATTAAACCTATGCATGACATGATAGAGATCCGAACATGAGGCATTAGTGGAGCGGGAAGCATGTGGCAATGCATATTTGTTTTATTCATGAATATTTTGGACCTGATTCACAAAGGGGAACTTGCCCTTCTGAGCAAGTTTCTATTTTTTGGTATTCACAAACTACAATACCACTTAGTCCTGCTATTGTGCCCACACAACAGACCATACAACACTGCTCACCATCCTGTCCTCCAGGATAGAGGGTCAAGCTCAGCAGAGGATCTTATCTTTCTTGTCATCTATATTCCAGAAGTTCAGTAAAAGCATGGGTGTATCCGCCTATCAAGCTTCATCCAACATCTAGTTACAACATGGTTACTAAGTAACAAATCTCCTCTTTTTCAGGGAACCATATCCAAATAAAGACAGACCAACACTTGTCTCTTGACATATCCTCCACTTTGAACCCATCAGCTAAATCACTTGGCTTTGTAATAGGGGTGTGCGAAATATGGGTAATTTGCTTTTGCATAAATATGTGAAATTTTAGCAAAATTGCACGATAGTATGCATAATTACGTAAAGAATTTTTTTATATATTTTACGCTATATTTCAGTGTGAAATGCACCCTTGCTTCAATTTACGGTGCAAAGAGGCATTTCACAGTAAAATAAAAAAAATTGCATACAAAATAAAAGCACTGCGAACAACAGCCACTCACTTCAGGTGCAGCTCCTGAGATATAGTGAGACCCTTAACCCTTCAGGGCTCCATTGAGCCCAAGACCAAAGAATGTATGTGAGATATGGAAGACTCAGGCTCCTCCTCATCACATTCCGCAGGGCAGCCCTACTATTTTGTGTAAAGCCACTGACTCGCATTCTGTTGTTCCTGCGCATTTGTGGTACATTTTTGCATTTTAATTTGCAGTTATGCAAATTACACTGACGTAATAAAAATGTTTTTCAGGTCTCATTACAATTAAACCAAAAAAAACTATGTTACTCCAAACTTGGCTAAACAGCCTCATTTGGTCACACAGAGACCTTTCCATTAAAACCCTACTATAATCTGTAGTCTTCCATAACCTCAAACGACACTTCCTGGTTGAAATCAGGGAAAATCACTACTCTATCACATTAACTCCTGTTGCATGTATCCAAAAAGAAGGCAGCTGCTGCACCTAGGCCCCAATCACTATTTCCTGAACAATAAGGGGAAATAATCTACCCTCTCTCCTACCCCATGACCTACACCACAGGCCTTTACAAAGCCTCTGCACGGATTGATGACCTGTCTCAAACAGGTGGTAAAACTGATGCAGATTTGGATGTGGAGGTTCCCATTGAAGGTGGAAACACATGGATTTCGACCCAGTATTCCCGGGTCCCCTTGTTATCTTCCTTCCATAATACCCAGATTTAGGTGTTGGAATTCTATTCTGAATCTGGAATTCCATCATCCTGGCATCTAACTTCTCGGAGCTCATTATGAGGACCTACACCCTCTTCGAAGCAATCTCTCCATGTAACCACACAGCACAGTGATCAAGTAAAGGGTAATACACATTTACCAGTATTTTTATGATACCTAACTTCACCTGAGAATCTCTAACCCAACAAATATAAAACCTTTAACTATATTGCAGGGTAATTTCATTACATGCAGCAGTATGTTTTGTTAGTGCTGCCAAAAGTGGAACACTTCACCCAATTTCTTAGAAACGTCTAGAGGCCCTAATGAAAGCTAGAATAAGGCATCAGAATAGTCTGCCTCACACCCAAAGTGCTTTGCCTTGGTCTTTCAACTTACCAGAGAAAATACATCCCACTGTAGGGGGCCAGGAAAACACTAGAGCTAAATTCGACCTCCTATTGGAAGTCACCAAGGCCAATATATTCACAACATTCAAGCAGACCTTCTCATGCCAATATCCCCGCTGCAATCATCCATAAGAAGAATAAAGACACAACATTGAATTTGCTAGCCCTACAAAGGGTAAAAAACGTACCATTACAAAAACTGTCTAAAGAGAGAAGAATAATGTTATTTTCTCTTTCGTTGTGTTTATTTGACTTTGAAGTATTCTGCTGTTACATGTGAAGTGCCCCATTGCACTCCTCATCTGGCAAATTCGGCACTATGTAAATATCTGTACTTAACAAATAGTTGAATGAAATAGAAATGTACTGTCAGAACATAAAATACACGTTGGTAGGAATTATCTATACAGTTGTGGGGGGGTGTAAAAGATCATTGTGATTCTCGCTGTTAGAGTTCCAATTAATCGTGACACTTTCTAAACACTTTTTTGGTGTTGTATAGAATAAAACATGGCAATCCCTTTGCTAAAGTGAGTTTAAAGTTGGTCATAAATTAATTCAAATAGCAGATATTGATTATATGAGGCACAATATTAAAGCTGTTTCAAATATTAAACTCTAAGAGAAGCACCAAGGAAAATCTCAGACAAAATATTATGATAGTAAATCTTTATTTATAGCAACTTTAATATTTGAAAATTCATTTCCGTAGCATGCAAAGCATCAAATGGATATTAAAGTGCAGTGTAATGGAGGGTTGTAGTCAAAATATAATCTAATATGTCTGGCATTAATCCTTCAATACACAAAAATGGCAACAAAATAAAAACTATGGACCAGACATCTAAATATCCCATTTAATATGAATGCCGACATATTTTCCAATTTTGCTGCCAATATCCAGATTACATTCAGAGGTAGGCTATTGTCCATAAGCACTGAGAAGCAGTTAGGTAGCCTTATATCTTTTACCTGTTACAAGGCGTAGGTGGTGGGATGGAGTTATAACGTTTCAAAATATCAAGTGTGGAGATCTACCAAGAAGGAGAATACTTCAATGCTTGCATAGTTTGTTGTGGGGTGGGAACAGGAATCAATTTGACTTGTTGGGATTGAGAATCCCAAGGCAAAACTGTGTACAGTTTTCTATTCTATACCGAGGGCTTAAAAGAGTCAACGTATAGTGAGAGGGAGCCAAAATGAAGCCTCCAAGGCAGAAGCATAGGGGTTGACATCCTGCATGCAAGCATTACCTTGATTTCATTGATCTGCTTTCCCCATAAAATTAGTAGCTCACATTTTGCTCACTCCCAGGTAGGCTGATACCACAGCAAAGACCAGGGCAATCTGTCATTTTAGAAAAAGTGGGGATTGGGACTAACACATTATGAGCAAGTGTTAAAATTTATTTTTGCTGTGGTGTTACTTTGGAGTATGAAAACGAGGTCTGTATCAAAAGTGATACATAGGTTTCAAACCATTTATGTGAAACCGGTCACAAGTCCACTAACTAACAAGTAAACTTTAATCCAACTGTGTCCGGAGCAATTTCTCTAGCTTCATGTAGGACAGGGGTAAAATGGCTATGTCTGTTATATTTTGGTGCAAATCTGAAATGTGATGCTTTTTCATGGAAGATGTGCTTGTGGCATTTGGATCTTGCTGAACGTAAATGAGAGAGTTTGGTAGTGGATGGAGATTGTCTCCACTGTTTCTCCAAGATTCTAAGATGTTTACTTTCATCATAAAGAGCTTAATTGAACCAAGGTGCTGAGGGGATGGGTCTTTTCCTTTTGCTTTGGAGTGGAGCGACATTATCGATTTCGACTGCTAGGACTGAGAGGCAATGGGAAGTGAGATCATTGACATCTATGTTAGGGTCTAGTCTAGGAAGTGATCGCAAAGCAGAGTCACACTGAGTGTCAAGATCAATGTTTTTAGTGTTTAGTGTTGCGGAACCAGGTAGATGCCCTTTTGGGTTGTCCGAGAGTTATAACGTGCGATAGGTGAAAATGGATGGGAATGGGGAAGTGGTCTGACCAGTTTACATGGATAGGGGGAGTAATAGTGAGCAGGTCTGCTTTAGAAATAACAAGGTCCAGAATAGAGCCCTTAGAGTGTGCAATTTCCGAGCAGTGTTGGAAAAGATCATTGGCTGAGAGAAAGGTATCAAGCTTGTTGGCAGCCGAGTTTTCCAAAGAGCCCCAGTGGAGATTGAAGTCACCCAAGAAGATCTGTCTGTCACTTTGAGAAAATTGGTCACTGATGAAGTCGATGAGTTCCTCCAAAAATGGGAGAGCAGTTACCGGCTGGGTGGTAGATGACATGGAACCTGAAAGGTGCGCCGTGATGTACTTGAAGTTCTAGGGATAGGCATTCAAATGTACGGAAGTGGATGGTAGGAAGGGCTTTAATTTGAAGGGAGTTTCTGAATATGATAGCGACACCTCCCCCAATTTTGTCAGTTCTGCTGTTTCTGAGGGTAGAGTAGTCGGTAGGTATCAGAAGGTCAAACAAAGTATGAGAGGAGTCATTTAACCAGATCTCAGTGAGGAAGAGCATGTCAAGAATGTATTGGGTGATAGTGTTAGAAATTTCCAGTTTGTGCTTGATTGCAGATCTGCAGTTGTGGAGCAAACAATGCAGCTCTGACACAACTGTTTTGGTGATGGGGGTGTTTGGGATATTAAGGGAGATAGGGATATGATTCTTGTTTGAGGGTGCCAGGGAAGAAGAGGAAGGCTGGTTAGATCTGACAGAAGAGAATTGAGTTGGATTATTAGGAGGGGAAAGTGGAGGGGGATTGACTTTAGTAGTCTTGTAGCTAGCCAGTAAGTTGGCGATGTCTGTGGAGGACAGATTGTGGTTGGCTTTATTGGGGCACTGGAGCAAGGAACTCCTCGGGAGGTTGTTAGGGAAGTGGGATATCTTAGCACTTAGAAGTGAGATGGACGCTACAAGCTGGGAAATGAATGGAGTATAATGAAGGAAATATAGTGCACCAGCCGCGTCTTGATTTGCATAGAAAACATGTCTTCCTAATGTCCTTCATAGAAATCTCAGGGTCACAGTGACCCCAAATGGTAGCAACACATAATCAATTATACCTGTGGGGCAGGCTTTAGCGAAACACTAGCATCCTCCTAATCCTTCTGTGATGAAAAGTCTGAGGTTAGTCTGTAAGTGATCCTAATTTCAGGGTCAACAATGGACTTTATTTTTAAAAAGCAGAGCTATGTGGCCGTTTTTAAGATGCTGCACTGTGTAAAGAGCTTAGTGTTTAAGCTGCAAACATCACAGCTCAGAGACAAGGAAGGTCAGACAGTGATCCTTGTTAACAAACTCTTGCCTGAAGTTTATGCGCAACTGAGAACCTTTGAACTAAGCGTATGTCCTTATCACACTGCACGGCTTAAAAGCAAGTGCACAGCTCTGTGCCAGTGCATCACCAGTAGCAGATTCAACCCCTTTAGTGCCTAACTGTTCTTGGCACATGAAAGCACTGCAACGCTATGAGTGCCCTTCTTTCTGCTCAAGGGGCATTTTATGCACAGGAGCACTAAACTTGACCCAAGAAGTAATTTTTGACCTCCACTACAGACTGCTTTTAGCTTTCACTGTTTGTTGGAGATCTGTTGTTTTCAATACATTATCAAAACAATGAGTGGGCTTACAGTCAACCCCTCCTTCATGGTGTGATGTCTTTATTGTCTATATCACTTCCTTTCTTTGAAATTAATGGCCGTCCTGCCTATATTTGAACTTGTCCTGTCCATAGATATTTCGGTCTGTCAATGCTTTGATTGGTTGTTGCATTCTTCCATCATATTTTGCCTCTTTCTATTATTATTATTATTATATTTAATTTTTATACAGCGCGCATACACCCGGAGGGTTCCCGGCGCTTACCAGAAAAGAGAGGACAGTTAATTGCAGAAAAGGTCTCTGAGGAATCTATAGGGTCTAAAGATTGAATAACCAGGTCTTAAGATCTCTACGGAACCTAAGATAGCAGGATTCAGAACGTAGGGAGAGAGGTCATGCATTCCACAGGTAAGGGGCCAAGTAAGCGAATGAGCGACTGCCCATTCTGGCTCTCCTGATGCGAGGGACCTGATATCTTCCTTGGGTTGATGAACGGAGAGTACGGGAGGGACAGTATTGATGAACCAGAGTTCTTAAGTAGAAAGGGGCAGTGCCTGACTTAATGCGATGCATGAAACAAAGGGCTCTTCTCTTCTCCCCTCTCCTCTATCTTTTACCCCTATTCATTTCCCTTTTGCCCCTTCTCCATCGCCAACTCAGTGTCTTCTTGCTGCCCCGTCCCTCTAATACTTTTTCCAATCTGCTGTTTTTTTACCATTCTAAAATCGCCGCCAGAGTGGGGGCACGTGCACTCAGGCAAAAGGCAGTAAATAACATCTGCAGTGGCCATCAATGAATACATTTTGTAGAATGAACGAGTGTCAAAGAAACTGTTATTGAAGTGGCTTGAGAGCATATTTGCCTATTACATTCCTCCTATTTCTGCCAACAGAAGACCCTCTTTCAGACAGTTGCTGTTTCTATCTCTCGTCCACCTGCTCCATGGTCGCATGTTAAATGGTCTTACTTCCTGCTTTCCTTTCTTTTGTGTATGTGTTTTAATGTCCATGTTCATTTGAGATTAGGTTGGACATGGCCAGGGGGGGGTGTCATTTTAAACACGTACATTTATGCTTGTAAACATGCGTGTGAATTGAATCACTGTGCTTTGGTGCCAGTTGTACGCCATTCAGTGAAGTTCACATTTGTTTTAAAAATGCAGTTCGCTTAATTCTATAGACTGGATCTCTATACTGGTGTGATTTACTCTCAAACTGTACAGCGTTGTTTCCTTTTACTTTCATCAGTCTCCAGTTTTTTGTCCCCCCCCTCGAATCAATTCCTTAGCTGCCATATTCCCCTGTGTTGTGAAGGTAAAAGACAAACAAATAACCTAGAATCTCAGATGGTGCCAATAGTAAACAAGCACAGACAAAGTCAATAGGTCTGTGTTGGCTGACATCATTTTTGATTTGTCAATGCTTATTTCGTTTTGTCAACACTTTATAGTTGGGAATGTTGCGGACCCTCTACGTCAATCTAATAAAAATACAAACACTGGAGACAAGCAGAAATATTGCTCTTGTCTCAAGAGGCACGCATTTACTTTCCTTGTAGTCCCTGGAACTTAAAGGAACTCATTTGTGTGTGGATCTGCTCCATGTAAAAGGACATAATACTGTCACTCATACTGAAGTAAGTTTATGGACGAAGTTGCCAGGCCCTGCCCCATACCATGTATTGTGATGGGCAAAAGAAAAATGTGAATGACACAATAACAGCACAATGAATGAAGAGGTTTGGTTCACAGCGCCCTATAAGTAAGTAGATTATACATATATTTCAGTAAAATCTAAAGACATTGTAAATGTAAATGTGAATGTAAATGTACTGGACTTGTAAAGCGCACAGCTGCCCGTAAGCGTCCCGGCGCTTGCTTAGGGAACCCGTCCTGGTATTCCCCTGTGAGAAACCCCGGCAGGGTGTCCACAAGGTGAAAGCCAGGCATCCCACCGCGAGGGGCCATTGGCTAACACCAGACCTAAAAAGGAGTATTGACTTTGCTCAGTTGCTGTCCCATGTCCATTCACTAGGATGGTCTTCAAGGAGCACGCAGCCCCTGCCACAGCCGCCTTCACTTGTTCGTGACATCTGCGTGACCTTGGATGAGTCTGACTTGGCTCAAGCACCCATTGGTGCACCGCCTGCGGGGCGGTGAGAAAGATAAGAGTGTGGCTGCAAATTGTGTGATCAAGGATTATCCTCTGGTCTATCAGAAAATCTAAACCTATGAAAAGACATATAATATGCTGTGTTGCTACTTTCAAATGAGTATTTTCCCTTAACAGCAGGGTATGTTTCCATCCACAGCACAGAGGCTTTACCATGGGAAGATCTTCAGTCGGCTTTCAGTCTGCCCTCTTAATCTCAGTAATCCCAAAACTCATAGTTGTAGGTAAACCTTTTTGAATGACATTCTTATTTCAAGATTAAGTTTTATCCTAAAAGTTGCTACTTTTTACCATCTAACTTTGCAAGTTTTTTGGGCTGTGACATAGCACAAGAGTGGTACGCTTAAAGCATGCAGCCTAGGGAATATGTTATTTGGTTTAAAATGATGGAACATGAGCGGGGTGGCACGCGCCCAGGCTTGTCTTTTTATGACCCGGGATCCATTTCTGTGGTTGTTGACCTCAGTCAACCTCCAACCCCGGGCGCCCCCTGCCTTAAATCAGACCACGGGCCATTTGGAAATCTGGCTTGCTACCCCTCATATAATCTTCATGGCTATGATGCGAATTTAATACATGAAGCAGCCCAGTGTACCGACTTTATTTATAAGCGCTGGAATAAAAATACACTCATCTTGTCGGCAGTGGAAGGTGCCAACAGGAGTCAACGACTGCACTTTTCACACTATGCAACAGATGGTGGCGCTATTATTAGCCCTCGGTGTTTGGAAGTTGTCGGTCCCAGTGCACTCCTCCCTGTTCGACAAACAAGCATGATTCCTTCCAATTTGGTGTGGAGAGCATGTTACAACAAAACCAGACTCCATTGCACTTTTTTTTCCTGTTTAGGTAGAAGGGAAATTAGTGATTTGTCCGGATTCACACGATACTGACCAAAGCAGACATGCAAACCTGGTTCCCCATGTTACAAAGTCAGCAGCTCTAGCCACTAAGACACACCTCCTCCCTATAAATATCCGCGTGCATAGATCGGGGTCTGAATGTTACAGAGATTTATGATACTTCCCCCATTTTCCAATAGCACCCGGTCCAAGTGAGGGAACTTTATTATTTTTGAACACTCCCCTTTCCCTAAATATGCATATTATTGTAGAAACCCTGTAGATATTTAAAGACACCTTTCAAATAATTTTACAAATATTATTTCTTGCTTGTCTTATTTTCTTCACATTGAAAACATTTTTCCTTCTAAAGGCTACCCCTCTTTCACACAGCATCCCCCCAAAAAATTAATCTTCACAGCGCTTTCCCACATTTTCCACACCGGTTACACCTGGTTAATTCAGTGTAAGGGAAGCGTGGGAAAGAAACAGCAAATGTTTGTTTAAAGTTACAGCTCTGTGGGTGTTCGCCTGGTTTGCACTGTGCCTCCCTGACCACCCACATGACATTGCCCAGCGGGCACCTACTAACAGCCCTCTGCTCTAGATATCACACATGAATGATCAAAAATCCACATGCTTAACCGGACTTCAGAAAATATTTGTGGCTATCAAACGACCCTTGCATTGACATTGTGACTGGGAGCCATATGTATAATTATTTGAAATAGTGATTACCTAATTGCAATTGGCCCTAAGTTCCCTGGCTTTACCTAACCCAATTCCTATAACCAAATTTTCCACCGAGCATGGAAGGGACATCAGTTTACCAAGGCATTGTGTTACCAAATTCTGCGTTGCCAGGTTGGACCGCACCAAACCTATGTGGCGGCAGGTACACACCATCCGTTCCACAGACCGCAGCAACGTAATTTCCTTACACAGACAGGCACAGGAAGTCCCTCCCTCCAGCATCTGGTAGTGTGGAAATGTTGCATTCCATCAAAGTTAGGCGATTTTCCAATGGCCCACTCACTTTGCAGCGTGGCAGTAAGAGGGTTCCATCTACCATGGAAATTCAATGGTATCTTGTTCCTTTCTCAGCTTTAGAATTGGCAAAGCTGTTGACATTTGCAAAGTTGCTAGGTCTAGAACATCGCATTTTGAAACACCCATACCCATTTCTACCTGGTCACTGTATTTCTATCTGGAATGTAGACTCACAAAATATGATTCCAGGTTCAACACCTCATGTTCAAGGTACAGGAACGGACTGGGAGCCCAAAGCAGCCCTAGCAATTTTTTGGCACCAGCCCTTGGTGAAGCACTTGTTGGCCCCGGGAGGCTGGAAACGCTTGCTTGCTGCTATTCTTACAGGGGTCAAATATTGCACTTCTGCAAAACAGGCCCCCAGTAACAGAGCCGGCCTCCACTGCTGCAAAACCGGCCCCCACCTTTCCAGCCTGAGGAGAAACGCCCGATGCATGGTGCGGCCCGTGCAGCCCTCTCGAGGTGTCCTTGCTACAAAATATGTTCACTGCAGAATACTCGGGTCTGTACTGAATACCCAAATAATCAACTCTCAGCTTTTTTGGCACTTTGCCAATATATACCTTTTTGGCTCATGAACAGAAGGTCAGTGATGTAATTTAATAATAATATTACGTATATGTGACTATTTGGTCATTTTCCGCTGAAGGACACGTTGATACGAATATGGTTTTACTTTCCTAGTTCTAAAATTGAGAAATACTATATAAAATTGTCAATAAATCTCACAGGTAACTACAAAATTGCCCCCAATCAATCATCCACACATATCTAGGCATGGCATTTCACATTTAAATGTACACATTTATGTTAATGGATTATGGTTTCGAAATGTTCTCAATTTACTTCTAGAACGATTTCATCCAAGGTGCACTTCATTTCAAAGATTTGTTTGTTCTGTTTTTTATGGTGTAAATAGATCAGTAACAAAGTGAGGCTTCTTTCTCCACACGCTGTTTATAAATAGGAGCATCTGAAGGTTTCTGGGTACGTGCTTCTTTAAGCCACGGACCGCTCTCTGTCAGGGTCATGGCTTGTGCCATCAGCTGGCAGGGATTTACATTAAGCTAACTGCAGATTACAATTTCTCGAGCGAAATTGAAGCCTCGACTCTAAGCACAGCAATCCGTAATCACATCACAGGCTGATAGAAATCAAGAAACATGGCGGCTGAGTGATCTCCAAGCCTTCGCCGACAAATATCACACAAAGCAAAGCTCCAATTGCACCCAGCGACAAAGAGCTTGTCTGTAATCAACAATATCTGTCCATATTGCGATACTTGGCTGTAATTACCGGGCCGGGCAGATCGTGTGACGATATCAACGCGTTACCTCTTTCGTAAGTAGAATGACCAGGTGCTGAAAGGGATGAAGTGTGCACGTGTGTTTTCGGCACTGGAAAAAAATAATAGAGGACAACTATGCGTGGACTTCAATGAAAGGGTGTGTTATGGTCTGTCACTAAAGATCTGTAGGCCCCGGGGAAAGAAAATTTTATACGTTTTAAAGGAAATTGCACGCCCAAAAATATAGGTTCAGTAGAGTATGTCACGCATAAAAATAGAACACAAACTGCAAAATTCTGAAAATAAAGAAAATGCGAAAAGAATTAAAAAATATATAAATATTCCCATTTTAAACTACAAGAACAAAAGTTCGAAGTTTTAAAAGTAAAGAATTCGAAAAAAGGCCAAGCTATATATATTACAAATTCCAAATATGACAACAAAGAACACAGATCTCGAGTGTACCTAAAACCCATTTGTGTTATATTATCAGTTGAAAACATATTATCCTAATTTTCATCTCACAAGCGGAATATATGAAGTAATAGAGGGATCTATGTTCAATATGCTGGGAGGCATCAAGCACATTGTGGCATACAGTTGGCCAAACTTCAGGGTCAGGAAATGCAGATGATTGTGTGCTTCCACCTGAAACGTCACCCTCACTCTGCTGACCTGTGGCACTGTTTTGGGGTTGAGGAGAACTACGGGGCATGTTATCAAGGGGCCACAATGAAATTCTCGCCGCTTTAGCGTCCTTTTTCGGGCAAAAAGCATCAATAATTTTATCACATTATTTATAAGAACACGCTAGCGCGTGACTTCTTGACTTAGCCCCCGTTTTTCACATGTCTCGCCTCGCATCGATAACGAGATGCAAAGTAGGCATGGCTGTGAAAACAACTTGGGAAAATATCGCGAAGGCAGCTTCACGATATTAACAACGAGGCGTAGCGATAATTTAAATCGCGCTAACTCTGCCTTAACTCAGGATTTTAAGGCATACCTAACATGGGAGGTGGATTGTGAGGCTATCATCAAGCTATCGCCGTTTTCCATGGAACATCGCTGGAAAACCAGCGATGTTCCATGGAAAACCCAGCTATCGCTGGAATATTTATCACCATAGTGCTAAGCGTTGATAATACAGCGCTAGCTTGGCGATATATTCCAGCGATAGCTGGCAATAATTAAAAACGCTAAGCGCGCACTGCGATAATTATCCCTGGGGCTTGATAATATGGCCCTAAATTCCTTGTGGCGCAAGGAAGTGGGGTGGGGTGGGGGGTTAGTGGCTCATTCACAGTTTTCACAAATTTGTGCTATGTTATGGGCCTTAAATATTGTGTTCACCTCATATTTGTTTTAGAAATAGGGTCAGCCACGACAGAAGCAGATACAGGCTTCACCCCGACGTCCATTAAATCCATGGGCAGATGGGATTTCACTTGTTTTGAGGGGTTCATAAGGCCTCACCTTTGTTGATTTCCATCCTACCCTTCGACCACCCACCTAAACCGGAACACTTCACTTTAAATTGACATCACCGCTTAGGGATTGGAGGGCTCAAATTAGAGCATCCCTTAACAGACTCAAACACATTTTAGATCTGGAGTGATTCTCGTCATTCACATTGAGAGCAATAACACATGGCCTTGTGGGACAGAGGGTGGAAGACTGTTTGCTAGTAGTCATCTCCAGACTGAGAAAAGGCGTGCCAAGGCCCTCAATCGTGCTGTCTGAAATCATTCCATGCCCAGTTTAGCCCAATAGGACATCCAAAGTAATTCTAAATATATCAGCCGAAAAATAAATCACATCTTCCAGAAGCTCTTCTTTTGCACTTCCGTTCAGATCAATAGGGATGGGCTATTGCAGTTTGAAAGTGGCGATCTGTTTGGGCAAGGGTGTCTGCGTTGGCACACGGCTGCTAAATGCACGTCAGTGCTGGCTGAAAGGACAGGAATTTACAGTATCTTATAAATACGGTGCATTTTTGCAGCCGCGGTCGGTAGTGGGAGTGCCTGCTGGGCGGTGATGTGGGGAGGGGCAGGGTGGGAGGTAGTAAACTATGGACTACGGAGGTTTACAGGTAAGTAAACATAAATAAATTAAACTAATTTCGTTGTGTGCGCTGCAACCCCAAATGCGATGCAGTGCACGCAACAAAATTTGTTTTATTTATTTATATGTTTACTTACCTGTAAACCTCCGTAATCCATAGTTTACTACCCCCACATGCCTACAAATGTGACACTTTGGACTTATCCAGGTAACCCAAAGCTATAAGAATGGCCTGGGCAACACGTATTCAATTTTAATGTATATTGAATTATTAAATACTTTGTATTGTTCTCATCTCAAAATTAGACAAATAGTGCCACCCTGTGGTGGACTGTCATAGGAGCTGTTTTTGAGAATTAGGTGCTAGTACAGAGCAGGGATAACCACCGGCTCAAATTAAGCATTGTTACAGCTACTAGACCTAAACGGGATTAGAGAAAAAATAAGTAAATGAAAGCTAAGACATTAGAAAGCTGTGGGCTACTTGGCCTCTGCCTGCCCTTCTCATTGTTTTTAACTAAAAACAATTGCCACGTTGCCTAGGCAATGGATGAGAGCAGAGGGAAGGGACACCTGGCCGTATAGGCCTCCTGGGCTTTCCTGCCAAAGATGATCATACTTGGCTGAGGTCAGATAGTACTGACAACACCTCCCTCCTTCCTAAGGGTACGCTTACATTGGGAATCTAGAGTCTACCACAGAAAGAATACCAGATTATGGGGTGACAGGACCCAGCAGAGGAAACCTTTCAGTCAGTCCCCTTATGGTTGCAAGAGAAATATATGGCTCAGGGTGATCAAACCTGTGGCGTGACTACGGCCCCCACTTTGTTATTCATGAGTATGGACTACAGGAATACCCAGACGTTCTATCAGCAATCGCAATCTGCCTGCCAATGAAACAAAGCCAATTCATTTCACAGACAGACTAGTCAGCACTTCTCGGTATCGCACCATAAATACAGTCTCTTTTAGAATGGTGATTCATGAGATCAAAGCTACCACAAGCCTGTCTCTGTGTCCCTCAATATAGTTCAAATCAGCTCAGACCCCTTTCAATATAGACACATATTTACAGAGGCTCTCAGTAGAATGTCAGTTAGGAGGGATTGTGTCCTCTATGTACAGTGCAGCAGTTTAGCAGAGTGCCAGTCCTCATAGTGTACCAATAATAAAGGAATGGCTGATAGGTTAAGTTTCCATTTGCCCAGAGCCTCCTCATTTCTGTGCACTTCTATGCAGTCCTTGACTTGTAGGGCCTTGGTGCTGATAGGCAAACAGGAATGGGATCATCTGCTGTTATTGATATCGAGGTCTAAGGACCTCAAAGATTTGCGGTGCTCATGATTTAGATGAATGGAGCTGCAAGCAGGTAGACAAGTACCTCAGCTCTGTTTCAAGGTGTATCCCTCTCTGTTGACCCTATGAAGATCCAAGTCCAAAAATTGCACTTATGTGGGCCGAAACATCGATATTGAAATTTTTCATGAGTTTGACGTCTATTGACTGAGAAAAGGGAAAATAAGGAGTGGACTATTTGCCCTATTGACCATGTAAATAATAGTTTACAAGCTCTTATTTATGTAATGCTTATTGTCCATTTGTTTCATTGTGACCTCACCTTCATGAGCACTATGCCACTTTCACCTTGTGGGAAACCCATATATGATGCATTGTTTGCTTTACATTTCTTAATACAGTTTATTTTGTTTACGTGGTGTGTTGTGGCTAGGCAATACATAACCCAAAGCACAAAGAGGGAAAGGGTATGACAGAACTACTCCTGGTCCCCTTTTAGATTAACACAGTCAACAAAGAAGGAGTAATCACAGGAAAGGATTACTGCTTATTGTGGTGAAAAAAAGGAAGCAATTCCTTTTTTAACCCGTTGAGTGCGGCGTGAATTCCACCACGGTGCGGGTAAAATAATGAGTGGGCATGGTTCAGACGGCCCCCGGCCGTCCTCCGCACACGTCCACTGTGACATCGGACAACCAGGGGCCGTCGGACACATCGAACGGGTTAAAAAGAACCCTCACCCACCAACTTAGTTGGTGGCATGCTTCATCATAGGGTTCTCACCTCAGGGGCCAAATGCCTCCCGGGTGTGCATGGATGCCTGTGTTACAGCAGAGCAGTTTTTAGCAGTGCACAGCGAGTGACAAGTGAAAGTGGTTAAAACTGCCTCTATGACACCTTGAAATGTATTAGTGGGGTCATAGGACAAGATTTATAACAAAGTAGAGGGATGTTCTCTGTGACTTAATTGGTCACAAACATCCGTGGTAAGGTTGTGACTAGGTCTACATGTTTCAGCCTTTCAATGCTTAATAACAAGGCTTTCTTCAGGACCAGTGAAATGACGTGTGCACTCACTAAGGTGCACACATTCAGTGAAAGGTGAACCGCAAACTTACGGTTCTGCTATCAACGATTTGTTGTAAATCGCAAGTGTGCGACACCCCATGGATCCTGGCGGGGGCGCTGCCTATAGTCAAACCTTCTTCAAAGTCAGTGCCCACATCTGGCACCTACTCTAATTCTGGTGAGCCACCAGCAGGGTCCAGGGCAAGTCCAGCTAGAACGGGTCAGTTTTGCAGCTTTTGTGTAACTGTAGGTTTACAGGAGGCAAGCCAACTAGCCCATGGAGCCCACTCTTGTGTCTTGTGTTCAAGTGGGAGCAGGTCCAGCCCTTGATGTTTCTCTCCACAGATTACAGTAAATGCAGTCCTCTTTCTGAAGTCCAAAAGAGGTTCAGCAGGTTCTCAAGAGGGTATCTAGGAGTGCCACTTTTATGCTGGCTCTAACTTGTTGCTGGGAAAAGCTCCCTGTCTAATAGAAAGAAAGTTGTCAGGGTCAACCCTAGCCACTTTGACAGCATTTCCTAGTGGAGAAGGGGGCTGGCCCTAAACAATGACACAGTGCCCTGCTCTTCCATGATCCAACATGACAGAACCTATATTCCCTTGGTCAGAGCTATGGGCAGGTTCTGAGGTGTGTCTAGGTAAATGAGGAACTCCTTCTGCAAATGCGTTCTGGAACAGGGTTCCTCCCCACTGGGATTGGTGCCGCTTTGACTCATTGTACAATGGCGGGAGTAGGGATAGGTGTGAGTTATATCTGCCTGTGAATGGGATCGCCCTTTGCAGCTTGTGCAGTCAGTGGGCACATGCCGTCCCAGCCAAGGCCATTTTATTCCCTTTACTGCAGGCCAGCAGACTGCAAGGTGACAGTTGAGGATAAAGTCTGTAAAGGCTACTATAGGCTTTAGGCAGGAAAATTCCAACTTTCCAAAAAGGGCATTTGAAAAATAGTGACTTTACCATCAGATTTGAGTTTAAATTCCTATTTATTTGAGTCTTTGAACCAAGCTTCTAGCTATTCCCAAATTGAAGATATGCATTATAAGGTGTTATCATGTAACCCAGTGCTTTTTGTATGGAAGAGCCAGTCTTAAAAAAAAGTGAAAAGTGACTTTGGGGACACGTAAGAACACGTCCTACTTTTTAAATACCATGCACCCTACACCTCTTTAAATTCAGGATGTACCTTAGGAGTGGCTTGCCAGTATTTAAAGGGAAGGGTTAGGTCTGGCAAAAGGTTTATTATGCCAGGTTAAATTTACAGTGTTTAAACTGCACAATCAGTCTGCAGAGGTAGGTATGAAGATTGCTCTACTTTGTCACGTTAGTGGTGGCACAATAGGTGCAGTAGTTAGAGACATTTAACTTTCAGTCCCTGGATACACAGACTATTATATTCTTGGTACCTATTGGGTAGTTAACTATGCAAATCAGAAATTAGCCAACTGTATAAATGGATAATGATCTGAGCACAGGCACTGAGGCCTGGTTAGCAGAGGCCTAGTTGAAACCCAGCAGCATCACTCTTAAAATTGGGGGGGTGATCGTAAAAAAAAGAGGTCATTCCTTACAGTGTTCTGTTTCAGCTGTCAAATACCACAAACACTCACCTTCTTACTATTGAAATCCTGTTCATTATCCAAGTTATATCTACATCATGGAAAATCAGAAACATAAGTATTACATAAAGTGGCACCATCAGCATTGCTTTGGAAGGCACAGTCTTCCAATTTTAATGTCAAAACAAGAGTGGTTCATGAATCAGATGTTATCAGGAGTATGACATTTATCAGTGGTGAGTCTGCAAGAGAATACCAGTTCTTGGAGTCACAGTGGACTACTGAATGACTCGACTTGTTTGAGAAGGTTCAAGTCTGATTCTTTACCCTTTGATAGTCTGGAGCAGGTACAGTAAGTGACCGTAAACAATTAGCATTTAGTGGTGCCATCATCATTTCACAAGCAACATAGCCCAAGGAGGAGCAGCAGGTCCTAGACCATCAACAGAAGCAGCCATAAGCAACACCACCACCAAGATCTCCATCACCAGCACTAAACTGATCATCCCTTCAGGAGAAAACAAGTGACAATTGGTGATTCATTCGTTTATCATTATGAGCATGCCCCCTGTAACGATGACAGATCAGTTTAAGGTGAAAAGGAAGAATGAGATACAAATATTGATACTGATTCTAGAGCCAGAAGGAAGAGGCAGTGCACATCATCTTGAAGAGTGGATCACTTATGGCAACTCAGCCTCAGTCTTCTCACAGTCACTCTTTCATCAGTGGCACCATTGATAATCAGTAATAATGGTGTTATCATTAAAGGGACTATTGATGCTTTCAGCCTTTCTGGGCTTATTTGTGTCACCAGAGGCCTATTGATCTGACTTTATAGTTGATCCCTAGCTTCTCACCATTGACAAAATACTGATTTTAGAATATTCCATGTCTCTTGTCAATGCTGTATTGATCGTAAGCTGTGGACCCATAATTGACAGAGCAAATGAGAGTCTTTGAATTGTGGATCATTAAATTCAAACCAACCCATGGGGATAGCCAAAACAGGAAGGGGGAAGTTGGATGCTATTTGTTTATGCCTAGCTAGCCTATCACCTTGGTTTGAGAGCTTAGAGAAGAATCATTTTATCAATCTTCAAGCACCCTCATACTTTGCAGGCTGAGATGTCAGAGAAGCAGACAGGAAGTAGGCCAAACACCAACACTCACACTGCCTGACTAATGAAACTCAAATGGTGGTCCTGTGGGCTGAAAGAAAATGTCAACGACTTTGCCTACAAGTCGATGACTAGAGGGGTGTGACTCAGCCTGCACCTCTATGTTTGCCGCCTCTTGGGCTTAACAAAAGTGTAATTGACACGCCTTCAGGAATGGCTGAAGGAGACTGGCCCAAAGCCCCATTCTGTATGTAGAATTACTAAGAACATCATGCATTAATTTTTAAGGTTACAGTAATGTCTCTAAGCCTGACCTAACAGTCTTACAAATGAAGGGCCACTGATGGGGAGTCAGGTTCAGCATCCAATGCAGGGAGATACTCTTCAAACATACTTGCAGTGGACTCCAGGTAGGAAAGTAGGGTATCCACTTGATTCATCAAGTTTGAAAAAACACAATAATGTACTCAGATTAAACAACACATCATCCATCAAAGACAATGCAAGAAACAAAAGCTGACGATAGACTAATAGCTTTAAAACATGTATCAAAATATTCAAACATTTTGCACCTGAACTTCACAGACCTATCTTATTATCATAATTACAATTCCCAAACAATGTGCCAATAATCTTCATCACCTCTAGTATTACTCCTACTTTTCACAGAACAGACTCAGCACCTCAACATGGCCTATCACTGCCCACCCGATGAGTTCAGCACAAAAGAGGGTGAAGCTGGGTGACAGAAGAAGAATTAAAGTAACCCCCTCTGGTAAGGGAATAGCCATAGTCCAGTAGAATAAAAGAGGCCCAGTCCTGAGATTAAAAGGTAGAATGCAGTTCCTCGAAGATGGTCTGCCATTACTGGGACTACTGGGACAATCACAAGGTCTGGAAGACAGAGGTTTTCGGGAGACCCAAGGCGACATTTCCATGACAGCTCTAGATCACAGAGTCCTGAAGTTTACCATACACATGTGTAAGTGATGCATCAGTTTCCTTTTTTTTTGTTGATATTCTGGTACTTGTAACCTCGAAATTATAATGGGATAAACAGAACAAAAAAATCACAAAATGCAAATAAAGAAACATGGAGTGGATGAACTACCACACTGGGAACTGGGAACCTTGGTAGATCTGCATCACACACAGTAGAAAAGGTGTCTAATGGTTTGTAAAAAACAACAAGAGACAAAGGGAGAGGAAATCACTCTTCTTCCCCTACTAAATACTATTAATCAACA
Source organism: Lissotriton vulgaris (assembly GCF_964263255.1). Lineage (NCBI taxonomy): Eukaryota > Metazoa > Chordata > Amphibia > Caudata > Salamandridae > Lissotriton > Lissotriton vulgaris. The sequence continues at coordinate 1,272,767,642 of NC_141696.1, read as the reverse complement.
AAAGAGTGACAAATGATGCAAACAAAGTAGTTAACACAATAAAACCAAGAGTGGGGCAAGTGTGCAGGAAAAAACCTCAGTTTTTTTAAAGAACCCTCACTCACCAACCCAGTTGGTGGCATGCTTCATCATCGGGTTCCCACCAGGGAGACGAGTGCCTCCCTGGTGTGCTACAACACCTGAACTACAGCGGAGCGGGATTTTTTGGGACTGTGTATCAGTGCAAGGAAGTGGTGCAGATTTAAAAGATGGCAAGTTGTACCTAGAAATAGTTTTAATGACAGGGCAGCTTACAATCATTAAAATGAAGTGAAGCGGACATGTGCTGGCCTTTTCAGTGAGCCAACTTTATCCTGGCTCAAAGTGAATGGGTGGTCGACATGTTTCTGTTTGTAATTGCTAATTTAGCTAAGCTTTCATCAGGACCAATCACTCCCCGGTGGTATACGTGTGCTAAGGCATACCCTAACCTGAGGAGTATGTGTGTGCAGTAAAATTCACAGTTTTACCAAACGGGAGCTCCTGGGATTTCCAAGGGCCCTAATCTGAAAGAGAAATGAACAAGAGACAAAGCATCAAAGCATCCATCGATATATATTTTTTCTCTTATTGTTACTGAGGTAAGTTTCCTTCAATGACCCTGTGTCGTGGATCAAATCATGCCCCCACCAGTGCTCATATTAGTAAAAATGCTAGTGGAAAACCTCTGATACCTGGTCATGCCAGAGGTTCCTTGTAAGACGACATTGTGTATTTGTTGAGTGTACTCCAATTCTACACAAGTGGATTCAAATAGTACTCCACTCACAAAGTATGTGCTTATTCGTGCTGATCCCTCAATTGAAAAGGCTTGAAGAATTCCCTTCACTCTACACACTTCCAAAAAAAGTGTTTACCGCAGCATGGAAGAGTATGGAAAGACATAGGCTTACGTGAAGACTAAGATGGCTTCACATCATGGGCTCTGCGGCGGAGGTTTTATCGCCATTTAACATCTTAGAACAAGAGAAGATGAAAGCGGCTTTGTTAGTCTGGTGGAACACCGTTGTTTAATGTAACGGCACACCTAAACACTCACAAGCATGCACACACTTACTTGTTTAAATGAGAAATCCCTCTGTAGACCTGCATTGCGGTCGTCCGCGACCTGAATGTTGCCGTGTGGACGCCGGCCAGGCTTGAAATGCAGCTCTGAAGTCACCTGGGTTATTTTGGTGGAAACTTTATTGAGGCATTTTGGATGGACAAACCAAAACACAGTAGTGAATGTAATGTAACGGGTACGCCACTGCAATTATAAAGATCCGGCGCATTGTTAGTATCTAAGCCAGGTAGTCCGTATTGTGGTCGTGACTAATAGAATGTTTCTAGGGGGGAATCCCAAATTAAGAAGTTCAAAAATGGGTCAACTTAATGGGACCCCAAAGTCGAACATGCCCCGAAGGGGTAGCCCTACATGTGGGGTAGTCAAACCAAAGCCTATGTCTGTGACTTTGTGTGCGGCTTGTGTGTAATCATGCAGTCCACTCAGTGTGTACTACGAGTAGTTCCAATAAAAACAGGAGCTTATGGGTATTCTCGTTATTTCTAAAAAGCGGAATGGGTGTTGGTGTGGACATGTAGTCTTTCAAGGTTCACTGCCTTTAGTGGCCAATATTTGCAGTGAAACAGCATGGAGGCATAAGCCCAAAGGTCTGTTCAGTTCACTATTCAGAAGTTAAGTGTTATTCAGATAAATTAGCGTTGCATCACTGAGCCCCAAGGTATATTGTCATTCAACCCGGTTTGGTGTGTGGACAACCGATATATCCAACGTTGCTCCTTCTCAAAGAGCACATATTGTGCCCCAGGGCTCAGTTGTGGTTGCTCAATGATTGTCCATCTGATATCATTGGGGGGGTGATTCACTTGCAAAAAATGTTCAGTCAGTTTGGTGGTGTTCTTGCGACACCTGATGTTACTGCGGTGTTCGCAAATTCGCTGTTTTATTTTCTGTGAGGTCATGCCCACATACCTGAGACCGCAGGGGCAATTTATCAGGTATATTACGTTGGTCGAATTGCAATTTGTGTGGGTATGTTGTAGCCATTGTTTTCCAGGTTTCAATGCCATGGATTTGGTGGCGGTGGTCAGGTGGCACACACTACACCCACCACAGGGGAAGTGACCTGTAACAGGGGGGAGCCCCCAAGCATTGAGAACAGTTTGGTCCTCCTCTCTTATGTGGCATTTGGGGAATGTGTGAACTAGGGAGTCTTTTAAACTCCTTGCACATTTGTAAGAGAACAAAGGTTTCTCCCAATCATATTTGTTACTTTCCAAAATCTTTAAATGCTTCCTGATGGATCGACTCACGGCATTGGATGCTGTATTATACATGGTTACGTATGTCAGTGGTACATTTTCCAACCCTCTTTTGGGGTTGTTTTCTAAAAGGGCATCTCTGAGTTGGTTCCTGGCTCTCTTGCAACTTTTTTTGAGGATTCGGTCGGGGTATCACAGTTTCTGCAGTTTGTTGGTTAGATGATGTGCCTGTGTTTTATAGTCTGTCAATTCACTGCAATTGCGTCTCAGGTGCAAGTAGTGCCCGAAGGGGAAATTCTCCCGTAATGGGCAGAGATGAAAGCTTGTGAAATGCAATAAATTATTTTTTGCTGTGGGCTTGTGATGAGTTTTAGTCTTCAGGTGGTTCTCAACCTTGCTGATGATGACATCAAGAAAAATCATCTCATCTTTGTGTAGGAGTGGGTAAACCGCGGGTTAGGGTCACATGTGTTAATCCACTCCAGAAATTCCAGAAGAGCGTTCTCTGTACCTTTCAAGATGACAAGAACATCATCTATGTACCTCTGCCAAAAGGTTACATAGGATGAAAAAGGCTTGATGTATTTACATTCAAAGTCATACACGTACAGTCCGGTTACACTAGGGGCAAATGTGCTGCCCATAGAGGTGCCCGTTGACTGCAGGTAGATCTCACCTTTGTATTCAAACTTTTTTTTCTTAAGTGCAAGAGTTGCACAAGCGACTACAAAGTCCTTGGGTGTCTTGAAATCCCATGGTGTTTGCTATAGAGTTTCTTTGTTTACCCTGATGGTGTCATCCTGTGGGATGCAGGTGTACAGGCTTTCGATATCTAGAGACACCAGAAATGATGGTTCATTGAGAATCTCAATTTCCCGTAGTACCAAGAGCAGACTTTTGGTATCCTTAATGTAAGTGCTGGTGGCCTGAACAAGTGGTTTCAAAGTGAAGTCGCATTATTTCGACAATGGTTCAAGTAAAGACCCAATGCCTGAAACGATAGACCGACCAGGAGGTGTAACTCTGTTCTTATGAGTTTTGGGCAGTGTGTAAAAGTAAGGTATTTTGCCCTCTGTGGTTGTCAAGAAATCAGCCTCTTGCTTCGTGGTGTAACCATTGGCTTCTGCATCAACCACTAGATCTAGAATGTCGTTACGGAGCTGGGGTGAGGGATCAGCAGTGGGACGGACATAGTTTGTCTGGTTATTCAGGAGGCGTCTGCACTCAACGTCATAGGCTACTGCATCCTGAATGACGATCCCACCCCCCTTGTCTGCAGCTTTAATAACAATGTTAGTGTTGGTCTGCAGTGCTTGTAGTGCCTGGAACTCGGTGGCTCTCATGTTCTTAAAGATAGATGGTTCTTCAAATGATTCTACGTCATTCAAAACAGCTTGTTCAAAGGCTATGATTTCTGGGGGTATGATATGTGGGGGAGGAGTGAAGGTAGACTTCAGCCTTAGTCCTGTATTGCTTGTTGTGGATTGGGACCCCTCTAAAGTCTGTTTTTCGAAGAAACTTTTCAATCTCAATTTGCGAAAGAACTCAGAGAGTTCACAATGTAGTTTAAAGCGATCCAAACGAGCGGTGGGTATAAAACCCAGCCCCATCTCTAGGGCAGTTTTTTCATTGCTGCTCAAGACCAAAGATGAGAGATTAGTAATAAGGCTCTCAGATTCCTTGGGCCTGCTCGCTGGTCCTGGGTCTTGCTCCTCATATTGTTACCTACTGCTTCCTCCTGTTCCCAATGGACCTGGTTGGACCCTCTTCTTCTGCCGCCCCCTCGCCGGCCCCTCTCTAAAAAAGGCGGGCGGTACAAGTTTTGTTGGAATTGATGGTGTGGTATGAAGGCAGGATTCCAACCCATCATTTGTTGGAATGGTGGTTGCTGGAAGGGGTAATGGAAGCCCCCCATCTGTGGGAAGGCGCGCCATGGTTGGTGAGTTTGTTGTCTTCTATCTCTACCTCTCCCTCGTTGCTTGTTTCTTGAACTATCCCCACAAGACTACTGTGAACGAACAAAGTCCACCCAAATGAATTTAGAAGATGGCTCTAAGAGAGTCCATTCTTTTTAGAGTGCAACCAGGAGCTCACCACGGGGTGACAGAGAGGTCACAAAAAGAGAAGAAGAATACACATATCACTATACAAAAATCTTTATTTCATTTTTTTCTTCTTTCTCCTCCTTTAGTCTTATTTAGTTTATATATTTTGTGTTTGACACATCAAAGAGAATCATATAGAATAAAAATTACAATGACAAAACATCAATAAATATACATCAAAACATATCCCCACACCAGACTCTCAGACACATACTCTAGGCTCATTCAATCACACACATACATCCACATATATACACGTTTCTCGAAACAATCCTCAGGATAATATGAGGGGTGGGAAGAAAACACTGTGGGATCTCCGTGGTACAGGGCCAAGAGATTCCAGATAAATTAACAGAGAGTCCCACGTTCCAGTAACGCCGACGCGCGTTTCAGTGCAAGACCCAGATCTACGGGCGCACCTTCATCTGGGCTCTAACGTCAGGTGGGGGAATGACAACACAGAATATGCTATGTACACGAGTGACCAATCAGTTCGAAAAAAGAAATACATTTTTTTAGATTCAATAGTCCGACATCTGTCCGGATCATTTACAATATTGGACAAACTTTCATCCAAGCTACATTCAGTTGCTCTAATTTCAATTTATATATCTTTTATGCAGTTAGTAGGTCGTACATTGTTACATCTATGGTATTTTAAAACAAATCAACCCTTCTGTGGTGAGCTCCAAGGTTGAAAGGATAACAACAAAGATAAACTCCAATTGTACAAACAGACCAAAAGCATTTTTATAATATATGTACCGAAATCCCTAGATCCCAGAAGTATCCTAGCAACACATTTCCTCACATGAACACATACTTGTTCTATACACTCACACACCGTCACCAGGCTCATCCTGCGGAGATGGCAGTGCCAGTTCATGGGGCAGCAAGAGGATTCATCTCTTATCATTTTTAAGCAAAAAGGGGCTGGTTCGAGTAAGCACTCGAACGTTAATACATGACACGACCCATTCCTTCAAATAGAGTCAAAAAACGGATCCCCGTTTTACCTAGAATGGACTATCTTAGAGCCATCTTCTAAATTCATTTGGGTGGACTTTGTTCGTTCACAGTAGTGAATTTTCCCTGAGGTCCGCCCTCATACGTTTCAGGGGGCCCCTTTGTTTATTGGACTATCCCCACTAGAACCACTTGTGGTGGAACCATCATCATTAGAATCATCAGTACTGTAATCAGTTCTATTTGGTGGTGTGTAGTCAGGGCTGGCATAAGGGTAGGTATTAGTGTATGACCAACGTTTCAAATCCTTTTGGATTTCTGTGCTTTTGATTGGTCTATAGTGTTTTTGTATTCGTCTTTGTATTCGTTTAGCTCTTTGTTTAGCTAGTCTAATCTCTTCTTGTACCCAGTAAGAGTGGTTCTAAAATGGGTCTCTGTGATTGAATTTCTACCAATAGTGCTTCGGAGAGACGGATTGATGTTTTTATAATAAGCACTAACCAGTTACGGGTACAGTGCCACGTGATCTGGGCCCATTCTTTTCCGAACAGTGCATCTTCTAAGAAGATTCTAGGGGCATTAGTGACCAAAAGGCCTTTCAGTGCGACATTATTTTTTAAATATTCTTTAAGTATAGTGCCATGTAAGATGGTGCGGATACGGCTTCTTTTTTGTTCCGTAAGCTTTTCCCACTTTGTTGTCTAAGATATAGTTTGGGCAACAGAGGGATCTGGGAACAGGGAGGGGTCTGCCAGAAGGGCGTCAACCTCCTCCTTTGTATATGAGAGACTGAGATCTTCCATGCTGGAGGTGGGGGATTGCACTTATGTAACAATAAACCAGAACAGGTCATTCTCTTGCAGCTGTGTGCTGCCAAATATGTAACAAACAAGAGAGAAAGGGAGAGGAAATACCACTTCTTCCCCTACTAAATACTATCAATCAACAAAAGAGTGACGAATGATGCAAACAAAATAGTAACACAATAAAACCAAGATTGGGGCAAGTGTGCAGGAAAAAACCTCTGTTTTTTAAAAGAACTCTCACTCACCAACCTAATGGTTTGGGCATGGCAAAGGAAAAAAAAGCAATAGCATGATTTGGTACATCGGCTGGATTAATAATATAAAACATTTGCTACTTTTGAAGTGAAAAAATAGTGATTAAGAATAAGATTCAGAGCTGTCTATTGACAGAGATGGTAGAAAGGACTGTAAACATTGTATTCATCTGATTTATCAACACATACTTTGTTGTTTTAATGTGCCTAACTCCACAAAAGTTCAGTTGGTATTGATAAGCAACAAAGAACAAAGAGAGTGCCCACTGCTTTTTATTTTTCAAAGCATTATTTTATGTAATGTTTATCTTATTTCCATTTTGATAATTTGACAACAGCTACAAGCCTTTTTAGGTGTCCCGTTCGGACAGCTGTGGCTGTCTGCTAACAAAAAACCCTTTTGCATCCAGTATAGTTAGAGTAGGCTTTGCGTCTGCCCCTTGCTCTTGATCAGATGACTTTCTGGTATATCTCAAGACTCTGTTCCCTATTCAATAGCTTTATTCCCTATTCTTGTGTTTGCCCCACCTACAGGAATATTTCTGGCTCAACGTGTTCAAATTGAATTAATTGTATCCTTCCACTCCGGATATCAAGACTATGTATTGCAGTACACGAGGGACTATTTACTCCCCTTCTCTCTATATACTGTTCATGCTCCCCTCATTTTATTTAATATTCAGCTTTTTTTTTCCAGGGCCCATTTGCAATCCAATATTTGTAAGCACATTAACCAGTGGCGGATCCTCCGCAAAGGCAGAGGAATATCGCTCCACTGCTCAGCGAGCAGTGCAAAAAAATTAAAATAAAATGATAATAACAATAGTTATTATCATTTTATTTTTCTTTGCAGGATTTTGAGCAAGGTCAGATGGGGGTGAGGCTGGGCTCGCCGCTGTCGAGCAGAGTGAGGAGTGATTTGCACTCCTCTAAGTGCGCATGACGGATTGGCCGTCCTTTTGGGCCGGTAACCGTCATGAGCACTTAGCATGTTCTCCACCGGGCTGTATTGCACAGCCCGGTGGAGAAGATGCCCAGGTTCCCAGTCACTGCCTTAGCGGTCTGTTTGGCCACTCAGAGCAATCACAACACTGCTGATGCAACATCCTGATTGGCTGGGAGAGGCAGGGAGCCTGGGTTCTTCCAGTTCTGCAGACAGAGGAGAGGCGGCGGTGGTGGTGGCGACATGTACACTTATTTTTTTAGTATTTATCAACTCCCCGCCCAGCCACCCCTGTTCCTAGGCAGCTGCCACTGACAGCAACCATCTTAAGTAGCTTTTTTGTAAAGCATAAAAAAGCATTCCAAGATGACTGCTAGTTGTGTGAAAGCATGCCAATGGAACGGTTTTGTTTATGCTTTTTCAACCACTTTGCATTGGTTTATGCATTAAATGATGGCAAAACTAAAACATATATTGGCAAGTCTAAACGTCTGTGGTGTCACAGGCAAGACCTATTGGCTTTACCAATGCTCTTTATACCACGCAATTGGTATATAATACATGTTTGACTGGTAGCATGATGAAATGCTGTGTTCTGATTTAACTGCCATAATAATAATACCCCCTAGAACGCACTTTAAGCACATGTAGCTGATTACAAAGCAGTAAATAATCCAAACAACTGTATGTTTATGCCTTCTCTTGCTCGAATCTCTGACTGTTGATCCTGATTCACAAAAGACCAAGGGGTAAGGTCTAGAAAACTTTAACTCTCATCGGTTTCTAGAAGTGCGGCACCTAATCCTTTTCCAAGGGCACTCAACCTGTTTGCTTCTGGTCACAGCAATTTTAAGATTAGAATTAGTGTAAATGGTGTATTTTCAAAAGCACGTTGAAAATATTTTTCACTGTAGAGAATACTTTTTTCCGTACACTGCCTTAGAGTACAGTGGGATGGATTGTTCCATGCCCTATCTGTCGAGAAACATACGTCTACCTTTTGTACGAATACATTTTCATTTGTTTTTAAGGTCAGAAAATACATCGGAAATCTTGGAGAAGAAAATGTGGACATTTTCTATGACCACTCTTCTATCCTTGCCTTTTCAAAACCTAACCCTGACTTACTCTTGTATCAACAAACAAATGTATAGGTAAACCCACCTGCCGCTTTCGCTCAAATCTTCCTTGTCTTTGTTGGAATTTAGAAAACTCCTTAAAACCAATCTTTTTACACAGTCTGGCTAGCTCCCCCTCTCTTCATCTCTCAGCACCACCCAGCGCCAGGAAACCTATGGTGACAGAGCGCTATACAAGTCTCCCTTAAGATAAGATAAGGTAGAAGTAAATGACTGTCTCTATAGAAGTTTATTTCCATTTTAAGGGCGGACATCTTGATATATGCGCCTGTATACGGTACGCCATAAACATCTAAGTGAATAGGGCCCCCAAGCACAGCATCATCTGAAATAGCATTATGTTAACATGAATTTAAGAACTGTCATGCTATTTGAGCTCCTACACAGCCTTTTGCTAATCCATCCTAAAAGTAGAATGTAGTGGCAAACTGGACTGTGATTTATGACCTTAACATGGCACTTAACCTTTTCAGTTAGGAGTTAGTCAGCAATGTAAAGATGCCAACATCCTCCAAAGATAGTTTTTGTTTACTCAGACAATAAACCAGTAAAAGCAGAAGCATATTTCAGTGATTGCCAACACTTCAAGCAGTGATCATTTCAACCAGTGAAGTAAGCACTGGAGGGTTAGAGGCCTGGGGTAAAGTCATGATAAGTGACTGGTTTTGCATAGTGTCCTTTGCAGTATCATTTCAAGTATGAAATGTTGCCTACAAACAAGCCATTCCTAATCATGCGCATTTCCCCCATGTAAATACTTAGAAGATATTTCTTAGCTTAGTAGCAACCCCAAGTCTTATTTTACATTATCTTGCCTCATATTGGTTTTAATATGCAAAATATGAATTGCATTAAAAAGGAATTGAAAAACATATATTGGCCAAAAATGTGATAAATCCATTAGTCTCCCCATGTTTGTGGTGCAAACTGACAGTGTGATTCATTTGCATTGTAAAGTGATAGTAGCACATGATACCAATTGGTTCAACATATTTCAGTCTTTTGTGGGGGTGTGGGTGGCATGGTGTATTACCTTCAAAATATTCCTGTAAGAACATGTAGTATTAGTTGAGGGGGTGAGAACTCACTTCAAATAATAATCACAATCCTTGTCAGGGTGCACCACTAAAGTCACTAACACTAAATACACCCTTGCTAACCCTCTGGTAGCTTGGCACTAAAAGTCAGGCATCAGGCTTAACTTAGAGCTAATGTGTAAAGTATCTATGCAGAACTCAAACAGTAATAAAGTGAAAACACAATATAGACAAATCCAGCAACAGTTTAAAAAATAGAGTACATTTTTTAAAATATCCTCTTCCATTTATGCTTACAATATGGCTTTTAACATTCGGAGTAAATAAAGATGCCCTATAACAACCCTTCTGTTGGAGAGATAGTGCTGAAGGTTGTATATCTCTCTAGGCAGGTGGTGTTCTGTTTTTTTATGGCTAATCAGCACTCCAAGATAACTAGGTTACTTGAGATTCGTTAGAAAAAAGTGCATCTTAACTGGTCAGCAAATGATTTCACTCGTGAAGAAATATTTGTTGATCCAACTGGTATGATACTAAGGAAAATGACCATCTTGGTAATATTTATACAAACAGCCGTCTCTCCTTGATGTTTGCTATTTACTGTTCCTGAGCTATTTGTACAAATGTATCCAGCATTTTGCAAAGGTGCCGGTACAGAGTGCAAAGGCGAAAAGAACACTTTGTGCCATTGGAATAGACCCCACACTCTCAGCACAGCCTGATCCCAGCACATAGTCTGGCTGACACTCTGAAAAAGTGGCCTGATAAAGACATTTAGGCAGCTGCGGCCCGTGCAGGTAAGAGCAGGGAGCGGTGGGGCGGTTAGCGGGGGGATTTCGACAGACGACGTCGAGGGAAAATTAATTAAATAATCAATTTTCCCTTGTCATTGTCCGTCAAAATCTCCCCCCACCCTGGCCCCAACGCGCCACCGCTCATACCTGCACGGGCCACGGCTGCATTTAGGGCTTAACCTCATGCGCGCTAGCGGAATTCCGCTCGTACGCTGAGATTTTTTAAAACGCATGTTACGTGACGAGCTGGGCTTGTCATCAGCGTGCGAGGAGGCTACGCCATGACGAGCCCAGCTCGTCATCAGCGTGGAAGGGGTTAATTTCGAGCACTTCAAGCTCCATAGGATATGATGCATTTGTGTTAAGGCAAACAAGATATTAACCACATTTATGTTGGAGTACCCCATCCACCAAACTCTAAACCAGGCCCTAGTATCTTCAATGGTGTTTCCAGATGCCACCTGCAGGCAGTTCAATGCTTAATATGATTCGATTTTTTGACATTTGGATAAATGAGCCACCTCAAGGCTCTGTCCGTGTTTTTTTATAGACCCATCGGTCAATTGTAAGATGAACCCAGTTAGATGAAGAAATAATTTTTGTATTTTGAGTAGCCTTGTTGAAAAAAGGATTAGTGAAAAACAGTCCCTATTTATGCAGTGGTGGCCAATAATGAACATATCTTGCCCGTTATATTTATTTGACAGTTTACTGGTGTTTCACGGTATTTTTCTTTTATTTTGCACCTGCTTATGGAGGCTGTATGCTTTTACACAACTAAACTCACATTTCGAAAGATTGTGCTTATCTATGTCAATAAAGGCATCATCAGAGCAATCAATTTTGTTTTTATGCGGGCTTGGTTTGTGCTAAAAGAAATTATTAAATATTGCGGTATTTTCACTTTGAAAATATCCACCATGTTGCACGTAGATTTGTATAAGTTAAAAATATAAAGAAAATTCAATATTCTTTGCTAGCAGTCATTGTGCGCTCTGCGCGTGCATCACTACCGATGATCGATCGTATCCATTACCACGTTATCGCTTGCACCGATGGCCTTTTTATTATGGACTATATTCAGGCCAGAGCAGACTCACCTGTAGCGTTTGATTGATAGGAATGACAAAACCGACCACGCGCCTTAGGAGGGTTTCTATGTTTTCCATTTGATCTTCTTTTTTCAGACCGGTCCTCGGGGTATTTTCATGCTGCGTGTGGCTCCCATCGCTAAAACAATAATTTAGCCATTTACCGAGTCTGTGTTCATTGGGCCAGGGAAACTATTCTTGTCTCACTCAGAAAATACTTCTTTTCCTAGATGTGAACATTTTGTGAGGCATGCAATCTGCCCCCATGTTAATGAACTATATTGATTTCTTTGACTTTAAATTCTCCAAGTGCAGTGGTTTACAAATCTGCTTTAATCATTCTGCGAGGGCAAGCTCCCCATAACACGAGCTGGATAAATTAAGATATATGTCATGAGGTGAATACATTAAAAGGTCCGTGTATACGTGGAGTGTACTTATTAGCTTATAATTTTCAAATTTGAGTAATTTACAATAATATTACACAAAAAGTTAGACCAAAGATAATCATCATCCGCCCACCCCCGCCGCCCCCCCCCCCCCTAACAAAAAAAAGCTACAGAAAGGCACCAGGGCGTACTGAAAACCTAGAGTTGTTTTGTTCTGTTTGTGTTTATGACATATTTTAACTTTAATTTAAACTTTTCTCACTGTGACCATTTTGCTGTGCTGTTGAATTAATTGTTGATGCTTTGCTGGTGATGTGATAGGCCCAGTAACATTATGTATGTATATTTGTGCAATATTTTCCCTGCAACCCTGAAAGTTTTTGTTGATGGAGTGAGGAAAACGGGCTCCAGCCAGGGTAGGACATCCATGTCCCTTTGTTTTCCATGGCTTCATGTGGTGACAGCCATTTGTGAGTGTCTGTATGCGTGTGTGTGAAGGCTTTTGTGGTGGACCAGGCTCTTGGAAAGGATGGAGGGAGAAAACAGCCGTTTCAAAATGTAAGTTCTCTGTCCCATTTTTCCTCAATGGTCTGCACAGGCAGGTTTTGTGTATCAGTTGGGTAAGGGAATCCCATCTTCTATCATATTACTTGTCTTGCAGGCTCCTGTCAGGGAATGCCTGGTTCCACCCTACTGCTTGCAATAGTTACGGAACAATGACATGTGCCGAGTTGAGTAGCTAGGTGTGAGGCAAAATCCATGCCCGTGAAACCAGACATTCCACCAATTATCTGGTTTGGGGAATACATATTTTCTAGCCTGATATGAATATGGCGTGGCATTCCCAAATCAGTGTTCCAGTATCTCTCACTGATCGGTGTTGAGATGGCCCACAGCAGTCGACTGGATAAGATCTCTAAGTTCTATGGCTGGCATCTAAGAGCAACCATCCTCCTCCCAGTCCATGGTCAGACCTGGTGTGCTCTTGACATATTTCTAAAAGTGCTGTGGAGGGTGGTTGGAAAGAAGGAGGTATCCTTGAGGAGTAAGGAACACTGGAGGAATACCTTCACTAAGCAGCTGCTTGGAAGAGTGCTCTATAGTCTACTTAGCCTGAGGAGATGAGACACAAGTAATTGAACGAGGTGTGGAGGTAGCAACAACCAGGTGTGGAGGAAGCAGCGGTGTCACACAGATCTTTGAGGAACTAAATTGTCCCTCTTGCCCCCTCCACTATTGTGTTGCCGGACTGTGCCTCTTGATAGGGTCTAGGTTGATTCCAGTGTGTGTTATGCCTGGGAGAGAGACTTCCCCTCAGCAAGGCCAGGTGGAGGTTCTGCAGACTTATTTAGGCTGAAGGGATGATTCTCATGGTAATGTGTCTGAAAGTAAACTGTGATAGCACTGCTATGAACTTGTGTTAAGAAAAAGATAAGTGCCATATTGAGTTCTGAGTTGCAAACCCTGCGCCACTTCCCTGAGTAGGCCTCGAATTGCTCCGCTATGCTCCCCTGGGTAATAAGCGCTGGAGTGGAGTGGAGAGGTGTGGTGCAGCGGCCAGGGCAGCTGACTTCGGAGCACAGGGTTCATGGTTCGATCCCGGCTCTGGCGGCAGCTCAGCTCAGCACCATGTGACTATGGGCATTAGCTCACTAAATTTCCATGACGGCACACAGAGCCTTGAGACCGGTAAGGGTGAGTCGTTCGCGCTTTACAAATACCCATTTACATTAAGCGCTAGTGGGTTGTACTTGGTACTCTTAATCAAATGGGGGGAGACAAGCAGAATTCCACTTAGCTTCCCATAACAATATCCCTAATCAAAGGAGACTCAACCATAAACATATGACAGGATCTCAGGGAAGATTGTCTTGAAGACATCTCCGTTCTAAACCTTATCCCTGTCCCTACTTTTTATTAAAGTTTCCTTTTGAGAGGATCTACTTCTCGCAGCTTGATACTGTCACCACTCAGACAGTCTCCCTCCTGGTGGAGGACTTTGACACTTGGAGAACAAGACACTCAAGTGATCAGACCCAATGATGTTTCTATCCACCATATCACACCTTAAGTGATTACACACACCATTGGTTGTGAAGACGTGTTTGAGGGTCTTCGAGACAATCTTCTTGGATATTCTGTCAAATGTTTGTGGTTCACTCTCCTTTAATTAGAGTTGTAAATGATATCCTGTTGAATAAACTTAAATGACAAATATGCAATAAATATGCATGTATGTTTCTCCTTAAATTCTGCTCCTGCTATCCAATTAAACACAGATGTATTATATTCCATAGCTTTAGATGTTGAAATTAATTAGGCTGCATGGCACATTTTATTCCTCTTAATAACAATCTCTATTGCACATATAATATATTGACAATGTGTTAAATTTACAATCTATTATCCATATGTATGGCAATTTTTGTTTACTAATAAAAAGAAACATTCTATTAACTCTATTAACTCAAGTGCATGAAAGTAAAGCCTCATATGTAAACTGCACAACCTTACTCTCATTTCCAAGAGAAAATGTCAAATGACATGGCTCAGAATGGTACTGCATGACGGCAAACAACCTGCATTCTTATCTAATCAGTAACATTGGGTTCCCACTTAGGGGCCAATTCCGATCTTGCTCGGAAGGTCCCCGAACGCGATCCAGCCGTAAAAAGTATGAGCCATATGCGTGTTCTCCGCCCGACTCGTACAGCTGTACAGGCAAGCAAATACGATGTCAGACATGTAAAATTGCTGACCGAATCGTTTCCGGGTCCGAACCACTCCATACGCCTCGTCCGTAAGCAAACCATGCCGTGCAATGGAGGCAAATTCCGACCGAGCCAGTACGATGCACGCGTTGGACAGCCGGATCGAGCCAAAGTGTCCGGCTCGCAAAACGTCTGGGAAGCTGCCTTTAGGGGTCTGCATCGGACCCCCCGTCACCCGCAGCCTTCGGACACAGGGGGAGACCCTTGGGTCACCCCAACACAGGCATTACAGTGCGGATGGCATTGATGCAAACCCACTGTAGGGAGCGCCCTTGTGCAAAAAGTATCCTTTCAGTCAATGGGAGCCCATGTATGCGTCGTACGACCGGCTCCCATTGACCAAACCGAGTCCGGCAGTATGGAGCCGCATCGTACTCGCTCGTACTGCAGGAGTCCGGATCCGGCTCGGTCGGAGAGCTTTCCGACCCAGATCGGATTCGGGCCCTAACTAGTGTTCTACTCATCTGCTAAAGGCATCAGCATACTATCCCATACTAAATGTCAGGAACATGATGACATCTGATAGTACACTGATAATTGAGACTTTTTGTACTGCTTTCCATCCTCCAACTAATATGAGACAAATTGGAGGGGAGCTAGATAGTGTAACACCTTCCCATCTGAGCTGGAATCCACAGTCCTTCAAATAGTCTGGAGTGGGGATTTACTTTGCTGATGAAAAGTTTATGGATGGAGAACTTTGCAGAGTGCTAGGATCTGTACGCAGCTGGAAGCCGTTCCAGATATCGGTCCAAATGTCTTTGTTGCTAAAATGATGATCTTTCATCAGTATAATTAAGGAACAATGTTTGGTTGGACTTATGATCAATGTCTAATCACAGGACACCTCTGATTGTAAATGTGTGTATCACATTGTATAGGTTACATCACTTTGACTGTGAGCACTGTGCCATCTGCATTACTGTTGATTGTTACATTAACCCAAGGGCAAACAAGAATACAATTGATTTGCAACCTAAAGGGTCTTTTTTTCCAATTCATGACAGAAAAGTTGGTTAAATGGTACCAAACATGGAATAGGCCTTTTAAAGAATGAGTCCCTCTGAACTGTTGTTCTAAGTTGTTTGTAAAGACAGAGAAACACCAGTCTGGCAATACGTAGTTGGCTAACTGTTTAAACCCTAGCCAGCACTTGTGAGGGTGAGAGAAGAATTGCTTTGAAGGTTGCTACTTTTACAGCACAAGAAAATGGTAGCCCACCCCATGTTTACCCTTCTGTTCTCTTCCCTCTGTACAAGCCCAAAACTTTGTTTTATACATCCCAGAAGGGCTGGCCACTCCACTAGAGCTTAAGAGCGCCACTCCCTGCCACCAGCAGAAAATAAAAAGATAATAAAACGGGTTTTAAACCCGTTCAATTATAGTTTTATTTAAATCCCCTGGACCCGCCCAGGACTCTGACGAGTCTTGGTGGTGGTTCCAGGTGATGGCACTACTAGTGGGGGAGTGGTGGGCACTCCCTCCACTACGCATGAGGTGTTTGGCTGGCCTCTGAGGCCGGCCAAACACCTCATGCTCCGTGAATCTCTCTCCAGTCTTGCTGTGTTCCTGGGGCTGGAGAGAGCAGGCACAGGCTCCCAGTCTGCCTGGGAGCAAAAGTTGCTGGCACTCCGGCTAATCTTAAAGCTGCTCTCATTAGAGAGCAGCTTCAGGATTGGCAGAAGGGCAGGCTGGGAGCCTGGGCCCATGGCCAGAAGGACGAGGCAATGCGCGGGAGACAGCGGTAGCAAGGTACATTTATTTTCCTTTTAATTTTTTTGCCCCTCTACCCTCCCCACCTCCCTCCTCTGGCCCTCCCCCTCCCCCACTTTGGCAGGGGTCGGGCCGCTACTGTATCCCAGAGACCCTTGCTCTTTCTAGTTTACATTTGGAGGCAAATACATGCCTTTTTGACTATCCTCCCAGACAGTTTCCATTTTTATTATTAGTAGGCAATGACATTTCAGGGTAAAAAGAGATAATTTGGTGAAAGTGGCTTTCCCTTGGCTTCATTGTTTCGGCTAGAACAGCTGCACAGCATAGATGTGGTAGTTCTCCTGTTGTTCAGTCTGATTGGCTATTTGCTGTATCATTCTGCCTCCTATGGAGTTTGTCTATTATATTGTATACGTAGAGCAATCATTCATTTTGTTTCACTTTTTTTATTGCAGGTTTTTAAAAAATGTTTTAAGGTAGGGCGCATAACTCAAGCCAGACTTAATGGATTTGCCATTGCTTGTTTCTAATGTATTTTGTTAAATGGTTATTAACCAAAAGGCAAAATATAAGGGATTGCGTTTCAGCAATGGGTTAAATTCACATTAGAGAATCCTCTGAGAATTAGAAAACTTGTTTTCTTGTGTGTCCTCATTGTGCCATCAATATAAGTGTGGCAGTATACTATCTTTCTCAGGTGGTTAAACTTGCTGCACTGTAGTAATAACGTGGAATTTGACCTTTGAAATTTAGTAAGTAATGCATGACTGTGTGTTTATTAGTACAGTTGCTCAAAATAACGTGGTATTTCCACTGCTATGGCTTATGAGAGGGATAAAGAGCGAGGAAATGTGTGCGTTGACGGGTGTAAAAAATATACTTGCAAGCTTTTTAAAACTGATCCCTTCCATGCCCTGATAATCTTTGTTTGGCCTTTGTTAGGGCCTTTCTCCAACGAGAACCCCTCCGCCCAGTATCAGAGTCTGCGCCTACAGTGATTGTTGTTTTGCTGGAAATCGCTTCACTGCCCCAGCTGGATATGTCAGCACTACAACATAACCATTTAAAATTAATTATGAATTAAGCCAAATATTTCACATATATTCGTAATACTATTTGCAGCTGATAGTGGTTTTTAACAGTTCCTTTTACTAACGAAGCTAGGACTGGAACAGAACACGGAATGATGAAGTAAATCACTCGAATTATGTTTCCTACAAAAAGAAATCTGCCAAAAATGATGTGCATTGGGCGCCATTAACAACAAAGCAAAAGGAATGTACCAATTAGATACGTCCAAGGCCTGCAGTAAGGAAAAATGAATGGTACCTAAGCACGTGAACAGAGAAAGGGTCTCCCAGAAGCAACCTGCTCCAAACACAGCACCACCTGGATGCGGAAAAGGCAGGCAAAGCACATCTAAACTGCTAATGACCACCTGAGACAGAAGGAAATAACAATCAGCGCCTTCACAATGGCACCCTTGGTACCAAGTTCATCATTGGCTCCACATACATGGGCTAGAAAAATGGACTTGTTACAGCTGCTGAAAGCTGAGCAGATGTGAGCGATGCAGCCTCAATGATGCTTACCAGGCTCATACCAGATGTGCAGCATCAGCAGGTGTAATTGGACCAAGTCTTACAGAGGCGATAAAACATACTCATCACAACTAATGCTGGTGGGTTTCTGTATTTTGGAATTATGTTATTATGTTATTCCAAGTCTATACCTGTGTTTCCATTCACACTTTTCAAAATGATCGTGTCCGTAAGTTAGGCCACCTTTGTGTTTTTTAAACCATGAAATTTAGACTCTATTCTGCACTCATAATTACGAATAAATGCCCTGAATGCCCATCAACGGTACGACAATCAACAGCAAGAATTGTGCTGTGGGAAGGTAGGACCCTTCAACATGGTTACCCCCACTTTTTGCCTGGTACTAAGCTGTGTTTTGACCAACCCTGGGTTTAGTGGGCTTAGTGGGCGTAGCAGTGCTACGCAGAGCGCCATGGAGTTGAGAACAAACTCCATGAAACTCCTCGTAGCTACTCTATGCCACCTGCTTCCCACCCGCACTATTAACATTTTTTACAACTTTTAAAATAGTAAAGTAAATAAAAAGCACCTTACCGCTGCCCTCCTCCTCTTCATCGCATTCTCAGTGAAAACTATGCATGCACACGTATGCACCCGGCGTCCCTGGTGTAGGTAACATGGGTACTATGGTATCCACGGGTGGGGTGGCTCTCCAACCTTCTGTCTTCCACTGAGTTTCTTCAGGGTCCACTGGGAAGTGCCCCTAATCTTTAAAAATCCAATCGTGACTTGCACATAGACTTGTACAGAACACGGGGTTGTGTTTCCACACTGCACACGCTCTCCGTGGGGTCCCTATCTACTTACCTTGTGTCATTTTGTGGGTCCCCAGCAATCCTACGTCCTCTCGCACTGCCTTGACTCGAGTTGTGGTTATTATACCGTTTTCTTAGTATATAGCAGAGGCGGCTTGCAGAGGTAACGCTGTGGGGCGGTAAGGCGGGAGGGACTGGGTGGGGGGTAGTAGAGTCCGACATACGACAGCAGAGGTGAATGTAAATAAATAAATATCTGTCGTCATATGTTGGACTCCACTACCCCCCATCCAGCCCGGCCCCGCCTCACTGCCCCACAGCGTTACTTCTGCGAGCCGCCACTGGTATATGGTTTGGTCCCTCCTGGGGCCACTGTGTACTTTGTGCTATTTACTGTGTTTCTTTGCTAAGGTATTGTGTGCATTGTGTTTATCTCCAGGTTGGAGATATGTGGACATTCTAGAGAGTATTATATAATAAATACATATTTTTATAAATACTTGGTGTAGTTCTTTTCACTTAATCTATGCTATAAGATTGCCTTCTGGTACAACAAGCTGCTTTATACTCCTTCTGGACTAAGCCTGAAGGCTGCTTTCCACAGCTACCACTTAGAGAGCTTTCTACGGTTGCCTAAGACCTCTTAAATCACCATAAGGGTTGGCTGGACTGGTGCAAGGTGCCCACTTACATTAGTGGACCTTGTATACCAGACCAAATTCTCGCATGTGCTTTCATGCTTTATGAAAATACTTTCCCTCTCTACATAAGCCCCTCCAAGCTCTCCAACGTTGAGAGGGGAGGGCGGGGGTAATACTCTTTTCTCCAGACTCTCAGATGCAGGGAGGGAGTAAAGGCTAGTTTGGGAAATTAGAATAGCATTCTAGCTCCTGTCCTTGTTCCTTCAGGATAGCCCTTTAGGCTACTGCCTGGCTACAGAAGTGAGAAATGCCCACAACCACACCTAGCAAGCCACACAAATTAACTGTCTAAATGTTGCACTCCAAGGCATGTCAAACACTTTTTAAGGGTAATCCTGATTAAGCATGCTGCTCTGGTGTGCACTCTGTTCAAGAACACAATGAATTGCTGAAAGCATAGCTATTCTCAAGCATGCGAACAATCACAGGGCCACAAGCCATACTTGCAGCCTCCACTGCTTATATTATTTATCCAATAACCATTTCACTCAAAATGTATTCATGGCAACATTCTTTTAATGTATGCTTTGTAATAATACAAATACATTTGAAGCAATCCTCCAGAATATATGGAGTTCCAAAATGTGCACTTTTTGTAATCAGTTTATAAATAATCAGTCAGAATCACTGAAGTACTATAATCGTGATGCATTTTGGGCCCATCAGGTCTTTCATCATTAAAATGGAGGAGCATTCAGCCAGCTCCGCCTGTACCAGGCGTCTAAAGCATTCTTTGAGCAAACCAAATGCGCACTCAATAACACTGTGAGCCCTACAATGTGCCTCGCTGTGTACATGTTTAGATTGTTCTAGCCTCATGCTTTAATCAAAGGCAGCAAGCTCTTCACTGGGTATCCAGAGTCTCCTGAAAATAAATGCAGGGTAAGGAAACCACTAGTCTGATGGACAATGCCATTTTGATGTGAAATTTGGATGCATGGCGGGGTGAACAGACAATGCTGTCTAGGTATTTTAAAAATATTGATGTTTTACAAAGTGAATATTATGTAAGAAAGGCAGATCACTACACAGGGGAAGAGTGGGTAAGATAGAAGGAACAAGAGTGTTGAACCCGGTTCAGAGGGCCACTGGGCAAGCAGAAGCTTCTGGGTCCAATTGTTGGTTTGAGGTCTTTTACTCCGGATGTCCTGGGACCTGACCTACTATGGATCCGGAGCAACTGGGCTAAGTACCCCTTCAGCACTTGCATCTCAACGGTAGTGTTGGTCGAGCAGTCCAAGGTTTCTTGGGAGGGGGTGGGCGACACAGGGGGTGAACACAGGCTCACAAATCAAAATATCTTCAGCAGCAGCAATGAATGACAGTCCAGTCAAATATTTTCTTATATGAAAAAAAGGAGTATTTAAAAAATGAACACAGTCAAATACGAAATTCACAAATAATACAGACAGTCCCCTGGTGTCAGGACTCTGATCTGATGTTTTATAAGCAGGTTCCGAATTCCCACTCCCCTCTCACTATTTTTAGTGGGTATTCCCCATTCACTATAGGTGACGTTCTGGCTAAACCTCGCTAGTAGTCTGAGTCTCAGGAGTCACACTGCAGCTCTTTGTCAAAGTCAAAAGTGTTCCAGCGCCAAAATGCTATATGGCAGGCAAGTTGCCCTGTGGCCTGCAACAACAGGAGTCTCCGAGCGGGTCCCCTTCCTGGATCTTCAGCAGCTGTCTCCTGTAAGTTCCTGACATGCAGCCCAGTAAGGGCAGTGATAGGTGTCCTCAGTCCCCTTACATGCATTCCTGCAGAGGTAGGGGTCATGGTGTCCTTGATGTTCTTCCTATGCTTGGTAAGTCTCTTGGTACCCTCCCCATATGTGGGCAGAGAGGGGTTGTAATGCTCCTGCTGCTGGTCCTCAGTTGGGGCTTGGGTTCACTCGGGTCGCAACTGCGGCCTCCTTCTCACAGCGACACTTTTGACCAGACCACGCTTCTTGCCTTGTCATGGTGTCTCTGGCATACAGGGTCACAGAATCCACTCGATGCAGAGGCTATGGTCTGATAAGCATAGCGGCAATTTTTATAGTGGCCCCAGCTGGCATGACGTAGCTCTGCACACATGCTATGGCCCAGTCAGCATGGCAGCACTCTTCACTGCAGCCTAGCCTGGGATATCAGGTTACCAACCTATCTCCACACAAGGGCAGCGGCCTTATCAGCATGGCAGAACTCTTCATGGTGCCCCCATCTGGTATACGGGGCCAATGACTTAGCTTCACACACAAGCAATGGCCCGCTTAGCATGGCAGCACTCTTCACTGCAGCTCTATCTGGCATACATGTTCACCCACTTACAACTTGCAGATGGGCAATGACCCAACAGGTGTAGCAATGGCCATACCTCACTTCACAGCGGCCCTCAACTGGCACACGGGGTCGTCGACTTTTCCCTACACATGGGTCACAACCCAATCAGTGCAGCAGCCTACTCCGTATACCTCACTAAAGGGATGCCATCACCATGATCCCCCAAAAGACCTCACTCCCTCCAGTGCTCTCCTTTTCCTCACAGGGCACCCTGGTTCTCTAAGGAAACACGCACTGGTGCTCCAGGCTCCAGGAGCAGGTGGTCTTGGAGTCCCTAGGTTATGTTTCCTCATCTTGTTGGGAGACTGCCAGACCTTGGTCCCCAGTCCTGGTCACAGGCAGAAGACTTGCAGTGCTTCTCCTGCTCGCTGAGCCCTATTGACTGCTTGACAGTTTACCATTTTGGTGGCCCCAAACCCCCCTTCTTATAGTCCATTTCCAGACACCAAATATGATTTAGAGTCTGAGTCTTTATGTTGGAGGTCTGCTTCCTTTTGAAGTGTTTTCTCTTCTGCCCTGCCCTTCATCCAGAAGGCAGTCTGTCACAGCAGAAGCGATGACTCCAAATCTGATAGCCCTGCAACACAGGCCAAGGGAATGACTAGTTTTTCATATTTGGATGTCAGTCACAGTAAAATGTGTATCAAAAGGTTACCTCAGGGCCTCAGTCCTACTCTTTATGAATCTCTCATCAGCCCCACCTCCTCCTGCAGATGTGCCCAGGCCCCTTCCTAGCAACCTTTCTCTAGACAAAGAGTACCCTTTGAAGTGTGCTGAAGAGCCTGGCTCTCCTGTGTGTCCACCCGAGCTCACAGAAATGCAGCACTCCACAAATCTGTCTGTGGGGATTCCTCTACCTCCTCATGTTCCTCCACTTAGCCCTGGGTCTCCTGAAAATGGAACTAAACACCTTCCAAGTATTGTACCATTCACAGAAACAGATATAACGAGCACATACATGTACGATACACGCACTGAACAGCACTGCACCATTCACATATTGTGCCATTCCCAGGCACACATGCACCCAGCACATGCATATAACATACACACACTGAACAGCACTGCACCATCACTGTATTGTGCCATTCAGAGGCATGCACACACCCAACACATGTATAACACACACACACTTCATAGTATTGGACACCCACCTGATGTAGACTACAGGTGTGTTAAGCACACAGTGGTGGAATTTTAAATGAGTGAGACTGTAGGCCTCACTCCAGTGACACAGGTTAAGACTCTAACTGATCACTATATGCTGCCACCACCGCTCTCATGCTGCTTAACTCCTTGTAGAGGTAATAGCCTTTTACCACTATGAGGGTGGCACTTTTGGTGACCCTCCTTGTCCAAAAAGATGGCAATATGTGAGACATGCATATGTCATAGTGCACACACATGATCCATGTTCACCCATGACATCAAACAACCATTATCAGGGATACAGACATAACTATAGTTGGGGCACTCAGGACAGGGCTGCACTTCCATCATCATGCAAGGATTTTTCTGTCCCAGCAGATGGTTTGGTGTGTGTGTATTCATCAAGCAGCCATGTCATTTGAGGGTGGTTGTTTGCTGTGAGAAATTGGGTTGTTGGTTGACTGGGGTGATAAGCCTGGTCAAGCAACAGCCACAATCCCTTGCAAGGTGAACCACAAAAAGTCACCAAATATACCTATGCTTAAACCTGGGTAGCTTGGTTAAAATAAATCAGCCAGGCTCAACTTAGAGGCTATGTGTAAAGTATGTATGCAGCACCCAAATAGTATTAAAGTAAAAACACAACACAAGAAAAATCCCAAACCACTTTAGAAAAGTTAAGTACATTTTAATAAATTATTTGACAACCAAAACTACGAAAATCCTCTCAGTTGAACAGGCGTGATGTATATATGGTTGGTTCCCTTCTGCAATGGCTCACATAAGATCAAAATGATTGCAATGAATGCTATCTATGAGAATTCCTAGCGGTTAAAATAAATTAAACCGATTCACAAAGAGCCTCCACAGTTGCGTCGGAATCTTCACACTGCAGTTTCTCATTGCGGAGATTCTTCCACGAGTGCAGAGCCTCTTTCACGACTGTGGAGGATATTTGTCAATCTGGCCCTCAGATCCATCACTTGTTTACGGTCAAATCTTGTAAACTCAGATATTTCTTATGAAATCATAATTCAAAGCACTTGGCATTCAAATTCTATAATTGGTATAAGTTCCCAATGAGCTTCTGAACTGTAAGCCTGGTTCACACTGTCAGCAATTTTTTTATTTTTTATTTATCAATTTATAAAGCGCATGGTTACACCACCGGTGTGTCCCCTCTCTGGCACAAGCTCTCAGAAAAGTTGGCAGGAAACAACTTGAAAAGAGTATCCGGAAGCAGAAGGCGGCCCTCGAAGATCACGTTATTAGGTTGAAGATGGAATCCGCCATGTCTTAAATCTCTTGCGAAAAGTGATTTCGCAAGGTTCGGTTCTTATCCCCACTAGCAGAATATTCCAGATCTTGGCTGTGAGGTATCCAAAGGAGCGAGCCTACCCTGGCTATCCGTAGTCTAGGCACAGTAACCATTGCAATGCCTTTAGATCTTAGATTCCGTGCTGGTGTGTAAGCAGTTACCATAGACTAGAGATATCATGGTCCTTTTTTCTACAGAATTCTGTGGCAGTAGCACATGGCCTTAAACGTGATCCTCTTCTCCACAGGCATCCAATGCAGGGTTGCCAGGGCCCTCACAGCTGCTGCTCTTTTAGGGAGGTTCAAAACTAGACGAGCGGTCGCATTTTGGATCAACTGGAGCTTGGTCAGTCCATTCTTTGATGCTCCCAGATAGAGGATATTACCATAGTTCATCTGGGAGGTGACCAAGACATGTACAATTGTTTTCGTAGCAGTGATGGGTAAAAGGTCAAGGAGTTTCCTTAGGTCCTTAATAGTCTTAAAATATTTCCCCGCCACCTTCTGGATTTGACTTTCAAATTTTAGTTTAAAATCAAGCCAGACCCCAAGATTCTTCCGCTTTTGGGGTTGGTATTTGCCCTAATGTCTTAGGCACCATGCCATGTCCAAAAGCAAATGTAGCCAGAATGCTGGGTACATGTTTTTTTCCTTATGCTAATGTTTAGAATTTTTCACGTTGTGTACAGCACCAGGGCCACATGCTGGGGGTGTATGTAACGTTTTCGTAAAGTGCACTTTTCTTCAACGTAATGTCCTTTTCAGGTCTCATCTACCAGACAGAGCAAATAGTCTGGTTTTTAAGACCTTTTTTGGGCTTACCAAAAATATACAGTGGGCTTACAGTCACCATTGTTTACCATTGGTTGGCTTTATTGCCAGTCTCATTTGCTTGTTTCTTACTCAATGGCTTGCTTTACCCTTCTTGTGTTTATCGCTGCCCTGAGTCATTACATCTTTCCCATCCGTCTGAATGGCTGACTTGTATCCTTCCACTGCTCACTTTTAGGGAATTATTTTTTTCTGCTTTGTTGAGCACTCCTTAATAATGCACGTCTTTTCCAGCTCTCTCCCTCTTGTGCTTTTACCCCTGCCAAATACCTGTCTCCCTAATCAATATTGATCTCGCCCTTGAGTGCTGCTCACTATCTCTCTTGTGTGCTTCTTCCCTTCCAAACTCCTCTGCCCTGTGATCCATGCTGTTCTATCTCCCTTGTACTTTCCCCCCTTCAAGTCACTCCTGCTCTCTGTGTTGCTTCCCCTTCTCCACTAGCTTGTGTATTGCGCCCACACCCTTCCAGATATTTATTTTTACATTTTTCAAACCGTTCCCTTATCCACTTTGATTCTCCTCACACATCTGTTAACTGCTGAGAAGGAGGGCAGCGAGTGACGATTGGACCAGCACACCAGCAGCCACCAGGACTAGTTAAGCACCCCCAACAGAGTTGCAGGTATTCCCTGCTATCATTCACATCACATCATTGTGGCAACATTCCAGAGCTGCACGAGGAGCACCTCCTCTTTGTCCCTCCGCACCCAACAAGTATTATACAACATCAACAGTCCAAGAGCATACAGTGCTACACAGATCCCTCCTGTGCTGCTGCTTCTCCCTCAGCCATGGATAGGATCTTTTTTGGTGGCCGGAAGCCCTTGGAAAAGCACCCATCCCGACAGACCACGCACGGAACCTAGGCGTTATCCTGGATTCTTCACTTTCAATGAACAGACAAGTCAGCGCCGTATCCTCATCCTGCTTCAACATTCTTCGCATGCTCAAAAAAACATTTCGCTGGATCCCCACCGAAACCAGGAAAACAGTCACCCATGCTCTGGTCACGAGCCGACTGGACTACGGAAACACCCTCTACGCAGGCACTACCGCTAAACTCCAAAAGAAACTCCAACGAATCCAAAACGCCTCAGCCAGAATCATATTAGACATCCCACGCAACGAACACATCTCTGGTCACCTGAAAGACCTCCACTGGCTACCCGTCAATAAGAGAATCACTTTCCGACTGCTAACCCACGCACACAAATCACTCTACGACATCGGACCAGAATGCCTCAACTCAAGACTGTCCTTCTACACCCCCTCCCGCCAACTACGCTCCTCCAGCCAAGCCCTCGCCACTGTACCTCGCATCAACAAGACCACCATGGGAGGTAGATCCTTCTCTTACCTGGCTGCTAAAACATGGAACTCACTCCCCACTCACCTTCGCCTTACCCAGAACCACCTAGCTTTCAGAAAGCAACTTAAAACGTGGATATTTGACAAGTAATCCTCCTCCCCCTCCTTAGCGCCTTGAGACCCTCTGGGTATGTAGTGCGCTATATAAATTCTCTGACTTGACTTGACTTGAAAGAGGGTAAGTTGCTTGTCCTGTGAGGGAGTTAAAAGTGGTGTGAGTGAAAATGATTGTCACTTGGCATCCCGCAGTGCCTCTCTGAAGGCAGCAGGACAGGAACTCTGACTGCAGGACAAACTTCAAAAATGTTGGGCAAATGGCCACACTAGACATGACAAAGGGTCATTGAGTTCATTATGGAAACAACTGGTATTTCAAAGGAGTCATGTGAACCCTGGTCTGAGGATGGTAAGGGAAGAGGCATATGTGCACATGGTGTGTAATTCATTTTATGTTCTCATTATAATGGATGATACACTGTGTTTTTGAATTAGGTTATCTGCTAAAAGAAAAATTAAGTTGCTAATCTGGATGGAGATCGCACGTCACTACTTTTCTCCATGTGTCTAATTGTTTATTAACTTCTGAACTTCGGCCTGAGTTGGATAGGTTTAAAATTCAAGGAAGCAGAATTAAGGTTTCTTACAATGTGCTATGCAGTTTGCACAACTCCAACGATATGTATCGACCACAGAGTCTTACTCAGGTTTTCAAAAGCTCCCTTGTGCCAAGACTTGCACAGTTCCACTGAGGTGTCGCTGTCTTTCTAGAGGCACATGCTAGTTTTTGTGATGATTGTTAATAAAAGTTGGGAGAGTTCTAAATGTTCCTGGAGCCAGAAACCGTACTTGTATGAAATTAGGGTGATGTCTTAAGACAAAGTATATCACCAATGATGGTTATATTTGAAATACATATGTTATAATAAACATAGGAACAGCATTATTACAATACTATGTTAAAACTACTTAGCATCTTGGAACACTACATATCAGAGGGTGGAGAACATCTGCAATATGCTCTGAACAGTCCATCCATCAATCCATCCATTCATAAACCTATTCATCCATCCCTCCATCCAAAATATCCACTTCATCCATTGACTCATCTGCCCAATCAACCAACTTCATCCAGTTCCTTCACCCGTCCATTCATGACCCATCTATTCCTTCGTTTATTAAATTCATCCATCCCAACCTAACTGAAACAATCCTCCCATGCATACATCCACACTCAAAAGACTCATCTATCCAATCCCCACACAGTATATTGGGTAGTGCCCTGACTTCGGTGTGTTTCCAGGTGTTCGGAAATGTTGCAGTGATGGTAGAGGTGTTGAGTAGGGTAGTGAGTTCCAAGCCGATCCTTTGGTTTCTCAGCTTCAAGATGTGGTGGAGATGGTGATCTGGATAGAGAGGATGTACTAGGTGCCCAGTGGGTGGTTTGTGTTGGTTACCGTGGTGGCGTGTCTGTCTAGGAAGTCTGTAGGTGTGGGTTGGAGTTTGAAGATTCTGTATATGGTTGCAATGTTGTGGAAGAAGTAGGTGAGGTTGTCGCACAGCTCCGGTGAGGGTGTGATGTGGTTTTCGCTGGTAGCCGGGTTGAAGAATTGCATAGCGATGTTGAAAAGTTCCTTGGTGTTGCTGGACCTGGTTTTGTGTCCTTACTGGCGTGCCATCTCTTCTCCAATTGTTTGCTGTCTTGTTTCGCCAGATCTGATTTCTTGGATGTTCCAGCTGGCATTTTTGGGGGAATTTCTCTGGATGTTGCTCTTGAAGGTGACTATGATGTCTGTGCAGTTGGTAATCCTGGTGTTGAAATTTTTCAATCTCTATTCGAGGTTGGTGGCAGTAGCAGGGTTGGTGGTGTTGAGGGCAATCGGTGACATGGCTGTATTTGACGTTGTGGCTGGAGGTGAAAATTGAGTCCAGCATTTGTCCTGTGGTGTGTGTAGGGTTGTGGATGATATGGGTCAATCCTAGGCTGCTCATGTTGTCAAGGAGGTGTACAGTGTTTTTGTCATTGGGACCGTTAATGTGGAAATGTAGGTCAAAGAAGTAGCTATAGTTCTTGGGGTCTAAGGCTAGGGGCAGAATGAACTCTGTGATGGTGTTGGAGAAGCTGGAGTGTGGCCTGAAAGGTTGGTATGCAAGGATGCCGCTGATGGTTGTCTTGTCATCCACGTGGAGCTTGAGGTTGAAATGTTCCATTATGGTGGTGGGGTTGTTGGTGATGGTGGTTCACTGTATGGTCTATTTGTGTATGATGGCTGTTCCTCCTCTTTGCTTGTTAGTGCAGTCCTGGTGAGTGATTTTATACCTGTTGGGGATCTCTGTGGCAATGTCTTGGGCGGATGTAGGGTTGAGCCAAGTCTCAGTGAGGAAGATAATGATGGTGCGAGGTTGGCAATGAGGTCCCATGATTCAGTGAAATGCTTGAATAGTGAGCATGTGTTGAGAAGGGTGAATGCCAGTTGGTGTTTTTGTTCATGTGGTGTCTGTGGTATGTTTGGAGCAGGGCTGGTTGGTGGCTGGTGTGTGTGCAGGGGCAGGTGAAGTGGCAATGGGTGCAGGTGAAAGGTCCTACCGTGGAGCATGGGCCTGCACGGTGGCAAGGTTTGTTGCAGTGTCTGAAGTTGGGGTGTATAGCTCGGCGATGGTGTATCTTTGGGGGGCAGGGAGGTCATGGCACTGGGCATGGTCCAGGCGCCGATTCGTGCAGACGACCCTGCCTTTGGCACACCAGTGGTGCAATCATGCACCTGCCTTAAGTAGGTCCTGGGTTGGGCTTCTGTTGAATGGGAAAACCTTGGCAGCTGCAGAGTCATTGGATGAGTCTGGATAAAGCAGCAACTGGAGTCCACAGGCAAGTCGCAAGCTAGGTGTCCAGGTGCCTACTGATGTGGTTGTGCTGTGGCCTGCATTAAGCAGGTCGTGGAGTGGGTGGAGATTCTGTTGGCAGGAAGAACGGTGAGTGGAAAAACCCAGTTGGAAAAACTCCAGTGGGAAAACCCAGGCAGCTGCAGTGTCACTGGATCAGTCTGGATCGAGCGGTAACTGGAGGTCACAGGCAAGTGGCAAGCTTGGTGTCCAGGTGCCTACCTACTCACAGACCCACTCAGACACTCACTCATGCACCTACTCAGATACCCACTCAGACACTTACGCACCCACTCAGAAACCCACTCAAACACTTGTGCACCAACTAACAGAGCCACTCAGACACTCACACACCCACTCACGGAGCCATACAGCCACTCACAAACCGACTTACAGACCCATACAGCTGCTCACACCCACAAAACCACTAACACACCCACTCACAGACCCATACAGCCACTCACACACCCTCTCACTGACCTATAAAGCCACTCACACACAAATTCTCAAAATGTACAAGTTACAGTTACGAAATAAAATGTAAAACAATCTACAAAATTCAGTTAAAAAACCTCAAAGATTACAAGGACGTTATAGTTAGGAATTAGCATAAAAACCTTCCAAATTCACTAAAAAAAAACAAAGGTTACAGGGACATTATGGTTAGGAGATAGAATTTTAGCAAACCTTAGAAATTCACTGAAAAAAACGAAGGTTACAGAGACGTTATAGTTAGGCTCAGATTTCACTCATACAAACCAAAGAAATACAGCTGTTATAGTTTTCTGTGCTAAATATAACTTTTGGCCCGGCAATGCATTACCTCACATATTATTTCACTCATGACATGGTCAGTGGCATCACTGGTGACAGCTCAAATGACATCACTGTAGACATTACTGATGCCATCATCCACAGAACCACTCACATCCCATTCAGTCTCTCATACACTCACTCGAACACCCACAGAACCATTCAAATACCTATTCACATATTCATACAATATGTCACATACCCACTCACTCATCCATGTTATTTACCCACATACCCAATCACTCACCCATAGAGCCACTCACACAACTGCTCACTCTCTCATACAGCTACTCACACAACCGCTTACTCCAAATACAACTCACACAGCCATACAATCACCCATACAGCTACGCACACACCCACGTAATCATTCATACAATCACTCAGATAGCCAGTCACTCACTCATACAGCATATCAATAGACCTATTGACCCACCCATACAACTACTCACACACTATCACAACAGCTTACATACCATTCACTATTCCCTACAAGCCCTCAGATGACCATTCACTCGCCCATACAGCCACTCACACAGATACTCACTCTCCAATACAGCCACTCAGAAACACTCTCAGTTAACCAAACACCCACCCATACAGCTACTTACACATCCACTCAAGCACACATATAGCCACTCACTCACCCATACAGCCACTCATACACCCACTCACCCACCCATACAGCCATTCACAAAGCCACTTACTCACCCATACAGTCACTCACAGACACACACAGTCACTCAGCAATACAGCCACTCACTCACCCATAGAGCTGTCCACAAACCCATTTATTCACCCATACAGCTACTTACACCCCTTCTTTTTCACCCATACAGCCACTAACACTCACACACTGATACAGTCACAAAGCCACTCAGATAACATATGTTAGAAACAGTATCACTTATTAATAGTACAGAAAGAATAGTAATTTGACTTATGCTGTAGCTTAGTATATATCTTTAGGTCTCAGAAACATTTACAAAACACTTCACTCACTGGATGATGTCATCTGTGATGTTATTTGAGATCTTATCAGTGATGTCACTGACCATGTAATGAGTGATGTAATATGTGAGGTCATAAGCAGTGCATTATGTGGGCATAAGTTATAGTTTTTTTTGTTTTATATAGCGCAAACTAGACCCAAAGATATCAGGTATAAGAGTTCTTTACATAAGCACCAATGTTGTTACTGATGGACACATTAATTTTCGTTAGGGACGGGGAGATTAAGTGATTTGCCTAGAATCACCGGATGTTGAGCGTCGTTGCCGAGACTTGAACCCGGTTCCCCAGCTTCGAGGTCGACCGCTTAGCCGTAAGGCTACATCCTCTCCCTGGTATAGTTAGCCCAGGAAGCTATAACTCCTAAATGTCTATAGTTTTGTATGGGTGAAATTTGAGCCTACCTATAACGGCCCTTAACTTTTGGTGTTTTCAGTGAATAAACATTCAGGAGGACACAGTGGATTCCAAAGACCTTTTATTGTGCCAAGTAGCCGCGTTTCAGCGAGAATTCGCCTTTCTCAATGCTTGTATCCACCGATGGTCTGATATTATCAGTTATTTTATATATATAACAAAACTCCCTCTCATTGGTTGCCAGGTCTTATAACGATCCAATTACAGTGCCTGTGGATTGAAAAAAAAAACAACTTAAGTAGAAAATGTATTTTGCGATGACTGCAAATTCCACAATGCATCTTGAGTTCTTAGTTATTAGGTCATGAGCGATTTTGCTGAGCACACACCATCTCCGTCAGCCTCCGAAGAAGTCTAAGGATGAAACGCGTCAGGCAATAACTGAGCAGCTGTCACATAATAACACTGAAAAGCGGACTTGTGACCATACCAATAAAATGCTTTCTGCACGCCTTGGTTAGAGTGCTTCTTATCCGGATGGGTAAACTTGGAGCTTGCATATATATATATATATATATAAAGAACAGGTTGCCCTGGGTAAGGAGATCACACCTGAAAGAGTATCGCACACAGCAGACGGCAGCAGTGACCTTAAGTCAGCCCTTCATCCCTCAAGCAGTGGCTGCCATACGCGTTTCGAGCATGTAATGCTCTTGTTCACTGACTCCTTGCAATATACCAAAAAATAACAACAAAAGAGTGTCCCTTTTGTACGAGGGATAGAAGTATGCACGGAGCACAAGGAGTCAACAAAAGCCCATTTGGTTTGTTTGTAAAGCCCTCACTCACCGACCTGGTCGGTGACTTGCTTCATCATCAGGCCCCACCGGGTGTGACCGAATGTCACCCCGGTGTGCTGCGACGCCAGAATTACTGCGGAGCTGGTCTTGTGAGGAAGGAGGGGCTATGTGATAGGTGACGTGAGTAGTGTCAGAAGTGGTGGTTTAAAATTGCCTTAGATGTATCAAAAATTATTTAATAGGTGATCATCAAGGACAAGAGTTAAACAAGCATTTACAATGCAACGGTTTCGCCTTTGGAAAAGTTAGAGCTATTGGCAATGTAAATGACAATGCCATTTATTTATCCGTTTTCAAAACCAACACATAAATACAAATGTTGTCATTTACAATGCCAATAGCTCAAACTTTTCCAAAGGCGAAACCGTAGCATTGTAAATGCTTGTTTTTACATATGACAGCACTTTGTACTCAGATACACTGCATACTTCTGTGAGCAAAAGTATGTATCTGTTTAGAGAAATTGGTTTTGAGCAGCTGCGAGTTTCAAATTGGACTGCAAATAGTTTATAGAGGGACCAGTGTGTTGACAGTCATCAACCTCTCACCACGGGAAAGATAACAGGACTTGGAGCAGAAGACTGCCATTACCTGGTGTCTGCTTAACTCTCTTCTCCGGTAAGCACGGAGCTACAAGCTCTGCCAGTGGCTCACATTGAGGTACATTCAAATAAAGTATGGGAACTGTTATCCAGGGTGCAAATGGCGAAGGACTTTAGTGCAGGCATTGCTTGATAATGGGGATGTGGTCTGTGACGTGAAAAAAAGGCCACCATTTTCTGCAGCGGTTTTGTTAGCCTTTCACTTTTAGGTAAAAACAAGACCTACAATGAAAAATACATGCAACTAAACAAAAACATTGGGAATTGCAGTATTACGTCATGGTAACTCAGTCAGTTAATGTGAACAGTTCATATGACTGTATAATCAGCCAATCTAAGAATTAAATCCGGTTTTGCTTAGTGTGGGGAATACATAGTGACATGCATATATATGGTGCTATTAAGTCCCAGTCCGTTAAAAAAAAGTGAAGCGAATGTGCAAGTCATTATTTTAAAATTGTATTATCAAAAGTATAATTGAATGATGACCTTGGGTGGCCTCTAAGTGAAAGAAAGGGACCAGGGGCCTTCTGTGCCATCAAGTCATAGGAGCGGCAAACAGTGAAAGAAAAAAACAAGCCATATGTGCAGTTGGCCAGTTAGCAAAAGTAAAGGCTGCTTGGAAACCAATATGTATGGCTGAATTGATTTATTCATTTGAAGCTTCAAGGAGCCAAAGATGTAGAGATAATGCAAGGATGCTACCAGCTGAGTTTTGAAATGTGTCCTAATAAAGCAAACTTTGAAAAAATTTGCGCACTAGAGACAATCTGATTGAATTTTACCAAAAATGTATTTTTGAAAGCACTTGTTCTATCTTAAACGCTACATCTTTTTACACAGTGGGGGCCGAGCCAGCAAGGTGTCCAGACTGCTTCATGCTCTCCAAGACACCAAACAGCAGAATATACTGAGAGAAGCAGTGCCCTAGAAAATGCACCATTTTAACACCAGATTGTTTTCTCGAGGGAGAACTACACAGTATAGCCCGGAGACATTTTTGGCTCGCTTCCTACGTTCGCTCGCAGGCCAAAGTCTTTCACCCTACCACTTTCAAATTGCAGCGGCTGCCACTGCACACAAAACTGCGGGAAGGTGACATGAGAGGACAGGCAGAGAGTTGGGAGAGCCGGTGATAAGTCACAAAGTGATCCAAAGAGACAGGAGAGAGGCCAGAGACCAGAGGGGTAGGCAAGAGGCCTTCAGGGAACCACAGGGATAGATGGCCATACAGGTAGCAGGAAGGCCAAATGAAAGGCCTCTAAGGGGTTGGGAATCTGGGGGACAGGTATGAGCCTAGACAGACAGGGATTAGGAGCAGATGATCAGCAGAGCAAGAGAAGAGGCAGGTGAGCGAGTGCTTCAGCAGCAAAGGCAAGAAAGATATCTGCGAGCCGTCACAATTTCGCAGCAATTGAACATCTTGCAGCAGCAACCATTTGACAGTGATAGTCCTTCCTACTCACTTATGCTTAGCACCAAAGTTAAGGAAAAACTAAGCCAGGTAAGTGTCCCGTTTCTCTTTCATCTATTTATTCTAGTAGCCAATGACCATTTCCCGAAGAGTCAAAAAGAGAAACTACAAGTCCCATAATACAACCTGCTGGTGACAAAAGGAAGAAAGGTAGCATACATTCCCAATGTATTCCGAAGAGATTTTGTAATTTTGCACAAAAAAATGTTCATTGTAGGTTCTCAACTCAAAACTCACCGCTTCCATGCAAATAGAAAATTAATTAAACCGACTTTTTTAATCTCCCTCTTAGCTTTTTACACATGGTGGCATACTTGGGTTCGGAACCTTGCAGAGCTGCCTCCAGTGTTCAAATTCAAAATACATTTACACTAAAAGGGATAATTTATTAAGTTTATGGGAAAGCGTCATTCTAACTTTCACACTAAAAACATTTAAGCATCATGCTCAAGCATTCAAGAACACTGGAAAGGTCATATACGCAATCTGAGAGCCTGGCAGGTTTGTTACAGGATGTTTGTTGCACGAGTTACTTGCTAAAGATTTTCGGGACTCGGCTCGTGCACAGCCTCGCTCCCCCCAACCCCCGTTTATTTCTTGGATCGCTAACCCTCTATGGGGTGGGTGGGTGCGTGTCTGTAGTGGGGGGGAGGGTATAAAAAACACACTACACACTCTTAACCCCTCACATAAGAAAAGGTTACAATTTAAAGGCTCATCACCGTTCTAGTAATGCCACAGAACGTAACGTAAACCAAAATACAGGTAAATACTGAAAAACGCATCACATTAAAATCGAAAACATAGAGCGGACTTTAAAAAGAAAGGCAGCCTAAAAAATGGCTACCGACCGTCGTAGTGCATATACACAGGGGTCCACTGATGAAAGTATAAAAATGGCACAGTTCAAGGGCGAAAAAAGGCAAGTTCTAAAATTATAACACACAAACAGTTTCTACGAACCAAGCAACAGAAAAATTAGACCATTCAACCCAAGTCACCCTCGACACACTTATAACCATCTTAAAAATATATTTGTATAAAATAAAAAAGCCTCTAGAACAACGAACTTAACATCTAACCTGCATTCAGTTTGGTGAGATCCTTTTGAATACTCGTGTCCCACAGAAGTGATGTGGGGATGACGCAACTCAATGGCGCCAGCAGCAAAAAACAAGTCCGGTCCCGGGCCGTGCTGTGATTGGCTGACGTCACGGGGGTGTCCCGGGCCGGCAGCCAATCACAGCGCGGCCCGGGAAATGACCTCACTGGGGTGTCCCGGGCCGGCAGCCAATCACAGCACGGCCCGGGACACACGGCAACAAGGGGCAGGGCTTGAAAAAAGACCCAGACACGCCCCCGAATCGCGTTTTCTCTGGAAAGCGTGATTGACGGCCAATCTCTTCCAATGGCTAGCCTCCATTTATGGAGCTAGCCAATGGAAGAAGGGGAGTGTTCAAGTCCCCCATAGTGTAAACAAAAGTTTTCGATCTGGGCGTGCCCTCGCCAGGTCGAAACCTAAAAAGCACTGAACCACTAGTAGCCTATCCACTCGATTTTATGATCCAAAGTCAGGCTACAAGCCAAGTATGTGAAACATTGAACCATGCCAGTGCTGGAGAACTATACCTATTGGTAAGTAACATTTTTCCTATTACCTCTTCTAGCCTGAGACCATCCCAGGCCAGTTAATTACACTCCTTGTAGGAAGTCATGCATTTTGCACTAAAGAGGCTCCTGTGTAGACAGAGAGTGGTGTTTTCATTTTAATAGACAGTACAAGGTTGTTTGTATTACTTAAACTTGGCGTGGCAATGTAATTTGTAAATATATTTATCAGATTTTTGCTTGGGTTATTTGTTCCTGAGGACTGTCTCACATGGTCGGGTCGACCTACCAAAATAGAGCCAAGGTTATCCTTAATTAATTCCATTTGTCTCTGAAGATTTTAGTTTGAGGAGTGAGGTAGCACAGCCGCAGTTCACAATAAGTCTGAAACTGCTCACTCTCATAGCTTGAAAATCAAAATATCTATACAGAACATCATTTTATGGTCACTGGGGCTTCATCAAGGACTAAAAATGTTTTTGTGTGGTAAACCTATTTAGGAAAATCATATTAATGTTGTTTATCATCTGATAATAAAAAGATTGATGCATGCATACAGAAAGTTAGATGAACTGACATTTATGTCAGAAGAATTGTCTCAATGGCCCAACTTGCTAATATTTGACGTATTTCTTTATTGAAATGTACCAAAAGTTATATCTTTATAATTAGAAATTGAGTAGAGTTGAATAGGTAGAATGAAATAAGTTCTCTAATTGTGATTCGATCAGTCCCTATAGAATGCAAGTAAATATGTACTATTATTGGTAAGCAGATTTAATATTAACAATATCTTTGTGAGATGATAAAACTGTTTATACTATAGATAATTTACTCTTAACATATACTATAAGTAGCCCGTACACAATGATATAGCTAAAATATTACATATATATATTCAAGTATTAGAATCTTTCCAAATCACTTACATAGTGAAATGCCTAGTTTTACATACTCCAAAGCTCTGTATGTCAAATTCTCCATGCAAGATTCACCAAATGTGTTTAGAAAGTCTAAATCGATCCAATGAAAGTCATATACTAAATGAGAGAGAGGCACTCAGATACTACCATCATTTCTCAAATATGCTAACAAAGACTAAGTAAGGGATCACAGATTTATACAAATATATATTATCAAACTGACAATGAAAACATGGCTATACACACCACTTGCATTTTCTCTCAACCAGTAGTGACCCAGGAGGCATGTTTGCAGAATAGTGGAGAAAGAGAACTCACATTTCACTTATACAAAACCATAGAACTCCAGGAGTTTTACTTACAGTCTGACCTGGTCAGAGGCCCCTTCCCCTTTCTCCACTACTCTGCAAATGTGCCTACTAGTAAAAAAAAATGTAGAAATTCATTTAAAAATCCAAAGGTTACAGGGACATTTTAGTTAGGAATTTGAATTTAAAAAGCCTTAGAAATTCACTGAAAAAAACGATGGTTACAGGGACGTTATAATTAGAAAATTTAATTTAAACAGAAATTCACAGAAAAGAAAGGTATACCTTGTTATTGTGCAGTAGGGCGCACAGTAAGGAGTCAGTGTGTGGATGGACATAATGCTAAGTTAATCAAATGAGGGTGCACATCCAGCCTGCCTCCTCCAAAAACACCCCACAAGCAGGTTTGTTTTTAAATGATCACAAAACCATATGTTCATAGAGCAGATGCTGAAAAAATGCAAAACAAACTATTACTATCCCAGATTGAAAAAAAGTGTTTGTTATGCAGTTCGATTTGGTGTAACATACAGTAGCATTTTTAAAAGGTTGCATTTTAATGCGTGTTTGTTTTGTATGAGCAAGATCTTAATGCTAGTCCCTTACAGAAAAATCCCTGCCAGCATATGTACGTCTTCCAATTATGCTGCTCTTCGTAGATCAACATGACAAGTATTGGGTTAACTCAAATACCAAGAGAGAATTAAATTAAACGGTTGTGTAATCCCCTCAAGGAGACTCTGTTTAGCTCTGGTGAATTCCCACCAGGAAACGTTGTAACCTGAGCTGTTTGCATAGCTCTCAGGCGAGGTTATTCGAAGCAAAGATATTTGGGGCCCTATCGTGATGGGTTTCGCGCTCCTGTTTAAGATGCCTGCAGTGGCTAAAGTGAATTCATTTTACTCCTTATTTCTCTGAGAAAGGGTTTTGTTTTCAGACAGCACAGCTCAGAAACAGAAAGATCCAAACCTTACTGTTTCTCTGCTGCAATATCTGAAAAGCTCTAACTTAAATAAATATGGCGTTTCATGAATTCACTTTATGCACTGTTGCCCATATTTATTCATATTTTGTGTCACTGTTTTTGGTGCCACCAAGATGCAAAATGTGTTTCTGGATTTACAAAGCCTGGCATGAAAGTTTGGTGTGCTTGGGCCTGCCTACATGCTTAGAAAACAGGCGCTTGGCTAGGCGCTGTCCCAGTAAAGCCCTTCGAGGTACGCCCCCCTCCCCCCCTGCATTAATGAGTCAGTGCGAATAGGACGCATTTCTCTGTCCTCTCTCTGGATAGCCAGCCGCAATTTTTTTAACAGGTATGTTTATCCGTTTTTTTTTTTTTTTTAAATCGCAGTTCAGTTATAGCGAGTGCAGAGGTGGTTGATGTATGAATCATGACGCTGTACGTAATGAGTTCTACCGTAACCAGGGGAAACAGATAATTTCTCTCCGTAACTGAACATCTCAGACGGGCGTTATTTTCTGTCTTGCTCGGCTCCTGTAATGAATCACACCGACGCGGCAGTTACTCATTGAAGTGTTATGTTGCAAAATCTTTTTAGAGCACATGCTGACAATACTCCTCAGATATTAAATTCCAGAGGAAAGCTTTGCCCGGCCGCAGCAGTGGCACTGATGAATATGCTTGGTTAGTGGCTGACTGGAAAGTGAATGATTGGCTGTTGTGTAGACGCAGCTCTGCCTTATTAAAGGACTGCGCGCGAGGCGCGCTTCCCATTTCCGCTTCAGAAATCAAATGGCCCTCTGTATCTCCTTTATAGGGAGAGATTTTAGATTTGCAATGTTGCCTTTCAAAGCGATTTGTCACCTTCTGCGCTTGTAAAAAGAAACAAGGGAGCTGTTTCAGGATGAAGACTAAACAGAAAACGCTAAGATGTATGGGTGTGTGTGTGTTTTCCCCTGGCAACGCTCTGAGACATTCGGGAGCATTTTAAATTCACAGCAGATCCATTACTGAGCTGCCGTTCGGTTCAATCTTATCTAAATGATGCCACGCTGTATCTGAATTTCTGAGAGGACGAAAACAGAGAAAACAAGTCAGGTCCCGGGCGTGCTGTGATTGGCTGACGTCACGGGGTGTCCCGGGCCGGCAGCCAATCACAGCGCGGGCCGGGTAATGACATCACGGGGGTGTCCCGGGCCGGCAGCCAATCGCAGCGCGGCCCGGGACAAAGGGGCGGGGCTTAAAAAAAGCACCAGAAACGCCCCCGAATCGCGTTTTCGTGAGAAAGCGCGATTGACAGCCTCTGCCTCCCAATCGCTAGCCTCCATTTATGGAGCTAGCCAATGAGACGCAGAGGCGGGGCCGACATCCATACTGAAGACAATAGTTTTCAAACTGGGAGGGGCACTTTCGTGCCCCTCGCCAGGTTCGAAACCTAAAAATGTGATGGTGAACAAGGCCAACTAATTGGATGGTCTTGCACCAATAACATTAAGTGAAAGTGTAGTTGGTCAACATGTTTCAGCCGGTAAGGTATATTGACCTGGCATTCGTCAGGACCTATGGTGTGAACCCCGGCGGTCTAGGCACGCTAAGGCCCATCCGCACGTGGGTCGTGAAAGTGAAAAATTGCGTCTGTGAAGTAAAAACAGGAGGAGGGCTCCACCAGCCGAGGCGGGGAGCAAACAACCTCAAGTCTCTGAATTTCAGAAACAAAAAATTAAAACCTGTGGAGATAAAAGTACAGACAAACATATAAAGAGACAAACGAGGAAATTAAAATCATTTGTCAAATGGCTCATAGTATTTACAGCCTGTGACTTGTGCTCAGAGTGCCAGGGGGTGTACGAATCATACATACTAGCAGAGGTGCGTGACTCTGCATGTGGTCTAGACTCAAAGGACTATAACTAAGTCTTTAGTAGTGACTGTACAGTCTCACATGTGGACTATTAGACTTGCTAACAGTGCAAGTGAGCATCAGGGGTTGTGAAGGTGATGGAGTAGGCAACTAACAGTGTGATGGACATCCACACTCAACTCTGTCACACGGGCGATCAATGGGCCAAGGGCCGGTGACCACTCAACAAAGAACTTTAAAAGTGAGAAAGGAAGGTTCTCACTTCACAGGGGATGGTATTACACCCCATAGACCACGGGAGGGGGGGGACAGCGCTTTTTGGCACATCCTAAAGTGAGAAAAGACAAGGGGTAGAACAAGGGACAAACACAGTCAGTGTATTGCAAAGGGTACTTAGCTTGTTTTTAGTATGTTGCAGTCGTGGTATCACTCACGCCCACTACGCCAGTCTCCCGCCGATAAACCTGGTCGGCCCTCGGAACCGGGTCTCGTCGATCCAGGGTCGGTGAGTATGAGGCGTTTTTATTAGACGGTGTAGATTACGCCGTGAGTGCGCTTCCGGGTAGGCAGCCTCGCGTAGTGCGCATGCGCCAAGTACGGAGGACTAGAACGTACACCTGACTACGGAGGAGCGCACCCGCTTCCGGGTTGGGTAGTTTGTTGTACGCATGCGTTTGAGTCAGGTTCGTGAACCACTAAAGTAAACAGACTCGGATAGACATAGATCTAAGATCATGGATCAAGCGGCAGTGCACAATGGTTATAGGTGAAAGGTATGGGGAACCAGATCTAAATTTATTTATTGACAGCGCTAACTCATTGCTAGACGGGTGTGATGCCATTTCGCCATAGGTAGCGTAAAATCAGACTGGTAGACGGTTCAGTGGGTTAGCTGACTCAGATCAATACAGGCTCGAAGAACATATGGAGAACTGAGTCTGGGTTTATTTATAAACAGCGCGAGACGGAGGCCTTTAGCCAAAGGAGGTAAATAACAGACTGGGACAAAGGTTAGTTATCAAGAGCACTATAGTTAACTGGCTAAAATAGGTTCTTGGGCTGGAGAGGTTATACCTCAAGGGTACTTGATAAAAGGTATAGGGAACTGAGGTTATTTAAGGACAGAGGCCCAGGGTATGTCATCATTGAGGCCAATTGTATGTGTCCCCAAGCGGTATACCCACCGCTGTTCCTTTTCGAACAGTCTGTCTGTGATATTAGAGCCTCCAGTGATTTGTTCAATCACGGTCCATCTCAGATCGTTCGTGGTGTGATTGTTCTGCAGGAAGTGATCGCTCATTTTGGTAGTTACTTTCTTGCACCTGATATTGCTCCTGTGCTCACATATCCTCTGTTTCACTTTTCTGGTTGTCATTCCAACATACCGAAGAGAACAAGGGCATGTGACAAGGTAGACAACATTTGTGGAGTTGCAATTGGTATGTGCTTTTTGGTACCATGTTTTGCCCTGTTGCAAGTCTAGAGATTTTGAAGAAACGGTCAGGTGACAGACGGAACAATTGGCACACGGAAAATGGCCCGTCACTTTAGGGAGATTCCACGCATCAGTGATGCTTCTTGTTGGAGGGACTGTCAGCTGTCTAGGTCTTGTATGTACGAGAGCGTCTTTCAAGCTGTGTCCCTTTTTGAATGAAAATAGAGGTTTTTGCCAATCTTTCTTCGTGCTTGCGATGATTTTCCAGTTTTTATTTATGGATTTCTTCATCAAGTTGGACAAGGCACTGTAGGTGGTCACACATGTCAGTGGCACTTCCGTCGTGGTTTTTGTGACCGGTTCAAGGAGGGCTTCTCGAGGTTGATTTCGAGCTCGTTTAAAACCCTTTTGGAGAATGTGATTGGGATAGCCTCTCTGTGTGAGCTTGTTTGTCAGGTCGGATGATTGTGTCTTGAAATCATCTAGACTACTACAATTCCGTCGAATTCTTAGATATTGCCCATAAGGTAGATTCTCCCTCAATGGGCGAGGGTGGAAACTGGCGAACTGCAATAAGTTGTTTTTCGCAGTGGCCTTGTAATGAGTCTTTGTAGTCAGTGTGGTACCACTGATTGAAATTACCACATCAAGAAAGACCACCTCCGTGGTACTCACTGTGTGGGTAAATTTCAGATACCTACTGATGGTGTTAATCCACCCCAGAAATTCCATTAGTCGTTCCATGCTGCCTTTCCAAATTAGCAGCACGTCGTCTATGTATCGTCTCCAAAAAGTGATGTTTCTTGTAAACGGATTATTAATGGACTGGATGTTATGAGCCTCAAAATCCGAAACATACAGCCCCGCCACGCTGGGCGCAAACGTGCTGCCCATCGAGGTACCAGAGCACTGTAGGAATAGCTGTCCTTTGTGAGCAAAGAAATTCTCTTTGAGAGCGATGGTAGCACACTCTAGTACGAATTCCTTGGGGGTGTTGTAATCCCATGTGACAGAATCCAGAGCTTTTCCGAGTACCTTTATTGTTTCATCTTGGGGGATACTGGTGTACAAGCTCTCTATATCTAGAGTGGCTAGAATGATGGTGTTAGGCTCAAAAGTAGTAGTCTGTAATTCATATAGGAGGTTTTTTGTGTCCTTTAAGTAGGTAGGGGTGTTCTGGACAATCGGTTTTAAGAACTGATCACAGAAGGTGGATAACGGTTCTAGTAGAGAACCTATCCCTGACACTATAGGGCGGCCCGGTGGTGGCAGCCTGTTTTTGTGAGTCTTTGGGAGTGTGTAAAAATACGGGATGACCTTCTTACTGGTTGCAATATACCACAGACAGCGGAGTTGAGTGGAAGCAGTTATTTATTCAAATTTGTAGTCCCGCCCACATGGGCGTCAGCAAAACAGGGCATGATGGTATTTGTAGTGAGGCCCATCGTAGCTTAGACAAAGTTCCATAAGAAACCCGTTTGGGTCCCGCTTATCCGGTTGCAAAGTCCACTTAAATGTCTTACCCCAGTGGGTTTTAGGAATATAAGTGCTGCTTTTAATCCTGCCAATAGCTCCGGCAACCAGGCCTCCTTCAGTCCAAGCGGCGCTCGACAATTATGAACGCCAAGGAGCCGCACAGCCGCGGCGGGACCTCCTCGCGGCTAGGCAGGCCGCTAAACACAAAAAGAACAGGCTGCCCTGGGTGAGGAGATCACACCTGAAAGAGT
Source organism: Lissotriton vulgaris (assembly GCF_964263255.1). Classification (NCBI taxonomy): domain Eukaryota; kingdom Metazoa; phylum Chordata; class Amphibia; order Caudata; family Salamandridae; genus Lissotriton; species Lissotriton vulgaris. Next base: position 1,272,724,466 of record NC_141696.1, on the reverse strand, counting down.
ATCGCACACAGCAGACGATAGGCAGGCCGCTAAACACAAAAAGAACAGGTTGCCCTGGGTGGGGAGATTACACCTGAAAGAGTATCGCACACAGCAGACGGCAGCAGTGACCTTAAGCCAGCCCTTCATCCCTCAAGCAGTGGCTGCCATACGCGTTTCGAGCATGTAATGCTCTTATTCACTGACTCCTTGCAATATACCACAGACAGCAGTTATATATATACTCCTCTAATATGACGTTTGATGATAAGGATTTAATGGCACCCCTAAAGGTTTTGGCTAAATTGCAATGTTTATAAACCCACTACTTTACTGAAAGTCTTGTATTACTTGGTACACTAAAAAACAAGGTTATAGACTATTTATAAGTTGTACAGGAAATGATGTTAGTGCCTAAATCAAAGTACCAATTGAATCAACACTAAGACGCTGTGGCGCCTTTCGGATAACCCTGGGCGGTGAACTCCGCTTGCAGAGTTTGCAGAGTTTCCTGCACTCCACGTTATGCAGAGCTCGCGGCGTTCTGAAAAACTCAGCTACGTGCAGCGGATCTGAGTTTTTTTCCTCACTCGCGTTCACCAACGTCAAGTTGGCGAGCGCGAACGAGGAAAATCCACCTCCCGGCAAGATTTTTCCTTGTTTGCGATCGCCAACATCAAGCTCCCGGTGAGATTTCTCAACGCAGGAAGTCACGTTTCTCATTACGAGCGGTCACGTATGCTCACGACCGCTTGCATTGAGAAACTGCCCGTTCATGTTGAGAAAGCTGCAGCTCGAGTAAAAATCTACTCGAGCGGTAGAAAGTAAGCTTGCGCTGTGCATGGTGCTGTTTGCAATGACTGCATCCGGCACTGTGAAATCACTGCAAACTGCATTTTTCTACTGTACTTCGCCGCTTGCGGTGCTCCACGTAGTGCGACTGAGTTTGTTTTGCACTTTGCGTTGCTTCGCATAGTGCAACTCTGTGAACTCCACCCATGGTTACTTTCAGGATGGTCAGAGAAGAGGCGGCGAGCCAACAAATTGCCAGGAAGAGGTGAGCCAGAGAAGAGCGAAGGGTCTGGCGTGGTCAGTGGTCAAAGTGGGCTTTCCCCCTTCTGTGTTGAAGGATGTGGTCTTTTTAAAAGCAAAGTACATTAAAACGGGTCCCTTCCTGCCCTTAACTTGTCAGGCAAATAAACTAGCTGTTTTCTGATTAATGAGCATAAAAGCATTAAGGTAACCATGTTATTCCTGCTTACATTAACCATGCTTTACTTAATCTTGCATTTCGTATGAGTGCTTGCTTTTTGCAGGATGTTTTTACTTTTTTAGGCAGCATATTACTCTTGTCTAGAGCCTAATTTGAATCCAGTCGCATCCAGGTGTTTATAGCAGGGCACAAAGGGGTTGCAGTTGAAGGCAGTGCCAATTTCTCTCAGTGGGGCAGTATGGTGTTGAGTGGGGGAGAGGATGTGGTACTATCGTCAGAGCTGCCAAATTTGGAACTGGGAAACCAGGTTCAGCCTTCATGACCAGTCCAACAGACCACTCTCCCAAGGGAGCATATTCCCATGCTAGACCTTAGAAAGCCCTGCAAGGCCTTAGAAACCCTGGTTTCATAGCACCAGTAGACGTACCCTAGAGGTAGCAAGTGTGGGTTACTCTTGAAGGCTTGTCCACCACAAACCACACTGAAGTTCACCTCCAGTCTAGCTGACAGGCTATAAAGCAGCACACCCTAGAGTGACTATGACTCTGTTACTGAGGTCACAGGACTCCTGAGAAGGGCCCGCTCCAGGGCAGTGCTACTGGTGTGACCGCAGTGGGCGTTGACTTTGGGTGGGGGCATCAGCAACAATAAAAATGTCATGATAACTCTGGTGATTAATGTTCTTCCTTAAGAGAGATCAAAGTTTTCCCTAGTGGAAGTTTTGGCTCATAGGAAGGTAACGCAGAGGGTTAATGTGACTGCTGCAAAGAACATGTACAATACAGACCTCAAAGTGCACATAATGTAAATAGGTCAGTTGGTTACTGCTTTTGTCAGAGAGATCCTTTTGTTACTTGCAATTTATAAGTTAAAATCCTAACATAGAACAGTGGGATATTCACTGTCATCTAAGAGCTGCATGCAAACTGCAAGGTATAAATTAGAGGTTTATGGTTTTTTCCCCCAATCTTTGATTATCCTAATGTTGCAAAAAGTGTTTATTTGGATGGAAATCAATTCTGATTATTAATGCCTTAAACGCGGCGGCAATTCCGCCGCGGTGCGGGCGTTCTGAAGGGTAGGCAGGGCTGCGACGGCCAACCGTCATTCGCAGCACCAGGGAGGGAGTGCTCCCGTCGGTCGAACCTCCAACCATGGTATTATGTTTTAAGTTCTAAGTTTGTGTTTCTCCAGATCAATCACTATTAAACTATACTGCCTACTAGTATGGTTGCCATGTGACTCCTACACCCTGTAGTCCTTAGGCGTATGTAACCTTTCCTGTACAGTGATTTACACATGTATAATTGATTGTCTCTGCATTATGTGTGTGATGTAAAGTGCCCTGACCCCCTACACTAGTATTCAGTGGTGCTGTAAATCAAATTGAATGCATCTGAGAAAGAGTGTAGTTATGGAGACTGGAGGAGCACTATTAAAGAGTGGTAGTGAGGGAATATGTGGCAGAGGTGGTCATTGGGGGGCATCAACAAACATTGCTCCACTGGGCCCCACCAGAGCTAAAGCCAGTCCTACTTTTGAGGCAGTCCGCCTCACCCATTGGTACCTCCATTGGCCTGGTTTCAGCAGTAGTAACGGCAACTCACCAGGGATCAGCAATGCAGGATTTGCACACACACCAAACTAAGTGTTTAAACTTCACAGTCTCTCTGCTTCATGCACAAGCACTTTTAACATGTGCTGCCTGCTTTGGGGCTACTGGAATTATGAGGCAAAGGAGGACAAAATGACGCCACAGTGTTGACTAGATTATGCAGCAAACAAAGGCTGCAGCGTAATGCAGTATATTTTTAATACTTTATTTTGATATTTTTATACATGCTAACAGTCTCTTGAAAGATATTGGCTTATTAATACCATTGTAACATTCAAATGCAACTGTGAAAAAGGTGATCAGTCAAATTTTGCAAAGGGCTTCCACTTTGTAGCAACACAAGTCACATTTTTTAGTAACTTTTGATCCCTTTGAGCTGCAAACATTTTATTTGTTAAAATTGTCAGATTATGCAGCAGATGTTGTATTATGTGGAAAAAATGGCAGAGCCATAATTATATTAAAAAAATTTGCAACCTAGGATATTTTGCCACTCATGTTTGAACTGCTCTTGTGGAAAAAGGAGGAGAAGTGCTGATGACAGAACCTCCATGGCTCGGAGACAAATGACTTGTGCTTCCACTTTTAAGACTATTGGGACTTTCTGTGATTGGAAACATATCCCACTTTGTGAATGTATTTTAATGTCAATAACTCATATTAAACCTTGTATAATCATCTGTATCCATTGGTTGAATTTAATAATATATTAAGCTGTAACTGGTCAGTGAAATGCCAAACAAATACTAAACATTTAAATGTTTTGCGCATTCTGGCCACACCTCTGACTCTGCTCACTGATCCCAATTTAGGGTTATTCCAGCCTTCTGATTCTCCGCCCACAGTTCCCCTACATTTTTTTCCCCACTTCGACCACTGGGTGTGGCTCTTAGAGCATGTGCGAGCCCTGAAAATGTTTGTTATGTAATCATACAACAAACATGACATAATATGATAAAGTCTCTTTCAAATTAAATAAAAGTGTATTTCTTTAACATGTACAAGCTTTGACATTAATGTCATATTGTAGCACTGTACTGAGAAATACTTATTAATAGTGATAGTTTTTAAACATGAACTTAGCACTATTCCTGATCCCCCCTCCTGACCATCAGGGGTGGCTCCTCCATGTGGCGGAGGAGCGTCGTCCCACTGCTTTCTCGCAGTGCAAGAAGCAGAAACATAAAATGGTATTATAAATACCATTTTATCTTTCTGCTTCTCACACTGCGAGAAAGCAGAAGGGTTTGGTTGGGGACAGGTGGGTCAGTGGGCAGTCCTGCTCCAGGGCAGGGCAAGAGTGGCTTGCCCAGTGTTGTGAGTGCTCGGCCCAGGGCTGACCAAACCAGTCATACGCACTCTGTCCTTTTCTCCATGTAGGCTCCGTGCAGCCTACGTGGAAAAAAAATGGACTCCCCATAGACGCCTGAGCGGTCGGCGTCCCAGCCAATCACAACGCTGCCAGTGCAGCGTTGTGATTGGCTTAGGGGAGTGGAGTGAGGCTGCCTGCTTCCTGTGTGGAGGAGCGGGCGCGGGACGACGCTGAACCGGACCAAGGTAAGTTACATTTTTTTAATTTATTTAAAATTAACCCCCTGTGTGACTCCCCCAAGTGCAACCTAGCCCCTCCCCCCTCCCGCGAGTCATGCCGGCTGCGACTGGTGACCATGCCATTAATTTGTGAATTAAGAGTCAAGACGGCAGTCATGTTACCTCAGCAATTATGGCTATTAAATGAAATACAGTCGTTTTTGTACAGATGGTATTCTGAATTCACATACCTGAAAGTGTTTTCATATGTGATAATGAAGGAAAGGGAAGAGCAGTGAAATAAAATATTTGCCTAAAATCACAAAGTTTGTTAAGCGGGGAAGCAGCGGTTAATCCAGGTTTTCACTTTGTAAAAATCAGCCTCTAAATGGGTATCTATTTGGCTTTCCTTTTTACCTGAAATGTTAATGCCACCTTTCCTCATGAGGGGTAGTAAAAGGTAGACAAACCCCTGGGGCCTGCTGCCTCGCTGCCACTGCACTCGATGCACTATTGATAACTTCACCCCTGGATGTGGTTAGTAGGTATATCAAATCTCACAAACGTATAACAAATGCATGTCTACAAAAAAAAAACCTTGAAAAGATGGTACGAGCTGATTGTCAAACTCGCAGCAGGGTACAGGCTGAGTGGTGTCGAACAGGCAGCCCCACGGATGTACGGACATAGTGGACTGCAGTGCTCATTCCAGGTGCCTGTCTGCGCTCCTGCGTGACAGGGTCCGTCCCCGTTGCTGTTAGAAACAAGCGAGTCCCTCAGGTTCTCGGCGCCGCAGAAATCTTAAGAGCACATCATCGTGAGGAGAGAGCCCGCCGCAGCAGAGCCGTCCCGCTGAAAGCTCCAGCGCGCGCAGGGCGCTCCCTCCGCAGCAGCGTGTCTCAGGCATTCAGAGCAGCAGGTGAAACCTGGCTCTGATTTAATCACCCTGGTGAGTGGCGCGCGGCTGCGCTCCGCCAATGAATCCCCATCAGGACGTGCGCACGAGGCGCGAGAGCAGGCGTGCTTGAAACGCTCGCGCCTCTCAGTCAGTCCCACCAGTCTGTAGCAGTTTCCGTCATCTGTGGATGTGATGCTGTAGGAAATGGGCTCGCCGTCCTGCCCGGGAGCAAATGGACTCACATTACTCCAGGGCGCAAGCCTGGATGCAAGGGATCCCTCAGATTACGCGATTCTTTTTCTCTCTTTTCCTCTGTGGACCTGGACAGATGGTCACCGGTGTTGTTTTTGGGAAACAGCGCTGCACCAGCATCCTTCCATCTTGGCTCACTTTTAAGTTGCTGCATGTGTTCGCCCGAGTTACGTCTGCTGTTGCAAAGAGCGTTTTGATGACAGTTCGCATGTCCTGAAAGATCACCATCTGGTAAGAAACAGTTTCGGCGTGTTTTGGACATTCCTGTTGTATGAAGACGTTGTCTTGACTTCCTGGCACTGTAGGTTGAAGTGTTGGCATTTGGCGAACCGCAAGTAATTATAATTTTATAATTCCATTTAATAGCGCGTAGGTGCGTTTCGTACGTATGGGCTGCTTTATATGGGCAGGTAGGTACTGTCCTGTGTACCTGCACTTCTTTAGGGAGAGTACCTGCACTTCTAAGCACTGCTGCAGTTCATTTAATTTGAGAGTACCAGCACATCTCAGCAGTGCTGATATACCTTTAATGGGAGAGTAGTAGCACTTTTCAGCGCTGCTTCAGTTCATTTAATGGGAGAGTACCTGCACTTCTCAGCACTGCTGCAGTTCATTTAATGAGAGAGTACCTGCACTTCTCAGCACTGCTGCAGTTCATGTAATGGAAGAGTACCTGCACTTCTCAGCACTGCTGCAGTTCATTTAATGAGAGAGTACCTGCACTTCTCAGCACTGCTGCAGTTCATTTAATGGGAGAGTACCTGCACTTCTCAGCAGTGCTGCAATACCTTTCAAGGGAGAGTACAGTCAAACAGGTACTTTAATAAATGTGTATCTACACTTCTATATTCCTATTTAAGACACTGCTTCAGCAAGCGGAATGTTACCAACAACTCAAAGCAGTGTCATTTGAGGCACACGACTTTCAGCTACCCCGAGTCACTACCTGGCAACACTGCACTGTACAGCAATGTTTACTACTTGCTGACAATTGTAAGCATTTCGTAATACATTTGGTCACCCCTGGATTTTTGTCCAACTTCATGTTGTAGTGTGGGACTTGAAGTCTTAATTCTGACATTGTTCTTTTAAATTAAACGATCCCACAGTCTACAGCAGTCTGCTGTCCTGAGTACCTGCACTTCTTTAATTTGAAAGGGAACTTACCAGCACTTCTCAGCACTCACTGCTGCAGTACACTTAATGGGAGAGTACAAACACTCGTCAGGAGCTAATAGGTACTCTAAATAGTGAGTACCTGCATTTCTATATTTCCATTTAACATTCTGGTCTAAAGTGTTGGTCACTGGAAAACCAGGACTAGCTGGAGACGTCAATCACGACATAGGGTTGCTTGGCAGTCTCCTTGGTGATGAATATGTGTGAACGTGGTTCGAACTGGCTAAAGTGCACAAGGGGCTTTTACTCATTTCATGCCATCCGTTCCTCATAATGAGGGTGACATGATGGATCCATGTCAACTAGATACCATTTTTCTAGCCCTCAATGTTGCTTTTACATACTATTGTTTGTTTGTCGATCAAATTGGCTCAATTAAAATGAACCAAGAATACAGCTCCCAGAATACACATACTTTAAATCCAACCCAGAAATGTAAACGTTGTATTCTGATATTATGGAGTCATCTGGTTCCACTAATCATAATGTTCTCGCCATGCTCAACCACGGCGAAGGAAATGCATGGGATGGGGTGGTGGTTATTCGCCCCCCCCCCCCCCACACCCTCCCTCAATATTTTGGGAGTGTAAAAGGGAACAGGGGCAGTGCTAACCTCAACTTTAGAAGCAGACAGTGAAGATGAAATAGTGGCAGACAGAGCATGCCTAAGTCTCCTTGTATCGCTGCAACCCGAGGAGCAAACTGTGGGAAGGATATATTGCCTCTTTGTTTTGTTAAATACTTAAGGGCAGTCATTGAGGTCATTCTGTAAAGTCAGGCGACCCTGAGAGTGAGGGAGACAGGAGATGCAATTTCATTATGTAAATGTTACTGCTGGCTTGGCTGACTTGAGATAAAGGACACCTCAATCCCCACAATCAAATAATGACCAAAAACCAAAGAGGTCTCATAGCCCTCCGAGTTTGCATCTTGGGTTACCGTTTTTCAGAGGGACACTTGCTGCTGCTGCATGGTTTCTGACATGCATGTTCTGTCAGTGTTTGATCTTCAGTTCCTTGGAAACATTCCAAACAGGCAAGTACACCTTTACATCTTATAACAACTTTCAAAAGATGTGTTTATACTGTCGGCTTGATATAAGGTGTTGACAGTCAATTTATTGCACTCCATACCCTAATGCTAATTAGGGTAACTGAACAGAGTGTAATCCTACAGTCTCTGAACCGAACAATGTGCAATCCTGGACTCCAGTCCGGCTTCCCCACGTCACCACATTGTTTGATCCGCACAGCTCATGATGGTTCTTCACTACTTATAATTTTCCTTAACACGCCAATGTGACAGCACAATTCACTACAGGTTCCCCCTTTACAAACCTCAATTTTGTATGGGGAATACAAATAAAATATTATTGCTTATTATTCAATAACAGTATTAGCTCTATAAATAGAGAACAGGGCAGCCTGAAACATTTTGTGTGACTCGCAGCAACGTTGTTAGGGCATAGGGATATTCTGAATGTTCATGTTTTAGCAAAAAAAATGCTTTTAATAAATGTCACTTCAACTCTCCAACATAATCATACGTATTTAATTGAGACACTTAGAAATGTTGAAGTTTGATGTCTTTATCATAACTTCTCATGACATTTGTTGCCTCATTTACATCGTTTGATGCCTCGGCTTGAGGCCTGGCTCTCAAAGCCAAGTCAGACTGCTGGATCCGCTCTCCCGGAGGTTGTCCATGGCTCCTCACAGACATTATGGGGGTCATTATGATTGCGGATTTTCCGCATCCTCGGGGCCGGCGGAAGCCACCGCCGGCCCCGAGGATGCGGAAAATCCGCAGCGGACTGACCAAAGACCCACCGCCAGATTAGGATGGCTGGTGGGTCCTGGTTTCCGTCCGCAGCTTTCCCGCCGCGGTCGGATTACAACCGCGGCGGAAAAGCTCTAATATGGTGACGGTGTCTTCCAGACACCGTCCACCATATTAGGATGGCCAGTAAAGTATGCTTTTCCGCGGCAGGTTTTCCGCCGCGGAAAAGCATACGGAACTTCACTGCGGGGGTCCGTTGCGGGCCCCCTAGGTGAAGGGGGAGTGGGGGGTACACATGGGGGTACCTATGGTACCCCCCTGCATTTGCATGCAGAAAGCGGCAGGCACCGCGCGGTGCCTGCCTCATTCTGCATGCAAATGCAATGCGTGCATTTTTAACATTGCCGCGGGTGCAGCTTGAAGCTGCACCCGCCGCAATGTTAAAAATAGAGGATGTGACCGCCAGGGTGGCGGTCACATCCTAATTGCACAGGAGGGAACTCCGCATGCCATGCGGAGGTTCCCTCCTGCTCTGGGGTCGCGGACGGACGCAAGTCCGTCCGCGATCCTAATCGACCCTTTAGTGTCTCCTGTGCCCTTTGGTTCAGCACTCCTCTCCTCCTGTATGAGTCCCTTGCTATCTGATATGATTTCCTGTTATATCCTTATTGATCGGGTGACCAGATCACTCCGTCTCAGAGGGACACAATTTTTCCAATTTTATGTTTGAGTTAACATATCAGTGCATTCTGGGAATTGTATTCTTGGTTTATTTTAACTGAGGGTATTGGACCAATACACCTGCTAAAAATGATATGTAAAATCAAAGTCCGGGAGTGGAAAAGTAATGTCCTAGTAACACAGAGCCACCTGGTTACCCTGATTATCAGGCCGAAAATCATGCCATGTCGTTTCCAGTGAGAATCATTATGGTAATAAGTGGTTTTGTAACCTGAAGGGTACTCTGCCCTTTATGTCACAAAAGCTAGTTAACTATAGCATTTTGCTGTGAAAGTTGGAAGAATGATAAAACCAAAACGCCACTGTTTGTTGCACTTCAATACTAATGCGGAAACCATATGGCCATTATGAATGTGATCACTGGATTACTCTTATTGATACCTTTTAGCAGCCCCTGCACCCAGAACCAAAACATTCAAGATAGTTCAACTTTTGTTAAAAGTTGCCTTTTAAAGAATCATAAATGCCAAAAGGCATGTATGAGAAGTTCAGCAAGTCTTGCTTTTATAATGACAGAGATAGTACTTTATGGACCTTATAGGGTCACTTTCACCACTAAAACTACGATTTAATCCTTTCAAGCAAAGTAAACCAAGCACCGTGAAGCTGCTGTAAAAAGGGGACTCTCTAGAGTTGTCGCTCATGGCATAGGTGTTAGGGGTAACAGCTGTTGTTATTCCTGGTTTGTCCTTGCTACCCCTGGGATCTTGTTCATGAGAAGAATGACAGGGGTACAACATTATTAAAGCTCTAAGAATCAGAGGGCTTTATGACTCATGTTTACTCTCTGTAGTTTTGCCTCCCTCTCTTTCTTTAATCCCTTTGGAAGCAAAAAGGTGGCAGCGGCGGGTTAAGAATGGGATAAGAGGTCAACCTTGTGATGTCATCTGACAGCATAGTGTGTGTGATGTCACTCTTTTACTCCTTTCATTTTAGTAAATAAACGTCCCTCGGCCCAGCTTGATAGCCATGTGAATGTCTCCTATATATGCACAATTGTGTTATGGGTGTGCATTTATAAAAAAAAATTATAAATGGATATTCCCCCGGGCTCTAAGTGGGATGACGAAACTTGTGGGAGGTCTCTGAAAGGGGCATGGCCTAAGAAGTGTAATTAGGAATCCTTTCCATTAGACATGACCTAATACAAAGAAGGACGTGTCTTAAAACATTTAAACTAAAATCCTGTACTTCTCAGAACATGTCACCCAACCAGTATGTTAGGGTCTCTGTGTGATGTGTTACTGCATCAAGACAGGTCACACAAAAACAGACATATCCCTAGAACAAGCTAGACCTCTTGGCCTTGCCAATGCTTACCAGAAGTGCCAGATAAATGAGTAAAAATAATTTTGTTATGAATAATTAGAATAGAAATGGTTTATTTTCTGAAAATAGGAGACTGTGAATGAAACATTGCTGAGGTCTGTGAAAGGATTAGTGATCTTCCGAGTGTCTCAGCCCCTGCTGTTACTCCCTTTCCACTACTTTCCTCTGTAGTCTCTCACTATGTTAGACACTTGGACCCTTTTTCTTCCCCACATCTTCTGAAATCTTCCGTCTGCATATCTCACGCCTAGCCTCTGCCCTCTTCTGCACCCTCTTTTCACTCTATCCTGCATGTGCTTCTTTCCTTCTCCTTCACACCACCCCTCCCCCCCCCCCCGCAAACAGACCACGCCCATGCACCTGTAACTATTGCATTTTATGTTACTTTTTAGCCTTATCAATATTTTGAAATGTGTGTACCTCCGTCACACACGTGCATGGGATCACGTTTGACTATTGCTCTGAGCGCTCTGCACAGAGGCCAAGCATTGGATGAGCTTGTGTTCTGAACTTTATGACCTAATGACAAGCACTGTGGAAAAACGTGCACTGCTTTCAGCTTCAACCCAAAAGTTTGTACTGGTGATACATTATAAACACCCACCCACAACTTGAACTCACAGTCACCTAGAAAGGACAACACGCTGTAGGAAGTCAATTAAACAACAACACTCAACATGTGAAATGTTCACAAAAAATACGTTGCTTGCAGTGATTGCCTTCGCTGTTTTTATTGTGGCCCTTCAGAAATCATCCGTGTTTTTGCTGTAAAGCTAAGGACATGATTATAGGGTCCGGTAATGTTTAATCACTGCCAGGTCTGCTATTCGGATGTACCCGCTCTACTTGATCTTCTCCAGTTTGTGGCTTTCCTGAATGCCTGGGTATGTGTGATGCGTTTTAGGGCACTGGTAATGGGTACCAAACCCTGGAAGATCCGTGCATCCTTTTCTCACCGGGGCGCTAGGTGGCGCACTAGTTCATTAGCTGCTATTGTCCAACATGGAACGAACAGGACGTAAAAGAAATGCATTTCGGTGCAGCGAATTTGAAGCGAAAAATGCAATTGTTTAGTATTATATATGTATTTGCTTTATAGTTACATAAAACAACATCTTTCCCCGGCCGTCACTAGCACAAATCCACAACCTTTTGCGGGATCACATTTTGTCCAGAAAGTTTTGCTTAGCTCTGCTCTTCTAATGTATTGCGTTTCCTAGCAGATACGTTTTTAAAACAATACCCGCTGTATGTTCCTCTGAAAGGAGGCCACACATCTTCCAAACCAGTGGAAAAGCTGTTGTGTATAGCCCTGCATTAACGCCATCCAAGTTCAAAGCCTGTGTCAGCCAGATGCACGCTCTATATATTCCTTTAGGCTCTTAGCGCCAAAGGTTAATAAATCAGCAAACAAGCACTCTAGAAACGTCATCATGAGTTTAACATATATGCGCACACCATATTAGCGGGTGTTATCGGGACTTACTGCACCTGCAAGTTTATGGATGTTTCAATAGTTTGTGTGCTTGCAAGATTTGTTGAAAATATTAATATATTTGTCTGATTTTCTGAACACCCGGGCTAAAATTCCTAAATGTACTCAGGTAGCCTTGCATCTCCATAAACGTCTGACCCATGAGGCACCCCTCATACCATAGGAGCTCAGCTTGCCCACAACCTTCTTTTACATAAACGACCTTGCATCCAAACCTTACAGTGCATTTGCAGTGTATAACTTTCTTCCTGGAGGGAACTTCCTTCTTTGCTAGAAACACCTTACTTATTTTTTGAGGAGTCCCAACCTCCTCCCCTCCCTGAAATCGATGTTATTTATACCTGCTTCCACAGGAGTACATCTTCTGATATTTTATGGTGGGAAACTACCTGCAATACATTTGCTAATGCCTCTAAACTTGCTAAGTTGCTTAAGCTCAATAGCTTTTGCGGGTGGAACCACTTTGAAAGACCACAACTCACCCTTGCAAGAAGATTAGTTTAAACAGAAATCTACCAGGACCGTTTCGGTGTGAGCAAACATAATTTGCCTAAAAATCCCCACCAGGTAAGGTGTTTCTAGTGAGCGTGTATCCATTGAAAGTGCTACTATTTGCATCCGTTTCACTTAGGTACACAAGTGACTGTGATTCTGACCCTGTGGCGCAGAAAAACTATGTTGTCTCAAAATGCTTCTTTTAAAGACAGACACTGTAACGAAGAGACGAAGAGATGAAATTATATGCCGAAGATCATACAGTTGAGGCAGTCTAGAAGCCAGGGTTGAAAGTCATGCTTCTTGTTCCCGCAGGTTGCAACTTAATTTATAGTGCATGCACTTTCTGACGTTCTAGTGCTGTGGAACAAACATGTTTGCACCACAAACCTAAGTATTTGGGTATTGCACAGGACAGCTAAGCACTCCTCAGTGCCTGTGTGAGCGTCTCACGCGCATGTACTTGTTACTAACCCTGGGCTTTCCCCAACAGCAGATGGTCCGGGAACAATACACCACAAGCACACAAGGCACGAGCCTGGAGAGGCCGGACACCCAGTATGTCTACAGCATCGGCATCTACGGATGGCGCAAGCGCTGCCTCTACCTCTTTGTACTGCTCCTGCTGGTCATCCTCGTGGTGAACTTTGCACTCACAATCTGGATCCTTAAAGTGATGTGGTTTTCTCCGGTAAGTGCTTCCTTTGCTTGCACATTTCCTGTTTTTGTAATGCATGTTAATGCCATTTACTATGTGCACTTGTTTTATCACCTGATCTATTTGGTATGTATGTCAGGTTCCATGCCTGTAATAGGGAAGTCTTTCCGCCTCATTAATTATTATTTTCATTTTAGCTGAAAGCACCCACATTGCTTTAATCTTTCGAAAGGGCCTTCTTTCACGCTCTCTTCTCTCCCTTTCATTCGCCTGTCCCTTTCTTAATCCCTCATTCCTTTCTCCCTTCTTCCCCATGTTTGCCTCCCTCTCTCTATCTGGGATGCCAGGCGAAATATATGTTCCATAATAAAGTATGTTATTGGGAACAATTATATTATTAAACCTGTAGTGACACGTTTAGTACTGCATTGAAAGGGCCTCATTCAGCAACATTACCATAGGACAGCGTAATGTAGTGGAAACATCACTTCTTCCAGCCTAACATTTTCAACATCACTATCACTTTTTGGAGGAAAACAACTGCCCCCATTGTCGCAAGACCTGCTTGATGAGTTTATCTAACTGGACTGATTTAACCCATTGTCTGAGGGGTCTGGTTACATGTTTTGTGTACTGCGTCTACACATGATGACACAGCACAGAGTAAGCCACTTATGCAGATCATCAGAGAGTAATATGCTCTTTATTACTCCTCTGCCACTGCCTAACAGTTGAAAGCAGGGGCAGATGATTGTGGGCCTTATATAACATTAAATAATAGATGGTTAAAGCACCTCTGGGTTCTGAGTGACATCATAGACAGCTCAAGCTTCACTATCGTCTCTATAACATCACCCTGAACCCCTTAGTGAACAATATTCCATAAATTCACTGTTACCCATCTAAAATTCCATATGCTGAAAGGTTGGGAGTGGTATCATAACTCCTTCAAGGTTCCACCTCCTATGAGTCAAGGACAGCTCCTGCACTCAACAGTGATAACTTATAGCATATTAAATTAATTGCCAGTGCATATATGTGAAGTGTAATGTACTAATTATTACCATTGTTGAATTTGAAGAGGACCATGACTTATGAGAGGTAGAACTTTGAATGGTCATGATGCCCTCTCCATCTAACAATGGTTATAAAGAACACATTGAATTCTGCACTTTGACATATTATTAAATCCGTGATTTTTTTTATGTGTATTCATTTTAAGTATTTAATGAAAACTGCGGTGCAAGATGTAACATTTGAACAGGAAGGCAAAATTACACAGCAGAAGCCTTGAGATTTATTAGGACAGTTGTTTTCTTTTCTGAATTTATTGTTACAGACAATGAAAGTGCTTTATATTGTGTTCCTGTCAATTTCACAATACTGTGGTGTTGGACTTGACCCTTTTTGCAGGGTCATCCCGTAACTTTGTGCCTTCCTCCTGTAAATTTTCTGACCTGTCATTGGTGGTTTTAGGACTCTGGGCACTTTATCACTGCTGTTTGGTGCTAAAGTGCATGTGCTTTCGATGGTAAACTTGGTAAGATTGGTCTACACCTGTTTTGCATATTTAATTTACCTGTCAGTCCCTTGTACAATGGTATCTCCTATAACCAGGGCCAGTAAATGAAATGCTACAGGTGGGCTTGCAGCGCTGCTTGCGCTACCCACCAAAGTAGCCTTTCACAGGGCCGGACTGGGAACCAAACCCACCCTGGAAAAGTGCTCGCCCCCCCGGGGGGTTTGGGGGTGTGGCTGAGCTCTTTGCCAGGGTCGGTTTTGGCCGATTTTGTTACAGGGCCGATATTGCAGCTATGCTGCAAAACTGCCCTGTAACAAAAACAGCCACCAGGGGCATAAAAACGGCTCCGACCCTGGCGCCCCACTGGGGAAATGCCCAGTGCCAGCTACGGCCAGTCCAGTCCTGGCCTTTCAAACCAGTCTCAGGACTTAGCCACTGCAGGGCCTGCATGCATAGTTTACTGCTGCTGTGATGTGGTACATAAAGTGATTGCCACGTCTGTGACTCTTTTACTACATATCAATCACCCCTAAGGTAGGCCCTAGCTAGCCCTATGGGCAGCGTGCAGTGTAGGTAAAAGGTAGGACATGGGCCATAACTGTGTGGCATGTCTTGGTCATGACAAACAGCCTGTTTGGTTTCTCACTGCTGTGAGGCTGCCCTCTCATAGGAAATGCATTGGGGATTCCCTGATATGTGCTTCAGTGGTAATTCCTGATATGAGAGGGGTAGCATGATCAAGTTTGGTATATTTGGAATAGTGGTGATAAATGCTGTGTATTGGTGTTTGCGGATTTATTATTACTATTTTAGAAATGCCATTTTTAGAAGTAGGCATTTCTGTGTGCTATATGTCTTTGGTCCTTTGCTAGGATGTGTATTGACTGTCTAGCTTTGGTGTGACAGGGGCTGGGGAGGTGCAGTGGATGAGTCAGCGCTAGGCTAAATAGACCTGGTCTGCATGTGTAGTGGTGGGAGGAGTAGCACCTCTACCTGAATAGAGCTGTGCCTGCCTTCCACAATGATCGCTCCACCCTCCCGTGGTGAGTCTGGGGCAAGGGCTTACACTTACAATGGGGAGTGTTGTGCACTGTAAATATATTTTTAAGTTCCCTCCAGAACTGGTTTGGACTGGGCTCAGAGCCCTGTGCCAGCAGAGCACAAAGACTTTATGAATTATAAATATTGGGGCTGTGACCCCATGTCTTTTGAGCTTACTTTGAACCGCCACAGACGCTGCTGGCTACAGACTGCCAGGAGGAACCGCCATGGAACTTGCTGAACCAGAGAGCTGACCTGCTGCCTGCTGGGTAGAAAGGACTGCCACTATGTTTTAGACCTTTTTGTGCATGTCTTCCTGTGCCTGGTTGTTGGTAGCCACAGGGATCTATCACAAAAAGGAGCTTAGAGGGAAAAGAACCTGGTTGCCCTCCACTCAAACGGCATCAATAACAATGAAACCCTGTCTTATGGACGCAGATCGTGTTGGTGTGCCATGCAACAGATCAATCTCGTATCAGTGTTTGCCTTGGCATTACCCTCATATCTATCGTATTTATATGGGTATCTACTGCAATGCGTCCAAAACCTAAAACTAAAAAAACTTTATTTTTTATATAAAAAACGTGAAGAAGGTTTGGTATATTGGTTAACATCCATTGACAGTCGGACAGAACACCACACAGTGACTGAAAATTCAGTCTATACAGTGCTAATCCCAAAAATATTTCGAAGGTGTTAAAGCAAATTCAGCAGGAAAAATATTCTGTCAAAAAAAATATGTGACGAAAAGAATGACACCTCACGGGAACACCACTCTCGGGGTAACTGGCGAGTTTTCACCAGACTGGGCCCCTTTTCTCGTCACTGGTCGTCATTCAATTCAAAAACAAAAGAAAGTGTCCAAACAAAACCAAACGAAGTGAAAGTGCGCTAAAGCAGAGCCCTTTGGCACTGCTGGTGACAAAACAGTGTGCTTAAAATCAACAGGCACACCTATTCGCAACCAATTTATTCCTGTTATTTAGGCATGGACTGTAGAATTAAAAAGGCTGGTAGCTAACCTTGCATGCGATTACCTATCGGGCAGACGGCAGTCCTTGAACGTAGGTCCCGGGCAGGGAGTCGCGAGCGAGAAAATTGAACGCCGCGTGAACATTTCCCACACCGTTCTGACCCAGGAAGTTATTTTTCTTCTTGTAATCTGTAACTTTGGCTGCTGTGATCCACAGTGTGCCAGCACGGGTAATATCCGTGAGTAACTACACATTTACTATTTTTTCTATTTTTCACATTAAGTGCCTCACATGAGGGTGTACCTTAGCGCGTACATACCACCAGAGTGCAATTTAGTTGTGGTCCTGACGAATGCTGTGCGATCCTGCTTTTTTTACAGCAGAAACATGTTGACCAGACATCTTAATTAAGGACACGGGTCTCCTAATATAGAACCCATGATTGTCCGACTTTCACGTTTTTTAACCCTAATACAGGTTGGCCTGCATTAAACATTTTGTCTGGGCTCCAACCGTGTATTTTTTAATCCTGCACTCACATATTCTGCACATCTTTTGAGTTAAATCACTAATACACTCACCACCAACCCGCTCCACTGTAACTCAGGCATTGTAGCACGCTGGGGGGGCATTCGGCCACCCAAGCGGGGACCCGATGATGAAGCATGTCAACAACTAGTGGTGAGTGAGGGTCCTTTCAAACAAGAGGTTCTTGGGTCTTCCCTGTTGGATGCAGTCATTCCGGCCCACTGGGTTGCTACCTCCTGGTTATTAAGATTGGAATTGCCCAATCCAATACGTTGCCATAATTAGGTAGGGGCCTCTAAATAACCTGACACTTCTATTTGTTTTTTCTTATCACACGTGTTTTACGTTTCACTGAGTCACTCCTTAGTTGTTTATGATATACTTGTTGGGGTACAGGAGTGTTTACTCGCGCCCTATCTCTCTTGTTGATATTACTATGCCATTACCTATCGCCAACATGTTTCATTGCCTCAAAAGTAAAGGCAGATTCGTCAGGGCAACACACCTTGTCACCACACCACTGTTGGACACTTTGTTCTGTAACGACTGTCAAATAGAAGAAAGGATCCACAAGGATCTCCCAGGGCTGAATAGCTTGCCCTAGGTGAGTTGGAACGGCGTATGGTGAGCGCCGTGCTCTATGCCCTGTGATTTGGAACAGCGCTAGTGGAGCGCAGGTCATGACCTGGAAGAGCGCTATTGTCGGAGCTTGAGTAAGTTGCGGTGCTGGTTGCATGTCCCGCACCATGTGGCATGCAGCAATTATAGTTCAGCAGGGGCTCTGCTGAAGTGGCCCCGTAATGCTGAACCCGATAGAGATGTCACAACGAGAAGGCAGGGCGGAAGCCTACCCTGCAGTGTGGTGCCAGGAGGAGGGCTGCTCTACACCCTCAGCTTTCGGGAGTCAGGCAGAAGGAGCTGGTCGTGGGCAGGGCAGCCAGGAGCCGAACTACCAAGTCATCAGTGGCCACCAGATGCAAAAGGCTGTGTTGCCAAGCCTGGAAGTGGGCAGAGCTAAACGGTAATGTGTTCCACAACGAAGAAGGCGCCAGCAGAGCTGACGGAGACTTCGCTCTGTGTCCTGCCTCTTCTGCCTCACTTGAGGGACTCCGGTGTGAGGCCGCCCCCCAGGTGCAGTCTTTACAGTTGACCACGAGGCACAGGAGGGCTCCAGATGGACTGTAACGCCATAGGACTTCCAGGAGGTCGCAGGAGACTGGTCTTGCCTGGCAGTTGGCTGCTTGTGTTTGGCAGAGACCGGGTGTGTGTGCGCATAGTATTGGATGTGCAGGGCTCTGGGGGCATTCTTGTTCGACAGGACTGGGCAGAACCTCGACGGAGGTCCCGGTCCTGCAATTACCATGCAGCCCCCACAGCGAGCACTGAAACACCAGGGCTGCCGAGTTAGAATAGAGGTGCCGGTACTTCAGTGCCCTACATGTGATGGGGGCTAGTTGGTTCTCAGGAAGGTCTTTGGGGCAGGCATGTTCAGGCCCTGATTATGCTGTGGGGCTACATTACGGTATATACTGCAAAGTGAGTAATTTGTTATGCCCTGATGTAATTAGGCTTTGGGGTTACATGGCCAAAGTTTGTACCCTACGCATCACTATGGTGATTTTATTGATGGGTGCACTCGGATAACAGTTTTCTATGATGCACTACTGATGATGTTTGGCATACGGTGTTACGCTTAGTGTAATATTACCAGTAGTTACTGGTCAGCCTGATGTGTTGTTGTGACAGTGGCCCGATTGGCCTAAGGATTTATGTAATACATGTAAAGTCATGTCAAGTGCCTGGTGGCACAGTGTATATATGTGATTATGTTCTAATGCATTTTATGGATAATACAAAGGCTATTTTTTTATATAACGTTTTGTGGAGTTTCATTTGTGGTGTGTCTAGTGTGTCGCTGCTGTGTGAGTGTGTTGTGCAAACGCTTTACACATTACCTCTGGGATAACCCTGGCTGCTCTGCTAAGCTACCAAGGGGGTGAGCAGGGGTTATCTTCAGCATGTAACTCCCTTCCCCTGACTAGATTGGTGGTTTCTGCCTGGCTTAGGCGAATGCCCTAGCCATCCAAAAATCTAATTTCTAACATGTTGTATTTATGAGTTTGGGAAGTAGTAGTACAAGAGTACTTTTACATTCAGTTAAATGCATTTGTGCCTTAGCCCTGGAACACCCAACCCATCAGTAATTAAGGTGCAAGGACGATGCTGTCCTTTTTACTTGTATCCATTGTATATGAGTATTCACACTTTATTCTCATTTTAGATGGTTTGCGGCCAATTCATCAAGTAAGAGTACACAAGACACTCTACATACTCCTAAATGGCTTCGCAAACCGGCCCCTTTGAATTTGACCTTAGTGTATAGTAATACATTTGTGAATGTGTATGTATTAATGCAGATGATCTAACAAGCAAGCACATGCGAAGTGAGGAAGGATGTTGTTTACTGGCCATACGATAAAAGCAAGAAGCCAGGAGTACACAAGATCATTCACTGAGGATGACTGGGCTTGTTGGGAGCCTTATATGTTTCAGCTGAGTTTTGTAGAACAATTGGGGGTATACAATTATGTGAAGCTCCGGTGTTGACTGGGTGGCTGTGCAGGTGCATGGCTTTTGTGAGTTGGGTTAAATGTAACTTTGTGTTTATAAGTGTTTTAGGCCTTAGCCAACTAGATAGAAAAGATGACAAGGTTTAAGTATCTTTTTGGAGGGTTTTGGGTTTCTCTTCAACCTCAAGGAATTTTGGGGGGATTGAAAGGCTCATGGGACATGGGTAATTACGCTAGACCAGTTTTGTTGGTCAAAGCTCAAAAGTGTTTAATAATTCTTAACTAGGATGATGATTGATGGTTCTCCCCTAAGTGCTTTTTAAGAGCATTTTCAAATCAGTTAGTAGGACTTGGAGACCATGTTTCTTCCACATTCCTTTTTGCAAACTGCACACAATGCTGTGGTGTTCTTCAACTAAACTGACGCCTTCTCGATGGGTTTTTAATGAATCAGAGCACGCTAAGACATGCATGAAAATCATTATGTTGCAGCACACTCCTCAATGAAGGTAAATGGTTCTTTCAATGGGACAAACAACACTCTCTAGAACAGTTGTCTCCTACCTTTTCTGTAGCAAGAGATGCTTATGTTCACTTTAAAATATTCCCAAGCTACTATTATTAGTAAAAGTGACAACATCAGACAAGATTACATTGGTGGGGACGCCATTCAAGACTATCAGTAGTGATCACCTCAATGCATCAGGCAGGGTTATCACCAGTGTTGTAAGAACGGCTTTATCAATTTGTAATGGTTCTACATGGATAACACATCACAGCCATAGCATAATGCCCCTGACACCAATGTAATAGTTCTCCCCTAGGCCGCATCATTTATCACAGAAATATGAGCTTTAAATGAAACTTGTGAATTTGAATGCACAGGTGCTCGTTGAAGGGCATATTGGCGCTGGAATCACACATGTTTCGTTTTACCCAACTCAGTGGCTGGAATGATTCAATCGGAAATTCAACAGGAAGTTCAAATGAAATGTAACACATTTTCTCCCAACATCAGTTAATAAGTTCTCATTTGCACACATTTTCAGCTTGAATACACATTTTTTAATGTTGGTACATATATAGTAAGCATGGGCGAATTTTGCGAATCTCGCGTTCGCGAATTTTGCGGATTTGCGAACTCGCAATCCGCAAAATCCGCGAATTCTCGCGAATTTGCGGATTTTTTTTTTTTGTGTTTGCGCGGGTTTCTGCCAGTTCGCGAGGGTTTTGTACAATGTCGCAAATTGCGAACTTACCTGTCGGGTCGCAAGTTTCGCGAACTTGTTGTTTCTACGTGTCCAGCCTGTTTGGGACACTCTTCTTCATCACTGCCACTCTCTGTCACCACTGCCACTCTCTGACTACTCATGCCACCCTCTGGCCCACCCATGCCACCCTCTGTTTCATCACAGCACCCTCTGGTTGTCCAGTCAGTGTACATTATTGTGGCAACGCAAGCACACCTTCCCTGCCTCAAGTGACCTGAATTAATTTGGGGCTGATTAATGTGTCACAGAATATTTTTTTAGCTGGCACCTGCTTCCTTAGTGCTTCCTGATTAGTGATCTTTTGCACTTGCTAAGTGCTTTCATTGTTGCAAAATTAGTTACAACACCTGCCCTGCCCCAACTGACAATAATGAATTAGGGGCTGATTAATGGATTTGAACTTCCAGCCTGGCTCCTGCTTGTCTCCCTTAGCTGTAATTCAGGACCTTTGTGGCATATGTGTAACTATTCTGAGGTTCAGAGCAGGGTCACATAATAGTTGCAACTGGCAACTGAACTCTGGAGGGGCCCCTCAGGAAGCACTACAGGAAATGGCTACTAATGATGAGCCTGAACTTTTGAACCTGGTAAGTAGTTTCAGTTTTGCTAAGATCGTATTTCTGCAATTTTGCACTTATTCGCGGTCCGCGAAGTTGTGCTGGGAAGCCGCGAACTCACGCGAACAGTGCGAGCAAAATCCGCTGCTCGCGGATTTGCGGATTTTGCGGGAGATTCGCGAATCTCGCGGATTGCGAATTTACCGAAAATCCGCAAAATCCGCGAGCGAAACGGATTTTCCGCCCATGCCTAATATATAGAGTCATTCAGCAAAGCAAACACTTCTACTTTAGTAAGCTGGGTTGCATACTGGAGAGCTAGTTATATGGAGCTGGAAAGCTACCAGTAGCTCACGAGGTACACGTTGGAGAAGCCTGACCTAGAACCATCTTCAAACGTTGGGGAAGGCACTCCAGCATAGTGTAGCGCAAGAAGAAAGGGGGTCTACCATAGTTATACACTATCCTTCGCTCACACACCCTTATGTACATCATAGGTAAAAGGTCCAAACCAGGCAGGAAACATCAACAAAAGAATACACAGGCAATAAGCAAAAGACACAACAAAAGCAGGCCAAATTCATGCCTCATTCAGGGTTCCATACTACCATGGGTATGCAGAGTGAAGGTGACCACGTAGAAAGCCTAGTATTGAGTGGGCAAAGTAAAAGTATACACTTCTAGGACTAAGTGGCTAAAATGCATACAGGTTAATTCCCTATATTGCACTGGAACAAATTAGTGACGAAAATTGCAAGGAAGTTATGGACCTTTATTTCATTTCCTCAGTGGTGTCCAGCCCTGTATTAGTCTAGCTATTCACTTTGCCTGGGAAAGTAGGTTCAAGGCGACTCCAGATTGCTGCAGGGATGACAGTAACATTAGTCAAGGTTTCCAGATGAATGTGGATTCAAGAGCATTGTTCTGCATGTTAAGCTAGCTCGCAGGCGATACGCTTAAGATGAGAAAGTCATGTATGAGGTGTCATGGACCAGCCACCGAGCATGTAGTCCAGACTCGGGGGCCCTACAGTAGGTAGAAGCATGTGAATCATGGCATAGTTCAACTAGCAGGGCAATTGTCAATTTTTGCTTTTACAGAACTGCCTCATCCCAACCATTGGCACTTGCACCATCAAGGGTTCATCCGTCACTCTGAGGAGGGTGTGTCTCGTATGATAACCTTGGGATGATGGCGATAGTTTTGGGTAGTCAGAACATACCTGCTTCAGGAAGAGGCACAATGATTGTGAGATGACACTATAACATACACAACCCACCAATACCAGGCTGAACACTGTCGAACAATGTGCACACACAATGTCATTTACAATCTGAAATAAGCAATGACGAAAGCAGAGAACGTGTGTTTTTTATATATATGCATATTATATATATATATATATATATATATATATATATATATATATATATATATATATATATATATATATAATATAATATATATATATTTATATCCATCACAAAAGGTTTCCCTGCTTGAGAATGCCAAACGCAGTGAGAGGTATATCCTTTCTTTATTGCAGGTAAGCAAAAGACAGCGCATTACTCCTCCATGTCAAAAAAGCGCCAAACATGTTTCGGGCCAACTGCCCTTGATCACTGGCATCAACACAGACCCCCACAGCTGTTCGTGTGTTATGTCAATGACTCCGCCCTCAATAGACAGTGCATTCTGATGCAGGCTACAGAACTTAACATTCCAAAAGGTCCTTAAAGGTAGAAACAAAGGCTTTCTGTTGCAGGTTGCAGTACCAAAAGACCATACTAAAGGTCCTATATGTGTGGTAATCACAAAACCACCACCACAGAGCAGGCTTAAGATATACATATGAGTTAGGATAGGTATGGTCTGTTATATATTGTAGTTGGGTACAATACAATTGGCACATTAGGTTAGGTATGGTAGGAGATGTAGCCTAACGGCCAGATGTGCCAACTTTGGAAGTAGGGCACCAGATTTGAAGCCCAGCTTTGGCTCAACAGCCTGTGATCCTGGGCAAGTCTTGGGCCATATTTCTACTATATAAAACGGCAAAAAGTTAAACAAATTAAAAATTATGATAGGTAAGTTTGATATGGTAGGTAGGTATGTTAACCCCATCGCTGCTGCTGTGATTTTTCCCCTGTGTGGCATTTTTTAAAATACTGCGTTACATGACGAGCTGAGCTCGTCATCTGCATCGAAGGGGTTAAGATAGGTATGTGTGTAAGTTATAGTGGATAAGCTATTGTAAGTATGGGCGATAGGCATTGTAGCAATAATAGATGGCAGACTAGGTGATAGGTATTGTGGGCAAGTAGGTATGTATGCTCAGTTTAGTATGTTAGATTAGGTATGGCAGACAGGTTACCTATTCTAGGTATGTGTGGTAGGCTAGTTGTATGTAAACCTAGCCAAAACCTCAGCAAAGCACTGTATTGTGTCAATTACACGCATAAAGTGAACAAGTGATAGAGGATGTTGGGTTATGGACAGTGAATGTATTGTAATGTAGTGTTCTGAAATTGGAGCAGAGTTTGGGTGCTCCTGATGGACACAGGGATGTTGTTCCAGATCCTGGATACATAGATAGAAAAGGTTCACTGCTTTCCACCCCCACCCTCCATCTTATGCTTCTTAGTCTGCAGTCTGATTGTGTTCTGGCTACGAGTATGCAGAGAGCCTCCAGAGATGATAAGCAAGGGTGCTGGTCGTGATGGCTTTATAAATGATGTAGCTGGTTTTGAAAATTGCATAGGTCCACAAGGGGAGCCAATGGAGTGTCATTGTGATAGGATTACATTTCCTCTGGTTTTGTAGGGGACGTGCTGTGGGATTAGAATACTCCTACAGGCCAGTGTTGTTTCTGGGAGGCCATGAGGAGGGCATTGCCACCATCCAGATACAACAGTATGATGGCTTGAACAGTAATTCTGAAGTTGTTTTCAGGAAATTGTATACATTTCCTTAGAAGAGACAGCTCACAGCAGGTCGTTTTCATTTTGGCAATTTCTTCTTTGAGGGAGATGTTGATGTCTAGGGTAAATCTAACTGAGTTACAATTCAGTGAAAGGTGGGGTTTAAAGCTGTCAAGGTTCGTCATTAACTCAGTTTTTCCTGTTTGTTGTCCTTGGCAAATTGGAATTCTGTCTTGGTTGAGTAGAGCTTCAGATAGGCACTGCAAATCCAAGTCTGAATGAGGTGCAGGCTGTATTCGAGAAATGTGATGTCGGAAGCAGAGGTAAGCATAGTAGGGTAGGGAAAGGGCTTTATGGAAGGTTTTTAAGTGTGGTAGGTATGTATTATACGTTGGTATACAATAAGTTAGGTATTTGTAGGTAGATTAAGTATCATCTGTTGTGCATGTTAGGAAGGTATGATAGAAAATAACTTTTGTCTGATCTTGAAAGGTTTGTACTTTGAAATCATTTTCTAGATATCTTGCATGAAAAGCAGAGCATTGATCGTGAGCAGCACAAATGTTCTGCTATAAATAAAGCATATTATGTTCTTATTGTTGAGTGGCTTAAAAGTTACTTAAAAATCACATCATTAAATATTTAAAAACCCACTCCCTTAGAAGAAAGAAAAGGAGTTTTATTAATATAATTGCACATAGGTGTTTTACCTTCATCATCATTATTTAATTTTTAAATAAATATGGTCCCTTTGCTGAACAGACTCCTGTGCCCTTAAAGGCGATTGCTATGAAAATGACACAGAAGATGAAGTTTGCATTGAAAGAGGCAAACTTAAATAACCATCACAGCAGAACACTGCATATTAGATGATTTTGTCAAAAAGACAGTATTTTATTTGCATCTTTAAGAAAAATTGCCTGCACATCTATAGTTTGTCAACAAAAGAATAAAAGCTGTCAATCTAACAACATGCCACCATGACAGAAAAGTAAAACAAATAAGCGCTCATATTGATTAGTAAATAGCACCGTACCTTCATTTTATGACAGACTAGGGCATCCAAAAATCATGGACCAAAAGCCATGAATCAGCAGTGGTGCTAGAACAGTTTTCAGAGGAGTGTGCTGTCAAGTGGAGCCACCTCACTAACATTAGAAAGTGATGTCCCCAAACATGCAAGTGTTGAGTCAGCCAAACCCTTTCCATAAAAGAATAGTGACCTGCTTGTTGCCTTACTTCACATTTTTTAAAGTGAGGCACCTTGTGCCTTTGAAAGCAAACTTCCTCGAAACGTAAACACAGATTTGGTTAGTATGCTGCTAGTAATCGCTCTCTCAACATGAATACCTATTGATGCTGTGAAATCAGCAGGCACAGTCATTGAAAAGCAAACACGCTCTTACTCAGTAAATAATAGATATTAGTTACTTTTTGCACAATTTTCAGAAATTGTTTCTTCTAAACATAAACGTAAAAGTAAATTATTATGAAACCCAGACTAACCCAAGATTTTGTTCCAAATCCCAAAATTCCCTCAGAACTGCGTTCCTCATAACAAAATGTGCCTAGCAGTTCTAGTCCATGCGATACGCAGATTCTTCCAACATTAATCTTTTAAAATACACAGGCTACTCAAAGTGTGTTCCTGATAATGCACATAACTGACAAAAATCTTTCGTATTGATATGTGGATTTATACACCCATATTACTGTTCTAGATAATTTATAGTTTCACTCAGATTTCTTCTCTTGATAATTCCAAATTGTGACCTCATGAAGAATTGATCAAACACTTCCAAGTGGCACAAAATGAGCAAATGCAGGTTCAAAAGCCTTACTATATCCATCAGAAACGTTGCTTTGCCACCTGGAACCCCGTATAAATAATATAAGGATATGTGTCTAATTGCAGAACTGAAACATTGAGCAAGAACATACATTTAATATCCATCATACTTCCTCAGCGAGGCATATAATAGCCACCAGGATTACTATGGGCACTTTCAAAACAATGCACAGTAATGGCATTGTGCAGAGGCTTGGTGCCCCTCAAGATAGTATGCATTGTGCGTCGACAGTTTGTTTGTTCTCTGTTTTTACAAAATATGCTACAGTGAGATTTTTTTGAACTATGCTGATGAGCAAGGTTTAGAAGTTCAAAATTTTAAACTAAGTCAAACAAAATATTTTTAATAAATGAAAGAGGATTTTTTTTAAAAAATTGTGTTTGGAAATACATTCATGTTGAACCTGGTCTGACATTTATAAAGCTTGTAAATTTGGTAACCTGCGCATAGACAAGACCCCTTCTCCCATCTGGGAAATGTCTCTTCATGAGACACAACAATAGAAACGGATTGTAAAGTTCAGGATAAGGAGTTTTTGTTTCTTTATGTTAGCTGCTTCCAGCATATGCCCCATTTGCCCCCCTACACAACTTTAAAACCTAAATTTAAACCAAAGTAAGTCTGTCGTGCCTGCACTTGCGCCTATGTTACAAAGGAGTGCTCCATGACCCAAATGGTCAATTTCTCCACCTGGGGCCAGGCACTGAACCTGTAATGAGCAAAGATAATATGAATTTCATACAATGTTGCCCAACGCATGCGCCTCCCCTTCTTCCCTTCTCACATAATGCCTGAAACAATGGCAAGACCAGCGGCCCAAATGCATGATATCCTTCCGTGCTCTGCCCCTATTGCCCACTTCTGTCGCTGCCCCAATGCGAAAAGAGTGAGCCCCAAAACCTGCTCTATCCACCCTGATGAGGTGCAAAGCTTTTAACAACACTGCTCCAAGCTGGTAAGCCGTTACTCTGCTCCCATTCGAGTGCTTGAATACCGCCCCCTGACCTTTCCGACACACTGAACCATTGAAATGCCCACCTGAGTGTGCATGTAGAATGGGGGACCTCTGCAGGCAACCTGACCGAATTTCCTAACCCTTCCTGGTCTGTTTTGGAACGGCTCAACCATATTTGCTTATTAGGAACCACGTCCTGCCAGTCCACTTCCCCATCCATCTTGTTACCCAGTAATTCTAATACGCTGAAGGCACAGAAGAATATCCACACCACCAGAGTCGAGAACAAGCATGTCTCTAGCTCATCTCTGCATTCCTCTGGCAATACCTCCAATAACCTAATCAGCATCCGCCAAGAGAGTGGCTTCCTGAGATTTCACCCAGAACCTCTCTCCCTGGCCTATCCCTCTTGAATTCTAGTTCCTAGTTCCCCAGCCGCCGGAGAGTAGCCTCATAGCAGCTTACCCATGTAAGCGACACCTGCTAGCTTCCCGCTGATTGTGACCCTCAACAAGCCTTTCTCAATCAGATCCAATATAAAAAGAATGACATCTTCCGACTGCCATCGGACCTGATCGCAGAAACTCTTTCTATGCTAAACTGTATGCCGCCCAGGTGGATTCGGACAATGACCCTACCACCAATTGTAGCATCCTATGTACCACATATGGCGCGGCATTGGCGCTGGCAACCTGTCGGCGTCCTTGGCCAGCCCATAGAATCTCCCCCACTGTGAACGAGCCAAAGCATCAGCTATGTCATTGTCCACGCCAGGCACATGCAATGCCCTGAAAACGATGTTGTATCTCATGCAGCCCAACACAAATACTCTTACCAATTCCAAAACCTGCTCATCCCTTGCGGACTGGCGATTCATAATTTCAACTACTGCCATGTTGTCCACCCTAAAGAAAACGTTCTTGTGAGCAAATTCCTCTCGCCAGAGTGTTACCATACTACTAGGGGAAACAATTCCAGGAAAGCTGTGCTCCTTCCACCGTCCTTCCAATGTGTTGGCCATTGCTCTGTGCACCACCTCCCTTGTCAGAACAAGCCAACGCCCACACCGGCTCCTGCATCAGAAAATATTTAGACGTCCCATGTCAGGTCCTCCTCTCTTGCCAGCTCCACACCATTGAACGACTGTAAAAAACACAGTCCACATCCTCAAATCATCCTTCACCCCAGCTGAAAGCCAAACGTGATGGTGAGGTAAATGTTGCCCTGATAACACTCGTCCCAGTCTCCTACAGAATGTTCTCCCTTCCCTCAATACTCTGCAAGAAAAGTGGAGATGGCCCAAGTGTATCTGTATATCTTTGACCTTCATTTTGTCCTGTGATAACATGCCCTTCAACAAGAGTAACATTTTCTCTTTTTTATCCTCTGCCAAGCGCGCTCGCATTGTCTTGGAGTCAATGTCAATACCCAAAAAGACAACGCCGTCCTGTGGCCCATCGTCTTTTCCGGTGCCAGTGGCACCCCAAGTTCCTCAATCAGCTCATGGAAACTGTCCAGTGCTGCCTGTCATTCCATGGAGACTGGAGAACTCACAAAGAAAAAATCATCCAGGTAGTGTATTACCAGCTGGTGCCCTGTGCGCTGTGAAAATAGCCACTGTAGAAATGTGCTGAAGCAATGCAATAGAGCATCCCATCAGCAGTTCTTTGTCCACGTACCATTTTCCTTCAAAATGGATACCAGAAGATCCCAGTCATCTGGATGGACTGGAATCAACCAAAAAGTCAACTTTATATCATATTTTGCCATTGATGCAGCTGTGCCCGCCATCACTACTAGTGACATGGCCACGTCAACCGATGAATAGGATACCATGGCTGCCTCCTCATTGATAAAATCATTGACTGAGTTCCCTTCTGGCCAGGACAAATGCTGTATCAGTCTGCATTGACCGATTTCCTTTTTTGGCACTACTCCGATGGGAGAAATGATTAGGTTGTGCCTGGGCCAGCCGTCATAAGGCCCTGCCATCCTCCCCTCTTTCACCTCTTTATTTAGCTTTCCCTGTACTGCCCTGCTCTTTCGCTGATTTTAGATTCTCTGCCCATCTTCTATGCCTTGGACCCCTGTACCCCAAACTAAACCCCTACCATAACCTATCTCTCAAAACCTGTGCTGCCCCTTCATCCTCAAATTCTTGTAGCCCCATCTCCAATCTCTCGAGTTTAACCAGAGTAAGAGCCTTTTGGCCCAGGCCCTTGTGGCCCCTTACCTCCCCTTGTACCTGAAAAATGCTGCTGGTGCACCCCTGTGTTACCTCCTCTCTGGTGCCCTTGCTGACCTCACTGTTAGTATCCACCCCCCCCCCCCGCCCAAAGCAGTTGACCAGTGCATTCTGGCCTCCATATTTTGAGCATTTGTGGCGGAACTTAAAGAACTCCTGTGTGCACAAGCCTTTGTTAAAGTCCAAGCAGACCTCCCTGCTCCTAACAGACTCTTCCCTGCGCCCAAACCCCTCCCCTGAAAGGGCCAATAGACAATAGCTAAGGCCGCTGGCCGTAAATATTCTCCCCTCCCCCCTCTTTGGCTGCTCCCATTGTTATGCTGCCACAAATCCGTGTCCAGCTCACCTCAATGTGCTTCAGGATCCCATGCCAAGCGCGCTCTAAATTCCATATCATATTGGGCCCATGCACATCCCCCTCCGGTGATCTGTGCCTTCCTAATGACATCCATGTATTTAAATAATGTCATGCATCGCTCCAGGTATTTTTCACAGTGTATGCCTGTTTATATAAAAAATGCTGCTGTCCAGTTCTCTATTATCAACGGTACCCTCAGCGCTTGGCTAATTCATATTCCTCCTCCTTAGACTCTTCTTTTGACCTCACCTACCTATGCAGCAGTTTAAGCATTTCAACATATTCCCCTTTCCAGATGCGCTCTTTTGTTGCCAGCATTAAATGGGCCCCTAGACGTTTTGTCACCCCCATATAAGGGAGTTTCTTAATATTCAGCTCCTTGCTCTCCGGCCCGTCCTTCTTGTCTCCTGTCATTTTACCCTCCTTGCTCACTTTCTCTGAGTTGATCCCACTCTCCATTTTTGTCACCTTTGTGTCTCCTGCTTTCCTAGTGCCCACCCCAATGTCCATGACATACTTCCCTTTTCTCAAATGGCCATCCCTTCCTCCATATCCTCCTCCCTCCCTATACCCAATGATACCTTAAAGGCTTTGCTTTTGCCTTTTCAGCCTTACCTGGCTCCGAGGAGGGTGCCCGTGTAGTTGCAGTCCACCTCTCCAGTGGCCCGAACTTTCCAATGTCCTCTGTGACCTCATAGCAGGCCCCAATGCCTTCTGCAGCTTCTCTGCCGGCACCTGCAAAATACTATTCAACACAATAGCTTATCCCCTGCCCTCCTGATCATCCTCATCCCGCAATTCACCTTCTTCAAGGCTTTCTTCATCGTATTCTAGCTATTCTTGGCCCAACACCTAGCGCCACTCCTGATTTGAATCTAACCGAAAGGGCCCTACCGGATCCTCCAGTCTCTGCCTGTGGTGGAGCCGACTGTACCCGCTGGTACTCCACTGGCGCGCCCGCCTATTTGCTGTCGCTCCTTGGTGCCTCAGCAGTCCATTGAGACCCGCCATCGAGGTCGTTCTGGGACATCTTCTGCTGGCCTTGAAGGGCTCCCCTTCCGTTAACGGGCGCGCCATTCTGGGCTCAACCCACGCTTCTCCTCGGTGCCACTGAGCTCCCTCCAGCCATGCTGAGTCTGCTGTGCTGTTCCGATCCTCGCTCTGCCTCAAAAATGTCTGGTCTGATGTGCTGGTTTCTTGCCAACCTGCTGCCTGGCCCACCCTTTTTTTCTTACCCTGACTAGACCTTACTTCTAACCATCCCCCTTTCCCCCAAACGTTCTTGCCCCCTCCCTGCCGTTGTCCTCCCCCTCCTCATTCCCACTCCATTCTAGCATGACCGCCACAAGCGCCAACGAAGGTCCCTGGACCAAACCAGGTCCTGCTCCCAGTCTACACTCTGTCTATGCAGAACAGTCCTTTTTTACGTAATTTTTTTAGGCCTTGCTACAGCCTGATTTAGCTGTCTATTGCATGGAATCTTGTCATCAGTACGTTAAAACGCAGGGCGGAGGAGCATCACCCCACTGCTTTCTCGAAGTGCAAGAAGCAGAAACATAAAATGGTATTTTAAATACCAATTTATGTTTCTGCTTCTCGCGCTGTGAGAAAGCAGGATGGTATGCCTGGTTGGGAGCAGGCGGGTGGGTAGGTCGGGGAAGCGTGGCTTGCCCAATGCTGTGGGCCCTGACTGTTTGATCGGCTCTCTGGGACCGGGCAAACCAGTCATGCGCACTCAGCATTTTCCCTATGTAGTCTGCATGCAGCCTACATAGAGAGAATAGCCTTCCTACAGGCGCCCGGCTGGGCGCAGTCCGCATCAATCACAACGCTGCCATTGCAGCATTGTGATTGGCTTAGGAGAGGGGAGGAAAGATGCCTGCTTCCTGTTCTTACAGGAGGCAAGAGAGAAGGAAAGCGGCAGGAAAACACTGGCAAGGGACCAGGCCAGGAGTGGAGGTGGTGCGGGACCCGGTAAGGTAAGTTTTATTTTTTAAATACCCCCCTGCATGAACCTCCCCACTAGCCCCCCTTCTCGAGAGTCATGCGAGCCAAGACTGTGAAAACAAAGTATGAAAATGCACAAATTAGGGTTAAGCAAGCCCTCGTCATCCATTGGTTTTCATGTATTTTTCATGCATTGCCAATGCTTGGATAGCCTGTCGGCCTGGACAAGGGCACTTTGAGGATGGTTCAATTGTTCCATTTGTGTTCCCATCCGATGTTGGTGATGGGGTCAAATAGTCCTTTGTTAAACTACAGTTGTAACATTGCGTGTAGGTTGAAACTAAGACCCAGGTTGTGTTCTTTAATTTACATTGATTACTGCGCATAGGCACATGTAACTGCTTATGTACAGTGGTGCTGGAATTAGGGGTGTGGGAGGTTCTGCAACTTCCCTCCCATTTTCATAAAGAAGCGAGTATGAGAATAGAATATAATTACATTTCATAGTTGTTTCTTTGGCAACATCTCTTTTCAAAGACTTATCATGGAAAGTCGACTCTTAGCTCTAAATTAAATCTATACTTAAGCCAATTTTTTCTTACAAACTACTGCTAGCTATTTTTATTTATCCTGCAGATGTTTGTTTGTCTCATAGCAAAATGTGACCTTTATGTAACTAGAAATTAATAGCACTGGCTGAGGCGCAGAGGATGAAATGGGGAGAATTTATGTCATAGGTTTCTTAAAAGCCACAAATGTATGAATAATCTACTCCTTACTTTATTAAGTGTGCAAATATGTTACAAATACCACCCTCACTGGAAGTGCAAATGACACATAGTAGCATATTATGTCAAAGCCTCTTTCATTTGAAAACAGTGTACAGTTCTAGTTTTTCTGTGGAAATTAACACCATCACAGATTAATAAATCTGGGTTTTTACCAGCATAACATTTTCCCTTCCAAACTGTTTGAAAATATCTGGAGGTAAAATCACTGTGACCAAAAACAATTTTTTTCCCTTGGTAAATCTGCCTTTCGTTTACTGGGTTTTGCAGATCCAAATGAGGGAGGAGATGGGGTTTGTTTTACAGCATGGTAAAACCATATGTTTTCTCTCTATCTGAGGTACAAAATATGAAACCAGAACCTTTGTTTCAGAAAGCTCATAGGGGAAAATAAGGAAAAAATGCAAATATGGTTCTCCAATCTAGATCCAATCTTTTTTAGTTTAGTTCATCAAAGCACCCCCAGGCCATCTCCGTATCACATGTGAGCTGATTAATCTATCAACATCTGGCATGGTACCAGTGGAACTAAGCACCGTACAGTTACATCAGATCTCAAAAAGCTTAACTAGGACCCTAATGTCGGCTCCAACTACAGACCAATCACTTGCCAAGTTATTAGAAAGATTTGAAGATACAGAACTGACTACCTTTTTAGAAGACAAACAATTCTTTGCCGATGGACAAGATAGATTAAATTCAAACCAAGACCTCTGACCTCTTGGTCAGGAGACTGCTCTCCTCTGCTCTCCTCCGCGGTAAGTGTCCTGCCTCTTGTGCTACCCCCTGATCAGTATTCGAGGCCCCTGTGCCTTGGTGCTGCCTTGTGCTTGTCTTTGCCTTTTCGCACTGTATTGCACTTGGTCTGTTTTACCTTTCTTTCTCCTCCTTCTGTCTGTTCGGCATTTTGCGTGTTTTGCCTTTATCCTGCTTGCCTCTCTTTTCTTGCTATATTTGCTGCTTTCCTTTTTAATTCCCTTTTAATTTCCCTTTTCGACCTCCTTTTCTCGCCACTACTGCCCCTGCAGCCCCTCCCCCTGCATCCTCCTGAAACTTGTTCCCGCCTCCCAGCTGTCCCGCTCCCTCCCAATCCTTACTTATAATGTCAGCCGCTGTGTGGCAGTGGGCAGCAGGTGCGCCAAAGGCAAACCCATCTGTGCCCTTCCACGACCCTACCATTACCAGCTCCAGGAACCCTGGTCCTCTGACCCACCAATGCTACAGCTCCTTGGCTCTCTACTCACTCAATACTGGCAAAAACAACAACTGCAAGCTTACCTCACACCTCGACACCCACGGACCCTTCACCTGTTGACACTGCCGCCGCTCCTTCACCGAAACACAGGACCCTCCTGCACCCACCAGCATCAAGTCCTTTGCACCCCAAACCCTGCAATGCATCCTTCTCAGCGTCCGCTCCCCTTAGACATGCTGTGGAAATCTGGGGCATTCTTGACAGCACTACTCCTGATGTAGCCTTCCACACCGAATCCCGGGCGAACGCCACCTCAGGACCAGACATCGCGATTGCCATCCCTAAAGGATACGAAATCACCCGGAAGACCTGCCTCAACTGCCCCGGGGGAGGCATCGCCATTGCCCACAAGGCCAACCTTCGCCTGAGCACCTACACCGACTGGCACACAGATCTGATGGATCATCGCCCCAGTGTTTCAACGAATCATCAACCACTTCTTCGAGACCGCCACCTTTCCCGATGACTAGAAACACGCGAAGATCAACCCTCTCCTGAAAACACCCTTGGCAGACCACACTGACCTCAAGAACTTCATATCTATCTACTTACTCCCGTATCCGGCAAAAGTCTTGGAAAATGACGCTAACAGCCAACTCGCCACCTCCATTGATAAAAACGACATCCTTGACTCCTCCCAATCAGGCTTCAGGAAGAACCATAGCATTGATACCGCCCTTCTCGCTGTGACAGATGACAGAGCAAAGACTGTGGCCCTCATCCTCCTGGACCTCTCATCTCACCCTAGCCCGCAGACTCCAAAATGCCGGAATCCAGAACAAGGCCCTCGACTAGATCCACTCTTTCCTCTACGGTAGAACGCAATGGGTCAGACTTACTCCTTTTCTCTCAGAACCCACACCAACCACCTGCGGAGTCCCCCAAGGTCCCTCCATCAGCCCGACGCTGTTCAACATCCAAATGGTCCCGCTCGCATCCATTATCAGACCACACAGACTCAACATCCTATCATATGCAGACTACACCCAACTCATCCTCTCCCTGTACAACAAACCCAACCTCTACAAACATAACTTTCAAAACGGTATGGAAGCAGTTGCCAGATGGAAGAAGAGCAGCAGCCTACTACTCAACATGGACAAAACAGAGGTGCTCATCATGGGCCCAAACCCTGATGCCTGGAACGACACCTGGTGGCCCCTTGCCATTGGGAACCCCCTCTCCCCCACGGTCCACTCATGTAACATTGGTATCATCCTGGACTCCGAACTCAAAATGGACCACCAGATCAATGCTGTTACCTCTTCCTGCTACCACAACATCCGCCTATTCCGAAAGACCTTCAGCTGGATCCCCCTTGCACACACCAAAACCGTCACCCACACCCTAATCAGCAGCAGACTAGACTATGGCAACACACCCTATGCCGGGATCAACAGGAACCTCACCTGCAAACTACAGAACATCCAGAATGCCGCCGCCAGGCTAGTCCTCAACATATCGTGCCACTGCCACATCAGCCAACACCTATGGACTCTACACTTTCTCCCCGTTGAAAAGAGACTCACCTTCATGCTTCTCACCCATGCCCACAAAGTCCTCCTCAACACCGGACCAGTATACATGAACCACCACCTCACGTTCCACACCCCCCAAAGATCCCTCTGCTTGACCCAGCTCACCCTTGCGACTGTACCACGCATCAAGAACAGATCAGGACGATGCTCCTTCTCCCTCTTCGCTTCCAAGGCATAGAACTCTCTCCCCGCTCCTCCTCAGACTCCATCACTCCCCAATTTCTTGAAGGACCTCAAGACCTGGCTCTTCGACTGATCTCTGTAATTTCCCTGGAGCTGCATGCCCCCACGCCCCTCAGTGCCTTGAGACCCCGTCCGAGTGAGTGGCTGTACTCTATAAACCCATGATTGATTGATTGAAAGTACAAAACTAGCTATTATCGCTGCCATCGATTATCAGCAGATGGCAGCAGAGTCGGACAAGGCTAGTGTCCTGATATTGCTCTACCTTTTGACTGCATTGGAGACGGTACTTGCTTGTTAGGTGGCAGAATTAGTATTGGGCTAGTACACCTCCTTGTTGAAGGACAGAACTTGGAGAATTATTTTTGGACCAATAAATGTCCCCTACGCATGTGACAACAACAGGTTTACCTCAAGAATAAACATTGTCCACCTACCTATTTCATATATACATTCAACCTCTTTCAAGGCTAATTGGAAAAGTTTGCATTTACATTCTGCAAATATGCAGATGACACCAAACTAAGTTCTCACCTAAGTAATGAAACGTCTGAAACAGAGACGTTGAAAGAGTGTATCTGCAAATTAAAAGATAGGAAGGACTGGAAATGGTTAAAGTTCAACCGCAATGAACAGAAGACCTGGCCATCGGAGACGGTTCCATGTTATTGTCTCTCCAAATGCGGTATATGGAGTTAGACTCTTTCCTCTCCCTAAACATACCATCAAAAAAGGATTGGCACCCAAGTTGGCTCAGTTATTGATGCATATTGCTTCTACATGCACACATTTAATTAATCCTTCCTGTACTCTACTTAGATAGCAGGAGATTAACCTTCCCAGCCCTAATAGGTAGAAGCCTAGATTATACATACGCTTAGATTTTTTAAAAAAACGTAGAGTGACTAAGTGAGTCCAAAACCAATCTGCCTGACTTACCATTTCTGTACCATGCTTTGCCAAGGTAAAGCGAGTCAATGCCCTGTTTGCTGGCTCAATACTCTTGACAAGATCCGCATAAAAAGGCTGTGCATAGTGCACACGTGTCTTTTGCCAACTGCCCCCTCATCTAGTGCAACAAATGTAATCAGATACTCTATAATGCGAGCTCTACGCTTGTCTTGCAAGCATCTTCAGAGCATAAGGCATTAAGGAGCGCACTTCGGGCATCTCAGCAAAAGTTCTCCCTTGCATTCTGGTAATGCAGTCTATGATATCTTCAGTAACTCCAAAACAAGGAAGTGTTCACTATCAGTTGGTGCATCCAGTGTTGGTATTTCTGTGCATTACTGGACGCATGTTTCTCAGTAATTGCTCTTTTTGAGCGGCACGGAGCAGGTGTTTTATGGGGGGCTTGAAACAGTGCTTGGATTATTCAGGTCTTTACTACTGCTAAGCATGCCAGTGCAACACAAGGTTCCTCAGCCTAACCACTTAGGAGAAACTTTAACATTGTAACACTGTTAGTATCTTGCAAAAAGTCCAATTTTTTTCGATAAATGCAGTTCATGATAATTTTAGTAACTCCAAAACCAGCAAGTGTTCACCATCAGTTGGTACAGTCAGTATTGGTATTTCTGTGCAGTCTTAGACATGTATTTTTAGGTGATTGCACTTCTTGAGCAGGAATTAGTCAGTCTCTTTTTGGGGCAGCTTGAAATTGCTTAATTTTGAGTCGATTTTTATACAAAAACAATGGTTCTTTTGGGAAGTATACCAATTTCTTTGTCAGATTCAATTATTTTATAAAATAATTGAATCTGACAAAGAAATTGGTATACTTCCCAAAATAACCATTGTTTTTGTATAAAACTTAGAACCCAGGTTCTGAGGGTCACTGGGCCACCCCATTAGATTTAATGGTAATTTTGAGTCGATGGCAAAGTTCAGGCTCTATAAATATACCATTATATAATAAAACAAGCCCGCATCATAGTTATTCATTTTACCCCTACCCCCTCCCCCTCCCTCCGCCTCCTCCAATGTGCTCCGGAGTCTTTCATCATTAGTGCCAAATTTGTTTTGTATTTATCCTACATTGCTGCTTGGCCGGTGTGAATCCTCTTCCACTGTTCAATTTGTTTTTTGACTATCATATATAGATCGGGCCACTGACGTGGCCCTTTTTAGCACTTCTGACTTCCACCTCTACTGAAGGGCCGTCCCTCCACTTTCTAGCACATTGCTATGCATCATTTAATTTTAATAAGAAGGTCAGGTCTGTAAATTTGCCAGTGACCTACTCTTAGGATGCTTGAAGATGGCTAGTATGCAAACTATGGGAGTACAGTCTAGCCGTCTATCTGTGGCATCATTGATGATGCAAAATATTTTCTCCCAGCATGAGGTCACACTCAGACAGTCCCAAAGCATGTTGTCAAAATTTACACCTGGTTCACCACACCTGGGGCCATTTGCTTCCGCTCCAGCGGAGAACTGGCCAAATTTCTGGGCGTAATGTAAGTCATATGCAGGATATTAGGTTAAATCACCCTGATTCTCGTGTTTATTGAAATTTTCTGGGCTCGTCCTTAGTCATCATCTAGGATTGGTCTGCCCAGACCTGTTACCCATTTGTTCATAGGCCCAATGAATACTTGGACATAGTTTGACGGAGGCTTACAGATGCTTTAGTTACCAAAATCCTTGGCCAGCTGCTGCTTCGCGCCGCGAGTGCGCTAACACCCCCGGCTGTTGGTCCCCCCCGCTGCCGCTCTTTGGACCATCACTCGATCTCTTCTGTGCTATCCATAGGGCCGAAAACAACTAACCCTTTGAATAGCATTGATTTACTACCCCCAGCCCATGATAACACACCGGCCCCTCTGAATATGAATATAGATACCGACCTCAGGAGACCTAGGGAAGAAAGAGAAAGAGCCAGAGGGCAAGTAAGTAAGTCAGTTTACAAGCATGGAAATACCGCAAGGGCATTTCATTCTTATAAGAACTTGAAAGGAACCGTCCATCAAATAGATCTCCTTCCGGAGGCGGTACCTTATGGTATAATACTCACTGGGATCCCAGAGCTGGTAGCAGGGAAAACTGAGGGATACCCAGAACTCAAGAACAAAGTAGTGCACTGGCTGAGAAAGAACAGGCCATTACCCCCTAACATAGATGGTGAAATCTTACATGTAAGAAGATTAGGTTGGGTGGGACAAGGACCGAAAGATATACAGGGGGAAGTCATCATCATTAATTTCAGAGATCGCAGGGCGCCTATCCATATCAGAGACTTGTACCTTGAGAACGTCAGGGGAGGTATATCTAGCCGTGATTTAAGTTACTTCTACCCACAAGCTTTATTAAGTAACCCCTCAAGATCACGGTATCCCTATATGTGTAGCCCGGCAGGCCCTACCTTTAACATCTCTACCTTTAATCGATTTGCTTCCCTCTCTGGACTGGAGGGGGTGGACTGACTCACAAAAGAGGTTTCAAGGGATTATGAGTCATCTATACTTACTGCTAACAACACGATACACAGGGAAGAAGGACTACTTGAAATGAGATCTAAGATGGGAGAGGTTGACCCCACTAATAAGAAAATCCCCAAAGGCCAGTCTATTATATCATGGAACCTAGCGGGCCTAAAGGATAAAATAAACCTCCAAGAATGGTTAGACACAGTAAACAAGCACAATATATTGTGCTTTCAAGAAACCAGGACGGTCCAAGATATTCACCTGACAGGATATCAAACCTTTAATACACCCGCCATTGCATGCCAACACGGTAGAATTAAAGGGGGTTTGTGCATTTATACTTCAAACACAGCAGGGATTTCAGTCGTTAAATTTATCTCAACGGAATGTTGCCAGATTTTATTTATCAATTGGTCAGGACTGAATACCATGGCCATTATTAACTTTTATAACAATGCCCACGCATCTTTATGGGAAGGGACTATAAACAGTCTTAGAAGTGCATTGATTAGTCTAGAGAAAACAGGGGATGGGGATTTGGCACTTCTATGGGTGGGTGATTTTAATTGTACGCTCTGCACCCGCAGCGCTACTGGTATTTGTGCTCCGGGGGAGAACAGGGAAGATGCCCCAACTCACTTTGTCCACTCCAGGCTTGCTGAACACATTGATATTCCATTTGGATTTAAGCTATGTTAATGAAAGTTGCTCACCGGCGGAGGAGTTCAAACTAACATTTAATGGGAGAGGGGCAAATTCTATAA
Organism: Lissotriton vulgaris; assembly: GCF_964263255.1. NCBI lineage: Eukaryota > Metazoa > Chordata > Amphibia > Caudata > Salamandridae > Lissotriton > Lissotriton vulgaris. Next base: position 1,272,684,608 of record NC_141696.1, on the reverse strand, counting down.
TTGATTTTACCCTTCTATCCTCCAGATATTGGTCACTTGTTTTGTCCTGGGAAACACTTGATACCGCCATAAGCGATCACTGTCCCATTTGGTTCTGCCTGAAAATAAAGGGACGAGAAAAAAATACCAAGGTCATTCACAATACCCCGATCAACCTGGCTAGCTTTAACAGCTACTCCATCAAATGGGCAAAAGTAGATCCAGAAGCTTTTACCCGAAAACTGGTCACCAACATTTATGACCACTTGATAACTTGCCTCTTATTGTCTGAAGATAATCATCAAGTTCTCAACTCCTTCAGTAAAATCATGGACGAAATTAAAAAACAACTGACAAGGGAATATAAAAATCATACACATAAAGTCAAGGGTTGGTTTGACAAAGATTGCTCTAGGTCACATCATAATCTGAAATGCGCCCTACATGAAGTCCCTAGATCGATGGAGCTAGTAAGGCAGACGCGAAGATCTTACCATGCTGCCTTAGCCAGAAGGAAAAAAGAGTTAAAAAACGAAACCTGGCAGAACGTTCATGAGGCATGTTTAAAGAATGATAACATAGCTTTTTGGAGAGCAGTCAATGCACCCTTTCTGACAGATAAAGAAACAGATATCATTGACTTAGCTATTCCAGCGGACATCTGGGTTAAGCATTTTTCTAATTTATACGATAACCCTAACACACCCGAGAGTGATAATGATACAGACAACCAGATGGTACTACTTGAAGAGGTCGATCGATCAGAGGCGTTCCCATTGGGGATTGTATTTGATCATGCAGAGGTCATCAAGGCAATTAAGGATAGCGCCTCGGGAGAAGCACCAGGACCGGACGGTGTCCCGATTGACTTATATAAATCTGAGTTATGTCTTTGGGCACCTTTGTTAACAAATGTCCTAAATCGCTCTAATGCTTCTGGCTTTATTGCAACCTGGCCAGAAGCGATTGTCATACCAATTTTGAAAAAAGGGGATAGGAATAACCCCGTTGTTATCGACCGATATCCCTTTTAGATGATTTAATGAAAGTAGCGGGCAGGATAATCCTTAATAGGCTGCAGGTCTGGGCGGAGGAAAATTACATCATCACCAATTTACAATACGGTTTCTGCACAGGCAAGGGCACTATTGAACAGGGCCTAAACTTAGCACTACTAACAGCTAAATATACCGAAGCTAAGAGAGGAAGTTTATTTATTACCTTTGTGGACCTTAGTTCCGCGTTCGAATGTGTGGACCACTCTATGTTATGGAAGACGCTTAGTGACATGGGCATAGACCAACAGATCCTATCATTTATCAAGGAACTATGTAGAGACGCAGGGGCACGGGTACGGTATGGGAGGAGGGGAGAATGCTCTAATAAATGTAACATAAGAAGAGGCGTGAGTCAAGGGTGCATTTTGGCGTCCTTTCTCTTCACCCTATATATCAACAGTGTGGGACAACACCTAAAGGAATTTCAGTTTGATTATCCTTCTGCGGGAGGAAATCCGATTCCCATCCTTTTTGTATGAGGATGACGCAGCAATTATGTCACGAACTGTCATCGGCCTACAAAGGGCTTTGGTTAAATTATCTGAATATATGAGTACCCGAGGGCTAGTAATCAATGTCTCAAAAACATATTCCATGACATGTGGCACCACTATAAGATCCAGCAATGTCAATTTTCCACGGAAAAAATAAGATTGAGAATACTAGTAGATTCTCTTACTTGGGAGTTAACTTTGATAGTAGAGGAATTTGGAATGAGGCAGTGTTTGCAAAAAAATTTGCCTTTTCTAGGGCCAATGGTGCCCTGATAAATTTCACCAGGATACTGAGCGGGCGACCAGTGCGCGAACTTATCCAAATCTATAAAACAAAATGTGTTCCTACTGGCACTTATGGGGCTGGGATTTGGGGGATTGTCAAGGTAGAGCAGATACAACGCTCTGAAAATGACTTCATCTTTTACCTATTGGCAGCCCCTAAATCCATGCCCATTTATTTTAGCCACAGCGAAGTTGGGCTACCATTTATCGCGGATACAATTACATCTTCTCCATTGCTCTTATGGCACAAAATTTGGGTAACACCAGAAAACACCTTCAATAGAGATATCGTTATGGATTGTCTATCGTTAGATGGAGTTCCAAATATTAAATGGTTAAATATTATCAAAAACATGATGTCTGACATTGGGCATAGAGAATATTTTGATAACCCAACATGTATGGAAAGGGTTCCAAGACGCATGCTTAAAAAGCTGATTTTGGAACATCTGGATAAGAAAAGGTGGTCATTTGAAAAGGGTAAACACACCGCCATGGCGAATCAGTTACTTATCTCTCACGTAGGGATACAGCCTTACTTATTATTGGATTGTAGTTGCTTCTCGCGAATGCTGCTGACTAGGTTCCGTGTGGATACCTATTTCCGTATGGTGACATTTCCCGAATGTAATGACTGGTCCAAACATTTGGTGAAGTGCCCATGCGACGATTTATCCCATCAAACCAACATCCACTGCATACTGTTCTGCAAATTTTACGCGACCCCCAGGAAAAGGTTTTTGAAACCGATCCTTACTAAATGGGGAATAAGGGGATGTAGAGCGGCATTTTTTAAGTTAAAACATTTGGAATCAGAATTCGTCATAAGAGCGGTTTCCTCCTATTTAAGGATACTAATTAGTCTCAGGAGCACTATGTGATTTATGTGTAGTACCTTGTTATTCCTCTTTTAACTTATTTTTGTATTAGGAACATCTATGAATTTCGTGTAATCAATACCACTTAGTAGTGGCCCAGAAAAATGTTGGTAGTGAGGATGTACATATTTGTATGAACCAGTCTGCATAGCTCTGATCTTGATCTAAAATAAATAACCTGCCTGTTGTCATTTCTGATGATTTTTAGCCTTGTGTATTTAGTCGCAATTGTTATTTTTAACTTTTTAACGCTTTTTAACTGTACTTTTAACATGTGCTTTTATGATTTTGCAACAAAAATCGAATAAAGCTTATTTTGACTTTGACTTTGAATACTTGGACTGTTAGTGTGTTGCTTTATTTGGTAGTTACGCAGCCCTAGTCCCACTACCCTTTGTATACAATGTCTGCAGTGCTTTGTGCATTGACATCAATTTCCCCATCCGCCCTATTTTCCATAGCATGATTTTTAATAATCCATATACAAGAAACTGCTCCACGTTGATCCCATACTCCTGCATTAAGTTGATAGCCCTTAATAATGATGCCCTCATACAGGTCAGCAACCACTGTGAGGCCCTGTTCCCCTATACCTGTAGTCGCCGTCTCTCTCCGCCACCCCAGATATTTAGCTGACCCATTAAAGTAGTCTCTGGCGCCTAGGGTGTTGAGGTATGTGTTTGCATTAGAAAGTGTGCCCAGAAGTAACTGAAAACCCACACCAACCACGCAGCATACCATTTCTGCTTTTGGGCTTGAAAAGCAATATTATCAGAACCTCCATTTTGTGTATTGCACTTCATACTCAAACTAGCCGTCATTGGTCGAACTTTTTAGCCACCCATTGATTGTGTTTTTGCTCCTAGGTAATTTAGGGGCCGATGTAGGTAAATGGCATTTACCGATTCGTAAATACCGAATTTTACCGATTCGGTATTTACAAATAGGTAAATGCTATTTCGGTATTTTTACCCATTTTTTTACTGAATCTGTAACATTCGGTATTTACCGATTCGGTAATTAGCATTGATTCCTATGGGCCTTGAGGCCCATAGGAACCAATGTCAATTACCGAATCGGAAAATATCGCATTTACAAGGGGGACGGGGTGTCACTTTGACACCCTGTTGCACCCCTGATTCAGGCTTGTGTGCCATGTGACACACATACATGCCCTCAGGGCATGTATGTGTGCCACATGCGCAGATGTAGGTGTACATGCGCAGATGTGCATGTACACAGGAATTCGTTATTTACCATGCAATAGTATTACATGGTAAATAACGAATTCTTAGGGGCCTGTGGCACTGTTTCCAGTGCCACCTACATATAGATTTACAGAATCGGTAAATCTACCGATTCGGTATTTTACAGAATCTGTAAATTTACGGAATCGGTAAATTTACCGATTCTGTAAACTATAGGCCCCCACATCTCAATCACCAAATACCGGTCGGTAACGGCCGAAATCGGCCGTTACCGACCGGTATTTGGTGACCTACATCTGGCCCATAGTTTGAAGCGTGGGGCACCCAGGCCATACTTCATCACATGCAATTGGAACCTAGGGACTGCCACCCTTCCTCTTCCCATGTAGTGCTAACTCATGAAAGAAACCCCTTAGGGGTCCGTATTGGTAGGATAGTAAAGTCATCTCATAAGTGTGGTAGTTTTTCACTGCAGGTAATGAATTGTGGTGGGTTCCCACCATAAACTTTGACAGACCTGAGGTAGCCCCTATCTTCCCATGGGTGTAAGGGAAACATTCTAGATTTGCTTCGTTTCACTCGGGGCCTAGAGACTGTGCCAAATGACTCCAGTGCTTTACTGACTCATTCCGCACCCCTGTGGCATTTTTTAAAAATGGCAGGCTATTCTTTGTGCAAAGTAATATATAATGCACTGCTCCATCTACCATTACTCTTCGAGTGTGCACATGTCTCAAAGTGCCTGCAAAGCGCTCTACCGCTAGAGCAAATAAAAGCTGGGTGAAGATGCAGCCCTGTTGTGTTACTCTCTTAATTCTCTTGGGGGTCAGATTACATGCCCAGATCAGACCCTCACCTTGGGTTAGCTTACAGCAGTGCGGTTCAGCTAAAGAACTTATCACAGAGGCCCATCTTCCACATTACAAAAAAAAAAAAATACACGTGTGCTGAAGGCCCTTTTGACATAAATTCATAGCACTATCTCTCCTTGTCATCTCCTTACCATGCTACCCACCCATCTATGACCGCAATCAGTCGTCTGATGTAGAATTCAGCTAGAAGACCATCAGTACTCAGTGTCTAGCCCTTGACCATCTCTTTGATTGCAACTTTAACTTCCATCTCTGAGACCTGAGCCCCTAGGTTCGTGGTCGCTTTGAGGGCCAGTTCCTTCATTTCTGCCTTTTCAACATATCCATGTATCTTTCAGTCTGACATCATTTTGTGCACACTGTATAGTATCAAATATTGATCAACAAATGCCTTATTAATTTCTGATTGTAAGAGGGTCACATTCCTGTCCCGTTTCTCCTTGAACTAACAAACATGTTGTGTAACCAATGTGTCACAGGAGACTGTAAAAACCAGTGATGCTCCATTCCCTTAAAGAGAATTGCATGCTGAAGATGCAGTCGGAGGTTTGTGTTTATTGAGTACTGCATAAACTCGAACACACTTTCTAAAGTGCCACAACAAAAACAGATCAAAATTTGACTGATGAGCAAGATACAGCTCTATTTTGGCAGTAGTTCCACCTTGCATAACTGGAGCACAGCTGTGTGCTATGAAATATTGCAGCATTACAAGTTTTAAAGGTTAGCTGAGCAAAGCCATAACCTTTTTAACACACTGTGCAGAAGGTATAAACTTTCAGGTCAGTTATAAGTCTAAGACTATTCTTGTTGTCCTTATTTCTTAATGTTTCATCTAGGTTATGTCATTGCTGCAGCCAATCTTCTATTCTTGTTACCCTATCACACACAATACACAAGCACCTAGTAAGGAACTTTATTGGGAAAAGTGAAAAGCTGGTATTAAAAACCCCTTTCAGATGGCAACCGGGCTAGCAGGGGTTACTGGGACCAATGTGGGTGCAGTGGCCTTTTTCTCCTGCTGTTACGGAGCCTGACCTACTATGAGTCCTCAGTAACTGGGCTAAGTACTCCTCCTTTCAGGACTTGACTCTTAGTGGTAGCGTTGGCCGAGCAGGCCAACACTACCACTAAGACTCATCCCACGAGGAAGAGGTTGGGATGAGGTATACACAGGCACAATACTCAAAGTACAAGCAGTAACTGCAATAAGTTGATTGTCCAGATTTGCTTTGATAAAAAAAGTAGTATTTTAATATAAGCACAAAAAGCATAGAGGCAACACACTAAATAAAATCCACAGCCTCTTATGGTCGAAATACTAGCGTCGTCCTGGGCGGTGTCCCAAAGTTCCACTGTCTCTTCTAGGGGAGCTGGTTATGCCCTATTTGATAACTATACAATTTTCAGATGTGTCCAATGCGAGTCTCCACATGACAACGTTTATGTTTTTACAATAAGAGTCAATTTCAGCAGCCACACATAACCACAACACAGGTTGGGGTAAGAACCAGGGATCACACCTGGTTGTCGGCCTTAAGTGAAATAAGCCTGGTCCTACAGTGCGAGCCTTATCAGAACCACCATCTCGCTTTACAATGAACCCTGGCTCCACTGGCCAGCAACTCTTCCTAGAATAAAACAGACCTTTGATGTGCACAAATAATGCCCTGCTCCTCTTCCTTCAGTGTGTGTGTGTGTCTTTGTGTGTTCCAACCCAAGCCCTAGGGATTTCAACAAACCACATCTACTGTCTGGGGGATGCACTCCTCAATTCCACTAGTCAGGCCCCAGACTTTCAAAATGGAACACACAGGCCACCATGATATACCATGCACATGCACAAATACATGCCACCATGCACTCTTATGATGCCCAGCGCTACACACAGTCACCATGTACGCCAAGGGTGATTTGAACAGTGGAGCTTTACATGAGTGAACTGACAGGCACCACTTTAGTGATAAAAAGTCAGAAGGCACCACATCAGTGACAAAAAGGCCTGTTCACATTTGTGATTCTCACTATACATAAAATGAATGTGCTGCCATTACTGCACCCGTGTGGACTAACTCATGGCAAGTACAGTAGCCCTCTACGACTATGAAGGGGTGCTTGATGCACCCCTCCTGGTTTAACAAGACTGCATCAGCATGAGACCGGCCTAGCTCATGACAAACGCACAAGATCCATGTTCGTCCATGACCAAAATTCAGTATTGGGGATTAAGATCTCTATGCAGAGAGGATGGGTGCACGTTCTTCATCAAGCAGGGGACTTTGCTGTCCCAATAGCAGAAATGCGTTTAAAAAGTATGGAGGCTTCAGAAATCTTTGGTGTAAAAATGTCATAATGCAAAAGTAAAGTCACCGTAGTCAGTTTTTAAGCTCCTGAGAGACCCCACAGTTCACTCCACAAATCCCTCACAAAGCCAGCAGTCAGTGAAATCAGGTTCTGGCCCACCAATTGCTTTGTCAGCGCTATGCCAACTTAGCTGTATTTGAGTACTGCTTCCTCTTCATCTTCATCTTTAACTTTCTGCCTGACCACTGCCATCTTTACCAAGGACACGGTTGCCATATTTAGTTGTGCACTATGGGGGGAAACATCCTTTACAACGCAACTTTTACCACGCAGTGCTTTTACATAGCAACTTTTACAACGCAAACATTACAACGCATTGCGCTGGGGGCGCTCTAGGATAGGGAATAGATCTAATTTACTATCCAACACCTTCCCTACTATCCACGGGGACTGGAGTTGGAAAAGTAAATTCACTATCTAGCACCCCTCAACACTATGCGTTGTAAAGGCATGCGTTGTAAAACTTGCGGTGTAAAAGCATGCGATGTAAAAGCATGCGTTGTGATGTCATACATCCACTATGGGACCTCTAGAGCAGACAGAGAAGGGTGATTCTGGCAAACCTGATGAACGTAAAAAGGATAGGACCCAGACAGGCACTGGACTCTCAGCTTGGCAAAGTGTGCCAATTGTGCATCTTTAGGGAGCTTTTTTAATGTTTTCTATGCCCTGTGGAGTGTTTGGTGGTTCCGAGTCACATGAGCGATTGTTTCCATTCCAAACAAGAAGTAGAATTGCTAGCCAATAAGGAAGCACAGAAAACGGACCTTTCAACTCTTCTACTTTGGGAAGACCACAAATCAGGATGACCATTCGGTCATGGCCATTACCTACACATAAGGAAATGAGCAAAAATTGAAACGAGTGGCCCGGGAGCACTTTGGAGCTACTGAATGCTAGAATGAAAAATGCATTTCAAAAATAAAAGAGTTAGATGGGGAGGGGCAAGGAAGAACAGATCTTGGGATCTGGAGTAGTGTGCTACTCATCTCAAAGCACTTCAACGCCTCGTCAGGGGTAGTAAGCACTATATAAATACAAGCTACAATTACAATAATAAAATTGTTTTTCAGGGTGAACCACAAAAATCACTAAATTAACTTGTGATTAATTCTTTGATAGCTTTGCATAAAAGCCGTTAGGCTTAATTTAGAGGCAATGTGTAAACTATTTTTGCAACACTCAAACAATGATGAAGTGAGAAAAGAACAAAAGAAAAATCCCAAACCAATTTAGAAAAAGTAGAGTAGCTTTTTATAAATAAAATGACAACAAACAACAAGGAACTTCAAAGAGTAGAAACAGAGATTTTAGTTTTTAAATTGTAGCTGAAAATAGGACAATCCGAAATAACACAAAATGCTGCTTGCGGTTACTTGGTCACACTACCCCGGGGAAAATCACAAGTTTGGGCCAACTGTGATGAACTGCAGGTCGGATACAGGGACCAGGTCAGTCCCAATGAAGTGTTACTTTCTAAAGTTGGCCATGAAGGGTGCCTTTCCCATTGGCATGGGCTGCGAGGACAAGCCTGTTGTCACGAGGAGCAGGTCGAGTATTCTGGACAGTCATTGCTGTAGCACAAAAAGCTGATGTTTGCTGGAGCTTTAGGTTGGCGATCATTGTGGGCTGTTGCTGCCCGCACTAAGTGTAGGTCTTGCGTTACCAGTCATCGTGGATGGTCACTGTTGGTGCCAAGAGCATGTCCTGCTGGAGCTTAACATTGGTAGTCGGTGCGGGTGGATGATTCTTGGCATAAAGTTGTCACTTTGCAGTCGTGGTGAGACCAAAACCTCTGGATCTTCAACTTTTCTTCAGGAGGAGGAGTTCACACTGATACCAGCCAAGGGTCCAGGGCCAAGCAGGTCCATTCGGTGTTGGGTAGTTCCAGGGAACCCTCTGGAAGCTTGTTGTGTCCCTGTAGCTCACATAGGTGGTCAGTCAGTCACCCTGGGTAGCCTGAGTACAAGAAAAGGATGTCCAATCTACCTTCTTCAGTCAGCAGGGCAGTCCTTCTTCCTCAGACAAAAGGACAGTCCTTCTGAATGTCCCACATGTCCAGGAGTGCTCTGATGAGAGGTTGTAAAGGTTCCACTTTTATACCTTAAGCCAGTTTTTGTGTGGGAGAATTTCCTAACCTACCTCCGAAAACTGGTTCTGATTACTTCTTAACCTTCACCTAATACTGACTCCAAACTATGTAGCGTGAGAAAGGCAGTGGCAACCTGTAGTCGGGTTCCTTTGTATATGCTGCAGGAAGAGCACTTTGAATGGTAATCCGGGAAGGGTCAAGCTCCTGCCCAGCAATGCTGCCAGTAAGCCCCTTGCTCCTTACACCTAGGCCTTCTTTGTTCCCATAGCTGGAAGCAATACACAAAACACCACAGGAAATATATTCAGTCATGTGACCGTGGATACAGGCAGAAAGGCCCATTTGGTTTAGGGGAGTAAAAGGCAAACTTTCTGAAAATTGCATTTTCAGAATAGTAATTTAAAATACGACTTTAGCATTAAATAGGATTTTAAATTACAATTAGTTTGAGTGTAAATAGCATATCTCAATCTGGACACCAACTGAAGTTAGCAATAGCATAATAGTTTGTGGGAGAAAGGGCCCTTACAACAGTAAACATGACTTTGGGGATTTGTTTTTTACTGTCTGACATGTAAAACATAAACACACATGTCCTACTGTTGCAATACCATTCAGCCTGTCCTACGGGTGATTGGGCCTACCTTAGGGGTGACATATTTATTAAAAAAGAAGATTTATCCATGGCAAAAAGCTTATTGTGCCAGGTAGAAATGGCATTTTAAATATGCTTCAACAGCTGCAGTGGCAGGCATGTGGCATGTTTTAAAAGGCTACTTTAGTGGGTGACACAATGAGTGCTGCAGCCCACTAGTAGCATTTCATTCTCCGACATGTACATGTGGCACCATATAACTGTGGAGTTACAAGTACATTAAATTTACTAATCTGGTAAGAGCCAATGTTACCATATCTTCAAGGGAGAGCACAAGCACAATACCATTAGTTAGCAGGGAAAAGTGCACAGAGTTCGAAAAAGCCAACACAAACCGCTTCAGTAAAGGAAGGCAGAGAAAGGTACAACTCTGGGATGACCCTGCAGAGGAGGCCAGGTCAAACACCCCTGAAGAATTATAGTAGGTGGCGGGGTCTTAATATTGAAGCAGCAGTCGGGGCATACGAGGCAGTACTTGGCTCCTGCAAATATGCAGACAAGCCATCTTGGATTGGATGATAGAGTGCAAAGTCAGGCAACAGTACCTGTAAGTTCAATGGGCACTCCCTTGATATATAGTGAACATTTACGAGGGTCTAACAATACTATGAGGGATTTGAAGATTAAGGCAAAAGAAAGGGCTTTTAGCACCTAGGAAGGAGACATAGAAATGATTGGTACTGTGCAGGTTAACTCAAATTATTTCTTGACTGATTTAACACTATGGGGATTTCGGGCACATTATCAGGGGTTGAACAGGTGTGGATCTTGGACAGGGTAGTAAGTAGTGTTGGGGTGCTGTACCCTAAGCTTTCACCCTTTGAGGCTGCCGATGCATCCTTTTAACTACTGTGAGAGGGAGCTCAACCTTTGCTTGAAACCCCCACAGTGCTTATGTAGAGCTCTGGTAACATACCCTCATTAATGGATTTTATCAAAACCACAAGATGGCCACCAGGCTCAGCACTTTGCCGGTACTTTCTTCCTCCCCAAGACACTGCACAGTCTTCTACAAAGGTCTAGCATGTTCTTCACCATGTACACTTCTGCAATTGCATGGAGTCCAGAGTGGCTGAGCTTGAGTGCGGCTCTCTGTTTGTGCATGTCCTGTCTGCTGGGGAGGAAGGACCAGCTCATAGGGTATGTCCAGACAGAACTGGCAGCTATGATTTAATTACTGCTCTTTGAAGACACCTCTCTGCCTTCTTTGTGTGAGCATCATAGGTGAGGCAGCAGCAACAGCCGCTCTGTAGGCATGGCTTCTCTTCAGAGCCCTACAGTCAACTCTGTTAACAGCTGGGAAGAGTAGCTGTAATCCCAGCGATGCCCCAATCACCAAAGGTACACCTGTGCAATACGTCTCTGTGCTCATTAATGTTTGAAAGGTGCTTCAGATAATTATTGGCTGAAGCAAGATGATCCATCCGAAATAAAGGCTCAAGGGAACTGACCGTTGTTAGAACTCTAGCTGGTTAGAGCTCTAGTTGGCAGAGGTAGGTACCACTGTGCAAATAGGGACCCTTGCTTCTAGTCAGGGTAAGGAGGATACACTCTTTAGATAAACCCTGCTCACCCCCCCTGGTAGCTTGGCACGAGCAGTCAGGCTTATCAAAGACAATGTGTAAAGTATTTTGTACTAACACTCACAGTAACACAGTGAAAACACCACACAATGATTCCACACCAGTTTAGAAAAATACAGGGATTCAATCTAAACTACACAAGACCAAAACCACAAAAATCCACATACACAGTTCAAGAATATGGTTTCAAAAGAGTTCTTAAGGTTGGGATAAAAATAATACACAGTCGCGTGAAAAGTTCACAGTTGCGTCACATTTTGCCAACAGTACCTTTTAAATGCGACAAAGTTCCAAAGCAGAAGTTGGTGCGGTGAAAAACAAGCGATGGGTTGCACCTATGACCCTGGGGAGGCGATGCGACAACCCTGCTGCACCAGCGGGCGTGTTGCGATGAATCTGGTCTGCAAGGGGAGGAAGACGATGACTTGTATGGATTCTGGTGCGTAGGTTCTGTAGGAAGTTTTCTCTCGCAAAGGCACGATTCAATGATCTGTAGGTGCTCGACGATATCCGGGGCAACAATGTGCGATCCAGCGGCAATCTTCCTCTCGCAGCTCCTCGATGCGATGGCTCTGCGACGACACTCGCAGTGACGTGATGCGGTCCGCAAGCAGGCGGTGTGTCGATCTCACCCAGCGACAACAGGCTCTGCGACGATGCTCGCAGCGATGGTAATCTTCCCGCAAACAAAGGGTGCGACGTCTATGGCAGCGGCAATAGGCGCTGCGACGATCTCGACCTCCGTAGCGGCGGGAATTTCCTCGCACTGTCGGGGATGCGCTCTGCAAGCGAGCAATGCGATAACTTTTCTGTAGCAAAGTCTCTCAAGTCTTGGTTTCCAGCTTCCCAACACAGGTACAACTTCCAGAGGCACCACAACTGGCCCAAGCCCTCTAGGAAGGACAGAACTCTCTCAGTAGAGTTCAGGGAAGCTGGGGGTGAAGTCCTTTTGTTCCTGGGACTTCTTAACAGGAAGCCAGCTCTTTTCAGGCCCTTGGAGATTCCTTCAAGACAGAAGACACAGCACCAAAAGCAAAGTCCTTCCCCTCTCCTTGGCAGCAAAGCAACATCAGGTCAGTCCAGCAGACCAACAGTAGGACAGTCTTCCTTCTTCAGTTCCAGCTTTCTCCTTGGCAGAGGTTCCTTCTTGATTCCAGGATGATCTAATTTTCTGTAGTCAGGGGTCCTGCACTTATACCCCTAAAAGTCTTTAATCCCTTTGTGCAGGAGGGCTCTGAGCCCGGTCTAAACCAGTTCTGGGTTTTACTTGAGCACTTTGTTTTCCTGGCCTCTCCTTTCCTTTCAGAGAGAGGGGCAGGGACGTCAGCCATACAGCAGGAGGTGGAGCCAGCATTGTGGAAGGCAGGCACAGCCCTATTCAGGCCCAGGTGCTACCCCCTCCCACCTCTCTAGATGCAGATGGAGCTGTTCAGCCCAGGGATGGCCCACTCAGACTCCGGGAGCCACCCAGCCCCTGTCACTCACAAACCAGACAGTTAATTCACAAACAGGCCAAGGCACATAGAAAGGTAGACAAGAGAACAGGAACTTTCTAAAAGTGCTGTTCTCAAACACAAGATTTAAAAACAACCTTTCCTAAAAGATGTGTTATTAAATTCTGAGTTCAGGGATACCAGACTTGTATGTCCCATCTTGCTCCTATGGGAAGATATGCTGGTAGCCACTGTAGCCAGCATCCCCCATGATAGCCTATGGGGCAAGATAGCCTTACAATAGTGAAAAACGAAAATGGCTGTAATTCACTACCAGAGCATGTCACCTGCACAAGTACCTTTCACATACCCGGCACCCTGCCCAAGGGAGTTCCTTGGGCCTTCCATAGGGATGACCAATGTGTACAGAAAGGGAAGGGTTAGGCCTGGCCAGTGGGGACACTGACCAGGAGGACATGGCAGTTCAGACTGCACACAGGCTCTGCGGTTGCAGGCCTGAGACAACATTTTAGGGCTACTCCTGTGGGTGGCACAATCAGTGCTGCAGGCCCACTAGTAGCATTTGTTATCACCAGTCCTGGCACACTCAGTGCACTTTACTAGGGACTTCTTGGTGACACAAATATGCCAATCATGGATAACCAATCATAATAACAATTTACTCAGGGAGCACTTGCACTTTGACACTGAACAGCAGTGGCAAAGTGCCCAAAGCATCTAAACCAGCAAAAAAAGAAATCCAGCACAGCATAAAAAATACAGGCGGTAGAGGCAAAAAGATAGGGGGAAACCACGCCAAAGATGTCAGGTCTAACAACCGTAATACCCTCTCTGTTCATTGTTCAATTCATGACATACCATCTTGACTTTGCCAGACCTAAAGATATCTTGCCATGTAACAGATGGAGGACAGATCCATGTTGTGAACGTGCTGAGAGTTTATGGATTTGCCCCTTTAGAACATTTTCTTTGCTGTAGATGTGATCCTGGAGATGAACTATGCCTTCACCAGTCACTGCTTCAAAATGTAGATAACACTGTGGACTTATCGAAAACATCAATGATACTTCAAACAGACAAAAGCTGAAGCAGTCCAACGTAAACAAGCTAGTGCACAGATGGAAATGATCCAACCCCTGTGTATTGTTCACAGCAAAAGGTCTTAACTGTGCCAGACCTAAAAATGACCTATCCATATTACAGAGAATTGAAGGAGACTGCATATTATTATTTCCATGTTAACATTATTTGTTTCACAAAAGCCAATATGCATTTTCATTTATTTTCACTTATTTTAATCTTTGTATGCTTTTTACATGCATATATAAATATTTAAAATCTGTATAGTGTGTTATTGGAACTCCCCAATAGGCGTAGTAGCACAACAGTTCTAGATTTCCTAAAAGCGCTAAAAAGTATCAAATATTAAATTTGCTAAACTTATAAATCTCTTTGGTGTGTCAACTGTGTCATTATGGGCTTCCACATATGTTTGCTATAATCCAAGTACACATTTGGGGACCAAATTGCAGAAACTGAGCCCATGCTCATGAGAAAATCCACTTTAAATATATCCATGCTCTATTACAGAAGAGTCCGTGAGTGGAGGCAAAGCACCACCACTTGAAATAAAACTGCTAGCACCCAAAAGAACTCTCCTGATGGTTCAAATCTTTATATGCACCCACTTATAAGCAGCCCCATGGGAATTCACCAGGCTGCGAAGAAGTAAATTGGACCTTTTCCACCCTGCTCAGAATTAGAGCTCCCTGTAAATTAAAGTTATTAATATATCATAGTCTTTTATAATTTTGTGATGAATCAATGACGAGAGGATAGTTTCAAAGGTTTTATTTTATCTATAAGGTTAGATTCTCAAATACCTTTGTTCAATTTAGTAGTTCACAGAAATAATAATAAAGAAAGATTAGACATCAGTAAAATATGTGTCCCATAAGGAAACCCAATAAGCTGACAAAGGGACCCATTCTAAATAAGAACCCATAAAGTTTTCCATTAGAAAAGAGTGGTAAATGAGGGTAGAACTTCTCATGAAGAGTAGTTTTCGGAAAAGTCAGCCGAGTTTCCCAAAATTGCAGTGGCAACTGTTTAGAATAGCGATCTTTGCAGTAGCATCATTCACAAATTAATAAAGGAATCAGCTGAAGGTATTGAAAGAAAGAAATAAACTCACTATGAAGAAGAGTGTCTGGCAGATGAGGAATCCAAAAGCGAGTCAACTGAACGGCTATAGGGAAATAGAGGTGTTGTTTGCCTAACTAGCTAGGAACACTTGTTATAACCTTTCAAGACATGCATCAAATCTTGTAGATCCCTTCACTCGAAGCCCAATCTGAACAGCTCATAAGGTGGTGTTGTCAGTCATACGATGCATCTTCTTCTGATTCCCACAGTCTGTACTCTTGTCATCTGAATTGATACAGTTCTCTCATGTAACAATTATATCAGAAAAGGTTCCCATGGGAACACTCTTACCTAAGCTAAAGACACATGAGTTTCAGATCAGAAACAAAGGCTAGTCAGCAAATATGAAAATATGTATCAAGGTTATTCTAAAGGAACATTCATAAATCTACAACACCATTTATTCTTTGCAGTTTCAACTAGTCTAATATTCTTAGTGAAAATGATCTAACATGGGGTGAGAGGAACTAAAAAACACAATATTAAAGTCAGCACATCTCTAAGATGACATCAATGTTTGGCTGTTGCACATTATATTTTACTATGAGCAAAGATCGAAAAGGAAGTCTTGGGCCTAGTAGCTGCACTTGCTAAAGTATAGTTGTTGGTGAAAAATGTTAAAACATTCAACACTCTATCTTTATAAATGAATCATTTCCAATATTGTTATTCGTGTCAACAATTTTTCATTCTACAATATATATCAACTCTAATGATTTGTTTTTACTAATGGTATTCACCCAATTTGTGAGTTATTTCTCAAACGTGCATTCAATTTGCATTTAAACATGTCCTAAAAGGCATTTCTAATAGAATAAGAAATGTCAAATTCTAAATATGTGGTAATTTCTTTCAAAACCCATATGTTGTACACCTACTATAGGATGCCCCTTCGAATGCAACATGATGTGCCCCATGTCTCCTCAATTAGCACTCGACTGCAAAAGGTGATGCAGGAATTATACACAAATGCCAATAAAATGCGTTGCTGAGAAAAACAATTAAATGTCATCTTTATGAGGTACACAGTTTATGGTTTTCATTAAGTTGAGAGTTTTGGGCAACTCTGCAGGTCCCTTTATGGTATTTCTTAAGTTCAAAGTCCACCTTGCTGGCTTTTTCATGGTATTGTCTATGCAGAGATATTTTGTTTAATGTTTATGGTGCTGAGCAGGCATAGGTTAAAGGGAGAAATGAGAGACGTCTGATCGGATGAACTTTGTTAAAATCCTCCCTTAACTGATTGTCATTGCAAGGTGTCAAAACGTGCTCATAGTGCATAGCTAGTTGGAACCTGCAGTGGTGGACTACATTATCATCCTTTGATGGCCAGCACCATGTTGCAGATCTCTTCTGGTATTCCATGCATGATCACTTGGTGAGGGGAGGTTTGTTTGCTGTGAGCTGGTACAGTACTCGGTGACAGGCATCACCCCTAGCAGTTGTATTGTATTAAAGTGTAAATGCCAAGCAGTAAAAGGGAATTACTATGCAGTCTGTGTGAACTAGGATCAACTGTCTAACCACTGAGTGTTATGGTATGTTTATTACTGTGGCTTATATATTGTATTTGTATTGTAATTGAATTTATATAGCACTTTTTACCCCTGACAAGGTGCTGCAGAAACCAGGTATAGTAGTTCTCTCTCTCCTTCTTTTTCTTTTTTTTGGTCATTGGGTGTTGGGATTGCTTTTGTGTACTTAAGAAAACAATGTCACCCGTTTACTCTCGTTTCTATATGGTAGAATAAATGAATAGGTGTCAGCTGTGATGTTTAGTGGGAAGTTGGCTATAATAATTGCACTTTTTGGTGGTTTTACTAAATGAGCTACTAAAGATTAGGTATTGTTAAGATGCATGGGATTACTTTAAAAGGAAATGTTGTGATATTTGTAATGAGGTGTGGGCAATTAATATTTGTGCATTGGCATCCTGAACCCGATCAGATGGCCACAGTGAGCTAAGCATGGGCGAATTTTGCGAATCTCGCGTTCGCGAATTTGCGGATTTTTTTTTTTTTTTTGTGTTTGCCACTCTCTGTCACCACTGCCACTCTCTGACTACTCATGCCACCCTCTGGCCCACCCATGCCACCCTCTGTTTCATCACAGCACCCTCTGGTTGTCCAGTCAGTGTACATTATTGTGGCAATGCAAAGCACACCTTCCCTGCCTCAAGTGACCTGAATTAATTTGGGGCTGATTAATGTGTCACAGAATATTTTTTTAGCTGGCACCTGCTTCCTTAGTGCTTCCTGATTAGTGATCTTTTGCACTTGCTAAGTGCTTTCATTGTTGCAAAATTAGTTACAACACCTGCCCTGCCCCAACTGACAATAATGAATTAGGGGCTGATTAATGGATTTGAACTTCCAGCCTGGCTCCTGCTTGTCTCCCTTAGCTGTAATTCAGGACCTTTGTGGCATATGTGTAACTATTCTGAGGTTCAGAGCAGGGTCAAATAATAGTTGCAACTGGCAACTGAACTCTGGAGGGGCCCCTCAGGAAGCACTACAGGAAATGGCTACTAATGATGAGCCTGAACTTTTGAACCTGGTAAGTAGTTTCAGTTTTGCTAAGATCGTATTTCTGCAATTTAGCGCTTATTCGCGGGGCGCGAAGTTGTACTGGGAAGCCGCGAACTCACGCGAACAGTGCGAGCAAGCCATAAAATCCGCTGCTCGCGGTTTTGCGGATTTTGCGGGAGATTCGCGAATCTCGCGGATTGCGAATTTACCGAAAATCCGCAAAATCCGCGAGCGAAACGGATTTTCCGCCCATGCTTACAGTGAGCATAATTGCATTCTGCAAGAGCACCAGCCAACTTGTTGGCCCTCAGGAACTTTCCTCAGTGGCCAGGAAGGTTCTTAGGTCACAGTCACAAAGCAGCTGGTTCACTTACTGTTGCCTGTTGTGCGTAAACTATGAGGGTTATCGGACAGTCAAGATACCAGACTTCTTTTTTTGTTCTGGCTTGACAGTGAAGCTTTCTTCATGACCTACTGTCACTAATTCCTTAAACGTGTATTTTCCAAACTGTGGGTCTCGACCCACTGGTGGGTCACACAAGTCCAAGCACTAAATAAATATACCTTTACATTCTGTATTTATCTTGTCACATTTGATGCTCTTCAAAGACAGAGTTCAAATGTCAGGCTATGTCTTATGACAAATTGATGCCTTTTTAAGATGGGAATTGGTGTTTACAAACTCCTCTCACTTTGCAGTTAGAGGACGAAAAGTAAAAGGAATTATGTGACAATCTTGTTGGGATATAGGGCGTGTGAAGAGAAAGGCTGCTGGATGTCATTTTTTTGTAACACACAACAAAACATAAATATCCATAACTGAACTGTACACATTCATCAGTTAGGAAAGCAATAATGTAGCACATTTTTGTAATTCTGAATTGTGATGGAAAATAAGATTTTAATAGGATCAAAACAAATCAATACACTTGGGGTAAAATGTCTCTGAAACTCTATGTCCACACATTATTATTTGTGTACAATATAATTTCATAGGCAAAACGGTATATCTGTGCAAATGTTGTGGCAATTTTAATAGAAAGCGTGCTTTCTGCAAATGACAGTGCACTGCCATATGTGGCTTTAGTTACATAAAAAAAGCACCTGTCATATGTCCTTTAAAGCTAGGTGGGTGAAATTGTGTTGTTCCAAAAATGTGGCCATAGTTCTAAAAAGTTTGGAAAGCACTGCCCTAATCTGTAGATTGAGTGGTCTATCACTAAACCCAAAGGAACATTTCTCCCTCCACTCATGTTATCTGCTGTTTGGAGCATCTTTCTGCCTCACATCGATTGTCTGAATGAATTGCATGTGGGACCAGTGACATAACGAAACCTGAGGAGGCCCCCCTGCAAAGTACATGGAGGAGCTCCCTTCTGGACTTACTCGGCAGCTCTCATGCCAGGGTACCATGCAGGAGGGTGGGGGGGGGCAGGGGGGGGGGTGGAGCTGCAGGTTTTAGTTAGTTTTTTCTCACTGCAGCTAGCTGTTCTTGTAATATTTTAGTCTAGGCTCAAAATGCAAGCCAGACCTATTGGCTTTGCCATTGTTTGTCATACATGCACACCCCAGAGGGCATGTTGCTCATCTGGTCATCTGGTTTAGCTGCACCGTATGCGCAGAAGCGCTGTTTTTCAGTCTGTACTATAGGCCTAACTCTATACCACCTCAAGTGTGTATGCAATGCCCTTCAATTTGTCTGATTGTGGTTTGTTCCTTTTTTCCACATTGTTTTGGCTTGTGTCCACATTCTAGTAATAACTGTAGTGTGTTTTCCTTTAGGCGGACCCTGATACATAGTAATGAGACAGTTGTTACGTCATCTGTATTTTCATTTTTCTACCAGACTTTTATGTGTCGATAGGTGTCATTGGTGTATTGCCAAGACAATTTGTGTCTAACAATAATCATGGAAAGTTCATAGAAATTACAGAAATGTTTCATGAAAGTGATACTCCCTGTGGCATTTTACAAATGAGACCTTGAAATGATGCCACAGATTTTCCAATTTTGCATTTATATTTTCACTTCTGGAAAATTGGATACTCTGCTCCAATGTCGTGTCCTCTAGTTCTGTGTCTGTTTTCATTCGCTCAACTAGTAAATCATACTACATTATATAAAACACTGATGATCTAACCATCAGAACCTGAATCTATTGTAGGCAGCAGACACAGTCATCATGGGCCCCGGGGGCAAAAACAGTCATCTACATAAAAGTCATGCAAACACTAACGTCCTTTATCTTGGCTTAAGTGATTCATTTGAAGTGTTTTCAATCGTTTGTAATGTACTACTACAGTCTCTGTTTTTAGGACCGTGCAAGCCCCCAATGTTGCCCTCCGATCCACCTCTCAACCCCTGTGTCCTCACATCAACACCCCCTCTAATCCCCAGAAAATAATTTGGAAATCAGTCTGCAGAAGCTAAATTGTGGGTGACTAAGGTGAGCTGTGAGAGTTGCAAAGATGTGTGTTCCAGTGGGGGCTCCTCTGCTATGGCAGAGAAGCGCTCCCCCGCCCGCAGCAGCAGGTGGAAAACTTGAAAAATAAAAGGATAATAAAGCATGTTTCTCATTGTTTTATTTTTCTTCATAGCGTCGCGTCTGGGGGGCTGGGCCATGGGGATGACCGATATGAGGGAGAGTGGTAGGTGCACTGTTGAAAGTGTGCATGTGGCTTTTGCCGGCTGCCTCAGGAGGGTCAAACCGACATGCACACTGAAGGTGTCTCCAACCCGAGCTGGGTTGCCAGGTAGGAGATAACGGATACAGGCTCCCAGTCTCTCTGGGAGCGCAAATACAGGCCACTCAGGCTAATCCTAACGCTACTCTCAGCATGTAAGCAATGTTAGGATTGGCCTGAAGGCAGTCTGGGGAGCCTCTGCCTGCATCGGAGCCAGAAGAGCGACGATGCGGTGGGCATTCAAGTACATTTTTTTATTGTTGCTGTTTTTTTTTGTTTTGTCCCCCCTCCCCGCTCCGCCACTTTACCCCAACACCAGCCACAACTGGTGTGCTCAGAGGCAAGTCACTGCTTTAATGTAGGCAGCCCAGGACGACCTGTGAAAAGGGACCCCTGTTGCCTCATTTTATTCACCAGCAGTAGTGAAAGTGTCACATTTCTTTCCACCCAGGGCACAAATGGAGCACGAGCCAGCTCGGAGTTGAGAATAGTGAATTGTGTATGTTTAGTGCTATGATGTCTGGGCCCCTGTCCGTGTCCAAAACGAACTATATGCAACTTGGGGATTACCATTGATAATAAGCTCTCGATGAAAGCACATGTTAACCGTGTACTGGGTACCTGTTATGGCATTCTATGGAAATTGCGGAAGATCTTCAAATGGTTACCAATTGAAACCCGTAAGCCACTCGTACAGGGCCTAATTATGAGTTGAGTAGACTATGGCAATGCCTTATTGGTTCCATCAATAATTACCTCTATTCCAAATTGCAGACTCTTCAAAACACCGCTGCCAGACTTATTCTTTACCTACCCTTAAGATCATCATCCTGTGCCAACCTAAAAGCCCTTCACTGGCTGCCAATCAGGTTGAGAGGTCAATATAAAATTCTTTGCCTCACATATAAAAGCATTTATCACAAAGGCCCAGGGTATCTAGGCAAAAAACTGTGAAAACATCAGCCAACCAGAACTTTGAGATCCAGTTCTAAACTTCTCTTGATCCCTTTACGGACGCGCACTGTGAGAAACGGTGGCCTATCCTTTTCCTATCTTGCCCCCCATTTCTGGAATAAGCTTCCTTCATACATCTCGTCTATTCCAGATTATTTGCACTTCCGCAGAGAATTAAAAAACTGGCTGTTCCCCAATTAATGCAATATTAGAATCTAGGTGTGTTGATCTGTCTGCAAGCGCCTTGAGACCTAACGGTGATATGCTGCGCTATACAAGACCTTTTGACTTTTTTTTACTTTGACTATGTTCCAGTTTGTGACAGTAAGCACTGTGAATATGGAAATCAATATTTTAAACTTGCATTATACACAGAAGAAGTTAGACAGACACAAACAACCCAAAAAGGCTTAAGATAAAAATAGGTCCTTTAAAAATATAGAATTTGAGTAATATCCAGACTGTATGTAGGGCAAATCTTTTTTATAACTGTCCTTTAAAAGCACATATTTAACAGCTCAACTGGTAACTCCCCTGAAACACCACTCAAAATGAATAAATCTGTGTCATCAGGAAGCTTCAAGGGATTCTGTTAATTAAAACCAATACCGGCTTCCAAGCACCCTTTACATTGCAGATCGACCAGTTGTGCACATTAACATTTTTTTCAGGCAATCAGGCACCCTGGCAAGCCGGCTTGTTTAGCTGTCTGCCCCTCTCCCTCAGTTT
This sequence comes from Lissotriton vulgaris, assembly GCF_964263255.1. Classification (NCBI taxonomy): domain Eukaryota; kingdom Metazoa; phylum Chordata; class Amphibia; order Caudata; family Salamandridae; genus Lissotriton; species Lissotriton vulgaris. The sequence goes on along the minus strand of NC_141696.1, from coordinate 1,272,662,586 downwards.
CACTGCACAGGAGACTATCTGCCTTATACACTTCAACTGAAGCATTTCAGCTATTTTAATTAACTACCCTGGATGGTTGTCTTTTCACAAAAAGTAAGGGAACAGTTTTTTATTAAATTAAAAATGTATGGGTACGTTGTGCCCCTCCGATCCTGCTCACATTAACCACAAATTTTAAGCAACATGCTATCCATGAAATGGCCAAGAGCAGTTTGAGTACTGTGAGAACACATTATATGGCATTAGGTAAATGTACTGCTAGTGAACCATTGACACTTAATCTATAGTATCTAGCCAACTACTGACCCCTTTAAAAGTGTACCTCAGGAGAACCACACTTTTTTTGCTTTTCAGAATTTGAACAGAGTGGTATATTGGTCCTGGGACACATGCATGCCATTTTTGCACAAGTGCAGGGTTATTATGCATCTGCCTTAAACCAACATTCACATTAAGCAACTGCTACAAAGATACTATTTTTCATTGACGCCAGGATGCCCTTGTGGGCGATAGTGCGCTTTACAAACCAACATGTCATTTTTGCACTGGTTGTTTGTACAAATGTGACTTTAAAATTGCCCAAAAGCTGAGCATAAGCATCTTGCTTTAGACCAATTTACTTGATATCGGTCATGGAGTTTTGAAAACTATTTTTTATTTGCCCAGATAAACTTTTGCGTACATTTTGTTACTTAATATGTTAAATGTGTGCTTTTTAATAAAGTAATGAGGAAATCCTGCTGTACTAAATCCCAAATGGCTGCACTATTCCCCATTCAATTTGCCTTGGGTTAAAGAAATTAAAATTAGTTCATTTTGGCAAGTTTACGCATGGCTGCTAAAGGTAGCCCTTCATTGGACTGGGTTGTGTCAAAAGACAAGGTCAGGGCATTAATATCATGCATGTCTACTACATTAGTAGATTCTCAAAATCCCAGCAAGAAGGGCAAGCAAGGCTCTGTTTAGCCAACATCTTCAACTATTAGCAACTCAGAAACAGTTGCCCCACTCAAGACTTGTCTTTACTCACCAGGAGTCATTCCTACCAACATTGCCTCACCCAATCCATTTGTGTCTGACAATGGGCAGGCACCAACATTACTAACTATTCTGCAGATGCTCTTGGCCCAACGGGCAGAAGCACAACACCCTTAGGCATGAGTCCGAGCGGATAATGTAGTTATAAAGCGTTCATTGCTGGAAGTCACTGACAAAATATCGGCTCCTAATGTAGAGGTGGTAGAACTTCAGCAACGGGTCTCAGACATAGAGGACTCCAGAGCAGAAGATAAAACAACTATAGGAGGCCACAATAGTCTGCTGGACTTCGTGCAATTTAAGACTGAAGATCTGGAAAATTGACAGAGATGGAATAATCTACTTCTATTTGGCGTACCAGAAGGAAAGGAAGGGGATGATCCACACCAGTTTGTTATGCATTTGTTTAGAAAGGCATTTCCAGATCTGTCAGACTGATATATGGACTCGCAAATACAAAGAGAACATAGACTCCCTATTAATTGTTCTGTTAAGTCGAACAACTCTGATATCAGTGGGGGGCGGTGGATCCATGAACTATACTGATGTACATAGGCAATGTTCTGTTCAGGGAAGCCATTTCGATCAAAGTTCGTCCAGCGGCACCTGTTCTGGTTGATTCAATGTCGATAATAGTTAGGCCAGATTTATGCAAGCCTGGTGGTGTAAGCTGCGCCCATTTATAGACCCGTTAAAGGGCATTGGCGGACAGGTTTATCTGTAGGAACCAGCTAGGCTTAACATTATCATGGGCAGTGGCTAAGGCAGAAGAGCATCGCCCCATTGCGATAAAGGAAAAATAAAATGATAATACTTGAGGTTGTTATCCTTTTATTTTGCCCAGTTGAGGTAGCTCTGCAGGGCTGGTGGGGCTGATCTGACACAGGAGCAGGAAGAGTGGCTAGCACACTTTGCAAGTGCGCATGAATGTTTAGCCAGCCGTCTGGGGTGGGCTAAACATTCATGCGCACTTACCATGTCCTCCACCCAGGCTGCATTACAGCCCAGGTGGAGAACATGCCCAGGCGCTCAGACCAATCACAACTTTGGTAAGCACCCAGGCTCTCCTAAACAAATCACAATGCTGCAATGTGATTGGCTTAGGTAGCCTAGGTGTGCATCCTGTTCTGTTCCGGAGGTGTTGAGCAATGAGGAGAAGAAACGGAGAAGTGGTGCTGCAATACAGTACGTTTTTTTAAAGTTAATTATTTTTTTACGTTGTTTTCCTTAACCCCGTGTTCCCCGCCCTGCTACCCCCGATCAGTGCTGGGCGCGACTGATTAAGGGTGGTTCTGCTCTACGGAGCAAGAAGCATCTCAGATTTTGTCTAATATAAAGGGGTGTTTTTTGTAGAATCTATATAGATGCCCTTTTCTTTGGGTGTGACAAGAGGGCTTGGAGGGTAGTCTTTTCTCCTCTATAGTATCCCCTCTTCTGTTTTAGTTTTTTTCGGCTGTCAAGTAGGTGGGCGGTAGTGATATCTTAGGGCTTTTCTCCCTGGTGCTTTTTATAGTTTGGAGGGGTGAGGTCATCATCGGGCAGTGGGCGGGGTAGGGAGCACGGGGAGCGGAAGCTCCCAGGTTGTTAGGCTTGGCAAACAAGGTTCAGGCGTGATTCTCTTAGCCAGAGACTGGGAGAGGGGTTTTGGGGGCTCAAGGGGGAGTGGGGTGGAATAAATGTGGGGAAAAAACAAGTCAAAATTATCAAAATCGATATCAATGTAGTAAACAATGTCATTCTCTTAGGTATAATTTTACAGTCTTTATTTTCTTTCTCTGTAACTTAAGGCGCGGGGATTACTGGATGTTCATGGTGGATATCCCAATAAAAGAGGATCTGGTTTAAAATAGGGTCAATTATATGTGTATGCTGGGATGCCTCCAGCTTAAACTCGACAATCAAATGCCAAATAGTTTGCAAGGAACTTCAAATGTACTAACCCCATATTGTATCTCTTACTGAGATCAGTTATGCAGTTAGAGCGTCTACACGCTGAAGAAATTAGGAATGGGGGCCACAAGCAACAGAAAATATATATTTTTTTTCTTTAGAAAAGCTTAAGTTTGGGGAGGATATCAATGAAAAAGATAGTGGTCAGCTATAACAGGCATCATTCTCTCCAGCATGAATATGAGGAGCAGGTTGGGAGAATGTTGGCGCATCAATTAGCGGCCAAGAAATCTAAGAACCAAATGAATGCTATTAAAGGGGAGGATGGTCTACTACATACACATTCACAGTCAATAGCGGAGCAATTTGCGCCATTTTTTTGGAGACTCTTTGGCCAGTCTAACATATTTGATGAAACAGGCTTTGGAGAATATTTACTGGGATGTGCCCTTACAATGCTGGATGAAGAGCAGGTGCTGGCTGTTCCAGAGGAGATCACTAACAGTGAAATTATTGAGGCTCTGGCAGCATTACCATCTGGCAAAGTTGCCAGTGATGATGCAATATCGATTGAGTTTTATAAAAGAAATTCAGACTAGTATTGTGTCTCGATCTGGCACAATCATACAATGTAAAGGGATTAGTGGAGATTTACCTTATGCAGGGAACATGACAAATATTGTCTTCTTTCTGAAGAAAGGTAAGTCACCAGAGGAATGTGGCTCGTACCGCCCTATATCTCTTATTAATGCGGATGCTAACATTTTTGCTAAGATTTTAGCAATTCGGCTGGCGCCTTTGATGCAAGGTTTGGTCTCTAGTCAGCAACATGGTTTTATTCTGGGCAGGGACACTACGGCCCATGTTAACACTGCAATGGTAGCCTTTGATGTTGCAGAACAGTTAAGCGCCAAGACACCCCTGGGTATTTGCGTGCTATAAAAATTGCCAAAACATAAACATAAACATAAACATAAACAATCATGCTTTTACATGGGGAAGGTGTTGCTGGATGCTGAAAATGCGTTTGACTGATGCTGTAAATGGGTTCTGGCTCCATATAATAATCCCAGTGCAAAGCTGGCTTATGTAGGCTTATTATTTGCTTCTTTTCAGGCATATCGGGGCACCCGGCCGGGGTGCCCGCTCTCTCCTTTATTAGTTGCATTATATTTGCCGTTTTTACGCTCATTGTATTTAAACATACAAATTCATCCTTTCAAATCAGTAGCATGTGAATTAAAGAATACTGCCTATGCTAATGATGTGGCTGTCTACTCATCGGATCCAGCAGCTGCGTTAGATTTTATCACAGAGGAAGCCAATAAATGTGGTACTTTCTCTCGATATAAATTGAATGTTAGTAAGACCCAAGTTCTTTTCAACCTGCTAGATCAGTCCCTGGAGTTTGTTCATCAGCTATGTATTTAGGGGTTCAGATTTCTCCCCAGGTGGAGCAGGTAGTGAAGTTAAATTATTTGCCCCTGTTGCAATCTGTCATAAATTAAAAGGCTGGCAGAAGTTACCTATTAGTATTATAGGGAGGTGCAATAGCATTATAATGAATATACTACCAACATTTTTATATCTTTTTCGTGCAACTCCCCTACGTGTTCCAAATACCTTTTTTTAAAACTGGAATGTAAGCAGGCATGGCGTGCAATACAATGAATGACATTTCCTTATAACCAGGGAGGGTTACAGCTTTCTGATTGGAAGCTGTAATTATTGGGCTGCATATTGCTAGACACCTTTGCAATCTGTTGTTAGTAGGTAATCCAGAGTTTTCTTATTTTTTTTGCACTTGGACCAGACAGTAGAATGATCCTATACAGAGCTAATGATCCCAATTATTTAAAAAGAGTCAGATTTAAGGCTATAAGGGACATAGTTTACATATGGAGGGAAATGTCATAAATACTCCATACCTTATTCATGTAAATGTACCCCAATTTTACTGGCCAGGCAGCTCCCCAGGTCATACATGTGCCAGCGGCCCACCGCGTTAGAAGGTTGCACTGAGCCCAGGTGTGGGGGAGGTTGTTCCTGACCCCCTTGGTTGGACCTGATGCAGTACGAGCTGCTTGTGAAAAGGTCACAGGTTTCGGACTTGCCTGAAGGTTCTGGGAGGCTGGGCCCTGAAAGGACCGCGTTCTGTGTGGAAATTGAGATGGGTTTTGAGGCGGGCCTGCGTGGATTTGAACCTGATAAAGTACTAGAGCGCTCCCACTGCAAAGAGAATTCTGAGAAGGCAGGGGACTCTTTGGGGACTTGAGACAATTCTCACATTGTTGAACTGTGCCTGGGCACAGGTGCTGCTCCCCCGCCCTGGCTGAACCTGATTCATTGTACAGGCCTCACTCCCTTTTCTTTATGGATTACCAACAATCCATCCTCCTGCTGGCTGTGATGGTCCACTGTAGTGACCCTTGAAGGTCTTGGGTGTTGTATAGCTTACTGCCTACTTGTGGTGAGGCCCTGGACAAACCTGCAGAGGCAGTTGCTGGTGGTGCTGGAGGCTTAGCAGGCCTGTTGCTGTGTTAATCCACGAGGATTCAAGGTGCCAGACAATTGCCAGCCTTTGTCCAAACCTGACCAAAGTTAACAAACCTATCTTTTGAAAAGAAAAAGCCCTCAAGGTCGTCCAGTATAAATGTAGAGATAGACCACTCACCTGACAGGAACCTTGGTGGAGCTGGGTCAGACCCCAACAAGGTCACTGCTAAGAGAAATGCAACAGTTTGCACACTATTGACTCCATAATTGACACCCTCTCCAACAGGCTAGATCGGATGAGCGATAAGACGCTAAGCATGAGGATCGCTAACTTGATCATAGAGTATCCAACACAGAGAATGATGGCATAGTGAGCAAATGCTGTAGATGGAGAAAGTGCTGCAAGGTTAAAGGCCAAGAATGTGGATCTGCAGACTGCTCTGGAAGAAACGCATCTTTAGAATTCTGGGCCTGCCTGAATCCAACGCCATGGGAAATATTGAGACCTACATTGAAGATCTATTAAAGTCTCTTTTTGGTGAGCAGCTCACCAGTCCATTCTCAGTTAAGCGCTCCCATCACTGGCTGGGCCCTCCCACGCCACAAGAGCTCTGGCTGTTCAGAGTTCAGATGCAGACTTTCCAGCAGCATAGGGACTGCTGATAAAAGCGGGGCTGCCCAAAGGTCTTATGTATTTTGCTAAGCTATGGGACACCGTTCAAGGAAAAATTTATTTCTTAACTAACTTTGTGAGCAGCTGAAGCCTGCAGCATTACATGCTGTTACGAGTTGTCTGTGGATTAAAAAGGCAACAGAAGATGTAATGTATTACTGTTGCACAGCAAAGTAACAATGGAATAGGTTTGAAAATATTTATTAAATGACGCAGTACGTATGTCAGCAGACTGGGTTCATTATATTTTTTGAAAGGACTACACTTGTAGGACTAGAAGGCCCATGCAGCCAGCGACATAGAAGATTATAGTGTTGCACACAACCAGTGATAGAGAAGAATGACCACAAAGGCAAACAGAACAAGCCACTTAGAAAAAGACTACTTTGCACATAAAATGAGTGACAAGAAGGACCACTATTGCACAAACAACCACCAGCATAATATAAGGACTCCAGCGGCACATACAACCAGTGATGTAGAAAAACGACTATAATGGCAAATACAGTCTGCAAGTGGCAAGCTCACATTAATTACCTGTTGTTTATGTATATTTTTTTTAATCAACAGCTCTTTCAATAGCACATTTTTCATATATAATTATTAAACCTTAATCAAAATTGGTACTAGTTTTACAAACTTCAGAAAGTTGAAAGACTTAGTCAGCTTTAACAGGATTTTACCCAGCGACCGCCATCTCAACAGCAAGTGTTCAAAGCTCTGAGCTATCTTATTAAAATCAATGAAAAGTAGTCCTCCGATTCAGGCTCAGGAATGAAGTGGGAGTCTCAGTAAAGACATAGCTTACCAAGAAACTTATGACAATGGTGGGTGTCAGACACTGGGTTAAGTTGGAAGAGGGGTACACCATCCAAATGAACAAACACAATCTGGTTAAGTCAATATCCAGTTCAATGCGAATCTCTGCTTAACCCAAAACCTGGTACCTAAAGTGCCATCAGCAGGTAGTTTCATAGAGAAATGTGAGCTACATTCAAGGAGTGCCACATAACATTAATGATAAGCATAGAGCACATAAACATTCCCAGACAAGTTTAGAAAAATCAATGAAAAGTTATGTGCAAAAGGCAAACAATTATGAAAACAGATTAAATGTATTGGCAATATGGATTTTTAAAGTTTTAAGATAAAACGCACTAAGAAAACATAAAGAGCTGCTGCATACGTTGTTATAGAATGCCTGCTGAAGCCTTACATTTTCGTGCCAACACTTTGGGGCATTTGAAATTTGCAATTTTTTGTGACTGAGAGTCACTTTGCTACTGGGATGGATTCTTTGCCTCACATCAATTCGGACTTAGTCATGTTTTTGGTTCTTTTGGGCAATTTAGGAAGCTGTATCTGAAGAAGGCTCCACGAGTGAGAACACTGCAGCAGCAGTCCCACATTAGCCTTGAATGCCGGATGAAAAATGTCAAAGCTGGACAAAGGAGCTATCTTTAGCTGAAAAACTCGTACTTTTCTTGGGGGAATTGAATTCCTTGTCCGAGTGGTTTACAAGTCAGAAACTTGCCTAAGTCCCAAATGATTCTTGATACTGGCAAACTCTCTCTTGGTCCTTCCTAAAAAAACACAGATCTCCAGGACAGACTTCTAGGTAACAAATCTCTTTACAGCCAGGGGCCCTTTAAGGCCCACTGCAGTTCACTCACATCTGGCCTGCTGGTTCATAATTCAGCATAGATAATTTCTGGCTTTTGTGTCAGTGTAACCAGGAAACAGTAGGTCAGCCAGATGGCCCATAAGGAGCAGTTCCAGTGTCTGGTTGTCCATGGTAGTCAGATGTCCTTCACTCTCTTCCCCTCACCAGCCAGATAACATCTTCTGCAGTCATGTGATCTTCCAGGTCAAGAACCATTCTGAGGAGGTGCTGACGAAGAGGTGTCATTTTTATCCTGTGCATTAGCTAGTGATTAGAGAATTCTCTACTCTCAATCCTAGCAACATTCCCATGGAAAACTTCCTTTTTCAGAACTTCCTCTTTTGCATTAATATAAGCCTTCCAAGACTCCCATATTAAAAATTACCTTAGCAATCTTTCGCTTGCTGAAAAGTAGTGTCCCCTGATAGGCCCACCCCTATGGCAAAAAGCTAACATCTCACCTCCCAGTCCTAGGAACTGCTTTTTTTCTGCTGAGAACAGAGATGAATGTCTGAGAGGGCTCTTGGGCTGAGGAGTATTTTGTCACCTGGGTTCCCATTTAAGATTTCCCTTTAAAAGAGCAGTTTGTCGTGGTAATCTTTTCTGTTGCCATCTGTTCCTGTATCTACCATATTGATTTATCATTGCTAAATGGTTAGTGTTTTCGCCAGATCGGCCATCCTGCTCCTAAAGGTAGCTGCAATGACCTTCAGGAGGCCAGCAGTTCAAACCCAATCAGGATGCTAATTAGGTGAGGCATGTGAAAGTAATCACATGAAATCATTTGGGCAACCAGTTTAAACTTACTGTATTCACCACATGCAATTCTACAGATACCTCCAATTACGCCACGCCTTAGAAACTCATACACGAGAAAGGGATAGGATCCCAGACTGTAACCCATTACCGGCCCACTTGACACTAGAGACATTTGGACCCAAAGGGATCTCATGACTATCGCTCTTCAGAAACTTTAAGATAAGTGGATGCAAGACATGGGCAATTAGATGATGACAACTGGACGAAGGCGAAGATGGCTCCCCGGGTCCTTGCAGTCTCTATATGCCCCAGACTGATCCAACTGAAATATTTCCAGAATGTATTACCATCCTACTAGATTGCACAAGATGGGTGCTGGGGTGGATCCACGCTGTTTGCATTGCTGGGAGAACCAGGGTACCCTCTTCACGTCTTTTGGACATGCCCTGTGAGATATGCTTACTGGTAACAAATGCACATGATTATATCGGAAGTAAGCACCAGACATATCACTCCCGACCCTAAAATGGCCCAACTAGGTCTGATGAATGAAGGGGGAGGGTAACAAGATGTATAATGCTCTTTGTCGCTATAGATTTCTTGGTAGAAACCCATGATATACCCCAACATTAGTGGTCAGAAGTCGCTTCTCACATGGAAGAATGGGCACGTGGCATAGACAACTGTGCCGAAGTGGAGGAGAATGTTAATACCTCCAGAGGTTCTACACACAAATACCACAAAATATAGGGCCAGTGGTGGACTTGCATCAACATCCTAAGTCACTGTAGAGGGAACTGTGATGTGATAATCTTCTATCTGCATGTATTGTTAGTATCTGGGAATAATTGTATGTGGTTAAGTTATGCTGCTGTGCGTTGTTCACTAAAACGTGTTTAAAAAAGCTAGGATTGATGGTTCTATTGAAAATGACAAAGTTTTTCAGTCTTTTGTTAGGGTTTGGAAATTCCCTGCTATGCAAGTAAGAGGACCTCCATCTTTTGCTTTTTGGTTTGATTTATGGAGCATATTATCACAATAATATAAACATGTAAATGTAAATGTAAATGTGCTGGACTTGTAAAGCGCACAGCTGCCCGTAAGCGTCCCGGCGCTTGCTTAGGGAACCCGTCCTGGTATTCCCCTGTGAGAAACCACGGCAGGGTGTCCACAAGGTGAAAGCCAGGCATCCCGCCGCAAGGGGCCGTAGTGGAGATTAAGCAAGCTATTGCCCAGAGTCGCAGAGTGTGACCCCGTGAGTTGAGTAGGCACCAGAGCGAGAATTGTCGAGTCCGTGGAATTTTGAGCCCGAGACCCGCCGAGGCAGGGAATCTAACCCTGGTCCACGGTCGATCTCAGCTTCCGGGTCTGCCGCCTCTAACCACTGAGCCACGCTTCTCCACATGCTCCCACCAACATAACTATGAAATGTGTACTATTTTTCTAGCTATGGATTGAATGACTTTTCTTTATTCTCTAGACAACCCGCTTGCCTGTATGATGCATATTGACCTGTTTTTCCAACATGCAGGAGTAGATATGCCAGTCTGTTTACTCTTTGGCAATTCCCACAACTTCTTTGTGTCAACACAGATACTACTGTGTGGCAGTATGTCAGTCTCAAGATCTCAAGTCCTGGTTCCTTCTTCTGCGAGACTCCACTTCTGCGAGATCCACTGAGTCACCTTGCCCTGTTTAATGGGATTCAGCAACTCCTGGAAAAGGGGGAAGTGGTTCAGGCTCCTCAGAGAGAACACCAACTGGGCTTTTACTCCATTCTTTTTTTGTTCCTTAAGGTTACGGGAGGCTACCACCCTGTGTTCAATTTAAAGGCTTTGAATTGATTCCTGGTTGCTTGGACTTTCAAGAGGATCACCCTGTAGAGTATTTTTCCACTGTTGAGTCCTGGCCTGTTCCTCGCATCTTTAGACCTGCAGGATGCTTATTTGCACGTCCAAATCTGTCCTCTGCATCAGAAATACCAAAGGTGTTTGGTGGGGGTTTGCCATTACCATTTTCTCTCCCTCCCCTTTAGGTTGGCATCAGCTCCCAGAGTTTTCACCAACCTGCTCGATCCCCTGGTGGGTATTTTGCACTCGTGTGGTATTCTGGCTTTTCCTTACCTTGACAACTGGTTAAATGCCTGTTCTTCTCTTTCTAAGGCTTGCCAAGATGTAGAGGAGGTGTGTGTCCTTTTGCACACATATGGATTTCTGCTCAGTGCCTTGAAGTCCCACCTGCATTCGTCCCTGTCTCTGCAGTTTATAGGGGCCCTCTTCTGGATAATCTTGGGGGGAGGTTTTTCTGGCTCCTGCGTTGAGAGACAAGCTTATGTTGCACCTGTATTCCCTCCTGTCTCTCCCGTCTGCTCCAGTGAGCCTGTGGCTAAGGAGTCAGGGAGAAATTGCATCTACTCTGGTCCCCTGGAGCCGGCTCCATCTCTGTCCCTTGATGTATCATGTTCTGCAGCACTGAAATCCAGTTTCTCAGGATTTCGAAGCCCGGGTTCCTGTTACTCGACAAGTTGTGCGGTACCTGCAGTGGTGGTTGAACCTGGCCAACCTCAACAAGGGTCATCAGTTGTGTGTCCCCACTCCGGTGATCATCTCAACCGATGCCAGCCGTCTGGGGTGGGGAGTGGTCCTGTGGACTTTTTCCGCTCAGGGGTTGTGGAGCAGGGTGGAGTCTCTCCATTCTTCCAACTGGAAGGAGCTGGCTGCGGTTTGTGCTGCTCTGTTTCATTTCCTCCCTTCCATCAAAGGTTGGGCGTGTGTGTCCAGATGGACAATCAGGTCACAAGGTCTTATGTTTGTTATCTAGGGGGGATGGTTCCTTTCCTCTTTGTCCTGGCCAGGAAGGTGGGGTTATGGGTGTAGCAGAATCTTCTTTATCTGACTGCAGTCTATCTTCGGGGGCGGTAGTATGGGCCTGCGGACCAGCTCAGTCTGCGGTTTCCGCTGTCGGTGTCTCTGTGTCTCCCCCCCACGGTCATTCGGGAAGTTTGTCCGAAGTTCTGGCTCCCTCGCTGGACTTGTTTGCCACCGACGACACTGCCCTTTTTTCCCTCTTCTGCTCCTTGATTTCGTTTTGAAAGGCCATGGCCATGGATGCCCTTTTGATTCCCTGGCCAGGGGGTCTCCTGTATTGTTTTCCACGATCCCATTGATTCCCAGGATGTTGCAGAAGGTGATCTCCAACAACGTTTTTTTTTTTTGTGGTTCCGGGATGGTTGAGGTGGCCTTGGTTCCCTCTGCTTCTTCAACAGTCATTGGGTCCTCCCTGGGTGTTTCCTCTTTTTTCCCTCACCTCTGAGCCATCCCATTCTGGAGCCTTCTTCCCTGCAGCGTCTCAATCTGGGGGTCTGGCTGCTGAGCGGTTGAATCTGTTAGATCTGGGTTGTTCTGAGGCTGTTGCTACCTCCATCCAGTTGTCCCGCAAGCCATTGACTCGCAAGTTGTACAATCGTCATTGGGGTCACTTTGATAAGTAGTGTCATTCTAAAGAGTTGTTTTCCTCCTCTTGTCCTCCTTTGCGGATTTTAGATTTCTTGCAGGATGGCTTTGCTTTTGGTTTGGCTGTTTCTACCCTTAGAGCCCTGTGGGTGGCCCTCCAGGCCTTTCGTGGGCACGATCTTTCTGATGCTGTCTCTTTGGCCTCTCGGTTCCTTCGGGGTTTCTTTTTTTTCCCATTCTCGGGTTCCTCCTTGGGATTTGCCTCTTTATATTTATTTATTTATGCAATTTTCTATAGCGCAAACTTTACCCGAAGGTGTCAGAGCGCTTTACATAAGCACCAGTTGAAAAACATAAGGACTTAGGATTACATGCGTTACAAAAAGGATACACACGGAAAAAATTGCAAATGTACAAGATGTAAAGTCACCCAAGGAGGAGATACAAGTGGATATACTCTAAGAGCCACATAGGAATGGTAGATAGTATAAAGGTCTACTGCATATACTAGTGATTAGAGTTATCTCTATATACATAGGGAAGGGATACAAATGGATATACTCTAAGAGTCACATAGGAATGGTAGATAGTACAAAGGTCTACTGCATATACTAGTGATTAGAGTTCTCTATATACAAAGGGAAGGGATACGAACCGATATACTCTAAGAGTCACATAGAAATGGAAGAGAGCACAACGGTCTACTGCATATACTAGTGATTAGAGTTATCTCTATATACATAGGGAAGGGATATGACTGGATATACTCTAAGAGTCACATAGGAACGGTTGATGGTACAAAGGTCTACTGCATATCCTAGTGATTAGAGTTATCCCAATATACATATATATGCACACATTGTAGATTCCCTCAGGCAGAGTTCCGTTAAGTGGGGTCGTGGTCACAACACCAAGGAAGGGTGGGAGGGAATCAAGGGTAAGGAGAGAAGGCAAAGCAGAAAAGGGAAGAAACATTTGAGGAACATCAAGGGGGAAACTAGTGAAAAGGGTAAAAGACGAAGGAATGGACAAGAAGACAGGCCGGGGACCAGAGAAAAACGCCTGAGAACAGCAGCAAAATGGCAGGCAGGACAGAAGGAAAAGTAAAAGCGAGGAGTGTGTCAGAGGCAACAGGAGAGACCATAGAAAGGTCGCTAGGACAGAAGGGGAGGTCAGAGATCGCTAAAGTGGCGGAGGAGAAAGGTAGCAGAATTGAGTCATAAAAAGAAAATGGCGGGGAGCACAAAGGTCCAAGTCCGAAAGTCCAGGAAGAGGGCTGCCATAGCCAGGAAGACCGGGCGGGAGAAAGGCAGTCCGCAGCAGAATCACAGCCTCATCGTCCATATGAAGCTGGGGCAGAGGAGTTCGAACCGGAGACCAGGGGTCAGGGAAGAAAGACCACAGGCGCCAATTCAGCTGTTCGCAGAACGGGAGGCAGCAAAGTAAAAAACAAAGTTTAAAGGGAAGGAGGAGGAGGCCTCTCACCAGAGCGATCAACAGAGTTTCATGTGGGAAGAAAGTTGCCCCGGGTGGAAGGCTGTGCATCTTCCATGGAGCTTCGTGTTGCAGTGCCTCCTCACCCTCGCCTGCTCCAGACGCAGGCGGCGTCTCCGGGGTCGGAAGGTGGGCAGGTTCCCAACCGAGGCTCCATGGCTGCTGCTCTGAGCTCGGGCCCCCGCCGGCCGGTGCCCCTGGTGCCACCGGAGGGCAGAGCCTCAAGCAATCAGGCCGTTTGCAAACATGTGCCAGCGTCATGGGGTTTGTAGGTGAGGAAGCGCTAATTGCTGTGTTTGATGGGTCCTCCGACGCGGAAACAGCGGGCGGCTCCGGAGCTCAAGTCGGGAATGTTGGAGATTGCCGCCATTTGGAGAAGAGCGGCCGCCATGTTGAGGTCAGGCATAGGCTGGGTATGAAGCATTAAGCCGAGTTAGAAAGCTACGCTTGTCGCCGCTATTGCCCCCAATCCAAGCGCTACCTTGAACGTTGTTCCTCTCCTCACATGGGGGGTCTGCATCCGCGTTGTCGGGGAAGGTTCCCATCGCCGCAGGACTTACACGGCCATTTTGTTCTGCAGTGTCAACCCCCTCTGCAATAGCAATTCCAAACGGAATATTCCCACGGCGGTCAAAGTGTAGAAATGACCTCCGCTGGTGCCTCACATCTTTGCACGCTGGTGGGCTCGGTTTGCGGCGCTTCTAGATGTCCGCAGCCGCTCCTTTCAGCACCAAGACCATGCGTGGACCGGGAGCTGCTGGTCCTCCTTTTGAGCCTCTGGATGAGGTTTCATTCAATTTTCTGACAGGGAAAGTGCTGTTTTTTGGTTGTGGTGTGTTCTGGGCAAAGGGTGGGAGAAATTAGTGCTTTGATGTTGGTTTCTCTGTTTCTTTCCGGGTAAGGTTGTTCTTTGGCCTTGCCCACTTTCCTTTCTAAGATTCCCTCTCAGTTTCATTGTTTGGAGGACATTGTCCTTCCAGTTTTCTTTCCTGACCCTTCTACTGCAGAGGAGGTTCATTTGCGCTCCCTGGATCTTTCTCCATTTATTTGGAACATTCTTTTTCTTTTTGTAAGGCTGATTTCCTTTTTGTTACTTTTGGTCTTCCAAATAAGGATTCTCGTCTTTCTACTGCCTCCATTTCCTGCTGGATTAAATCTACCATTGTGAGTGCTTACCCAGATGAGTGGGTCTTACTCTCCCATGCCAGTGCAAGGCTGTTCTATGCGGGGGTAACAACCTCTTGGGCAGTCTATTGGGGGCGCTCTCTGTGTGATGTGTGTGCTGTGGCTACTTGGAGTTCCCATCACACTTTTCTTTCCAGTTGGGTAAACTTTTTTCTCCTCTGGGGATCATGTCCTGTCTGTGGCGGAGGGTGATTCTGCTCCTTTTATGTCTTGAGCTGCATTGGATTTTGTATCTTGTCTTAAAACTTTGATTTGGTTCTGCATCCTTGGTGCTTCACTGGTATGCATCTTTCCTGCGTTTGTGTCTGGAAATAGTCACTGGTTTGCTTGAGTATTGTATCATGCATAAGGACTGCATCCAGGAACAAGGACGAGGAGGTAATGCCCCGGTTCCTTACCAGTAATCTTCATTACTCTGCAGTCCTTAGTCCCACCCTCCCACCTGGGCATGGCGGTTGACTATTTCCTGTTTTCTTGTGTCTCTTGGCATGGTATGTTACAGGAAGTGCTTTGTTTGTTCCTCCCTTTTGTGGTGGCTCATGGGTAACAGGGCCCATCTTGGGGGAATTTTTTGGGTTTCAGCTAGAGAATTGGTTCTGCCAGAAAGGAGAAATGTCATGCGTAAGGACTGCGTCCAGGAAGACCAGGACTCGGAGTAATGAAGATTACAGGTAAGTAACTGGGGAATTAATGCAAATGGTCCAAGCAATGTTTCCAGATGTTGGCGTGGGTCAGTAAACCAAGCTTGTTGTTAGTGTTAAATAGCTGGAAAACTTGTTATAGCTGGATGCTTGTCAGAGTGAAGAGTTCAAGACAGATTAATTCATCGAAACGCCTCAGCCATTATGCAGGTCTCACTCTACCCTCCCAGATCTGTGTCTACCTCCCACCTTAGAAAGATGCTCTATGCACATTCCTACGCATCATTGGCATTCTCAGTGAACATTCTGCCACCCCCTTCACTGAACACCACAGAAACGTCATCCCAAACCATACGATAACTAAGAATGCTATATCAATTTAAATTAACCTATTTAACCTCTCTCGCTGGCTGGGATGTTTCAGCACGCAGCTTCTTCATATATACTTGCTCCGTACAGGGCATACCCGCTCAAATCACCAGGAAGGTGGATGGCACTTCCAATGGAGGCAAAGTCAGCCCTGATGTCTCGTTTCACAATACGGTCCAGCAAATCCCCAACATTAGTTTATTAGACAGGAAGTTGAATTAAGAGGCGAGCACTGTTGGCTTTAGACGAAACATAAGCCTACCTTGTGCGATGAGCAAAAAAGCAGAAAATGTTTAAAGCATATGTATCCACTTAATTAGTAGAAAGCCGTATTTCGGACTGAGTTTTGAATGGGAACTTATGACATCATTCAATTCGCCACTGTACACTTCTACTTAATGAAACAGGAAAGTGGGGCCCATCAAATTTAGAAATTCCAGAGAGCGTCCATCAAAAGTCATGTGACAGAACAATATTGGCATCGGAATTGTTAGGCAACAGAATGGTTAATTTCTGTGCTGCTTCTTTATCCTTAAGAGTTAGTTAATGTACAGACAAAGCATGTGTAACCCTGCTCTACCATCAGTTATATTTATTTATTTATTTATTTATTTATTTATGCGTTTTTATATAGCGCGGACTTTACCCGAAGGTGTCAGAGCGCTTCACAATAGGAACATAACTGATACATGAGAACATTACAAGTGAGCAAAATACAAAAGCAAACGTTACATTAAATGAAGCAAAAATGACAATCGTGTGCCAACAATATACAAGAGGTAGCAAACGGTGCATTACAAAAGTGACAATCGTGAGCCAACAAAATACAAGAGGTAGCAAACAGTGCATTACAGGAGGAAAAAGTGACGTGTGCCTGTTACAAAAGCGTACAAAATAAACATAGAGGTATAATACTGCAATATATGGAGGACACTCAAGCACAAGAACAAACGTTACGTAGGCACTGGTGGCACTTGTGCAGGTATCGAGAACAAACAAATGTAAGAGGTAGAAAACAGTGTGTTACAAGAGAAAGTGACGGGTGCATTTTACACACGAGTACCAAACACAGGTAGAAGGATAATACTGCAATAAATGGCAGACTCTCAAACCACAAGAACACACTGGGAAGACACTTCCATAGTCATGTAAAGTAGATTTTTCTATAATGGAAGGGTTTCCTTCAGATAATAGAGAGGGCATGGATTACATTTGGAAGTGTCTTTGAAGGAGGAGAACTTTGAGGTCAGTTTTGAAGGCCTGGGAGGAGGTTGTGGTCCGGAGCTGAGGCGGAAGTGAGTTCCAGATTCTTACTGCGCTGCCTGAAAAGGATTGGGCCATCGATCTTTCCTTCTTGAAAGTGGGAGGTTCAAGCAGTAGATTTTCCGCATTTCGTGATGGTCTAGAGCCTCCAGAGAGTTTCAGTTTATTCACCAGGTAGCGCGGAGAGGAGTGCAAGGCTTTGTGGGTGATGCAGGCAGTCTTGTAGATAGCTCTAGCCTCGATGGGAAGACAGCGGAGGGTGGATAACATGGGAGTGATGTGGTCGCTTCTTTTGGCCCCAAAAATGAAACGAGCTGCTGAATGGAGAACAGAATTAAGGGGGGACAGGTGGGATTTGGGGAGGCCAGTCAGAAGAGAATTGCAGTAGTCCAGTCTGGAGAGGACCAGCGATTGGACCAGTGTTTTAAGGTCATGCTCCGGGAAGAAGCGATGAATCCCCCAAAGAAGGCTCAGTTGGTATCGGGCAGACTTTGCAATTGAATTAATGTGGGAGAGTAGATTGAGTTTTGTGTCGAGTATGACACCAAGGGATTTTGCGCTGTTGACAATGATGGGTTTATTGTTCAGCAGATTCATCTGGTCCATCCATGATTGAACCGGGGGAGGAGAAAGTGAGGAGGAGAGGAGGAGGAATTCAGTTTTGGAGGGATTCAGAATCAGTTGATGTGTTGACATCCAGTTTTGAATGGAGTCGAGGGTAGAGCTTAGGACGGAGAGATCGTGAGTGGAGGCAACCTTGAGGTAGATTTGAGTGTCGTCTGCGTAGAGATGATAGTTGACCCCAGATTTACTTAGGAGATTTCCCAGAGGTTCCAAATAGAGATTGAACAATGTGGGTGCAAAAATAGAGCCTTGGGGAGCACCTTGAACCACCGCCAAAGGAGATGAAAGACTGTCCGCTATTTTGATCATTTGGGATCTATCAGAAAGGAAAGAAGCAAACCATTTAAGCACAGTGCCCTCCATGCCCATTCTCTGTTGAAGAGTGTTGAGGAGGGTGTTGTGATTGACAGTGTCAAAGGCTGCCGAAAGGTCAAGGAGAATTAGAAGACAAAGACCCCCCCGAGTCTAGTATTCGCAGCGCGTCATCGATCACTTGCAGCAGGGCAGTTTCAGTGCTGCAGTTTTGGATGAAGCCGGACTGAAAATTGGCAAGGAGATCATTGTCCTTGATATGACGAGAGAGTTGTTTCGCAACACATCTTATTGTGATCTTCGCAAGAAAGGGTAGGGTAGTGATAGGGCGGAAGTTGTTGAGGTCATTCGCATCCGCAGTGGGTTTTTTAAGCAGAGGGGTGACCTGCCCAGTTTTGAAGGGAACAGGAAGGGAGCCTTGACAGAGGGAGAGGTTGACCAGAGTGGTCCAATAGGGAAGAGAATGGGTGTAGAAGTCAATGGCAATGGCACTAGGGATGGGGTCGAGCGAGTGGTTGGAGGGCTTTGTTTCGAGGATGCAATTGAGGAGGACATCTTCAGAGATGGGGTCGAAGTTCTGCCAAATGGCTAGTGATTTGCGCTCCTCTGGAGGGGTAGGATGAGCGACGTGAACCACAAGTAATTTCACTTTTTCATCAAAGAATACAGCGAAATCAGCAGCTTTCTTTGTAGAATCCTCCAATTTGGAGGTTGGGGGAGAGTAGTTAGTATTCTTGATGAAATCAAATAGTTTTTTGGGTCTATTTTTGGCTGAGTCAAGGAGGGTTCTGAAGTGTGATGCTTTCCCAAGGAAGATGTGCTTGTGGTACTTAGATCTTGCTGAATGAAGCGTAGCCAAATTATCGGTGGAGGGTGCTTGCCCTCATTGTTTCTCCAGGAGTCTTAGGTGCTTCCTTTCTTCATATAGGGATTTGTTGAACCAGGGTGCTGAGGGAATGGGCCTTTTCTTTTTGCTTTGGAGAGGAGCAACGCTATTGATTTTGACTGCAAGGACTGAGAGGCATTGTGAGGTGAGATCGTCAACATCTAGGTTCGGGTCTAGCCTTGGAAGTGACAGCAAAGTTGATTCACAGAGGGAAACAGTGTCAATATGTTTAGCGTCACGGAACCAGGAGGTAGCC
This sequence comes from Lissotriton vulgaris, assembly GCF_964263255.1. Lineage (NCBI taxonomy): Eukaryota > Metazoa > Chordata > Amphibia > Caudata > Salamandridae > Lissotriton > Lissotriton vulgaris. Next base: position 1,272,643,585 of record NC_141696.1, on the reverse strand, counting down.
CTCTTAGGTTGGCCAAGAGTTATAGAGTGTGCTACGTGAATAGGGGTAGCGATAGAAAGCATGCCTGCTTTAGAAATAACAATGTCCAGGATTGAGCCCTTAGAGTGTGTTGATTCTGTGCAGTGTTGGATAAGATCATTTGTAGAGAGGAAGGTGGCCAGCAAGTTCACGGAAGAGTCTTGCAGGGAGCCCCAGTGGAGATTGAAGTCACCCACGAAGGTCTGATTGTCACTTTGTGCATATTGGTCGCTGATGAAGTCAGTGAGTTCCTCCATAAACGAAGGGCCGCTGCCAGGTGGGCGGTATATGACATGGAATCTGAGGGGTGAGCGGTGGTGTAGTTGAAGCTCAAGAGATAGACATTCAAAAGTGCGGAAGGCGCTGATGGGAAAAGCCTTGAGTTGAAGGGAGTTTCTAAAGATGACTGCAACACCTCCCCCAAATGTGATAGGTCTGTCATTCCTGAAAATAGAATAGCCTGTGGGTAGAAGGAGATCAAACATAGAGTGAGGGGTATCGTTGAACCAGGTCTCTGTTAGGAAGAACAGGTCAATATTGTGAAGGGTGATGGTATCAGAGATTTCGAGTTTGTGTTTTATTGCAGATCTGCAGTTGTGGAGTAGGCAGCGCAGTTCTGTCGAGACTATTTTGGTGACGGGGGCACTTGGGCTAAGAAGGGTGATAGGGATATTATACCTATATGGGGGTGCACGGGAGGGTTTAGATGGATGCTTGGTTCTGACAGAGGAGATGGTTGGAATAGAGTAGGTGGTTGGGTTACTCGGAGATGCTGGTTGAAGAAGGGTGGCGTTCAAGGGCTTGTGTGAGTGAGCGATGTTTGCAGTTGACAGGTTATGCTTGGCTATGATGGGGTGAGGGGGCGAGGTGCATCTCGTGGGAAGGTGAGAGTTTTCCAAAGGAGTTGAGGTGAATGGGAAAGTTGAAATCTTAGAGCTTAAAAGTGAAATGGAAGCTACAAGCTGGGAGATTGAGGTGATAAGAGAGCATAGCTTATTTTCAAGAGAGAGTAGGGCAGAGCACGGAAGGTTGGGTGTCTCGATGGCAAAAGGAGGGGGTGATATAGGTGGTGGGAGGCAGGGAGAGGTGGGAGGACAGGAGGAGAGTTGAGGTATAGGGTTCATAGGTGGGGAAAGGTGGAGGTTGAGAGCGGGGGTTGGTGTATCAGAGGTGAAGGGAGAGTTGTCTTTGATGGCGTTGCACGAAGGAAAGGAATTTAGGACATGTTTATGAGGAGATGGGTGCGGAACAAGACGGTGGGGAAGAAGGAGAGGGGAGGACTGTGAGGTGTCATAGGAGTGTAGGAGGTTTGGGAGGAAAAGAGGGGAGGTGGTTGGAGAGGTCCTGTTGGCTAGGAGAGGTGGCTGTGAGGGAACCGGTATCTGGTAGAGTCGGGGGGTTGGGAGAAGGGGAAGTTGACAAAAGGAAATGGTTCTGGTGGGCCTGATGGGGGAGATGGAAAGGGTTACCAGGGGGGTAAAGGGGGCAGCACAGCATTGCTGGCGGAGTGGGGGAAGGAGAGAGATGCAATGGGATTGTGAAGAAATCGGGGAAAGAAGAGAGGGGAGGAGGGGGTAGAGAAGAGGGGGAGAGGGAAGAATGAGGGGAGCATATGGAAAGTTAGCTGGGGGAGGAGGTTGGCGGAGGGGTGGACTAAAAAAGGGAGTAGCAGATAGGAATAGGGGGGACGAGATGAGATTGGGGTACCGGGACGGTGCAGATTGGACGAGGAGCGTATTACCTAGTGGTAAGGCTGACTTGACGATGGGGGGGGGCATACTGTGAAGTGGGAGGAAAGGGAGAGGAGGGCACAAGGGAGGGGGAGGGAAGAGGGCTGACCTGAGCCTCCCGAGGGTGCAGCCTATTGGAGTGTAGGGGGCTCAGGGGAGTAGAAAGGGAGTAAAGGGTGGAGCTAGATGGAGAGTCAGGGGAAAACCTGGTCGCAGAGGAGGGGAGTAGGGAGGGGAAGAGGTGGTCAAAGAGAGAGAGACAGGTGTCTTTGCCTTGGATCAAGACAGTACCGTTGTTATAGATTGAGATGGTGAGGGAGCCATTGAAATACGCAGAGGGGGAAATCTTTAGTTGGTTCCCATGAGGGATAGAGGAGGAGGAGGTGATGTTAAGGGAATTAAATAAGCTGGAGGACCAAGAGGGGGTGTCGTGAGTGAAGAAAATGAAATCATGTTTGCGCCTCCCAGAACGACAATTGTAAAATTGGTCAACAAAAAGGGAATCAGGGAAACGTTCAATAGTCTTATGCTTCAATCGTTTTACTGAAGCTTTAGTTTGGCCTGGAGGATAGATGATTTTGTAGCAGTTAATTCCATCCTTAACTCGAGAGGTGGCCATGTTGGGAACGTGAGAAAGAGTGCGGGGGGGTATGAGGCGGGTGTTACTAGGAGAGAAGTGGTGATGAGAAGTATAAGGACTAAAAGGGGGCACTTATTCCAGGCGTCAGGAGTGGGAAACTGAACTAATGTGTTGTCCGGGAAGAGCGGTGGGTATTTGTTGGGCCCTTCATCTAGGTGTATATGAAACCAACTGGCACAAGGTAATATTTACAAGTGAAATGATTAAATATGATAGGACCAACTGGATCACTGTCAAAACCATCACAATGCACAATTAGTCAAAGTAAAGCAGATCACAAACGAACACCCAGTGACTATTGGTGATCACTGTACTTAGCATCAGCCTGTAACATAAGCACATTCGGCACCAACCGCATTGTACGCCCATAATCTCAGCAGACCACTATTTGACCCTAATCAGAAACCATAGTGTCAAGGTTGCTGCCCATGCAGCGAGGGTCCTGACTCAATCAGAAATGTCCCCACGGAGAAAGGTGTCATGAACGGTGCAGCTGGCACTACTTGCAGCACAGCTGTAAAAGGCCAAAACGGTGCAGCTGGCACTGCTTGCTGCGCAGCTGTAAAAGGCCTAAACGGTGCAGCTGACACTACTTGCTGCGCAGCTGTAAAAAGGCCTAAACGGTGCAGCTGGCACTACTTGCTGCGCAGCTGTAAAAAGGCCTAAACGGTGCAGCTGGCACTATTTGCTGCGCAGCTGTAAAAGGCCTAAACGGTGCAGCTGACACTACTTGCTGCGCAGCTGTAAAAAGGCCTAAACGGTGCAGCTGGCACTACTTGCTGCGCAGCTGTAAAAGGCCTAAACGATGCAGCTGGCACTACTTGCTGCGCAGCAGATAGTGCCCTGCAGTTAAGTATGCCTCACATGACCTGCCTTGCACCTTTACTCTTTCTTCCTCCCTTTCTGTCACTTCCTGTAAAGTGGTCAGACGAAAGCATGTAAACTTGGCAATCAATTATAAGCATTATACAAACATGAAGGCAAGTGGCATTTTAACATTTACACTTTTCACAATATACAATGCAAAAATGAAACTATTTAAAATTAAATATAGCTTGTTCTCCAGAAGAAAGCTGAGTTAAAGTGAAATATAATTTGCAGATACAAATTCTATGTAAGATGTTGGTTGGAAGCTGGTGTCTTAGAAAAAACGTGAAAAGGGAGAAATGTAAAGACGGGTGTATTTTTTTTTAGCGCCTAAACCCAGTGTACCCAGTGAGAGGAGCTACAAACCCTTGTTTCAATGTCAGAATAGACTTCTTAATTGAATGAAAACGAAGTGAAGGAAACCAACATGCATGGTGTGGTGCAATTGTGTTTAATCAGAAAACCCTAGGGTGGTCATGGCTGTGATTTATTGTATTTATTTATGAAGTTTTGTATTGCGTGAGCATGATCATGTATCAGAGTGGTTTACAGGGAGTGGGAGGGTGGGTGGAAGGGGGGTTGCGATACATCAGTAAAAAAAACTGTGATAAAGTGCATTTACAACATAAATACAAACAGAATATCAAATCTAGGAGCGTCACCTCCTTAGGAGATCAGAAGGAGGTAGACGTGATCAACAGAATAAAAGTTCAACAAGTAAGGTCGATCGATACATAGTATGGTGACGACTTTCAGTCTAACCATTTATTCATCAGGAATGATTTCACTTCTGATTGGGAGGTGGTAGAGTGATGGCGCCAAGATAAACGCGTGTAAGAGCAGAAGGGGGAATAGGTGGGGCTGCAAGAGCGAATCGTGAGCAGTTTAGTAGCATCTTAAGGCTCAAAACGGAATGAGTCGAATCGGACAACATGTACAGAGACAGGAAGGCACAAGGACAATCATTATACATCTTGCCTAATCATGTGTACAATGACGGGTGTTCCCTCAATATCTTCTTTGTCTCTGGATTGGTTCTCATTCTAGCTTATGAACCGCCCTTCTGTGCAATATTTGTGACATGAGACGCCTTTGACCTGAACGGCTCTGCTGGGTCCCCGTGCAGTGAGAAAGGGCAGTGAGTGCACACGCGCAGCTTAATGGGAACATAGGATATAACATAGGAATTTAGCATCATCTTCACTGAAATTCTATGGCACGATTCAAGAAATGTATGCATCTATATATCTCTGTTTTGTGTTTCCTCTGCCTGATGTGTGCACACTGTTTTTAAGATGAACCGATGACACTTACGACCCCATTATGAGTGGCACGGGAAATGGGCTCGCGTTTCTCAACCTCCAGAGTTACCAGAACGGGAAAAGCAGTAATTCCAGGCTGGAGAAAACCCACTCCATGATGAGTTGGACTCTTGAGGGTTCACTAAAAAATGAAACTTTCACCTTGACCTTTCGACCATTTTTAGCAGCCGAAAGCTCAAGGTGAAAGCAAAACAACTCATAATATCAATGAAGCTGGAAATTGCTGTTACAGTTGTAATAAGAGGCCACTTGTAACGAGGACAACAATAGCAAAATGTATGTCCATTGGACCAACAATCCCACACCTATCTATATCAGAAGAGTGCTTAAATTATGGGCACAAAGTTCTAACTTTATGGGTAAAAAACACTGTTGTCTATGTTTGGACCGTAGATAATAAGTAGGGTAACATTACCACCCTTCACTTTGTCCAGTAGCATTTCATTTCTATCTTCTGGGCCCACTAGCAGAGGGCTCAATCATCAATTGGATTCGGAGGCGATCTACGTTGCTCCAGTAAAAGACCAATATTATGAATGCTAAAACTATGCCGCCATCATTCAGATATTTTGGTGGATTCTTGCCTCATCTTATGCATTTCTACCAACATGGTGCTGTGTACCGAGTTGGCGATGCAGCGAGCGAGCGCAAGGTAAAAGTTTTATTTATTTACTTACTTTACTCCTTGCCGTCGTATGTCTGACTCCACTTCCCCCCCCAGCCCCGGCTCGCCGGCAGCATTCCCTCTGCAAGCCGCCACTTTCCTGAGGGATAGGCCTTGAAGTAGTCAAAAACGTGTTTAAGACCGTGTATATCAACAGCCGACTACGGAGGACGTGAGCTTGAGGGGCTCCGTCCCAAACCCGAAACCCCGACACTAGATACTTTATCCTGTCACTTCCTGGACCCTCAATGAAATAAAGCGTACATACCACGAACGGAGCACTCTGGACACCCCTGGACGTGAGTTGCGAACTCTACGAGCTGAGGATGTGGTGCCCCGAGCCGGCGTCCTAACAGCCGAGGAGAGCGAAGTGAGGAAGAAGGCGGGCCGTTACCGAGGACCCTGAGGTCCGCATGAGGCAGACGGCACCGGAGCACGCTCTGAACCCAGGATATCAGAAGTGAGGCCTGTAATACACTCGATCTGCGGGGGCAGGGGAGTGAAGGGGCATATTGGAGGCGCCTGCCCTGCTGTGAGATGGGAATTGCCTGGAGACCATCTAAGCACTTGGGGAGGGCATAAATTGTGTGGAGACTGCTACACAACTGCTGGACATCCTGCTATATACTGGAGTGGGAATAATAACTGTGAAGTGGACACAGCTGTTTCTGCTTGCGTGTCTGCTGGGTTGGTTGCACAGCGGTTATTGGCCTTGAGGAGTAGGCAATTGTGCGCCGGATGTGAGAACAGCGACAGGCCCCTGATACAGACCGGCAGTGCCTTGGGAGGTACGTGTCAATACCGGAATGATGGAATGAGGCACAGTGCGGAGGCGATGTGTTTTCCTGAAGAATAGTAGGATATTACTGAGGTGAAAAGCTGCACGGAATCGGATACAGTGAGACAGAGGCGCTGTGTGAGGGACACTGGTGGTGTGCGTGGTTCAGTGGCACCATATACTAACACCTGCTGGCTGGGACTGCTATCTGGATTGCTGGCGATGGGTGGAAACGACAGGACTACATATTCTGTGCGGATTACACTGGGGTTACGCTGGAGCTCCGGACTACACGAGTCCGGCGTGACAATATGGGGCGCAATAGAGGCAAACAGCCTGACGCAGCTGTCAGCGACGAAGCCCACTTTGCGCCTAATAATGACTCCTCGTGCAGCTCGGACAATGAAGTGGTGCGACCCACGAGAACTGATCAACATGCTGCCAAACTAAACTTAATACTGAAGGAGATCCGTGACTCATGCACCGCGATTGAATATCAAATGGGAGCGCCATCCACTAGTCTAAATTTGCTGCAGGCAGATCATAAGAAACTTGCGGACAAGGTGAAGTCTAATAAGATAGCTCTAGACGACTTGATACCGCAGCAGACCATGCATTCCTCACAACTTGAACAATTCCAACGCCAGTTGAGAGGCTTGCAAGACAGGGTGGATGATGCAGAGGGGCGGTCCCGACGTAAGAATGTCAGAATTCTTGGTATTCCAGAGCGAAACGAAGGACAGAATTCCACTCAATTTGTGGAAAACTGGCTGCGAGACTATGTGGCAAAAGAAGGACTGTCGACCCTTTTCAGTGCGGAGAGGGCACACCCCTGAGACCGCCTCAGCCAGTTGCACCGCCAAGACCATTAAAAGCACTTATTCTGAACTATAAAGATCATGATACGATACTGAGAGTGGCGAGGTAGAATGACCCTATACGCTTCGAAAATAAAACAATTTCCCTCTACCCGGATTTTACCTTGGGGGTACAAAATGCCAGAGCCACCTACTTGGACATAAAGAAGAAACAGAGAGCACGGAATCTGAAATACGCGCTGTTCTTCTCAGCACGACTGAAGGTCATCTATGGGCAAACATCCATCTTTTTTGACAGCGCGGAGGAAGCAGCGGATTGGTTGGAAATAACATTTACACCGTCTACCTCACAGACCTCGCTGCCGTCGGGTCAATCAGGCCGGAGGCTTACACCGCGGCACCCAGAGAATCATATGGCAGACGACAGAAGAAAAGCGGACGCATCGGACAATGGCCCAACACCAGAGCAAATTAGGAACAGTTAAAATGACGCCCTTCTTACGGCGGCGGCACTGGCTGAGCATGATGCCCAGACTAAAGCTTCTTCGCCACATTCCTTGGATGCAGAGATGGTGCGCTCAGAATCGGAGTCTAGCCTAACACTGTTCCCTTCAATTACTGCACAAATGGCCAGAGAATACTAGAACTGTAGCCTGGAGATGGTCGGGAGTGGTAACGTATATGACACTCTGTACACTGTTTTGATATTGTAAACTAATGGAGGAGGGTCCAGATGTTTGGGACTGTATGGGGTAGGGCACAAAACTGCAGAGTTCATTCTTTTGTTCTTAAGTGCAATGCCTGTTTGTAGACGGATTGTTGTCACTTTCACCCCCACAGCAACTGCACTATGGAGTTTAGTATTGGGAGTCCATGTTGGACTTGTGTTTCATGTTTGATCCTCCATTGTTGTTTGGAGGAACCTGATGTTTGGGAAGTTAAAGGGAAATGTTTGCTCTGCCCTTACACCCATGTTACCATATGGGCGTAGGAATTTGCATGTACTAGGACCACCTCACCCCCGATTTCAAAATGTCGATCCATAATAAATATAAATATTGCACCTGGAATGTGAGAGGCATGAGGTCAGTACATAAGAGGCATCGTATTTTGGCACAACTAAACAGAAGGCAGATAGATGTGGCCTTACTTCAAGAAATACATCTAAATCATGATGAAGCAATCAAACTGGGGAAAAAATGGAGGGGTCAACTGTTCTTCACAACTTATTCCGCATTTGCCGAGGGGTGGTGATTTGGATGCGTAACACTGTCCCTTTTAAATTGCTGGAGCAGAGAGTAGACCTTCACGGTGTAGCAGGGTTTCCGTTCTCCCACAGAACTGTGCATAGAGATCTAGAACCTTAGTGAGTTAGGATGATCCAAAAACTCATCTCAGTGTCAGAAATCTAGTTACCTAGCTAGCTACAGTGTCTCATGGATCATTATGGAATGATACATGTATTAGACAAACCAGAACATGATCTTTAGAATACCTCAGGAGTCGTGGAACACATGAACACTCTTTCGTTATATAATCATTTCAAACCAAAACTGAGAGTCAAGAACACAAGTGCAAGTTTGAAATATTTATTATTCAATGCAAAGTTCTCAAACGCAGTATCTTGTATAATACCAAAATGCAGATTATAAAAATCAGAGTTAGCAGCATAGTCACTAATCCATAGTAAGCAAAAGGTGCTAGCATGTTATAATGCAATTTCTATAGAAATCTATATCACCTATATTTCGCGCACCCTATCTAGCATATTATATTATATCTAAGAAGGTCTCATTCGGGTTTTAGCAGGGCGACCCCATACCTCTCAATGTCAGTAGGAGCAGTTCACATCAGCATCTACCAGTTCTCTTCATGCGCAGCACCAAGTGTCTACGTTCATTCCGTGTAACTCTATCTTAAACCCGCGTAGAGCCCAATATGTTGGCATCAACATTATTTGTGTTATGTCTAATGTCTAATGTGGTGCGAGGATCAGACTTCCCAGCAACCTTGTGTTAGGTTAATCTTAGAGTGTGCAGCTCTCAGTGTGCAGACAGTTGTACCAAGTGTACAAGGCAAAGCTGATAGCATAGGAATAACATATTATTCTCAAATAAAACACCTCACCACTTCTAGGCTGAAAGCTACAACAACAAGTACGTGTCGTGTGCAAAACTGAAGCCTGAAGGCAAAACGGCTGTTTAAACATGTAATACACTCATGCTAACTTAACGCAATATATGTAATGAAGTATCCATATGACACCCCCCCATTGGTCCGAGCACCGCCAATCATAAGGGAAAAGGCAATACTAAATCAGATACACAATTTGAAAGCAAAATTCAATAGTTTTGAGCTAAAATAAGCTAAAAATATGTATGAATGAATATGTATGAATGAATATGTATGAATGCCTACAGTGGCATCAAATCTAAAAAAATATCAAAAGTCTTGAACCAAAAGTCTTCCGCCCGGTTCAAAAATTATGAAATGTATGACCAGGTCGCATCCTTTCAAATGTTTGTAAGAGAAAAAACCAAGGCACTCATCCGATATCCAAAGTCATGTGCCACTTAGACGTTATCTCCAGCAACATCACGTGAGCGAACTCTCCATCAGCTGAACATAGTCCATCCCTCCAATTCAGCGAGGGGAAAGTTATATTTCACAACAAAGCATTCCTTCCAGGCATCTCACGATTGGAAAGTATATGCAAAGAAAGTTGCAACAGCCTCCAGTATGAAATCACTGCCATCATCCGAAAATAGTTCAGCCATCCAATTTAGCAATGGGAAAGAACATACGTGCTCCTCCAGCATCGGATCCTCCTGCAACGCCAGAGGACAACTCGGTGGGTTCACCAGAACGCTGTGTGTCAGAAAGGCATTCGCCGCTGCAGAGATCTCCCATTGGCCCAGAACTCCATTTATCGCTGCCAAGGCCATAACCCTCTCGCCAGAACAGATCAGCTCGTGAGCCACAACGGGACGCATTAGCTGATCAAAATCGACGTCAGGAGCAGTCCTCAAGCATAGGCACAAATCAATGGCCCAATCGAACTCGCAGTTTAGGCAGTGAAACACAGGTTGGACACACGTGAAGTCGGTGAACCGAAATGACAATCTATAGGCCGTGCTTAATGCTGCAAGCGGCAAAGTTCCATAGTAATTGAGCATCCGATTACGGCACAGTGTCAGGAGGCGTTGAACGGCGTCTTGCGCAGGATGGGCATCCATGTTTTATGAAGAAAAACACCAACAGAAAGCCTGCGGCCACAGCCAGCAATACAGGTATTCCACCAAACAAACTCCCAAAAATAGTGTGGAAAAACGTGGGAATGATACCAAAAACTTTTTCAAACGTAGTCACGAGTCCACTGCTTACTAGTTTAAAAAAGTGTGCCAGCCCAGTCGTTGAAGAAGCATTAAAAATCTGGTGTACCAGCTCGCAGAAATGAAATGGCAAATCAGTGTTTAAAAGCGCCTGCACCTCTGTGCGGGTGTTAGCTATGTGAAGGACATAAGTTTCCCGGGCCGAACTCAGGGTCACTTGTTTTTGAGACAAAAGAGCCCTTATTCTGCTTAAACCATTGAATTTCGCTTCCAAGGTTGGGATCCGAGGCCAGATGGAGACATCTGAAGAGCCATGCGTGGGTGGGTATAGAACATTCTTGCAGCACACTACACGCTCTGATACAGTAACTATATAAGCCACACCAATTAATAAACCACAACATAATTCGTTGTTTAAAAGCAAATAACTACCATTAGCTAATAATGTAAATGTGGGCACTACTGCTGGAACTGGCGTGCCTTTTAAAACACATGCTAAATTTGGGCGGTCCTGATTACAAGAACCGTGTAACTGAATGTGTCTGCATATTAATGAATGGTCAGGTGACTGTGTGCATTCCTCACCATTAAGATTCACTTCTTTTCCATCTTTCAGACATCTGTATGTGTATGGTAATGACCATGCCTCATGTAGGAATGCATTGCCTAGTGGCTCATATCGTCCTATAGCAATATACCGCATACAGTTAGTAAATTTATATAAGGGAAATGGTAATGTAATTAAACCATGAATAAGCCACGTGGCAGTGGTGGTTTCAGCAACAGAAAAAGGTAAGGATTCTAGCTTCTCAATATGTAACATAGAAAACGATGCATCACGCATTGAAAGCATGCGCTGTTTATCAGTAAGATTAAAAGGGGCAAAAAGTGATGAAACGTTCAATGAGGTCCAGGGAACTCGACCAGCCTTAATTGTCTGTAGAGTCCAGGCAAACTGCATTACAGAACGTAATTGATTTTGACCATGGTATAACGTGGACACTTCATCATGTACAATATCAACAACAGAAGAAACAATATTATCCAATGTGTAAATTCTGGAAGAAAGCGTGTTAATACTATTATCAACCACTGCAAGCATTTTTTCCAAATTGGCTTGATCAATAGCCCTCAGGCGTTTAGCTGCTTCGACTCTTGAAAATTTCCAAATTTCATTGTAAATAGCATAAATAAAGCGTTTAGACCTACCCATAGTTGGGCCTTTTATAAAATCATTTAACTCTATGTTTTCATTCAACTGGGACAGATGCAGTTTAACTGCAGCTAAAGTGGAATGTTGTAACCAGTTCTGACACAATTTGCCTACTGAATAAGTTGTAACAGTGTGATCTTGGTCAAACCTGGGATCCGGCCTGATGTGTGTAAAACCCTCAGACAAACCCAAAAAACGACTTTGGCAAGAATCAGAGCTTCTTTGCCATAAAAGCCACCCATCCGGATCAAAACTGGAAATATTAAAGGAGGAATTTTGCAAAAGTGCTTGTATCTGATTTATGGACAAGGTAGTGAAATTACTCCAACCTGAATATTCTTCCAAATCAGGGATAGTAGGGGTATTTAATCTTTTAGATGTAGCCAATCCAAAACACGTTGTTTGGGAAATAGTCGAATTTAAAAACAACATGTGATTTGGGATGAGACATGCACGATGCAAAGCCTCAGTGCCTTGTACCTGCCAATCTTTGGTACCCCAAACCGATTTAAGGTCAATAACATCCTTCCATAACTCATAGCCATCCACAGATAACCTTTCTAGAAAGGACTTTGAATACAACAATTTTGTGTCAGTCAGTCTAACTTTTGGCATTGATTTCTGTTTCACCTTGAAGTAAAACGACTCAGGATTTGATTGATTAAAATCTGTAAAGTAAGAGTATTTTCCCAAAAAAGTACTTGAGCTCCCCTGTAAAGGAGCAGGGCAATGTTCCCACTGAGTGTAATTCACAGGAACCCGCCTGGAACTTGTCTTGTGCAAGAAATGATTTCCATAATGTTGGTAACAAAATAAATCACCATAATTGACAGAATCTAAATACAAATCCTCATCATCAAAGGCCGCATAATATTTTAAATCAGAGAACAATGTTTCTACTGCCTGAAGATCCCAATCATCAGAACGAATATTTTGCTTAATCACATCTCCCATGTTTACTCTAAGCACATTAGGAACATTAATAACTTCTGTGGGGCCATGTATCTGAAACCTAACCGCATCCCACACAATCCCATCAAGGACAGGCCAAGCAGTAATTTGTACTGAATGTAAGTCTCTCTTTAGTCTGTGTGCTGAATGCGAGGAGGAGTGTGGGGCCAATGTTCCATTAAGGTACCGAATTCCTGTTCTCTCTTTCACATAATGGCCATCAATCAGGCGGAAAAAATAAAACACAAAACCAATTGACATAAAAAGATAAAGCGAAAATAGTATCAGCCAAACGTATGTCCAAGGCGGAATTAAAAAATGTTTTTTAAACAACGTGGCATATTTTGCAATAGTTGATGGTTTCTTTGAAAGTTCCGAAACAGAGTCAAAAGAGAATCTGGACTGGTTAGCCAAACGTGCATGTAAATCGGACATGGATAAATCAGCAGGATCTGCATAGGTCACCTCATCAATGTTAGTAACAGGAATAGTATTTAATAAAGGACTTGACATGGCAGGCATCTCGAGGGACACCTCCTGATCTGCACCGGATGTAATAGCCAGCACAGAGTGCCTCACCATGGAAGGACAGGATACAGCCGGTGTCATGCTATGAAGAATCGGCCACCCTGTGTGTCTTGACATTGTCAATAGAAATAAATCTGTTTTCTTTACGACCTGGAAGTGGTGGTAAAATGACTGTTCTTGTGCCCTTCACTCCAAGGACCCGAACTGGCGCTCGATATGAGGGACCAAATTCCTTTTTGTTATCGATCTTCTCTCGAACCAGTTCTCCAACTTGGGGTAGCCAGCCAACTACCGGGATCTGCAACGCATCATCCGACGTGGAGGGCAAGTGTTCCTTTGCAAGACTGTCTCTGGTCTTTTGTAGATCCTGTAAAACATTGCAATGTTCATCTACGTCAAAGGCCGCGGCCTGGGCCTGGCAGTCTGCACCATCAAGGTCAGGGACGTACATCTTGATACCAAAGAGCATTTCGTATGGGGTCCGCCCACCCAGAGACCTTCTAGGGAGATTATTAAGCGCACGCTGCACGCCATAGAGGTGGGTCAGCCAGTTTCTACCAGTGCCTATAACTCGGGCTGTCAAAGATTGCTTTAAGTCGCGGTTCATTCTTTCTACCACAGAATTGCCCTCAGGCCTGTAGGGGCTTGAAAACTTCACCTGTACTCCCAACGAAACCATAGCATCCTTATACGCCTTAGAGGCGAAAGCCGGACCCTGGTCCGAATGGAAAGCACCACAAGCAAAGATTCCCACAAAGACACGCAAATCCTTAATGACAGTCCGTGAATCAGCGCTGCGATGCGGCCATAACCACACAAAGCGTGTGCATGAGTCAACTGCTACTAAGATGTATCTATACGCAGTATCAGAAGAAAAAGGACCGCAGTGATCCAAATAAACACAACCAAGCGGTTTATTAGAAATGTACAACTTTGTCTGAGGCGGACGCGCAGCAGTAGAAGGCTTAATCTGCTGACAAATGTCACACATAAGGACATAATCGCGCGTCTGTTTGTACAGTCCCCGCCACCAGAACCTCTGTTGTAGCTGTGATACAGTGGCTGAGACGCCCGCATGCGCAGACGCCACACCTTCATGAGCCGCTGTAATCAGAGAAGCTCTGCGATCCGAGTTGGGAATCAGACGCTCTCCAACTTCAGGAATTTTCACATAAGGAACCTTATCGGGACTTAAGTGGTATGTGTATTTCGAAGGGAACCCCGCAGGATATTTACCTCCCTTCGCCGTGGCAGCAACAGCCGCCAAGATGTCGTCATCTATTTTGTTCTTGGACCTCGTGACCGCTGCAACTAAGTATTTTGATACCGCAGACTTCGCTGCCTCATCAGCAAGCGAATTGCCAACAGCGTGGACTCCCACGCGCTGGTGGCCGAGAGTATGAATCACAAACACGAGCGGCAGCTTTTCTTTAAGTTCCGCCACTCGGACCCAGATCATTTTATGTTTTATTGTGCTACCTTTGGAATCACGAAAATCATTCTGAATCCAAAAGAACAAGTTCTCATTGTAAGACTGGACACAGTAGTAAGAATCACTTACGATTAAAGTTGTCACACTAGGATCTGCGTACTCCAATGCGAGCATAAGAGCACGGAGCTCTGCTAATTGTGCGGTGCAGTCTCCAAGTGTCTGCGTGTGCACGACACTGGACTTGAACTCATCGTTCACCATGGCACCGACCACAATGGCGCAAGCGGAAACGTAGGCATGTTTAGAGCCATGCGCAACCTGCGCCGAACCATCCGTGTAAATGATACAGTGGAAATCCTCCAACGGCCGCATTGCTAAAGGAGCAGGATGAACAAATTCATACTGTAAATACTCCTGCGACCGTAAAGCGGCGTCAAAAATAAACGTGACATCCTGAGATGTCAAGGAAGTAGCCCACTGAATCCACCGAGGGTGCAAAGCTTTAGAATTAGGTACACTGGCTTTCGTGACCGCCTCCAAGGCAGGACACGGGGTAACAACCAACATGCGCTTTCCCTGCGACAGGGCACGTTCTTTAAGAATTGCCATCTGCACAGCCGTTAACACTTTCTCCACAGTGGAAAAACGCAGTTCAGCCGAAGTGTACAAGTGCGACTTGTAAGCAATAGGTACAGTATCCCCCTCGTTAAAAGTCAGGTACGTGAAACCCACCGTCCCAGGGATAATTCTTATCACCAGGTTGGTCTGGTTATCACGGGTCTGTAAGTAGTCAGAAGTGAGCAAATCAGCCTGCAAAGACTGCAGAATGGCTGAATGCTCAGGCAGCCAGCATGATTTGGAAAAAGATGGTTGTACCAAGGCATATAAAGGCTTGATACGCTGGGCATATTCCGGAATGTATGTCCTCCCGAAATTTAAAAAACCCAGTAAAGACTGTAATTTTTTCAGTGTTGTCGGAGAGCGCAACTGCGCGCACTTCTCCAGGAAGTGAGGAGCCAATCCCTTTCCTTCATGGTTAAGTTCATAACCTAGAAACAACACTGTGTACTCCGCAATGTGTGATTTTGCAAAGTTAAACTTGTAACCCATGTCTGCAAAGTTACAAATTCTGCTGTTTACTCGACACAGATGCACCCAAAGCTCGTCGTCTGTGAGATAAATGTCATCCACATACGAACATGCAACTGGATCGAAACTCTCCAAAAGAGAGACAATGCGGGCGGAAAACACTCCAGGACTATTTTTATATCCCATTGGGAGTCGTTTAAACATTTTTTGTACGCCGCCGCATGTAAAACTGGTCCATTGGGAACTTAGACCATCTAATCTATGTGCATAAAAACCATTGGAAATGTCAAGCGTGGTTTTGAACCGTTTACGCTCAAGACTATTCACTAGGGCAGAGCCGTGAGTATTCTGTACCGCACAGTTACGGCAATGCGAGTTCAAATGCCGGTAATCCAAAACTAGACGATAAGAGCCGTCCGGCTTGTTAACAGTAAAAAGGGGATTATTCATTGGTGACACACATGTTTCAATTACACCTTGATATTCCAATTGTTCAAGGATAGCCGCGACCGAAGCTTTAGCTTCACGCCGTATGGGATACTGGGGTTGTGGCTGAGGCTGTGACCGTAATGGAATCTCATGGCTAGGGGACAATTTATCCCAGCCACACTGATTTCGGTACACAGCCGGCGCAAGCGCCAGAGCCCACTCTTCTGCAAAATGCAGCGCTTCCACTCTCGGTACAGTGTGCGCGAAACTGGGGAGGATTACCTCCTCCCCTCGCGGAGCTGCGAGAACAAAAGGTGGGGGCCAGTCAGCCTCCGAAAGCAAAATGTCATACGTATCCGAAAGATTTTCCCAAAATACCCCTTTTACTGTTCGCTGCATGTCACCTTCAATTAACAGGACAATTTCAAAAAGTCTTTCAGGGGGAGCAACATGTGTATCAGCTGTTTCGATTACAACATAAGTGTCAGTCGCTGTCACCTTCAACAGTGGACGGAGGGCCTCTCTCACTATGGTAATCTCCGCCGCGCTGTCCAGCAAGGTCAGAGCCCACGTCAGATTCCGAAGCCGCGTTCTCACTATCTGGGGCATATCGATGCGCCGTTAAGGCAGCGACTTTCTTCTTGGCAAACTGCGGTCTCTTTGGCGTAGAGTCGTCCCGCTTGTCCCCTTCACCTCGCGTGCGGGGCTGGCCACGTCCTTGCTGACCACCCCTGCCCCTGCCGCCCCCTCCACCACCGGTTGACGGAGCCGATGAGTCCTGAAAGGAACGAGGAGAGCGTTGGTCAGTTGCCTGATATCTGTCAGGCGATTTAATCGTAGCGCGATCGC
Organism: Lissotriton vulgaris; assembly: GCF_964263255.1. Taxonomy (NCBI): domain Eukaryota; kingdom Metazoa; phylum Chordata; class Amphibia; order Caudata; family Salamandridae; genus Lissotriton; species Lissotriton vulgaris. The sequence goes on along the minus strand of NC_141696.1, from coordinate 1,272,626,925 downwards.
GCAATTCATAAACTCGCTCAGACTGCGCAGGTTGCGAAGGTGTCGGACTAGAGACCTGTGTCTGTTGTTGCTGTTGGTTACCCCTATTCTGCTTTTTCGGCCAAGTTTGTTTTTTGGACTTGGGCTGTCCACCTGTTTCCGAAGACTGCCCCTGGGGCTGCTTCTTTTCTTTTTCAAGAAAAACTTTCGCACCCCTTGAATTGCGGCCAACCGTTTTATAAGCCGCCACAATAATTTTTGCCAGCTGACGGGGTTTCTCGGCATCGGGTACTAACGCCAGACCATTGGCCACTTGAAAGTTCATTGCATCCCCTTTTACATTGGCAAGGATAATACCGCAAACTGTCTCAAATGAACCGTTCAGGCGCATACCCAACTCAACCGCCGACTCAGGTCCGTGATCATCCTGAACACGCTTGAGGATCGCAGACAGGTTCGAAACTGACGGTGTGCCAAAGCACCTCGAGTAAACCGCTGCAAAAGTCTTACCCCATGTCTCACAGTCAGCAAGGTCCGGGGCTATTTCCTTCGGTAAACTAAGCGTAAGAATCCGGTGTTTTTCACTCGGAGTCGTATTAGGAAACACAGCCTCTAACTGGTCGAATTTCTCGGCAAGCCAGTAAGGAAATTCATCCGTAGTATCTGGCTTTCTGCCCATAACGGAATTCACCAAGACAGGACTGATTTTTAAACCAGCCTGTTCTGCTCGAAGCTGCGCACCTGCGGGGGCTGCGCCTTGAATATTACGACTAATGTAATGAACAAGCGCTCTAATCACGCCAACCGAGACCTCATGAAGACGCCTCAGGTCAGCCACGTTACACGTGGCGCGATTAGGATGAGGAGTAAATCCACCCAAGGCGGGCCAATTTGTGCCCGGAATGGACAAAGGACCTAACCTCGTAGCGTTCAAAGAATGGGGTAGGGCGCCACCAAACCAAACACCGTGCTGCCAAGCGTCAATAGGTACTTCCAGTGCCCTGTACGGAGCATAAGCTGCCGGTACTGCTGAGGCAGTGTATGTGTGATAGACACCCGAATTAGCGTCTACTTCCGGAAACGTCACCCAGGAATAAAACAATTCGTACGGGTACGCATGTTCCGCACTCACAACTAGAACCACAGCTAAGCCTTCAGCGGGTACATTATATCCCCGCAAGTGATCGCGAACCGCGACGCGGCTATGCTGCGCTATTTCCACTGCCATGTTAGCACAGGAAGATGAAAAACCAGACAAAGAACTGTGTGTAGCACAACTGGGTAGTAATTCAAAGAAACCGTTTTTTAGAAGAATTCAAGCTTGAAAACACCTATCACATAAATAGGCAGGTTTTTCCGACACCACCGTTTTCCGGAAACGGGAATGAAGGTGTCAAGGTCTGAATGATATACTACTCGAGTGTCATGAAATACGGCCAACCAATCCGTTGGGCGCCATGTAGCAGGGTTTCCGTTCTCCCACAGAACTGTGCATAGAGATCTAGAACCTTAGTGAGTTAGGATGATCCAAAAACTCATCTCAGTGTCAGAAATCTAGTTACCTAGCTAGCTACAGTGTCTCATGGATCATTATGGAATGATACATGTATTAGACAAACCAGAACATGATCTTTAGAATACCTCAGGAGTCGTGGAACACATGAACACTCTTTCGTTATATAATCATTTCAAACCAAAACTGAGAGTCAAGAACACAAGTGCAAGTTTGAAATATTTATTATTCAATGCAAAGTTCTCAAACGCAGTATCTTGTATAATACCAAAATGCAGATTATAAAAATCAGAGTTAGCAGCATAGTCACTAATCCATAGTAAGCAAAAGGTGCTAGCATGTTATAATGCAATTTCTATAGAAATCTATATCACCTATATTTCGCGCACCCTATCTAGCATATTATATTATATCTAAGAAGGTCTCATTCGGGTTTTAGCAGGGCGACCCCATACCTCTCAATGTCAGTAGGAGCAGTTCACATCAGCATCTACCAGTTCTCTTCATGCGCAGCACCAAGTGTCTACGTTCATTCCGTGTAACTCTATCTTAAACCCGCGTAGAGCCCAATATGTTGGCATCAACATTATTTGTGTTATGTCTAATGTCTAATGTGGTGCGAGGATCAGACTTCCCAGCAACCTTGTGTTAGGTTAATCTTAGAGTGTGCAGCTCTCAGTGTGCAGACAGTTGTACCAAGTGTACAAGGCAAAGCTGATAGCATAGGAATAACATATTATTCTCAAATAAAACACCTCACCACTTCTAGGCTGAAAGCTACAACAACAAGTACGTGTCGTGTGCAAAACTGAAGCCTGAAGGCAAAACGGCTGTTTAAACATGTAATACACTCATGCTAACTTAACGCAATATATGTAATGAAGTATCCATATGACAACGGAAGGTACATCCTGCTCCATGGCCTATTGGATGGGATACACATCGTCATCGGGAGTCTATATGCCCCAAACACAGAACAAAATAGGTACCTAGATATGCTTAGCGTGACGTTATCGGAGTGGACTGACTATCTATGGGTGTTAGGGGGTTACTTCAATGCAATGTTAGATATAGATCTGGACAGGTCACACCCCCCCTCTGCACATGACCGAGAGTCGGAAGCAGGCAGATGCACTCAAAGAATGGGCTGGGGTTTGGGGGCTACATGACACCTGGCGGGTGAAAAACCTGGACAATAAGGAATATTCCTTCTATTCGCCACCACATCGGCTACGTACTAGGATAGACAGACTTTTCTGTTCAGGGGCGTTGCTCGCCTCTATTGACAGTGTATTGCACCTGGGTAAAACACTGTCAGACCACAACCCAGTGGAGTTGCCTCTGCAGTGGGGTAGGATTCCGACCCCAAAACTGACCTGGAGACTGCAACCCCAACTATTTCATAGCACACTCTCAGAGGCGATTGTTAATTATTTCTCAGAGAACACAGGGTCAGCTAGCACACGACAACTAGAATGGGATGCATTCAAGACAGTTATACAGGGAGTAGCAATAGGCACGAAATCAGGAGTCAGACAAACACTTGTAGACCGACTAACGGAAATAGAGAGCAAACTGCACACTCTGGAAGGAGAAGCCGCAGGGACAAATGAACAAATAACACAACTGCGGGAGGCAAACATACAATATGCGGAACTCATGGAGGAACAGCGAGTAATAGATTTTAAACTCTACACGCAGAAACAGCACACACAGACAAGCAGGGCGAGGCACTTACTAGCTAAACTGGTTAAAGATGCTCCCATACCATCCCCCATTATGGGGATTCGCGACAGTAGGGGCGGAATTACCACCACACAACTGGGAATTGACGCGGCGTTCAGGGTATATTATGAGCACTTATACAGACAACCAACGGGTCAGAATGACACTGACTTTAGGCCCTACTTTGAAGGACTACAACTGCCACAACTCACGCAACAACAGCGCGACGACTTAGCAAGACCGATATCTGGATCAGAAATTAGACAGGCGATCAAAGCTTTACTATGCGGTAAAACCCCTGGCAATGACGGTCTACCTGCTCAATTTTATAAACAATATGCTGATTTGTTGGTAACACACCTGGAATGTTTATATCAGGAGTCGGTAAAGGTGGGATTGCTCCCCCTCACTACGCTACAAGCAACTGTGTTCTCATTGTTGAAACTTGGGAGAGACGAATCAGACATGTCCGGGTACAGACCCTTATCCCTACTCAACTCTGATTACAAGATACTGAGTAAAATACTGGCCAATAGACTGAGTCAGCTAATTCCAAAGTTGATACACATTGATCAGTGTGGATTCATTCCGGGGAGAAGCACGGCACTTAATATGAGACGGCGGCACCAGATTATGGCGGGTACACCTGACTCAGGAACGAAGGAGGGGTGCATATCACTTGACCTAAAACAGGCATTCGACTTGTTACACTGGGACTATATGTTTTATACCCTCACTAGGTTTGACATTCGGGATGAATATATTGCCTGGGTGTGGCTATTATACACGCATCCCACAGCTCGCGTACGAACAGAACAGCATATATCTTCACAATACACGGTAGCCAGAGGTACCAGACAAGGGTGCCCACTGTCGCCCCTGCTGTTTATACTGGCGGTGGAGCCCCTTTTGCACAGGCTCTGCTCCTTGTCCGGATGCCTGGGTATAGTGAGAGGCCCAATGACACATATTGTCTCTGCATACGCCAACGACATTATTTTATACATTAAGGACATGGATATGGATCTCGAGCCCCTGCCTACAGTTTGACAGCTTTCAGGAGTTGTCGGGTCTCATGATTAATGCCGATAAATCTTATGCTTATGTTTTTTGACGGCCCTGCATGTACCGGACGATTGCGTTTTGGTCGCAGGGAGTTTAATATAGCACCTGACACTTTTCAATACTTGGGGATACAGATTTATAATAATACAGCGGATTTGCTAGATGGCAACTTGCCCCAAGCTGTTGCTGCCCTTAGGGCGCAGGTGAAGTTTTGGACCTCGCTCCCCCTTTCGGTGGCTGGAAGAGTCGCCATAACTAAAATGGTGATTTTGCCGAAGCTGCTCTATTACTTCACCAACCTGCCTGTCTTGCTACCGGGAGGGATTTTTAAAACGCTGAAGTCTTTAATGACGGAACTGATTTGGGGGACGGGACGCAGAAGAATTAGCCTAGCAAAATTACAACTGGGCACAGGGAGAGGCGGACTGGGAGTACCAGATTCGAAGGCAAACTGCTATGCTAGTCAGTTGCAATGACTGACGTACTGGCTGGCGGGTCGAAACTTGCAGGAGATAGGAGTGTCACACCGGGAGTGGGAGCGAGGCGAAATCCACGGACTCTTCTTACCAAAAACCAAGATCCCATCAACGGGGCCACAATTGCTATGGATAGCGCTGCTATATTGGAGACATGCACTGCGATGCACAAAACGTGTACTACCATACGCTCCCACCATTCCACTACTGGGGATCTCTTTGCAAGCGGGGACAATGTCTAACCGCACTCTGAGGGCATGGTCATATGCAGGGATAGATACAGTGGGGGCGTTCTTCTCGGGCAGAGTACTAATGTCACACGAGGCTTTCGTGCGGGAGCATGGCACCCCGGACACATTGTTTCTTCTACATGCCAGCATACCGAGATACATTAGAGACACATGGACCCAGGGGAATACCGAACCTGTTACGAATGCACTTATCACCATGCAATATTTAATGGGACACGGGGCACACTTGAAATGGCTGTCACTGGGGATCCGTGCTGGTGCGGAGACCTCGTTACAACCGCTACGGGATGGATGGGAAAGAGATGCGGGTCGTGCTTTCATGGACAAAGAATGGGACATTATAGTGGGCCACTCAAGGAAGGTATCCTGCAACCCTAAATTCAAATTTCATCCAATTAATGCTATTCCATAGAGCATATCTAACCCCACGCAGGCTTCGTTGTATGTTTCCTAGTGTAGAGGATGCTTATCCCCGTTGTCATGCACCCAATACTGGTCTACTACATATGATATGGGATTGTCCGAGATTTAGACACTACTGGACATCGGTGTGTCGGATATTGTCGACCATCATACCAGTGCACAATAACAACACAATGGAATACTGCATATTGGGTTTGGGACCCCGTGGGAAGAAAGGCGACCTGTCTCGCAGATTCGCTAACCTCGCATTAATATTGGCAAAAAGGAACATTACAACACGGTGGAACGCCTATAGAGCTCCATCACTACAGGAGTGGCATATAGAGATGTTCAGATGGGGGAGGGAGGAGGGAGCCGAATTACAGAGAGAGGAATACAGGGGACTGTGTAAGACACCGATATCTATGGCCTGGGATATGATGATGAAAGAATACACTGCACTAGATATACTATCATACTGATGGCATAGAGATGCCTTTCTCTGGATTACCTGGAAACTGGGGGCACTCACAAGAGATTAAATCAGGACTGCTCTCTCACTCCAGGCGATGAAGGGGTAGGGGGAATGCACTATAATGGTAATAAACACACAGAGGAATGGGCGAACATGTGACTATATAACTAGCCGGGATGAGGGCTGAGCTGCAGGAGGGTGGGGAGGGCGGGAGGTTTGTTGTTATTATTAGTCACTAGCAAAGAAGATATGATTGTAAAGATTTGAACTATAAAAGTGGACTGTGATTGATACTAAAGCAATTGTATTTGAGAAACGCACAATGCTTTGACATCATCCTCTTACTCTGTCTGTATCTACAAAACGTGATATGGTACATATGGTCTGTGTGCAACTTTATAAGCTTGATATATTGGGCTGTTGTATAAATGCCGCCAAATTAAGTATCATGAACTGTAATACATCAATAATGATATGTAAGTCTGCGATATGTGTATGTTTATTACATAAAATCAATAAAAATAAGTTTAAAAAAAAAGAAAAAAGACAGTGTGTATCACTGCCATGACATGTAAAACTATAAAGTACATGTCCAACTTTTTTGATTCACTACATCCTGTCCTCTGGGTTGCCCAGGGCTTGCCCTAGGGGTGGTGACTTACATTTATTATAAAGGAAGGGTTGGGCATGGCAAAAGTTGCATTTTGCCAGGTCGAATTGGCAGTTTAAAACCACACACACAGGCTGCAATGGCAGAAGGGAGGCATGTTTAAAGGGCTATGTAAGTGAGTGGCAGAATCTAAGCTGCAGGCCCACTAGTAGCATTTAATTTACAGGCCCTGGGCGCACGTAGAACCACTTTACTAGGGATTTGCAGGTAAATAAATATACCAATTGGGGATAAGCCAATATTATCATGTTTTAAGGAGTGAGCACATGCACATTAGCACTGGTTATCAGTGGTCAAGTGTGCAAAGTCCCAAGGTCAGAAAAAACAAGAGCAGCAAAAAATAAGTGGAGAGAAGGCAAATGGTTTGGGGGACGACCACCCTAAGGCTGACCGGTCTAACAGGCAGCAGTAGAATTAATATAAGAGGCACAAGTATTGCAGGGATAAGAAACCAGAAACTGCTTGGGAAGGTGACGACTGAAGTAGGTGGCTTAACTTCAATGAAATTACCTCAATGAAATAAGGAGTGGGACGAGTAGCAAGATGAGGAGGTAATACAGGATTTATGGGTTTGCAAAATATCATATGGCATTGCACAGCATCTTCTGGCCCCCTGCAGTACCGTGTGGGCCGACATGAAACCATGTGCTGATAACAGCTTGCTGTGAAAGCTTGTATTTCTATATAAATTCGTTTTCTGAGAGGCAGGCTGGAGATCTTAAATGCAAACTGGGAATGCAGGTGCAACCAGATGGTCATACGTTGCTGTTGAAGATCTGCAGTCGGCTTCCCGCAGTGGCCCAAGCTCATGTGTGACTTTTGCAGCATTACCCATGCTTCGTTGAGTAAAATACCGTCAGAATGTTTAAAGATACAAAATGTTAACACAGTAGGAGTATGCTAATAATTTATTACAAATACTGCTAGTTGATTTGAATGCTGCTTTGCTTTTGATGAAAACTGTCACGTTTTCAGAGATCTCTTATTGTATTCGTTAAGAATAATAACGAGCATTGGCAAAGTCAGTTGGTCTTGCCTTGCTGGCCTATTGGCTTTTCCAATGCCTTTTGATGATGCTGTGCAGCATCAGCAAAAAAAGGAGGTGCAACGATGCAGCCACTGCTGCCGGCCGCATCTCTCTTTAGGTGCATACATGCATTACCATGCATACTCGTACCTACGAAATGAACTGTGTGCCTTTTTTCAAATTATTTGTTTAATATTCTTTTTTTAAGATGGAAGATGCAACTAAGATTGGTAAATAAAAAAATAAATATCTTTAGAAAGATAAATGATGCGAAACACTTTTTGGATAGAGGAGTGGGCGGAATCAAATGTCAGCTGCCGGGACCTCACAGATATTCCCAATATTTAAATATTTAATGGACTGCAGGGGTGGTGAAGCAACCGAGAAGCAAGTGGGGGTATGGGGGCAAGGAAAGCAACAGGTCTGGGGAAGGGAACAATAGAGATGCACAAATGCACTTGGACGCAAAGTGCCTTCGTAGCAAATGGCAGATGGTGGGCCCTCCAAAATAGTAAAATAAAATGAAGACATTTGTTTCAAGACCACAAAGGGTAGGGGATGAACAAACTTGCCAGTGGGGAGCGGGTGAAGCACAACAATCGGTGGGTACAGAGAGAGACCAAGGAAGCACATTCACTCTCATGGAGTGCTTAATGATAAAGAAAAAATAGTTCCCTAAAAGTGAGCAATGGAAAGATGCAAATCAGCCAATCGAAAGGTTGATTAAGACCGTGTGCTCTAAAGGAGAGACAAACACAAGCAAAAGAAGGCAACCCATCGAATAAGTAGCAAGGAAATGAGTGATGATTCAACTAAGCCCACTGTAAGTGTTTTGTATGGTCCATAGCAGGCCTTCAAATGCAGAAAGCTAAAAGCTGTCTTGTAAGCAAAATCTAAAAATGAATAAAGCTTTTAATTCAATGACTAAAAGTGGCAATTCACAAATATTGAGCCTAGTTAACAGACTAACTAAAGTGATGAGTGTCTATTAGGGATCTGTCCGCCCATATTCTTTCTGTGCTTGCTGTGTCTCCATAAGAGTTTCAGTAATGCAGAGAGATCTAAGCAGGGGGTGATAAATATCATATCAACATGGGATTTTTCTTGACTTCAACTTCTTCACTTCTAGTGAAGGTAGTATTAGCATATGTTATACCAGATACCCCCTGCTACTGCACTCTTTCAGTGAAAAAAGGATATACACAGATTCTAGCTACTTTTTGCCACGTAGTCCATTTCTTGAAAGATATAAATAGCAATAGTTTCTGCCTACTAGCTCTAAGGTGCCACTGCAGCAAAATGAAAAATACTTGTTGTCTGTGCTTAAGTGTGGTATTTTCTTCAATTTGTTTCTTCAAATGAAATACAGTTTCAGAGAAATATACACATTTTAACAAATCTTACTCTGATGTGTACAAGGACTCTAAAACCTAGGGTGTGCACCTCTGACATCTCTATCTAAAAACACCTTAGGCTATTTTACATAGTTGACACTAGCTGAAGATCGCTTTCACTTGCTAGTAATTAAAATAGGGCCATCAGTGGGATACAAAACATTTTGTTATTTACCTGTACCCAAATATGAAGAAGTCGCTATCAGGATGTGAGCACAGAGTAGAGAGATATCTTAAACTGTTTTCCTAAGCCAAAGACTTCACAAGGTGCACCCGGCTATTCCTTTAGCAAGTTTAGTCAAATTCAAGACTAAATCTGCAAGAAGACATGAGGTATGCAAACTAATTTAGAGATAAAGAATGTAATGCCAGAAAAAAGGGTGGATTTGAAAGAGGAAAACTTTCTTGACTTTCTACCTTTATAAAGTCAGGATTGAATATTAGGATAAGAAATAAGCTTTAGGGTTAAGGCCTAGAATAAAGTTGTTACATGGGTCTGATATAGTCTCTGATTGTGTACAAACAACAGAACAGGAGGGCAGTAAGTGATAAAGAGGATGCTCAATAAAGAAAGTTTCCTCTGCACTTATAACAATGTTTGGAGTTAATTTACCTCAGACAGATTGCTTTTCTAAACTTAAAGTAGCTTGATGAATGTGCACGGTAGAAAAAATGTCTGAGTTAAGGAAAAACATCATGCAGAAATAGAGAGGGGGCGTGAGGTCAACAAATCTAATCAGCAGATTTTCCTGATTAGTTCTCTTAATCATGGTTCTGTCAAAACAAAAATCTTATGCGAGTTCACTTGTCTCAGACAGTTTAGAAGAAGGATTGGCGTTGTTCAATTGCAATTGGAATTCAAGAAAAATTACTTGGAAAAAGAAGATTTTCAGAAGCAGCTCTCTTAGGCAGAGCCTGTCACAGACTTGATGGGAAATTTGCTAGAAAAAATTAAATTGACTTTGTAACTTTCAGTGAAAAAGCTACTGAGCAAGTGTCTTTCATGAGACAAGTCATTCATGATAAGACAGAGGTAGTACTAAAGTGATCAGCAGGGGGTAGGAAGATTTTCTATGGATGCTCCTTTCATTCTGTGGCAAATACAAGTTGCAATAAAATCCCTTTAATTAGCAATAGAATTTCCTTACCCTAAAGCTTTCAATCCTTTTGGAGAACCAAAGACCCGTCTTCTTGAGATGGAACTCACGTTTTTAGGAGGGGATACCAAACTTTACGGTCCAACGAGTATCATTTGTAGTGAATCACAATGCTCTGTCTTTATGAAATGACATGCAGTAGACTGAATGGTTTGCCCTGCTTGAAAGCAACTCCTTAACAACTTTGGGTATGTCCTATTGTTTTGTTGGACAGCTTTGTGTTGGACAATCGAGAAAACACTCCTGATTGGAATACTTAAAACTTAGAAATGCATGTGGCTGAGAAAGAAAACATCCTGGTCCCATAACTAAGCATAAGTGAGAACAATTCTTCTCATTTGTGAGTCATTTTAGAACAGAAATCGTGGTGCCAGGTCTGCACCAGTTAGCTCTCTGACTAAAGCCAAAGGGTTGCATTCTCTCTTGGACTATGCCTACCTGCTGTTTAGAGCTCTAGTGCTAGTGCTCGAAGTGATTGTGTGATCTCGTAATAATAATAATAATGTGTTTTGTAAAGCGCGTAGTTACGTCACAAGACGTGTCCCAGCGCTGTGGTTCCATATCCATATGCAAACAGTGAGCACTGCGAGATTCCTTGATGCAAGGAGCTGTGAGTCATTCATACTTGTGCAGAAAATTTCTGAAACGGGGTCAATTACTATTGCTGCTACCTTGGTAACACCACTGAAAAGTGTAATTTCTGCAAAGTAATGCACTTTTAATTCAAAGGAATATCAAATGAACTAAGGAAGCCAGCAGTATTCATCTGATGAAGACACAACCAATCGCCTAAGAAATAATTAGGTCCTCATCTGTGACATAAAGAAGTCTACTTTGCACAAAATGCTTTCGAGCAGCTGTTGCTGCAACATCAGCGTACAAAGCTCTGTTCACCTTCACTAAATTTGGTTCTTGGGGTGGCAGCAATATGAAAGAGCAGGGTACCTGGATTTGAGGAGAGTATTGGCACATTAGAGGAAGGGCGTTAAAACACAGGCACTTGCATGCATTGCTAAAATGAACGAGTCATTCAATCTAAAGAATGGTAAAGATGCTGTGCTTTGGGTGGGACAAACGCTAGAAGAGCGGGGAAAGACACTGAATAAAATGCAAGCAAATGAGTGATGTTGTGCTCCCTCTCGTTCTCTTGTGCAACTGATGGACCAGGAGCGGTGTAAATCAACCAAATGGATTTGGGGGCTCCTTATTGGGCCTGTCTCACTCTCAACCACTATTAATGACAATTTCTGTTTAGACTCGTAGAACCCATTTGGTCCTAAAGCAATGCCAAACAGGGAAGATTTCCAGATTTAAAGCTATACAGAAATCAAGTTAAAAAGTCAAAATCAAATATTCAATAAATTAGACGGCAAAGCTCAGTTACATTACAGAATTCAGTAAAGTGCAGGGCAACAAAATACAGAGAATATAATGGGAGTACAATCCAGCATTTTCCTCCTGGTGTCAGTAAGAACAAGCATTTGCAATAGATCTCGCATTACTGTAAGTTTGAGCTATTGGTGTTGCTAATAATAATACAATGACAATAGTTCAAACTTTCAATAATGCAAGAGCTATTGCATTGCAGTGCCACTGCGGCACTCGCGCTTTATCTTTAAACATCGGAAGCAAAAGCGCGGGTGCCGCGATTTACAGAAGAAAGGCACGCCCTCCATTATTCCCGCGGAGGCATGCCACGCTGGTTAAATTAAGAAAACAATTGTTGTTGGAAAGTGAGATATTAGGGAGGTACCACTAAACCTTTTGATGCCATTTACAAAAGGACACTGACAGGAGCCAATTAAAAAGTTTGACGGAAAGTGGGTAGAGCTCCATGCTCATATCCTGAATACAACATGTCTCGAAGAGACAGCGCCAGCGCTGCCTAGATAAGACCTAAAGAGGATCTCTTACTTCCGAAAAGAGCATGCTTTTATAGGGTACTGAAGATAGATTTTCATACATTCAATACATTTAAATACAGTTCCCATAGAATACATCAATCGGAATTAACTGGAGTGAAACAGTTGCAGGAAAATAAAGTATTTCATAACTCTACAACGTGGACTTTCCCATGGACAACATTAATACTAGAACAAATGTTGCTACATCCTGTGTGATTTGGCTAAGACAGCTAGGGGAAACCTTAAACATGTACAATTCTGCTGAGACAACATTTAATATTCTTGATAAGTTTGTTCTGCCTATGAAAATAAATGAAAAGATTATTTGACCAAGACATTGAAATAAGAGTTTGACCATGTGATACAGAACCTTGACAGACAACATCACAGACAAAATGGAGTATGAGGCCTATGATTGCTATGTTAGCTAGAGCTGAATTTTTCATAAGTGCAAAGCATGTGTTTTCAGAAAATCACAGTTAACAAGAAAGCCAATTAATGGTAAGCAAAGGACTGCCCAAAGCCCGCTATAACCTTCTGGCATGGTCTACAACAGCACCTTTGGACCATAGGCAGTAAAAAGCTAATTGTAAGCAAGACCTAAAAAAAGAGGAAAATTAGGCTTTGTAGCCCTAGCTTAAGTTTGTTTCCCCTTTAGCGGCAATATCTGACACTGCATATGCATACACCAAGCACCTTCCAAACTTAGTCCCAAGTATGAGATATTCTACTGCATAACGCATACATTGAACAGTTTAATCTAGCCAGCCATGCACCACAATTAGTAAAAACTGGTGGTGTGAGAGTCCAGTTACCTTAGGTCTAGAGTTTCAGTGTTCAAAATGACCCTTTTATGGTAAATACAGAAACATATGTTCATATTCATGCCCAGTGGTTAATGGTAGACCAGCGTAGGATAAAAGTGTCAGAATATACATATCTCTGCATCGCTTCTAATCCTGACCTAATATCAAAATAATGAAAAATGTAGTCCTATTAATGCCCAGATAGCTTTGAGGTGAGAAATCCGTTTTACACACCAAGCTACTAATGGCTTCAATTATATTTTTGCGGGTCTGTTACCAAGTGCCTAAAGAAGCAGCAGTAGCTCTTCTGTTGGTCCAGCTTCACTCACACTCCAAATCAAGAGTTTGATGCAGGGGTGGTCACTCCTTTAAAGTAAAACTACTTCTGCTGACACGGCGGGAGCTTTGTCAGTGAAATAATTTACTGGCTAGTCCTTCATCTCATTATGAGCTGGTCAACCTTTTTTTAGGTCTTGCCTTCGCAGCGCGCATGCGCTGAAAAGGCAAAAAGACCTTTTCCGAGCGCTTTGGCTTTTCAGCCAAGCACGTGCACGCGTTCCATTGCCTTCAATGGCAGCGCATGCACATCAGGAGATTCACTTGCGGGAGCGCGCGCCGGCATCTGGCAGCAATTATCCCTCCCGCAAGTGAATTGCGCCCGCCCCCTTCTCTCCCCCCGCCGCGCGAGGCACTCATGTTTGTGCTTGTTTCATTGTGGCGCGGTGTGGTCACTCACCCAAGCAAATCCAGCTTCCCCAGGAACCGGCCTGCAGATGGCGCTGTGGCACAATACCTGATGGATTTCACGTGCGATCCTCCTCGCACTCGCGTCCCCCGTTGTATGTAGAACAGCACTCTGTTGCAGTGCACTCTGCTTTCCTTAAGGTGAACTCGGTGGGGTCAGACATCAGTTGCCAGGACGAGGGGACTTTAATAAGCATGTGTGCGACCACCACACAGTCAGCAGGACGATTCCAACTCTTCGTCAATGTTATGTCTGCTATTTGCACAGACACTGGGGCCCGGCGACTGGCCTGGAACGCCAATTAATAGATGGTGACGCAGGATTATAAAGGACATGGACATCAGTGTATCGAGTTGCTGGCCCCGGCCTGGATCTTCTACTATCGCACATCCGGCCGGGGGTATCTTTATTATTTCAGCACCACGTGATACAGCCTACACCTCTCGGGCAGGCAGCATGGGGGTTTCACTGACCCCCTTTGGTATGCATGGTGTACATGAACTATTCCCTGACGCTCATGCTACATCACTGGAGAGACACAACCACAGCCTCGGCTAAACATCCTGTGATTATGCAAATCACTTGATCTCCCCGTTTCCATAAACAAACATGTGACCTTGTGTAATATAACTGGTGTGCTTGTAAAACACGCCAATGCTTTCCTGTCATTTTCACACTATTAAAAACTGTAGAAACATTAAATAAGCCAGATGCGTGGCTCTATTGTGGGTCAGCTATCCCTGTAAATGTATTGGCTCGCCCACCTCTAATTGCAGCATGCACAGATGAATGCCCTAGAGTGCAGCACCGAGATTTTAGCTTCAGATGCAGCAGCGGTGCGTCCATTGGGGCGTAGGGGCGTAGCCCCACCAGCCACCATGGACCCGCATCGCGGCCGCCGGCCGTATCTCTAAATAAAATACATTGCGCTGAATTGCGCAGGGGGGGTGGCCTACTGCAGCTTGAGTGACAGCCCACACACTCAGGCTGCAGCAGACCGTAGTGCCCAGACCCGCTGGGGAACTTACAGTGCGCATGCTTGAGAAAGTTGGCAACTTTCTCAAGCATCCGCACTGTAAGTTCCCCAGCGGGACCCAGGGGTGCTTCACCGTGCTGTTCGCCTGCCACAGCCCGGGTTTCCTAAGGGTGACAGGGCGAGCAGCAAACATGCCCCCCTAGCCAATCCTGGCGCTGCATGCAGCGCCAGGATTGGCTGGTCCACCGGTGCAGCATCCCATTGGATGCCGCGCGTGGGGGTGGCCCGGCATTCGTCTCAGGAGCAGCAAGACAAGGAGGACTGGTCTGTGGCGGTGCCCGATCGTGTAGCCTGCTTCTGTTTCTGTGTGTAGGCGCCAACGGACCCGAGGCGGCGCGGACCGGGTCAGGTAGGATCTGTTATTTTTTTCATTTTAATGCTCCCCCCAACCCTGCGAGACACCCCCCCCCTCCCGCGAGCCACGACTGTTAACCAGGTGATATTACGTGAAAAAACCCCATCAAGGTCAGTATGGTAATGGCGCAAAGCATGGACTCTTCATTGGGCAGCAAACTCCTGTTTACATCGGAATCAAGATGACCGGCCAGACTGGGTAGCAAACCTAGCCCTGACAGAATAGTTTAAACTAAATCTACGCTAATACTTTAGTGGACACATCCGTCTTTAAGTGTGCAGGGGTGCTCTGCCCAAAGTAATATTTAAGAAAAATAAATCCAAACCGCTTAAATTAAAGCATACTTTTTAAAAGATGTTGGTCGGAATATTTCACACCTTGTTTTTCAGCACTGCGTTGGCTGCATACCCTTATTGTTGTGCCGTATTTTACCTTAGTGTATGATTTATTACCTGCTCTAACCCTTTTGCTAAATTACTACATAAAACCGCAGCAAACGTGACACCCAGTTGAGGTAATAAATCGAAGCTGCAAGGCCATACAGGTGAGAAAGCGGAATATCAGTGTGCAGTGTAATTGGAAGTACTGCAGGTGCATGGATATACTCTTGAAAATATTTTAAGCGCCAATCCCCTCCTACAAGTTGCTGCTCAGAATAGAAGCAGGCAATGTGCAGGCCTTGCTGAATATGCTACGGTTTCTGACAATTGCAAGGGAACAAGTTGCCATATTTCAGTGGGGCCTAACCTCTTGGCAGGTACACGGAGCACACCTTGTGAAAAGAGTGGGTGGATGTTTTTGACCCATGTGCACCCTTGACTTGTGCCTGATTTCAAAGCCATGTACTTCAACATGGCTAATGCCCATCTCGGTGGCCATGTTTAGGTCACCAAATACTTCATAAGTACCTGAGTATGAGAGACAGTGGAGGATGTGGGGCTATTTAATACATGTCCTGGCGCCCAGTTCCACTTTTCAGGTATTGGGTGACCTGGGAACTGAGAGGTTAAATCACAGGAGGGGATGGGAAAGATTGGAAATCATGGGAAGGAAGGCGCGTTTATCATGTGGAGGACAAAAGAAAAGTAACTGAGACCTCGAAACAATAAGGGAGTGGAAGGATGAAAAATAATGAAACAAGAAAAAACAAAAGAAAAACAAGCAGTGGCTCTGTGTTGAGTAATGTAGCCTTTTTAAACCATACTGCTCACGGTTCACAGGATATAAGCAATACACCGTGATACTGGTCCCCCCAGGGATCTGTAGTGGTGCTTAAAGTTCAGGAAAAAACAGTCTTGATTTCTGAATAATAAGTATAAAAGTGTTAAGGTAGCCATGTTGTTCTACTTACATTTCATATGCTTTACTTAATCTTGCATCCATATGAGGGTTTGCTTTTTCCAGGAAGGTACTTTTTTCCAGGCAGCATATCACTCTTGTGCATAATTTGAATTGAGCCGCATCCAGGTATATGTAGCAGGGCACAACTAGGTTGTAGCTGAAGGCAGTGTGGGTGTCTCAGTGGGATAGTATGGTGTTCATTGGGGGATGTGGCACTACGCCAGAGCTGCCGAATTTCGTTCTGGGGAACCAGGTTCAGCCTTCATGAACAGTCCACCAGACCACTCTCCTGGATTCCTGGAGTGCCTCTGACTTTGTTCTGTTTCTTTACTTTTTGTGACTGTTGGTCCTGCGGGGAAACATTTTCAATTTATGTTGTCTTGTTTACTGGGAGCATTGCTTTTATTTTCCTTTAGTGTAATAGGCTGGCTGGTGAAGTGCACTTCCCATAGTGTGCAGTCCCTTCAATTTGCCTTTAGGTGACTACCTGGCTTGATGATGGTTTTCTATTTGATTTCATGTAACTCCTTGTCTTGATGAGTCATTGGTTTTAGTTTGTTTGAGGTAACTGCTTCACATGCTGGTTTCATCACACAGCTGACACCCACCCTGAGAAAGCCAGAGCTGCCCTGTTAGTGGTATCAACACCAGTGCGCTTAGGTTCCTTACAGCTCCTTCACTTGAAGTGGGTTATCACCTACCCGTTACTTTTTGTATCCTGCTCGTACCAAGTCAGATCCAGACCCAGACCAGTCCCCACAGTTGCTCCGGATTAAGGGACATTGTCATGTCATCTCAGGCGCGATGTAAAGACTCCCAGTGAGCTGAGGACTCTTTTGGCTAAAGAACCAACTAGCTGGAGACCCTTGTGGTTGTTTAAAGATTTAATATCAGCCTGTAACTCAGTCTTGAGCTGGGTGGGTGACCTCGATTACAAAGTGGCTGTGCCAGATGTCCCATTATGACCCCTATTGCCTGTCTCCCCTTCAGACGCACAGGGCATAAAACTGGGGGGTGCTCAACCCTGCCAAAAAACTGAGGGGTGACCCTAAGAGCACAGCTGCCATCCTATCAGGATGCTTTGGTGTGCTGGTCTGGTTTTCTGGGTGCATTGGCTCAAGTTTTTTCCCATGTAATTGATTGGGTGTCTTTGTAAGTTGATTTTATGTGAATGTCTGACTTATGACTGCGCATTCCTTTCAGTGTGCACTTGCTTCAGTTTACTTTTTGAGTCACTGTCTAGTTTGCTGGATGTATCGCTTTCATTTTTCTTTCATTAAACTGTTTGACTTGCTTGGTGCTTTTATGTTGGTGCCTGCA
Organism: Lissotriton vulgaris; assembly: GCF_964263255.1. Classification (NCBI taxonomy): domain Eukaryota; kingdom Metazoa; phylum Chordata; class Amphibia; order Caudata; family Salamandridae; genus Lissotriton; species Lissotriton vulgaris. The sequence goes on along the minus strand of NC_141696.1, from coordinate 1,272,609,284 downwards.
TGCTGAGGTGTACTCTTCTTCAGTTTAAATGTATGTGACTGGCCTGTTGACTAGCACCCTGCTTTCAAACTGAAGGTTCACAGGTTCACGCTTGCATTAGTTTACTTTTGTATGGTTGACTGCAAGCACTGTTTTGCTGGATGCACTGCTTTAAGTTACTACTTGATGCATTGCTTTCAGTTTGCTTTCAAGTAATTGCCTCTCATTTTCCCAATGCTTTGTGAGGGCTGTTTCCCAACTGCTGTGCAACTTCTTCTATTCTTAGAGCTGAGATTTTCATGAAAGTCTTATAGTCTGAATTCAGCACCTGAGCGTAATAGGACGGAAAGTATGAAGCTCTGTGGTTATACTGAATAAGCAGCTACCTATGTTATGCCATCTATTAATGTAATAACTGCACTTTCACAATTGCTTTATTAACCTTCCTGCTTTCTCAAATTTGCTTGAAAATGCATGATTTTTCAAAATTTTCTTGGGGGGGTAACCCCCCCAAACACCCCTTTTGGTGTTCGGGCTCGATCCCTGCGCTCGCTCGCTACGGTACTATATGCAAATCACTTTGCGCCCCACCACCTTGAAATGTCACCCACCGCCCCTGTTCAGATGTGAATGCACAGTCATTATATATGTGAATGTTCATCGCATGAGCATGCAGAGTGGCAAATGGCAAATGTGAAAATAAACAGTTCGCAACTATTCTTTGGCCGATACTTACATGGAAGAATAAAAGCATCTTGAAGGAAAGGCCACACTAACGGAAGCAGCTTCGGTTGAAGGAATCCCGGACAAAATGACGATTTGACATCTGATGACCTCATAAAGTACTAGCTTCAGTAGCCAAAGGCCGACACATTCTGAGTAGCCACAGATGCTGTTCTCTTCCTCAGCAGCTGCTGTTTCCGCTCTGCGTGCACCTCAAGCCCAAGATGTTCTTGCAGGATCATCCATTATGTCCTCAGTGGGAAAAGGAAGGAACTCCATTGGGAGGAATATTGTGACACCAGACGCAGGGCACTATGCAGAGCTCCACTGCCACCCACTACATATTCAGTGCAACTGCTAATCAGATCCTGTCAGAGAATGCCATCAATATGGTGAATACACAGGGCTCAGAGCAATAGACCATTGCTCTGAACTCTGTGCATTCACCATATTGAGTTACAGAGAAGGCAGGGTCGGAGGCAAAGTGGCAAAGGAAAGGTACCAACAAGATGGCTCATTAAACGTTCACTGCTGATGTGCACTGTGACCTCCAGGCCTGAGGCACAAATTCAGACTGCTCAGCTCTGCCTTCAATCCTTGCAAGGTGGGTAATAGTAACACTGGTTGTGTTAGCACTCTTGGATACATTATTATATACTAAGCCGTGCGCGCGTGGGAGCTGCGTTCACATAATCTTGACCAGGACATGTCTTCGATTAATCTTGAGCAAGCCATTCTGTGCCTCACTTCCACATAGATGGTGCATGGACGGGGAACCACGGAATCCACATTCCATACCATGGTACATTCAGCACCTTAACCTACATTGTCCCCAAACCCCACTTCCCTTCATGGCTGTGATCGTCCATCTCCCATTGCTCCACTCCCTGTTTTATTAGCAGGTTGGTTCTCTAGGGCTTGAGGACCTGGAAGCAATAGGGCAATATTTGAATCAAGTGCTGCCTGTTGTCCGTGGAAGCTCAGGGACCAGAAGTTTGGTGACCTTTGTGAGGGGTTGTGCGTGAATACCTGCTCCCAACTTCTGGCTCCAATGCCAGCGAGGCCTACTTCTGTCAGGATCAATATTCTAAAAAGTCATGCAAGGGCATTTATGAAGCATTTCAGTGAGTTCATGGTGTTCTAATCAAGGCGCGCTCCAATGGATTGTTGGCGGTCCATCTATTTCGTGAGAGATTTGAGAAAATGTTATTAAAATGGCGCTGATTGCAAAGTACAACCTCACTACAGAATGTCTACAACCCCCCTAGATGATGTAGTAAATTCAGAAAATGTGAGTTCGAAATGGAGTCCAATTTTATGGTCACTGGAAGGAATAAGGTAGAAAAATACACAAAAAATGCATTCTCGCGAAGCACACAATCAGCTTAAGAAGAACATATACGTTCCAACAGTAGATGTAATACGCCATTCTTACGGATCAGGGTCACAGGCAGAAGTAGTAATTATCGATCAAATATCAGCCTTAAATTTGTATTTGAAACTGCCATCATTTTGTCTCCAAACATCAGCTTTAGGAATTGCACACATTTTTCCAGCACATACCAGGTTTTCTTCTTTACTGAATAGGGTTGGCACTTGTTGGAAATTGCTCCTGTCAGGTTGTGTAGGACATAAATCACAGGTTGTGACCTTTGCCTGACCTCCCCCACTACCCAAGAGGAAACCTTAGAGGTAATCAGGGTTAACTAAGGGTGCCTTTGTTTACCTTTGATGGAAAGCCAGAGAATTGAGGCTGACCCCAAGGAAAACAACCATTGGCATAGCCAATAGGTCTCGCTTTTGGGACCTTATAAGTATTTAGTTATGCAGCACAATATCCTTAGTGAAACAACATCAACTGTTGCATGGCTAAACACTTATAATGTCCCAAAGGCAAGACCTATTGGCTATGCCAATGCTTGTTGTTTTTGTTGCTGAAGACAACCCCCCAAACCCCCAAGTAGTTGTTTTGTTTTTTCAAAACAAAAATTCAATGTGCCTGAAACACTGAAATGTTTCTCCCTCCACTTGGATGACTTTAATACCTTTCCTGCTAGAGACTTTCAAGCTACACTTGGCAGTCGTGAACAGGAATAAAAATGGCTGAAATTACACCGGAAATGCTGTGCTAAACCCGGCAAGTTTTCTAACAGCTAGATAGCTAGCCCTGTTGAACCTACTTATGAAGGCCAGCCATGGTATCACCGCTGTGGGAAGCAGAGCTGCTCCACATCAAAAGAGTTGGGGGGTGAGGGGTAGGGCGAACAAACTAGGGTGGTCGGAACATCTGTCGGTTTCTGACAGATACTTCAATATTGCACAACTCTAGATGAGGCCCTAAGTCCTTAGAAAAATTAGACAGTTTGGTTCACAAAATGTATAAAGAACGTATAAAATATAGAGGCTTTCTTTTTAGACAATTAGAATAATAGATCTTAATGTGTTGGCAAAGGTTCAGGAAGTTTGAGTGCATTAGAAACAATAGTGCCACCAATTATTTGTGGACGTTGTTTCATTGTTCTATTTTGAGTCTGAGGTCTCGTGAGTTTGAATAAAGTGATGCACAGATGTATTTTAATAAAATGGGTGTTTATCAATTTAGCAAAGCAATCACTGACCTATTCTCCTTAGGTTTATGCATTGATGTAGACTTTAATTTTTTTAATTCCTTTAAAAGTCTTATGCTTTTGTCTACAAGCGGCAAGGCATGATTTATCCAAATGTAGTTAATAGATTAAAATAGACAGGCATTCTAATAGATAACACTTAAAACAAGTTTTGCACAAAAGAAATATTTTAAATGTTTGATTGTAAAAATGTGGATACATTAAAAGGTTACTGAGGAACAAAGTGCTTACGACAGTCTGCCCTGACTTCATATTATAAAGTATTTATTCATGGACGAGTTTGCAAAGAGGATAAAGAGGCACATGATTTAGCTGGATGCCTAAAGAGTTGATAAACAGATTTGAGCTGGTAATGCAGCATTGGGGCCAGAAAAGATCGCAGAGAAGAGCACTTTGCTGAGAACAGAAATATAGTTCTCATTATGATTATTAGTCTCCATAACTGCACACATTTCAACAATAATATCCAATGGATCAGGGTTCCAGAAACCTTTAAAAAGGTGAAATAAAAAAAGTTTGTGTTATGGTGTACTAAGCAGAAGCCACTATGGCATTGTGAATGGTCAAATCACTTCGCATTGTCACTGAGGAAGGCGTGAACCACTTGAGTCCCCTGCTTTGAAAGTTTTTTCTGGAAAACAAAACAATTATGCCAAGCAGGCCAAACAATTATGGCATTCATCTGAGCTTTCAGTGCAGCTTCCGCACCAGCGGACGCACTGAAGAAACCAAGATCGTTATAAGACTGGGTATCATGTCTAAATGTGGCAAGCAAACCTTCTGCAAGGGGAGCGCATCAAGAATCTCCACTGATTTAGTGGGCTTCCCAACAACCATTTAATGAGGCTGTTAATCTATGATACATCCACAGTTATTTGTTCTATTGTGGAGTTTCTACAGCTTTGTGAAGCTCAGCAGGCATTGTAAATTTAGTGAAGGTGAACAGAACTTTCTACGCCAATAGTTGTTGTAACTGGTAGTAACTGATGCTGGAAAGCTTTTTCTGCAATATAGATTTCTTTTAGCGTGGGATGACATTTTTGTTTTAGGAGATTGGTTGGTTCTTCCTCAGAAGATACTGCTGGCTTTCTCAGCCATTTGATAGTCCTTTAATCTACACAGTTTATGTATTTGCATAAAGGTCATGAGTGTGAATGGATCACAGTTCCTTGCTTCAAGGAGCTTGTAGGCGCTCACTGTTCGCATTCTGGGATCACACAAACACTTCACTTATTCCCATTTGATTTTTATTTTTTAATCCAATCAACCCCTAGCTGGTGGTTGCTCTCCTGCTCCCTGTTGTTCCCCTATGCAACTGCATCACTCCCCTCTCTTCACATCCCATTTGCTGCCACTCATTGGCATTCATTTTAAACCCCGCTACTCAGCCCATTCAGCCATTGATCTCCTGCCCTCCTCCACTGCTATCCACATCTCCCCACCCCTCCCTGTTGCATTTTGTTTTCCTTTTGTCGAGAGCCTAGTAACTGCAACCTATTTCCAGGCTGCTACTTTTTCAAAAGTGGTTTTGTATGCATTTAACTTATTTAATCACTGGCTTCAGCAGGAGGTTGATGATCACAAATGACTTTGAGGGACCCTCACCGACCGCGCTATGCAGAGTTCTGCAGCTGGCGGAGGGTGTTGGAAAAATGGCATTCGTGGTAATTTTCAGTGCCAGGTGTTTGTACGCGCTGTGATATTATTGCGAACTGCACAATGCACAGCGAAAGTGAACGCAAGCAGGCACTGCTTTCTTTCTGCCACTCGAGTAGATTTTCTACTCGAGCGGCAGCTTTCTCAAGGTGAACGGACGGTTTCTCAACGCAAGCGGCGCAAGCATACGCAGCCACTCGCATTGAGAAATCCTACTGCCCATGTTGAGAAATCTCACCCAGAGGTTGATTTCCCTCGCTCCTGCTCACCATCTTGACATTTACGAGCGTGAATGAGAAAAAATCTCACCGCGAGGTGGATTTTCCTTTCTCTCGCTCGCCAACTTGATGTTGGAGAGCGAGAGTGACGAAAAAAGTAGCAGAGCGGAGTTTTTTCGGAAAACCACGAGTTCCGCGTAACGGAGAGTATGGGAAACTCCGCGAGTGGAGTGGAGTTCAATACCCAGGTTCAATTATTATCTGACCTCCGCAGATGGGTCCTACTAATTTACTGTTTTGTTATGAAAATTTGTCTTGAATTTTGGCCGTTAGCACAGAGTTTTCACAATCACTGACCAGAACTTTCCTTGATAGGCTAGGTGGTCGTGCTTGGAGGGCACAAGCACACTTGGCCACTTTGCGGATCCCGGCTGACCTTCAGAGCGAGGCATGCATGTGTTTCTTTCTCGATTAGTACAAAACATCAAATTTTACATTGCATCTTTCCAGTATGTGTTTCTACTTACACGTCTATTTAGTAATATGTGGTATTTGTGTGTTGGCAATTGATTGACGTTCTCTTGTACTAGGAATTGTATTTGGCAGTTGATGTCTACTTCTCTGTCTGAAACGTGACCCATTTTATGTGGTGTTTTTAAATTTACGTTGCATATATCTAGCTCCTAAATGGGTACTAATTTAAAGACTGCCTCTTCTCAGACCCATTAACATTCTTGACTTGGCTAATGGCTTATTAACAGTCTCTACGCCACTCTCATTATTTTAATGAAACAATGCACCCGTGTTTGTTCAGCAAGGTCCGCAAATGAGCATCACAGGAGGAAATTCTAAACTAACCCCCAGAGCCACTAATTGATTAAACTACCTGTGGGGCAAAGAAAAGTATACTTTTTCTGAATTCATATAGGTATCCAATAGAAATGTAATTAGGCAATTCATACATGTCCCAAACATAGAATCGTACAACGTATTAATCATTTGCCATTTGTGGGGGTATTTGTAAAAAGGGGGGTAAGAGGCATGAAATGCAGCAATGCATTTAGGGCATTGCAATTACACATTCAAGTCCATAAACTGCACCGAGGCATGTCCTAACAAACAACCTAATATTAAGTATAATCAACTTTACCTATCAATATCCTAGTGTAAGTGGTATTCACATGAAATTGTAATCTCAGTTGTAAACAAAGTCTGCACAACAAGAAGACAGCGCCAACATCTATTTCAAGCTTTAATTCTTATGGGCCTCTATTTGGTTCTTGATTAGGGTGTTGTTAAACCTGGCACCATTGGCGTGGGTCTCCCTTCCATTTTTTCTGTTGCCTCATGTGTTTTTACTGGTGTTGGATGCTTTAAGCACTGTGTCACTGCTGTCCAGTGCCACAGTGCAAGTGCTCCCTATTGTAAATGAATGTATGAATTCGTGATTCCATGATTGGCTGGTTTTGGTTTACCTGTCAGACCCTAGTACAGTGCACCAGGAGTGCCCAGGGCTTGTGAACCAAATGTTGCTAGTGGGCTTGCAGCACCGGTTGTGCCACCCACAGAAGCAGCCTGTAAAAGTGTGTCTAAGGTCTGCCATTGCAGAGCCTGTGTGCATTCTGGTACTGCCATGCTGACTGGGCAAGTGCACCCACGTGCCAGTTCCTAATCCTTCCCTTTTCTTCATGTCAGACACCCCTATGGTAGGCCCAAGGGCAGGGTGCATTGTAAGTATAAGGTAGGACAACCCCTGATGTGTGTGGCATGTCCTAATAGTGAATTACATCCATTTTCGTTTTTCACCATAGCAAGACTACCTGTTCTCCATAGGCTAGAATGGTCAGTTAGATTATTACATTTTATAATCCTAACTGACTCAGGGATTATGGTAGAAATACGAGTTTAGTATGCCTGAACTCAGAATTGTAAAATACATCTTTTAGTGAAGTTGATTTTAACTTTCTGTGTTTGAAAATACCACTTTCAGAATGTAGGTATTTTCTTGTCTAACTATCCGAGCCTGCCTCTGCTAGGTTGTGTATTCCTTGTCTGGAGGTTGAGTGACAGGGCTGGGGGATTCCAGGATACAGAATGAGTCAGCCCAGTGGTGAATAGAGAGATCTGCATCTAGATGGGATGGAGGAGTTGCACCTGGGACCTGAATAGGGCTGTGCCTTCCCTCCTCAATGCTGACTCCACCTCCTGTGGGGTGTCTGATGTCTCTGCCCTGCACTGTGAAAGAAGAGAAGGAATCATGTCAACAAAGCGCACCAGGGCTATGCCTTTCCTCCACAATGCTGGCTCCACCTCCTGTGGGGCGTCTGATGTTTCTGCCCTGCACTGTGAATTGAAAGAAGGAGTCATGTAAACAGAGTGCTCCAGAACTCGTTTGGACTAGGCAAAGGCCCCTCTGCCCTCAGAGGACAAAGGATTTTGGGGTATACATATGGGAGCCTATCCCAAGAAATTAGATCACTTTTGGGCAAACAAGTAGAAACCTTTGCTGAAGAGAGGAACCTGAAGAAACTGAGCAGAGACTATCCCTAATCTAAAGTGCTGCTTGGGGGATTGGCCTGCAGTGGTTGCCTGACTGCCAAGGAGAGAAGAAAGGAACTTTGTGTGTACTTTCATCAACTTGTGTTACGATCTCCAAGGGCTTGGAACAGAGCTTGCCTCCTGCTGAAGTCTCCGGGACAACAGACTTTACCCACCAGCTCCTCAAGAGTTCTCCTGAAGTGCCTGCAGTTGTGTTGGTCTTTTTGAGGACTTGCGTGTGTCGCAAGGAGATGGAAGTGTGACTCAAGATCAAGAAGCATGTCGCCGAACTGCCGCTGCCACTTCACAACACAATATTAGTTATAACAAGTTACCTCTAGTACCATTGATCTATACTTTTCTTATAATGGCAGGACCATAACATTCCTACGTTAATTGTTCAATTAATGAACTGGTTTCTTTACATATTCTTTATCCCCTCGGTCGGTACACACACATATCTAAATGGCATTTCTTTTCATATCAACAATTATATTCCATCAGACTTCTTTTTGGAAAAATATGTATTTTTTTTACTTCATGATTATTTTCTTTTTTTTCCTCATTCAAAACAATGTAGTAAACATTCATTTATAGCTTGAAATACACCTGTGATCATATGCTATAAACAGTGCATAAGCATACTCTTATTATTTGAAATACAACTGTAAACATTTATGTACAACACATAACTAAACAGAAAACATAACGATTAGTGTCTAAAGTCCTACTGCATAGTCCTTATTCTGTCGGGATATACATTACTTAACCTCAATGTTCTTTTCTTTTCTATGGTCCTAATAGCAAAGTGCAAAGGTGTTAAGGTCAGGGAACACTTTTATATTTCATCTTATAATTACAGCCACTATTTATTGGTTGTAATAATAATATCTTTTATTACTTAATGGCTCCACAATATTGATACTCTAGACCTTAGGGTAGGGGTTAGTGAGTGAATGGGTAAGGTGCTGTGCCGATGTGTTTCGACCTTCAGGGTTGGACCTTTATATTTACAAAAATGTCTTCCTCAGGGCTGGTTTTCTTTTATTTCTTGTAGGACACTTCTAAAATTAAAAGAGAGGAAGGGGCAAGAGGAATAGGGGTATATTAGGGAACTTTGTTGTGATGACCCTATTTTTATTATCTCATAGTCATTATCTCGTTGTATGGTAGTTTGTTGGTTACCTGCTGTCTTTTCTTTTCAGAGGAACGCCGTTTTCCAGGCCGCTTTTTTTTCAAAAAGGTCCCTTCGTCAAATTACTTTCTAAAGATATAAAGGGTGATTTTAGTGTTGTCTCCTTTTATTATGTATCTTGGAAAGTTATTATCAACCGTTATTTGTAACTTTCTTGTACCTGATTTTCTTTGTGTTTCTCTTTTTTCTTTGATCGCAAAGGTTGTTTCATGCGTAATTTAATCCACTTCCCGTTTTTGATGGTTCTTCTTCTTATCAATTATGGCTCTGTTTTGAAAGAAGTATGAGACTTTTTTTTTATCTCTAGCGTGTGGGATGTCCTATAGAACGGGCCCATGCTGTCCCCAGGTTAGTGATTCATAGTGTTCTTGGAACTAAGTACAGAAATACTCGCAAAGCGTCTGTAGGAACTAATCTCTTCAACGTATAAAGTGGCTTAAAAAGTGCGTGTTGGGTAGGCATAATTATGGTTCGCGGGTGCATTTTTTAGCCGCCGTGTTTTATTAAACAGCCTCTTAGATTGGTGCAGTTCTCCCATTTATAATCTCCCACCTTGTGTGCATCTCCAGGTTTCTTTATTGACTTTTCGACCGTATCGTTATTCTGTGCTCTTTAGGTGCTGGAAAGTTTCTGATGCGTGCCTCTAAACACTATTCCCTCTTGTCTTAGATTAATTACCTTTCTTGGCCATATTTTCGTCTATTTCTTTTCGGGCGACGCTTCTTGCTCGCCTTCTTCTCCGACTTCTTCTCCGGCGTCTATGGCTTTTCGATGTGGTTCCTGTATTTCAAATGTACTTCCTTGTTGTGTATCGGTCACATGGAGTCTGTCCGCCAATCTGTTTCTCGCGATGATGTCTCGCGATGTTTTGTTCTACCGTCTCTTGATGCCTGACCTGTCTCTTTGTTTTTAACCTGACTTCCGTTTTTTACGTTGTCATTGCAACCGTTTGTCCACTCGAAATTTTTTGCTTCTGTTTCGCTCATATGAAAATTTCCATATTTTTTCTCAGGCCTGTGACTTTTTAAACCACTTGACTTGTCTTATTGGTATACACTCAAAATATTGAGTTTTAAATATCGATTTGCATTATTATCGAATAGAATAGCAGTAATATCGAATTCAAAATATAGAGTGGACAAAATATCGAATGGACAGAATATAGACAACAAAAATATTGAATGGACAGAATATAGACAGCAAAAATATCGAATTTGAGGTAAGTAAGTTAATATCAATTTTTTAATAATATCCAATTTTTTAAAGTGTTTTTTATGTTAGTATATGTGTGAAAAGTGTATATTTATTTTATCATTTATTTTAATTAATTAATTGTATGGTATTTAATTTTTGCGTAATATACTTCTGTAGCGGGTTTGTAGGGGAATAGGGTGGGAAGTAATTTAATGATAATTAAATATGTTAATTTATTTATTGGTATTTATTTTGAATTAATTGTTATTTACATTTTTAATTGGTAATTAATTAAAATATAATTGGTAATTAATTTTAATTAATTGATTAATTGATAATTATGTTAATTTTATTAATTTACTTTCTGTTGCGGGTTTATGGGGGAATAGGGTGGGAAGTAATTTAATTGTAATTAAATACATTTTTCAATTTATTTATTGGTATTTATTTTTAATTAATTGTTAATTATTTTTCAATTGCTAATTAATTAATTGTAAATTGGTAATCAATTTGTATTAATAGGTAATGATTTTTATAAAATATTTTTATTTGTATTTTTAATTGATTAATTATTATATTATATTAAATTGGTAATTATTTTTAATTAATTTGTAATTGGTATTATTATATTTTTTTAAATTAATATATGAAGTATTTACTTTCCCTACTGTTGCACTCACTGGAGTGGGAGTAATTTTTACCCCTACGCTATCCAATGCTTTCCCTGCTGTTGCACTCTCTGGAGTGGGAATAGTAATTTTTACCCTCCCGCTATCCAACGTTTTCCCTACTGTTGCAGTCTCTGGAGTGGGAATAGTAATTTTTACCCCTAGGCTATCCAATGCTTTCCCTAGTGTTGCACTCCCTGGAGTGGGAATAGTAATTTTTACCCCTACGCTATCCAACGCTTTCCCTACTTTTGCACTCACTGGAGTGTGAATAATAATTTTTACCCCTACGCTATCCAACGCTTTCTCTACTGTTGCACTCACTGGAGTGGTAATAGTAAATTTTATCAACAAAAAGAAATACAGAGTTCCCCGGGTACAGTCAACTAAAGGACTGTCATTGGCCTCTCTCTTATTAAGTCAAGAAAAGGAAAAAGTGAGTGTTGTGAACCCTCTCTCGGAATTTGTAGGGGTACCTCACACAGGTCGCCGGTTGGACTACATTTGTAATCCCACCCGGTGATCGTCCAGCGTCATCATCGGTACCCTGCCCCTGCGACAGACTGGCGGTGCAATGCCTGTCGGGCAACAATAGATGTTGCTCTTTGGCGGGGATCTTCTATTCCTTCGCCAAAGGGTGTGTGGGTGTAAGGGGCCTTCACAAGGGGGTTTTATGTGTTTGTGCAAGAGTGAGCGTGGGTGAGATAAAAAAAGTCAGTAGAGTCCAAAAATTAGGATTTTAATGGCATGGCTCACTGCTTTATTAAAAAATATAAGGGGTATAGAGGCGGAATAATCAAGGTAGTTAGCCTCATTCAACCCTTAGTGAGTAAATGGTCAACATGTTTCTTGCCACGGAGGCAATTCGTCAGGACCAAAGAGTGCTCATATAATTGCAGGGGATCCCCCAGTGATCAGGGGGCCCGGTATACGACCTGGTATGTGTCGTATGGCAATCCTTCCTCAGGACCCTTCCCAGAACTACATGGGAGAGAGGAGAGAGAAAGGTATCATCAGAGAGAGGCCAAAAGCCATTGTGAAAAACGTGGAAAACTCGCGTTTTGTGACTGTTAGAAAAATACAGTGGGTTAGGCATGCCTATGGTCTGCCTTAGGAAGTGGCATGCTTAGTGATATCAGAGCGATTTTGCTGAAAACTTTTCATGCGATAAAAATCCTTGTGATATCAAAGGCTGTCACTGAGCCGGTAGCATGCGTGGTTGCGAATAGTAATTGAGACAACATTTGTGGAGAGAAAAAAACAATATTCAAACATTTCTTTGAGAAATTCAAAGAAGAACACTAGATGGCGTCAGTGTATTGCAGGTGACTAAACCTTAACGTAAACCATATAACATGCCAGGATACTCTAGTGTTGGTGAACCAGGGAGTGACCTTACCCGTATACTTTACTAGGGAGGCTTCCTCGAACTGACCTGGTGGGGCCAGAACTTGGTGTGAGACACCTGTAAGGAGGAAGTATCACCGCCGGGTTAAGGATTGGCGGTCAGCGCGTCTTTACCATTCACCCGCTTGGAGCTCGGTCCCGTCGCGGCGGTCAGAAAGAAGCGCACGCGGAGGTGTAACACGGAGCATTGTGCCTTACCTTGTAGTTCTTGGCAAGGGGCGTCTAGGCACCTACCCCTCCCACTACGGACGATACCGCAGGACAGCCGGTGGAACTGTAACGTCCCGGGAGCTCTGCTTAAGACCGATGAGTGTGGCCATTGGAGTGGGCGTGTCCAGGGCGTGTTGCCAGGCAATGGGATGCCGTGAGTAAACATCGAAGATTCCCTCGCTCGATGACGAGGAGGGAAGGAAAGGTGGGTGCCATCTTGGAAGGGGGTGGGGATCGTAAACATGGTATTAATAATGCTGGGGAACTGGTAATGAGCACATCTACGGAACTCTCTATGCTGACAGTAGATACTGGGATCATTCTACTTTCTGGTTCTAAACAGTTCCTGGCGTAGTTAGGACAAATTGGTCCAGCAATCAGCTATCTGGTGAGCATTGTCCAGGGCACCGCATCGTTGAGACCGTTTTCATCGGTATGCAGACGATGCACCCATCTCTGCTCCAGTCTGAACAGGGTTTGTTGGTTCATACCTGGTTGGCATTCTAGAACTGTCCACTGTATGTCCTCAGTGGTATGTTTGTGTTCCTTACAGTGTTCATAGAGCCTGGTGTGTGTTTTGGTACATCGGATATTACTGTTGTGCTCCATTATGCGTTGTTTAACCGGGCGCATCGTCATCCCGATATACAGCATTTTGCAGGGGCACACCAAGATATATATACATCTCGAGCTGTTACAGTTGGTGTGTTTGTTTGTAGTCCAGATGAAATCCCCTGGGAGTTCGATCGTTTTGCCTTGGATAGTTTGGGGGCATACCACACAGGAACCACATCTGTAGTGTCCAGTGACAGGGGGAAGATCCCATAGGGTCCTAACTGGTCGAGTTTGTGATTTCTTGGGGCGAGTATGGATCAGTGTGTCCTTTAGGTTAGCAGTCCTCTTAAAAGCAAACCGAGGTCGTGCCAGTGCCATCCCTGTGGAGTTCAGAATACCCCAATGTGTCATCACAGCTTTTTTAATGAATGACGAATGCCTGGTGTAGGAGGTGACACAGGTGATAGTGTCATCTGGTTCTTTGGGGTGAACCTCGAGAAGGGCATCCCTGTTGTTGTTCAATGCTCTTTTGAACGATTTCTTCAACAGCCGGGTAGGGTACCCTCTGTCCTGGAGCTTATGTTGTAGGGTCTGGGCCTCTTGTCTAAAGTCTTGGACAGAGCTACAGTTCCTCCGTATCCTAAGAAATTGCCCAAAGGGCAAATTATCTCGCAGAGCTTTTGTATGGTGGCTTTGGTAGAGGAGTAAGCTATTTCTGTCAGTATCCTTCTTGTACAGCGAGGTGGTTATTGCTTCAGATTCTAGATTGATGGTTAGATCGAGAAACGGTATTGAAGTTTCCGAGATGGTCCCAGTAAATTTCAGGAAGGGGTCTTGTAAATTAATCCATTCACAGAAGGCTTCACAGCTCGGACGGTCCCCTTTCCAGAAGATCAGGATGTCGTCAATAAAGCGACGCCAGAGAGTGAGATTCTCTCGGTATGGATTGTGCTCTGGAGGGTAGATGTACTTTTTTTCGAACGAAGCCATGTAGATACACGCCAGGCTCGGCGCGAAGGTAGAACCCATAGAGGTCCCCCGGACTTGGTGGTATAACTGGGACTCGTACCTGAAAAAGTTCTCGGTCAGGGCGATATGAGCGAGTTCCATAATGAAGGCTATCGGTGTTGGGGACAGCCATTCTTCTTCTCGCATCAATGAATCAACTGCTTCCAGAGTCGCTTGTTGCGGAATATTCGTGTATAATGCCTCAACGTCGAGGGTAAGGAGCAAGTCAGTGTCTTCTCTGCCATCTATGTCTGCGATCAGACGGAGTACATCCCTGGTGTCTTGCAGGTAAGATGGTATCTGTTTGACGTAAGGTTGAAAGAAAGCATCGCAAAATTGCGAAAGCGGTTCTAATAGAGATCCAATTCCAGAAACAATGGGTCTCCCTGGAACCGGGGAGACGCCCTTGTGTATTTTAGGGAGAGTATAAAAGTAAGGGGTGACAGGATCCGGTGTAACCAAGAAGTCTGCCTCCTTCTTACTAATCCACTCATTGGTCTCTCCCTCAATGACAAGGCCCATGATGGTGGTTGTAAGTCGTTTGGTTGGGTCCTCCAGGAGAAAAAAACCCAGATCCTCCAATCAAACCACAACCCATACCAGAAGCTATGCCAACTTTAAAGTGGAAACCTTTCGGGAACACTTTGCCCAGCCTCCTAGGGGAGAGTATAATGTTGATGAAGCAACAGATAGGCTCCAGAGCCATATCGCTTCGGCTCTGGAGCACTGCTCAAAGCTCCGGCGCAATACCAACCCCAGGCGCATCGTGTCCGAAAACTGGTATGGGCAAGAACTGAAGGCTCAAAAAAGGAAATGCACAATGCTGGAACACAAATGGAGGCTAGCAAAAACCCAGGAGACGAGGGCTGCTTACAAAAAGGAACTCTCGCAATATACCAAAGCTATTAGGAAGGCAAAAAAAGCTTACTTTTCTTGCAGAATCTTAGAGAACAAGAACTCCTCCAAAGAGCTCTTCAAAATTGTGAAAGAGCTCTGCAGCCCTGCTAATATCTTGTCCAATTTGACCCCCTCTCAAACAGATTGTGACAAAATGAATAACTTCTTTTGCGAAAAAATAGACAAGATCTATTCATCTTTCTCTAAAACTAAAACTAGCAGCCAGACGGATCACGAGTCCTCCTCTCCCCAAGCCTGCTGTACTAGCTTTGGCCCGTACTCCGAAGAGGAAGTAGGCAACGCAATGCTCGAAATCAAATCAGGCTCCCCCCTGGACCCCTGCCCTCACCATATTTTCCGGCAGATTATCCCCCTGATCTGCCCGGCAGTGACCCAGGTATTAAATCACTCATTGGACTCCGCAGAGTTTCCATCCAGCTGGAAGATTGCTACAGTCATCCCCCTCATAAAAAAAGCTGGCTTAGATATTAACAACCCGGCCAATTACAGACCCATATCTCAACTTCCCTATCTATCAAAAGTCCTAGAGAAACTGGTCAACAGACAACTGACCAGCTTTCTCGAGGCAAATAACCTGTTAGACGTCACACAGACAGGATTCAGAGCCAATAATAGCACAGAAACAACCCTCTTGGCAGTACTAGATCACATCAGGATGCACGTGGATCAGGGTAAGACAGTTGCCCTGATATTATTGGATCTCTCGGCGGCGTTCGACACCGTCCCCCACCGCCTGCTCCTGGAAACTCTAGCAACCAAAGGAATCAGGGAAAAAGCTTTGGGCTGGCTGCAATCTTTCCTCTCGGATAGATCTCAATCAGTACGCATGGGTAAGTTCTCTTCCCCATGCCGGAACATCAATTACGGGGTCCCACAGGGGGCCTCATTAAGCCCAACCTTGTTTAACATTTTTGTTTCATCCCTGGCGGAAATAGGCAGGAAGTGGGGTATGGAAATTTGTTCCTATGCCGACGACACCCAACTCACTGTCATCCTGGATGAAAAAAACAATCCTAAAGAAAGGCTTCTCAACTGTCTTACGGAACTGGCGGAATGGATGCACCAGCATTGTCTAAAGCTCAATGCAGATAAATCTGAGATACTTCTGTTCGGAAGCCACACCCAGCTGTGGGATGACAGCTGGTGGCCAAAAGAACTGGGCACCCCACCGACCCCATCACAATCAGCAAGAAACCTTGGAATAACTATAGACACCGCCTTATCCATGAAGACTCATGTAGCCGCCATATGCGGAAAAGGCTTCGCAATCCTAAAAATGCTTAAGAGAGTCTTCCCATGGATTCCAATGGAGTGTAGAAAGATCCTGGTCCAGTCACTCCTGATGAGTAGGCTGGACTATGGAAACTCCCTCTTTGTAGGCATGGCTGAGTACCTGTTTACCAAACTCCAAATGGTGCAGAACGCCGCAGCCAAGGCCATCTGTATGAAACGGAAATACGACTCGGCCAGGAGCTGTTTGCGTTATCTACATTGGCTCCCGATGAAGCAAAGAGCATCTTTTAAAATGATGTGCATTGCTCATAGAGCACTGCACAAAACTGGTCCCCTCATCCTTAGAAATAGGATTCAGTACTACGCTCCCACTCGGAACCTCCGCTCCCAATTCTTGGCTCGTGCAAAAACCTGCCGGGTAAAAAGAGCTAGGATGGGAGAGCGCGCGTTTTCCCACATCGCCGCTGCCAAATGGAATGAACTACCCACAGCCCTCCGACTTACAGAATGCCACCTGGCCTTTAGGAAACAGTTAAAAACCTCTCTCTTTCCCCAGCCTGAATAATTAAAAGAGCTTTCGCCCGCATCATACACACACTAGCTAACATAGCGCCGTGATATCCTACCCTGGATGATTGTTAGCGCTCTACAAAAAAAACTAAAAAAATAAAAAAATAAAAAAGAGGTCTATAATGATTGGTGTTTGCCAGTTGTCTCCTGCACTCACGATCATAGTCCTCGTAATTCTGTATGACCGTGGCGCCCCCCTTGTCTGCCTGTTTTATGACGATTGACTCGTCTCGACCTAGCTCATTAGATGCTAGTCGTTCTGCGTTGGACAGATTGTGAAAAGTTTTGGTTGGGGGTATGTCCCGCATGCTCCTCAGGACCGCCCGTTCAAAAGTAAGGACTTCGGGTGGTACCATCCCGTCAGTGGGGGTAAAGGTGGAAGGTTTTCTCAGGCCTGTGTCAAGATCCGGGAGCTCAGGTTGGTTTTCGAAGAATGCCCGGAGGCGGATTTTCCTAAAAAATTGTTTGAGTTCGATCATCTCTTGGAATGTGTCCGGGGTCGGTGTAGGGACAAAACCAAGACCCTTCTCTAGGACTTGCGTCTCGGTTGGTGTCAGGGTTCTATTTGATAGATTGACAATTAAGCTCGTCTCCCCCTGGACGCCGTGCTCCTGGTCTCCATTGCTGCTGGTGCTGGTGTGTGGTCCTGCCATTGTACACCCTTTTGCCCGCCTCGCTTTCGCCCTCTTCCTCTGCCCCAACCTCTGCCTTGAAAAGGTGGCGGATTGGGGGGGTAGAATTGCGGGGGGCCCTGTGGGTAGAAGGGGTACTGCCATGGGGGTGCCATATGTGGTGGTCCGTGGAAGACTGGGCCTTGATGGTAGCCTTGTTGCCATGCACGGGGTGGTCGAGGATTTTTCGGTGGGTACCCACCACTGGAGTCACTGCTCATCGATCCACGTCTGGCATCACTCCCTGAGTTGTCATCGGAGGAATAGGTCTTCTTTTTCCCATTGAAGTCATCCTTCAAGTAGGGGTATACTTTCTCTTTCGCAAATTTTGCAATATCTTTCTCGAGTTTAGTTGTTTTTTGTTTCAGTAAAAACTCATGGTGATCCGCCATCTCTTGGTTTATTTCCGAGAGTTTGGTCGTGAACGCTGTTTTATTGTTCTTGGATATTGCATTTTTCATGGTGGCTTCCATAGCAGAGATCTTCTCTTGTAATGCATCCGATAGGCGTTTCGCTGTTTGACTGATGAGAAAGAGAAGATCCTTGGTGCATTTCCACGATACTTGACACCACTCTACTTCAAACCGTTTGTCGTCCAGAAAAAGTCTCGGAATTATGTTCACAATTAAACCTTGCGGTGCTATATTGCTCCTCAAGTATTCTGTCATCATGATTCCATGAATGGTAATCCTGATGAGTTCCTTCTTCATCTCCGATAGTGTGGTCCATTCATCGGAGGAAGCGCCGGATGTTGCAGTTGGCGGATTTGTAAGGATAGATGGCGTCGTTCTTAAGGCCTCGGCTATAGTGTCCTCATTGAAACTGAGCCCAGGGACGTCCTCCATGGTCGTATAGAGGTCCAGATGCGGTGCTAAGGATGTCTGCCGGCCAGAGTCAGGTTATCGTCAAGATAAGTGTAATTCTCCCACTAGAAATGTTGTCTCAAGGTGGTCCAATGAGGCGAGTAATTTATTCGCCAAATGGTAACCTTAAAACGAAGAGGTTCCCGTGCACGGGGCACGCAAAGAATTGTATCAACAAGGGGGAACACGGGGTTAGGACAATTGTTAACGGGGTCCAATGTATATGTCCTGGAAAGACTATCAACAAAAAGAAATACAGAGTTCCCCGGGTACAGTCAACTAAAGGACTGTCATTGGCCTCTCTCTTATTAAGTCAAGAAAAGGAAAAAGTGAGTGTTGTGAACCCTCTCTCGGAATTTGTAGGGGTACCTCACACAGGTCGCCGGTTGGACTACATTTGTAATCCCACCCGGTGATCGTCCAGCGTCATCATCGGTACCCTGCCCCTGCGACAGACTGGCGATGCAATGCCTGTCGGGCAACAATAGATGTTGCTCTTTGGCGGGGATCTTCTATTCCTTCGCCAAAGGGTGTGTGGGTGTAAGGGGCCTTCACAAGGGGGTTTTATGTGTTTGTGCAAGAGTGAGCGTGGGTGAGATAAAAAAAGTCAGTAGAGTCCAAAAATTAGGATTTTAATGGCATGGCTCACTGCTTTATTAAAAAATATAAGGGGTATAGAGGCGGAACAATCAAGGTAGTTAGCCTCATTCAACCCTTAGTGAGTAAATGGTCAACATGTTTCTTGCCACGGAGGCAATTCGTCAGGACCAAAGAGTGCTCATATAATTGCAGGGGATCCCCCAGTGATCAGGGGGCCCGGTATACGACCTGGTATGTGTCGTATGGTAATCCTTCCTCAGGACCCTTCCCAGAACTACATGGGAGAGAGGAGAGAGAAAGGTATCATCAGAGAGAGGCCAAAAGCCATTGTGAAAAACGTGGAAAACTCGCGTTTTGTGACTGTTAGAAAAATACAGTGGGTTAGGCATGCCTATGGTCTGCCTTAGGAAGTGGCATGCTTAGTGATATCAGAGCGATAGTAAATTTTACCCTTTCCGCTATCCTACAATAAAAATATTTTATATTTTTTATTAATATTACGTTCAATATATATATGAACAAGCTCCCGAGTAGAGTGAAACGCGTCGTCTTTTAATAAAAACGTCATCCTGCAACTCACTTTAGGAGTGACTCTTTTCTTGGTTATTGCTCGCTACATTGGAAGAGACATTTGGAGGTCCATACCTGTTTGGTTCCGCCGATTATTGACAGAACAGGAGTGTTTCCTTATATATATATATATATATATATTAATAAATCAATGTGTTTTTTTTACTTACATTAATTATTTATTAATTTTAAGGTTATTTAAGTATTTTAAGTATGTAAATATATTTATTATTTCATTAATTTTTAATTACTTTAAAGCATTTAAAAAAAAACAATATTTTGACTATTTTTTTTACATTGATATTTTTGATTCGATATTTTTGTACTTACCTGTTTGGAGATAGGAAGTTGATATTTTGGCTTTCTATATTTTTTACTCGATATTATGGTAGTTTTATATTTTTGTTATCAATACTGTTTCAGTGATCTTTTTTATTGTGTTGATCCCTGTTCTTTCATGTTCCCGTTGTATTACTTCCCTCTTGCTTGGATATTTTTGGTTTTCATCCCCTTCATTTTATTCCCATACGTAAGCTGCATTTCTTATGTAAATTCAAATTGTTTCGGGGACTGTTTTGAAATTTCTAGGGTTTTTACTTGACATTCTTCGTTTTTTGCGCTGTGTATGTACAAGTTATTTCAATAGGGATACCCAAGTTTCACGTTTCAGAGGTGAAGGTTATTTTCACTTCTTATATGTTCTGATGGGTGACATTCTTCTTTTGGTAAGGGGACCAATGGATGAAGGGTATGTTTTTATGTACAGTGCATTTTCTCTGATATCTCATTGAGTCCATTCTCAAATGTGCCTAATTTCAGAATGAATTTTGCTTCACAGTTGGCCAAGGTAATATCTATGGAAGAGCACTTTAAGAGTTTCAGGACTGTCCATTTAAGATCTTATGCAGTATGTTTTTTTTTCAAGACAATGTTTTACCATCGGTGCGGTGATTACCTTACATTTGATTCTGGATTTGTGTTGTGTCCAACGAGTTTTTATATGTTGTGCCGTTTTCCCACATATGCCAGTTGGCATGGACAAATCACGCAATATACCACGTTAGTGGTGTTACAATTTGTGAACTCTTCATGGTTGATTTTTTTATTCCCATAAAAAAATATACATCCTTCGATGGTATTATCACATGCATTGCAATTTCTGCAACAATGGTGTCCCTTAACTGGGGGAAGAGCCAACATTGTTTTTAAGGTGGGTTGTGGTCTCTTTTCCTTCGTATTGCTCTCACTAGGTATTCCCTGACACTCTTATTTTTCTTTAGTGCAATAATGGGTTGATCTTTAAAAAATTTCAAACTTTTTACACTTTGCCAGTTTTTTCGGAGAATTTTCTTTATTTTGTTTGTGCAGCTTGAGAATGTGGTCACGCACACCAGGGGCATTTCTTTCTCTTTTTTCTTTGATGATAATAGAGCCTCCCTTGGCGTATACCATGCCCGTTTCATTGCTCTTTTTGTTAGTTACCTGGGGTAGTTACGTTCCACAAGTTTTTCCAAGAGAGCTTTGGCATTGCTGAAATAATTTTCTTTTTTCGTACAATTTCTTTTTATTCTAAGAAACTGGCTAAATGGAAGGTTATCGTTCACATTTCTTTGGTGAAAACTTGTATAGTGTAACAGTGTGTTTCTGTCAGTGTCCTTGGTGTATAATGCTGTGTACAATTTTCCTTCATCCTTATCATAAGGTCCAAAAAGTATATTTCCACATTGCTTGCATTCATGGTGAACTGGATGTTTACATTTCTTTGATATAGCCATATCACAAATTGATCCAGTTTCTGAGACCTTAGCCATATTTTTATATGGCCTTCAAAGGGATTATTGCTGTATATCCAACGTTCCTCATAACGTTGGTCCTGCCGTTATAAGAAAAGTATAGATCAATGGTACTAGAGGTAACTTGTTATAACTAATATATATGTGATTCCAGCCTCTAGGATCCTAAAATGAATCAATCCCCATAATTTTACACAAGCTTCACAACACGAAGCACCTTGCATTGCCGGAGAAGAGGATCAATGTCACAGCAGATGCCGCCGCATCCCCGGGAAGCGTGTCGCCAGAGAAGAGGATCGACATCGCAGAAGACGCCGCCGCATCACCGGGAAGAGTGTCACAGGGCCTGTCGCAGCTCGCATCGCTGTGGAAGCAACTCGCATCACCGGGAGAGAGGATCGACGTCGCAGCAGATGCCACCACATCACTGGGGAGTTTGTCGCAGGGCCTGTAGCGGCTCGCATCGTGTGAAGCATCTCACATCGCCGGAGGAGAGGATCGACGTCACAGCAGAAGCTGCCGCATCACCAGGAAGCGTGTCGCATCAAGGAGAAAGCACCATCATTATTTCTTCGCACCAGATCTTCAACGCATCACGGACCTTGCGTGCCAGGGACTTCCGCATCACCTTTCCTGCAGCACTTTCGTTGCCCTGCGTGTCGCATCCTAAGGTACATTGACACAAAGTGTCGCATTTTAAGTTCTAAATGGAACTAAGCCAATTCTACCACTTTAAGCACCATATTGTGGATTTTTGTCGTTTGTGGTCTTGTGTTAAATCTATATACAGAATACTTTTTAGTATACAACTGTGTGGTATCCATCTGTAGTGATGTCACTGGATTACTGTATGTGTTCATGAGTGCTTTACACACTGCCTCTGAGATAAGCCTGTCTGCTGGTGCCAAGCTACCAAGGGGGTGAGCAGGGGTTATTTTAGGAGTGTACCCCCTTACCCTGACTAGAGGCAAGGGTCCCTATTTATCACAAGTACCTACCTGTGCCAACTAGAGACCCCCAAATCTAACAGGTGTTTTGTTTCTAGATTTAAGATTATGAGTACATGCCATTACCTTTCTTAATGCTTCTAAAAATAAAGAAAAAGTGAAATGGAATTAAAATAAAAATCTAGTAGAAGATGTCTTATTTTACTTTCTTACACATTCATACAAGAGCTCAGTAGTGCCAAAAAGTACATCTGATTACAAGATTTTTTGGGCCTGATTCACAAAGGGCCTCCACACAGTTGGGGGTAGTCTCCACACTCAGGTGGAATCTCCGCAATTGGAATTCTCATTATGGAGATTCCGGCCTGAGTGCACAGACGACTGTGGGGTCTCTCCCACAAGCATGGAGAATCTTTGTGAATAGGGCCCACGATTTTGTGCTGTGAGCTGAGTGGGAAAGAATGTATTTCACAAAGTGCCAAAGCATTGATGCAATATTTGTTGGCTCCAGTATATGCAACTTGAATGACAAAGGAATTGGATTTCTTTAGGCATTTAATTGAGGTAGAGTACTGTCCAACTATACCTATTGCTGCCACCCCCTTGACAGATTACTCCAAGTGTATGTAGTTTAGATTTAATGTTCTCAGACTATATTATTTTCAATGCATTTGATTCTGTTGTTTTAGAGGAGGAAGGACCCTGCCAGAGGACAGGCACTGGCAGCAGTGGCCAATCTGATGATTATAGATGGGATACACTGAGTGGTTAGGGATGGGGCTACTGGAGAAGTAAGCATTGATACCATTTTACGTGTATGTGGAGCTGACAACCACTCTTGGGTAGAAACAATAATGTTCTTACCTTCATCGAAGAAAAGAGTGCTCTGGCTGATTTTGAAAATTGGGAACCCCAAAGGCACATTACTCCTAGTGTTGCTGGACTGGACTTAGACGCAGACTTTGACATATTTAAAGACCTTACTCTATTAGGCAGACCTGTGAGGATTGCAGAGATGTCACAGGATTCTCAAAATTATTTGGAGTCTTTTCTGTTGGAAGATGGAGCAACATGTTGTGGAAAATGCATTAGGTAAAACTAAGAAGGTCCAATTCATGGTGCTGTGCTAGTTCTGTGTTTCCTGTTCCTTTTTAATTTCTATATTGAGCCTCCTCACAAGCTGTTGACTAACCTGGGTGTCACAGTTGAAAATTATGCTAACGGCAGTAGCAGTGTTTCTGTTTTCCAATAATGCAACAGCTGACAAAAAGAAGGTAGAATCTTGGAATAGATGAATGCGAGTCCGCTTATTTGAAGCATCTCATGCCGACAAGTTATAAATTCCACAGATCTCTGCAGTGGTTATGTACTTAATAAAACACATAAAACAGCCCTTATCTCTTCTGCCTGAAAGAAATGCACTGTTTCTCACTGCATCCCTAATTATATTTAAAATCGTTGCTCTTAAACACGACATATAGCAGGGTGATGGAAGGAGTGCTTGGATTGCTCTCAGTCATTGTAATCACTTGTGCCACATTCCTGACTATTGCTTTTCACTCACTATGCCACTTTAAACAGAGACTTAGGGGCCGAAGCCGATCCGGTAAAAACCGCTCCGAATAGCCGTTCGGAGGGTTTTTCCCATACGATTCGTACCCTGCAACATCCCTCGTACGTACGATGAAGTACGATTTGTACCAGGAGCTGGACTCCGTACGAATCGTACAGAGACCGTTCGACTCTAATCTCCGTACGATTCTCACTCTGAACCCGCTGTACGCGACATCTGTACGGTTCGCGGCTGGTTTATATGACCCAGCAAGTACGATACGTGTTGGGTAGGCACCGTACGACACTTTTTCTACGGGAGCTGAAAACAGCTGTAAAAGCAGAGTTCGCGCCGAAACAGGTACGGAATGCCCCCCTCCCCGGGTACCCCCCCATGATTGCAGGGGTACGGTGCATACCCCTGTGATCATGGGGGGTACGCACCATACACCCAGCATACATGGGGTACGCACCGTACCCCATGTACGCTGGGTGTACAGTGCGTACCCCATGTACGCTGGGTCTACGGTGCATACCCCCCATTATCATAGGGGTACGGCGCGTACCCCTGCGATCATGGGGTGTACGCGCCGTACTGTGTGTATGTGATTGTGCGCTTTTCCGTACGAATCGACATTACCTGACGTGGACCGTACGAATCGCGTCCTGATTCCCCAGTCCGGATCGCACTCGTCGGGTCATACGGCGTGTGTACGAGTTGTACGGAGACGGTTATTTTACCGGATCGGAATCGGTACCTTAGTATATGCAAATAAGCTGTGGTCCTGCTCCAGTAGGAACAGCCCAGCCCAAACTACCAAGCCAGGTCCACTCAAAGGGAAGCACAAGCAACTTCAGATGGTTTCGACCCACTTAGGTCTGGCATTAAGGTATAGCATGAATCCTGTGGCACAGCGAGCAAGGCACCCACACCCACATCTGCAGCAAATAACAATGTGATCGAAGGTATGTTTGAATTAATCTGAGCGGTTGGAGATTGATTGGGACAGTTTGAGACCATTGTTGCGATAATAATTGGCAATTCTCAGGATTCTTCTCATCTCTGAAGTGTTCCAAGGAGGAGGAGTGCAGCCATTCTATTGTCTGCTACACTTTCGAGGGTCTTCCCAGACCCCAGTTTTTTATGGTGTTCTTTTTATATTAACAACTTTTGTGCATACTCCGTGTTATGTTGTGATTTGAGGTGTTTCCTCCCTAGTTATGTTTTGAAGAAGTAGTGAGTGGCCTGATGTTCTCCGGCTGCTTGCCTCCCAGGCCTCAGAGTCTTAGCTTTCTTTTTCCCCCTCTGGAGCTTCATCAAGCACTGCACATCTTTTCCTCCTCATGCGGAGAACGTTTGGCTCCCCTGATTGTGCCATATTCTCTATAGCTGGAGTAGTGACTTCCATATTATGCTCATCAGGTCCACGGTTTCATGAGAGGCCACCAAATCGAAACACTTTAAAAACATGAAATTAAGTTACAACTTGAGCTAACTACACACTAAGCGAGTGCCAACTTTGGTGTGGGTCTGATTCACTAGGGCCAAAGTTACAGTCACTAAAAAGACTTGTTAATGGACAGTGCGACTAAACATAACCAAAAAGTGAAATGTTTAGACCCTGCCATGCTCCTTGCCTTATAGTGTTGATTACATGTGAATTGGTCCGGTTTGGGAGTTTTGGCAGAGTAGGTTTTTCATTGGATGGGCCAAGAAAACAAAGTTTGGCATTGACTGTATTTAAGAGATACTCAGAATATTGTGAAGTTGTGTCTTTTGAGAAAAAATATATATTCAGCAGTTTGAGCAATGAAGGGTGTTCCTTGTGAACATGTGAGAAAAATTATTCTGTGGTGTCTTTAAAAACATAATCCAAGTATGCAACGGGTATACTCCCTTTTCCTAAAAGCACTGAGAAGAGGAAACAACGGTAGAAGGCAATGAAGAGAGAAAAACGGAATGTATAATGATCAAAGTGTTGTTATAATTGCCTTTCTCCTTTATTAAGGCCGCATTATCAAAGAAACTTTCTTTATCCATGACATTCTAGTGTACATTATGTTTCCCAGATTTTTTTCTCCAGGGCCGCAGAAAAGGCCATTTAATTTGCAACCAATTTAATTAAGTTGCAGACGCTTGTTATTGAGGATGGCTCTCCTTACGGTTGCTATGGCTGTACTCCTTTGCTCCCAGTGTTGTTTTTTATTTTGAGTTCTACTTCATTAAAGATAAGTACAGCTACTTATACTGTTCTGAACATTTTCACCTGGTACATTATATCACTTCTATTTACCACTGAGTTCCAAAACATTTTGTTTTAGGGACACTGTCCAAGCATACTGTTCACTTTCTATCCATCTGCCCTGTCTTCACCGATGATTTTCGACAAAATGAGATTATTTCTGCCAAACAGCAAGATTTTCAGTCTGACTGAAACTAGCTCGTGTGGGAAATATGTTTCTCTACTATTTTATCTTTGGCAGAGCTTTCCTATTGACAGTGTCATTGTGCAGAAAAATACACATGTTTTGGCGCAAGTATATTTTGTCCAGAGTTATTTTATGGTTTTAATGCTGCAGTAGCAATACAAATTATTCAACCTTGAAGCTGTGAAGATTTCCATAGACCTTTTTTCAATATTTGAAAAACATCTTACAACCTACACTCTGTTCTAGAGCAGAGCTCCCAGTATCTTCAAAGCTCCTCCAACAGGCATGTGGTGCTAAAGGTGGCTTGCCTTACTAGTAATGCTGTGAAGGATTTTGTGAGAACTCTGCATGAGCTTACTATTTGAACCTCAGGTTTCAGGGTTTTAATATGTCCTGGCATTTCTTCTGCAATTTCTTGTTAGGGGTTTTTAAACAATTGACACTATACCCCATAAATTTCATAAGCACATGTGTTTTGTTACAGGAGCGGCCAAATTTAATAAAAATGCTTGTTACTGATAGAGCCAAACTTGGGCCTTGCCTTATTTTCCAAGTTCAGCTAGGATAGTCTTTTATTTGCCTGCTAAAATTTGTCGAGGGGAAAAACAACACGTTAACATTATACTTACAAAGTAGTCATGCTGTAAGGACCACAGACTCCAAATTCTAGTTAAGGATTTTTATTATAATGCCAAAAATAATTGTATATAAACACACCGCAAAAATCAATGAATATAGGTACAGAAAAATGAATACAGAACCAAATCTGCGCATATAGCTGATTTGACAAAAGAGACACAAAACTATAAACTCCAAGATTAATACACAGTTGCGGAGTCCAAAACCCTTTTCATTAGGAAGGAAAGCATGAAATATCTTTCCCTACACTACGCTCATGAATGATGCTTCTAGGTGACCCTCCTATCTCAGTTCCCAAAAGTGTCAGCACGTGTAGACTTTTTAAAAGTACTCACTTCAAATGGGTCAAAATAGCTTAAAGCTATGGAGTTCACTCTTAAGGTGCTCCTTCTCTGAAAATCTAGAAGTCTGCCATATCTGTCCCTGTGCACAATACAAAAAGGATAAATTCAAACCCCTCCCAAAGGTATCACGTGACATTTTGTTTAATTTCTCCAAAGTTTCCAAAGGTTCAGTGTTTTTCCATAATTTCTTTAATTAAATCTTCCTTGCTTCTGATGACCTTGGAGGGTAGATAGGCCAGGCACGGACAATATCCTCCCTTCTTGCTTCAAGACATTCCAGTTATCTCCTTTTTAATATAATGAGGATACATTCCTTCTACCTTCTATTGCATATAGAGAAAATGGTGTCTTCTATTACCTATAAAGTTTATATAACGTGCACATTGCACTTTGTGGTTAACATGTGGAGTAAATGCATTTAAATGTAATACAGGATAATGCTAAAACATATGCAGGTGCGTTTAAATCATAAATATAGTGCACTCCTACAATTAGAGTGCTATCTGTGCTCTATCATTCCTTTGCTATAAATGGCTCAGATTTGATATTTTAAGTGCCTGAAAATTAACCTCCCTTAGAATTATGACCCCAACTTCTGCGCCCCCATTCTGTCTGGCGTTTCATGGATCACCAGATTCGTAATGAGGCTCTTACTCTTTTTCTTAAGGCTGTAGACAGTAATTATCCACAAAAGTGACCTCTCCATCACTAAATCCCCCTCCTTCCTATATAACTCATTTGAATGCCTCTCTGTCAACCTCAATTCGCCCCACCACAGTCCACTTCGATGCCTTCTCCTTTACCATCCTCCGGGCAACTCCATCCAATTTGGCGCTCAGCTGACGGATCTGATCCCTCGAACCGCTCTCAACAGCAACTTCAGAATAATTCTGGGAGACCTCAACCTAAGATAGAATGAAACCAAAAACCTGCTCATCCAATCTCTCACCACCCTTTTGCAAGACTATGATATGATCCAGCACTGCTCAGAGGAAACCCACCATAGAGGAGCGATCCTTGATGCAATCATTACGGATAAAAAGACAATTTCGATTGACCACATCATCCCGGTGGACTGGTCAGACCATCACGCCATTCTCTTTCATATCAATCATTCAGTTATTTCCCTCCCACCTACTCAAACCTCCCCCAAGTGGGTCAGAAACATATCGAGAGTCCCCCCTGACAAGCTAGAAGATGGACTTAGCTCACTCCTCCCGAATTCGACAGAACTCCCCTCAACCACAGAACTCACCTCTCTTTACCATTCCAACCTGGAGATCGTCCTAGATCAGCTGGCACCTCGGATACTAAAAAAACCCAGAAGCATCCCCTCCAGGTCTTATTTCTCCACAGACATTAACAAAGAAAGAAGACACCTAAGATTCATGGAAAGAACTTGGAGGAACAACCCCACCTCCCTCAACCGGGACCAACTCAAGGCAGCTCGCAAAATCTACTATAATCATATCAAGAGCAAAAAGTCATCCTTTTTCTGTTCTGCTCTAGACAATGCTAAAAACCGCCCCAAAGAACTCTTCAACATCATCAGGAACCAAACCTCCATTCCAGTGATAGACAGCATGGAGGCGTCCAAATCCCAATGTGATGACTTTGCCAGCTTTTTCAATGAAAAAATTGCCCAAATTGATCGATCATTCAGCGCTATGCCCTCCTCCCACACAGAGTCCCACCCCACTGCAACTACCCACATCAGCCCAGCAACCGCAGCCATTCGCTGGTCTTCCTTCCGGCCTATCCA
Source organism: Lissotriton vulgaris (assembly GCF_964263255.1). Taxonomy (NCBI): domain Eukaryota; kingdom Metazoa; phylum Chordata; class Amphibia; order Caudata; family Salamandridae; genus Lissotriton; species Lissotriton vulgaris. The sequence goes on along the minus strand of NC_141696.1, from coordinate 1,272,580,415 downwards.
GGTTGAAGTGATAAGCAATCTCCTACCTACCGCAAAACCCTCGTCACACTCCCTTGATCAGCTTCCCCCGAGACTGACCAAAGACCTGAAGCTCACTCTAGCCCCTATATGGGCAAAGATCATCAACAGCTCTTTGAGCGAGGGCTCCATCCCTGACTGCCTCAAAGTAGGTCAAGTCGCGCCACTCCTAAAATAACCCGGCCTTGACCCAAAGGACATGAATAACTACAGACCAGTTTTGAACCTCCCGCTCTTATCGAAAATTCTGGAATGATGTGCGCTTTCTCAGCTAACCCATCACCTAGAGAACGCGAATCTTCTCGACCCATACCAATCAGGGTTCAGAAAAGGCTGCAGCACAGAAACCGCAATCCTAAATGTCCTGGATGATCTACACATGTCGCTCGACTCCAACCAATGTAGCCTTCTCATCCTCTTAGACCTCTCGGCTGCATTTGACACAGTTGATCATACCCTGCTACTCAATGTCCTCCAAGAGAGAGTGGGTTTGGAAAAGACGGTTCTGAAATGGTTCTCCTCCTTTCTCAACAACCGCACACAAAGAATCGAAATTAAAAGCTTCGAATTGGACCCCCTCCCCATTAGTAGAGGAGTCCCACAGGGGTCAGTACTCTCGCCACAACTTTTTAACATCTACATGGAGCCCCTCACATCAATTCTAAGGAAGTCCAACATACCCTTCCACCTCTACGCGGATGACACGCAACTCTATCTGGAAACCACTTTGATCGCAGACATCCACAGACTGAACGGCACACTCACTGAGGTTCAACATTGGCTCTCATCCAACCACCTAAAACCTAATGAAGAAAAAACAGAGGTTCTCCTCCTCTCGAATAAAGATGAAAACCCCCAATACTAGAATGGCTCAAAGCCTTAATCACCCTTAATGTTCCTCTTGTTCCTACAAACTCCGTAAAATCCCTAGGGATCACTCTTGACCCCAAACTGGACATGAAAGAACACATCTCAAAAACTGCCAAAAGTGCTTTCTTTAACCTGAAACTTCTCTACAAGCTGAAACCCTTCCTCCCCACGAAAGACCTGAAACAGGCCACTGAGGATCTGGTACTCTCAAGAATTGACTATGGCATTGCTACTCTGACTGGAACAGCCAAATCGCACCTGGGACCTCTGACCTCTACCCTCAACGCCGCAGCAAGAATGGTCACGGGAACAAAGAAATACGAGCAAATCTCCCCGGCTCTCAAGGATCTGAAGTGGCTCCTTATTGACCAACGAGCCAGCTTCCGTACAGCTTGCCTCACTCACAAAGCCCTGCATACAGGCAAACCAGACTATCTGGCCAACAAACTCAAAAGGGCCTGTCAGTCTAGGAACCTCAGAAGCTCCAACACGCTCCCACTCATTCCAGTCAAATCACAGAAACACAAAACATCTAGTAAGTCCTTCGCGGGTAATGCTCCCAAGATATGGAACTCCATTCCCCCCATATCAGAATGAAGGCCTTCTTCCCGAAATTCAAGATGCTACTCAAAGCCCTCTTCCTTGAGCATTCTGGATCGTAACAAGAACTTTACGTTTGACTTTGAAAGGCCATGATCTCTATGATCCCAGAGCCGGATGACTCGCTCTCGATCTCCGCCCTGGAGTGCGCTCATATTGTTATTGTACAGACTTTTACTTCCCCCCTGTGCTCCCTGCCCTGTTTTCCGTCCTCACTGTCTTATTGATGCTTGTTTGTATTTGTTGTGAAGCGCTCTGATACCCTCGGGTCCAACTAGCGCTATACAAAACTTCAATAAATAAATAAATAAATAAAAATGTAAAACTCAATGTCTTCATGCACTGTCATTTGGATCCAATTCCTACTCGAAGGCATGGAGCCCGTATTCATTTTATCAACATAAAAACATGAATAGAACCCTAAGAATCCGTCTGAGAGTTAGTCGGGGAAAAAGCCAGTCTATTATGTAATCTGAGCAGTATATCTAGTCCTTGCGAGAAAATGGCAATGGCCTAGAGTGCTCGTATTTTGACCAAGCCACTTTATTTTTATATTCTGTTTGACTTTAGATGTCCAGGTACACCTCATATTGTTATTATCAACTGTATTATTGATCATAACCATTGCAAAAGTATTTACAATCTAAAAACGAATCCAAACTTTTAAGGCAAATGTCAAGGTTGTACTTCATCGTAGTACAATTGCAGGTTCACCTCTTTAACTAATTGACTACTTTACACATATTTATCAGGTATGGAATTACCAAATAAAGATCCTCCCTTACAATTTTATTGTGGAAATTTCAAAAACACTTCTATGATGGCGTCTTACTTATATTGTTTAGAGTTGTTTTTCAAAACCATCATCAGTTTAAAGAATATAAAATGCTTGTAAGATCATTCCTTTTCCTGCTTAAAACAGACTCTCCAAGAAAATATGGTTAACCGTTTCCTTTGGCCATTTTTATTGGAATTTAGACGGTTAGGGGCCCATTATGATGTCGGGCGGATTGCCCCCGCCAGGCTGGCGATAGCCACCGCCGGCCTGGCGGGGGCAATTCTACCGACATCATCTCCAGAATTCCCCTCGCCATATTAGAATGGCGAGGGGGGACCGCGGCAGATGGAAAGACCGTCCGCCGCTTTTCCGCCCCAATCGCCTTGCGGCCAGGGCAGAAAATGTTTAATATGGTGGCGGTGTCTATGAGACACCGCCAGCCATATTAGGATGCCCTTCCTGACATACTTGGAAAGGCATGCGGAGACTCCCTGCGGGGGCCCATTGCGGGCCCCCTGGGAGTCCGGAGGGTGGGGGGTACACATGGGAGGTACCTATGGTACCCCCCGCATTTCAAAGTGCAACATGGCAGGCACCGCGCGGTGCCTGTCATGTTGTGCTTTGAAATGCACAACGTGTATTTTTACCTTTGCGGCAGGCGGTGCTTTCAGCACCGCCCGCGCAATGGTAAAAATACAGGATGCGCCCGCCTGTGTGGCGGGTGCATCATAATGCTCAAGGCGGGATCGCCGCTCCTATGGCGGGCGTTTCCGTTTTGCATGAGGATGGCGGGCGGGAAAAGTCCGCCCGCCATCCGAATGGGGGCCTTAGTTTGTACTTTGAATCATAAATTCATCTCATTCTATCATCAGTGCAGGTCGTTGTTACAAAAAATATGTCTCCATGAACTAGTATCTCATGGTTTGATATATTATCTGATTTAAATTGGGGACCACTTCGTAGCAAAAAGGATAATTACTACAGGCAATAGCTATCTATTGTGGCTAGAATGGCATACATCCTTAGTGCATTACATAATTCAATTTTAATTTGATATTTTAGTAACAATTTTTTCATATTATTAATGAATGAAGTCCCACTGCCTATTAGATACCCAGAGTACTGCTTGCCTTGATCTTGCTCAGTTGTGCAGCACTACAACATTATTTGCTTAAAAGCCATGGTCTGTATCACAGAAGTTATGCTCCAGTGCAAATCTTGCAGGGCAAACCCATTTGCACTACATTATGCTGGTGTAGTAATGAGCGAACAAAAGGTTATTTGAACCAGGGCAAAATGGGCATGAACTAATTCAAAATAATTTCTTGTTTACTATATGTTATGCAAATAAATGTTCAACAATTTGTATCATGTTGCTATATCTGTAACAAATTACGCTTATTTATTTTTTCAGTACATAAGCATCCAAATTAGGGACTATTGCTACTCTATTGCTCTATTTATTTCTTTAAGCAACATTTTTTTATGGGTTAAGATTTCTTTGCAAAACTTCAATTGCTAATTTAAATAATTTATAAGCAATACATATTGTATAACACTCCATTGCAAATATTAATAAAATCCAGTATTTCATTTTTTTAATTAATAATTATTTTAGTATTAACTAGTTAAATTAAATAAAAATAGATTTATTTTAAATTATAGTTTATTACAAAATAATTAAATTAGACGTTTAAATGTGTAATAAAATGTAAAATTATTTTACATTGTACAAAAAACACATAACTTAGTTTAATAAATAATCAATATGAAAAAAATGATAGGGAAACTGTTTTGTAAATTTGAATAAAATATTCATATATAATACATGCATATATGTAATTATTTAAACATTTACTTTGTATTAATGTGCTATATCATCTTATTTTATTAGTGTTAGATGATTATTTTAAATTCATTTACATTTTTATTTAACAATATTTTTAATATTGAGTTATTTAAAAATTAATAAACGTTGTAATTTTCCCTATATGTCCACCCTTGTGCTGAGATCTCTGCTTATGTTTGAAATATTATGAGTGTTATCTTTACACTTGTAAATTCTTTCTTAGATGCCTCCACACCCTGAAATGAAAGGGTGTAGACATGTTAATCTGAACATAGGTGTAAATCTTCAATCTGAAGTAGTGAATAGCCAGAAAGTGTAGATTTAAACCCAGTGCAAAATGTAAGTATGCATGTGTGGAAATCTATGTGTGTAAATGAACCCTTATGAATAGGGACCCAAAATTCAATGAGTCAGTAAAGTTGAATGCGCATAGTAGGATCTTGTATTATTAGCAGCATTGGTCCTTTAAAATTCCCTTTCTTTATCACTTCTCCCAAAGCAGATTATTTTTGTTTTTGAAGTATTCCCCATTATCTCCTTCATATTTGCCTACTTACATATGACCATTAAACAGCAACAAAGCCACTCTGGAGTTTTGACCAAAGAATTAGTGTCATCCTCCTATAGGAGCCCTGAAACATGATTAAATTCGGGCATTTTATTGTTGGATTAATTAAAACCATGGCAATATAAAACAACAATTATTAAAAATTCACTCAAACCATCAGTTTCAACATGTTCCTATAACAAAAGAAGAACAATACATAATGCAAAGTTATATAGAATTTTAACTCATTGTAGAAAAAATAAAGTTGATATATTGACATGCCATGTTTGAGTGAGTTCAACAGGGAAAGGTCATTACCCACCAAGATCATCAACATTTCTATTCTAGCCATAAGTAATGTGTCCTCACTCTTGAAGAAAACTATAGACACTGGCATTGTACATATTATGCACTAAGAAGTTTGAATGTGGAGCTTATAACATTGCCTTGTCTTTCAAGCCCTGCTTATCATTACTAAGCATAAATACTGAAAAATTAAGTCACCATTAACTGCATTCAGTGCAAACGATTGAGGTTGCTTTTGCCTTGCGCTATTAGAAATAAATCCTGTAAAGCAATCTGTTTTAAATTATAAAGGTACCATAAACGGTAGTGAATCCATGAACTTCAACAGCCCACTTGCAGTTTGAATATCCCCACAAAGCACTGGTCAACAGAAGTCTGATACTCTCAAATATTTAATCTGCATAGAGAGGGTTTTAAAAACAATCGCTGCTCTGTTAAACCAAAAAAATGGAAAGGCTGACAATAAATGTTGAGTTGTTTCATTGCACTTACTGCAAAATCTGAAGCCATTAACAATGGTGGGCTGTTGCCAACTGTTTCCAAACTCGCTTTATGTGAAAATTTCAAAACGCAGCGTAAAGTATTTTATTTTTGTCTTCTTTACAAGACCGGGGACTACCATTATGCAATAACCTTTTATTGCTGCCCCAACATGCAGCCCTTTGAAAGACATAAAATGCATCTTAAACAAAAAATTCCAGCTTTATAAACTTTCAATCAATGTATTGCTTCATGCAACTAAGCATAGTCCTCTTTTATTCACTGTTCCTTGAAAAGAAAAGTATTATGGCATTATCTATATTAGCTATGTGTTTCTTATGTTAAATAACGATTATTATGATTTTTAGGTTGGGTTCAACTTTACTTACTTTTGGGTAGCTTGGTGTTTCATGAAACCACTCCAATGTATGGTTGGGTTCTCATGTCCTTAGGTTCTTTAGCTATGCAGCGGGGCTCAGTGCTTGTTTTCTTTAGTCTGCCCCTCGTTTTGTCACCCAAGCTATCGCAAGGGGCTGGTTATGGGTCCGAAGCTCTTCTTACGGCCTGTGGGGACTTTGTCAGGGGCTCGCACATCTTTTAAAAGACGCGGGGCGCTCTGTGGGATTTTTGCATAGCAGGTTCAGGCCAAGCTCATCCACATTTTGGAAGAGTGCGTCTGCCAGCAGTGGCGCGTAGCACACCAGCGCCCACCTCCAAATTCCAATTGTGGACAGCCGAGTCTTCAATGGTAAGTGAAAGAGGACTCGCCGTCTTGGCAGCCATTTTCCCATGGGCTGTAAACCCTTTTCTAGAAATGTTCTTGGCCATGGCAAAACGGTTTCCCTTAAATGGTTACCGCTTGTCAGACGAACCGGCAGGGAGTGTTTTTGGCAATCTGTAGATACCTTTTTTTTTTTTAAAGAAAAAAGGAGAAGTGTTAGCAAGAAAGGGCAAATACTGATTTCCTTTATGCCCTCTTCTTTATTTTAATACTTGACTGGACATCTTCCCCATTACATCTCATGAGGGCCTTACCCAGGGGCCCCCCTGACCCTCTCATCAGTAAAGATATGTTTAGAAGATATTTGACTGGGAGCTCATTCTTCCCTGAAGGAGGCGGTGAAAGCTGTTTTTGATTAAAAGCAAAAAGGGAGGACTTTTTCTCCTTTTTTAAGGAGCCGCCCCCTTTGATTGTCAAAGAAGGAGTAATAGAGCGCTTACAGCCCTTTAAATTGTATAGGCACATTATGCTCATGGTTCAAAAACACTCACATATATTTGTACTGTTTGCATTGTATTATGTATATTAAATGCATTTATACAACATCCTAAGCATCGAAATGCAATGTGCACTTTTAAATAGAATTTACCTGTAATAGAGACACTACCATTCCTGTATGCATAATGTGCAGGATGACATTATCATATCAATGTAACTGTGTGTTGTTTAAGTTGCCTGCATTGTAGGCCTAGAGTTGCAAGTTGTTGACCATTTAAAACTCCTTGGTTTCTAAAAAAAATAATTAAATGAATCGCTTGTGTGTGCCAGGACAGTATGCTCTCATCCCACTGCAGGTACAAGAATTTGACTTTGTTATTCTTAGTTTAAGGAGATAACTGGAATGTCTTTGAAGAGTCTGAGAAGCTGGAAGGGAGGATACCTTCCGTGCCTGGCCTATCTGAACCTCAAGGCCACTGGAAGACAAGAAGAACTTAATTAAAAGAGTCCATGGAAAGGTCCTGGGGAAAATTGCGAGTGAAACAATTTGTCATGTTATACATTTAGGAGGGGGCTGAAGTTTGTCTTTTGTATGATGCACAGGGACAGAAAATCGGACTTCTACATTTTCGGAGGAGAAGGAGCTTCTTAAGAGTGAGCTCCATAGCCTTAAGCTATTTTGACCCATTTGACATGAGTACTTCTTAGGAAGTCTACACGTGCTGACACCTTTGGGAAAGAAGTTAGGGAGCATAGCCAAGACCCTCAATGAGAGTAGTGGAGGGAAAGATAACTTATGTTTTTCTTCCTAATAAATAAGGAATTAGACTCGGCCTCAAACCTGTGTTGTATTTTAATTCTAGAGTTTGTCACATTATGCCTTCTGTGTCAAATTAATTATATGTGTAGGTTCGGCTCTGTATTGATTTTTATGTGCCTATATTGGCTGATTCTCAGAAGTGTTTAGATCCAATTATTTTTGGCCTTATAATAGTTTTTACTCCCCTCAACCACTTTCGGCAAAATAAAAGCCCATCAGTGCTAAATTTGGAAGGGAAGGCAAGGACTAAATTTAGCGTAATCAGGAGGAAAGGCAACTAAGAAGTCTAAATATCCAATAGGGGAGGAACACACATTGGGTAGCTTGAGAACTACATCAGACCGTGGGGTCCATGTCGGTACAAAGAATAGGAGCGACCATGTTGGCGCAATTGATCTAGGTTTACCTCACAGCACACATAAAATTACTGGCCTTCATGGCACAAAAGACTGCAGTATTAATACTGATAATGATTATTCATATGATGATGGGGAAGTGAATGAGGTGTACGACTCTGTTTTGATCCACAGGAGACTTTGGGGATTGATTTCCTCGATGATTATTTGGACCAGCCTTCAACTTCAATGACTATCAAAGGCTCTTCAGGTGTGGAAATGTTATCCCTGCCTGCATTACTCAAGGGGATCGGACTGGTAGCCTTTGGACCACATGACCTACTTTATTTAGTTCTGGACCCGCAAGTCTCTCAGAACCTGATGAAGGCTCAATGCCCGAGACCATTCCTGAATAATAAAGCACAAATAACACCCATTCTAGACCCAGAGTTATTGACTTTACTTTTTAATTCAGGAAAAGATCCTAGGAAAGGCCTGGAGCACTGCCTCAAGCAGTGCCAAGCTAGATTATTTGACACTCTGGGTTCAATGGCCTCGATCTTAGATATGGCTGAGGAAACTTCCTTTAAGGGCATGCCCATAGATATTGAAATACTCAAGGGCTGGAGCCAGCTGGCTTTATGCCTGCTTGGCAATGCCAGGCTAATTGCAGAGAGAAGAAGAGCTAGAGCAGATATTTAACACTAGAATTTTCGGAAGGGCTGACAGGAAGAGCCTAGCTGTCAGCTGTGGGTTACAAAGGCCCTAGTATTACCACAAAGACCAGCGGAGATATGGAAGGCACCTCTGTTCAAACAGTAGCTTCTTCCCACAAAGAGGACAAACCCCTCACTCAGGAGGCAGCAGGGATAGATTCCAGAGAGCTGGAGATGAATGTAAGCCTCAACCCTTTCGTTGGTTCCTACCACACAAAGGTAGGGGGAAGGCTATGTTTTTTCACCCAAAACTGGTCTAGCATAGCAAAGGATTATTAAGTATTTCAAACCTTGAGGGGTTTCAGAATATAATTTTGCCAGGTTCTTTACCAAAGGTGTCAGCCAAGGGAGTTATCCTTAGATCAGGAGCAAATGACACTGGTAGACACAGATGTTACCCAGATGTTGCTCACAAGGGCAGTTTGCAAGGTCATGGACTCACGGAAGGGTTTTTATAAGTACTGTTTTGTTAGTGAAGAAGAACAAGTGTGGAGGCCCATAATACATTTGAAGGAATTACAACAGGTCTGTGATTTACAGGCACTTCAAGATGGAAGGGATCCATCTTTTGCTAGATATTTTACAAGAAAAAGACTGGCTAGTGAAGTTAGATCTGAAAGACTCCTACTTTACTGTTCCCATGGCTCCAGGTTTACAGAAGTATTTACGGTTCAGTAGGAGAGATACTTCGTGCCAGTTCTCCTGTTTTCCCTTTGGTCTGCCATCAGCCCCTTGGTGCTTTCCAAGGTACTGCGCCCCGTAGTTGTGTTCTTGAGAAAGAGTGGAGTGCGTTTATTGATCTACCTAGAAGACATGTTACTGATTTCTCTCGCCTAGGGGGAATTGCTGAAGCACATGAAAGAAGTTGTCAACGAAACTCCTAGAGGCCTTGCGTTTTATCAAGGTGGAGAAGTCAATCATGACTCTTACGTGGAATTTGGAGTTTCTGGTATTTTAGGTGTATAGTAATCTGGCCCTAATTTGTCTCCTTCAGAAGAAATTGACAAAGTTCAAAAGGAGGAGGGTCACATTCTAGTTAAGGAAGTGGTGACTTTGAGGGATCTGGCAGGAGTGGTAGGACTTTTGCTGTCCTCTATTTAGGCCGTGTTCCTGGGTCCTTTGCATTACTTTGCTCTCCAGAGACTGAAAACCCTGGGTTTGAGGAAAGGTCTTTGGCATGCAGATGCAATTCCCCTTTCCAAGTAGGCTAAAGGGCTAACGTTGGAAGTTGAGCAACCTAGACAGCTGGAATGCAAAGGAAATATTTGGGAATGTTCCCAAATTTACTGTAGCCTGGGAAATTTGGTATTTTTGTTGAAATCAGAATATTCTCTTTAAATAAGAGTTTATCCCAGGTCTTCAGAACAAGAGTGCAGATAGGAACTCAAGGTTCTTAAAGGACACCAAAGACTGAAAGCTGATTCCAGTGTATTTCAGGAAGATCCAGGATTTGTGTGGGTCATTTCCGGTAGACCTGTTTGCCAGCAAATTGACATTTCAGGTAGAATTGCATTGCAGCTGTACGCCAGATCCCAAACCATTGGGAGTGGATGCTTTTGTGCAGGCTTGGAACGGAGGGAATTGCTATGCATTCCCTCTGTTTACAATAATCCAGAGGGTGTGGTTAAAGGTCCAAAGGGAACAATGCAGCATCATTCTAATATCTCCGTTGTGGTTCCCTGGGGTGATGGAAGTAGCAGTAGAGTACCCCTGTTTGATACCAGGATGTCTAGGCCTTTAGGAAGGGCAGGAAGGAGAGGAGCAACCTTTGATGCTAGAAGGAAATTTGAACCTTCTTGTTTGGAGGATTTCATGAGATCTGGTAGATATGGCCTTTCGGGAGAGGCTAATAATCTATTGGATGAATCATGGGCACCAGTTACCAGAAAAATATACAGAGGAGTATGGGGAAAGTTGTGTAGTTGGTGCTTGAAGAGGAGTTTGGATCCTCTGGAGGCTCCTGCAGTAGAAGTGGCAAATCACCTTGCTGAATTTTTCAAATCAGGCTTGTCCTCTAGAACTGTTAACTAGAACAGATCTGGTGTTTCGGCTGGACTTTGCTTAGTTAATGGATTTGCTGTTGGCAGCGATCCTTTTGACTGCAGAGTGATGAAGGGGATAAGAGTTAGGCGACCACCTAGGGCTCATTATGATTCCTTTTCTGCCCATAATCTTGTTTTTGACATTTTTCTCTACTGGCCGGATAATACCTATCTTTCTTTGAGACAACGTTTGAGAAAGTTAAAGACATAGCTCTGCCTGATCTCTTTTCGAAGAGTATCAGATTTTAAAGCATTAGATATTTGCAATAGGCTGTATTCCCCGGATGGGGCCCACTCTGAGATTTATAAACTGAGAATGCTGGAATTTAGACCAGGTGGTGAGATTTCCTATGTAAAACCCTATAAATCAGTTTCAACAGCTACTAATTCTCAGTGGGTAAAGGGATTGATATCCGAGGCAGGGACTGATTTGTCCACGATCGGGGCACACTCTCCTAGGGGGTGATGGCTAGTAAGGTGTTTTGGGCAGGTGGTACTGTTGTGACTTGTATTGGTTACAATGCATCCTCCCCAGAGTTCCAAGTCCCTGCTGCTCAGCCAGTGAGGGAGGTCATTTGATGGTTGGAACGTTAAGAGTGCTTGGATGAGTGGACAGTTGAAGTGAGAAGCAGTGAGCAGCAGGATGCTGCTCCTGGTGGGGCTTTACCTGATTTACTTGTGACCTGATCGGAACCTGATAAACGTACATCTTTTATAACCTACAAGACTACTCTGGCGGCGAGTGGAGAAAAAACTATGCGTGAGGACCATAAAAAAGAAAGAAGAAATTACAGAAACTAAGAAGAAACTAGAGGATTACAAAGAAAAAGAGGTTGAAGCCTGTGAGGAGCAATTGTGTCTGGTAGCCCCACCAGTGTATATTTACACCTGACAACCTACAGTCCAAGGCATTGGAAAAGGCAAGCGTAAAGTGCGCAGCAGGCTTGGAGGGCTGGCTAATTTGAGGAGAACACTGGTGAAGAGTGAACCAGTGAAGCAATGAGCAATTGACCTGCATAGCTGAGCAATGAGGTGAGGCGGCCATGAATAAAACTGTGATGTGAAGGGCTGAAGGCATTTGTGAGCAATTCTCAGCATTTCTTGTCCTCATAAGGAAGTGAAGTTTGGATGTAGGAAGCACTTGATACTATGTTATGCCTCTGAGGTACTGTGACTGTGAGGTACTGGTATTCCTTATATCAGAGATTTGAAATAGATTTTCGGGTGAGTTGCACTCACGGGGGTATCGAGGATTTTGGAGTTGCCAAATTGTATTGGAATGTATGCGTTATGTTATGTATAACTGTCATGTACGCTAAAGGCTTGTGCTAGAACATTTCTGTATATGTGGAGCGATTAGGAGGGAGTGGATTTTGTTCCCTGTGTTTGGTATGTTTGGATTGCGTTTAGTTGTTCCTGTAAAATTATACAGGAGAAATGAATATCCCTGTTCCTGCCAGTATAGGAGGTCCCTGATACTTATGTGAGGTTGTGTTATGAGTACTTACCCCTGATCCTATGATGGGTACAGTAAGAGGGTGGTGTGAGTGCAGTAAAGGGTATGTAGTCCCTGGGCCTGCCATAAGTTGTGTAAGTGCAGTAGAGGGTTTGTAGTCCCTGGTCCTACCATAAGTTGTGTAAGTGCAGTAGAGGCTATGTAGTCCCTGGTCCTGCCATTAGCTAAGTAGATGCAGTAGGGGTTATGAGGTCCCTGGTCCTGCCATGAGTTTGGGTTGATGCAGTAGAGGGTATGAAGACCCTGGTCCTGACAGGAGTTGTGTAACTGCAGTAGTGGGCATGTGGTCACTGATCCTGTTATGTATTATGCAAGTGCAGTAGAGGGTTTGGATTCTGTGGTCCTGCAATGAGAGTGGATGCGGTAGAGGGTGTGAAGTCCCTGGTCCTGCTGTAAGTGTTTAGAGACACTGATTGATATGTGCTTCTGTTGTCCTTTCTGAGTGGTTAAGGACGTAGTGCAGTGGTATGTGTATTTCACCCTTATGTTAGTCTTTTCTCTCCTGAGTAGTTAAGGGCGTGTTACTAGAGCATTTGTGTTGCACCTTGATGTTGTGAGGTGAATGACTTGAGGTGTTATTAATTTCTCGAGTTCTGCTGAAGATTGCCTGATGGGATTATCGAAGCATTCTAATGTTCGTATGACTGTTCTGTAACCCACAAGACTACATTTTTGTTTGTAACAGGTACTCTTGATAAATTCTTAAAGTAGCAGACTGGTCAAGTGCTAGCAGTTTTGCAAACATTTATCTTAAACCAGTGGAGCATGTGAGTAGTTTGGTGCTGGGGAGCTTTAAACATGCTTAATTTTAGCCTCTGGTCTTGTAATGAAATGGTGAGTCCCCAATTAGCATACAGAGAGCTACGAGGATTGTTGCTGCATCCATGCACTTAAGTTTAATTAGTGCAGTATTTACCTTCCAAAGAGGAGCGTCACTACCTCCATAATGAGGAACTCTCCTTAAACCAATGTTAAGAACACAATCTATTGGCTTTTAGGACTAGGGTTAAATCATAAATATGTCAAGGATCCTTAATAGGCTGATAAGTGCAGAATCTTAAAAAGACCTCAAAATCTGAAGTGTTCTGCACTGAGAATGTTATGCTGTCAATTGGTGAAGGTAATTTGCCTTTTCTCATGTCTCCCCAGATTGTTTGCTTTGTGGGATTAGATTTACTGGAGTATTGTTTTACTCAAGGCACTGGGAAACTGATAAATACAGCGCAGTTCATGTGCTCTGTGCCCAAACATAATAATGAGTGGCTAATGCCAGTTGGTATACCTTACTCTGGAGTAAGGCCACGGTATTAGGCGACAGAAAGCGCAGTGGTATAAAGGCCAGCTGTAACATGCTGATTTTAGTGTGGTTTTATATCACCCATATGAGGGACTTTAAAAAACACAGTGTTGTGGCTTCCCCAGCTACCTTGAACAGCTGTAGCCAAAAGCTGTGGGCAAGACGTGCCATAGTAAACTTTTTGACATGTTGAGTAGTCTACTTTTTAAATGCCTTTAATTGTGATCAGCTTCTAGCCAGGCTGGCCCCAGCAGCCCAAATAGGTAACTTTGACCCCGAACAAGCCCAACATGGTTTTCCTCTGCTGGAATGGGACTTACCTGATTGTAGTAGCTCTTGGGTGGGGGAAGGGGGAATAGAGCTCCACGTAGTGGTAGACACACCTGCCATCTGGGAAGCCCTCTAGAATAGTCTTCTGCGATAATTGTAACCGTTGTCAGCGAAAGTGTTTCAAATGTGGGATAGAACCTAGAGTGGGAGCCTGTCTGCAAAGGTACTGCTATATGTTTTATGCTCTTATCACCTGAGTCAGAATACCTCTGTACATGGAAGAAAACAGGAAAGGCAGATGCCTGCTGCTGTGTCCGCTTGTGAGACATTTGAAAACTTGCTCCTGCTTTCCCTTGTAGCTAAATCTTGGTAGTACGTGTTAGAAAACAGACCATAAGGCCTTCAGAGAAGAGTATCTTTGTGTCAGAGGCAGCTGATCTGATCATTTGGGATGGAATTTGGATGGGACTTGGCTGGAGGGAGTATTTGAGCCATTTTACGTTACTATATGTGCCTGGTAACTTAAAAGCTGTTCCTGGTTGTATTTTTGGAGATGTAGAAGTGATCAGAAGGAACATATCTAACATCCTAAAGAAGTTGAACTTATAAGTATTTGACACTGGAAGGCTGGGACAAGGTACAAAGGCTGCCTAAGAAAGGTGTAAATTTAGCATGGTTTCTCCTACTTGGAGGTTTTTGTCTATACAAGTAAAGTTTCAGTGGGATCCCAGTTTTGCTCCTCTGAAGAATTGAAAAAAAAAACATACAGTGTGCCATGGTAGAAGTGGTACAGTAGTCTCTGTGGTAATGAAAAGTGGGTGGCTTAGAGCGTTTGATGCCAAAACGGAAGGTGTGAGTTAGTACAGTGGCGGCTGGGGACATTTGAAAGTGGTGAGGCATAAAACAATTGTAATACTGCAGTGTGGCGAGAGAGCACATTTTGAAAAAAGAGTGGACAAATGGTGCTTTTCAAGCAAATTTGAGAAATGAAAATAATAATAATACATTTTGGAAACCTTGAAGGCATGGCGTGAAAAAAATAACAAATCTTAGCTCAGCGCCAATGGCCTCAGTTACTGACAGTGCATCGCAAAGTGACAGAGCAAAGTTTAAGCAGATGATAGTTTTAAAAAGAAGAGACATTTCTCATTAAGATTCATTTTCAAGATTTAAGTTACAAGTGCTCTCGCTGCCTATCCTCGATACACCATGCAGTTTGATGAATGGGAGGGATGACTTAGCGAACATACTCAAAATCATTTACTTGAAGGTCCTCAATCATCATGAGCTGTACCCTCTATAGTTTCTATCTGCTCTTCCACTGGCACTGTCCGTCTCATCATTCCAATACCTTTCTCTACCATCTTACTACCTGTCTCATCATCACATAATCAGTCTCCTCCATCTCCGCTCTCTTTTCCAACATCAATACCGGTCTATTTCATTAGCACTTCTGGTCTTTTTCTGTCAGCACTATTTGTCTCATTTTCCCTATCTTTTCCAACACCACTATCTTTTTTGGCTCTAGCTGACTCTTCCACCATCACTTTCTCTCTCCTCCACAATCATTGCATGTTTCTTCCTCAAATACTAGCTGTCTCTTTCACCACCACTTCTCTGCTTCTTCGATATTGCATGTCTCTTTCAAAATCACTGGCTAGCTCTTCAAACTTGGCGTTGTATCTTTTCCACCTCTGCTACTGGAGGTATAAACTGACTGGGGTTTATTCACATTTGTTAACACACGCTCCTGAGGGACGATGTATGTTGTGGCTATAAAATTCATGTGGGGTAGTGTCTCCTTATCCGGGTCATGATTTATTTTTTAACATGTGACACATAAGTGGAATTAGTTATCTTCCTTTACAAGATGCCTTAGTTATATGTTACCATTACTAATAATATATGTTTGCAATGATGAATCTGCCTTTACAGCCGAACACCCCCACTACCGTGGCCGGCCCATAGAGGTTGTAGGCGGCTTGCTGTGCATTCCCCTACTCCCGCAATTCATTCACCTTTTATACTTGTGATGTTGCTATGCCGGCCAAGCTATGGTTGTAGGCAGTAAGCGGAAATGTATGTCTATTGTTGGTCTTTAATAAAGGTCTTTTGAAACAAAAAAATATATATATTTGTTAATGTGACAGGCTACACAGCCTAAATATTGACTACATCTTTGACATAACGATGCTTAACATACTGCTGTTTGCTCACATTTTTGTTACATGCTTATTTACACCTATTCTTAAAGTTTGTGCCGGAAAACTGTGTGAGTTTGGTCAAAAATGTTATTGGACTCGTAAAGGGGCATGTCTATAGCTTTCAGACGGGTTTCCGTATTGGAGATACTTTAGTATACTAATAAGGGTGTACAATGGTGTGATGTACATTGATGGGTTGTATGTTTAATGGTGTCACTCCTGTGGGTGGAGCGACGCTTAGATTAATGAAACTTCTATACATTTGTGGCAGGCTGTACTAAAAGAATATGTCTATCCAACATTAAAATATGGTGGGGCGCAATGCCCCAAAAACTCACCATATATGTTGCACTTGTTGGTCTGTATCAAGTGAAAGAACAATTGTTACTTACCTGTAAACAGGTGGTTCTCCAGTATTGGTGTCTTTCATAGATTCACATGCTTGAATATTCCCCGTCGTCGGAGTGGGAGTCCCACTGTAAATAAAATAGCAATAAATACTAAATATATAATAATATACAATAAATATATATATAAACATAGTAAGGAAAAACCCAACAAATGCATACAGGAAGCATAGGGTTCCTAACCAAAAAGTTCTCCATAGGAATGCATGGGAGTTTAACAGTTGCCATGCAGCCTATCCTTGTCATTATGTTAGTCCAAACTGCAGCCAATCAGTCGCCAGCAGCCCTCTAGAACCTTCTCCTCAGAGCTCAAGCCCTCAGATTTTCTACCGCACGTCGTGTGTAAGGGAGTCTCCCTGAGCTCTGCTCAGTTTTTCTTCTCTTCAAGTGTTTCCTGTTTCTCCACAATGTCTTCAAGTAAGAAGTCTCTCTTCAGAGCTTGTTCCTCCTGTGGAAAGCTGAGATTATTTCATGATGACCCACACAGTAAGTGTATTTACTGCCTTTACCCGGAGCATGAAGTGGGAACCTGTAAGCTCTGTAGAAAATTCTCAGAGAAAACTCTTAAGGACAGAGAAGGCCGCTTACTAGTTTGGCTTCAAAGGCTGAAAGACAAAGACAATACACTATCTGATGCTGAAAGTCTTGTGTCAGGCCGTTCTAAAGCAGCTTCTAAGCGTGGTAGTGTGCAGGAGGTGCCTTCCCCATTTCTTAAAAAGAGGAAACTATCCCTCGCTTTGACCCCTGCGGTGTCCTCACCACTACCTACCACGTCTGGGCCCACGAGACATAGCTCTCAGGCTCCTTCTGCTTCAAATTCCAGTTTTTCTGTGAAGAAAACGGATTTTTCGTCGACGACGGTAGTTTCAGCTCCGTCAACGAGAATGGCTGTCTCTGGATCTAAATCGACGACGACAGTCACGACGACGCTGGCCTCTGGATCGTCGTCGGCTTCGGCGTCGATGTCTTTGTCGTCGATGAGAGTGGTTCTCAGTTCTAAGACTGTTTCCTCTTTAATTCCAATTTCATCTTCGTCGACGAGGGGAGTTCACTCGTCGACGACCCGGTCGTCGTCGACAAAAGGATCGAAGACTCTGGGTTCGTCTACGCCCTCGACGACGAGTGTACCGTCGACGTCTGTCCCGTCGACGAAAGGACCTGTTCCATCTACCCCGTCGACGACCGCTCCGTCGACGACCGCTCCGTCGACGACCGCTCCGTCGACGACGGCTCCGTCGACGAAGACCTTGAAAGTGAAGGTTCCGTCGACGACGGCAACGACGATGATGCCCGTGAAGAGTACTCCGTCGACGGTCTCCTCGTCGACGACGGCATCCAAGGCAGTTCCCTCGCAGAAGACGACTGATGTCATGCCGTCGACGCGTACGCAGGGCACAGTTCCTACGCCAGCCTCTTCATTTGCTTCAATGCCTTTATTGCCTCTACAGTCCAGCAAATCTGTCCAGTTCGGGACTTTTACAGAAGGAGAAATGCTTAATCCTCCATCTCCTTTATTTGCTACTGACTCAGATCAAGAGTCTGATGACCAAGCTCAAAGTCTTTCGGACTTGAACATAAAGTGCCAAGACTTCAGTAACGATGAAGAGGATCAATATGGCCAACATCAAGCGACTCACCCTCAAGTACCAGCTGCGATGTTGCCTATATCAATGATATCGAACCTCCAAAGTATGTTGGAAGATTACAATCGACGATTCCCACCATCTCCACAGGTTACCGCAGTCCCATCGGTGTTGAAACCAATAACGGAGCCGGCACAGGCTCCTCCACAACAGGCGCCGCCTGTTACTGTTCATAGGAGTACATCAGTTCGTGTTCACACAACCATTTATCCAGATGATGATGATGACGAGAATCCTCCAGAGCGCGAGGATGGAGAAGTTTCTGAGGTGGATGAGGATGGTGAAGAACATTTAGCGGAGTGGGATGACTATCGTGCTCAAACACCATCCCCTTCTCAAGTGCCGCCAGGGGATTCTCCTCCAGTAGATATTGCAGGTTTCCACCAATTAATGGACAGGGCGGCTCAATGGTTCAAATTACCACGAGCCCACAGAGAGGAGGATTGCTTCCTATATGATTTCAAGAACCAACCATTAAAACAGATACACACAGTCCCAATTATAGACTTCATCTGGACTGAAGGGGTCAAATTAATGAAAACGCCTAACTCTTTACCAACACAACTGCCGAGGTTGGAAAAGAAGTATAAGGCGCCCGTGGGATCTCCAGCATGCCTTACAGGTCAACCTAAGCCCGATTCTGTCGTCACGCAAGCAGCTCAAAGAGGATCCAAAAATCCAGCGTCTACAATCACCGCTCCTCCAGACCGAGAGGGCCGTCGCCTAGATGCTATTGGGCGTAAATTTTCCTCTATGTCCTCTACAACGGTTCGAGTAGCTAACGCTATGGCTATCTTGGGTCGTTATGACCGTCAGGCTTGGTCTGATATGTCCGCCTATGTGGCGTTACTGCCGGATGCTTCCAAGGCAGAAGCAGAGAAAATTCTGCAAGAAGGAGAAAGAACTGCAGAGGAACTCATTGATTGTGCAGTGGATGTGGCCTGCACTGGTTTTCGCCAACTCGCTGGAGCGGCCGTCCTGCGTCGACAAGGTTGGTTACTCTCAACTTCATTTCGGCAGGAAGTTCAGACAAGAATCCTGGATATGCCATATGACGGCGAGTCATTATTTGGAGCGCATATTGATGAAGCGCTACAAGCCATAAAAAAGGACACGGACACTGCACGTGCTTTGGGTATACTTCAATTTAAGAAGCAGCCCTTTCGGGGGGCTCGAGGACGTGGCACTACATCCACTTTTCGTGGAGGAAACAGTCAATATCGGTCCTTTAACCAAGGTAACCAACGTTTCACCGGTAACCGTCAACAGTCTTCCCGTCAGCAACCTGCCAGAAATTACAGAGGAAAGTCCACTTTCAGGGGACAATCCAACAAACATCAATGACTTGTCTGTCGAACGGAGAATTGGAGGTCAAATCTCTCTGTTTGGTGCTCAATAGTCCTCCATTACTACGGACCGTTGGGTACTCGACATTGTGAAAAGAGGCCATGCATTGGAATTTGTCAAAGTACCTCCTCCGACGCCACCTTCCGGACCACCACCTCCGCACCTCAAGGAACTATTTCATCAAGTTCGCCTTCTCATTCAAAAAGGTGCGGTGGAAGTAGTACCAAAGTCTCAGAGAGGGAAGGGGTTTTATTCCCGTTTTTTCCTTGTCGTCAAGAAGAACGGAGAATGGAGACCCATATTGGACTTGAGAGCACTCAATCACTATCTCAAGGATCAGACCTTCCGTATGCTAACGCTTACAGAAATCTTGCGTTTACTCTCTGTCGGAGATTTCATGACGACCATCGATCTCCGAGACGCCTACTTCCATGTCCCAATACTCGCAGGTCATCGAAAGTTCCTGCGCTTCAAGGTGGGGCACCTTCATTGCCAATTCAAGGTCCTTCCATTTGGCCTCCGGTCGGCCCCCCGAGTCTTTACAAAAATGTTGGCTCCGGTCATGGCCTTTCTTCGTCTCCAAGGCATCCAGATATTCCCATATCTCGACGACTGCCTCCTGAAATCGCAATCCCGATCATTACTCCAACACCATACTTCCATTTGTCAGACAGTATTCCGTTCCTTGGGTCTGTCCATCAATCTGGAGAAATCTCAATTGCAGCCAACAACTTGCAAGGATTTCCTAGGAGCAACGCTGGATACCAAACTAGCAAAGGCGTTTGTCTCCCGGGAGCGTCAGCAAAGGATTCTCCGATTAGTTTCGCTGCTTCTGACAAAGAGGTGCACTTCAGTCCGTTTGTTGAAGTCCTTTCTAGGGATGGCCTCGTCGTGCATCGCTCTTGTCCCTCATTGCCGACTACGAGCGCGACCTATCCAACAAGCTCTAGACAAACAGTGGCGCCAAGTCACCGGTTCCTTCAACGATCAGGTGACCATCACCGTCTCCATGAAGAAAGCGTTCAGATGGTGGGTACAACCACATCAGCTAGCGGCAGGCACGTCCTTTCTGCTCAACACCCCGGATCTAACTTTGACGACGGATGCATCCCTGGAGGTTTGGGGAGCTCGCCTCCAAGACCTTTCCGTCAAGGGGAAATGGACTGTACATCAAAAGACCTGGCACATAAACAAACTGGAGCTAATGGCTATCTTTTTGGCCCTGAAATCATTTCAACCAGTGCTGCAAGGGGAGTCGGTTCTCATACAGACGGACAACACAACCTGCATGCATTACATAAACAAGCAGGGCGGAACAAAGTCTCCGGTGTTATCCCGCCTGGCAGAGGCGATTTGGGACTGGTCCATCAAGCATCAGATCACAATCACCGCAGTTCATCTTCCGGGGTTGTCCAACCTTCTGGCGGACTCTCTAAGCAGATCCAGATCATCCAACCACGAGTGGGAACTCCACCAGCCAACACTCGATATGGTCTTTCGTCGTTGGGGATTCCCGGAAATCGACCTCTTTGCAGCTCCAGAGAACCGCAAATGCCCCGCTTACACAAGCTGGCATCCCCACAAAGGATCCCAAGGCAATGCCCTTTTGATGGATTGGTCGAATCTCTTCGCCTACGCTTTTCCTCCGATCCCTCTAGTGCCACGAGTACTTTGGAAGATCCGGAGAGAACCCTGCCACATCCTTCTGATTGCTCCCAGGTGGCCACGACAGGCGTGGTTCTCGGAGCTGCTGCTCCTGTCTCAATGCAAACCCATTCTTCTTCATCCTCGAATGGATCTTCTTTCCATGAACAGGGGTCAAATCTACCATCCAGACCCCTCTTCTCTGAGCTTATCAGCCTGGAACCTGAACACTGTGAATTCGCACATCTAACCATCCCTCAGGAGTGCCGTAACATCCTTGCTCAGGCCAGGGCTCCATCAACTATAAAGACCTATAAGTTGAAATGGAAACGTTTTTGCCACTGGTGTGCAGACGCCGGAGTACATCCTTTGCGTGCCACGCCCGCCGAGCTCCTCCCTTTCTTTTTCCAACTGGCTCAGTCGGGTTTGTCACATGCTACTTTAAGAGTCTTTCTGGCGGCAATATCACGCTTCCGCCATGATGGCTCCGCCTCCCTATGTTCATCCAGATTAATACGTCAATTTTTCAAAGGACTTCTTCGGACTTTTCCACCAGTTCGGCGTCTCCCTCCCGAGTGGCGCCTCAACATTGTCCTATCACAATTAATGACTTCACCTTTTGAACCAATCCATAAAGCAGACCTCAAGTATGTCACCTGGAAGGTCGCGCTTTTACTTGCTTTGACGTCTTCACGTCGAGTGAGTGATATGCATGCATTCACGATCAAACCACCATTTCTACAGTTTAAACCGGATTCTGTGCTTTTACGCACTAACCCTACTTTTCTTCCAAAAGTGCCTTCAGACTTCCATATTAATGAGCCTGTTATACTGAAGTCTTTCTTTGCCAACCCGCAATCTCCTGCGGAACAACGCTTGCACTCTTTGGACATTAGAAGATGTTTAAAGTTTTACATCAGCAAAACTGCCCAGTTCCGAAAGTCGGATCAGCTTTTTGTGGCCTATGGCCGCTTTCAAAGAGGGCGGCCAGTCACCAAGCCTACGGTAGCCCGTTGGGTGGCTTCGGCGATTGCTTTCTGCCATCAGAAAGCGAGAAAGCCTTTACAGACTGCAGTACGGGCCCACTCTACCAAATCTATGGCCTCTTCGACTGCACTCTTTGCCGGAGTTCCATTGCATCAGATTTGCAGAGCAGCCACGTGGTCCAGCAGGCACACGTTCACAAAGCACTACAATCTGGGTGCCATGGCTGAAGGAGATACCGCAGTGGGACAAGCTGTGCTCCGTAATCTTTTTCAATAAGGTGAGCCTCTATTCTTCCCTCCTCCTACTAGTTTCCAGTTTTTATACATGTCTTTTCTATGTACACATATAGTTGTATAACTTCTATGACATGGGTCATTGCACCCGTTGATTCCAACCTTTTGTTTATACATTGCATTCTGGAAACTTTGTGTTGGGATACGGACTGCTTACTATTCTATATTCAAGCATGTGAATCTATGAAAGACACCCCAATACTGGAGAAGAACAATTGTTACTTACCTGTAAACAGGTGGTTCTCCAGTATTGGTGTCTTTCATAGATTCACATGCGACCCTCCCATCCTCCCCTCAGAGGCTCTCTTCTCCTCATAGACTCTGTGGTCACTCTTGTGCTACGAAAATCTGAGGGCTTGAGCTCTGAGGAGAAGGTTCTAGAGGGCTGCTGGCGCCTGATTGGCTGCAGTTTG
This sequence comes from Lissotriton vulgaris, assembly GCF_964263255.1. Taxonomy (NCBI): domain Eukaryota; kingdom Metazoa; phylum Chordata; class Amphibia; order Caudata; family Salamandridae; genus Lissotriton; species Lissotriton vulgaris. Next base: position 1,272,557,814 of record NC_141696.1, on the reverse strand, counting down.
GACTAACATAATGACAAGGATAGGCTGTATGGCAACTGTTAAACTCCCATGCATTCCTATGGAGAACTTTTTGGTTAGGAACCCTATGCTTCCTGTATGCATTTGTTGGGTTTTTCCTTACTATGTTTATATATATATTTATTGTATATTATTATATATTTAGTATTTATTGCTATTTTATTTACAGTGGGACTCCCACTCCGACGACGGGGAATATTCAAGCATGTGAATCTATGAAAGACACCAATACTGGAGAACCACCTGTTTACAGGTAAGTAACAATTGTTCTTTCACTTGATACAGACCAACAAGTGCAACATATATGGTGAGTTTTTGGGGCATTGCGCCCCACCATATTTTAATGTTGGATAGACATATTCTTTTAGTACAGCCTGCCACAAATGTATAGAAGTTTCATTAATCTAAGCGTCGCTCCACCCACAGGAGTGACACCATTAAACATACAACCCATCAATGTACATCACACCATTGTACACCCTTATTAGTATACTAAAGTATCTCCAATACGGAAACCCGTCTGAAAGCTATAGACATGCCCCTTTACGAGTCCAATAACATTTTTGACCAAACTCACACAGTTTTCCGGCACAAACTTTAAGAATAGGTGTAAATAAGCATGTAACAAAAATGTGAGCAAACAGCAGTATGTTAAGCATCGTTATGTCAAAGATGTAGTCAATATTTAGGCTGTGTAGCCTGTCACATTAACAAATATATATATTTTTTTGTTTCAAAAGACCTTTATTAAAGACCAACAATAGACATACATTTCCGCTTACTGCCTACAACCATAGCTTGGCCGGCATAGCAACATCACAAGTATAAAAGGTGAATGAATTGCGGGAGTAGGGGAATGCACAGCAAGCCGCCTACAACCTCTATGGGCCGGCCACGGTAGTGGGGGTGTTCGGCTGTAAAGGCAGATTCATCATTGCAAACATATATTATTAGTAATGGTAACATATAACTAAGGCATCTTGTAAAGGAAGATAACTAATTCCACTTATGTGTCACATGTTAAAAAATAAATCATGACCCGGATAAGGAGACACTACCCCACATGAATTTTATAGCCACAACATACATCGTCCCAAGCTTGGTAGGACACGGTAATTGGGCGTGTTGATGAGGGGAATTCGTCAGGGAGTAGGTGATCTATGCTATGAGGTGTCAGCGCTATTAACTATGGCGTGTTCCATTAAGTAGGTTTGGAACGGGCCCCATACATCCCTTGGGCGAGAGGAGGGGGGTTGGTGTTCTGCATAAATGTGTAGTTGTTACTGACAATATATGAGGTCTTAGAGCCAATCCTTAAATTTCGGCGCCCTCCCCGTCCCCCATCTACAGGAAATTTTCCTTTTGGCGATTAGTAGTGCCATGGAGGTGTACTTAGCATTTTAGCAGCAATGGGTTTGGAATAGCCCAGTAGCACAGTGAATGGGTCAGTAGGGACGTGCAATCCAGTCATGAGATCCAGTGCAGCAAGCACTTCCTCCCAGTAACAGTGTAAAGTCGGCGCCTTTCCCCACCACAGCGATCACAGCAGTCGTTATCTCGCAGGTTCATCCTGCATAGTCGCGCTGGCGTGTAATATAAACGGTGAAGGTATTCGTAGTGGATCATCCTGAATCTACTGTTGGAAGAGATTTTGCCTGTTTGTGCGCAGCAGTATTTCCACTGCTTATCGGTTATGCGGTGACCGAGTTCTATTTCCCATTTGCCCTGGGCCAGTGGTGGGTTATATTCCTTGGGTTATATTCCTTATGGGTTTGGACGGTGCAGTAAAGCTTGGACAATAGATGTTCAGGGTCATCTTGTTGTAGAAGGATATGTAGTGGGGCAATACTGGGGGTTCTAGAGGAAAGGTACATGTAGCAGCTTTTACATCTACATTTTACGTCTAATGTAATAAAAGCGGTCTAAAGGAGTAGGATCTGTGTCTTTAAAGAATTCCTCGCTAGTGCTAAATTTTCCAGCAGTGTACTGGTGTCCCCAGGTATGTAAAGAGAGTTTCCGAAGGAGCTGTCGACATCCACCCTCCTGTGTCACTGGAAGATCCTGTCTCCCTTGAAGGAGAGTATAGTGGTGTGCAATTAGTCTGTTTAGCTAAGTCGTGCCATGCACTAACTGTACATTGAACGGTGGTGGATGCAATATGCCTGGGGACCGGAGGAGCTCTGATGTAGGCCGTGCTAGGGGTGGGGCGCATATATCCGTGTTCAATCGCCAGGTGTGGCATATAGGGGGGGGCTCCATCCAATATGTAGCAAACTGCACCTGCGCACAGCTGAAGTACAATTCAATGTCTGGCACGGAGAACTCTCCCGCTTTATAAGGGCGCGTGAGTGTCTGCCAACTGAGCCTGGCTTGTTTCCCTCCCCACAGCAGTCGTATCAATTGGTACTTCATGACAGAGAAGAAATGACAACTGGGGGCGTAGGCAATGTTAACAAATAAGTAAAGGATTTTAGGTAATATGACTATTGTAATCAGCGATGCCCTGCCGGATATGGACAGAGGAAGCGTGATCCACCATGTGATTTTGTCAATGATGGAGTCTAGAGCACGTCCGTAATTAACTGTCATAAGTTCATCACATGAGCGGGACACAATGATGCCCAGATAGGTGAGGGCGTCATCACACCACGTAAGGGGGAAGTCCGGAGTGAATCTTGTGGTAGAGTCAGTGAGCTGGTAAATCTGGGACTTAGACCAGTTGAAATTGACCCCTGACAATTGTCCAAAAATGATAAATAGGCGCAGAATGGGATTCTGGCTAACGTTGGGGTGTTGTAATAGAGAGTGATGTCGTCGGCGTATGGAGAAATGAGTATCTGCCATTCTGGGTAAATAATAGCATGGTCTCGATAATGTTGTTTGATTTTGGCAGCAAGATGTTCCACCGCTAACGCAAATAATAGGGGGGAGAGGGGGCATCTCTGTCTGTTGCCTCTCGCTAGCGGGAAGGAAGTAGAGTGCTGACTATTTACCATCACAGTGGCGCGCAGACCAGTAAACAATCAGTTTATCCAGGCCAAGAAAGGAAGGGAAAGCCCATGCGCACCAGTACATTGGTTAGGTAGTCCCATTCTAGGGATTCGAATGCATTGGTGGCATCAAGAAATATGGCGGATGCGTTTTCCCCAGGATCAATGTTGTCAAGTAGGGCGAATAGTGTCCTCAAGTTGTGAGCAGTCCTCCTAGTCGGGACAAAGCCTGATTGGTCTGGGAGGACCAGAACTGGCATCAGAGACTGATGCGGTTAGCTATAAGCTTGGCGAGGTGGCATCTACATTTATAAGGGATAGGGGTCTGTATGAGTCCAGTTGCGTGGGCGATATTTTTGGCTTGGGCAATGATATGTTAAGGGCTTCTTGCATTGTACGAGGTAGGATGCCAGTCTCACAGGTTTCCTCAAACACGTGTTGTAGCACTGGACTAATGAGATGTTTATATAACTTGTAGAAATCAGCCGGAAGGCCATGAGGCCCCAGGGATTTGCCAGATTGTAATTGCATGATAGCTGATATAATTTTGTCGTCTTCGTGGTGAGCTAGTAAGAATTCCCTTTGTCCATCCCCCAACCAGGCTATGGCAGTGTCGTCAAAAAAGGAGTCAAAGTCTACTGGTGCGTGGCAGTGGGTAGAGTATAGCCATTTATAAAATTGCCTAAATGCCGCTAGAATGTCTGAGTAGTTTCGGCGTATCAAGCCGTCTTTGTCCTCGATTTCTAGTACTGTGTTAGTGAATCGGGGGGGGGCGGACAGAGGAGGCCAGCGCTCTACCTGGTCTTTCGCCCTCTCAATAGCATTAAGCTTTGTAGTACTTCCCCCTAAATCTACACTCGCGCTCTGCAGTCTCTTGATAATCGTTGAAGAGCTCGCGTATCCGTGATTGTAAGGTGGGAGAAGGCGCAGATTGGAGAGCGGCCTCATTTTGTTTCAGTTCTAACTCTAGTTTGTGGAGTGTGTTTCTTATGTCTTTCAGTTCCCCGCCGCTCTTAGCGATGCAGATGCCCCGTTTGGTGACTTTGAAGGCCTCCCATATGGTAGAATATAAGGGGACAGAGCCTGTATTACGAAGGAAAAAATACGATATTTCTTGTTCTATTTCATCCTTGAAGACAGGGTCAAGTAAGGATTGCGTATTAAGGCGCCACGCTCGGTATGGGGGTTCCTTCTGCAGCGGGGTAAGCGTCAGCAGCACTGGGGAGTGGTCTGAATATGTGTGTGATAAGTAGGTGGCATGTGATGTCCAAGTCGCTAACCCCCTATCCACCAACTAGTAGTCTATGCGCGACCAGGAGGCGTGTATAGAGGAGTAGCAGGAGCCCTGCTGTGTCGCTGGGTGGTGGGTTCTCCCTGGGTCTGCCAGACCATGCTCTTCCACAAGATCTCTGTGGGTTCGCTGTGTGGCTGTGTGATGATGTGGTTGGGGGTGCGATCTGTCTAGGCTGTGGTTGAGTGTTACTTTAAAGTCTCCTCCCCAAATCAGGTGTGTGGTGTCTACATCTACTATCTTCCCCCACAACACCCTAAAAAACTCTGTGTCATCTGAATTTGGGTCATGGCACGATACCAAGGTAATGGACTGTCCCAACATCCTGCTCCACATAACAGTATACCTCCCTTGTGGGTCTGTAAAGGAGCCTGTAGGAGTGTATGGGAGTGTATGTCTTATCAGCACAGCAGTTCCCCGGGCATATGATGAGTAACTGGAGAATCCCCTATGGGCTGCCCAGTGGGCAGCGAAAGTATGGGATGAGTTGGGGGATAAATGTGTTTCCTGAAGCATAGCGCAATGGACATTACGGTGGTACAGATATGCAAGAATATGACGACATTTACGGGGATCACCTAAGCCGCGCACATTCCATGATAAAAAGTTGTATTTAAGCATATTGGGATGGGTCTCTGTCATAGTTACAATGGAAGAAGACGTGATGGGACGTAGTGTGTGTAGTGACAAGTGGATAAATTATGCAGTGGAATCGTGCCAAGTGCTGAAACAAAAGGAACTTGAAAAACAAAACCCAATCCCTGCCTCCTGCCACAACAGCAACCCCAACTTGCTGTGTAAAGCAGCATCCCTACACCCATCAATCCCTCAAATCCCAGTCCCAACCGGGGACAGTAAGAAAACATTGCAACCACGTTGCACAAAGTCACGTGAAAGGGTTTACCTGGTGGGTGGCATCAAGAGGGCAACCAGGTACTCCTCACAGACCCGAGGGCGTTCAGGCATTATAATCTTCCGTCCATTTAGGCATCCAAAAAAAAGAGGTGGGGGGTTGGAGCAGGAGATCAGAGCGAGCCTGATACAATAACAAGTGTCCATTACAGGAGTCAACGCGGGCATTGCAGGCCAAGTTCAGGAGCAATCATCTCATCTCTGGACAGGGGAGATCATGACCAATCTGGGTTTCATGGTCTCCCTGCGATATCCATGTATGTGTCCCTGCAGCCGGGAAGTGGTGTCCGTCGTTCACAGCAGGAATAAGTTATTGTTTCTTTGCTTTCAATGACCGGACTTTCTGTTAGGTGCACGTGTCTTTTCACAAGGGGGCCCAGCCGTGGAGACTTGGTAGGTCAGTTACTCTATGTCTGATGCGCCCCTATTTTCTTCTTCCTGCCTCTTAGGGGAACGGCGGTCTCCAGATGGCCTGGGCAGAGTCTTGATGAAGTCTTGAGCATGCTGTGGGTTTGTAAAAAAAATGTTGTTTGCCTTGGGCCGTGACTTTCAGGCGTGCAGGGAACAGCATGGCATAGGGAATACCAAGTTGCTGGAGTTTCCGTTTGACCGGAAGAAATTTGCGCCTTTGTTCCTGCACAGCCACAGTGAAGTCCGGATATATGAAGATCTCTGACCCTTCATGCTGTAGGCGTCCTTTCTCCCTGGATAGGCAGAGGGCTGTGTCCCTGTCGCGGTAGTTTAGCATTTTAGCTATTATTGGGGGAGGGGGAGTCCCTGGGGAGGACGATTTGCCATCGACCGGTGCGCCCTTTCAACCACAAAGACTGTTGAGAATTCTTCTCTCCCAAACAGTGTCCGGAGTAAGCGTTCAACAAAAGCCTCCATTTTCCCGGTTGCAGTGGATTCTGGTATCCCTAATATGCGGAGGTTGTTGCGCCTTGAGCGCGATTCCAGCTCCTCATTCTTGGCGGCTATCACCTTCAATACTTTATCCATTTCAAGAGTGTGATTATTCGTAACTACTGTTGAGTCTTCCAGGTCAGATATCCGCCTCTCCGCTTCAGTTAACCGGTCCCCGTTTTTTTCGACCCTATGCATAAGGCCATCCATTCTAGCCGACATGGAGTCCATTTTGGACTCGATGGAAGTCAAGCTGGACTGCATTACAAGCAGCAGCTCCTTCAGGTCCGAAGTGGATGTGGATGCAGATTTGGCCTGTTCGTCATCTGTCCCCAGCTGGGATCGGGAGTTTTCCTGGTGTCGAAGGTGAGCTTCAGCTGTTGATTGTCTGGCTTTCCCATTGCGGTTGGACGGGAGGATCTGCGGTGGTATGCGGTGACGAGAAGCTCCGTGTCTACTCCCGGGGCAGCCCAGCGAGCACAGGGCAAACAACCATTCGCACGTGTGCTACACGTGCTTCTGTAGAGTGTTAAGCCCACACGCGCGTCCGCTCCTCCAACGGATCCCTCCAGACCACCGGTGGGAACTCAATGAACGTGCGTGGCGGTTTCCATATGTAGGCTGTACCACCTCAGTGAATGTGAGTGTTAACCCCGTTACAGTGGCTCACAGCATCATAATAGGGGTAAAATTGCACCTCCCCCCCTTGAGGGTATACAGGCTCACTAGGGCTGCAGGAGCGTAGGGTAGTTTTGGGACCAGAAATGTTCAATAATGTGTATGGAGGGGAGAGACGGGCCACAAGCGCAGGCCCCACAGATCAAGGGTCAGTCCAGGTGCCCGTGGCAGGGTTAATAATATCTTGTGTGCCGCAGTGCCAGGTTCTGCCCCCCCAGCGCCAACTTCGTGAGGCCTACGCTCCCCTCCAAACATACACTGCAGGAGTGATCTGTCTGCAACAGTCAGCAGGAGGTCCCAAATTTGGTAGCCGGGGACCGCAGGTCGAGCGAGGCAGTCTTGGTGCCGCAGCCCACCGCGCAAAGGACTGGCGAGTGAGGTGAGGCTGCAACTCCCACCAGTCCCGCCGGCCGCGGGTCCTGGTGTGCACGAGCAGCAAGCAGGCTGTGAGGATCCCTCTGGGCGAATGGGAGGCAGACGGTCGCACTCCAGGGCCCGCGCACACCGCAGCCGCCGACAGCCCCCGCCACACGCAGCGCCAGCCCAGTCACCAAAGGCGGGGAAAGCACCTCAGGCCCAGTGAGCGGTCGCGCCAGGGGGTAACAGCCGGGTGCAGCAGCGAGACCCCACGCTCCAACCCCGCCGCACCGATCCCCTCTGCAGCTCACCTCCTCTTGTGGACACAATTGCAAATGGTCAGACTGCCATGCAGTGAGTCACTCCAGTCAAGAATTCAGTCAAGAATTTTCCTTAATTTCACAGACTCAATAACGCAGTTCATAAAACACAAACAAACGGCAATGTTAAACATTCAAACTAGGAAATTACAAGTCCTTAATTTACCACAGTCACCAATTGTTCCTATAACAGCGGCCAGAGGGAACTAGTGGGTTTATCAAAGTTTAGCTAGACATGTTACACAGCAGTGACAGCTGCTGTACAACATGGCTTAAAGTTTTTCTAAAAAGCTCTATGAAAAGAAAACAAATGGAGTACAGCAGTAGTTAACATGACAAGTCTGTGAAAAATCTTGTTCATAGGCCTATCTCTGGATGACAGTCAGCATGATAATAAACCTCAGAGAATACGAAGAATAATCGTTGGTGAGCAATCCGCGACAAGATACAGGTAAAGCCAAATGTAAACAAATCGTATTTTAAAATAAATAGGACATCATGACGGGACATAGGTATCTAAACATATATCCAATGCTCATCTCCTTATTATAAAGGTGCTAGTAAGTAAAAATGAGAGTCAAATCACCTATCTACAACATGGTTTAATAATGAGTCGTAGAGCGGGCAGTTCAGGGGGGTTTGGTGCTGGCAAAAGTACTTGTCCAACATTCTCAATACTAAGATAAGCTGCTGTCTCAAAGAAGAGTGCTGAAAAGCAATATTGTCAGCTCCTCTTAAGTGTGAAATCCAGTTCAGCCAAGACTTAACGGAGGAGGCAAAAGCGTTTATCCAGTTGTTGAGCACTGACCTAAAGGCCATAGTCAGTAGGATGTCTATTGTTAGATTTCGGGGTCTCTAGTTAGGCACAGGTAGATACTTGTGACAAATAGTGACCCTGGCCTCTAGTCAGGGTAACGGGGATACACTCTTTAGATAACCCCTGCTCATCCCCTTGGTAGCTTGGCACGAGCAGACAGGCTTATCAAAGGCAATGTGTAAAGTATTTGTACCAACACTCACAGTAACACAGTGAAAACACCACAAATGGACTCCACACCAATTTAGAAAAATAGAAGTATTTAATCTAAACTAAACAAGACCAAAGCAACAAAAATCCAACATACACAGGTCAAGAATATGGTTTCAAAAGAGTTCTTAGGGTTGCGTTAAAATAATCCACAGTTGCATCACGTTTTAGCAAAAAGTACCGTTGGATGCGACAAAAGTTCTGAGTGAAAGCTGCAGCATTGAAAAACAAGTGATGCATCACTCCTGAGACCCTAGAGAGGCGATGCGACAACCCCGCTGGACGCTATTGCAATTCCAGCGCGTTGGTTCTTCCCTAAGGGGCATCTTGTGGAGACGTGATGAGGTCCAAAAGGGCCTATGTAGGGGCCAATATTTAGTTTGGGACAGGGAAGGGGCAATTTGATGGGGAACAACCGATTTCCAAATCAGGCCTCAATTATTCGGAGATGTGCTATCGGACGCGTCCGTGTCTTTAATAAGTTGAAATTCAGACACATGGTTCTGGTTTATAGCAGGTGGTAAACTTTGGAAATTTGGTGACTGGATTTGTTGAAGGAGGATATAAGTGTAGACAGAGAGGGGTCCTTATGAGAGCATGTAGACTTGGTTACATAAGTTTTAAAGTTAAGGATGTCCTAGAAATCCAACTCCAACAGATTGCACTGGTGCTGGATTTCTTTAAAGGAGAGATGTTGTTGTGGTGTGCCCTGCTATTTCAAAAAGCGGATGCCGTTGGTGGACCAGGAACACCAATGCACAGGTGTACCATGTATTCTAAATTCAGAGCTATTCCAAAGTGAAGACAAATTAGATTCTTGTATTGGGACCTCTAGGAGTTTGCCTATTTTCAAAAGAGTCCATTTAGTGTTGTTGAAAAAGTATTTGGCCGGATGGGAGGGTCTGATCTTGGCAGGCCTGAGCATAATTTGATATATATCCTCAAGGATCTCCTTCAACTATGAGTCATGAAGGAGTATAGTCTAGCTTGACAGAACCATAAGACGCTGTTTCTGGCTAGAAATGCAGTTTGATTGTTTTTAAAGTCAGTCAATTTTACTCGGCCAAAATTTCTGGGAAGTCTTAATTTTCTTGATGGATATCTTGGGGTGTTTGTTTTGCCACATGAATTTTCCTAACATCTTATCTAATGTTTTATTGAAGTACTTGGACAGGGATAATGGCAGCATGTTTATTAAGTAGTTGACTTTTGGGGTCACCATAATTTTAACTGTCTCTCTATGCCCCCACCAGGTGATAAATTTAGGTTTCCACCCATCCAACAAGTCTTCTATTTTGTTCAATGTCAATATTTTGTTGTGTTGTATGGTTTCTATCACATCTGACCCCAATTCAGTGCCTAAGCATTTTAAAAACTGTGGTTGCCAGGCCAGCCTTGAATAATCCAAGAGGCCTCTGGTGCATATATAGTTTTATCCCTTAACCTCTGATTTGTCCTTCTTGAGTTTGTATCCCACAGCTAAGGAATAGTCATCGACCATATGTATTAATGCATTCTCAGTCACAATCAGAATATCATCGGCATAAGTGGCCACTTTCATGGTAGTTCTTTCAATGTCACTACCAGTGAAGAAGTCATTGGATTGGATTTTATGGAGCAGGGGTTCCAGGGTCAGGATGAAAAGGGAAAGAGATAGCGGATAGCCCTGCCCTGTTCCTCTCTCTAGCATGAAGGCAGGGCAGAAGAGACCACCAGCCCGCACTCTGGCATGGGGACCAATATAGAGTGCCATCACCATTCTATCTGCACCTCAATTAAATTTTAATAGTGTTTCACAGAGAAATGTTGACAGGACCCTATCAAACACCTTTTCAGCATCTAATGTTATCACAACAGTATAAGAGGAGGTGGCCATTTTCTAGGATATGACATGAGGAAAGTGTTGTCATTTGACACGTAATGAACCCTACCTGGACACAACTAATTAGGCATGGTAAATAATGTTCCAGTCTTTAACTAGCATTTTAGCATAGATCTTCACATCTATGTTTATTAGTGAGATTGGTCTAAATGCTTTTGCCAAGTGTTGGGTCCTTACCCTCTTTCGGAAGAGTAATGATGGGATAATAAATGTGGTGACACTGACTGTGATGTCACCTGGATTGGTAAGGGCAGATGTTCTATTAGAGAAGGGTGGAAGGTTTCCAAGGGATAAATAGTTTAGTTAAGACTAGGGGTTATGAGTATTATGCATCAGGGTCGCTAGGCTCCAATAAAGATAATATATCTAAATATTCATGTGAGCCTATTCTTCACAGGGAGCACCGCTCTCTAAGTACTACATACACATTGCGTGGAAGACAGGATGTCATCCTTATAGAGCGACTCATAAAAGTCTCTGTAGGTGCTATTGAGTATTGGGAACTATTGAAACCTGCCGCAGCCAATGCATAGGATATGGTCAGTCATACAGCTGTGCTCATCTACTAATTATGGTACGTGCCCTGATTTACAAAGAAAAAATAAGAAATGTGGCACACCTACGACTGACTTCTGCTGGTAGATGGGAGTAATTTACAAGATCGTTAATTACACAATGTGTACAAAGGCTCAAAAACCGGCGGTGCATGAGTTACTGAAAAGTGTCTTACACTTCCATGGTTTTCTCTCATATGTGACCCCAGGGCTGTGTGTGTGTGGTAAGGGTGGTTGGGGGGAGACAAGAGAGATGTCTTTCAAATGTTTTGCAAAGCCACCCAGGTGTAACTTTCTTGGTAATTACAACAATGTGTATTTTCCACTCGCATGTGCATATTTAAGATATAACTGGAAGCCCAGATGTATTTGCTGCAGATATTGTGGGAAGGGAACTAATCGTCCCAGTTTTAAAGTGACATATGGAAGAAAATACTTTAAAAAACAATTTAACAATATGTAAATGTGACTTTCCTGATCTGCTGTCTTCTTTTTATGGAATTTCATGTACTTTGGACTTTCCTAGGACAGTTGTAAGCTGCAGATGTGCCTTAAAGGCAGTCATAAGCGCCTCAATTGTGCTGATGAACTTGAATTGTCCGCCAATAGTAATGCCCAAAGAACATGAATTAAATACCCTCTGCTGTCACATGCACGGCTATTGCTGATAATGGTCGAGCACAGTCATTTAGGTGATTAATCCTGTGGAAGTGATGTGCACACTACACATGTAACGATCTCTTTTACAGTGTGCACTACACATGTAACATGACCTTTTAAAATGTCTGAGTTTCATTTAACTACATGTTTTACCTGCAAGAAAATAAAATATCATCCTGAACTGTGTTGTTCTGAAACTGTGCAGGTGGAACACAATTCACAGTGGTCGAAGGGACAGTCCTAAACTCGACGTGTTGTTTGTCTTCACAGACTGGAATGGGTCATCTGCGTGTTACAAGTGAGGGACTTCGTTTGGAAGGAGAGTCGGAATTCCTGTTCCCGTTGTACGCCAAAGAAATCCATTCAAGAACGGTAAGAGTGTGTTTATGGAAGTCACCATTAGGGCTGTTCACAGTCAACGGGTCATTGGCCCAAACGAGAATGTCTAGTCTGCTGTTGTGAAACTCTAGTGAGCTTTTAGCATAACGTACATTGTAGTGTGATGTATGTTAAAAATTCCCAAAAACGTCCGCATGATTATTTTTTTTCAGAACTGAACTGTACTAATTAAAATGAAAATGTTCTTATGTACACACAAATTAATCTCAAACACACCACAGCCTGAACAACCTTTATTTGGGAATCTATCTGATGCAGTTAACGTGATTTTAAAAAGAGACTATTGGGACCCAAACCAACAGGTTTATTTAAATTAAATATCAAAGGTTGACTCAATCTTCATGTATTTGTATTTGTATTTGTATGTGGATTTGTAGAGCGCGATTGCTGCCCGGGGGCGTCCAAGCGCTAGGAACCAGCAGTGGAGATTTGCGGAAGCAGGAGCACTGGCAGAGAGTTACTGTGGGGAGTTGAAGAGGAATGTTTTGAGCTGTTTCCGGAATGAGGAGAGATTGGGGTTGGCTCTCAGATGAAGGGGTAGGGCGTTCCACGTCCTGGAAGCATTATGGCTGAAGGTCCTACCGCCTGATCTGGCCTTTTTTATTCTGGGTGCTGTGGCCATGAAGGCTTGGTTTGAGCGAAGATTACTGCTTGGATGGTAGTGGGAGACTAGGTTACGGGTGAGCAGAGGACCTGTGTCCCAAAAAGCCTGGTGGGCAATACACATGGCTTTGAAGTGGATTCTTTGGCGTATTGGGAGCCAGTGTAGGCTGATCAAGCCAGCTCTCACAGATTGTCGACGAGTGAGCTGAAGTAGTGTGCGAGCTGCACAGTTCTGCACTGTTTGAAGTCTCCGCAGTGTGTAATCTGGGGCCGCAAGGTAGAGGGCGTTGTTGAAATCCAGGCGGGACTGGATCAAACCCTGGATGGCTACCTGCTTAGCTTCCATAGGTAAAAGATGAAGAACTTTCTTTAGCACCCTAAGAAGGCCAAAGCAGGTAGCCGAGAGTTTGGTAGCTTGAATGCCAAATGATAGGGATCTGTCCAGCCACACCCCGAGGCTCTTGATGTTATCCTTGGGTGCCGGGTGGGGTGCCCAGACAGGGTGGCCATAGAGCATTGAAGGACCTAGGATCAGCAGGGCCTAGAAGCCTTAGCTCTGTCTTGTCCCCGTTCTTTTTTAGTGATTTTTAGTGATGAGGAGTTAACTGTCTGTGTGTGCGCACAGGCGTGTGTGTACACCATTCAATATTGATGAAAACAATGTTCGTGTCAAGCAAACGACCAGACTCTTAGATCTTGCTGGTCAGGTACTTATTAACAAGCTGAACAGAGAGAGCTTGTCCAGCGGGAGTATATTAATACTTTACATGTCAAAGCGAAAAAAACCCTGACCTTTCCTGTAATGCAATAGAAGCTGTTTCAAGTTTCAAGAGAGCTTGGAAGCAGAGAATCCCATAGGTAACATCATATTTTAATCAAAAATACAAACCCTTGATTGAAGGTGGAATCTATTATCCCAAACACTACAAACGCTCCCTTTTAAATCTAAAGGATGCTTGCTAATCAACGAATGCGAAGCCTTTTGTGGTTTGGAATTGTAGAACTGACTTAGACATTTGTTTTTTTATTGGACTCGTTACCCCAGAAATCCTTGAATATATTTCTTCATTCGATAGATTTTGAAGAGAGAAAATTATTTTCAGTATTATATTTAAATTATTGTAGACTGCTAATAACGAATGCTGATATTCCAATGTAAAATGCCAAATGATCCTTTTCTGAATTACGAAAATGTGCCGGCATTTTATAAACGTGGGTTTTCTCTGTTCCCTTATTTTTTTTCTTTTTGTTTTGGCCAACTAAATACAGGCATGTGCAAACTGAAACCAAGTACAGAGTGAACCGCATTTTACAACACATTACACATTTTATAGAAATTGAATAATTTTTTTATAACACAAAACTTTTAAAACATCACAATGGGACCAACATACAATCGGCATTCGCATAGGCAATAGGTCTCGCCTTTGGAACCTTATAAGTGTTTAGCCAAGCAGCACATTATCCCGGGTGCTGTGCCACCAGTGATTGAAGAGCTATACAATTACTACACACTGAGCCATGCAGTGTGATTCAGGAATACATGCTTGCCTCGGGAAACATTTATGGGCACATCCCAAGGCTTTTTAAACACACAGACACAAAGACAAGTGTCTCGATGCAAGTCAACAACACTATAATCTGTGTGCGACTGCATCTCGAGAGTCTTGTACAGTCTATGAAGCAAAGCAGTGAAGTACTTTCCAAAGCCGGAGACGGCACATCCCTCCTCCCCAAGCCTCTATTCACCAGGCATCGTTCTCCAGAGTTTTCCATTCAAAACACTGCTCGCACCATCCATTTACCAGCTAGCTCTGCCCCCGCCCTCTGTCCCAACCCTTTGGGTATAGAAGCACTGTATATAACAACAACAACAAAATGCACCCATCACACAATCTCCACGCATCTAAAAACAAAAAACCTGATCTTGTGTGATGTAACTGGTGCTTTTGTAAAGCGCTCCAATACATTCAAGTCAGTTGAGTTCATGCTCCATAAAAATACAACCAAAAAATTAATCTGACCTTGTGTATTTTAACTAGCACTATGTAAAGCGCTCCAACACCTTTGGGTCTCTCAAGTTCACATTATATAACAAGCACTGAAAATGCAACATGTCTTGCCTTTGATTAAGTTAAAGCCATTTGCTTTGCTAATGGTATAGTATAGCAAAGCAAATGGCTTTAACTTAATGAAAGGTGAGACCTGTTACATTCTATCTGTAACAATACCCTATTGTTTCACTCTAGGGAGCCCATTTATAAGATTTTACACATCCCACATGTTGTGAATGTGGTAATATCCCTTTGGCTACACATTACCACCAGTAGAAGAACAGATCGATGTCTCTGGTCACAGATGCCAGCCGCTCCCTGCTAGTGGTGCTACCTCTTTCTCAAGTTGTATAATTCAAGACTCCCTCATCGTTGTAGATATACAGATGTTCTATACATACGACATCGATGTGATTAACTAGGAGTCCGAATATACTAGGAGTATTGTACAATTTTTATGTCTTACTGTTTCTGTCTTTCTTTTACCGATTATGCGGGTCATAATTGAATGCTATGTTATTTTTGTGTCGTATTGACTTGTTTTTATTTAAAATCCCCTATATGTGTTCAGTTTAAGTATTTACTGTAACTTAGTGTAACTTTTACTGTATGTATACAGAATAAATTGCGATTTCCTCTTTTATTCAGTGTGTCAAGATATTTATGATTTCCTGTGATTTAGGTTTTAATTGTTCTTATTAAACACTGTATAGTCCTGTTCAAGGGAATTGTACTTTTTTCTGGCTACCCCTGAAGATACAATGATCAACAGTAGAACAATAACGCTATCCATGAGCAAACAGATTTTAGAACACCTTACATTTCAGGCAGCAGAGCAATGCCATAGGTTTTAAAAGTTTTACAGGATTACAACATAGACCGAAGAGCTTCCCTTGCACACTTTGGAGGTTCACAGCTGGATCAGCATCCCACTGCTTTGATCAGATTACACATCTCCTCCACAACACACCTATCCCTAATAAAGCACACCTCTTTCTTTAAAAGCCATCCTTTTGACAGCCAGGGACTCCTCTTATACCACACAAAATACACACACTACGGCAATGGTATCGGACAGAAGTGCTGTGTGCAACTTGGGTAGCATCATATAGGATGCAGCAATTGTTACATTATGTAGTACATCGGAGCTATCTCTTAATGTTAGTAATGGGGTCAGAGTTCCTGTGGTTGAGCTGTCTAGAAAACCATTACATGGATGTATTACAAACATAACAAAGGGGCAAAATCGTACTACTAATTGAGCGAGAAAATGGATAATGATGCAGGAATAAACAAGTATTGGCAAAACCAATAGGATTGCTGTGCAGCATACCCCAAGGGCGAAAAAAACGGTGCTTCGAGCGCCCTTGCCCTTTTAGGTTAGGTGGTGGGAGAGAGGACAAACGAGGAATCGGGAGTGGGTGTCAGGGGCATGAAACACAAATAAAGTCAAAAAAGGTTAGTAGAGGAAAAGCAGTCATGAGAGAAAGCAACATCGAGGGGAGCCGACGAGGGAGGGAACAACGCGGAGCGGGGTGAATGAGGCACGCTAGGGAGAGGCTTACATGCTCTCTTCATCGAGTGCTTACTACAACATACATGAGTTGACAAAGCCAGCAGGTCTGGCATTAATTGCCTTTTGGATTTTTCAATGACAGAGGACCCAGATGGGGATAGACGAGATAGAATACAATGACATTTAAGCATGGAGGGGGTTACACCGAAGCCGCTGTCCTTCAATAACCCAAGTATTGCATATCTGATGTGCCACGTCCATAAAAAGTAAAGGGACTCGCAGACAATAGTCGTTGCTACCAGGAATGAAATACTTTAAGCACCTGCAGTTTTATAGAAAATAAAGCTTGTAACAAATAGAGTGGGCGCTATATTTTGTAACTTGCAACTCACTATTCCTTATGTAAAGGGCTCCGATACCTTCGGGTCTAGCCAGCGCTATATAAAATTCATAAAATAAAAATAAAATAAATATTTAATACAGTACCTCAAACCTGTACCGGCTGGGGGTTAATATTGCTAAGACCCTGATGGCACGGAGATGCTAGTGAGCTCAGCGAAGTCCACCCTCCAGCGACGGGGCCGGAGCGACCATCTCCATTGAGCTAGAAAAGCACAGGGGGCAGCGAGAAAAAGAGTCCCGCCCCTCCCTGAGAGACACAAAGCAATCCGAGACCATGGGGAAATTCGCACCGCCAGACTAATGTCAAAGCTCACAAGTACCAGAGGAGCGGGTCTAGAGCGGGCTAGGTCTCCAGCGGGAGCAACTCCTAAAATGGAGCACGTGCTGCAGGGGCAGCTGGGAGCGGAAAGCAGGGGAAGCTAGAGGTGGGGGACATATGGGGCCAACTTCTAGGGAGGGGGCACTGAGCAAGAACAGGTAGAGTAGGGGCGTACGCAGACTTGGCAGATAAGACAGGCGCATGAACAACTGGGTTAGGTGTATACATTTCACCCGCGGTAGGAAGGGGGCGCACACCTTGTGAAGAACTAAAGTTGAACAACACAGTGCATGAGCAGCAACAATAAAAAAAATCAAGCTGCCACTACGCCCGCTGCTCCGCCATGCCAGGTGCACCGGCAGCAGCATGTGGCCACTGGCCTCCTTCCCCAGCAATAAAAATTTATGATGAGTGTAATTGCTGAGGCCTCATAAATTAGTTGTGGCAGGATGAAGCCGCGCGGTGCTTACCCATGTTGATGTGCACTTTCTTCATCCAGGGGTAGACGATGGCCGGCTGCTTGGGGGCCACCCCGTTCTGGCTCTTCAGGCCGCGTGAGTGGAGGCCGGCCAGGGCGGGGGTCTCGGCCATGCCAGGGAATAGGCCCTGGGGGGCGGGCGGCGCTTGGCCGTGGCCCCATGGGGGCACGGTGAGGCCCAGGGCGCAGCCGAAGGCTTGCTGCTGTTGCAGTGGGGGCGGCTGCTCGCCGCCGCTGTAACCCAAGCGCGGGTAAAGCCCTGGGTGCTGGTACTCAGTGCCCCGCGTGTCAACTGAATAAAGTTAGGCAGCCACGTGACCAGGCCAGCCAATGGGAGTGCAACACTTGATCTGTTCCTTTCTCTGTTTTCAACAAGCTGCCCAAAGTTCAGCGTGGCCTCGTAAGGGTGCCCATAACGAAAAGGCATCAGCTGGCTCAATGCTTGTAAGAGAATCACACAGACCGGCGAGGCCCCCACCAATGACTCTCACCTGGTATTCCCCTCCCCTCTGTGGGCAGCGCAGAATCCGCATCTACACCCAGTACGAGTGGGTGATAAGCTGCTCCACAGTTCGCTGAGCCCAAAGGTTATCCAGGTTGCGCATTCATGTTGCAGCGATATCTTCTTCACTATGACCCTTTAAAATGCTCTCCAGGTATATTTTTAAATCTAAAATGGTAGCCGTCAGCATTTCTCCCAGCTTCCAGGAGCGCAGATGCAGAGCCGTTTCCCCGTTGCAGCGCCCACCATGTTATACTGCGTCAAGGGGCGGTGAGTTGCCATGTTTGCGGTCTTTAGACATTCTTGTGGGTCAGACCTCCGGCAATAACTTCAGTCGCATGCCATGCCGCCAGCTGCTGACACTTACTGGAAGCTCAATCAGATTTGAGGACAGAGCTTAGTGCAATGGCAGCGGGGGCCCACCAAAAACACCGCAGACACTTTCAGAGGGGTAGAGGGGTTCCGCAGTCCTCACCTCTGAAGGATGATATGATGCAGCCCCACCGGCCCAGCTGGGATCTCTTGCCCTCCCCACGACCACCCGGCCGCACCACGTTGCTCACGGCCGAGGCGAGGAGGAGGGATGCAGACAAAGGACGTTGAATAGAAATATGAGTGGCAACATGGAGAGTAGAGGTGCTGGCGTAAAAGGTTTATTATCTTCTTCATTTTTCGGCCTAAAAAGAAGATAAGAAATCTTTTACCACACACGTACGTCAAGGAAGCCTGTCCAAGTGGGACGGCTTCAAAAGAGAAAAGAGTACATCACTGTGACCTCTTTTCCAATGGCTGGCCACAGTTTAGCGTGAATGGTGACGCCAGCCAATGGAAAAGAGGGGCGGGGCTAAACGTACTCAGAAACATTAAATCTCACCAACGAGACTGCACATGTGCAGCCATCACAGGCTGAGACCTAATATAAAAGTCTCTGTGTCCCTGGGGAGCTGCTCTGAATGTGCTTTGAAATTAGAGTTCTGAGAGGAGGAGGACAACAGGAAGAGACAGTGGGGTGGGCATGGGGTGGGCATGAAGCAACATGGCTGGCGGGACTGGGAACCAAAACCTACCCAGGCAAACAACTCGGCCGGCCCAGGGGTAAGGGGGGAGTGCTAGTGGTATGAACCACTAACGATTTGGTACAGGGGGCAACATTACCAGCCCCCAGTAACAAAAACTGCTCTCCAGGGTTCCAAAACCGACCCCCACCCTGGCAGACATGGAAGAGAGGTGGATAAATGCTGCTCCCATTTGTCAGGTAGAGGAGAAATAATGAATAAACAGGAGCAGCGTCTTCATCACTTAATCTCTGCGCACCTGAAAACAAAAAAATTACCCCGACCTTGTGGGATGTAACTGGTGCTTTTGTAAAGCACTCCAATACCTTCGGGTCAGTTGAGTTCACGCTCTATAAACATTCCACCCACTAGTATTCTGACCTTGTGTAATGTAAAGCACTCCAAAACCTTCAGGTTGCTCGAGTTCACATTATATAATAAAAATGTCTCATAGTCCCTGGGAGATACCTTGAATGTGCTTTGAAATTAGAGCTCTGAGAGGCAGACGTTGACAAGAAGAGGCAGCAGGTCGGGCATGCAGTGACATGGGAGGAGGTGGAAGAGATGAATGCTCCAATTTGTTAGGTGGTGGGGGTAAAAATAAATAACCGGGTCGGCGGAGGCATTATTTATTCTCCGCACACCTAAAAACAAAAAAAATGACTTGACCTTGTGTAATGTAACTAGCGCTTTTGCAAAGCTTTTCAATACCTTTGAGTCAGTCGCATTTGCACTCTCTAAAAATGCTCCCTAAAGTTAACCTGGCATTCTGTAATGTAACTAGCGCTCATGTAAAGCACTCCAAGAACTTTGATTCGCTCAAGTTCACATTATATAAACAAGCGTCATGGAAAATGTGACTGAAGTTGCCCAAGCCTTGTCCTTAACTGTGCTGCAAGATTGAGCTGCTGAAGATCAGGTGACCGAGTCTTACTATAGCAACAAACAGCAAAACAGGAGGGGTTTGAGGGAAATCCTCTCACTTTGAAGTCAGAAAAGTGAAAGAGGTGCCTTCGAAAACAGCTTGTGAAGCTTCTGATATTTCATCCCGGCATTTGAACAGGACAGGGAGATTAAGTGACGGGCATTGGAGTTGAACCACCAAAGACAGGCAAATAGTGAGAGGAGCAGGAATCAAAGAAAAAATTAGTCCCCCAAAGGAACACATACACACAGAAATGTAATGTTAACAGTAATTGAGCAGTGTTCTGTGGGAGGAAACCAAACATAAAAAGGAGGGACAAAGTGGAAGGATTAACCACTAACAAGCAAGCATTTTTGAACGACAGTTGAAGGGACAAATAAAAAGGCAATGGGCAGGCTGTAAGCCCACAGAGTGAATAAGGCATGCCTCGAAGATACAGTGCATGCGCTGCCTAGTCTCTACTATAAAAATGACTGACAAAAATGTAAAGTCTGCTCATATAAGTTTAAAGGGTTCTACCTTTTCTGGAGCTACACAAATTATCCTAGGAGTACTCCCAGAATCTATATAATGATTGTACTTACGCAACCAAAATTCACTCATTCACATTTTCTGTTGGTTGGGAATTCTGCATGTATGAGTCATGAAGTGAAGTGCATTCAAATAGTTGTTATTGTTCTTCTCATAGAATTTGTTTCCTGGTAAAGAATCCCGTCCCTTAAACCCTTTATAAATATGTGGTTCCCTCTTTTCCATTCCAATGGGGGTAGGTGATACTTTGATTACGCCTGTGCAGTAGGGAAATTTTAGCATTTACAATTGCTTACTTCACCTGAATCACCTCTAAGCAAGAACAGTAAATAATCTAAGCCTGCCTCCCTCTGATGATTTCTTGCTCCTGGACGTCCCTTGGGTGAGACTTTTGGAGCATAAGATTGTCACAGCCTTCAGCCTCATGCACCAACAGGTATGAGGTATGAGGGAAATTTGTAGGGAAGGGTATGGGGCAGGCAAGGTTGTCTCATGATATCAGGGTGGGGTGCTTCTCAGAGCCATGATTCATCCTTGGATCTTTGTGTGACTGGGAGCAGGAGGGACAGGTGAAGTCTACACAAGGGGCCTGATTATGAGTTTAGATATTATTTATTGCACAAGATAAGCATTGATAGAACAGGTATGTTATTTATTATGTGTGATAAATAAGACCTATGATACGTTTGAGGGGAATAACATGCAGATTTTGGTGTTTATTGCACCAAAATCTGCATGGTACGTAAATACCACACATTTTCCCCTCTTAAAATTCATCAGGTTTCACCTGCTGAAATGTAACAGTTGAGGTAGGTGTTGCATCCGATAGTCAACAGATGCATTAAATACAGCCAAACTCATAATTCAACCCATGTGTAAACAAGTGTTTATGCACAAGTCGGAATTAACCCACCCACTCGTAAACAGACCCTTAGTGTCTAGAATCCCCCTACGGTGCTTCCCTTTTTTGAAACCTTGTAAAGTTCACACTTTGCAATGTTCAGAGTACCGAGCACTCATGAGCAGTGCAGGCTCGTGTAGGGCGTTCTACCGGGTGGTGACGTGGGGCGGGGGAGGGGCACGGTGGGGGCCGGTATAAAATCTGGAAACGGATGATTACAGGTAAGTAACGTCAAAAATAAATAAAACTAATTTTGTTGCACGCGCTGCAAAGTCAAATGCGATGCAGCGTGCGAAACAAAATTTGTTTTATTGATTTTTTACGTTACTTACCTGTAATCGTCCATTTCCTGTATTTTACACCCCCCCGACCTTGCCCCTTCCCCGCACCATGTCACCGCCCGGTGGATCGCCCTACACGAGCCAGCACTGCTCCTGAGTATGGCACAGAGACCGCTCTACTCACTGCCACGGACGACATCCACACCATCCTCGAACAAGGCCACTCCGCGGGCGTGATCCTACTCGACCTCTCGCCGTCTCCCACCTCACCACCAGATTTTACGATGTCGGCATACAGGGAACCGCCCTCGACTGGATCCACTCCTACCTCACCGGCAGAGCCCAAAGAATCAGACTGCCACCCTTCCTGTCCGAACCCATGGAAATCAACTGCGGAGTACCACAATGATTGTCGCTCAGCCCCACGCACTTCAACATATTCATGGCCCCCCTCGCCACCATTGTCAGACAGCACGGACTCAGAATAGTATCCTACGCCGATGACATGCAGCTCATCCACTCCCTCACCAATGACCCCATCACCACCAGACTCAATTTCCAGCAAGGAATGAAGGATGTTGCATCCTGGATGAGTAGCAGCTTCCTGAAGCTCAACTGGGAGAAGACAGGGGCCCTCATCCTCGGACCCTCCCCCTCTGCATGGGACAACACCTGGTGGCCCACCGCCATCAGCAGCCCTCCCACCCGCAGGGGCCACGCCCAAAACCTCAGCATCGTACTCCACTCCTCCCACTCCATGCACCGACAGGTCAACGCCATCGCCTCAAGCTGCTTCAACAAACACTGCAACCTCCGCAAGACCTTCAAGTGGATCTCCCCGAATCATGGAAGACCATCACCCACGCACTCATAACCAGTAGACTGGACTACGGAAATGCCCTCTACGGCCGGATCAACAAGTCTCTGCTCCACAAGCTCCAGACCACTCAGAACACCGCAGCCAGACTCGTCCTTGGCATCACTCGACACAAACTCATCACCCAACACCTGCGGAACCTCCACTGGCTCCCCGTTGAGAAGAGAGTAACTCTCAAGATACTCACCCATGCCTACAAATGTCTCCACAACACCGGACCTCAATGTAATTATCTCCTTCCACATACACAAGAGAAACCTCCAATCCGCCGACCTCGCCCTCACTGAAACCTCACGCATCCGCAGAGCCAGAACAGGTGGAAGAGCCTTCTCCTACATTGCTACCAAGACCTGGAACGAGCTCCTGATCGACATCCGACACGCACCCTCCCTGAACATCTTCAGGAAGACATTCAAGACTTTGCTCTTCGACTGAATGGAGCTGCTTACCCTCCCCCGCGCCTTGAGACTCTCACGGGTGAGTAGCGCGCTTTACAAACCCCCTGATTGATTGACTGAGTAGTTTATTTTAAAGATTGAGAAATATCCAATATTTAGGACTTCACCAATTCACACATTTCTACTGTTCATCCTGGAAAAGCTCTTAACAAGACTAATTTTATGTATGTTTCCAGGGTGCGGAATTGCCAGCAAAATGCTCTTTAATAACCTCAATTATATGGGTTTGTGGATGTTATCTACATTTTACAGTCCCAATGTTGCCCTGTAGTAACCATTTTCACAAGACTAACCCAATATTTGCAATGTTGGAAAATTCATCCATCCAGTGACATCATTGTTGCTGTTTTAATTGCTTTTATGCTTTAGAAATTCCACTGGTGCTTCTTTGTGAGTATCTGGATGTAGACTTTTACAGTGCAAATTTGTTTTGTAGTGGTGCACCAAAAAATGGGGATTCAGGCCCATACAATTGTAGTTTTTAGGTTTAATAAATATAAAGTGATGTGAAAAAATCCATCAAAGAGATCAAAACAGGAGGAAACAACTCTTGACATGAAGGCCTACGTTTACAGAGTTTTCATGCGATGAAGTGGAGCAGTTAAATTGTTTGTGTTGCTTTGTGCATTGGGAAATTATAGTGCAGTGCCATATCTAGAAACATTGTCCTGCTGCCGTCACCCCCTGCTATGATGCGCAAGCATGATGTATTGCATAGTGTACAACCTTGCATCATGGTGCAGAGGCAACTATATGCTGCCTAGCACAGGATTTGTACTGGAGACATAATAAGGCCCGTACTTATGAATACTTTAGCAATTATATGACTTTATTCCAGATGGTTGCCCTCTGGAAAAGCTTATACTCAGAACAGTAGGTATGAGTTGGTTATGGACTAGCCAATGATAACAGCTATAGGTTTGACTGGTGTGCAGGGAAATGTTATGCCCTATCTCCGAGGTCTGGTCTTTTTATTATGAAAAGTTATTACAAAGGCAGTAGGCCTGGATTATTTATTGTGAAAAGCATATAATGAAGCCAGTAGGCCTCTAAAAGTGGATTAATGTCTTATTACATTACAGGCTGTAGACCGATATTGGGTTACATGTAATCTCACAGATTACCATGGTTCGCAAGGGCTATGCTGTTGGTCACCCACTCAGATAAACACTGAGTTGAATTTCACTGTGGTGATCATTGTTAAGCCCTATTAAGATGAGGTGAAATTGTTTTCCCAACTGTAATTTTGTACATATTTTTAATTTTCTGAATTTATGCCTTAGTGTTGGCAGCTTCTGGGCACTTCTTTAGGCCTGCGTTATATATAGAGTCAAGCTATTGGTAACAAATATAGGCCTCTTCAAATAAATGGGAAAAGTTATGTCCGCTTTCTTGATCTGTTTATAATGAAACACTAAGCCAAAGCAAGTAGGCCTTCCTTATTGTGAAAAGTATATGTTAAAGGCAAACAGCTTTTCAAGTTGGATTTTTATTACACTGGTAAAGCCTGTAGGGCAGGTATATTGTAACATGGAATCTCGCAGATTACTTTAGTGGGCAAGGATTTTGGTACTGGTGACCGACCTGAACAAACCATGGGGATAGACAATTTTCACTATGGTAACCCTTATTAGGCTCTAATATTAGGGATTGTTTATTGTTTTGATAAATGTTTATTGTACATATTCGTAATGTTATTATGGTGCACCTGATAGTTGCCTTGTGGGAAGGCCTAAGAACAAACACACTAGGTCTGAGTTGCTTATGTGACTAACCAATTTAAAAAGGTTATAGGCTTGATTGTTTATAATGGAAAGTTACAATAAAAGCAATAGGCCTGACATGTTGATTGTGAAAAGCATATGGTAAAGTCAAGAGGGATTTAAGGGTTTAAGTGTAGGTTGTTATTACACTGTACAAAGCCTATAGATAGGAATTTAGTTACATGGAATGTCACAGATTACAAAAGTAGGCAAGAATTTCGATGCTGGTTACCCCCTCTCACAAACCATGGGTACAGAAGATTTGTACTGTCACAGTCCTTATAAGGCCCACTTAGCAGAGATAGTATTTTTCTTTGCCAACTGCAATTTTGTATACTGTGTAATTTTATGATTGTACGCCTGATAGTTGGCTTCTGAGAAAGTCTATGCTCAGTACAGGAGGCCTCAGTTGGTTATGGTAATAACAGCTACAGGCCTGATTGGTTCACTAGGAAAACATTTCTGTTGCCAGAGGCTTGGTATGTTTGGCTTATGATAAACACGTTGTGCTTAACATATTGATTGTGAAAAGCATGTTAAAATTAAGACTAATTTAAGGGTGTTTAGGATTATTTAGCTGTATTAAAGCCTAAAGAAAGGTGTTAAACTTTCAGATTACATTTGTTGGTTACTGCCTCTGGCAAGCCCTAAGTGGAGAATATTTGTACTGTAATAATTCTGGCTAGAGTCTCTTTTTAGATGTCTGTCATGATCTTGTAATAATAAAAATGCATACATATGTAAATATATTTCATCCACAAAGCAGTTCTTAGTACAGTGACGCTCAGTCCTTACCTGCCTTGCCCAGCCTCTTGAGGAAATTATTCCCCTTTTGATCATTGGAGCTATGAAGGCAGAACTCCAGGATGTTTATGCAGTCAAAGTTCAGTTTTATTGCACCACAGCAAGCAAAAGCCTATATATCCATATATATATACATATATAGAGGATCTTTGGGTCCAATTTCTTTTGCCTTTAGTCAGTCTGTCATTTCCATTCTGCTTCCATCCATGACCGCAAACTGCATGATGTAATGATTCAGTCTGCATCAGTCATTGCCACTTTTGCCCTGTGAATAATTATATTTTCTGATCATGTGTGTACATCCACATGAAAATGAGTGCTCTTCAGTATTAGGCTTGGCGGGCCAGTCCTTTAGGTTTGAATACTCTTATTTTATAGTTTCTCTTACATTCTTTGCTTCTCCATTTTTATTTTAATGATTAGGTGAATACTCCAGCTCTCCAGGTAGTGGTAACTGGTTGCTTGCTTGAGGCTCTTTTCATCTGCATTGTGCCACAATCCTTGTGGCCACTTCTTCTAACCTAGGATATAAATATGAAATGCTGTTGGCCATATTGCATCATTGTTTTAATATTCCAAGATGGCCATCACAGTGATTCAAAATGTGTTGGCCATGCTTTAAGTTTATAACAATTATAAACGATTTACAATACCTTTGCAAGACAGACACCCACTGCTATGTTTCATTTTGTCATTGCAAACATATGCATGTCAAGTTTAGAATATAGCATTTTATTTCTACTTGTATTCTTTTAATTTAACTTGCATATGTTGTTTAGTTTGGGTGAGTTGTATTGTGGTTTTGTCACAGGGTGAATGGAAGGAGGAGAAAATGGATTAGTGAATGGATGCATGAGGGCAAAGATGAGTGGCAGAGTGCATGCATGATGACTTATTGAATGACTACGCCTATCAGTAACACAAAAGGCACTTTCATTCACAATGCAGACCTCTTGGCATTGCCAACGCTTGTGTTGAGAAAATAATGTATTTCCCCTTGTTAGCACCTGCCCCAAATAAACATTTACTTTTGACAAAAATCTGGGTCTGGGTACAATGAAGGATAAGCATTTTCTTCAGACCCTATAAGTGTTTGTGTTAACTCCCCCGGTTATACCCCCTTAACGTAGTTTTGCATTGTGAAAAGTGTGCTTTCTCAGTGCAAAACAAATCTTTGGATCTAGATAGTACCAGTGCAAAGCTTTAGAGAATCTGGGGCTATATGGATTACTCAGTTGTCATATGTGTCAGGTGTTTCCTGGGTATATGCACATGTTGCACTCAAGCCAGGCCTAACTGTATACTATAAGAACACACTAATTGCGGAGAGTGTGCATATCAAAGGCTTAGGGCCAGGGAAGGTAATTGTTTAATTAGTAATGCTAGCAAATGTGTGCTCAATCATCATTGTTTTATTCACAGCCACATTTTGACATTATTCACGCTAATGAAACATAGAAATGGAAACATTCCACACTCCAAAACAGTATCTTTTATGGATGTGAGTTAGATTGAAACAGAAATAGTTACATTTGCTTACCTCCTGTGCACTTCTGCGAAAAAGGACATTTCAGTGTTCTGAAACAGCAACATGAGATTTATACAGGAGTGGGCCCCTCTCACCTCGTTAGGGAATCATTGGAGACAAGGATATAAAAGAGTGCTACAATTGGGGGGGTGACACATAGGGATCTAATTGCTGAGGGGGACATGCTGAGAGATTGATTTCCAGCCTCAGACATAGTGGCAGCATAAAGTGTGGTGATTCTGACATACATGTCCTAGCATAACAAAGCTTAGTTAAATAACTATATAATCTGTAGAATACTTCTGCAAATTAGGGAGGCTATTTATTACTACAATAGGAATGTGTTGATGAAATATGTTTGGTGCATTTTCAAACTTTAGGTAGTTATAATCGCTTAATTTGCAGACATATGGTGCATAATAATAACACATAGTCGTAAAATACAGAGTATTGTATGCATTATCTATTTCTTGGACTTAAAGAGAGGTTTCACCTACAATACACCCTACAGGAGAGATCCTCTAACAGATGTTGATTGACTCTTAACACTCCATATGTAATAGGGCTTAACTCACTAGAGCAAGGAGTGATACACCTCCTATTGAGATTCGGGGAATCTACAGGGGCTGCCACCATGTCGATGTAAATTACCATACGCTCTCACAATAGCCTATTGACATTACTGCATCGCATTCTGTTTTGATTTGATTGGGGTCGGTGAATGTGAGCTGTTTTGCTTGAAAGCACTATTACTGTATTTATTGCAAAGCTCAGCTTAGGTGCCATCCCTCAAAAACGGTAAAGAAATCTGACAGCAGAAAAAGAATTCCACTTGAAAACTAAAGTTGACTGGTCTGAGAACATTATGCTCTTGGATGGAGAGTGACAGAGGCATAAAGGATCACAATTATAAAAGGGCAGACAAACTGCCAAGTCGCTTGGGGGCAGAAGGCCTATAATAATGATAACTTCCTGCTGTTCAAGGGAGTCATTTTCATTGTAAGTACTCTCACCCCGGTGGTGGGAACTTTTTTTATGAGTGTGTTTGCTGGGTGTGCTGCAATGTTATAGTTGTCCCACTTAGCATGGTTTTCCATTTCAGAAACAGCCCCCAGAGAATTGCTCAGGAAGCAGATAAAAACAAATGCACCGGACACCTAAGGAACATTTTTGCTTTTTCCACCCCGAGTCCGACACGTCTTGATGGATTTGGTGGGAAGAATGAACATTGGAAGGCCCACCCTAGTGGTTCCCTAGTCTCTAAATGAGGAAGGGGAGCAGCGAGTCTGCCAACCTGTAGATTTATGGTGAAGCTTCAAGTGCCCCCCACTTTTTGAGAACAACCAACGTTGAACGGTTACATAGCCAGCTTAGGTTTTATTCAGACTTTTCAATGATTTTGTTTGCCAAATTAAAAAGAAAATCACTGTCCCAATACTTCTACATTCAATTGTAGAACAGCATATGGCTGAGATACCCGCCACCCCCTCTCAACACAATCCCCAAGGATGGGAAACCGGAAACAGTTCTGAAGTTTTTGGAGACGGGAGGGAGTGACCCTCCCGGGCCGTATTTATTAAAATATGAAACAAAATTAAAACATTAAAATAAACAGTTTCATATTATGTACAATTTCATTACCACATTGCGATGTTTGGCTAACCTTAACATATCCTCTAGTACAAAGGTTCTCCTAGCCGAACTAACATCCTACCAAATATTTACTTAACTTTTGAAATTGTACATCCTAACGTTTAAGGGCCAACGGCAAGGTCGTAACCGGTGTCAAGATCCCTAACCCAGACATATCCCCCTCACTTGAGAGGGGCGGCACGGAGGCATACCTCAAGTGCAACTACCAATTTCCCTTGACTTGACGGGGGCCCCAATAAAACTCGACGCCACTTAAAGGTCGTACGAGGACTCGTGTGAGGTATCTAGAAGGTAGCGTAGACCCCCCCCCAAACCCCACACAACTTACCACATCTGCCGTCGCAGACGTACTGGCCCCGGGAAATTCACCCAGGAGGGGGCTGTAACCCCTCCTACCCATGAAGGGGCCTTGACCGCCTTCCGTTTCCTTTCGGCGACCCATCCTTAGAAGGGACCGCCTCCCCGTTGAGGGGCCAATGGCCACCTCCCCCGAGCGCCCCCATCCGTAATGGGTGACGCCCACTCCTAGGGATCTTCCAATTAGTGCTCACCGATCATGACCTTACCGCCCGACCAAAATAAATACGACAATGATAACTAAATAACTAAAGACTAAATATAACAGGCAGTAGCAACAACAACTTTATTCAAAGCATGCCTACTGATGAACACTAAAGCAGAATCACTTTATTTGCAAAACATAACACCAAACGATCATTCTTTATTGCATACTCAAAATCTTAACGATAATACCGCAACCTGTAAACGAAATTAGAATTTATCAATCAAACTTTATTTAAAACCACTCGCTGTCTTCAGGGGCTGGTGGGTGGGTCAAAATTGGCTCTTCGTTCCGTCTCGAGCTCACGTGCAGCGAGGAGGTGCAGCTTCAGAGCACAGGAACAAGAGGATGCTTTCTGGTCTTGTTCCTCCTTTTATCCGTCTTCAGGGCGGGCGTAAACCCGCCCCTGCCTGCCCAAAGGGCGTGGCCAGCCGCGTCAGTGTCTAGGCCAACCCACTCTAGGGCGGGAAAAAGGCGCGCCCCGGCTACGCCGCTTCGGGCATACCAGCCGAGACTCGCCTCCCGCCCAAGATGGCTTCCCGGGGGGATCGTGGTACTCTGCCATACGTTCGGGGGGACCGATTGGTCGCCCCTTGCCAAATGTACTCTCTAGAAAATGGTTATGTTGCTTTAAAATTCATCAGTTTGCCTCCTAATGCCTGTCAAGAAAGCCAGTTAAATTTGGAGGATGTATGTTCATTCGCAAGATAATTCTTTGTTATTGTATCTGCAAGTAATATATCTAGTCTGGCCCAGTGTATACTGAATCTTTGAGAGTCCCTTGTTTAGGTTCCAAAAACTTGGGCTGTCTTTTTGTTTAGCTGTACTACAGAAATAGCTTGTTTCTGCATCACCAGAGATGCCATTTTCTCAATGGCGATAACAAATAGAGAGGAGGAACCGTGGAGGCTTTCTTTTGGGCCACTCTTTGTTCAACACTTTTTACAACATTATCCTCTTTACCTAATCCAAAGCTGTTTTCTCATTAAATTTTACAGTAGCTACTCTCCAAGACTCTCCAAGACTCCAAGACTCTCCAAGACCTTTAGTCTGTAGTTAAGTACGGTTTGCTCCTGTCATGGCCTCGTATGTGAGTGTCAAATGGAGCAGGTGAATACCTGTTGGCATCAACTTATCTGGATATTTGACTCTTTGTTGATCCTTTCCAGACAGAATTCTTTCCAGCCAAATGTTTTGTCTATTCATTTTACTCTAGACCCTTGCCCAGTTAAGGGGATCACAATTAGGGCATCTCTGATTGTAGCCAGTAATTCAAAAAGCTCTACCTCACCTACCAAAGTTTTGCTTTGAAGTGAAAAGATACTATGCCTTTCGAATTACTGTAAACCGTGGTTGGTAGGCTATCCAAAACAAATCCAGTTGCATATTCATGGCTGCACTACTTGTAACATTTTCCAACTTACGGAGCTGGTCTACCCTCTTTACAGTCATTGAGTATTTTGTTAATTTTGCACAGCTTACAACTGTTACTTAGGAATCAATTGCCCCATGTTGCTGTCTTCATAGCCTATATTTTCCAAAACACTCTTTGTCGATTCCATGCTGCTCCATCATAAATCTTTCATTGCCCGATATATCATCTAATATCACAGAAAAACTTAATTTTCAGTTTGAAGGCTAAGTAAGTTCTTTCAGGTTTGTCTCCTTCGACAAACTATATCACTTTTTTGCATATCCAGGTACACCTGTCCTTAAATTAGTTAATATCTCCCTTTAGCGTTATGATGTACTCCACCAAACGTTTCTTAGCGTATGTTAAGTAGAAATCTGAAGCTCTTGGAACGTTGAGTCTATTTATCTCACATGTGGAGACCCATTTTTGAAATTCAAAAAGACACTTTCATTATACATGTAATCTAAGAACCCATGTCATTGCAACTTTGGCTTTTATAGGCATTGTTGATCTGTTTATCCTAAGGGTAGTCTAATCAATATGGTAAGATTTCTTTAAGTAACTTCATGAGATACTCAGTAAGTTCAATATTTGCTTCGCCTTGCTGTATGTCCTGGGCAACATATGTATCCTTGTGTAAGGGTCAAATGCCACAGGGAGGAATGAGAACAGTATTTCCTTCTGTAGTACTACCTACTCTATTACTAAATTATACTTTACACATAAACTCTAAAATGTTGAATTATGTTTGTTAAATAAAGAAAACAATGTGAGGTCTGTTTACTTTATAGGTTAAGAGGTATAATAAACTTAATATCGGAATTTGATGAATTAGTTATGTGAGAGCACTATACTCCTAAATTGTTGCAGCGCAATAGCATGACCGGGAGTTGGGTGGATTGAGAATGGTGCTAACCTCAATTTCATGTGGCAACGTGTCCTAGAAGCAAGATACAAAACTGCCTTTCAAAATACAGTCAAATAAAGAAGGGACTGACTCAAAAAAAGGGAGTTCAATAGTAGAATTTAGAAAAACCATGAAAGTCAAAAGGGTAAACAGTGAAATGCTGCAATAGTCTCAATTATTTGCACAAATCGGGCAATGCAGTTTCTCATTTCCTGGTATATGGCACAGAAGTGAACTAGCATTAGCCTCTCTTCTTGAGTCTTTTTGGTTAACAAGAGGAAAATAGCTACCTAACAAGGCGCGAGGGTCTCATACAGGTTTTCCCCTAACATACATATTAAGGTTATGGGAAGGTGACTTCATGAGGGGTATACAAATATTTTTGTTTTCACGCTCTCTCATCACAGGTTAGTTTGGAGGCCTTTGTGGTTCACCTAGACCAGGATTGTGGTTGTTACTTGTGTAGGGCATCCACTCCTGTCAACGGGGGGTGGTCAGAACAAACTAGTTATATATACAAAAGTGAACCATTGTGAATTAATGCAGTACCACGTGCAGGAAAAAGGCCTTTGGAAAAATGTTACAGTAGGCCATCGAGCAGGCTTTCTTCGAGAACCGTGTAATAAACATGCCATGATGTGCTACCTGCAGCAGAGTTATAAACAAAGAATAACCATGATGCTGTGACATCCATTTTGAACATGACGGCATCCAAGCCTTACTGGGGCTTAATTAGCATAAGCCAGGAAAACGCTCTAAAGGTCGTAGCAAGTTTGTGTCAACTGCATTAGCTACATGTCCGTATTCAAATGTGAATTCAAGTGTGGATTGCTTGCTCTGCGCACAATTAATACTGCACATTTTGAATTTGATGCATAAACACTTCTAGAACTACCTCCTCCCCTGATGTCTGTATAATCCATAAAACCAAAATGTATTCAAAATAAGATCTGAATCACTTTCTTTCTCTTGAATCTTGATTCTTCCAGCATCTTCAGCTCATTCTAGTCATGTTCTCTGGTATTTACCTCTATTTCCATCTCATACTTTTTCCCCTTAGGGGTCATCTCCTTTCTTTTTCTTTTCTATTATGTTTTACAACCACAGTTTAGACCCCTATTTTGTAATGATTATTCAGCGAATTTGAACAAGAGAAACAGAACAATTGCGCAAATGTAAACAATATTTACAGGTGTTGGCATAACCCTCAGCATGCCCCTTCCAAATTGTCAAACCATTCCCCAGCCTTTCTAAAACCCTTTCCAGCCTCACCAAATCAGAAGACTGATTCTGACAGCCATGCTCTTCAGTAGCTTTAACTTCGCGAGAAATGTTAGTTATATCTATATCTATCTATACTACTATTATAAAGAGAGAACTTGCACCTTTAGGCAAGGTAAACTCGGGAACCACAGCGCCAATCCACACACCCGATACACCGTTGAAATCGGCAGGGTGTGTAGATGGTCATAGGCTTTAAATTTTTTTAAAATAAACGTTATATAAAAAGTTACATTTTTACAAAAAGTAGTTCCCCCAAAGTAGCGCCGGCCGCGACTGTGCGTAGTCACGTCAGGAGCAGGGGAGGAGCAGCGTCCCAGGAGCGGGGGCCATGGCGCGCAGGGGAGGAGCGGTGAAGTGAGGCCAGCGGCAGAGCGGAGAGGCGGATATGGCGCGGGGAGGAGCGGCGGCAGACAGGTGGTGAGTGGCAGAGCGGAGAAACATGGACCGGCGGTGTGAGCAGCAGAGGCAAGGTAAGAATCCGGGGCAGCCAGGGTCGGGGCGGGTGGGGCACGGGCTGCTGGGGAATGTCAGGGCAGGCGGGGGTAGGGGAAGCCAGCATTTCAGGTTTGCGTGCTCTCCCGCCCCGGCCCCCGCCCGCCAAAACATTGTCCGGGACACAGACAATGTCGTGGCGGGCGGGGGCCTGGGCGGGAGAGCACGCAAACCTGAAATAAAGCCCCCAGCCCCCTTCTTCCCCAGGCAACGCTGGGGCGGGCTGCTAGTACTAATATAATAAAGAGAGAGCCCAAACCTTTGAGGCGGGTAATCTCAGGAACCACAGCACCAATCACAACACCCAATACAGCGTTGGAAAGGGCAGTTGCAGCAGAAGGACATAGGCTATGCAGACACCCACCATATACATTTAAAAGGTAAAAGAACCATGCCAGAAAAGTAGTCCCTTGTGGGCGTGTCTGCGTTGTGCTGTGGGCGTGTGCTGGGGGCGTGACAAACGCTGGGGGCGTGTGGTACGTTCCGCCCTTCATGCCATGTCTCATATCGTGTGCTAATCCCACCCTGCTCCCTTTAAAAACCCCTGCACCCCATAATCATAACCCACCCTACTCCTTAAAATACCCCAACACCCTTAAACACTAACCCATCTTAACCCTATAAATATACCCTGTACCCCAAAACCCAAACCTATTCCTAAACTCTAAAAATACCTATGTATCCCAAAACCCAAACCTAGCCCTGAACCCTATAAATACCCCTGTACCTCAAAATCCAACCCTACCCCTGAACCCTAAAAATACCCCTGTACCCCAAAACCCAAACTAGCCCTGAACCCTAAAAATACCACTGTACCCCAAAACCCAAACCTACCCCTGAACCCTAAAATACCCCTGTACCCCAAAACCCAAACTTAGCCCTGAACCCTTAAAATACCACTTTACCCCAAAACCCAAACCTACCTCTGAACCCTAAAAATACCCCTGTACCCCAAAACCCAAACCTACCCCTGAACTCTAAAATACCCCTGTACCCCAAAACCCAAACCTACCCCTGAACCCTAAAATACCCCTGTACCTCAAAACCCAAACCTAGCCCTGAACCCTAAAAATACCCCTGTGCCCCACAACCCAAACCTAGCCCTGAACCCTCCAACTACCCCTGTACCACAAAATCCAAACCTACCCCTGAACCCTAAAAATACCCCTATACCCCAAAACCCAAACCTAGCCCTGAACCCTAAAAATACCCCTGTACACCAAAACTCATACCTATCCCTAAACCCTGAAACTACCCCTGTACCCCATAACCCAAAACTATATCTGAACCTTTAAAATACCCAAACACCCCAAAACATATACCTCAGTACCCCCAAAACATATACCCCAATACCCATACTTACCTTATCCAAACATTTAAAAAAAACATGCTTTTACCATTCATGTATTTACAACGAATTTCGTTGTAAATGTATGGGTGGTAAAAGCATATAAAATGTAATGCCATGTGTTATAATGGCATTGCAGAGTCATGGTACTTTCGTAATGAAAGTATGCGGAGTGATGGTATGCGGAAAGAAAGTTGCAGAATAATGGGTGTTTACCCTCCCCGGTAAGTACATTGGTGGCACGGCGGCCCACATCTCCAGCAACATACTCATAATTTTTCACCACCCATTTAAAAAATGCACAGGTCTCTCTCATTGATGGCCAGCACCGACAAACCCTTTTAGACACAATTCCCGCCACAAGTTCTAGAATTGTGAACTTAAGAGCTGGGGAGCTACGTTCGAAATTCGGCATCAGCTCAACATCCTGTGATTCCAGGCAAATCGCTTTGTCTACTCGTGCCTACCACAAATGAATGTGTTCTTCAGTAATGTAAATTGTGCTCATGCCATGTTGTCGAGTTTAGGCTATATCATATTGCAAGGAAAAATAAAGTAGGGACACTCGAGTTCACACACTACTGAACTCGCACTCTTAAGTGCATCAGCAGTGCACTGTGAATCGGAGCGTTTCACCGGCCTGTCACAGATATGAAATGCTATCAAAACGAAATCCTACAAAACAATATACTACTGGCCAGCAGCAATTCATACCCGGACAAAGTCGGGACGGGCTGCTAGTAAGTTATATATGCACTAATAAGCTTTTTGCTATACGGGATGAAGGTACAGGACACACTTATATTTACAACCTTCCAGGCTTCACCCTCTCGCAAGGTGTTTCTACATAATCGTCATACACATGGCAATTGGCATTATTTATCCGAATTAACGCATCAGAGTGTGAGAAGGAATGCGATCGACAAGGGCATATAATCTTGACTTCATTCATAGATTCATATAACCTAACACATCTAGCACAAGTTGTCCAATTCCTCATTTTACTCTTTGGCAAACCCTCTGTAATACAAAAAGCAAGTAGCAAGAATCAAACCAATTGCAAGGCAGTTTAAAATAAGCAGTCTTCCAAACACATAATACATTCCTCTAAAAATTGCCCTTCACTAACAAGAAATTCACCACTAATAGCACATTTTCTTTCACTCTCACTTTCCAAAAACCACTATTGACCTAACTACTGTAGGTTCATGATACACCGTACACAATTCACCCTTTCTTTCAGGTTCCATTCTCAATCTTGGATGCAAATCAGATGTCTAAATTTCAATTAATCTTCAATGTGTTCTCTTATTTTCCTTTCATCCTTCCAGTCTCTCCAAATTTTCAGCTTCCTCTCATTATATTCTTTAACAAATACATGCTTCTCTTTACTCAAAGTATAAACATTTCCCCCCCTCAAGTCGTTGCTGTAAATCATTAATCGGTTTATATAAAGCCACAAAAGAGCAAAGCACCAACATTCTATCATTACATAAAAAGCTGACACAACACATAAAACCATAAATACATATAAGACTGCTTAAAGTATTGAAAAGTACCATTAAAAAGTGCACATTAAAAACATTAACTGTACATAACACTATCACTTTCCCACCATATTCTTCACTCTAATAGCACCTAATAAGAGCTTATGTATCATCAAACAGATGTAGTCAGACTGTAATAACTGAAGATAAAGTATAGCTGATCTATACTTCCTGATGTTTAAGGACCTGCGCTACGATAAGAGAAATATCTTCCTAGGCAGATCATAAATGCAACAAAACATCAGGAAATGTTACGTCGATTGTTTAAATTGCGAGTCACAGGGGCATTGGTCCAAATCTGAGTCTCCATAGATGTGACAAGGGTAAGAGACTATAAGGTGAGCTATGCTAAATCTTAACCTAATGAGATAAAAACGTAGTTGATGGTGTTCTAGTGCATGCAAATAGGGTTCCATATTATCAGTTGTTACTAAATGGTGATAAACTGCCACACTCTTTTTCCTGCATTCTTGGGCATTCCTTTGCTGTAACCGTATGGAAAGGTATTCTGGTTTTAAAGATTTATTGGCAATGACAAAAATGTCCTGCTGTTGTAAAAACTATCTTTCCTCCCCAATAGGGTAAGTTGCCCTGGGACACAATGAACATGGTCCAGACACATACAGTCAGTGTTTATGTCCGGGGACAACTGAGTTTCCGGTTTGGCCCAGATAGAATGCCGCAGCAGCAATGAAGCAAGCTAAACACAGTCTTCAAGATATGGAAGATACAATTCTGCGTGGCAAGCATAGGTAGGGACAGAAGTTGTAATAAAGAGAGTAGTCTTCTCAGAAACACATTCTCACTAATCTGTAGATGCAAGGTGTTTACATGCCCCAAAATGCAAGCATCGTAAATACAAATGGAGCTGCACCGTACCTTGTAGATGTTAATCAGCACAACCATGGGCTTAGAGCCTAACTTCCTAGAGAACCTTAAATTTATGACTCAGCTTGTAATCACAGAATGGCACTCCTCCATAGAGTTAAGGCCAAGAGTGATGCTATCGCAGCGAAGCATCCAGCGACATTCAGTCCTACTCAGAATATTAGCGATACTGCCACCTCGTTCCGGAGTTTGTATCACTTCGATTACTTGCCAGCGCATATCTTCCGGGGCATGATTAAGCTGTAAATAATGTGCCACCAAGGGGGCATATTCAGTTTGGCAACGTATCCTGCTTTTATGTTGTCCCAGTCGTATCTTGATCTTTTGGGTAGTTTGGCCGATATAAATCAGGCATCACACACACATCAAATTACATATATGACGTTAGATGTATTGCAATTAGAAAAATTGCGCAAATCATGTTTGATGTTGCCATGCAAGAACTGTTTCATGTTCATACTGGACACACACATGAGGCAGCCGCCACATTTGTAGTGTCCCACAATTTTATTTAAGCCCCACATGGATGTTAAATTCGGACTTTCAGGGCGGGGCAAAGCTGCTCGGACCAAATGGTCACGAAGATTTTTGCCACGTTTGAAAGAAAAAAGGTAGAGAATATCAATTTCTGGACACTTTTGATGCTTTTTGAAAATTATCTTTTTTAAGTAAGTTTAATTCATTCCTTAATGGTAAGCTTATCACTTGGCTATGGTAATTCTACCCCATACTAGTGTCGCAGTATGGTTGACTATCTGTTCTGGTTTTTATGTAGAAGCTGGATTAATTGCGACAGCCATCAACATTTGTAATTGGCCAGGCTTGTATAAGGGTGATTTTTTTTATTTATTGCCTCATTGGGCTTTGGATTCACGTTGGGTGTGGTGGTAGTTCTAACTTGCCTATTACTACTCTCTCTATGACTTGACACTGGGTGTCTTATTTTCTAGTCTTTTCCTTTGAAGAAGCCTACTCGTTGAATGTATTCATGATTTTTTGTAATCTTTTTATTGTACAGCAATATATCGCTCAAGCCTATCTCAAGTCCTGATGATGACCGCATATTAACCCAGCGGTTGAAACGCCGTCGACGCTTTTTGTGACCAAAATGTTTTAAAAGGACACATTATTTTGTCTTTGTTGTTCTTCTGCACATGTAATATCTGTTTGCTAGCCACTTGTTTGGTTTGTGAAATTGTTTGTTTTCTGTTGACCAACATTTTGTCTTGAGCGTAATGATTTTCTTTTTGAACTTTTAACACATATAATAAATTATAACTGTCTTTTGAATTGTTTACGAACACGCAGGCTTCTTCTTTTTGCTTTTCTGTTTTCATTGTTTGTATGAAGTTGGAATATCTCTTTTTTGATTTCCTTTTAAGAATGGCCTTATTATACAGCTATCTATACTGCCTTACTTAAACCACTACCCTAGGATACATTTAAGGCCCACTATATGGTTTTTGTGCACTGCTGAACAAGCAGTGTCAAACCACATCTTAGGGCGAGGGACTCTGCTGCTACTCTCAAGTGTTAGCATTTTGTTTGCCGTGTTACATATCTCATTGAAAGCATTTAAAATGCAAGCAGGCTCCTCATCTTTAGTCGAGCATTCAAGGATCTGGTTTCAATTTCCGTGTAGAAAATCTTGTAAAGTGCTTTTGGGTCCACCGTGGCCCATTTGCGACAAATGCCTTTATTCCAGTTAGCCGTTATGGGTAATACAGAAGAGGCAGGGATAACCTGGACCATACTCACAGAAAGAGAAAGATCATGGGTTTCGCCACTCACACAGCTGCCTATAAGCGAGAAGTTAGTAACCTAAACCTTAAATTCCTCCTAAAAGATAATAAAGTCGATTAAACTCCGAAGCCTGTCCCCGTGAAGGTAATCTGTCTTGTTGCTGTG
Organism: Lissotriton vulgaris; assembly: GCF_964263255.1. Classification (NCBI taxonomy): domain Eukaryota; kingdom Metazoa; phylum Chordata; class Amphibia; order Caudata; family Salamandridae; genus Lissotriton; species Lissotriton vulgaris. The sequence continues at coordinate 1,272,518,823 of NC_141696.1, read as the reverse complement.
GAGGGAGTGCAATCTAATATAAATAAAAGCAAATTATTACAGAGAAATGCATTTAAGGAATTGCCACAAGGGGCATGGGTGAAATGAGAGTAATCTTCCTTATCACAACCATCATTGCCACAGACAGAAGATCATTTTAGTCTTAGCAGGGACAAAATTATTGAGGTAAATTATAATGAAAATCAACATTCCCAAAGACTCTAACGATAAACAAATAAGTTGAAAATGTGGAAAATCAAGATTCTTTTGATATATCCTAGCATCAAATGAGGAGGAAATATAGGTCAATGAACTGCTGAGTCAAGCTACCTATTGCCGTTTAGAAAAACGGTTATGGGTCGAGATGGAGAAAAGATTGTCCCTGCGGTCTGAAGTCCAAATGGGTCTAGAGGGCATCATATGCTGAGGTTGATAGAAGTAACCCAGGAGGACCATTATGATGTTAGAGTGGGAGAGACCACCATGTGACAGCTTGTTATGAATATAACCTATGAAGGGTGGGTCCCTAAAATTGATGATAACACAATCTCCTGATTCTCTTTTTGGACTGGAATCAACCCAGCTAACTCTAACCACATTAATGATCAATCAATCAATCAATCAGAGTACTTGTAGAGCGCTGGCAGAGCGGAGCTGGCAGGTGGGGCTGTAGAAGCTGAGTCTACTGTTCAGATAGGCTGGTCCGGCGTTGTGGAGTGCTTTGTGTGCATGGGTGAGGAGCTTGAAGGTGATCCTCTTGTCGACAGGGAGCCAGTGAAGGTCTCTCAGGTGGGGGTGATATGGCTGTGGCAGGGGACATTGACGAACAGTCAGGCGGAGGCGTTTTGGATGCGTTGTAGTCGTCGTTGATGTTTGGCTGGGATTCCTGCGTAGAGTGCGTTGTCGTAGTCCAGTCTGCTGCTGACGAGGGCCTGTGTCACCGTTTTTCTTGTTTCAGTCGGGATCCACTTGTATATCCTGCGGAGCATGTGGAGGGTGTTGTAGCAGGAGGAGGAGAAGGCGTTGACCTGCTTAGACATGGAGAGGGAGGAGTTGAGGAGGAATCCTAGGTCGCGTGCATGGTTGGTGGGTGTTGGTGCTGTTCCCAGTGTGGTCGGCCACCAGGAGTCGTCCCCGGCTGAGGGGGTGGGTCCGAGGATGAGGACTTCCGTCTTGTCTGAGTTCAGCTTCAGACGGCTGCTCCTCATCCAGTCGGTGATGGCCTTCATTCCCTCGTGAAGGTTGGTTTTGGCCATGTGTTGGTCCTTGGTGAGGGAGAGGATGAGCTGGGTGTCATCGGTGTAGGAGATGATGTTGAGGTCGTAATGGTGGGCCACTTGTGCGAGGGGGGCCATGTAGATGTTAAACAATGTCGGGCTGAGGGATGAGCCCTGGGGGATGCCGCAGATGATGTCAGTGGCTTTGGATTGGAAGGGTGGCAGGCGGACTCTCTGGGTTCTGCCGGAGAGGAAGGACGTGGTCCAGTCATGGGCCTGCTATTGGATTCCGGCTTCTAGGAGTCGTGTCTTTAGAGTGCGATGGCAGACTGTGTCGAAGGTGGCCGACAGGTCCAGGAGGATGAGGGCTGATGTTTCATCATTGTCTAGTTGGCGCCTGATGTGGTCTGTGGCGGCGATAAGGGCTGTCTCAGTGCTGTGGTTTCATCTGAATCCGGATTGGGATGGGTCCAGGATGTTGTTGTCTTCCAGGTGGTGGGCCAGTTGCTTGTTGACGATCTTTTCGATGACCTTTGCCGGGAACGGGAGCAAGGAGATGGGCTGGAAGTTCTTTCGGTCCTTGGGGTCCTCCTTGGGCTTCTTGAGGAGGGCGTTGATTTCGGCGTGCTTCCAGATTTCCTGGAATGTTGCTGTTTCGAAGGAGATGTTGATGACCGTGCGTAGTTGGGGTGCGATGGTTGCGTCTGCTTTGTTGAATACGTGGTGTGGGCACGGGTCTGACGGAGACCCTGAGTTGATGGAGTTCATGACCTTGCGTGTTTTGTCGTCGTTGACGTTGGACCAGGAGGTCAGGCGGATGGCGCTGTTGGTGTTCACACGGGAGGTGGAGTCTGGCTTAGTCTGGGCGGTCGGTGGTGTTGAAGCTGCCGTGGATGTCAGGGATCTTGCGATGGAAGAAGATGGCTAGTGAGTCGCACAGTTCTTGTGAGGGCGGTATGTCGTTGGCGTTGGCGCTGGGGTTGGAGGGTTCCTTTACGATGCTGAAGAGCTCTTTGCTGTCCTTTGCGTTGTTATCCAAGCGATCTTTGAAGGAGGATCTCTTGGCTAATCTGATGAGGTGGTGATGTCTACGGGTGGCGTCCTTGTGGGCTGCGTGGAGCCATATTTTCTCCAGTTTCCGGCATGCACGTTTGGAGGTCTGGAGTTCGTCGGTGAACCAGGTGGCTCTCTTGCTGGCGTGGCTTTTGGAGTGTTTCTTGAGCGGGGCGAGGGTGTTGGCGCAGTCATCGATCCACTGTCTGAGGTTGCGGGCTGTGATGTCTGGGTTGGTGGGTGGGTTCTGGGCGAGGGTGGTGATCAGCTGGTCTTCGGTGACTTTGCCCTAGCAGCAGCGAGGCAGCTGTTGGGTGCGGTGGTGCGTGGTTGGTTACTTGAAGATGAAATGGATGCAGTGGTGGTCGGTCCAGTGGAGTTTGGTGGTGCGGTCGAAGGCGACGTGGGTGCTTGTGGAGAAGACGGGGTCCAGCGTGTGGCCGGCAGGGTTGGTGGGTGGGGTGACGAGTTGTCTGAGGCCGAGGTTGGCGATCAGGGTGGCGGAGTTGTCGTCGTTGTTGTTCTCGAGGTGGAAGTTCAGGTCCCTGAGGAGGATGCAGTCCTTGGAGGAGAGTTCGTGGGTGCTGTAGAGGTCGGTGATGGAGTCGCTGATCTGAGCCTGGGGGTCTGTAGATGAGTGTTCCTCTGAGGGTTGTGTTGGGGTCGGTGTGGATCCGGAAGTGTAGGTGTTCGGCGGTGTTGAAGGTGTCGTCTGTGTTGGTGGTGACCTTAAGGGTGGACTTGTGGACGATGGCTAGTCCTCCTCCGGTTCCGTTGGCGCGATTTTGCGGGTGATCTTGTAGCCGTCCAGGATGGCTATGGCTATGTCGGGCGCCTAGTATTCGTTGTAAAAAGTGTTACATGAATACAGTGTCCTACGTCTGCCCAACTAGTTTTCCGCTTTGTTTTTTAATTGGGTTAACTCCTCAAGTTGGTTATTTTGTAATGGGGGCATTCCTTAGTACCATTACATATGGAGTAGTTCTGGAGGGAGCTGCAAGATCTTGTTGCCTGACCTCGAAGGATAACCTTCCTTGAAATGGTTGTGAGCCCCATTCTCTCCTGTGTCCCCTTTCCCTCAGGTAAATGTACTCTGTGCAGTCCCCCAAATGCCTGGTGTAAATTAGAGTTCTGCCTGGGCTGTTTCCCCAATCGGCTGTGGTTCATGGGACGATAACAGACCAACAACTGGGTAAGTTGAGCATATGGGCTTAGAACTGTTATTACTTCTTACAGTCGTACTCCTGTCCCGACACAGACCTGAAATCGTGTCATCAGTAGGACAGAGGGTCCAAGTCCCCTAAATGACCAAGACCGGCCTTACTTGGCACACCATTAAACGGTAACTTAACCTCATCCGTGCTGCTCCAATTTACCACCGGTGCTGGGGCCCAATGTTAATGGGTGTGGTCATGATGGAACGGTTCCGTCATGAGCACAGCCCAACCGATGCTCATGACGGAACCGTTCCGTCATGAGCATCGAAAGGGTTAAAGATGCATCAATGCTTATTAATACCACAAGGATAGGTTCAAGAGATCTAACCAGGGCTGCTGCTGCCTCTTTGATGTTAGCAAGGGAGGGGGTAGTTCTAGCATAAGCCAGCTGTGGAAAAAGAGTAGCATTAATGTTGGTGCCACTAGCGGGAAGAGAAACTGCATCAGTTTTAAGTGAAAGGGTCTCTTTAGAGTTCATCAGCAGCTTTCTGCTATGGGTGTTTGATGGATGTCCTTTAACCTTTTTAGTTGTAGGGGAATCAATACATGTCATGTTATCAATCAAGGTATTACTCGTATTGATTACTATGTCTTAAGTGAAGATGCAGGGGTTCTAGGGTGCTTTCCTGGATGGGCTGCCTGGTGGTGGTACAGGGCAGGCAGTGGCCGTGATATTGCCGAAGTCTTGGGCCACTAAAAGTAATTTCTTAGTTACCCAAAGGCTTTCTCCGACACTTTCAATCTCCATGTTGAGAACACCTGTGGCATTCGTGAGGAAACCTGTTATAATGATAGTTAAAGAGATATCCCTCAAAGGGGGTAGGTCGGCAACTGATTTCATTTTGCCCATTGTGAGAGTTCACGTGAAATACTTATAAGTCACTCAGCCAAAAATGTTACAATAGGGTAATTTAAACAAGACCGAATGGGGTGGCCTAGCCCAGCATCGACTGGCTACGTATGGGTGCAGCGGGCCTGCTCTTGGCCCAGGCATGAATACGGGCATGTCCTGCACTACGATGTAAAGTTGATGCTTTAATTGAGCTGCTGGTGAAATGGCATGTTACCGGCCCCTTCTCTGAGTAGGCCACAGAAGGAGGAAAGAAAGGTGGGTGCTGGGGGTGAACTTCTACCCCAGCAGAAGCTCCAACTGCACTCAAGCGTCCCACCAGTGATGTAACATTGGTGATTTAATATCACTGTGGGTGAAATGGCGTGTTACCGGCCCCTTGTATGGGCAGGCAAGAGAAGGAGCAAAGCAAGGTGGGTGCTGAGGGACAAAGTCCCACTTCTGCACACACACTAACTGCAATCAAGCACCCCCTTTAGTCATTAAGGTAAGATTTTGCAACTGTTTTCAGAAATTTAGAACAGATAATAGGATTCCCAGAAACTTCAGAAATAGGAAGATCTTCCAGCAAAACGTTGAAGTCTGCTTGTTAGATATACTGACAAAAACATTGCAAGATAAACTATATGAAAATGGCAGTTGAAAGTAGGTTGCTCCTTCAACTGCAGAAGACAGGAGAAAAGTGCACAGGAAACAATTTTCCACACTCATAACCCTTAGGTGTTCATCTAATGATTTAGTATTAACGTTCTGCCCATAGCTACTCACAAATCTGCCTCACGTATTAATGTCATGTTTTCCACTTTGTTAAGCACTGTGAGTAAATCAACTTGTGAAGGAGAATCATATCCAACAAGAGAAATTAGAAACAACTTTAGGCCAAATCATACTATTATTATTACTGAAACCATACTAAAGATTTCACAGCATCTGCTATATGAAATTTTTTGAGATTAAAAAAAAAACGTAAACGAATATGGAAATTAAAAGTCCTAGTTCTGGCTTTAGTTTAAAAAATAATTATCAAAGCATCAATCTTATTTAAAAACAATAATCAAAATCAGACTTTTATGGTCTTTTCTTTATCGATCTTTCATACTTGGACTCAAACACAAAACCTGCAGTTTCTTCCAAAGTTCAAATTCTTAGTTTAGAAAATATCACAATTTAGCTTGTCTTCAAAGATGAATTGACATCAGTTTTTAAAATTGTAGATTTCCTGATATGAGTCTTCTTCTTCTGTCATAGATACCAGATAGGTCCACTCAGGTGATGCAATCTTTCTATTAAGGAGTCTTCTTCTTGTTGGTCTCATGGCAACAGACAGTGCAATGTCACTGTTTTCAAAACCCATTTCAATTGATTCTGGTTCTTCTCTGATTGACTCTGATCTTTGATTCTTCCAGTGTCGCTTGTTACTATATTCTTTCACTGATTCAGGCCACTTATCTTCTTGATGTACTTTCTCAACCGTTGTATCTTAACTTGTGACAACTGCTGAGCCTTTTTCTGTGGCAGTCAAGATTGTGCTTTAATCAGCATCAGCAACCTGACTCAATGTAAATTGTTTCGCTATGGGGGTTCAACTGACTCATATTTACAGCTTGATCTTTTCACAAACTCGATCAGAAATAGTTTCTTCCTGTTTCTCATGACTTTGCAACAGTTGTCCAATCTGATTCCCAAACTGAAAGTGACTACTGGTACTTTCACTATGATTGTCTTCTCCTTCATCTTCACCAGTTTCAGAATTTACTCCTCCCTATTCTTGAACCATGCAGGGAACTTGAGCATGACTCTATGATTCAGCAGTTGTTGTCACCACTGCTCCACCTGCTATTGTCACTCTTCTCGATTGAGCCACATGGATCCACTGTGTGATTCCATCACACTTCGCAGCAGTGTTAGTCATAAGTACCACTTGATGTGGTCCCTTCCATTTCAGTTCCAAGCAACTATTGAAGATGTGAGTCCTGATTAGAATTCATACATCTGGTTTCAGTATGCGAAAATTGGTTTTGTTTGTTTGTGCTAAATTCACATGATAACAAACATATTTGACCACATCAGCCAGACATTTGCAGTAATCCAATATGATGTCATCAGTTTTGATACACGTGTTGCTAAAGGAACAGGTGCAGCCCACATGGCTCTGCCCGACAGGATTTCATGGGGCAGGAGACCATTCTTTTTTCGGGAGTATTTCTAATGCTCATGTGAACAAGAGGAATAGGTTCAGACCATTTAAGATTTATCGAGTCGCACACCTTGGCAAGTTCATATTTGATGGTGCCATTCATTTTCTCAATAACTCTAAATGATTTTGGTTGTTTACCACAGTGGAATGTCTATTCATTTTGGGAGCAGTACACAACTTGAGGGCCTAATTTTTCAAATGAGTTCCATGATCTGTCTCAGTAGAAGTAGGAAAGCCAAACTGCAGTAATAATTCTCTCAACAAGAGTTGTGCCGCAATCATGCTGTCACTTCCCCTGGTTGCCTAGGCCTTAACCCATTTATAAAAAATGCAGACATTCATGAGAACGTATTGAAAACTATTATACACAGGCATTTCTATGCGGTATGTTTGTAGTCTAGTAAATGGGCCTTGTGATTTGCCTACATGACTCACGACAACCAATGTCCGCTTTCCCTGATTATTTCTCTGGCAAGTAATATATCTTTGAGACAGACTTCTGCTACATCTCTGAACTTTGTATTTTAACAGTACAATCTGAAATTCTTGAACCATATCATCCCTCCCCACATGTCTATGTCCATGGAGATAATGCTCCATGGAATATAACTTTGAGTCTGACAAAGCTTAGTGATTATATGGAGTTACCCACAAATCATTAAAGTTTTTCTGACAACCAGTTAATTTCCATCTCTTCTTTTCATCGTCTGGTACTTCCTCCTGCAGCACTCATAGTGCTCTCAATGCTGTCTGTATTGGATTTACCAATAAACAGATAACGTTATTTACATTGTCAGTCTTTACATTAGGTCCTCGTTCACAGTGTTTTGATTCTTGTATTTGTTTCTGCTAATTTGATCCTATAGTCGCGCCTTCAAGCACACAATACATTGCAATGGAATCAGTATATCTGCAGCCCATTTTGACTATTTCATCACAAGATTTGTGGGCTATGCACTTTTCCTCTGAAATGTATCTAGGTTGTTGCATTTCATCAGATAAATCTAGAATGTATGAATCATTCCTAATAGGAATACCAGAGGATGTCATGAAGCCCCTTTATGACCACAGTTGCCCAAAATCATGTATCACTCCAAATGCGTACAAGCAGGCTTGTGTAAATCATCACACACAATTCACTTGCTAGGCAGCAGCAGGCTCTGATCAGAGCATTCAACCCTGCCACTTGTGCTGAAGTTACTTCAGACAGGCATGATGCTTCATAGATTTCAGAAATGGAACATACTGCATCTACTATTCTCATCACCTCTTGTTGATCTCTCTGACAAGAACCATCTACAAACAAAATCAAATCAGCCATTTCAAGGGGTACTTCTTTGATATCTGGTCTTGGCTTATTATTGACTTCTGTCACATTGCCATAATTATGGTCTTCATCATCATCTCCATCATTGTTTGGAATCAGCAGCAGCGTGGCAGGATGTAAGGTATTGCATCTCTTAATCAAAATGTGTTCAGTGGCGTGGTCAAGCAGTCCATCAAGGCAAACGCGACTTAACCTAGCTCCCGTAGCCGCCACATATATTGCAGGATTCTGCCGGCTACAATCGCATACTCTATCCTATATATGACTCCACCGACGCTGCTAGTGCCTGTGACTTCAACGCTATTAAAAATTGCCGATGGAAAGAGGTGAATCCCACCCCGCTACATCGCGAGCTGGCAGCGGCGGCATCTGCGATGGACGCAGTGAGGGCGGACGCAGAGAGGGTACACTGGCAGACGTGGCTGCAGTCTTGGCCCCTTGCGGCTATAACTTGTCCTGATGCTGTGTGGTTGGGAGCCGGATTTTTGGGGCTGGGCCGGGGCCAAGCTGATTAGAGATCAGACCCCGCATATGGCCTGATCTGGCCCCTCCCTGAGATGACCCAGTGTGGCGCGGCCGGGGGTCACGAGCTCCTAAGACAGCGTAGTGCCCGGGGACTCGCTGGAGGTTCCTCTCAGAACGCCACTAGGTGACCGGGCTGCACCGGGGGCAGGCAGTGGCAAGACCTGTTCCGGACACAGGAGGAGGAGAAGCTGCGCATTAGGCCCGCAGTGTGCTGCCGTAGGCAGAGGCTGCCTGTGACAGCGCTTGGCCCTGTGAGAGCTTATAAATTGCCGGGACCAGCGTGTGGAGTGGAGGCTGAAGTCCGGCGGCCCGGAAGAGGGTGCAGTGGTGGGCCTGGCTCGTCCTCTTGGAAAGCGCCATTTTGGAGACAGGCATGATGCAGCTGGGCTGAGGCACATCAAGGTGAGAGGGGATCCCAGGCATAGAGGCAACTCGCAACAAATGAAAGGCCATCACCCCTTCATGGCAGGTAGATACTCCCTACTGCTAGATACAGTTATATAGTAACGTAGCTGGGCCTCCTTACTCACCTGGTAATTAGAGCCTCCCATCAACGACACAGTAGTTGGGAATCAATAGTAACACAGGGCGAGTGTACATGTTTAACAATCATTAACTCCTAGAAAATGCTTACACTCACTGGAGGATGTCATCAGTGATGTCATCTGTGATGTCACTGACCATGTGTGAGAAAATGGGGTTCTTTTGCAGTACCCCCCCCCCCCCCCCTCCACTTTTTGCCTGACTTTGATGCAATGTGGAATGTAGAGTACTGGGTCCCTGCTGTCCAGGTTCCCAGTGCCAGTATTATTCCCTAAAAGCAAACTCCCAATTGGTACTTCTGCCCCCGGTAAGTCCCTAGTAACCTGTACCCAGGGGACCTAGAACCTGCAAGCAGGAGCAGGCCCCTTGGAACCCCCTCACTTGAACAATGATGCCAGTGTGGTGTTTATTGTACCTTGTACCCAGTGATGCCCCCTGAATCCTTACCAACCCATGTGTGGTCTCTGACCGGCTGTAGGCAGCCAGCCACCCCCAGACATGTTACTGGACCCCTGGGTAGAGAGCCCCTGCTCTCTGGGCCTGAAACAATGTACAAACTGGGCAAAGGTGTCATACCTCCTCCCCGAGGAAGGGCCAGCGTTTGAACAAGGGAAGCTTCAAAGGCCTACCACCTCTGTAATGTGAGCCCCAGCCGCTGCTGCTAGCAGCAGAAGTCAGCCCCTGGTGTAGACCCCCACTTTATACAGGAAAACTGTTAGGAAAATTCAAAAAGATAGGAAGAGTGCCGACCTCTGCCATCCCCACTCCTGAGGTGTGGGGGAAGTGAGGTGAGCACACTTTTCAGTCACCGTCATCTTGAGATTGGAGCTACTCCTCCAATCAGGGCTAGGCCTATGTCCCGTCGCACAGGAGGGTGGCATAATAGAGGGTGTGTCACCCCAGGTGCGGTGCCCTTTGGTCCTACCTGTTACTCCCCTAAACCACCTCCTGCATTTAGTATTTAGGTGGCTCCCCAGACCTGGACCCCAGATCTGTGACGACCTAAGAAGCAAGAAGACACCCTGCAGCAAAAACCAGAAGACAACAACTGCCTTGGTCCCATACCTACAGGTCTGTCTCCATCTTCTACGAAACCTGTCTTGCAGCACAGTCTCCAAAACCCCTGGGAGGACTGTTGCCTTCAATAAAGACTCCAATCTCCTGAGGATAGCAGATCTGTCTGAGAAGAACTAAACTCCAAGAACCGCCACAGGGAGCACCGACCCTGGTCGACACATCTCCCTGCTGCACAGAACTCCAAGAACCGACGCAGTTGAAGACCGACACTGGTGCCCTCGGCTGACGTCTGAGTTACAACAGTGATCAGAAATAGCAAAAGGGCAGAATGCAGTGCCGCACTACCCAAGCAATCGCCAAAAAAAGACTAGCTTCTCCTTTAAAATAAACAAACAGGAAGGATTGCTGTTATGCTTTTTTTGTGTGACATAGAATGCATTTTAAGAACGCATTTTCATTTGTACTTAAAAAGTAAACAGAAATCTTTCCTGTTAGTATATGTTAAAAAATTACCTCTCGTCAAGTGAATGTGTTCTGTTTAGAATGCGCGTTCATTGAAGCTTTAACAAGATTAGTTATCAAGTGCCCGCCCTGCTCCTATGTTCCGCAGAGACAGCATATCGCAACATCTTGTTAAAGGTAAGGTAGAGGGTACGAGGGAAACATGCTGGAGTTGTAGTTAACGATCTCAGGGCTGCAGAACCCAGTTAATAAGCCGCTATTGTGTTGCTGTAACCTTTTAAACTTGGTGGTTACTATTTTTGTCGCTGCACTTTCTCTGTACATTTTTTATCAGAATGTGTTCTTTCCTTGATATTATCTCATCATTCGCTTTCTGCTGTTATCAGAAAGGCTTTGAGGTCCTATTACTAGCAAATGTACACTTTATCGTACAAAAAGGAAGCAGGTTCCTGCATATTCAGGACCTAGATTACTTACAATCACAACTTGGGAGCTAAGCCTCACCCTCTTGTTTTCAGAAGAAAAATAAGATAGATCGACTTCTGTAGGCATGCATTCCTCTGTTGTTTGGCATTAACAATAAAAGCGTTTGACTAAAACGAAACAGGAGTGCGTAACCTCACATTCAGTCGGACTCTGCCTTTATACTGCTGGGTACAGGTTGCCTTCCTTCAGTGCTCTTTAAAAACCACAATGCCACATAAAACCAAAGTATACCACATAGCAACAACCCACATAAATACACACACAATTACAGCCACACAGTTTCATGCCACACCAGTCAGCCCAACACTTTTCCATTACACACCACATAATACAAATCAGCAACACAATAACATAACACACCACACACATACAATCCACACCACACAATTCTGCACCACACCACAAAATTAGGCAGCACACCACATATTTAAACTCCACTACATAATGCTCCACCGCAATATCATACTACATAATTACTCTCCATAACACACACTCATACTTCACATATTTCCTATACACTAAATACCACATAATTTCTATCCACATAATTACTCTCATAAAACACAATCCTACACCAAATAGTTCCTATACACTAAATGCCACATAGTTTCTATCAACATAATTCCACTGCACAACATACCACATAATTCCACTCCAAACCACATACATCCACTCCACTGCAAAACAAATAAGTAAAAAACATTCACATTTACAACGCCAATACCTCCAACTCTTGCAAATGCGCGACGTATTGCATTGCAAATGCTTGTTTAACTAGTAGCCGCGTTTGCAGAGTGGTGGAGAAAGGGGGCAGGGCTTCCAACCAGCTCTCTAGCATTCCGCTGTTTTGGACTTACTGGAGGTAACAGGAGGGCTTCTTGGCCTCCAAGGACCCTCAACAGCCAAGAGGACTTCATCTCCCAACCAGTACTGTGCCAGGAAGTGCATTTGCAGAGTGATGGAGAAAGGGGGCAGGCCTCTGATCAGCTTTCAGCAATTCCACTGTGTGGGACTTACTGCAGGTAACAGGAGAGCTTGTTGGCCTCCAAGAGCTCTCAGCATCCAAGGGGAGGTGCATTTGCAAAGTGATGGATAAAGGGGGCGGGCCTCCGATGGCCTCTCAGGAATCCCAATGTGTAGTTCTTACTGGAGGTAACCGGAGGAGTAGTTGTCCCCCAGGAATCCTCAAAAGCCAAGGGGACTTTCTCTCCCAACTACTAATGCTCCACAAGGTGTGTATGCAGAGTGGTGGTGAAGGGGGGCGGCGCCTCCGGTGACTTCCCTGGACAGATTTTTTTCTTTTATTACGGGAGAAGTGATATGTGGCCCCCCCCTTCCCTGGGCCTACTGGGGCCCCTGGTAACCCAATGCCCCACCCATGGCCAGGTCTCCATAAAATGGGGGATGAGCTTTGCCCCCCCCCCGCCCCCCCACCAGGCAGATTTCAGCTTCAGGGACCCCATTCCCTGGGGCCTGGCCTTTCCTTTTGACATTTTTACATTTTTAAAGGGGAGGGTGGCCTTAGTAACACAACTAAATAAATGTGATAATGATGCACCAAAATTAGCCAATATGAAAGTTCCAGCCCTCATGTTTGCTGATTACATCCTCCTCTTGGCCTAATCACCCATGGCAATCTAGAGAATACCGAATCAATTTAGTAGGTTTTGTCTTGAACGTGGGTTGGAAATCAATGTGTATGGATTTTAACTCTTGTAACTCGAACCGATCGAATCCAACACTGAATGGGGTACCACTTAAACAGGTACATTTGTTTGAATATTTATGAGTTACTCTTGATGGGAGTGTGGACTGGGTCCAGCATGTCTCAAAGTGGAGATTAAAATTAGAACAGCATGTAGGAGGATTGCTAAAGATATATATTGGGGCCTTTATTACAAACAATTCTTTACGGTCCTACAACTCTACTCCTATCCGGATTTGGGGCTGGCGTTATATGGCACAGAGCTTGGGGGTCATAAAAATCTCAAAATTCTAGAACTGGTGGAGAATCGGAATTTGAGGTCGATGTTGCGCCTACCGGCCAGCACCCCTCTGTCTCCCCTAAGGCATGATGCCGGCATTAGACCAATTTCAGGTAAAGCGAGAGTCAGACCATTAATTTTCTGGAGGACACTCTGGGACACCCCAAAATTTACATCCTATCATTGTAGCCTTGAGGAAATCCTCAGACATCCATCTGCAGTTCATTTCCCCTGGATTAGATACATTAAAGACACACTTTATGATTTAGGCCTAGCTAATCTGTGGAAAGATCCTGGGGGAAGTTGTCTCTCTATTTCAGTAAAGAAATTGAAAACACAATTTAGAATTCATAGGCTAAACAAGCTCGTAGCATCATTGACGACAAGTACGTTAACTGGTCTTTCTGTAACGTCAAAGGACTTTTATTGTACTGTACCATTTCTAGATGATATCAAATCAAATTTGGTCAGGAAACGTTACCTGCACCTTTTATCACAGCACTTTGCACTTAAACTTCAAGATGGTCGAAGTCAGCAAATCTAGCTACTATTGGTTGCACATCCTGTGGAAATGAAAAGGAATCCATGACCCATATGTTGTTTTTTTGTCCAGCTTATAGTAAGGCAAGGGCCAGGTGGATAATTCCAATTCGAATCTGTGAACACCTAGCTACCACCAGGCACATGGAGGTGTATATAATTTTGCAGCCTCATGTGACTGCCTCCTTAGTGTTTGCTGTTTCTAGATACCTATTGAGCATGTGGTAGGTCAGGAGGAACATAGAAAATAGAAGCACTTTCTATACCAAATGAACCTTGAATCATTTTTTAACTGACATTACCTGTTTGATTTTAGCATTTCATGTCAACTGCTTCAATACTGTGTTAGAGGCTGTTATTTTTTTTAAATCCTCTTTTTAATTTTTCATCTTTTAGACTATTAACTGTATTTATAGATAATTTTAATATTCCACATGTATTGTTCGTAGTTTATATATGTTTTGCCTCTTTTGTGGTATTTTACCAAAATGAACTATATGGAACATAATAACATCAAATTACAGACCTTTAAAACGTTACACATCCCTTCCACCTTAGCACTAACCCACAATGTGAATATTAATTGAGCCCCTCTAACCTAATCTCGTCCAGATGTGTCACAACAATTAGTTACATAAACAACAGTAAGCCATAGTGAATTAACGCAATACCACGTGCAAGCAGAAGGTCTTTGGAAAAATGTTACAATGGTCTTATGAATCTATGAGGATGGATGAAGAGGGTAAAATTAAAGGTTTTGGATTCAGGGAGGAAAGACTGCCCTCCTCCACTAGACAATGGTCCAAGCTTTTTGTCAGATAAAACCTCAAGTCTGCTTCCTCACCCTAACTGGGAGCAAACGTAACAACAGTGAAAAGTATCTACTTCGCATGCCAAGCATGTAGTACGTTATTGAGCATGACTAAGACTTCACCTGCACTAATACCAACAGACATGTGGTCATTACTGGACCCATAGAGATGAAAAATAATCTCTGGAAGCATGTTCATTCTGTAAACTGAATCTAATGTGTCCAGATATCTAGAGTCAATTTCCCTCAGGAGCAAAACAATCACAGTGTCAGGATGTATGACCATTTCTACAATCTATTGAGGGACGTTCCACAAACTGGGTGTCTCTCACTGGGGCGGTCCCATCATTACATCAGGACGAATGTGAGAAGAAATGAACACTCCCCACCCTCCATGATTGCCCCCAAATGAACAGTCTTCTTTAGTGGTTCAACAAAACTGGGGAATGCATGAATTTTTAGGATAGCAGTTTCCCTAAGAAGCTAAAGGATTCTCCTCCTGCTTGGAGGTGTCCTAAACAAAAGTAGGACTTAATTCCTCTAAACTTTGAACTTTGGCTCTGGAGCAATATAAACTGCCCTAGTGGGAGAAGAGTGGGAAGGAAACCCCAAACTTTTCACATGATGTGAAATGTATGCCAACCTCAGGTCTAAAATACTCCTGTGCATAAAAAGGCCTCCAGGAGCTCAGATACCACTTATGAGTTGGCACAGTAATTTGTGTTTAATCAGAGATACAGATAGGATTGTTATGAACAATTGTCACTTATACTTCGGTAAGAGTACCATATCATAATTAATTCTTCAGTTTTGGGTACAGTGTTCACTTTTCTCAAAATAACCTTATTTGCAGTGGCTATAAGTATTGAAGGACATTTTCCCTCTAATTGAAATACACGGAAAGATAAGTAGCACTGTCATTAAGGAAGAGTGAATTAAATGTCTTCCAAGTATCTACTTGCAAACTGTTTAACTGCTCTGGTGGCAACTTCCAGTTCTAGCTCCTGGAAACTTGGACGTATACTATTATATGCACCAGTGTCAGCTGCAGGATGCTATTTGGCCACCATGTACCCACTGGCCTTGCCCTGTGCTGTTCACTCCCTTTAGGTTCTTGCCCGAGTTGTGCATCATTCAAAAGGTTGAAAATCCCAAAGTCTGAAACAAATTCGCTCCACACATTAATCCATTGTAGGTTATGAAGACACGTGAAGAAAACATTATCATTTTCTCAAGATTACACATATCAGAGTTTCTGTTTTTATGTGTTGCTCTGCTCAACAGAATTTAATATTTTAGTAGTGAATGTTGGAGGCAGGTTTCGCGTTTTCTGCCAAAGAATCTAATACAAAACAGTGACTGTGCCAGTGTTTTTTACTTGTGTTTATTTCAGCACCTAATTAGTAACCAATTACCCTGATAAACATTTCTCCCGCTGCCAACACTATAAGCCTTAAGTGTTATTATTTGCAATACTGAAGCACTTAATATTTTGCATTTTTGCTGGATGAAGCTGCAGTGCTTCTCTAGCGCTAGTGACATCCTATATTGTATCATGTGCGGTCTAAAACATATTCATCATAGCTGCCAAGGGACCTCGTGTCACTTGCAAGCACTTCAGCGATGCCTAGCTTTTTACCAGCAGCAATTTAAATGCTACTGCTTGCGTATAATGGTAAAATCAAAACCTCAAGCATGCAAACTTCTGCTACCTAATGGAACTGATCCTGTTGAATAACTTACCCAAGAAATAGTGAAATCCACTCTTCCAGGAGGCAGCTAGAAGGATGATTGCAGGCACCAGTTAAGGGGCACCTGGATGCAGGGCCGGCTTACACTGGTGGCGTCCAGTGTGATAATCTTTTTGGCGCCCCCTCCAATGACCTTCTTTACGTCTCCCTCACTACCACCCTCCACCAGTGCCCCTCATCTCTCCATAGCCCCTCTCTCACAAACACTTTATTTTGTAAAGCACTGGTTAGGGTTGGCTTTACTAATGAGAATATATTTCTGCCCAAATGAAACCTTTTCAGCAACGTTAGGAATAGTTAATGAAAGACTGGGGTAAAAAACATAACGACATAACCTTTACTATGCAATTTGCATGCAGATCTTTAATGAGAGTTTGAGTCTATGTGCTTTATTAAGATTGTAATTTTAGAACCGTAAGCAATAAAGGGATCTCTGTGACAAAAAGCAGTAACCCACTGGGCTATCCACATAAAATACAGTTCTGTGATCTGCATAGTACACTTTCTTTCTCCGAAGCTTCATGATGAGTCAAACTGCCACTAGACAAAACTCCTACCTCGCTCCAGAAGTAACTTTAATTATCAGCGTTATCTTGACATTTTTATTGCTGCCTGAAATCTGCTGGACACACTGGAAATTCTGCAGCAGCTGCTTGTAACCCCATAAGTTATTTCTGAACACAGCGCACCCCCACGCTCCAAGGTCAGTACCAGGTGCGACAGCACCGGTCGCACCATGATCAAGTCGGCCGTGTATGAATGGCCAGAAACCGTGACACCCATGTGTTTTTTTTTTTCAGTTTGGACATTTTAAGCAACAGCCTGAAAAGAAGAAAGCCTATGCTCCAATATATTGCTGTTTACATGTCTGTGGAAAAGCCAAAGTGCAATTGGTCTCTGTTGGACCTGGGGTCTCCAGATCACAAAGGGTAGCCTGGCCCAGGGTAAGACAGTCAATCCTAGAGGCAAAAGTATTAAGCTTGCGTTACACCCTTACAGCAACACAGCATCCATCCATTCAAAAATGACGCTACACCACTTCTTTTTAGGAAAATATGAGCTGTTTATAAAAATAATACTATTTACTCTTATTTTTCCTGACTGTCAACTTTGTTATTGCTCAAATCAAATATTTTTCCATTTGCATTTTTACATAAGTTAATTCTCCAGCAATCAATTCACAGAATATTGTTACTTGACACCTTGGGGACACCCCGGCCTCCTAAACTGGACTGGTACACTGGTAAACAGAGCTTGACACTTTTCAAGGCACAGGTGAGTAACCACAGGGTTTCAGATAAAAGATTAAATATTACATTCAGCTTAATCAGATTAACTCAGAGGTTGGACAGAAGACACGCCGGAATTTCCTTCTCCTCCCACCACTGCAAGGAAAAGGTTAAACCACAATCTCCGTCCTTTTCAACATGAAGAGAGTTCAGTCACTCTCCTTTACTTTACTTGTTTCCCCTCATCACTAGCCTGGTGACTTCTTAGTCTCCGACTCCCCAGTCTTTCCAGACCTGTACTTCCAATTTAACAACTGGGGTAAAGAAAGATCTCCCTCCTGGGACCTGGTTTTATTAACCCCCGGCCCCACAACAGCCCCCAGTTTCCACCTTACTGGAGGCCAGCCGGGCACTGCACAGTTGCCGCTAACCGGCACTCTCCAACAGACATCCTCTCTCAGCAGCGCCTCCCACGTGGGCCAGGCCAAGCGAAATCCAAGCCGGCACCGAGCGGGAGGCCTCACTGAGTTAGCGGCGATACAGGCTCCTCGAGATGACTCCTCCGACCTCCCGACATCAGCGCCACTGGGCAGGCGCGGGAGAGCAGTGGCTCAGTTTGTTGCCGCCCCTCTTCTTTCCTCAGATAGTCGGAACTTCCTCTTCGGGCCTGCGCACCAGCTGAGGCTACTCTGTCGACACTCCGCCCCTCTTCCTTCAGGCAGCCGGGACTACACAGTAGGCTTGCGCGGAATCGCGCCACCTCCTCCGACGCTTCTCTCCTCACCCAGATCTCTCACAGTAGACCTGCGCAGTAACGCGCCACCTCCTCAGACACTTCTCACGCTGCCAGGGTCTCTCAGGGCTGGGAAAGGCACTCCGCCGCTCTTCCTGACTGAAGGATCACCACAGCAGACCTGCGCAGTAACGCACCACCTCCTCAGACACTTCACTCTCTACCAGGATCTCTCAGCGCTCAGAGGGACACTCCCAGCTGCGCTTCCAAGTGCCGGTAAGGGGAATCGTGGAGGGCCAGTCACGGGTGGCAGGTGTTGTCTTGGAGAGGAGAAGGGGGGAATTCAATGTCGCCTCTCACAGGAATCTCTTTAGGAGTGTTGGCGAACAATGTTCATAGACCAATAACAGGGCTCGGTCAAAGGCTAAGGGGGGAACGTCCTCAAGCAGAGACTATCCACTTTTAAAAGGAACTAACCTCTTCTAGCGCGCCCACCTCCTCAAACCACTGCCTCACTCCTCAAACTCTCTGGTCATCACAAAATGGATGCCCTCCCTCTGGCCTTTATATAGGCAGGCCTCCGGCTTCGAGAACCAGCTAGAAGGTTTTAGAGCACCCCTACTCTATCCTATGGGCCCCTTGTCTGGTGTAACAGTTATGGCAGTTATTATCCACCATCTTGTGTAACTAAGCTGACCCTTCAGAAAAGGTGGGAATACTGGGCCTGTGAGGAACTATGGGGTCAAGGAGCACCTAACCCCTAGGTCAACACCTGAAAAGTCCGGTGGACATCAAAAAAGTAAAAAGGATATGAGGGCAAAAAGGGGACAAAAATAAATAAATAAGTAGGAGGGACCACCCCAAAGGGCTGACAGGTCTAACAGTCTGTTTTTCTGGATGCGAAAAATCTCAGCATCATTTATTGAGATATGTAATTCAAATCGCGGTAGTGTTTGGGGTATGTGCCATAAGTACATGCTTGCCTTCACAAAAACCTTTCTGCTACAGAAGCCTCGTTTAAGAATGTTGAAAATTGTTTTTGTTTTTTCAGTGGTAGGCCTGGTCTACTTTCAGAACCCATTGCTAAATACAATTTGCACATCAGAAAAGTGCTAGGAGCACTAAACAAGCACTCTTTCAACGTGCTCCCCTCAGTTGATCGTTATGAAATTTATGAACTGAACAAAGACCACAGGAATGATTCAAAGAATTAGAAGCATTTGTGCTGTAGGAGTGGTATAGAAACCTGAGCAAACTGTGAGCGGCATTGCCAGCATTCCCCAATGTAGTTTGCTACTCTCTTCTGAAGAAGGACAAATATTCTGAAACACAGTTCTAAAGATACATAGCACTGGCTGCACCAACAAAGGTGAATACTTACCCTTTTCAACCAATGTGAGAGTTTTCATGCACTGCATTTACCTCAATGTATGTGGGTGAATTGTGTGCTGGTATGCCAGGCTGTTAGCTCCTGTCTACCTTTTATGATTAGTTTTTTTGTAGTTGTTGAGCTGACAAGCTCGGGGATGCACCTGGGTTCTGGGAGTGTTACAAACACCTGAGTAGATTGCGAGAGAAGTGGCCAGCACCTCCAAATTTAAGCTGTTACTTGCTACCGAAAAAGAACAAATGTACTGAAATACATGTCTGGAGATACACAACACTAGATGACTGAACAATGGTGAATACTGAAGATTGTCAACTAAAGTGATTGTCATCACACAGTGCATTTATCACAAATCATCTGGGCGAATTGTGTGATAGTGTGCCAGCCAGTATGCTCCCCCCCCTTTTGTTATAGGCTCCAATGGAAAATCATTTGTCAAACCATGTGACATCAGCCAGCACCCTCTCCAATATCAGTGAAACAAAACAAGCTGCAATAGGTCTTACATTTACGAGATTTTGAGGTATTGGCATTGTAAATGACAATAGTTTAAATTCTTGCAAATACTTTTTTTTAAAAGCGCCCCATGCCCTGCTTTCACATTAATGGCGCTGCACACCTTCCTTTAGATGAACTGCGTCTAAAGAAAGGGGCGTGGTCTCAATAAATGTAAAATCTAGGAATGTGTCGCTTTTACAACAAAAAACATCTGTTTGTCACGTTGACAAATAAATGTTTTTTTTGTAAAACCGCCCCATATTGAGGTTTCACTTTAATGGCGACTGCAGGCCTTTCTTTAGACGTGGCTTGTCTAAAGAAAGGGCCGTGGCCTCCATTAACGTGAAAGCATAGCATGGGGCGTTTGTAAACAAAACAAAAAAAAGTGAATACATAGAAAAAAAACATGCAGCTTCGATCAGCGCCGCAAATAAACCAAAGGCATGGCCGCCACTGTGGCGTGCTGTGCTATAAAAAAATAATAATATGGAAACCACAAGAAGTGCCCAAACCCTCAATTCTTGAAATGGCAATTATTTGAAAATTATTTGGAAAAGACCAAGTGTGAGTCAATGACACCTGGGGAGGTAATTTTATTTATACCCATCAATCATATTTTTGTTTTTTATGCAATTTCTTTTGACAACAGAAACAGATACACTTTAACAATCATCACAATAACTAAACAATAATTGCTACAAAATTCAAAAGAAGAAATAAATGCAACACGAGTAAACACAGAACAATACACATTAAAACATCAGTTCATCAATGTTTACAAATTAATTCCTATTTGAAGACAACCAAAGCAACGTGAATGACAAGAGCACAAACTGTGTTTTCTTTTTAACAAAGACACTTAATGATATGATTGGCTCTTGTAGAGACGCATTTCAGGTTCGAATGACACGTTTTCGAACCCTCATCAGGGCTTTGTTAGTTGTCTGTATGTATCAGGCTCTTTGGATTTCAATGGTGGACCTAACTCCTTTGGTTTTTTCATTAAAAAAAATAAGGCATTGAGAGAGAGCGTGTCTTGCCTCCAACAGCAAACAGGTGAAAACCATTTAACATTATAGTGCTTGGAGGCTGTAATTAAAGTCTACCAAGTAACAACACACATTAAGAGAGCCAGTCCTTATGGTAGGTTACAAGATGAGACAAGGCGGTACTAAGGAGGGACTATTAAGCCTATTGACAAATGAAAAAGCACAGTTTACAAAGGACAATGCCACAAGCCAATTAAAAATATCCGCGGAGAGTGGGTGGAGCTTCAGTTCCATACCTGACTACAGCATGCCTTACAGACCAGTGCATGCGCTGCCCATACTCAACCTAAAAAGGGATTTGGAAGTGAAATGATGTGTCTGCGATGGCTGCATGGCCTCTCAAGACCCTATATATCACACTCCCCATTGAGCAGTTAAGAAAACACCCTCCACCACCAGCACACCACTGCAGTACTGCGAACAGAATGGCAACATTGGCTGCATAAAACCCTAGCTATGCCCATTGAAATCAACAAAAACGTAAGCATATTTCAAACCAGTATGTAGTTAGTTATTAACAGCCCTTCCTAGTGATGTGTTTCTTACACTACTTTACATTAAAATAGTTGTGCCAACACCAAAACAAAATATTTCCTTTTGAAACCTCTCAAAGAGTAAAGATTTTACTCCAAGGGTGCATTTTGAATTGAAAGACTCGCGCAATCTGATGAGCAAACAGTAAGAAAGCATTAGAAGTTTATAAAGGTCACTGTAAGCTGTAAGCTGTTTTTAAATGGAATAATGCCAGATTTGCCGCATGGTATCAGGTTTAGTTTAAAAAGGATTAAATGTGGATCTGAAGATTTCATCAAAGCATCGGAGCCCTTTAAGTCTTTTCACTCGTAGCCGGTTAAAGACAGCAGGCAAGGGAAGCAGTATGAGGACACACTGAAACAAAGAAAGTACTAACATAGCATGGACCTTGAGTTGAAGTGCCACATTCTTCTGTGAATAAACAAAACATTCCACCATGTTGGATTTTCTTGTATGGCAGGGCTTTCATATCACAATATTGCATATCACATGCAAGGCAGGCCTGACTTCAGCTTAACATGATTGTGTTAAATATTAGAGACTGAATGTAAAGGCAAACAACCTATGAAGGTTTGAATGGTTATGTTAGCAAGTGTGTTCTTGATCGCCATGTTTTCAGTTCTAAAATTCTATGCTTTCTGACACGTTCAAACTAACAAGGCAGAGAAGGGACACTTTCCACTTCTCCTACATGCAGGGCCGGCTTTAGCGCTGGTGGCGCCCTGTGTGACAATATCTGTTGGCGCACCCCACAATGACCACCCCCTGCCACGGATTCCCACACTAGCACCATTTGACAATGCCCCTCCCCAAGTCTCCATAACCACTGTCTCTTAGATTCATTTTGTTTTATAGTGCCACTCATGCCAGTGTAAGATGCCAGAGCACTTTACATCACACACACATTGCACAGAGACAATCATATGTGCGTAAATCAGTGTATAGGAAATGTTACATCCGACAGGACTACAAGGTTTATTGTAGGACATTAATAGGTAGGCAATATACTTTAAGAGTCCTTAATCTGGAAAAGCACAAATTCAGAATTTAAAACATAACATCATTGTTAGGGGTTCTTTTTAATAACAAGAATTGTTGTCCACCCAAATGAACCCTTTAGCAAGATTAGGATAATGAAAGACTGGGCAAAAAAACCATATCGCTTCAACATATACCTTGCAGTATACACACAGCTTTTTGACAGTTAATAGCTCAATATTCTATAATACGATTTTGACTTACAAAGGACAAGTAACAAAAGGAGCTCTCTTACAGAAGCAGTAACCCACTGACCTATTTTCATTACAGGCACTTTGTTATCTGCATGGTACACGTTCTTAGTAGCAGGCATTTTAACCCTCTGCGCTACCTTTGGACGAGTCAAACCTTCCACTAGACACACCTCCTGTCTCTTTCATGGAACACGTTAAATCACCAGAGTTATCTTGATGTTTTAATTGATGCCTACAAAAATTGTTGAAGACCAGGAACG
This sequence comes from Lissotriton vulgaris, assembly GCF_964263255.1. Taxonomy (NCBI): domain Eukaryota; kingdom Metazoa; phylum Chordata; class Amphibia; order Caudata; family Salamandridae; genus Lissotriton; species Lissotriton vulgaris. The sequence goes on along the minus strand of NC_141696.1, from coordinate 1,272,495,941 downwards.
CCAGCAGGTTGGTGCTTTTAAAATGATAATATTACTCGTAAAAATGACGCTCCCACCCCAATTCAGCACCTGCTGCAGTGGCACCAATCGCTCCACTCTGGAGCCGGCCCTGATTAAAAGCATAGTAATCGTAGAGGGACACAAAAATGGGTTGCAAAGATAAGCCTTAGAAGAAGACAGAAGGGAAAAGTACTGCTAGCTTCTACATGGTTTTGCATTAGGTTTTTGTTTGTACATTTTTCTAGTAAAGTAGGAGCCGAACATTGGTGACCCCTCCTCACTCCAGAAGACACCATTAGCAATAAAAAAGGTACTGGTAGGGAGGATGACGCCGTGCTGATTGCCCGTACGGGAGTTGGCCTCCAGCGCTTATTGAATGCTTTTGGTACGTTTATGGACCAATTAGATCTTAAAATAAACGTAGCCAAGTCACACACAATGGTGGTGGGCCTAGAGCGTCGTAGGAAGAGAAACAAAACTTTCACTTGTAGGGGGGACTTGGTCTCTAGGGTATCCACATTTCCTTATCCAGGCATATTGTTCGACCAGAAAGGGACCTGGGGCCCACAGGTTAGAGCTAAGAGACTGGCCGTCAGACGATCATCCTCAGCAATCTTGAGTTTTGCTGGTAGGCTAGGGGCAAGGCCTATGGAAGCCATTATAAAAATCTACAATAGCAAATCTGTGGCCATTGCACTATATGGCTCTGCACTGTGGGGATATGCAAATGTGGAACCAATACAGAGAGCAGAGAATGGATTCATCAGAGCCCTGCTCTCTGTACCTCAGTCCACCCCAAAGTATTCCATACATAAAGAAGTTGGCCTTCAGTTTCTCTCCGATAAGTTGAGCATGGCCCCTTTGATTCTTTGGTTAAAAATATGGATGAACGAAGAACTCCCATTAAACCACAAGATCCTGACCGATGTCCTGTCCCTCGATAAATCTAACAAAATCCCTTGGCTGGCCTATTTGGCCAGGGCTTTTGCTGATTTAGGCCGCCCAGAGCTTTTCACCTCCCCGGAGACCATTAGGATCCAAGATCTCGACTCCGTTAAAAAGTCTTTTATGGGAAGGAAGGAGATGTGCCGTGAAGAGAGCGAACTAGCTAAGCCGGCAGTGAGGGATCATTGCCTGCTGCTCAGTTCACCATCACTTGCGCCATATCTCGGTTTTGTTACACTCCCTTTCCACAGGTTTCTTTTAACCAAATTTAGATTTAATTTGCTGCATTATTATTTAGGCTCTTTTAATAAGTGGCAGAAACCAGAACTAGCCCCGCCCTGTAGCTGTGACCAGTTTTCAGTGCAAGACACAATGCATTTTGTTATGTTTTGTAGTTTATATTTAGAGCCTAGGAAAAAGTTCTTGTTGCCAATTCTCAAGAAGGCCGGCTTCACCCAGGTGAGACCGGCTTTGCTCTTTTTACAACTACTACCTAACCCCCACATTACTTTTTGCGTTGCTAAATTCCTGGTAACCGCCTCAAGGGCGAAAGCTGTCTGCCATGATTAGTTATTAATGTTAAGCACCCTTTTTATCTGTTCATTATAAAGCTTAAAACTGTTGCTAGACTTCTGTATCATTTGTATTATGATAAATGTCGTATGAAATGTATTTTATTGTTCATCTCTTTGTATGGTTTTTAAATAAGCCGAATAAAGAAATTTTGACTGACTGACTGACTACTGGTAGGGAGGAGCCACGCTAGCAACCAAGATGGCCGCTTAGGCTCCCGGCTCCGCCGAACTCCGACTCCCGCCGGAATATCCTGCCATTTATCCTGTTCTTGCGCCCAGCCACCGTGTTTATGAACCTGCCGTGAACTTTTTATCTGTTCGGGTGACGAAGTTATGTCGAGTGGAAGTTTGCGGCCTAGATCTGTCCGGAAGCCGGGGTCTCAAGTACTGGCCCATCCGGGTTTCAGTTAAACAACATCGGCGGCGGTGGTGTGCTTGGGTCCGGTCCACCGGAGTGGAAAAATTTCTTTCGCTTTCTCAGATTGCCAAGGATGACGTTTGGCTGCCTTGGTGAAAGTCGGAGGAGTGGAGACAGCTCAACAGTCACGGCTGTGGACGGGAACCTGCCCGGTGACCCAGTAAAGGGCCCGCTGGTGTTCTCTTGGTCGGGGTCTCCGCCTGCGGTTGTGGACCTGAGATTCATCGGTAACATTGAAAGTTATCCCTCCGTAGTCGACTATTCCCGACTCGCCCGTTCCCTCTCTGAGAGATCGAGTTCGAAAGGGGAAGCGATCATGACTGTGTCCGATCGCAGAGCAGAGGAGCGGACCGAGAGTGACCCATCGCTACGAACTGTGTTGGCAGCTATTGAGTCTATTTACGTATACGTCTAAGAGCGTATTCAGAAGATGACGATGCGCTTGTCTGAGTTGGCACAAATTGGACCAGACCCTGCTCCACTACAAGAAACGGTGACGACCGAGACACCCATGATGGCCACTCTGGTGGAGAAAGTAAACCCCGTACTGTGGGATGTGTTGGTGCCTTTGCCAGTGTCATGGATGATTTTAACAAACTCGATGCCACCAATGGACCACTAAGCTTACGATCGCTGCCGCCTATGGAAGAACTAATCGTTGTTCCCATTTTAGAGACTTTTGATGAGAACTGTTATCGAAATGGAACTGCGTCACTCCCCTATACATCGGAGCCGCTAAGATGACGGAAGGATCAACGTTGGGACCTCATAACGGAGAGGGGAGTTTCTGGACTTGTCGGTGCTCACAGCACTCTCGTTCTTCTACTTTGTCTCGCATTGAATTCTCTTACATTTTCTTTGTCCTCCAACTGTCCGGTGGCAGAGGTGGTTTGTTCAGAGGGGACTCCTGCGTCCGATCGTAAGGGGCAAGGTTGAGTTTGAAAGACTGGGTTTTATTTAAAAACGAAGGACACAAGATCTGTTAAACTTATGTCTTGGAACGGCTGGGCGGTGATTGATGTTCCCCTTGTAGATACACATGTTTGATATCCGGTAGATTTCTTGGCTTCAACTTGGGGATTCATGATTCTGGCGGGGGGAGGGGCGACCGGGGGCCCATACAAATATGCCCTCCTCCACTTCTCTTCTCTACTCTGGTAGATTTCTTCTTTTAGAATCTAGTTAGTTGGGGCGAAAGGCACGCTGCTACTGGGGGTTAGGCGGTAACCGTTTGCAGGGGTGCAGGGTGGGGGGATGGGTTTATTGTTTTCTTTTTGTTTTCGTCAATATTATTTTCCTTTTTTTCCTAGTCTTTCCTATACATGTACTATTGTCATAATATCCAGACTCTGATCCTTGATTTCTAGTGTCAGGTTGCCATGATTCTCCTGCTGTTTGATTTGCGGGTGAGTGGGTTTTGAGGATCCGCTTCCAAACTGTTTAGCGACTATATTATTGTCAATTCTATTTCTGAGCTTAATATTGTGGACCTCTCGAAGAATTTTGCTGTTTCAAGTCTATCCTGTCCTTTGTACTAATTCACCCTGTTAACATCTGATGTATTTATGGCACCGGATATGTCTGTTTATTTTTATTTTTGCTTTATAATAATAAAAAGATTAAAAAAAAAAAAAGAAGGTACTGGTGTGGGGGGGGGATGCTTTGGGGCGATGCGAAAGAGTTGAATTGCATCTGTTGCTCGAATGACCGCATATTGGATGCAGTGGAGGCTCTTCCGGTCCTCCAGCGTGTGTAGGGTGAGTCGGAGAGGCCATAAGAGGGAGTAGGAATGAAGTGCTATGTGCATTTCTAAGTGCATATGCCTGTTTAACCAGCCGTCTCAGGCCATTCAAACAGAAATGTGCATTCAGGTTTCTTCACCAAGTTGTATTCCACAGCTGGTTGGAGACACAGCACAGATTCCCTGTGCCTGAGTGTCAAACTAGCCCGCTCAGGCCAATCCCAGCACTGCTCTCAATCTGGATTGGATGGGGAGTCTGTCCCAGGGACTGCCGGGAGAAGCGGAAGAACAAAGGAGCATCGGAGCGCAAGGCAACCGCAGGATCAGGTATTTAATTCTTTATTTCAACCCTTCCCTCTCCCTGCCGCTGCCACTGCTGCTGCCCTGCCATCCCTCCATTGCATATTGGTAGCAGGCACAACTGTATAAATCACACTCTTGCACAAATATGATTTATGTATTCAGAAGATAGAAAAGTCTCCAAAGAAGGAAACAAACAGTCTCACATTCTTCCCTGAAGGCTCTACATGTTAGTGGGAGATATGTTTGATGGGCAATATACCTGCCGGACAACTCACAGGATTATAAGGCACTAATAACTTCCCATACTCAACCCAAGTCAGGTCACATATACAATAGATTATCATGGTCAAGGCCAGATTGGTTGTACCAGGCATTGGGTGTTTCCCCGGGAGCCTGGAAAGTTTAGGGGGCCTATCTTGTTACTGGGGAGCAGGTTTTGCATCAGTGCTGCAATATCGGCCCCCAGAAACAAAATCAGCAGAACAGCATAATCAACTTTCGTTTCTAACCTCCCTGCGCTTTGAAATGTGTTATGGTTTTGAAAGCATCCACTGAAGAGTTACTTTTCCATTCAGAAGCTTTTAGCAACAATAAAAGTGTCAAGATATCTCTGGTGATTAACTTTCCTGGTGGAGAGAGATCGGAGTTGTGTTTCGTGTAGGTTTGACTTATCTACTATAGCGCATAGGTTTAATATGGCTGCTGCAAAGTACCTGTACCACAGAGATCACAGAACTGTATTTTATGTGCATAGCTCAGTGGGTTACTGCTTTTGTCACAGGGATCCTTTTGCTACAGTACAGTTCGTGAGTCCTAATGTTAATTTAGCACTGTGAACTACGAACTGTCATCAAAGAGCTGCATACAGACTGCATGGTGCAAAAGATGGCTAGAAAGTTATGGTTTTTCACCCAGTCTTAGATTTTCCTAATAAAAGGGGTTGTTTGGGTAGAAATAAATTCTTATTAGTAGAGGGAACCCTCACCTCTGTGTTACGTTTCGAATCATGAGTTTGTGCTTCTCCAGACCAAGCACTCTCAAAAATATGCCTACACCTCATAGTTCCCTTTCTTTTACATAACATTTTCTATGCACTGATTTACACACATATTCTTTATTGTCTCTGTGAGTATGATGTAAAGTGCTCCGACACCCTACACTGGCAAGAGAAGCGCTATAAAACACATGTGCAAGAGGGGCTTTGGAGAGATGAGGGGCACTGTTGGAGGGTAATAGGGAGTGAATCATTGAAGGGCTCCAACAAAGATTGTCATATTCTGGTGAACTGTAAAGTCATTATTTTCAATGATTTAAAAGCTAATACCATTGAATAAATAATGAAAATGTGTTGCAGATTGCACCATTTTTGCCATTTTTTCCCCCAACTTTTCTTGAGGGGAGATCCACTCCAACCCCCTCCTTGCAGTTGTCCGGCCCCAGGGCCGGACTGACTACCGGGCAGTTTGGAATGCTGCAGAGCTGGGGGCTGATTTTACTGCAGTGGGGGCTGATTTCGTTCATGGAGACCTGCGTGTGCTTCGAAATAATGAAAGCAAAACGAATTTCGTTTAGTACACGCAGGTCCCCATAAACGAATCAGCCCCCAGCTCAGCAGCATTCCAAACTGCCCGGTAGCCAGTCCCGCCCTGTCCGGCCCGCTCGCTACACAATGTATGGGGGCTGGTCAGACAAAATTTGCTAAGTCTGCTTTGGGTTCCCAGTCTCCGCCTGATTGTAGTGATGGTTATTATAACCTAATTTACTGTAAAGCATATGGATTAGCATTGCCGGGAATATAATACAAATACTATCAAAGAAAGAAAATGATCATAAATTATATAAAAATCCAAAACACTATCTCAGCTGTGCAGAGTCATTTAATAACTTCCCTTCAAACTTTAGTACAATCCATGTGAAAAGGCAGCTGACTTACCTATAGTAAAATGTCCTTAGTGCGGGCACAGCATACAAGATCACAAAGATGGCCTTCCTCCTGAAAGAGAGAAAAGGACAAATAAGTCTGTGTTTGGTTACAGTGGTTTTCTAGCATTAATGGCATGGCACCTCATTGCTATGTACAGATGCATAGCAGACTATTGTTGGATGAGTGCATCTAGTAACCCGTTGTGAGGCTCGGTCCCCCAGAGACCTCTTGCTATGCAATATAGCATGACAACCACCATTTGCTTGTAAGTTTGTGCATACGCACAGCTTAATTCGAATGGAAGCAATGCCCATTGTTATTATGGCCATGCAAAAGCCTGGTAAACATTTCTCTATGAAGAACTCGTTGAACTAGTCATACCTTCTCATACTATAATGTTCAGCCTGCTACCCCTGTATAAAGCTCATCTCTAATTTCTTTATTACATGCGACTTGTGGCATTTCTAGTTGCCTGTGATAACAAAATGATATAGCTGCTCAACTGTAATAACTTGTTGTGTTTGACGTCATAATAACTCGTGCCAGATTCAACAGCCTAGGTTGAAAAACAGACTACAGAGTTTAATCAAAGCTGAAGTTTTAACAACAAATATGAGAACTGATTTTGGTTTTTCTTCCCTGTTTAAAAAAAAAACGATGAATAGCAGAAATAAGAAATTTTTCACATTGTATGTAAAGGCGAAAAAGTTAGAATCTATTCATGTTTCATAATATTCTGAGCAAACGTAATTTTTTATCTGATTTACATTAAATTTATATGAATATCTTCTTTTTAAACAAATTAGTTTTGCACTACGAATGCAGCTTTTATTCTTCATGTTTGCAATCATACTATCTCTGGCATTCATTCCAAAGAGCAAGACCCCAAGGATTAAAGCAATTTTTTGTAAGAAATGTCTTCTTGCCTTTTTCCTGTTCCAACAAGGGGTGGTGAGGGACAGAGTCTCTGAATTAAGCAGAAATCTCTCACCCAGTCAAGAGATCAGGGCTAGATCCAACACCGTATTTTAGCTCACTGCACCATCCCAGTTTCAGAACCTGGTTGTATGCAAATTAGTCTGTTCCTGTCCCAGTGCATGATGGGAACAGGGCAAACCAAACTACAAAAGCCAATTCTTACACTGGGAAGGAAACAAGCTCCCGGGGAACGGTTTCTGGCATTACAGCCGTCTTCGGCCCGGTTTGCTTGAATCCTGATGGTGCAATGAGCAAGGGTCTCACATCTGAGAATACCCTTCCACGCTTAGGGTGGACAAAAATATTTACAACAAGGGGTGGTGAGGGACAGAGTCTCTGAATTAAGCAGAAAGCTCTCACCCAGTCAAGAGATCAGGGCTAGATCCAACACCGTTTTTTTTCGCTCACTGCACCATCCCAGTTTCAGAACCTGGCTGTATGCAAATTAGTCTGTTCCTGTCCCAGTGCATGATGGGAACAGGGCAAACCAAACTACAAAAGCCAATTCTTACACTGGGAAGGAAACAAGCTCCCGGGGACCGGTTTCTGGCATTACAGCCGTCTTCGGCCCGGTTTGCTTGAATCCTGATGGTGCAATGAGCAAGGGTCTCACATCTGAGAATACCCTTCCACGCTTAGGGTGGACAAAAATATTTACAACAAGGGGTGGTGAGGGACAGAGTCTCTGAATTAAGCAGAAAGCTCTCACCCAGTCAAGAGATCAGGGCTAGATCCAACACCGTTTTTTAGCTCACTGCACCATCCCAGTTTCAGAACCTGGCTGTATGCAAATTAGTCTGTTCCTGTCCCAGTGCATGATGGGAACAGGGCAAACCAAACTACAAAAGCCAATTCTTACACTGGGAAGGAAACAAGCTCCCGGGGACCGGTTTCTGGCATTACAGCCGTCTTCGGCCCGGTTTGCTTGAATCCTGATGGTGCAATGAGCAAGGGTCTCACATCTGAGAATACCCTTCCACGCTTAGGGTGGACAAAAATATTTACAACAAGGGGTGGTGAGGGACAGAGTCTCTGAATTAAGCAGAAAGCTCTCACCCAGTCAAGAGATCAGGGCTAGATCCAACACCGTTTTTTAGCTCACTGCACCATCCCAGTTTCAGAACCTGGCTGTATGCAAATTAGTCTGTTCCTGTCCCAGTGCATGATGGGAACAGGGCAAACCAAACTACAAAAGCCAATTCTTACACTGGGAAGGAAACAAGCTCCCGGGGACCGGTTTCTGGCATTACAGCCGTCTTCGGCCCGGTTTGCTTGAATCCTGATGGTGCAATGAGCAAGGGTCTCACATCTGAGAATACCCTTCCACGCTTAGGGTGGACAAAAATATTTACAACAAGGGGTGGTGAGGGACAGAGTCTCTGAATTAAGCAGAAAGCTCTCACCCAGTCAAGAGATCAGGGCTAGATCCAACACCGTTTTTTAGCTCACTGCACCATCCCAGTTTCAGAACCTGGCTGTATGCAAATTAGTCTGTTCCTGTCCCAGTGCATGATGGGAACAGGGCAAACCAAACTACAAAAGCCAATTCTTACACTGGGAAGGAAACAAGCTCCCGGGGACCGGTTTCTGGCATTACAGCCGTCTTCGGCCCGGTTTGCTTGAATCCTGATGGTGCAATGAGCAAGGGTCTCACATCTGAGAATACCCTTCCACGCTTAGGGTGGACAAAAATATTTACAACAAGGGGTGGTGAGGGACAGAGTCTCTGAATTAAGCAGAAAGCTCTCACCCAGTCAAGAGACCAGGGCTAGATCCAACACCGTTTTTTAGCTCACTGCACCATCCCAGTTTCAGAACCTGGCTGTATGCAAGTTAGTCTGTTCCTGTCCCAGTGCATGATGGGAACAGGGCAAACCAAACTACAAAAGCCAATTCTTACACTGGGAAGGAAACAAGCTCCCGGGGACCGGTTTCTGAATCGTTTTTCCTGTTCCAGCACAAGATGGAAACTGCAGTAACCTCTAACCATAAGGCACTGCTTGTGGCGCCCTCACATCTCACCCTGCCCTCATGTCAGCTGCAGTCAGGAACCACAGAATCTTGCTGCACACACTCTATATCCCTGTGTGTCTCGGTAAATTGCCACAAAATTCTACACGGATCGATCCAGGGGTATTGAGAGTCCTCACACAGGACTTCCATTGTCCCTGGTTTTGATCATTTTTCTGCAGCGGGCATTACGCCTTCCCACATCTTTGGGGTGACGTATTTATTGGGATAAGTGGTGGAATGCTGGGTGGTAAGAATTTTGTGAATCTCTTCAAATTTAAAAAGTTTCCCTCATGGAAATCCCGGCACACTTAGCCCCCGCCCCGTTATCTAGTTTTTAAAATATGTCTGGGTTTGGTAGGTTTCTCTGAGTGGCGGCTGACCCCTATTGAAGTCACCCTTATTGCAGAAGTCTCAATGCTGCATTTTGAAGCTTTTTGTTTTGCAAGCGCTAGGCTGAACCACACAAGTGGGGTAACATTTACTTGGATAAGTGAGGGAATGCTGCATGGTAAGACTTCTGTGGATCCCTACAGATTCCAGAATAGATAGCGGACATGTGACTAAAATTTTTTATTTTGAGCACTGTTTGTGGTTTGCAGGGCATTGTGGGTAAGACAAGGTCATGTTAGGCACAACACCCTGAACTCACCTCTGTGTCTAGTTTTCAGGAATATCTGGTTCTGTCAGGTTTCCTGGGTGGTAGGCGACCCGTAGCTGAAATAGTGTCAACATTCTGCATGGAAAGTAGGACGAAATTTGCATTTTGTCCTGTGTGGCTTGGAGCTTCGGAGGACCATCACCCCCACTCCACCCCCTTTAGGGAGACTAGTGCTTGCAGGGGGAAAGTAACAGCAGATCAGTGACTGTCTGTGACCACACCAGAACATAGGGGATACGCAGGCAACACAGAGAGACATTATGATAAAGTGCTGCAACGTGTAGGATGGCCTGACTGACCAGAATGTGGGAACAAGCAACGGTGAGAGGAGGCGAGTGGAGGTGCGCATGCCTAGGCATGGTGACTGGAGCAGATGTGCTCCCCTGAGCAGAAGTCCTGGTGGCGCCAGATGTCTGGTCCCGAGTATTGGATGCACCCAAAGGGGGGGAACATCACTCCTTGGGCGATGCTGCTCTGTCTGCTGGTGGCAGCCCGGGACAGTTGAAAGATGATCTGAAGCAGGAGAGGTGGAAAAGGAGGTAGGCCTCATTGGATAAACTCCCCTAATGAATAGGGAGTCAAAGCTGAACCAACCACAGGGGGGAGAGAACACAAGATGGTCTGCCCAAAGTCAACTAAACCCCTACACAATGAGAGCAACCGCTGGGTAGTGGAGAGCACAATGGAATGGGGACAGGGGCAGATGGTAAACTAATCAAGGCACACACATAGACCATACTGGTGGCAATTTACGAGACCAAAACAGCAGTAGAACGTAAAATTGATGCTGTGCACAGGAGTTGAAGATCCTGAGAGCTAACCACTGGAAACTGGCGGAAAGGGTCTTGGACATGGAGTCCACTATGGTGAAGGTTGAACCCTTGATGGCAGAGACTATGGCCCATGTGCATATTTGGAATTGGAAGTAGCCAATCTGACAGATACATTAACAATGCTGAGTAAAGATCCCTCTGCAACAGTATTAGACTGGTGGGTATCCCAGAAAAGGTGGAAGACCAAAGCATGGAACTTTTCCTGGAAGAGTTGTTATTCTTAGTGGTGTTGGAGGGGAAAACATGAAAGTGGTTTACCGTGGAGAGAGCACATAGATTTTGTGGTAGGCCTCCGGAGCCTGGGGCGCCTCTGAGGCCGATAGTCCTCAGACTGTTAAACGTTCGAGACTAGGACGCTATCTTGCAAAGAGTGAGGATATACAAGGACACTGGCAGAGATAAAAAAAAATTACCATCTAGTCAGACTATACCACAGTAGTCTAGCACCAACAGGAAACCTTCCTAGTAGTTAAACAGCACCTCAGAAAAATGGACCTTAGATATGCATTGTTTTTTCCAGCAAAACTCTGCATCATTGACCAGGGGACCTGGCACTTCTTTACAATTGAGACACAGTCCTGGGATTGGCGAGATTGCAACATACATCCATCATTGAGAACACAGAGGCATGCCGTCTATCAAAATGGTGGGCACTTAAGAGGCAAAACAAGGTGCGGAGCCGCTCGCACACAATGCGCCAACAATTCAACCAGAGTCTGAGCGAGGAGGTTTGGTACTTTTGGAACCCCCAACCGATGGAAACCTCTGTTGAGAGAGACTGAGGAATCCAATAACAGAGACTCAGAACGAGGCGGAGGAGAAGATCCTGACCTGCCGGTGGTTACCCCCATGACGTTAGAGGAGATAATCTAATGATTTCCATAGACAAAGAGCCTGATTTAGATCTTAGAAGAGGGGATTACTCCATCACAAATGTGACGGTTTTCCCGTCCGCCATATTACAATCTCATTATATCCTTTGGAGATCGTAATATGGTGGAAGGGATATCTGTCGCATTTGTCATGAAGTATTCTATCTGTCGAGATCAAATTAAGGCCCCAAGATCAAAGTGTAGATGGAATCACTCCTCAATGGGCATGGCCGGCACGGCAGGTGACTGATAATGCATGCTACCCACGGGCGGCACCCTCACACACTGGGAACATGGCACATGACTGTGCAATGATTCCTCATCAATAGTTTGAGTTATATGGGTGACGGACATACTGTGCATTGGGGAGGCTGTCAGTTCGAAGATTGTCGCATGATAAAGTAGGGTGGGGGTTTAGGGATTTGTTCACAGGGTGATGGCGATACAGGGACACATCAGTCTGAGGAGGATAGCACATCACCCGGAGAGACACACTATACATAGGAGAAGGACTAAATCATTTGGATTGAAATGACGCACATTCTGAAATTGCTTACATGAAATGTTAATGGGTTGGGGAATCCCATAAAAAGAGGACTAGTTGCACAAACCTTAGACACGATGTGGCGGATATAGTGTTCCTACAACAGAAACATATGAAAGGATCCAACTGTACCTATCTAGGGCCATGGAAAATATAAAGTGGCTATTCAAGCAGGTGACACTGCAGACTCAAGAGGGGTAGCTATCCTAATTAAGAAGTCACTGGCCTTCCATGTGTTGCAGAACTGGGTTGAAGACCTTGGAGATATACAGTTGTACTGGGCGAATGGGAAGGGGAGACAGTGGCCCTGGTCAATGTATAAACCCCCTGAGACTGCAATTAGACACACTACAGAAGTAGGGACCGGTGCTTTTGAGCCTCCTCAAAGCTAGACCTATGCTGGGGGAGACTTTACTATCGTCTTCCATACACAACTAGATAGCCGTCCCCAAAACAGACACACCAGTCATTGGCTGGGAAATAATAGAGCTTTATGCAGGCAATGGGGGTTATTTAGAGGTATCTGAACGGGACAAGTAGATGCTACTCCTATTATTCTGGAGCACATAACATGAATTCCCGCATAGACTACCTCTTCACACCAGTTACTACACTGAGTCGATTTATAGAAGCTTAATACAAAGCAAGAGGTATATCTGACCACTCACCTCTTCGTGTCATACTAGAATCTGGGAAGGCAAGGGTGTAGGGAGAATGGAAGATGGCAGCATGCAGATTCAGGAGTACAAGGGAAGTAGATAGATTAGAGGAGGCCTCAGAGCATACCTTTACTGTAAATGCTGAAACAGCAAAGGATGCTGAAATATTGTGGAAAGCCTAAAACACCACAATATGGGGAATAATAATTTCAGAAGAGTTGGGGAATAAATGGAAAAGGGAACAAAAGTGCCTTGATCTGGGGGCGTGGCTAGCAGCCGATGATGGCGGCAGCAAACTAGAGAGGCTCCCGTAGCGTGGCGGCTTCCCGCATCAATCCGCATGCCTATCCGCTCAACAACAAACCCAGAAGGGGTGCCCCGGGTCCGGTGACCGAACGACGGCTGCAGGAGAAATTTGGGTGCGTTTACGCCCCGGGAACGGGAGGAAGGAACTACTTCAGCTAGTCTCAGAGTGCGGCCTGGTGGCACGAGTGCAGCCGCGGTAGCTGAGTTGAGTTCTATCCAGGCGGAAGTGGATCATCGCCGGCGCGGCCAAACGGAAATGCCCGCAGCGGCCACAGACCGACGCCAGCGGGACTTCAGACTGGCGGGTCCCTCTCGATCACTCAAATTCTGGCTCTATCTCTCCGGCGTCAAGGCAGCGCAGTGGATAACGGCGGCGATAATTATAACTGAAGTTCGAAAGTTACTGCGTAGTCGCCGCCATCTTGCATCTCGTCTGCCTGTGCTGGTACAGACTCACTGCCGACGGGTCTGAACGCCATTAGTGACTTGCAAACTATACCTGGCCTGTCTGCCCGCCAAGACGCCTTGGTGCCGCTGAACAAAGGCGTCCTGACTACCTGTCCACCGAGAGTGCTCCGACGTCGAGCCACAATGGCGGGGAAGGGACCCCGACAAACCGCCACTCAGGCTACGCTCGATAAATTCGCCTACGACAAACAGACACTTTCCCAGTCGGAGCAGCGCAAATCTTTGGGCAAAGGCACGGAAGGTGAAGGGGCTAAGAAGGCTACCCTGGAAGATGTCTTACACGCCCTGGCGCAGGTACAGGCAACGGTGGGCGCGACTGCTACCGAGGTGACCCTGATACGAGCGGACCTCCAGAAGATGAGTGAAAGAGTAAAGCAGGTGGAGGTGGTAGCTAAATCGCTGGTGGAGGATGTCTCAGACCTACAGGTAGCAATGGAAAAGTTGCAGACTGATAATAAACTACTAAAAGACAAACTGGACGATCATGAAGGACGCTCCCGGCGGAACAACGTCCGCATTTTGGGGGTCCCGGAATCTGAAACCAAAGGGGCCATGGACTTGTACGTGGAGGATTTGATTAAAAATCAGCTGGCCCCCAAGGGGCTCTCCAACTTCTTCACAGTTGAACGAGCCCATAGGGTACCCGGAGGAACACCTAAGCCAGGGGCCCTCCCACGTCCGATCCTGGCGAGACTTTTTAACTTCAGGGATCGTGATACGATGCTACAGGCGGCCAGAGTGGCACCACCCATCCAGATCCAAAACTTGCGCATATCCTTTTTTCCGGACTACACAGCAGAGGTCACGAGACGGAGGAGAACTTTCCTGGAAGTGAAGAAGACGCTGCGCGAACAGGAACTGCCGTACTCCATGCTATACCCGGCCCGGCTACGAGTGGTGGCCGACAAGAAGGTCTGGTTTTTTGACTCCCCCGAGGCGGCAAGAGACTGGCTGGAGGGATGCCGCACAGTGGATCGCACGTCTGGCCGACAACGCAGCAGGCACCAGAACGACAGCCGGCCCGGCTCACAGACTTCGGCTAGAAGGAGTGCGAGTGCATCGCCAACACAAGACTTGTCCGGGGCTGCCGGGGGCAAATAAGGTCAGCAGGCCGTGAAATGTTTGGACTTTGACTTTGACTTCTTCCCACTTTGTTTACTCAACTACGTCGTTAGTGGACGCCGGCCTGGGCATCCCGAGGGCAGCAAGGGAGCCGCCTGCTTTGGGGGACACTCTCCCCCGACGTGCAAGTACTCTGTTTGTGGGATGGGTTAAGCGCTCTGCTAAGTTGGGGTGGCGGGCAGTTGTAGGTCCGTTAAGCAGGGAGGCAGGGTGGGAAGGGATGGGGGGGGGTTGTTTCTTTTTCATTGGAAATTCACTAAGTCGATCAAGAACTGTAAAGTGTGTTGCTACTAGAATTGTGTTATTGCAGGTACGATTGATTCTTTCTGGACGATTCATGTGTGGTAGTGTGATTAAAGATGGCGGATGAACAACTCAATGCCGCGGGGCTGGATGGGGCGCGGACTAGTGGCTCCGCCCTTCGAATACTTTCCTGGAACGTACGGGGCCTAGGGGACAAGGTGAAACGTGGCCTAGTCCTAACCGAGCTGAAGCGACATAAACCCCAAATAGCACTCTTACAAGAAACTCATTTGGTGGGAGGGGCTACCAAGGCCTTAGATAGGAGGGGGTATAGGATGATTGTACATTCGGAATTTTCCTCGGGTTCGCGGGGCACGGGTGTCCTGATTAAAAAATCCTCACACTTTATTCCACTGAGTACGAAAGCCGATAATCAGGGATGCTTTGCGGCGGTGGTGGGGCAGTGGGACGCTCGTCCATTGACAGTGGTTTCTGTGTATGTTCCGCCGTCCCTCCATTCAGTAATGCTTCCAGCCCTGGGTGATTTCTTGTTATCTCTCCCCGACAGTGATGTAATTTTGGGTGGGGATTTCAATGCAGTGGCGGATCCACAGCTCGACAGGTTTCCGGTGGCTGCTTTGCCGGGGGGGCCCTCCCGGTTTCAGCGGTTCCTAGAGGCACTGGGACTGGTAGATATCTGGCGTCATGTTCACCCTTAGGTCAGACAATACACGTTCCACTCCACAGTCCATAACAGTCTCTCCCGCATTGATTATTTTTTGGCGTTGGGGGAGGGGATACAGCGAGTAGACACTGTTGACATACACCCCCGAGGCATTTCAGATCACTCTCCGGTAACTCTTACCATTTCCACCCAGACAAAGTCGCGTCACCGCATATACCCTATTCAGGCCTCTTACCTTAAAGTCCCGAAAATCAGGAGGGCTCTTCAAAGGGCCACGGAGCAATACTTTGTTGAGAATGAGTCGACTGTGGCGTCCGCCGAGGTTCTCTGGGAGGCCTACAAAACAGTGCTAAGGGGGCAGGCTATAAGCTCCATAACGGCCCATAGGAAGGAACAAGCAGCTGAGCAGTCTACACTTGAGCTCCAACTGCGCACAGCCACAACTACACACGAGGCTGACCCTACAGAGGACACGGCACACAACCTTGCACTCCAGCAGCGATTGTACACAGACCATGCACGCCTCACAGTACAGGGACATATCACTGAGACACAGAATCGGGTGTACGATGTAGGCGACAAGGCGGGAAAGATGTTAGCCTGGCTTGACAAGAGAGGGGGTAGCTCCAGAGGGATTCAGCAGGTGAAGGATGTGAATGGTGAGATGCTAACTAACCCCGAACAAGTAGTGGAGGCACTGGCGGCCCACTTCGAAAGGGTGTATACTCCCGAAAGGGAGGTGACCGCGATCATGGCCCAGAGTGCATTGAGCGACATAGATATCCCTATACTGCAACCGGAGGCAATGGCCGACCTAGATGCGGCACTAACCATCGACGAAATACGGATAGCCATAGGGGCGCTCAAACCTGGAAGGGCCCTCGGTCCGAACGGCATTCCGGTGGAATGGTACCAAGCACGATCTGAGGACCTTTGTCCTTATTTACTTAAAATGTATGAAGAATGCCGCAAGAAGGGGCTGCTCCCACTGGACCAGCGAACGGCCACGATCGTGGCTATACCAAAGCCCGGTAAGCCTCAGGAGGAGTGTTCCTCGTACCGCCCCATTTCCCTACTGAATGCAGAAAGTAAAATCTTGGCTAAACTCCTGGCCAACCGACTGCTGGCTCACCTGCCTGATCTTATCCACCCAGATCAATCGGGGTTCATGCCTCATAGAAACACTGCGCTAAATCTTCGTAGGGTTCATGGGGTGCTGGCGAGGGCAGACCAAATTAGTGATAGTGCAGTTATATTGGCCCTGGACGCGAAGATGGCTTTCGACCTGGTGGAGTGGGCCTACCTTTTCGAGGTGCTGTCCCACATGGGCTTTGGCCCGAACTTCATATCATGGATAAAGCTACTCTACGCGGCACCTGTGGCACACGTAGTTGCAAATGGACACATTTCGCGCACAGTTCCACTTGGGAGGGGCACCCGGCAGGGCTGCCCTCTGTCTCCCCTGCTTTTTGCGCTAACCCTGGAACCGCTGGCTAATCGCATAAGACAAACTCCCTTGCTCAAGGGGATACAATGGAAGGAGGGGTGGGAAGACCGCCTGTCCCTCTATGCGGACGACATGCTGGTGTATTTAACGGATCCCGAGCATGGAGTACCAGCTCTTCTGAACTTGTGCGACGAGCATGGCAAGGTTTCTGGTTACACCATAAATTGGAGCAAATCGAGATGTACGTACTGGCAGGTCAGATCCCGACGCTCGGACCAGACTGCCCTTTGAGACTTGCTGGTTCCTCCTTTAAATATTTAGGCATCTATGTTACGAGGGATCCACTTGAGTATAAGAGACTGAATTTAGTACCACCGCTGGAGCGTCTCAAGCAAGACGCCAACTTCTGGGCAGGGTTGCCATTGACTATGCTGGGGAAAGCAGCATTGTACAAAATGAAATCGTTGCCCCGTTTTCTATACATCCTAGATAATACGCCATTTCCGGTGGCAGCAGGATATTTCAAGAAGGTCGCAGCGGTGGTTTCGGGGCTATTGTGGGGCAATCGGCCGGCGCGCAAAGCTCAAGCTAAACTCTGCAGAGCCTGGTATGATGGGGGCATTGCACTGCCGAATCTGCACTTGTACTACTGGGCAGCACAACTTAGGCCCATTAACCAGTGGCTGCATGCCCCGCAGTCTGATCCGGCATTTCAAGCAGACAGGGCGCAGCTGGGCATTAACAACATACTTGCCCCCCTTTATGACCGGAGAAAGCTGAGACTTCTCACAGGGCCCACTAAACTCACTGTGGAAACCTGGCACGCGGCGACAGCTGCGTTAGGCTGGAAAGGGAAAATCACCAAACTCACCCCGCTCTGGGATGCACACGCCTTGGGCAATTTGAGAAATAGCAAGGGATTTTCCCTCTGGGATTCCATCGGCATCTCCACGGTGGGGGACATGTGGGACCGGGGTGACGTTATTTCATTCACCCGCCTGAGAGAAATATATGACCTAGGGCCACACGAATCATACCGATACGTGCAGATTCGTCATGCACTGCTCTCGGCCATCCCCTCTGGATCGACTCTCCCTGAGTCCTCCCCGCTGGAGGATCGCCTCCTGACTGACTTCATGGTGGAGAGAGCAACTTCACTGGCGTATCGTAAGCTCCTGAACAACTCGCCAGATCCTCTGGCTCCCCTGAAGGAAAGGTGGGAACAGGAGGTGGGCGCCCTAGATGAGTACGAGTGGAATGAGGCTCTGGCGTCACCGAAAGAGGTGGGCATCTCGGCTAGGATGAGACTAGTCCAGCTCAAGGTTCTTCATAGGGTATACTACACAAGAACACTGCTACACCGCATCCACAGAACACCACACCCTTTTTGTCTGCGTGGCTGCGGGGAAGAGGGCACCTTCTTCCATACGTTTTGGGACTGCCCACGCATACAAAATTATTGGCGACAGATTCTGCGTACTGTATCCCAGGTACTAGAGATTTCGGTTCTCCCAGAGCCAAGGCGGTGTCTCCTCAACGTGTGGGAACCGACAGATCTGCCTCGGCATGGTCGACTCTGGGTAACGTTAGGGATGATTGTAGCGAAGCGGGATATTGCACAGCGTTAGGGGGCGGCAGACCTCCAACGAAGTCACAATGGTGCATGAATATGGACAGAACAATGATAACTGAAAGGGCGGTGTACTTGAGTCGTGCATGTCCAGGCAAGTGGAATAAGGTGTGGTCCCCATGGAATGTGTATCGAGGTGACATCTGCGATCCACTGCCAGAAGATGACCCGTTGGAATCGGATGATGAGGGAGGGATGGAGTGAAGGGGGGCAGTCGAGGTAGGGACACCTTTTGGGTAGAGGAGTGGGGGTGCGGCAGTTCTCCCACGTTCGACATTAGACCCTAGTTACTACATGGCACCTTATCCTGTCCTGAGGATCTTTCCTACAGCTATCCTGCAATGTTATTCCTCAATGATCGCAATGTGATTTCCTGTTGTTCTTCTGGTTCTTTTAAAAAAAAAAAATGAAAACCTCATTTATTTTGAATTGTGATTTGGACTAATGACCTTCATTTATTTTTGTGGCGAGCCTTTTCACTACAGTAGCTTCTTTAACACATGGACCTCATTTCCGCAAGGCTGTCATTGCTATTTCTTCTAATTTAGCGGCCGGCCCCTCGGAGTTGTAGGCGACTTGCTGTGTAAATGTAAGAAGGTACAATAAAGGTTTTCAAAAAAAAAAAAGAAAAAAGTGCCTTGATCTGGAAAGTAAAATAGTTGACTTAGAAAAACATCATCTACCAACCTCCTTAGGATGACAAACAGGCACGCATAACTCTTAAAAAGGAAGAATACTGCCAGATAGTACTGAGAAACTCAGTACTTACATGGCGAGACAGAAATGAATATACGAGGCATGGGGCAAGGCGGGTAAACGCCTGGCATAGCTTAATGGTACAGACAAGGATAGGAACGATATCAGGGATATCGTGGCTCCGAATGGCAAAAACATTACAGGGTGTAATGAAATAGTGGCAATACTAGGGGACTATTTACCAGAATTCTATTCAACACATATAATTCAGCTCAAACAGGACCTACAGGCTTGTGTACACGACTGCCCTTGCAAGACATTAGGGAAAGATAGGGCCCTAAACCTGAGAGAGGATCTCACAAAAGAAAAAGTGCAAATAGCACTCATGCAGCTTCAATCTGGGAAGACACTGAGTGGGCTCCCGGTGGAATTCTTTCAATGAAAGGCAAGCAGAATAACTGAACCGATGCACAGAATGTACTTAAGAGGTGTACAATAAGGGAGAACTCTCCAAAGACTAGCGCACTGCAATGATAGTGCTCATCTCCAAGACTGGTAAACCAAAAGCTTGATGGGAGTCCTATGACCCAAAATCTCTGCTTAATGTAGATACCAAAGTACTGGCTAAAGTGTTAGCAAACTGATTATGGGGGGGATCTCAGATCTTGTACATCCGGAACAGAATGGCTTCATACCTCACAGATCTACTAAAATAAATCTCTGTCACCCCTATAATAATAATAAAGTGGCTGAGGAGCTGGCAGTGCCTATTGAAGGACCCTTCCTGTTTGTCACTCTAAGGAAGATGGGGTTCGTATCTAAATTTATAATTCCTATATACCAAACCCAGAGCCTGGTTAAAAACCAATCAGAACCTCTCCAGTAACATCTGCATTCAGAGGGACTCTAGGCAGGGTTGCTCCGTGTCGCCAATGCTCTTTGCTTTGGCGATAGACACTCTGGTGGAGTGGGTACTGTTCGATCCTCAAGTGTGGAGATGGTGATGGGGAGCCTCCTGGGAAGGCAGCATATTCCTAAATGCAGTTAAATAATATTGTATGCGGTGGACTCATTAGTATCCCTGAGAAGAGTGGGAGAGATTTTCCGAGTGTACGAAGTGTTCTCCGGCCTGAGAGTAAATTGTGAGAAAACCCTAATACTCATCATGGGCGATTCCACACCATAGGGAGAATTACCTCTGCCACTAAAAATCACTATGTATAACACAAAACACACAAAAAAATTGGGGGTCTACCAGCTTAGTTATGTGGCTGCACTGTCAATCCGAGTTAACAGAATCTCGGGGTGGATAAGTCACATCAAGACAGCTTATTTCAAAACAAGGTGAACACTATATGTATAGGAAAGACCAACACGGTACAGATCATTCATACATGGTTGACAAATCCAAAACAATTAGCAAAGGGTTACCATCAAATTGACTCAATGATCAGTCAGTGCAAAAAAAGGACAGTCAACAAATATATGTCTAATAACGGGCCAACATGTTTCTGCCTAGCGGGTATTTTATCCCATGGCATTCGTCAGTAGTGCGGGGCCTCGTAGAACCTGAGCAAGGTCCAGGTGAGGTGAGGTCCATTTCCCTACCATGAAGGGTGAGCATAAATACAATATTTTCTTTGAAACTGTTTTTGGTGAAACACATTGTATAGGTGATTGACATAGTAAGTTTATAATTCGTATTTCCTATCTGACATGGAGGGTTAATGTCATTGGTTGGTACAGGTTGTATCGTACTCAACCCTTTTACATCCTACTTTTTCACTTTGGTTGGTGATGGTGTTTCTTTTGTTTCATCACTACTTAGTGCAACTATTGTAAGAACAGAGGCCCTGCCGAATGCCATGGGATAAAATACCCGCTAGGCAGAAACATGTTGGCCCGTTATTAGACAGATATTTGTTGACTGTCCTTTTTTTGCACTGTTCTATGTTTTTAATTAGGAGGTGTGGTTCGTCCGTAGAATAAAGTTAGAAATAGGAGGACACTCCATCCTATTTTAAAGTCACTATTTTTTCTGTTGCACGGTTTCTCACTTTACCATCAAAGATCAGCCATCATTGTTGGTCTGTTTGTATGGGTGGACCAAATCCTTGACCAGCAACTAATGGTGCAGCGCTTGAAGTCCCAATGATCAGGGACTAGCCTGATTTGCACCGGGGTTTGGCCATATGATAGGACTGATCATTGAGTCAAATTGATGGTAACCCGTTGCTAATTGTTTTGGATTTGTCAACCATGTATGAATGATCTGTACTGTGTTGGTCTTTCCTATACATATAGTGTTCACCTTGTTTTGAAATAAGCTGTCTTGATGTGACTTATCCACCCCGAGATTCTGTTAACTCGGATTGACAGTGCAACCACATAACTAAGCTGGTAGACCCCCCTGTTTTTTGTGTTATACATATGTAAGTAGCTGGGGATAATAATCAGCTAGGGGTCTTTAAATTAAATATCCCTTGCACCCTCTCTAAACGGTTTGGTTGTTGACTAAAAATCACTACCCAACATTTTAAATACCTAGGACTGTGTGTATCCCTAGGGGACTGATTACACAATGGACAAAATCTGGCGTCATTGCTTCACAGGCTGCAACAGGATATTGCACTTTGGTAGGCACTGCCACTCTCTATTCTTGGCAGAGTGGCGCTTCTTAAAATGATCACATTTCCTCATTTTGCATACATACTGCAAAATAACCCATACACAATCCTGGTGACCTTCTTCCGGACGGTAGATAGATTGCTCTGTACCCGTCTATGGAGAAACAGTTCATCCTGAATAGTGATAGCTACCCTCCAGAGATCGGGGCAAAGCATTACTAAATGTTTGTAGATAGTACTATGAGGTCTAATATGGAACAGAAGGGAATCTACACATACCATATGGAGGGAAGATAAGTGCAGATGCCCCGCCAGTCACATCCATAGTGATATCAAAGTGGAATACGGTAACGTGGTAACTAGGATGGGACAACAGATTCTCCCCTAAAACCCCGCTATTCATGGGAATGAGACTTGGCACAGTGACTGCGCTACCAGGATTTCGAAAATTGGATGTGATTGGCCTCTCAACACTAGGAGATGTGTGGGATGCAAATAACACAGTGGCCTTGGAGTACCTACAAACAAAATGCAAAATGGCACTAATGCAGACATTTAAGTATCTTCAGCTACAACATGCCCTAAAGACAATGATTGCTCCCGACAAGGAGACCAAAGAGGATTTCCCGCTGGGAAGATTAGTAAACATACGTCTGACAGTGAAGGCTATCTCCCTTAAATATCCTACTTAAATGAACAGCAGACAGGATGACTTTGTGAGGTTGAGGACCCGATTGCAAGCAGATATTGGAGAATTGGATGCTACATAGAATGTACTGTACAAGAGCTCTTCGGTATATAGAATGCCTGAAAACTGTGGACAAAGGGGGACTTTCGAGCATACTTTAGGGTGCAGTCCAGCATAAGGAGTATGTATGTATGTAGAATAACAGAAAAAATGGTGTATGAGGGAAAAGGGTTCTCCGAAAATATGAAAAGTGTGGGGAAGATGGCTCACCCATGACTACTGTTGCAGAAAATTTGAACCAATACACTGTGAATGCAGGGTGGTATTCACTGAGTATATTTGAAAAGCTTCAAGATGTACGGAGGGTGGCACAGCCCTAGGAAAGGGGAGGATATGGGAGGAGATCACTACAGTGACAAACATCTTATGCATATGTGACCAAAGTCGGCGTATTCACTATGTTGGGTTATTGTATATGTTTTGCTTTTTTGTTTGACATGACTACTTGATTCATAGACAAACTCATGTCCATCGAAAGGCCAATAAAATATAATTTAAAAAAAATGTACCTCCATATAGGCTCGACAATATTGGTGCTGCTCAATATTGGAACTTAAATTATTTTTGTCTGAAACTTAATTTGCTTTTACTTTACTTTTCAGTTGTCACTCCATTTTCAGTATTGTATGATTAATCAATGATTACAGTTATACACTATATATATCATGTCCAGGGTCTTGCCAGTTATATCAAAGACACTGGGAATTTTCTGTCCAAATTGGGTGCCATACAATGGCAATCGAACTGGTGTATAATAACACTAGATATCGAATCACTATATACCAGTATTGAACATAACAAAGGTATTGAAGCCATCAAACCCTATTTAGGAAATAAATCTTGTGAGTATTATGGTCACAATCAAATACTATGTGAATTGGTGATGTGGTGCCTCAATAACAATTTTTTCATGTACGGCAAGGATGTTTGGAAACAAATCAGAGGTGTTGCGATGGGATCCTGCTTCTCCCCCAGCTACGCGTGTTTACACGTGGGCTGGTGGGAGGAGCGGGATCTCATCGTCGCACCGGGTTTTAATAATGTTAAACACTGGATACGATTTATTGATGATATTTTTTGCATATGGGAGGGTGATATTTCAAGCGCACACCAGTTTGTTAAAACACTCAACATGAACAGCAGCAATTTATTTTTCACATCCAGTGTTAGCAGTCAATCAGCCCAATTTTTGGATGTCAAATTGATATTGAAGGAATCAATATCATGACATCACTATACCGCAAACCCACTGCTGGCAACAGTATACTGCATGCCAGCAGTGGACACCCCCGTCATGTAATCGAAAGTATACCCTTGGGGGAACTTTTGCAGTTGAAAAGAATCTGTAGCAGTACTGAAAGATTTGATGAGGGAGCTAGTTTGATGTCAAGACGTCTGAGGGGTAGGGGTTACAGTGAGTCAACGTTTTCCAAAGCGTTACTCAAAACTAAAGAAAGATCAAGAGCATCTCTACT
This sequence comes from Lissotriton vulgaris, assembly GCF_964263255.1. Classification (NCBI taxonomy): domain Eukaryota; kingdom Metazoa; phylum Chordata; class Amphibia; order Caudata; family Salamandridae; genus Lissotriton; species Lissotriton vulgaris. The sequence continues at coordinate 1,272,472,031 of NC_141696.1, read as the reverse complement.
TATGCCCAAGCCTGCTGAAGTTAAAAGTGATGATCAGTCTCCCAGATTGATTATCACTTTCAGTCAGCAACAAAGACAGATAAAATCATCATCAACAAACACTGGTCAATTCTTAAAACTGACGGTGTACTATGCTCAAGAGTTACAGACAAACCTATTATCACTTTTAAAAGAGCCTACAGCAGGCACAGCAGACTGGTGAAGCCAAGCCCAGAGCTGGTCAGTGGCAGTGACTGGCTCAATAGAAAAGGCTTTTACAAATCCAGTTCTTGCCGTGCGTGCAAGTTTGGGCAAAACATGACTCACTATGTCAATCCTTTCTCTGGCGCCAAAATTGCCATCAGAGGCAATTTTAATTGCCGCACGGAGTTTGCTGTGTATATTCTGACGTGCACCTGCGGCTTGTGCTATGTAGGAGGCACGAGGTCGCAGGTGCACATCAGAATTTTGCAGCATCTGCGTGCAGTCGTGAATCACGACTTAGCCTACCCTGTGGCACGACATTTTAATTCAACACATGACACATGTTTGAGTTACTATGTTATAGATGCGGTGCCTCTGCAAAGACAGGGTGGTGACAGGGACAAAATGTTGAGAAAGTTGGAAACCCAATACATCATTGCGTTGGACAGGAAACAGCCCCATGGGCTTAACGCAACCGAGGATCTTCACAACTTTCTGTAAATACCATCTTCTTTTGTGCATTTGTAGCCCACTGTTGTTGTTTTTGCATTTATAAGTCCTGGTTTCATCTCATTTGGTAAGTTCAAGTCAAATCGGAACCTACCACGATTAACCCATCAAGCAAGACATAGGCACATATAAAGTGTATATTATGAATTCAATACACCTGATTAACTATGGTATGTGTTGATGCAATTTTATCTCTCTTCTTGTAAATTTTGTACATAGGTTGTATAATATCTATTTTCATATCAGCATTCCTTTGTTATTTTTCCATTTTGTTTTTTTTCCCCACATTTTTTTCTCATTTATTATCAAGCTCATGTACATAAATAGCACATATACTTTGAATTGTTTAGGTATATATAGTGTAAATAAGTCGCAATATTTATGATGTATATAAATTCAAGTACTTTGAATTTAAATAATTATTCAGGACATGAGCTTGGGGTTATTAGGGTGGAGTTCCACTACACATATATCAAATGTCACATGATTGCTTTGATTTCAGGCAAAATTAATGTTTGTTAATCTGATTGCTATTCAAAATCGACCAGTACTGGTTAATTTATATACCGAATAGTATGTGCATTCATGCAGTAAGGATACAGCACCAGTCGCTTTATTAGCCTTTGGGCGTTTTTGCATTCATGCAGTTATGATAAATGGTTGAGAATAATCAATGAGACATGTGCAATAATTTTAAATGGAAATAATTTTTAAAATGCGACATTTTATGCATTGTTAAATTATAAGACGGATTGAATTTTTAAAACAGAATCAACTTGTTATATAATTTGAATTGATTTCAGGCAAAATTTACTTTTTAACTGAATACAAATGTCCAATACAGTCTGTTTTTTACTCCATTATGTCATTTGCACCTTTTCTATGCCTATGTTTAAAATAATCATGTGATGCACGTTAGGAGGTGTGGCCTATAGGAGGGGTCAGGGAAATCAAGCATTTAAAAATAACAGGCTGACCCATTTAACGGTGTGTGATCAAGAGTACAAGCCACTCGAAATGCGTCGCCAGAAAGGTCATTAATAAAAGCAACATCTTGCCTGAAGCCGTGGGGTCTGTTTCCTTCTTTCGCCATGCCGTCGGTGTGGAGGTCTGGGGATTCTCATTGAACTATATATATATATATATATATATATATATATATATATATATATATATATATATATATATATATATATATATGTATATATATATGTATATATATGTATATATATATATATATATATATATATATGTATATATATGTATATGTATATATATATATATATATATACACACATACATGAACATTAACCATACCACCAATGACCAATAGTTCATTGTCAGCCCTGGTAATGTATAGACTATACCTTTCCAGGGTCTTGCAGCTTCTCCAGCAGTTCCTGTACCTGACACTAAGGGACATGTGGTCCCTATCATCCAAAGGGCAGACCAGCAGTGGCTTTAGATGGATTGAGCTGGTTTCACTTGTGGGAACAGGTACAGGGTCTCTGTACTTGAAGTCAGCCAGCTGGGGGGGGGGTTAAATCAATCATACATCCATGGTATTGGCAACCCCGATATTTGGCAGCAGCGCCCGCAGGCTTCTGAGAAAATTTCAGGCTCCGGCACTTATGTTTTTCTTTTCTTTACAAATTAATCACTGGGTGCAACCTTGACCTATAGTCATTCGTGGCATATTCATTTCTTGGCTGTAAGGGCAGGCCGCAACACAAAGTATCTTTCCCTCGGAATGTATTTGACATGATGGAGCATCCACCAAGGGAACATGCCTTCGCTTTTACCCGTTCAATTCATTTTAACTGTTTACTGCAATTTTGCAACAGCAGAGCTTGTTGCTAAAAGTGGAAAGTGTATCACTATGCCGGGGAGTCTCATTCGGACGTCGACGGAATTAAAACACCACTTGTGGATCCTGCAGGAGACTTTATTTCCACAAGAAAATGGACCATCCAGCCCTAACTGTTAGCTAAGTTAGACCTGCGCCTCCAAAACAGAACCTAAGTGCAGCATCAAGATAGAGAACTATACTGATACATATGGGCGGATAGATATCGGGACGTTGTGAGATCTACCTCATCCATCATAATCAACCGAACTACAAATGGACCTATTTAAGGCATAGCTCTCATGTTCATTAGATACTAAAGAAGTCGTGGGACCCCGTGGTACAATACTTAAACATCCTCTAACTTAGATATATCTATAGATGCCATACATGAATGTTATGTGAGGCCACACTACCAAGAGTGATTACAGTAATTATTGAAGCTATACAGAACTCCTGAGGAAGGCATTCGCCGAAACGCGTTGATTGGATTGATTGGTTCTGTATAACTATCATTTGTGACTGTAACTGAAATTATACTGTATTTATCTGGTGGTTGAAAGAATATATATGTAAATGATTGGAAATCCATCAACATTTATGATATTGTTAAAATACAAGATAATAAACTGTGGTTTCTGGAATGGTAGTCTGTATTTAACACTGGATATATCAAAAGTTAGATTAGAGTGTGAGGAGGTGTATCGTATTATCACATGAATGATGTCATCAGTGATGTAATTTGAGATGTCATCAGTGATGTCATTTGAGATGTCATCAGTGATGTCACTGACCATGTCATGAATGATGTAATATGTGACATCATCAGCAGTGGATTGGCGGCGCGCGAGTTATAGTGAGTCCAACTAACTATAACATGGGAATTTCAATGGTTTTGTATGAGTAAAATGTCCAGCTAACTATAACTGGTGTTAAACCTATGGTTTTTTCAGTGAATTTCAAAGGTTTTTTAAATGCTAATTCCTAACTATAACGAGGGTTAAACCTATCGTTTTTTCAGTTAATATATATATACACACATATATATATATATATATATATATATATATATATATATATATATATATATATATATATATATATGCTCTCCACTGCTCGTGACGAATAAGCACAAACGACCCAAACACCTCCGTGTGCAGGAAAAAGGTTTTAATATTTAGCAAGAAAGCAACGCGTTTCAGCAATTAAGCCTTTGTCACGCTTCAAAAACAACTGATCGTTCTGTCGAATTTAAACCTCAGTGACCATGGTAATGAAAATAGGACTATCTAGCAGAAAGTAACTTGATACACGGGACAATACATCGGCCATTTTGTAACAGCGAGAGAGTCAAAGCGGGGATATATACATCTTTCGTATGGTGCTTTAAAATATATACATTGGGACATATCTACATAATTTACAAGTATATACACCAGGAAATATGTATTTTGCGACATAGCTTGTGTTGGGTAAAAAAGAATTACTTAAATATTTGTATATATTTTCTCACAACTATAATAAGCATTGGCAAATCCAATGTAAATGGCCGTTTTATAAGCAAAAGTGCTTCTTCAGTTATAGACTTGTCTGTGTCATAATTGCATAAATGGATATTAGAATGAGTCAGTGGTTCAACGGATGAGCAAGTTTCTAACTGCATAATAATCGGGGAGTTCATAGATGGGTTCATGAATTGTTGGAAACATGAATGAATAGCAAATCAGTGAGTGTACGCATGAGTAGATACATGGGTGAATGCATGAATGGGTGAATGAGTGCATGGATGGATGCAGACAGGTTAACCAAACTAAAATAATGAGGCCTCGGATAGCAGTAGTGAAGTTTTGAAATTCCAAGAATTGCAAATAAAATGCCTTCACAAAAAAGCACACAAGGACTGGGCACTATCATACCGATGTGCCTGAATTATATGAATAATTGCTACTTTTAATTGCTACTTTTACGAATGTTTAGATTTCTCTAGTCACCCAAAAATCCCAATGCATTTTAAGATTTTCAGTAGGTTCTCGTTAGTGCCATCACCTATTACACTATCATTCAGAACTCTTGGCTGCATGGCCACAACTGCAACACTATTTGATAACCTTTACTGCATGCCCAGATTTGCACCACCACTCAATAATAATACAAATGGGTTCTGATTTGGTTCATCATTCAGTATTAGTATATGGTCAAATTTGAAACCTCTTTAACTTCACTCCAGAATATACCCTCCGTTCATAATAATCAGGGCATGTTCACATTTACACCATATCAGACACAATATTCGTTCATCTACTCTGTCTAGGTTCGCAGTTAGGTGTGTGGATACTAAGGGCACATATATGCTAGAGTTGTGTCTTCTGTTCACTGTCCTCCCGACAAGTCCCAATTATTAGTTAAAACAATGCTGGCTGTGAAGTCGAGTCCAGCATCTGGCCCTCTACCGCAACACCCAACAAGAAATAGTGTGAGTATTTACTCTCTAACAGTGCATTGTGCAGCCACACACTGGTTACAAGGCTGATGAGTGAGTGAGGATTAAAAAACATGGCCAGTGCCTCCAGGCCCTGCAGCATGCAGGGTTTCCAGGATTCAGGGCTGTGTGCAGTATTCAGGGCTTCCAGGATGGCCAGTCTGACCCAGCCAACTCTGTTCTCTGCCATCGAAGAGACTGGCTCTTTTGCCTTGCAGCTTCCTAGAGGAAACAAGTAAAATGCCTTAACTCCAGTCCTGACCTTGAGTTCCAGTCCCAAAGAGCTGCAATGTGGGCTACTCCCAAATGCAAATGAAACACATAAAAAGCAGAGGATGAGGGCTGTCACTTTGTGTAATAATATTAGTATTATGTAATGACTTCAAAAGATGTGACTGACATGTAAAGGTGTCTGTGTCAAACCTAAAATCCACTTCAATGTGACTTGTACCCCAGCATTATTCGGTTCCTTCATCGATGAGTTGACCTACATTTGATCACTCACCCACAAATGGTATTTCACAGGTTCTGCACACTACTAACCAGAGCGAACAAAAGTCTCCACTTCACCCTGCCAATTTATGTGTGTTTTTGTTAATTCAATCCATTGGCATCTGGGCAAGATTTCTCTGGATCCAAAATTGTATACACCTATCTTTTACTTTAGTGCAATGTTTGTGTTGCGCCATTAAGAGACTCCGCTTATCAACAGAGGACGGATTTCTCTAATAAAAATGATAATGAAACTTCATTTTCTGTTTACAGTGAAGTGCACGATTTTTATTGAGCATGCTTGAAACCACCGGGGTACTAATAATTCAACATGTTATTGTTCTGTTTAGGATTCACCTCTGCTCCTTCACTCAACTCACAATGTAACTGTAAATGCTCGAAATCCCGAAGGGCAGGTTACGGGTAGATTACTTGTCGGTGAGTATCCATCATTTTTCTATTCCTATAAACTGTTCCTTAAAGATTATTTATAATTTAGTGAATGCTGTAGAAAGAAGTAAATGTGATCTTTCATTGGATACAGTGCATCAATATTTTGGTATCTTTATCAAGGTTTCCTCTGCCTCTGCTTTTCATTTTAAATGCTTTCCTATTTATACATTTCAAAGGCCTAAAAAGCATTTAGACATAAAACATATTTGACACCTGCAGTGTAATTTATGGCCTATGACACGTTTTACAATATAGGATGAGTAAGATTGTTTCCTTCAAGCGTCTGGGGAAGCAACATATGACAGTGATGTATCATGTATGTGAATTAATGGAAGATGGAAAACTGAGAAAACACACTGGAGGAAAACAAGTCATGGAAAACCAATTTTTAGAATTTCATCGAAAATCAAATTACAAAAAAAACAGGAATAACTAAACAATATTACTTTATTATACTTAATAAGTCGGAAGTTTATTATATCTGCAACTGAATATACGTCACCATTGGGAAAAAGTAGTGTACCGCATATCAACCCCACTTAGGGAATATAGTTTTCAGAATTTCAAAATAGACCACTTTCTACTACGATAAGAAATGCATGGCTTCTCAGTAATACATTTCTAATGAAAAAAATATATATTCTAATGAAAGCTGGTTCCTCATTTCTCTCTCTATCTCTATATAGTTGTGTGTGTGTATATATCTAATGAAAAAAGAAAGGTTAAAACTAAGTTTTTGTTCGGAAAACTTTATTCTTTCTATACAAACCCAACTTAAACTATACAAACTTTAGAAATTCCAAAGTTATAGTTATAACTTACATTTCTAATTTGCCCATTACCAGTTATAATTTACATTTATAATCTACCCACCACCTTGTTTTTACTATTCGTCACCCACCCCTGTTCACCAGTCATTTTGCATCACTCCCCACATTACATTAACTATAACTCTCCTCTCTACCATGCACTTTTTTGTAAGAAATTGTTATTTGAGATGCAAAAAGTGTTATTATACGTGCTCTGATTTTAAATGCTGAAAGATATAAAATATGCCAGGGTATAACCAATGCATGGAGAAGGGGTGAGTTATAGTTAATATAGGGTGGCGAATGATGCAACAAGACTGTGTACAGAGGTCTGCGAACAGAGCAGAATAGCATAGAGTTTAATGGCGTAGAGTGAAGTGTCGTAGAGGGCAGTGACATGCAGAGAAGTAGCGTGGAGTGGTGTAGAGGGGAATAGAATTGACTGTAGTGTACATTGGGGTGGGGTAGAGTGGAGTGGCATATAGTGGATTAGTATATAGTGGAGTGGTGTAGACTGGAGTGGCATACAGTGGAATAGGGTATAGTGGAGTGGACTGGCATGGAGTGGTGTAAAGTGGAGTGTCGTACACTGGAATAGTGCAGAGTGGAGCTTTGTACAGTAAAAAAGCATAAACTGCAATAGTGCATAGTGGAGTGGTGTACATTGGAGTGGCGTACTGTAGAGAGAGGCATGGTGTTGACTGTACTATTGTAAAGTGGCTTGTCGTAAAATGAAGTGGCGTACGGTGGCGTACAGTTGAATAGTGTACAGAACATTTGTGTACACTGGTGTAGGATAAAGTGGAGTGGCAGAACTGGAATAGCATAGAGTGCAGTGCTGTAGAATGGAGTTGCATGTGGTGGGATAACATATAGTGGAGTAGGGTACAATGTAGTGTCCTAGAATAGAGTGGTGTATAGTGTAATAGTGTATAGTGTAGTGGCTTGGGGTGATGGGCAGTGCATTTGAGTAGTGTGGACTGGCATACAGAGGATTAGTGTAGAGTACAGTGGCATATAGTTTATGACGAAGAGTGGAGTGGCATCGAGTGTAGTAAAGTAAAACCTATACACAGCTATGGTGCATTACGAGCCCATGCATTTTGTAAACACTCACTCATTAGCTGGGCCCAAGTTGTACAAAATTATGTAGAAAGTAATATCCTCACTACTATGTAAACTGTAAAATAAACTAGAACACTCATTGGATGATGTACTCCATGATGTCATCAATAGTATCATTTGAGGTGTTATCAGTGATGTCCTAATAATGTCATAGAACAAGTCATGAGTGATGTCATATGTGTGGCCATAAGCAGTATATGGCTGGGGTGGGAGTTATAGTTAGCCCTGAGTATCCTCCTGAAGGTCAGCAGGTCTTGGGTCTGTCGTAGGCTCAGTGGGAGGGTGTTCCATGTCTTGGCAGCGAGGTGGTTGTTCTTCGGATGCGCATGACGGTGGCGAGGGAGATGTTGGCGGAGCGTAGCTGGTGGTTGGGGATGTAGAAGGAGAGCCGTCTCTTGGCCGGTCTTGTGGAGTGCCTTGTGTGCGGCGTTGTAAGGAGCTTAAGGGATATCCTCTTGTTGACGGGGAGCCAGTGCAGATTTCTCAGGTGGGGGTGAAATGGCCAGGGCGTGGTACGTTGAGGATCAGTCGTGCTGAGGCGTTTTGGATGCGTTTTAGTCGTGTGAGCATGGTCAGTGCTCCCGCGTAGAGGGCGTTTCCGTAGTCTAGTCTGCTGCTGACGAGGGCCTGGGTGACTGTTTTTCTTGTATCTGTCGGGATCCATCTGTAGATCTTGCGGAGCATGCGGAGGGTGTTGAAGCGGGGGAGGAGAAGGCGTTGACTTGCTTGGTCGTTGAGAGCGTTGAGTCGAGAATGATTCCCAGGTTGCGTGCGTGGGTGTCGGGGCTGCCCCCAGTGCCAACGGCCACCAGGAGTCATCCTAAGCTGAAGGTTGGAGCTGAGGATGAGGACCTCCGTGTTGTCCGAGTGGTTACAAGACCAGCCTTACGTTGCACACCAGTGTAACCACAAACGGAGTCTAACTGTTACAACATGCACCAAAGGTAGAGGTGGGCTGTAGCAGTGTGCTCTCTACAAAATGAAGAGCTGACTTACCATGCACCACGTACATGTGTGACATGTTCCAGTGTGCGCCAGTGGCAGATGTGTGCAATTTCAGTGTGCGCCATGTAAGACGTGAGGTATACTAGTGTGCACACTAACAGATGCGGGGCATTCTAGTTTGCGCTATAGGCAGATTTAAGCTGTTTTAGAATGTACCACTTCTGATTTTAGTGCTTTTCTAGTGTGCACCACTTATAGATGTAAAATGCTACATAGTGCTACAGACAGACATGAACTGTTCTAGTGTGCAACGTAGGAAGATGGGAGTTGCTCTAGCGCAAACTGAGTCACACGTGGGCCTTTTTATCTAGACCACAGGCAAACTTAAGGTGTTCCACGGGTGTACCAGAATTTAGTGCTATACACTATCTTTGAACTCCTTATCTCCTAGTGCAGACACAGTGCACCTAGGAAGTACTGATGACATCAGGTGATGTGGCCCTGTTGGCCGAGCTGCCGACTTTGGAACTGGAGGAACGATGTTCGAGTCTGACGTAGACGAAACAGACTGCGGTTCTGGGAAAATCACTTAATCTCCTGTGCCTGAAAAAAATTTAAATGAATACTCCCTTGTATAAAGGAACGTGTGCTCATGTAAAGCGCTCCAATATTTTCGGGTCGAGTTTGCGCTATATTGAAAATAAAACTGCAGGCACTGGCCCATACACTGAAAGCAATCCGTTGTGAAATTGCTGAGATTGTAACATCAAGCTAGAGGTTGGGTTTCACTCATTATAGCAAAAAATGATATAGAAACTGTACTCCCAAAACATGACAGCTTCCTTAACTGGAAGTGATGTCCTGTTGACGATTGAGCATGTCCACAAAGTACAAGTTACCACCATCAAAAAGTTGGTTTCAATTATGAAAGTATGAGTGCACAAAAAACACATTAAGTTCTACTTTTCTTTGCAAAGCGTAAAATAACTTTTTAAATTCTGTTTTACCGCAGTGATCTATTGTTTTTAAGATCACCATCAATCAAAAAAAGATAGAGGGCTGCAGGCATGTTTGTTCAATTTACAGAGATGTTGCATAGAAAAACCCCTAGAAGCAACCATCCATGCGTTTTTAATGGCCTGTTAACCTACTGTTCAAAGATCAAACTTGGCGAGAGAAAACAAAACCGAGTGTGACAGATGTTTGTGAATACGTACGATTATCTCTGGGTGCTTAATTTCGTTTAATGTTTGTGTGATACTACCAAAGCGAATGTCAAAATATATGTGCAATAAATGTCGACTGTTAGTTTTTGTTTCTGTTCATTAATATTAATAACTTCTCATGTGTCAGGTTTTGGCGGTCCAAAGTCCTCTCAGGTCTCTTTGAGTGCGTGTGGGATGCAGGGAAGCAGCTCCACTGCTTCACAGAATTTCCTGGTTCATGGGTGAAGTGCTCACAGTTCTCCCAGGCTTTTGGAGACACAGAAGCTGCAGAACAAGTCATCTTTGGTGCAATTATTGAAGGCGGCACACAGGCCTGCAGGGTTGGCACCCAGCCAGTTGCTAGTCTCCTGTTCTTGCTTCTTGCAACTCTTCACACCCGTCTTCTTCTTTCAGGTCAGCAGGATCTAATTTCCTGGTCCTAAATACTAGATTCAGGGGTGTTAGGGGAGTATAGGGTCGTAGCCAATGGGCTACTGACCCCTGCGGTCACTAAGCCCCATATATGACCACTTCCTGTGGAAAGTGAGCATAACCTTGTCCCAGAGTTCCTAGGTTTGCCATCACACAGATGGCATACTTCAGATTTTTGTCTTCACTTCAGGTAGACACCTTAGGGGTAGAACTAGCCTAATGGTGAACACGCCTCTCTGACTACTGATTTTGGCTTCATCTCCTGTGATAGAAGTCCAATTAGCATACCAAAGGTGGTGGGCTCTTCGAAGCTCCCTGCCATGAAATGATAATTTGCAGGTCGTCCTGTGGGAAGGGTTGTAAACACCCCCTGCCCTAACACGCAAGGTTCCTGACTCCCTGAGAGCAAAGGCCCTCACCCCTGGTGGTCAGAAACTCGTCTGTTGTGCTAGGCTGGCTAGGACAGTCAATGTTAGATGGTAGGTTTTCAGGGGGTACCTCCATGGTGCCCTCTGGATACATGTATAATAAATCCATCTCTGGAGTCAGTGTGGGTGTATTAATATGAGATGTTTGATACCAAGCATCTCATATTTTTGTAAATCCATCATGTAGCTGGGGAACTCTTCCTTGACAAGTGTTCAGAACATGTACTTAAAATGGCTTGCTAATTAATAATAATAATTCTGAGTTTTTAAAGTGCCTGGTTACACCTATCGGTGGTCCCCGCGCTGTCAAGACTGAGCAGCAACCATGAGAGGTGTCGCAAGGCATGCGCCAGTAGATTAGGACTTTGGAAACAGAAAAGTTTTCAGTTCATTCCGGAACACTGCCTCAGAGGGTTCCAGACGAAGTTCCTGTGGAAGGGAGTTCCATCTTTGTGCGGCTAGAAAGCGAAAGGAACGCCTTTCCATTCTAGCCCTATTAATTCTAGGGACCACGAACAGGCCTGTGCCCATAGAGCGCAGGAGCCCGGTAGGCTTGCATGGAAGAAGCAGGTTGCGCAGAAAGCCTGGCCCCTTTCCATGAGCAATCCTGTGACTGATACAGAGTGCTTTAAATTCTATACGTTCCCTGACAGGGAGCCAATGCAGCGTCTCCAAGGCTCTTTTGGAGGAAGATCTCCTGGGAAGCTGTAGCACTAGTCGCGCAGCAGCATTCTGGATACGCTGTAATCTTAAAATGCAGCTCGCGTTAGCTCCCAGATAGAGGACAGTCCCATAATCGAGCCTAGATGTAACCAAGGCATGGACCAGGGCACCTCTGGCAGACGTTGGAAGAAGGTCAAGTGTCTTTCTTAGACTGCGGAGTATTCCAAAGCACGTCCCTGCTACGCGCTGAGTTTGGTAATCATAGGACATTCTAGAGTCCAGCCACATGCCCAAGTTCTTCACATGTTTTTGGGGACAGGTAATGGGCCCAGGGTCTGAGGCCACCAGGCAGAGGTCCACACCGAGGGGGACTTGCTACAATGAGCACCTCGGTTTTGTCCCCGTTCAATCTGAGTGTCGGGATTGTAAGCAGCGCAAGAACAGCCGCACGCCACTAACCTTATGTATCTGGCCAGCAGGAACGATGGGATGAAAGTCCCCTCGACTTGTCTAAACACAACACCCAGTAGTGATGTATTTCACTTTCTGAGCGTGTATTGCGAGAAGCCGTGAGGTGATAAGGTGTAGAAGAGTCGGGGTTAGCGGTACTGCCTTCTGGGTCTGGTCTGAGTTATCCACGAGATCTCGGTTGAGGGACGTACTGCAGCGTGGAGAGACAAAGGGCAGGAGTGAGTACCTTGTCCGACTAATGTAAATCCCCCCCTGGCCCCGGGTTACTACACTTACCAGACGTAACACTATATTGTCGTAAAGCGTAATCGTGCAGTTCCTAAATCCGAGATAACCAGACACTTTTGAAAGGAAAGTTATCGTCACTTTCCTCAATAGAGTATATATATTCCAGAGATACTCTTCTACCCTCCGGGACTGAAAAGTGCTTTTTGTTTGTGGGTGTTCTGCTCTCAATAATTCTTGGGAACAAACAAGATGTCGAATGATTCAAAGAAAAGTATTTTCGTGCACCTCTGGTGTGAATAAGAAACAAAGAACGCGTAACACGCGGAATAGTATCAAGGAAAGTAAAAAAGGTGTGGAAAGAAGAACGAGCCCGTTCTTCTTTTGTATACTTGCGACTTGCAGCAGGAAAACCTCTTCTCCTCTGACCTCGCAGGCTTTTTATCGGCGTTGGGCTGGACTCCTCTGACCTCGCAGGCTCTTCGTCTGTGCGGGGCTTGAATCCTCTGACCTCGCAGGCTCTTCGTCTGTGCGGGGCTTGAATCCTCTGACCTCGCAGGCTCTTCGTCTGCGCAGGGCTTGAATCCTCTGACCTCGCAGGCTCTTCGTCTGCGCTGGGTTTCTAGGTTATACATCCGGCGGGGACAACACCTTCCGCCATAACCAAAACTGCAAAAACAATTGTCAAGCAACTACCTGCTGCAGGGGAGGAGCTTATATAGGCTCAGCCCTTTTTCCGGCCTTCCATAGCCGCTTAGCCTTCTCGGACATGTAGTCCGTTTGGAGAGAGAGCGCTAATCTACATCTCTTTCTTCTGGCCGTGGCGGCGAGAGCGATCGCGACAGAACCCCCTCTCGAGGACAGCCGTCCCGGCAGTTGACCCGGCTTACCAGGGAATCGCTCGTGGAATTCAGCGACCAGATCCGGGCAATGCAAATGGTCCACAGGTTCCCATGTCCTATCCTCGGGCCCGTACCCTTTCCAATCGACCAGATACTGGACCCTGCCACGCATCATACGAGAATCCAGAACTCGTTGCACCTCATATTCCTCCTGGCCTTCCACCTCCAGAGCTTGGGGACGCTCCGGCAACCGCATACTCAACGGACAGGGCCGGAGGAGGGAGACATGGAACACCGGATGGATAGACCAAGAAACAGGCAGGGACAGTTTTATGGCCACAGGATTCACCACTTCACAGATCCCATAAGGACCGATAAACTTAGGCTTAAGTTTATTTACCCCTTTCAGATGTATGTTACGTGTGGAAAGCCACACCTTGTCCCCCACCTTATAAGCCGGCTCCTCGGACCTCTTCCTGTCAGCAAAAAGTTTATGAGCAGCTTGTGCAGTCTCCAAATAGTTCCGAACATCGATTAGGATGGCCCTCAAATGAGCATGATGTTCATGTATGGTAGGAACCAAGGATTCCGCAGGCCAGTCAAACGGAAGCATGTTCAGATGGAAACCGTAGAGGCAGAAGAAGGGAGAACACCCCAAAGTGGTATGTACTGCTTTGTTATAGGCGAACTCCGCCAACCACAAAAGGGTGGTCCAATCCGTGGCATTCTGCATGGTAAAACAGCAGAGGTATTGTTCCAGTGTCTGATTCAGACGTTCAGTTTTACCATCTGTCTGGGGATGGTAGCTAGATGATAATCTTGCGTCAATTTGTAAGATGGCACAGAGAGCCTTCCAAAAATGGGATGTGAATTACGTGCTGCGATCAGTTATCAGCACACTCGGCAATCCATGCGCCCGCACAATGTGTTGGAGGAATACCTTAGCTAACTTCGCAGACGTAGGTAGACCCGGCAAAGAAATAAAATGACCCATCTTCGTGAGATGGTCCACTATCACCAAGATGACCGTCTCATTGACGCAGGGAGGCATCTCTACAATAAAATCCATGGATAATGTATGCCAAGGCTTAGGGGGAATGGGCAATGGATGGAGTAAGCCTGATGGTTTAGTATGGACAGATTTGCCCTGGGCACAAAACGCACAGTTCTTTACATATTCCTTTACATCAGCTCGTACATCCTTCCACCAAAAGGAACGTTCCGCGTTTGCTGTGGTTTTGTATATGCCCATGTGTCCGCTTAATACAGAATCATGCGCCCACATCAACACCTGCTGTTGCAACGCAACCTGGGGTATATATAACGCATGAAAATGGTATGCAAGGTCGTTTTCCGTATGTCGGTGTTCTGGCGCCTCTTGTGTCCAAGAGGCGATATCAATATCAGTTAGTGCCACTTTTACATCTTCCAAAAAGTCCTCAGACGTGACCAGGGCAATCGATGTTGTGGAACATTCAGCTTCTTGAAGGATATAGGGGGGTTCCTCAGGTTCCACCGTCTCTTCTTCTCCTAGACGGGATAAGGCATCCGCTTTTCCATTGCGTGACCCAGGCCTGTATTTGATTACGAAATCAAAGTCGGAGAAAAACAAGGTCCATCTAAGCTGTCGCGGAGTCAAGGCTTTAGCCTTTTTGAGGAACAACAAGTTCTGATGATCCGTGATGATTTCCACAGTGTGCAAGGCACCTAGGAGATAGTGTCGCCACTCTTCACACGCTCTTTTAATGGCAAGGAGTTCTTTATCTGTGATGGTGTAGTTGATCTCACAGGGTGTAAGTTTCCTCGAATAGTAGGCCACCGGGTGCAGCTGCCCAGTGGTGGGATGCCATTGGGATAAGATCCCTCCGAGGGCGAATTGGGAGGCGTCGGTCTCTAGGATAAATGGTAGTTGAGGATCTGGATGTCTGAGAATCGGGGCCTGAGTAAACCTGTCCTTAAGGAGTCGAAAGGATACTTCTGCTTCTTTTCCCCATACAAAGGGTACGTTCTTTCGCAAGAGGGCTGTGATGGGGTGGATGGTTTTAAAAAAGTCCCGAATAAATCGCCGATAATAGTTGGCGAAGCAAAGAAAACTTTGCACAGCCTTAACATTCTGCGGAGTCTTCCAGTTAAGGATCGCCTCAACCTTGCTCATGTCCATCCTGAACCCTTGGGCGTCTATAATGTACCCCAAGAAGGCGACTTCCTGAACGTGGAAAAGGCACTTTTCCATCTTAGTGTACAACGAATTCTGTTGTAGCTTCCTTAACACAGTCTTAACATGGACAATATGATCCGACATAGTTGAAGAATAAATCAAAATATCGTCGATGTAGACCACGCAGTAGGATTCCAAACACCCTCTTAACACCTCGTCCATGAAGAATTGAAAAGCGGCGGGGGCGTTGCAGAGACCAAAGGGCATTACCCGATATTCGAATAGACCGAATTTGGTCCTGAATGCCGTCTTCCACTCGTCTCCTCTTTGCACTCGAACAAGGTGGTATGCTCCCCGAAGATCGAGCTTCGTGAAATAGCGGCTCCCTTCAATTGATCCATCAGGACCGGAATCAGGGGCAGGGGATAACGGTTTTTTATCGTCACCTTGTTAATGGCGCGGTAATCTATGCAGGCTCTTAGCTCATCACAGTCCTTCTTGGCAATGAAAAACATCGGCGAGGAACCTGTGGAGGTTGAGTGTCTGATAAACCCGGTTGCCAGGTTGTCCTCAATATAGGTTTTCAAATATTGGGTTTCCTTTTCCGTCAGTGCATATACCCTGCTGCAGGGGATATCCGCCCCCGGTACCAGGTCAACACGGCAGTCATAGACCCTATGGGGTGGTAAATGGGCTGCCTTTTGTTTGTCAAACAAGGCCTTGTACTCCTGGTATTCAGCGGGAAGCGCTGTGGCACAACAGAACTTCTCAAGGGTGCAGGCATTCGCCAAATAGGTGGCAAGTGAGGGTTCAGTGATTGAAGAAAGGAGTTCATGATTCGTACAATGTTCCTTACAGTAGAGAGAGGTCATATTGACTGTACGGGATGACCAACTCACAAAAGGATCGTGTAGGGTAAGCCATGGCATACCCAGGATGAGACGAAATTGCGGGGCGTCAATCAGGTCGAATTGTATATGTTCTCGATGGTCCACCCCGAACTCCATCAACAGTGAAAGGGTGTTATATACCACCGGGCCTGATGAAAGGACAGTGCCGTCCACTGCTTTTACTGTTTCGGGTCGAAGCTTCTTTTCGCACGGGATGCCCATCCGTAACGCAAAGCCTTGGTCGATGTAATTACCAGTGGCCCCAGAGTCAAGGAGGGCATCGATCTGTAGTTTGCCTCGAGAAGAAATCCAGAGAGACACACTCACGTTCATGTGGGCCACTGCGGGATGAAGGGTGTTAGCAAGAAAGGGGGAGATCATGGAATGCTGGCATCTCAAGTCAGAGACCTCCGTCTGATTTGAGATCTTCAGTTTTCCGACTGTTCTTCGTTCTTCATCGTAGCCTGGACTCGAGGAAGGGTAACGCGTCCTGGAACGTAGTTCCGGGCTCGGCATTCCTTGATGAAATTTCCTCCTTTCCCACAATAAAGACAAAGCTTAAGTCGTCTCCGTTTATCCTTTTCTTCTGGGGTAAGGGGGCCTCTAATCCCTCCTATCTGCATAGGTTCCGACTCTTCGGGTACCTTAGTTTTTTCATAACCTCCTGTTCTTGGTCGTGTCAGAGGATAGTAGACTCGATTTTCTCCTCTGGGTCTTTCTCCTTTTCTTTCTAGCAAACGGTGATCTAACTGGACGGTCAGATCAATGAGTTCTGATACCGTTGTCGGTAATTGTACCACTTGGGCTAACACGTCCTTCAATTCTCCTCTTAAACCCTGATAAAAGAGGGAAGTCCGTTTTTCCACTGGCCAGTCTGTTTCCACTAATAGGCGACTGAAAGTGGTAATATAAGACAAAAGATCTTGCGAACCCTGTCTCAATGTCATTATTTCACGGCCAAGTTTTTAACATGTGAGACTTTCTGACGAATAATTTTCTCAACTCGAGACAAAAATCGGGAAAGTTATGTAACACAGGGTCGTTACGTTCCAATAAGGGTATGGTCCAACTTGACGCATTCCCTCCCATGTATGACATCATAAATGCCGTTTTAGCCGCTTCATCCTGAAAGACCGCGGGTTTACACAAGAAATGAAGACGGCACTGATTTAGGAAGGTCTCAAATTTTCGAGGATCCCCGTAAAACCTCTCCGGTGGAGCAAGAGGTATCCCAGTGTTCTGGATTATCTGAACAGTGGGTAAGGCATCCGTGGTTGTAGAGGAAGTAGACAAAGGCAAAAAAAAAACCCTGACCGGGATGAAGCTGGTGGGGGCAACGTGGCCGGTTTGAGTATAGGTCTCACCCCCGGTTCCTTAAGTGCCAAGTCAGACAACTCCTTGCGCATCTGGGAAACCTCGTGGTATAAAGTTTGGTTCTCTGCACGAGATGTAAGGACCTCCTGTCGCAGTTCCGAGAAACTTTCCAACAAGGTAGCTAGGGTAGCATCGGCATCCATCGTCCAGGCTGGTTAGTATTCTTGGGCTTGACAATCTGTCGGGATTGTAAGCAGCGCAAGAACAGCCGCACGCCACTAACCTTATGTATCTGGCCAGCAGGAAAGATGGGATGAAAGTCCCCTCGACTTGTCTAAACACAACACCCAGTAGTGCTGTATTTCACTTTCTGAGCGTGTATTGCGAGAAGCCGTGAAGTGATAAGGTGTAGAAGAGTCGGGGTTAGCGGTACTGCCTTCTGGGTCTGGTCTGAGTTATCCACGAGATCTCGGTTGAGGGACGTACTGCAGCGTGGAGAGACAAAGGGCAGGAGTGAGTACCTTGTCCGACTAATGTAAATCCCCCCCAGGCCCCAGGTTACTACACTTACCAGACGTAACACTATATCGTCGTAAAGCGTAATCGTGCAGTTCCTAAATCCGAGATAACCAGACACTTTTGAAAGGAAAGTTATCGTCACTTTCCTCAATAGAGTATATATTATTCCAGAGATACTCTTCTACCCTCCGGGACTGAAAAGTACTTTTTGTTTGTGGGTGTTCTGCTCTCAATAATTCTTGGCAACAAACAAGATGTCGAATGATTCAAAGAAAAGTATTTTCGTGCACCTCTGGTGTGAATAAGAAACAAAGAACGCGTAACACGCGGAATAGTATCAAGGAAAGTAAAAAAAGGTGTGGAAAGAAGAACGAGCCCGTTCTTCTTTTGTATACTTGCGACTTGCAGCAGGAAAACCTCTTCTCCTCTGACCTCGCAGGCTTTTCATCGGCGTTGGGCTGGACTCCTCTGACCTCGCAGGCTCTTCGTCTGCTCGGGGCTTAAATCCTCTGACCTCGCAGGCTCTTCGTCTGCACGGGGCTTGAATCCTCTGACCTCGCAGGCTCTTCGTCTGCGCTGGGTTTCTAGGTTATACATCCGCCATAACCAAAACTGCAAAAACAATTGTCAAGCAACTACCTGCTGCAGGGGAGGAGCTTATATAGGCTCAGCCCTTTTTCCTGCCTTCCATAGCCGCTTAGCCTTCTGGGACATGTAGTCCGTTTGGAGAGAGCGCGCTAATCTACATCTCTTTCTTCTGGCCGTGGCGGCAAGAGCGATCGCGACACTGAGACAATTTTTGGCCATCCATCCTGCCAGATCTTGAAGGCAGGATGTGAATCTGTTGGCTGCTTGCTCAGCTGGCTGCGACAAAGCCACAACCAACTGAGTATCATCAGCATAAGTTACCACCTCTACCCCATACTGCTCAGTAATAGTCGCCACCAGCGCTACATACAAATTGAACAGGGTAGGGCTGAGGCTGGATCCCTGGGGGACACCCTGCCTTAGGTCCACAACCTCTGACCTATGAGCACCCTGTTCCACATAAAAGTTGCGGTCATGGGGGAAAGATTCCAACAATGACCAGGCTCTCCCAGTCACTCCACTTTTCCTCAGACACTGTAGCAGAGTGTGGTGAGCTACAGTGTCGAACCCTAGTGACTTGTACAGGCTGTAATTGAAATGGCCAGCACAGGGGCATAACTGCTCATTGCAGAAATCTCCACCCATATACTATTATGCACCCTGCCTTAGGCCTGTAAGGCCTGCTGTAGGGTGACTTTCACATATTACATGCAGTGTTAGGGAACGTGGCACACAGGTGTGTGACATTTCATGTTTTTACTTTTTAGAGCACCTTGTCACACAGCCTGCAGTGAAATGAAATGAAAATGGAAATTTATGAAGCGCAAAAGATTACCCCGAGGGTGTCAAGGCTCTTTCTCATAAAAAAACAGTATTTAAGGTAGGGGGTTCGAAGCACCTTAAAGACTGAACAGCCAAGTCTACAACGCTTTCCCAAAAGCCAACAAATGTGTGTCTTGTTTCAGCCTCATTTAGAAGGGAAGTCCATAACTTAGTCTTGCCAACCAAAAAGCTTCTCCCCACCCCTGCAGGAACTTTTTTTGACCCTGGGAACAATCAGGTCATGGGCAAAGGATGAACGGAGACGGCAGACAGGAGTATATGGTAGTAGATTCCGTTTTAGGAAACTGGGCCCTGTGTCATGTTTGGCTTTAAAGACAATGCATAAAGCCTTACATTCAATTAGTCTCTTTACTGGCAGCCAATGTAAATGTTTAAGCATTCTTGATACAGATCTGTTTCTTGGGATGTTCAAAAGGAGCCGAGCAACAGCATTTTGCACTACCTGTAGCTTAGATAGGCACTTTTTGCGAAGATTGGTAAAAAGCCCATTACAATAATGTGCTCTTGACAGAAAAAGTTCGGAAACCACCAATTTGCGTTGCTCAGCTGGGATGAATGGGAGGATCTTTTTCAGAAGTTTTAGCGTGCAAAAAGAGAGGGAGGTGACCTGATTGACATGACTTTCAAACAAGAGTTTAGTGTCAAATATAACTCCTAAATTCTATACCTTGATCACTGGCGTTGGTAACTGACCAAGCTCCAAGGGCCAAAGATCGGGCGACCAGAAATTAAGTTTCAAACAATTGGTGGCCATGCAGTCACCAACCTGACGGAGGCAGGTATGAAACTGAGCCAGAGTGTCAGTGGGCAAACTTGACACTGACAGAAAGATCTGCATATCGTCGGCATAGGATATAGCCGAGAAGCCCAGGGACCTGATCAACCTCGCAGTGGTGCAACATAAGGGTCGGGTTTAAAGACGATCCCTGTGGCACCCCGCATGGTAGTGTAAAGTTGGGTGATTTATACTCATCTAGGGCCACAAATTGTTCCCTGGCAGACAGGAATGATTCAAGTAGAGTGAGTGCTTTCCCTTTGACACCGATCCCCCTCAGAACTTCCAAAAGTTTCTGATGATTCACGTGTCAAATGCGGCGGAGAAGTCAAGCAGCACAAGAGCTACATTGCCCCCCGGCAGTTTGTATGAGTTTGGTGCTGGGTCCCTTAGAGTAGCACAAGATAGGCTGCTGCTCTTAGGGACCCTTGTTAGTACCTATGGGGTAGGTACTAGAGGTACCAATTCCAAGGGACTTACAGAGTGGCTAAAGACCTGGTCACTTGGGGGTCCGGTGACCAGTTGTCTTGTTTTGGGATAGAACCCAGTGCAATTCAGTTAATGTTGCATCAAATACCAGGAAAGAAGTGGGGGGATTACTTCAACAAGAACCCTGTTTTCTACATCGCCGGAGTAGGACACAGTCTAACGTTCAGGCCAACTGTGATGAAGTGCAGGTCAGATACAGAACCAGGCTCAGTCCGCTGAGACTTGTACCCTGTGACCCTGGTGCTGCTCTGTGCTACGATTTGAGATTCTGTGTCAGATCTGTTGAAACTGGCATTCGGGAGCTGCGTGGTGCTGGGATGCAAGACTCTGTGTTGGATGCAGTAGAGATGCCTATGAGGAGCTGTTCTGTGCTGCAATGCAAGGCCCTGCTTTGGATCCGATGAGATTCTGTGTCAGATCTGTTGAAACTGCCATTTAGGAGCTGCGTGGTGCTGGGATGCAAGACTGTGTTGGATGCAGTAGAGATGCCTATAAGGAGCTGTGCAGTGCTGCTGTGTGAGGTTCTGTAGCACTCTGTGCAACTCTGTGTTGATTTGGTGAAACTTCCAGTTAGGCATTGAAAAGTACACTCTGATTCCAGCCAAAGGTCCGAGACCTTGAGGACAGCACTTGGGAGTCAGGACTCACTCCCATAGAAGCCAGCAGAGGGGACAAGGTAAAGTCCACTTGTTTCTGGTCAGTTGGAAAGGAGGAAGGGCCTCTGGATGATTGTTGTGTCCCTACAGCTCAAACAAGATATCAGCCAGCTGACACTTGAAATCACTTCTGGGGTCTTGGGTTCAACGCAAACAAGTCCAATCTTCCTTCTTCAGACAGCAGAACAGTCCTTCTTTTGAATCTTCTCAGGTCCAAAGGTTTTCTTATTTCAGGTTATGGATATGTCACTTTTATGCCTAGTGTCAGCCTTGTCTAACTCTAAAATTGGTTCTGGACAGTTTGTTCCTTTCCCCTAGGCTTGACTCCAGCCTTGCTAGTAAAACAAAAGACAGGCATACAAACGTGTGAGCTGCATCTGCCAGTGACAGGACGGGCTGCTTGTGAAATCAACATGGGCTGGGTACAGCCTCTAGGCCGCTCTCTGAAGAGTAATCGGAATCGGGGTGGGGCACTGCTCCTCCCCAGACACCCTGTCAGGAGGCCCATACGACTCCACACCCAAGTCCTTTGTCCACTGTTTGAGACCACTTGAGAGCCATTAACAGGCAGGTGACCCTGGACACCAGCAGAAAGGCACAGGAAAATGGCAACTTTCTACAAGTGGCATTGTCAAAATAGCCATTTAAAATCTGATGACCATTAAGTCAGATTTTAAATTTCCATCACAATGAGTTGTTTAATCATTTTTCTAGCAATTCCCAAGCTGTGGTTATGAATTGTAAGGTGCTATTATATAACCCAGTACTTTTCTATGGGAGAGCCACCCTTGCCAAAGTAAAAAAAAAAATTACTTTGAAGGTTTTTCACTGCAAGGCACTCTGTTTCGCTTTACTTAATCAGGCTTAACATAGTATCATTTTTAGCCTGATCGATTAAAGATCCAGCACTGCCGTGATTAAGAGAATTTAATTTCCTGCGAAAACTGCTACCAGGCTTCTATATAACTTGCATCGGACAATGAATGTAATTCCCCCTTTCCCCTCCATATTACGGAATTACCAATGAGCGCACTTGAGACAGCACCCTCTCTAAATGTGTTGTTTACATTGCAGACAGGTTCATTAGAAAATCATTTGAACACCTGGGGTAGTGCCTCAGAGAGATTAGGAAATCTCTTTATCAGGTACCAATATAATTTACTACCACAAGTACATAGTGTGCAGGAGACTTTACCGATTTATTCTTCAACAACTTCCATTCTTCCCTTTCAGATCACATCTAGTCTGCGCCCTGAAGAGAATCCCCCAAACCACTCTGGGACTCGAAACGCGTCAGCACTATACAGCACGGGGATTTTGCATTTGATTAATTTTGCCTTTTGTAGGAAAGTTATAGAAATGTTCACCTACTAGGCTTAATATATTATTGCCCCATATTCAGCAGCACCACGATTTGTTTATATAATTTAGTTGCAAAACATTACTCAGCTGCTGCTGTTGTTCTGTAAACAAGACTGTTTTTTAATGTATTCATTTATTGTTGTTCTGTGTACCACAATGTTCATTTTGTTTCACTTTTAATTTGTGTTCGACATGTATTGTTTTAATGTGTAACAATATTGAAGTATCACCCTTGGTCTGGTTTATGCAAGAATGTGACTATATCGCTACAAAATGAAATTGATATAGCAAATAAATGCTCAAGACTATACAATTAATTTAATGGCGTTCAACCTATTAAATAACCTTAACAACAATTAAAACGTGACGGCTAATACACTTGTTTCCTGTTTCATTAGTAAGTCCCTGTCTAGCTGCCCTGGGCCAAACCCCTTTCTTGCCATTGCACTTTAAGAAAGTAGACAGTTTTTGGTCCTAACCATTTGGCGCATGCAGCCTGTTCCTGGGTTGCATGACTAGTTGTAACTGGCAGTTGGTATTTGTGTATTGCTCACAGACAGTGAGACAAAGAGGGAATAGGTGTTGTCAGGATTGGCCGTCTCTGTCAGGATTAGAGGGAAGAGCTGTCACCTACCTCACTTGCACATTACAAAGATTCTTCCTCACCACACTCACAAAGGGTTTTACTCTCATCATTTGTGAACACAGACAAGCTCTGGCCAGAGCAGGGAGAAAGGAAATCCCAGACACCTGTGCAGGGGGAGAGCTTTAAAATCTTCTCTCACTTTAGAGTGGCACCAGGTATAATTATTGGACCCTCAGACTCAACTCTTCAGATCACTTCTGAACCTGTAGACTCTGCCAGGAAGGACTGTCCATCTGTGAAGCATGCCTTGCTGACCTGCTTGCTGACCATGGACTGCTTTGCTACAAATGACATGCTGTTTCTACACCAGGACTCTTATGCTGTGACCTACCCTGCTGAATCCAACCTGTCTGTGTGGACCTACGACTCTAAGAAAGCCCCAAGGTTCAGTCAGCTGGCCCTCTGTTCTAGCCGTATGGAAATAACGGGCTCCTTCAATGTTGAAGCATCTCCACGCATCTCAATCCAGAACAACGCAGCCTGCCATCATCTCCGGCTCAGAGTCACACAGCTCGTCCTTGATGCATCTCAGCACATGTCCTCATAGCCACCAGTAGCTCCTTCATGCCGACGCAGCCCACCACGGCCCCAGCACGATGCATCTCATCCCCTGCATCAATGCATCGCAGCACAAATCTCTGTAAGCCCGCTGGCTTCCTCAGCGACAATGCAGGACGTAGCATCGCAAGCCTAGTCTACGTTCAAATACTCCACCACTGTGCATCACATCTTGACACCGGACTCCACAGTGCAGCTCCCCTTCAACAGTTCCTCGATACCGGCCCACTGAGCTCGATGCAAGGACTTTTCATCTCGATGTCCAGGCTGCAAAGTACGTTTCATTGGACTAAATTCAGTCCTGTATCCGGACTGTGCTCCATCGCAGTCAGCCTGAACTTGTCACTTGGACCCAGTCTACCACAACCTGATAACTGCTATTGCTGGATTTTACTCCTAAACCCTTGATTTCTACAGAACCTTTCAAATTTATAACGCCAGTTCTACTGATTTGGATTTTTGTCATTTTGGTGGCAAATAATGCATTAAATATTACTCTATTTTTCTAAATTGTTGTGAGATTTGTCTTGTTTTTTCACTTTATTACTATTTGAAGTGCTGAATAAATACTTTATACAATGCCTTTAAGTAAAGCCTGACTGCTTTTGTGCCAAACTACCAGACGGTTAAGCAGAGGTTAATTTGTGGTTTGCTTGTGTTTCACCAGGAAGAGGATTGTGTTGTTGGTTGAGTAGGGTTTCATTCCCGTCAACCAGTAACCCAATTTCTTACACCCACACTGGTGGGAACCATCACCAGCATGAGGAGGTACTTTATGATGAAGCAAGTCATCATACGAAGGGTGAGCGTAACAGTCCTTAAAAGAGAGGACCCCTCCTCAGATTGGTGGACTGTATCACTACTAGTCTTCCTTCTGTAGATTATTCGCTCATTTGGTCCTTTTTATGTGGATATTGGCTTTGGGACTGGACACTCCTATTGTCTGCCAGGGGACCCTCTTTTGTGTACTTAATTTTACAGCAAGGGAAAGAGAAAGTGTTGACAAAAGAGGTAGGAAGATTGTGAGAATATAGTTAGAGTGGGGTGGCAGGATTTCTCCAATCATCAGGTAGTGCACAGAATAAATTTGGTGCCTCAGACACCACCTTTTTAAAACATTCATGGGAGGACTCTATCTTTTGAAGAAGGCTATCCTGGAAGTAGACTCCTTTACACCTGATTCCTGCTGGAAGAAGAGGTCTCCCTCAATGACTAAATAGCTCCTAACTCATGCTGGCACCAGTCACTGGAACTGCTCTTCAAGGGTAACTTTGCTGGCCTCCTGTATCCTGCTTCATGAACATAAAAAGCAGGAGTACTCATGCCTCGCAAAGCACCTAGCTGAGCAATGAGAACAAGATGCTGCAGGGGACCTGTCTGGAGAGACTCCTGCTGCCCAGAGGCCTGCGTGAGGAGCTAGGCTCTGCAGGGCTGACAATAAGAAACTTTCCCAGCATCTGAGGTGAAATGAGACTTTGTATTTTTTTCCACCTTCTGAGGACTGAGACAAAGTGCTGAGGCTTGCAATGAATGTCACACCCAAGTCTTGCAAGAAAATGAAGTTGTTCTGCTCATGGCTTTTGCTGCATTGCACACTGATTCAGCATGACCTTTCGGCAAAGGTATCTAGCCTCGTATAGCTTTGCTCAGCTATGGCTTTCAGCCCTGCTCCACTTGAGGATTTTAATTTCAATGCAGAAAAAGAACTCTTTATATAACATATTTTGGGTGGAGGCATCACTAGCTGGCTTCAGAGCCAGTCTTAACATTTACTATTCTCATAATTACTTTTTCCTTGACATAAGCTACCATATCACCACCAAGTTGAAACCATTTGCATAGATGTGCGCTGCATACGTGTTATCGGTATCTGCACCTCTGACTACTGAACTGGAATCCTGGAGGAACTGACAATGCAGTTCATTATTTGCTTGTTCAAAACCCTACTAAATGATGTAGTGACAAGGTCAAATGAGTAGTCAGTACCTATGGGCTCTCTGATAATGATGCAATACTCTTTTTCATTCCTGAGCTCCAAAAAAAAAAAAATTGAAAAATGTTCTGTTTGCGCCGCTACAATATAATGGTTTACTTTTTAGGCCTTGCCGAGACAGCGCATCTTCAGTCTTTTCAGGACATTTTGTTTACAGTTAGTGGGCTTACAAACTAGCCATTTCTTTTCATTAGATGTATGACAGAGGCACTCATGGCTAAACCACGCGTAGCTCTACCACTCAGCCCGAACCACAAATGCGTCTTAACCCCGCATTTATTTACCATGCATGCCTTTACCATGCAATTGTGTTGCAAAGGCATGATTAGTGAGGGGGTATGTGTGGTTAACATCACCACTACCCTGGGTCCTCCCTCCCCACCCTAAGCCCTAAAAATGTATCCCCATACATCGCCCACACCCCCGACCTGAGGCCTAAAACCTGCACTTAACCTACCCCTTCCCTTTCCCTGCCCTGAGGCCTAAAACCCTACCCCCTACCATAAACTACCTAGACCCCTGCCCTGAAACGTACCCTGAGCTGCCCATAAAACCACCCCAACCCCTTCCACTGCTCTGAGGCCTAGAACTATGCCCCCAATTAAAAAAAAGTACCTCCCCTGACCCTGAGTCTTAATACCGTCCCCCTCCTAAACCCTCCCCTCAAACCCAGGCCGTAAAACTACCCCAACTCTCTACGTCGTCCTGAGTCCTAAAACCCTGCCCAATTTCCAAAAGTTCCCGATACCCTGGTCATGAACCCTAAAAGCAACCCCACCCCTAAACCCCCCCCCCCAAACTCAGCCCCACTTACCTGTCCGTGTCACAAGCACCCTGTTCCAACATTGGGTGGTTAAGGCAGATGCGTGGGTCAGGCAAACGTGGTTGTGCTTGCATTGGAATGGCATGCATGGCTCTGCCCACGTTGTTCGGGATATTTCCACTTTTCATTTGTTTTGTTAAATGTCACTTTTAAATTCTTAGCTTAGGTGGTCAGCACGAGCAAGATTGCCTTCGGTTTTGTGTGTTGATCCCTCCCACTGAGCAAGGCCCAATTACTTGTGCCCTTGCACTGCTTCGTTTGTGAGTGGTACTTTTTTCTTTAGTTTCTGCAATTGTTAGCGAGTGGAAGCATTCCATGCTTCCACACAGTTACAGTTGCAGAAGCATGATCTTCATTGTGTGCTTCGCTCATCACCCCTGTTTAACATAAGTGACTGTTCCTCTACTGTTTCACCATGTGCTTTTGCTACCCTATTCTTTCTCCCTCCCACACACACCCATATTGCTCTTTTAGGTCTCGGCTAGCGTAGGCTGCGCTTGCTCAGTCTCGCTGGCGAGATTTTATGTTTCTAGTAGCAGTGCTTGAACCCGCCCCTCTTCTCCATTGGCTGGCTTCCTAAAAGGTGGCCAGCCATTGGAGAAGAGGTTTGTCTTTCCATTTAAGCCCCGTCTTTTTCGGATTGAGGGGTTTGTTTTTTCGTTTCTTTCTCTCCTTTCCTCCAGCCAATGGAGAAGAGGGGAGAAAGAAAAACATGCCCCTCAGTCTGAAAAGCACGGGCTTAGAGCAAATGGCGAGTGCATCAAGCGCTTGTTATGTGTACTTTCTTTATTGGGAGAGCGCCGGGAGAATCAAGCTCTCTCTGCGCCGCAGCGGGTTGTCACACCGGATGTACCCCGTCCCCGTGCTCCTAGTGTCTTCCGCCCATGGCTGCGGAACCACTAGAGCGCAACGCTACACACACGTTCTCATTGCTGCCGCAAATACCTCACTTGTGTGCCTCCAGCCACACCTTGTCTCTTGGGCGGGATCCACTGTAGCGCTGGCTAGTGCTGGCTCGTAGATGTCTCCATACCACCAGCCACACCTAGTCTCCCTCGGGCTCCTCCCTCCTCCTGCGCCGTCTTCTCGTCCCTGTTCGGTGTGTCTGCGTCTCTTTTGCTTCTATTTTCACTTGCCCGGCATCGATATCCCTCGTCATTTCTTGCCTCCATGCTCCTAACGCCCGTACCTTCCTCGTCATTTCTTGCCTACATGCTCCTAACGCCTGTACCTCCCTTGTCATTTCTTGCCTGCATGCTCCTAACGCCTGTGCTTCCCTCGTCATTTCTTGCCTGCATGCTCCTAACGCCTGTACCTCCCTCGTCATTTCTTGCCTCCTACTCCTAACCCCCAGCTTCTATTATCCTGGTTCACACGTAATATATATGGTTTGAAAAATGGTCAGAGAACCTCCATATTGCTGACTGAAATAGCAATTGTCTCTAGGTGCGTGGTGTCCTGCCAGTTCGCAACATTTCTCCAAACAACGATTTACCCACTTTTATATTAAAGACAAATGGAAACATGTTCAAGCTACATTGTCAGTGGGAGTATGGGAGATGCCGATGGCGTCGCACAGCCTCCCTTCCCCCGCGCGCATGATAGCAGCTCTCAGATGTTGTTCAGTTGTGTGACTCACCTCACTGGGCACACAGAAAGGAAACTGCAACTGCAGCACATTCCGGCTGAAGTTGGGAAACCTGCTTTGATCCTTGGCCCGGACTATCTATCGCCTGCACAATACGAAGTGTTTGTAAACAGCAGGCTGTGTGCTGACACAGGAAAGGCCCAAGCTCCAAATTAAGGCAAACATTGGATAGATCCTGTTTAGTGTGGTTAACCGTGGCCATTTTTTAACAGTTTATACAAATTAATATCCACTCGGCGGTCCTAAAACCGTCCCACATAAGGTTTAAAAACACAACTTAGAATGAGGAGAGAGGATATATACGTGTGGAATATATATGTAATATTTTACCCCAAATTCATATTCATATGCATGGTATGTACATACACGTTTAAAAAAACACTACAAAAAGCGAAGCTAAAAGCGACCTAATTACAAACAGAATTGTTTAAGCTTAAGATTTGATTCGTAGACTACCATTTTATTGTTAATGAATGTTCTCGTCCATATTGTCAGACTATTATAGAATGTACATATATTTGGCACTTCTGAGTTCTGCTGGCAGAGAGGCCATTGATTGAATGTGCAATGAGTCTGCATTATCATAACCCAGTCAGCGGAGCGCCCCCAGGTGGGCAGTTTGAGTAGCCCCGCACTTCTGAATGAACAAGTCTTTGGCGCTTTTAACCCTGCAGTTTTCACCTGTCCCCTAATGCCCCCTAAGTACCTAGATGCCCGTCAGTCGGAAGGGGCACTATTCAGGAACCTTAGTCATCGGGGGGATTTAAAAAGGCAGTGCTTTTGGGTACCCCCTAAAGTCGCACACAGAACAAGGGAAACGCGATCCCTTGTACACTACAGACTCAAGAATTTACACGGAGGTGCAAGAAACCTCTCCCGCCAAATGTTTGCACAAGGCCCACCTGCCCCCTTTCGAGCCCCGCTTCTCTTCCATACACCTATCTTGCTTTAATTCCTCCTGTGTTCTCTTCTCCTTCCAGGTTAGTTTCTTTTTCGCTTTAATTTGTTCCCTCCTCCCCCAGTTCCCTTTCCTTTATTTCCCCCCTTCTCTCTCGCTCACTCTTGAATTGAAACCCCCCTACCTCCCCAGGACCCTTGGAGTGGCTTCTCACACATCCCCGTCAATGAACCTAAACGGGGCAGGAATTTATGGCCGAGCTGCGTAAACATGACAGGAGCCTGGGCTGAGCCGGCGCGGGCCTGGGGGTCCGTGAGGCAAATGAGGGCCATAGAGAGGGGGGAGGGCATGTCTAAAATACCCCTCAGCATGAGGGGTGGTCTCTTCTCTGGGGTAGGAGTATCGTATGGGGAGGCAGCACCTGGAGTGGATCTCATGCGTTCCGGTGGAACTCCGGAGACTCTGCAACGGTGAGGGGTTTCTGTGCTGCACTCTGGGGAGGTCTCATAAGTTGTTACACCATCTGACACCCCCTCCTTCTGAAGGGCTGCACACTAATGGGGTCTCATAGGTTGTAGAACCATCTGACACTCTCTCCCTCTGAAGGGATCTCTGCTGCACACTGAGTGGCCTCACGGAGTCTAGCAGTTCTTCTGGGAAGGTGTCTCTACTGCACCTGTAATGGATCTGACACTCTCTCCTTCTGAACACTGAGGGGGTCTCATAGAGTCCACCAGTTCTTTTGACACTCTCCCATGATAAGGGGTGTCTCAGCTGCACCTGGAGAGTGTCTGACACTCTCTCCTTCTGAAGGGGTCTCTTTTGAACACCTAGGGGGTCTAATAGAGTGCAACAGTACTGTTGACACTCTCCCATGGTAAGGGGTGTCTCAGCTGCACCTGGAGAGGGTCTGGCACTCTCTCCTTCTGAAGGGGCCTCTTTTAAACACCGAGGGGGTCTCATCGAGTGCAACAGTACTTTTGACACTCTCCCATGGTAAGGGGTGTCTCAGCTGCACCTGGAGAGGGTATGACAATCTCTCCTTCTGAATGGGTCTCTTTTGAACACCGAGGGGGTCTCATAGTTTGTTTGTGTTTAACACTGCCGCTGTGCTCACCAGTGGCGGCTGGTCATCAGGTGCTGCTAGCTACACACGTATCTCACTTCTGCGCAGAATGGCGTGCACAATTTGTGTCGGTTGTCTAATCTAACACCATTTGGTATTCTGTGAAAACAGCACCACAATGATCTGTTGCGCTATCAACACTCCTTATCCGAATTGACTTGTTAATTAGGGGGCAATATCTGCGTAGACTGGCTAGTCCTTTTTTTTACGTCACGTAGTATGCTGCACCCTCCATTGTCGTGCAGTGACGCTCCACACAAGCCCCGCCACAGAATCTAACCAGAACTTCGTTTCTGGAAAAGAAAGTTCAACGTGGCTACATCACTGTTCGAGAGAGCCCTTCCACCAGAAAATTAGAGTGCAACAGTCACCGTCAAAGAAAGGTGGTGGCTTGGTGTGTGTGTGTCTGGCTCTGTGTGTGTGTATGGCTCTGTGTGTGTGTGGCTATGTGTGTAGCTTTGTGTGTGTGGCTCTGTGTGTGTGTAGCTCTGCGTGTGTGGCTCAGTGTGTGGCTCTGTGTGTGTGTGTCTGTGTGTGTATTTCTGTGTGTGTGTGTAGCTCTGTGTGTGTAGCTCTGTGTGTGTGTAGCTCTGTGTGTGTTACTCTCTCTGTGTGTGTGGCTCTGTGTGTGTGTGTGTGTGGGGCTCTGTGTGCGGGGTTCTGTGTGTGTGACTCTGTGTGTGTGGGGCTCTGTGTGTGTGGGGCTCTGTGTGTGTGCGGGGCTCTGTGTGTGTGTGCGGGGCTCTGTGTGTGGGGTTCTGCGTGTGTGTGTGTGTGTGGCTGTGTGTGTCTGGGTGGGTGCAAATACAATAGGTCTTGCATTTGCGAGAGATTAAGCTATTACTCTCTACTTCTTACCTATTGCCATTGTAAATGACAATACCATATATTTATCGTTTTAAAAAAAAACGATAAATGAAAAAAATGACATTTGCAATGCCAATAGCTCTAACTTTAACAAATAGAGACCATTGCATTGTAAATGCTTGTTCCCCTTAGTGTTTCTCTGCGCCCCTCCACTCTCCATGTTTGTGTCTCATCTATGTGTGCTTTCCCCCTTTTGGCTACCTTGCTTCAGCCCACCCGACTCCTACCAGTTAAAACTTGGTTAAACAAAATACTTTTTTTAATTTGCAGATCTGTCCCAAGTAAGTGAATTAAAACAAAATGCACGCGATGAGATGTGTATTCACTTTCCTACTTTTCCTGCATATTGGCTTTGTCTATGCTCCTTGACTAGTTGTTATTTAAGCTACTGATTCTTAAAACTGTGCAGCTGCACGTACATCGTCGTTCTAACAATGAGTCACTTTTTGCATTGCCACAACTGATTTCTGGACGTGGTAGTCCTTCTGGGCATTGTCTTTGTGGTCCAAGTCATGTTAAGAGGTGCCTAGCTCCATTTCCTGCCAAGAACAGCTCTTATCGGATGGAATCCCTCTTTTAACTGTTATTTTCCTTCTCAGTAATTAGCACTCAGAGGTGTCTAACGCTTTCTGCGTCTTTGTCACTTCCTGGCAGCAAATGACAACCTTTAATATCTATGTAGGCAAACACTGCCTCCAATACACCTTCCTCACCAGTATCTCCCTGGCCTACCCCCCCCCCCCCCTCGCCCCCCCCACCCGCCCCCACCTAACAAGCATTTGCAAAGCCAATAACCTATGAAACTACTAGCTCTGCTATTGCCTTTTTTTCCTTCTGTACAGCATGGCCATTGCCTTTTTCCCTTCTGTTCAGCATGGCCATTGCCGACTCTGACAGTGATTTGTATCAGCGTGACTGCTATACAGCAGAGCTAAAAATAATAATTAACAAAGGACTAAGGACTATGACTCATCCAGCACTACAGCACTTTAAAAAACAAAATGTAATTGCATTTGTCCTCGCTGCATCATATAGCTTTTTTTCATTCGTTTTAGCCATCCTGCTAAGATTCTGTGCTGTTGACAGCAGGGCTTAAAAATACTGCCAAAGTCAATAGCTCTTGTAAGCAAGACATAGTTGGTTTGCCAATGCTTGTTGAATATTTCTGCGGTCGAAGGGCCACACTGTTTTCCTTTCCACAAAGCCTAACTGCAATCTCACGTGTTTCTTATGTTCTGGGATCAGTTGGAGTGGTTTCATAACAAAGTTGCAGTTTGTTTGGAATTCCATACAGCTAAAGTTTGATTAAAATATAAATTATATATAAATTATATATATATATATATATATATAGATAGATATATATATATATATATATATATATATATATATATATATATATATAGATAGATAGATAGATAGATAGATAGATAGATAGATAGATAGATAGATAGATAGATAGATAGATAGATAGATAGATAGATAGATAGATAGATATCATATATTTTCCATTGAGGGATCAATTTTCTCTTGCTTTCGTTCAATACTAAGAGCTTAGCATTTCACCAGTGAGCCAAGAGCTTTAAAGAATCAAATCCAATTAGAATAGTGTAGCTATCTGCTGTTTGAAGGTATTCTTATGGGGTTAGGTTATTAGTTACTAATAAAAAATGAACTCTCAAAATCCTTATAACTAATTAATGGTCATGCGGGAAATCTACTGCAGTGAAACTAGACCAACCAACAACGGAGCTACGTAAATTAAAAACCATAAAAATAAATTGAGTGTGAAATGAATAGAAAAAACCTTTCGGATAGTAATCCATATGGTGCTAACAACTTTCATGTTAAAATAATGTGATGCAGGCTGTTCACGAACAGCAGTTTTGGCCACTTCGACATAAGAGCCAAAAGCTAAAATTAACATTTTGCCATTGCTTAATATGTGTATAGCTATACGTAAAAAAATTACTGATTTTAAAGATGTTGCATTTTTTTTATTTAAAATAAATTTAAAATAAATTTCGAATCTTTTAGTGAGTTAGCACAGGTTCAAGAATGGAGTTAATATCTGATATATCATACGACCTTTCATTCCTAATCATGGTGGACAACTCCCCCCACCCCCAGGGTTATTCGAGAAAGACACTTTTGTTTGGAGTGTAATTATATTCTTTAAATTATTCGACCACGTATTAGGCAAGGTGGATCCGAAAGGCAAATACAAATCACCTTTTCACTGTGAAGTCACATAATGAATAGCATCCTGAAGAGCATAATAGCATAATGAATAGCATAGACTTTTGTAAGACAATGTCTATACCAGAAAATACATAAAGTTGCATATATATAGAACAAAGTACAGGATGAGAGCTCGATGTGGAGTTATTTTGTTTTAGTCAACAAAGTATTTGTAATGGTGCAGCCTCAGGGTGGCACAACATTCAACCATCTTTTTATGCCAGTGATACCGCCTCAGAGCAGTACGGCCACCACGTGTTTTGCCCTGGATGGCACGCAAGCCCAGGGCTTCCTCCAGGTCTTAAAGCTAATGTGTTTATGATTAACAAAACTATTTGGTTACATTTGATTACACCTGCACAACGACCCTGTGAATATGTAATTTGTGAAGCGCAGCAAACACAGAAAGACATATGTAGAAATGGGAGTATTGAGTCGTGAGTGGTACATCTATGTTTATAAACAGTCCTGCAAATACAAGCCATTGGACATTTTCAAAGGTCTTGAAAGAACGACAGAACTGAAGGAGATGTCATATAAAGGCTGAGTGGGGTATAGTTTGTGTCAAGGCACACTTGTTTTGACCTTACTAATTTTCAGTCTTTCTTTTGATTTATAGGTTTATGGTATGAGTTTGATAGAGGCACTGCTCCGTGATGGATCAGCTTAGTAGAATGACAAGGTCAGGTGTAGGACAGGTAACAAGAGTTAAGGAGACAAGCAGAGTATTCTGATGTCAGGGACAACCATGAGCACTGTAATACAAGAGCAGTATGCTATAATCACTCTCTTTGTAACATCAGAAATGTATCAACAGGTGTTTTCCGCAGCATGTTACTCACTCTGGTGTTGTACAGGGACTAATGTTCTTCCAAGTGGCATTCCATTCCTTAAAGAGTTCTGTGACCATTCAGGGGCTAGCATATGAGGGCTGAGTGCTTCTGTAAAGTCACTAAACTCGTGCAGCAGACTGCGAGCTGTGGGCAGTAGCATAGAGCTAGAGCCCTGTATAGATGGTCTGACTTTAAAATACAAAGGAAGGAACTTTTGTGGCCTGGCCAGGTATCAGAAAAAACAGCGAGGCAGGAGACAGAGATAGGGATGGGAATGAGCCATGCGTTTGGCAGCCAAAGTTTATAGATGGCATACAAAGTGCACTCACCCCATCACCATTTTCTCGCCTCCTCAATAGAGACACCTGAGTCTTGTTTGATTTTTCGCAGTGTGTACATTTTTATTAAAATATAGTTCCAGGCCAATTACTCCATTGGCCTCTTTATTTATTGTAAACTCTTTAAAACTTGTTTATCAACATCACAGTATTCAAATACTCACACGTATATACATAGTCATTCTATTTACAGCCCGTTCTCCAACGGGGCATTGCTTGACCTTCAGGCTATGCCAGCAGGCCACAACCAAGTTAGCCTGCTCTATTTAAGTTAACCGCCCTCCGGTCAACAGAGCCGCAGGTAAATAATCTGCCACCACTTGTGGCAACCAACGGCTTCCAGGGTAGGGCTAGAGAATCCAGGGCCACCAGCAGGTCAGCCCCAAATCTCCCGCCAGCCCAGAGCCCATGATGATTTTAAGACCTGTTCTAGGGTAAAAAATGGCACTGACCAAAGGAGTCCCTGTGATACCTCTTGTCCAGGACCCCGCCAGAGGGCGAGGTGCTTACTGGTGGACTCGACCTCCCCCCTGCACTCAAAGCTTCCGAGATGGCCCCTAATACGGTTTGTATGAAAAGTTCATTGCCCGCTTCCGACAGGTGCACTCCGTCCGTAGCGTATAACTCCGGCTTTGACGTGTGTATTAATTTGTGCCTAATGGTTAATTATTTATTACAAGGTATTAGTGACATTGGGCTGTTGACGAATTTGAGAGCTTTCCGTACCGCTGAAGCCTCTCTCTGGCAGGTCCTCGGCGGCAGCAGGACATCCGACGCTCAAACTTCGATTTCTGAAGAATTTCCGCAACTGACTGATTTAACCTTTTCACCGACTTATTCACCGCTTTTGGAGGCGCGCCCCGAGCCCATGTCTGCCTTGGAATTACTTCGGACCATAGCAAGATCGCATTCGGCAACATATTCCTGAATGCTGCCAGGGCCGTGAACAATGACTCTTTTACGCCCCTCCTTCCTGCCGAGATCATGTTGTTGCCTCCAGAGTGTAGCACCAATAAGTCAGGGGTGGGCAAGCCTCTGTTCATGGCCGCCCACAGATCGCTAGGGGCGTCGGCTAAATGTTGTCCACCTATCCCCACCCAATGGTGGTCAAATCCTTGCGCCTCCCACGCATTTACCTCTTGCAATTTCTTGAAGACCAACCCTGCCCTGCGAATAAAAGAGTGGCCGCACCAGCACATCTGGGGTCTGTGGGATGTGGGATGTGGAACCTAGGGCAAAATTGAGATAAAGAACAGTCAAGACTACCTGTGTACGATAGGGGGGGCAGGCTACAATACTCAAACTAATTGCGGGCAAAAGTAATGATCATAACACGCAGACTTCCAACGACCCAATCTCTTAATAGTTTCCTCTGGGAGCCCCAGGCCAGCCGCTGTAGTTGCTGCCCCGATACGGAATGAATGGGATGTGAAGTCAGTTGGGTCTACGCCCAGCCTAGTCAATGCCAGCTTAACCACCCTTGTGAACTGATATCTGGTGACGGGTAAACCGTCCTTATGCAACAGTACTCTGTCGTCGCCCCCTTGCGGCCTCATTTGCAAGAATTGTCCTGTTAGTCCTACTGGGCAGTATGTCACCTGCTACCCTGCCTAATGGCAACCATGTTCCCTTACCCAATGGGTCTGTCTTTGATCTCCGGACCCTAACTCTCAGGACGCCCCCTGCCACAATCAAGTCCCCACACCTTATGCCCCCTTCCCTATCCGCCTTAGAGGCAGGGAGCAATTCAGATATACTGAGTGCCCCACAAAAAGCTAGTACGTAGGCTACCCTGAATAACTGAGTTTCGTATGGGGAAAAGCAAATCTTGGGCAGAGTCTCCAGGATATTTACCAGCCTGCTCACGTCTATGGGTCTTCTTGAATCCTTTACCCATGGGGTTAAACGTTCCCATTCCTTCACAGCTCTCCTCACTCTCTGGTCCTTTGTTGGGTCTGCCACCCCCCTTAAGCCCGCATAGAATGCCATTGCAGACAGTTGTCTTTTCATCATCGCCACTGATTTCCCGCAAGCTCTCTGGTGCACTATGAAGCCCAAGACGCTCAAGGGTGAGAATGTCTCAACTACACCCGCCCCTTGTAAGTAATCTTGATAAAACTGCCACGACCTCTCATACATACTCTTAGTCTTGGGGGCCAGGGATGCTGTTATCAACTCAGGGGCTGCGGGGCACCAAGCTTCCATAGCCCCGCCGGGAAGTTCGTCATCTCTCTGTATGCTTGCGGCCAGTGTGTGCGGAATTCTGCCAACTTAAAACGGGACAAGGCGTCAGCGGCTTGGTTGTCTACCCCAGGAACATGCTTTGCAGTAAAATGTACATTGCGACGCAGACATTGCAACACTAATTCTTTCAATAGGCGTAATACCCATGTGCACGTTGCTCTCTGATTGTTAATCGCCATCACCACTGACATTCTGTCCGACCAGAAGACAATGTGCCTGTTTACGAGCATATTTCCCCACAGGTGCAATGCCACCACTATGGGAAACAGTTCTAAGAAAGTAACATTGCGTGTCAAACCCTGTCATGCCCATAAATTAAAGGGCTGAAAGCTAATGACGGCTGCCCTGTCGGCACCGGTCCTCCCTGAATCTGATTAACTGCTAGCCCTGCCAAATTTTCACCGGTGTTTGCCCCTGAGGGGACAAAGTTACAACATTTGGGGATGGACCCATAGCCGCCGGTCCTACAAATCCAGGGTACGCTGTGGAGAGTACCATTGCGCTAGCAGGGCAATTACTAAATTGCCTGCCCGTGTGAAGTTGTCGCTAGTACACCTGGGGATTGCGCTACCCCCCCAGACTGCACCCAGACTTGTGCTATTCCGCTACCTGGCTGTGCGACCACTGGAGGTAAGGATGCTTGTGCACAGGGCGCCTCCGCATTTGCGACGGGCGCCACCCCCGACTGCGAAATGTTAGCCTGAGTGTTGCTTCCCCGAACTATGCCCGACTGAGGGATACTGTTTTCTTTGGTTGTGTTAGGAATCAAGTCTATTGTTTCGAGCACCTCTTTCTCACCTGAGGATGCTGATTGGGACTCGACTGCCCTGGGCCGCTTTTCTTTCGAGGCCTCTTTAAACCTTTCCGGTGTGCGCCGAGCTTGCTTGCCTCGCCCTCTTTCTTCCTGGAAATCCGCTTTTGCCCCTTCTCTTTGTCTTTAACGCCCAATCGACACCTTTTTCCTTTGTAAACTCCAGCAGCTCCGTCAATGCCAGGTAGTCATCTCTTTTGGCCATGGTGCCCTTGCCCTTCGTTGGCCGTTTCAGCGGCATTCTGCACTTAATAAAATAGAAAAATGTTAGACTTTCCTTTTTAATGACAAAAACCTTTCCTGATTAGCCACCCATTTGTTACCTGGCGTCTAGCTCCTTATTTCCATTAACAATTACAGCCACACTGAGCACTCCAATTATGTAGATGCTTGTTGCAGTTAAATATAAATCAGCAAATGTGTTCTGTGATATATGCTTTGTTGCTAAAACATGTGCTATGAACCAATGACGATGGCTACTAGGACATTTGAGGTACGATTCCTTGCACAAATATACTTTTTCCTAGACTTAACACCCACTGCTATCCTCATACCCATACTATTCTCGCAGCCATTTCTTCTCACCCAGAATGCCTCTCTTCCTCCGTTTCCTCAATTAAAGATATCCCTACTCTCAGGGTTGTGCTTCCCAGCGCGCCAAGCAGCATGCAGGCCAGGCAGGGAAAGTTTCCAAAGAACAAGAGCATCCAGTAAAGCTTGCCCTCACTGATAAACTGCAAGGTAATGTTTTGCCCTTTATAAAAGTAATATAATGAAAGACTCCATCGAATGCTGTCGCGAGGCTGCTGCAGAGGCAAGGTTTTATATAGTGCTGATGTAATCCACTAGGCGCTGCAGCATGAAAGGCACGGTAACGGCGCTGATCTAACATACTGTACCCACTAAATCTAAGGCCCTTGGGTTCCCGGCAGAATATTCGGCCTCGGGCAGCGGGTAGCAGGCGCGGTCGTCAGGCTGGCAGAGGATGTAAAACTGTAGGTTATCGCCCCGCGATCAGTCATTGGCCGAGGCGGTGAGGTGATGTTATATCGATGGAGTAATGCAGGGGGCCACACGCACTCAAGGCGCTCACAACCCGATTCAGGCAAGCCCAAGTTACGCACTCGAAGCGCTCACAACCATACCGGACCCGAACCAGGCGAGCCCTCACCAGCGGTGAACATTTTCCCGCATCCGTACGCTCGCTCGCCTCGACCCGTCCCACGCACTATGCTGGTCACAATCACGCATGCTCGTTCGCCTCGACCAGCCCCACGCTCTATGCTTTTTTGTGCACGGATCACACATATGCCTTCAACTCGCGCACCGATCACACATACACCTTCAACACACTATCGCACTGCGAGGCCCACTCACCTGCGCCTGAAATCGGAAGACTTTCCACGCGCCCCGGCTGCCGCGACACGGTTCCACCAGGGCTTCCTATGCGATGTCCGACTCTTAGGAGGCGAAGTGGACAAAGAGGGGGCGTGAACTGAGGCGCTGGCTTTTCAAGCCTTGCGCGTTCAAACTGCTTCCGGGTCACTCTAAACCTTTTTCCCTGACGCACTTCCTGTTTATCTACAGCTATCCCTTCCGGGTCGCACGACCCGGAAGGGACCCCCCCATACGTATGCGGCCCTTTGGCTGCCACTAAAGGAGCCACGCCCCTTATGTGGGGTGTCCCCTGCAGTTTGAGCGTCGGATGTCCTGCTGCCGCCGAGGACCTGCCAGAGAGAGGCTTCAGCGGTACGGAAAGCTCTCAAATTCGTCAACAGCCCAATGTCACTAATACCTTGTAATAAATAATTAACCTCCTTGTAATTCTAATGACTATCCACCGTTAAATGTACATTATAAGGATATTTCATGTCACTTTGAAGACCCATGAATAAATGGAAGCTCTAGGCTGCATATGGATTATCATTATAACAGATCTCCAGGTTGACTTTTAGAATCCTTTTCATAGAGTGTGGTTCATTTTAATTAACCTCCATTTTAATAAATAATCTCCTTAATTTGCAAAAAAGCCTTTTCCCCCCGCCTCCTCCTTTCTCCTCGGCACCTTCTTTCCAACATACAATTCATTCTATCGTCCCTTGTTCCCCCCCCCCCCCCAGCTTACTTTCAGGAATAACTATTTCAAGGGGTATCGCTTGACTTAGTTTCCGAATATTACTGTTTATCTCCGCCTTCTTCTACTGCTTTCCTGCTTACATTTTTGTGATACCCCCTCACCCCGCTTCTTATCACTCTCACTCTTTTCGCCTTCAAAATGCAACTTTGATTTGAACTGAAGCTGTAATTAATAAACAAGCAATGCACTCACGTGCAAAGACAGTACATTTCTAGACTGCTGAAACACAGGGGGTGTACACAATCTGTGGTTTACGAGTTATTGGTACAGTTTGTCACCCACCTGGAATATCAGTTGCAAAAGTGTCTGAGTTTTCAGCGCGGTTTGTGTGTCGCTGCGTGCATCGGTGTGTTTCTCAAGCTCATGGTAGCACACAGCACTTTGAGGACTTTGCTCCATCTTCCCTCACAAAGTGATTGGTAAGGCGTGCTCTGGCAGTGTGCCACCCGGGGCAGCTATGTGCCATGTTTAAGTATGAGCTCCATTGCGATTAATATTACAGGTGATTGGTAACCTTATTTCCATGTTACAGGAGTGATCTGATGCCAGAACGTAGCACCAACTAGAACATAAAGTAGAGCAGATAGTAACCTCCTATATGCTATTAAAGCGTGTGCCACCAAACATACCAAGTTTTTATACTGACCTGCACTTACATTGACTGCACACTATGGTACTGACCTGTAATACGATGTAACATATTTAATTGGTGTTTTAAATGCTCAACATAGATTTGCATTGACATTTTTTAGGCTAGATATTTTTCATCGTTTGACAACCTGTCCCACTACCAACAATTGGTCTTGTCAATTAATATGCTGTCCTTGCGATCAGATCTCTAAACAATCAACTATTCATGTACTGTTTTTCTGCAAATTTTATACAAACCTAAGGATTATTTTTATAAAGCCTCTAAAGAAATTGTTAAATTTTAGACAATGCAGACCAGCCTACTTATACCTACAATTGCTTACGGACTTGTTTACATGTGTGGTAGTGGCAAGATTCTTGAGGTCTGTTATCACTGAAAGGAAGTTTTTAACTGCTGTTTTTTAAATCGGCAAGTGTTTTACTGTAGCTGTTTTTTAATGAATGGATTAACTCTTATCATTTTTAAACCTGTACTGCACTGTAAGCTTTTATGATTCTTTGTTTGAATCGAATAAAGTTGATTTGATTTGACTGCACACTATCAACTTCCAATATATTGTCAAGGTAAGTGGATTTGAAGTTGAAAGTAGTAAATCCGTACTACCCTGAGTATGCTTATCTTGACAATATGTTGGTAAAATATGTAGGTCAGGCTTCTCCAACGAGTAGCTCGTGAGCTTCTGGTAGCTCTCCAGCTCCTGTTAAGTAACTTTCCAGTATGCAACCAAGCTTACTAAATTGGAAGCTTTTGCTCGGTTGAATCAATAAATATATACCAATATTGATGTGTGTATTTGAAATGAAAATATTTTCAAGCCTCATTGTCAATGTTTGGAGAAAAATATTTGAATTTAAATTGAATTCCAAGTTGATTTCAAATACAATCATTGACTTGGGTAAGGATAAAAGTGTCATTTCACTGCCAATATACACTTCAGCATGAATAAGTGCTTTATAAATCTACATGTTATGTTATATTTAAAGCTAATATTTGAGTGATAAAGCATGCGTCATTAGGGAGACTTATCATGTTGGTGCCAAGGGCATTACATTACGGATGTTATGTATTACCCAGGCAGTGGCCTGACAACTTTATAAATCCTTTTTAACAATACTGCTGGTAACCTTGCTTACGCATTTAGGTGATCACTGCTGGTAGCTTGAATGAATGGCATTGCTACCAATTTTACCTTGTCTCATGTGGTCACTATTGCAACACTAATAATAATAGTAGCTCCGGAAGATGTTCATTGACCATAAGTAGTGCTTTCTTCAGAAGAGGTTGGAGACCCATGATATATGTGCACATCAATATTATTGACCATATAATTTTACATACAACTAAAAAATATAATTATGGTACAAAACTCCAATGAGAAATTGTCTCTGTTCCAAAAATATCTGATTCTCAACCCAGCACAATAGGGAATAGCGGACCGATCCTTCTCAAGGCCTCCTGTGAATGTCCTGATTTCTTAGATCTGACAATGAGAGACAAATAAAGTCCTCATCTTTGACCCAGTGGAGATAATAGTGTATCTTACTGTGGGTATCAACCCCAGAGGGAAAGAACAGCCTCACAATGGCTTAGCAAGATTGATGAGAACAGGAATAGCCCTTCACTGAAGGTGAAAATGTTACCAATGCTTTTGTGCCAGGCCTTGGACTACCTTCACTATCCCCAGCCTTTTGATTGGGTTTTACCTATGCTTAGGAAAGCATACCTGGAGATCCAGAGAAGAAATACAATATAAGAGACTGATCCCTTTCAGAAAGACTGATAGGAACAGGATGCAGTCAGAGCTATCTCACATCAGGTCTTCATCTGCATTGAGATGTGATCCAATAAGCTCCTATTTTCATAACCGAAACATGTCTTAAAGATACTACCTCTCTCCTGTGGCCCCTATTGATACCCTCCAGTATTAGCTAACCCGTCACATATAAAATGAAAGGTTTTATTGCTCAACAATATTGATCTTAATATTCTGACTCTCAATGCCTCTCAAAGCCCCTACAGCCGTTAAACATATTCCGGCCACACACTGGTATTGCCCAGGCTCAGTGTCTTTATAATCCCATCCAGACATGAAAACTAATAAAGCACACAAAATCTATAGCTACAGAACTATTTAAAGCCATACTCCGAATAAAGCCATACTCCGAAAAGGCTAGTGCTGGTCATACCAAAGAAGTTTTGGCACATCCATTTCAGGTTGCCTCAATGTTCTCCTCTGTAATCTCGTTCTGCTTGTGTGCAAGTGTTAATTCATCTTTTTATTTGGTAATCTAAACCCACAAGCCAAACTGGAGGTCTGCTGGTCATATTCCGCAATTACAAGGTAATTAAAGAAGTAATAATCACATATAATACACTATAGTCTCTTAATCAAGGAATTCCTTTCCACGCGCTAGCTGTATCAAATCTGGCTACAGCACTGTTCAAGGATACGAGAGATGTGAAGGTCCAGTAATTGACTTCTTGAAAGAGATATTTGTGGCTTGCGATCTTATGGCATGTATATGCTGGCAGTAAAGATTTGCAAATTTGTTTATCATATTAATTCATGTCAGAAGCCAAGAAATGCTCACAACTTGCAGCATAGAACATCATTAAATGTATTGCTATCAACCAACTGATCAAGGTCTGTTGAGAATTCAGAAGTGTTTCTTCGATAGTTTATTCAATATAAACCAGACGCACCTTTCTAGTTGAATACAAAATCAGATCCACATCATCCATATTATAATACATATCTACATGAAAATATCTTGTTACCCATTGCACCAAATTAGATTCTTGAAATACTTTTAAAAGTCAATTCCCTGAAAATCAGCATGTGCGACCCCCTGCTAAGTGAGACTGAAAAGCAACACAGGAATATTTCTCCCACGCAGCACTAACAAGAGTTGTGGTATAGTTTCCTCTTTGATGTATGCCTGCCTCACATCCCAATGATACATATGTGCCAGTTCCTAACGATGCTTACATCCTCAGTAGTGCTTGTACCCTTAGTCGGAGCCCTACCATGATCTCAACCCCATCATAAGAGGGAGCTCCCCTTCTAATGACTCAGTAGCATAACCAGGTAGCAGGGAAATTGATTTTGCTGCCTTTATCAACTATGCATTTTGATCTGTACCCTCTCTCCTAATTGATTCGTAGAGCCTCATTACGATGTCGGGCGGACTACACCATCTCGGTCCTGGGACCGACCGAGCTGCAGTCCGTGGCCCGACCAGCCAATTACAATGTGACCGAACACTGTTCAGTCGCATACTCCCATTTCTCAATGGGAGCTCATGTTACGACTATAAACCGGCAGTAACACAAGCTCCCTTTTAGAAATGGGAGGTGTTGTTCATCCCTGGACTCAGTGGTAAGCACCTCAAGGTGCCTGCTACAAGGTG
This sequence comes from Lissotriton vulgaris, assembly GCF_964263255.1. Taxonomy (NCBI): domain Eukaryota; kingdom Metazoa; phylum Chordata; class Amphibia; order Caudata; family Salamandridae; genus Lissotriton; species Lissotriton vulgaris. The sequence goes on along the minus strand of NC_141696.1, from coordinate 1,272,428,104 downwards.
CAGGAATCAACAGGGGGGCTTGGCCCCCAACCGGAGGCCGCATTCACAAGAGGGCCCTGAAGGGGCCCTCAAACACGTTTTAGGCCGGCATGGAAACCATGTCGGAAACCGTGCATCGTAATCCCAAGGGCAGAAGGGCCCGCGGGCTCCATGAGCCCTTCGTAAACCAGCAAGAATGACCAGCCTGTTTACTTTCAGACAACCAGCATCATAATGCGGCAGTCGGAAAGTAAACTGAGCAGCCCATTACAATGCGGCCAGGAGGGCTCCTGCTGTTGGTCGGAGCCCTATGGGCCGCATCGTAATCGGTCCCTTTGTATTCACATTTAACTTGTCTTTAATTTATCTCATTTTAAAAGCATGCTTTGAGAGGTATAGTTGCTCAGAAGTGCTTCATGCACCTGCAGCAATCCGTTTATTGTCACCTTTGTGAACTGTGCATCCAGTTCTCCTAGCATTAGGTCCAATTAAAATGAGATTGAGTGCTGAAGTACATACTGACCTCAGTTTAAATCTGCTTGAAATACCTAATGTGAAGGTACATTCACCATAATTTCTTTTCTGCCTTTCTTAATTTCTTTCCAGCTTAATGGACCACACTAGTGCTTCCGGGAATTATGATTTTCAGTGCTCCAGACAAAGAGCTGTTTACTTCTTCAGGGCTCTGGATAGACTAAAAGTCTGCATTTTGTGTTTTGATTTGGCACCATCACATTGTATCACCAAGGCTTGGCATTGCCTTTTATTGGTGCAGGCTCTGGGTGTTCCATATAAATGGGTGCTTACAAAAATCAGAATCATAATAAACTTTATTCAATCTAAATAAATAGACCGTAAAGGTACAATAAACGATATTAGAACATTGGAATGTTGGGAGCTCCATTGAAAACAATGGAGTGCTCTGGGCTTATAATGGCTGGTATAAGCCTGGAGCTCCAACATTCCAATGTTTCTTTGTTCACAGCTCTGGCTGTAAACAGAGGCTTTAGGGAGCCTGAGGGGATTCCAATCCCCTCACGCTTCCAAAAGGCTTTGTTTTTTTGTTAGAACATTCTGTCCTCTAGTGACAGAATGTTCTAATAGCCTTATAGCCCTTCGTAGATGGGCTATACCGCTATTAAAGTCCCTCTCCCTTGTTAAAGGCCCTCCCCTTCGGCTCGGTGCCTTTAACGCTGGAGAGGGCCTTTAATAGCCGATATAGCCCTCTACGGCGGGCTATAAGGCTATAATATATTGAAATACAATTAATATAAAATATGTCAATGGCAATATATGATAAAAGCAATTCATGAAAGAGCACTATCGGGTCTTGACATGCCCCGATCCATAGCATCCTAACAGTGACAATACATATCCAGTACAATTAGAATGGGGAAAGGGAGGAGAACAAAAACCTCAACTAAGAGTCCACTGTGTGCTCCACACAGCATAGTTGTCACTTCTAAATGTCTAAGATATACTAAGGGGAACACCAAAATGCCAGCTCATCACAAATGATAACTCCAGGAGGAATAGAGGCAGGCTAGATCAAGGTTACAACCAGCGATAGCAGGCTTTGTATGGAAATCATGACGCCATAGTCCAAAGCCATATTCTCATACCTTGGGGAATAAAAACCAAAGGTAAGAGTCTACATCCTGAGAAGGGATAAATACTAAAGGGGCGACCTGGAGTAAACTGACTAAAGTTTTACTAGTGCAATAGTAGTATTAAATAAAACCTAAAACAGTTGTCACTTATCAATGCACAAGTCTAAGAGTTTAATAATGGTATATATATATTTTATTCGATCAAAAGTATGATCATTAACATCATAAAATTCATAACCATAAAACAGTAAAATAATTCATTTCATTACATCATAAAAAGATGATTTAAAAAGCGAGCTATCACATGCCTCTAGCAATATTGATATTTTTCGATAAAAGTACTTAAACAGAGACAATTTCCATATTCCAATCAAATCTAAATTTGTAAAAATCCATGATTCTGTTCCCCAGTATCCAATTTAGGACCCCATAACCTGGTGGCATACATAATAATATTAAATTCACAGAGACATTATTGATAATTTTTAACCTCTTCCTCCAGGCAAAAAGCAAATATCTCGAAATTGTAAAAAACTAGCCACCTTGTGGTATCTGTCTTAACGCCATAACCGCAGCGGGAATTCCACCGCGTTCGGGCGTTCTAAAAGGTGGGAGGGGTTACGACGGCCGTTGCCCGTTCGCAGCACCAGGGAGGGAGTACTCGGCCGACGGGAGCACAGGAGGGGTTAACAATGCGTAAAGCATCAACAGGGCATGTAAAAGATAATAGACAACAGGCAGGAATTAACCAGTTTGTCCGAAGAGGGGCAAAAAAATGATCAAGGGTCTCTGGGACGGAGTGACACGTCAGGCACAAAGGTGTTACGGATGCATTTTTTCATGAGCTTCTCCTAAAATTAAGAGGAGGAACTCCATACCTGAATTAAATGTACAGAGCTCTTGCCGGGGAGGTTCGATGTCATCCAGAAACATTTCGAAACCAAACTATCCTTTTATATTTATAAAGCTAGTAGTTATGATACCTTGTACAATACCTTTAATACTTTGTGTATCCATGTATTCCCAGAACCTTTTCTTAAGGAGAGGGACTACTTTTAATTTATGGACCCTGTATCCTCCCACAGTGGCCCCAGCCCTAAATGGAAACACCATTCCTTGATCTTTTTAAGCCACAATATTATAAAATGCGGGTTCCAAATCAAGTCCGCCCATGCAGAGTCCCTGCCCACAGTAATGTGGGAAGAGCAAAAGAAGGGGGAAAACCCACAAGGTGGGCCACCACAGAACTGAAACATCCTCTTATCAAGAATCATTAATTGCTAAGGGGCCCAAGGATGACTTTCCCACTGTTCCCCAAGGACCTCCTAATCTTTGTTACCAATCTAAGATAGGAGTAAACATTTGTTTTAATTTCCTCCGAGGATAATCATTAAAGGGAATACCGTGCCTGCATGCAAAGTCTTAAAAAGAGTTTGCTCAAGAGAACTTTAACAGCACATGATCTAGATTTGGAGTAAAATCAGCAAAAAATACAACATGTAAAGTGTGTTGTGGAGAGATCAGATCACAGGGGCATGGATCAAGGTTATGCTCCCAGTTGTTACAGTGAGGGAATGCCACCAGCCGAGGAAATAGGTTCAATCTGAACCTCGAAAGGAGAAAATGCTGATCATGCTGGACTTTGAGTAGCAGATGAAGCTGTGTACTTTACCGAGGGGCCAGAGAAATATACGATGTGACAAAGGGCATGTTCCTGACTTAGTCCCACCTTGCTGCCCTGCTCTTTGCATAACACAAATCCTGCAAAGACCTCTTGCTCAGTGAGACAAGGGATTAGATATTGCTAAACAGCTCTGGTCTGGACAAGGCCAGAGTCCAGTCCCTAATCTATTACTTAATCTAGATAGTCCTTAATGAGCGCTCTGTTAAGTACCAGGACCTCGTTGGTCCAAACTCGTCACCACAATTGTAGGGGGAAGTTCGTATTTTGTCCTCTAAGGGGATTAATCTCAACTCATTGAGCCGAATAAAAGTGGCAGTACATAGGGAGAAGGGGAGCAAACGGCAGGCAAAGCTATTTTCAGTAATCTGTTGCCCTGTCACATTATTAAAGCCCCAGCTACCAGGCACATAGGAAACCCAGCTTAAGCATTTAATCCCTACATGTTTGTACCAATTCCCTCTCTAGATGGTTAATGTATAGTGAGAAGAGGAAGGTTGCGAGAATACAACCTTGCCTTAATCCCTTGCGGACACATAAGAACTCTGAGCATTCTCCTTCCAAACTGAATCTTACTGATTCATTAGAGTCTATATATGTCTCTCTGATGGGGTTGATTATAGTCTTGTCCGCACCAAGATCTTCCATTATGTTCCTTAGCTTGCTATTAGAAACACAAGCAAAGGCACTGGACAGGTTCATGAACCACAGAAATAAAGGGCCCTGCTTATTGATAGTATATTTGCCCAACAAGAGAGAAATGTTAAGGCATTGGTCCTCCAGTCCAACTCCCCCCCCCCCTAGACCCATACTGAATGTCAGAGAGCATGCTGGAGTCCTCAATCCAGGATTCAAGATGTGATAAAAGGACTTGACCCAAGTCCTTCACCATGGAGTCCAGGAGAGAGATCAGGTGGTAGCAGCTCACATCGCCTTGGTATCCCTTTTTTAAGATGGCAAGCAGCACTTCATCATAACTCATAAGACTGAAGATATTTGGGATGGAAATGATCCCTTAGATCCATGCCATGATTATGCTTATATATTTACAACAAAGGGTGGTGAGGGACAGAGTCTCTGAATTAAACAGAATACTCTCACCCAGTCAAGAGATCAGGGCTAGATCCAACACCGTTTTTTAGCTCACTGCACCATCCCAGTTTCAGAACCTGGCTGTATGCAAATTAGTCTGTTCCTGTCCCAGTGCATGATGGGAACAGGGCAAACCAAACTACAAAAGCCAATTCTTACACTGGGAAGGAAACAAGCTACCGGGGACCGGTTTCTGGCATTTCAGCCTCTTCGGCCCGGCTTGCTTGAATCCTGATGGTGCAATGAGCAAGGGACTCACATCTGAGTATACCCTTCCACGCTTAGGGTGGACAAAAATATTTACAACAAAGGGTGGTGAGGGACAGAGTCTCTGAATTAAACAGAATACTCTCACCCAGTCAAGAGATCAGGGCTAGATCCAACACCGTTTTTTAGCTCACTGCACCATCCCAGTTTCAGAACCTGGCTGTATGCAAATTAGTCTGTTCCTGTCCCAGTGCATGATGGGAACAGGGCAAACCAAACTACAAAAGCCAATTCTTACACTGGGAAGGAAACAAGCTACCGGGGACCGGTTTCTGGCATTTCAGCCTCTTCGGCCCGGCTTGCTTGAATCCTGATGGTGCAATGAGCAAGGGACTCACATCTGAGTATACCCTTCCACGCTTAGGGTGGACAAAAATATTTACAACAAAGGGTGGTGAGGGACAGAGTCTCTGAATTAAACAGAATACTCTCACCCAGTCAAGAGATCAGGGCTAGATCCAACACCGTTTTTTAGCTCACTGCACCATCCCAGTTTCAGAACCTGGCTGTATGCAAATTAGTCTGTTCCTGTCCCAGTGCATGATGGGAACAGGGCAAACCAAACTACAAAAGCCAATTCTTACACTGGGAAGGAAACAAGCTACCGGGGACCGGTTTCTGGCATTTCAGCCTCTTCGGCCCGGCTTGCTTGAATCCTGATGGTGCAATGAGCAAGGGACTCACATCTGAGTATACCCTTCCACGCTTAGGGTGGACAAAAATATTTACAACAAAGGGTGGTGAGGGACAGAGTCTCTGAATTAAACAGAATACTCTCACCCAGTCAAGAGATCAGGGCTAGATCCAACACCGTTTTTTAGCTCACTGCACCATCCCAGTTTCAGAACCTGGCTGTATGCAAATTAGTCTGTTCCTGTCCCAGTGCATGATGGGAACAGGGCAAACCAAACTACAAAAGCCAATTCTTACACTGGGAAGGAAACAAGCTACCGGGGACCGGTTTCTGGCATTTCAGCCTCTTCGGCCCGGCTTGCTTGAATCCTGATGGTGCAATGAGCAAGGGACTCACATCTGAGTATACCCTTCCACGCTTAGGGTGGACAAAAATATTTACAACAAAGGGTGGTGAGGGACAGAGTCTCTGAATTAAACAGAATACTCTCACCCAGTCAAGAGATCAGGGCTAGATCCAACACCGTTTTTTAGCTCACTGCACCATCCCAGTTTCAGAACCTGGCTGTATGCAAATTAGTCTGTTCCTGTCCCAGTGCATGATGGGAACAGGGCAAACCAAACTACAAAAGCCAATTCTTACACTGGGAAGGAAACAAGCTACCGGGGACCGGTTTCTGGCATTTCAGCCTCTTCGGCCCGGCTTGCTTGAATCCTGATGGTGCAATGAGCAAGGGACTCACATCTGAGTATACCCTTCCACGCTTAGGGTGGACAAAAATATTTACAACAAAGGGTGGTGAGGGACAGAGTCTCTGAATTAAACAGAATACTCTCACCCAGTCAAGAGATCAGGGCTAGATCCAACACCGTTTTTTAGCTCACTGCACCATCCCAGTTTCAGAACCTGGCTGTATGCAAATTAGTCTGTTCCTGTCCCAGTGCATGATGGGAACAGGGCAAACCAAACTACAAAAGCCAATTCTTACACTGGGAAGGAAACAAGCTACCGGGGACCGGTTTCTGGCATTTCAGCCTCTTCGGCCCGGCTTGCTTGAATCCTGATGGTGCAATGAGCAAGGGACTCACATCTGAGTATACCCTTCCACGCTTAGGGTGGACAAAAATATTTACAACAAAGGGTGGTGAGGGACAGAGTCTCTGAATTAAACAGAATACTCTCACCCAGTCAAGAGATCAGGGCTAGATCCAACACCGTTTTTTAGCTCACTGCACCATCCCAGTTTCAGAACCTGGCTGTATGCAAATTAGTCTGTTCCTGTCCCAGTGCATGATGGGAACAGGGCAAACCAAACTACAAAAGCCAATTCTTACACTGGGAAGGAAACAAGCTACCGGGGACCGGTTTCTGGCATTTCAGCCTCTTCGGCCCGGCTTGCTTGAATCCTGATGGTGCAATGAGCAAGGGACTCACATCTGAGTATACCCTTCCACGCTTAGGGTGGACAAAAATATTTACAACAAAGGGTGGTGAGGGACAGAGTCTCTGAATTAAACAGAATACTCTCACCCAGTCAAGAGATCAGGGCTGGATCCAACACCGTTTTTTAGCTCACTGCACCATCCCAGTTTCAGAACCTGGCTGTATGCAAATTAGTCTGTTCCTGTCCCAGTGCATGATGGGAACAGGGCAAACCAAACTACAAAAGCCAATTCTTAGACTGGGAAGGAAACAAGCTACCGGGGACCGGTTTCTGGCATTTCAGCCTCTTCGGCCCGGCTTGCTTGAATCCTGATGGTGCAATGAGCAAGGGACTCACATCTGAGTATACCCTTCCACGCTTAGGGTGGACAAAAATATTTACAACAAAGGGTGGTGAGGGACAGAGTCTCTGAATTAAACAGAATACTCTCACCCAGTCAAGAGATCAGGGCTAGATCCAACACCGTTTTTTAGCTCACTGCACCATCCCAGTTTCAGAACCTGGCTGTATGCAAATTAGTCTGTTCCTGTCCCAGTGCATGATGGGAACAGGGCAAACCAAACTACAAAAGCCAATTCTTACACTGGGAAGGAAACAAGCTACCGGGGACCGGTTTCTGGCATTTCAGCCTCTTCGGCCCGGCTTGCTTGAATCCTGATGGTGCAATGAGCAAGGGACTCACATCTGAGTATACCCTTCCACGCTTAGGGTGGACAAAAATATTTACAACAAAGGGTGGTGAGGGACAGAGTCTCTGAATTAAACAGAATACTCTCACCCAGTCAAGAGATCAGGGCTAGATCCAACACCGTTTTTTAGCTCACTGCACCATCCCAGTTTCAGAACCTGGCTGTATGCAAATTAGTCTGTTCCTGTAGTGTTGCTTATAATCGCTCATCTCGCCCTCCCCAGGTCCCGCAGAGTTGGCTCCTTCAAAGAAAGATGCCCACTCCTGTCCAGATATAGCAGTTTTTAAAGAGGGCTCGTGGGCCTGACTTAACAAGCCTTTGCAATGCTATAGGTCTCACATTAGGAAAGTTTGAGCTATTGGTATTGTAAATGACAATTTTTTTTATGTGTTGGTTTTGAAAATAACGAAATTAATAGCTTTGTCATTTACAATGTCAATAGTTTTAACTTTCGCAAATGTGACATCTATAGCATTTGTAATGCAATATGTGTAGTATTTACGTGAATTCGATGTATTGATATTACAAATAAAAATGGCTTTTTTTTTAAAAATAATTAATACTTAAAAGTTATTGTCATTTATAATGGCAATAGCTTAAACTTTTGTAAATAACTTTTGTGAAGATTATGTTCAGTGTATTTTATTGTGACGAAAATACAAGAACAGAAGTGAAATATTAACATCTTTTTGTGACATTTGTAATAAAGCTTGAAACATTGAGAGAACATATTTGAACCAGTTGTTGTTGAATGGTTGTACAGATTGATGCTGTAGTGGCTCTGAGTGATGTTGTGGTGGCGACGAGTGATGCTGTGGTGCTCACTGATGCCGTGTTAGAGTATAGTGATGTTGTGGTGCCTCTGAGTGATGCTGTGGTGGTGCTGAGTGATGCTGTGGTGATGCGATAGATAGAGTGAGGGCGATAGATAGATAGAGGGAGGGCGATAGATAGATAGAGGGAGGGCGATAGATAGAGTGAGGGCGATAGATAGAGTGAGGGCGATAGATAGATAGAGTTAGGGCGAATGATAGATAGAGTGAGGGCGATAGAAGCGTGCACTGACGTCTGGTGGTGTGTGTATGAATGGTGAAATTGTGCACTGACGGCTGGTGGTGTGTGTATGCCTGGTAAAAGCGTGCAGTGACGGCTGGTGGTGTCTGTGTCTGGTGAAATTGTGCACTGATGGCTGGTGGTGTTTGTGTGTGGTGAAAGCGTGTACTGATGAGTGATGGTGTCTGTGTGTGGTGAAAGTGCACTGACGGTTTGGTTTTCAGTGTAGATGTGTGTGTGTTTGTTGTGTGTGTGTTTGTATGTGTGGTTGTGTGTGTGGTTGTATGTGGTTGTGGGTGTGTGTGCCTGGTGGAAGCGTGCACTGACAAACGGTGGAGTCTGTGTGCCTGGTGGAAGCATGCAAATATAACTGGTGTTGTGTATGCCTGGTGAAAGTGTGCACTGGCAGCTGGCAGTGTGTGTGCATGATGGAAGCATGCACCGACTGGTGATGATGCCATTTGGACCTTCTGAAGTATTTAGCCATGCAGCACATTATCCTGGGTCCTACACCATCTACTGTTACTTCAGGTGCATTGGTTAACAACCACACACCCAAGGATGGGCTTTGTGCTTTTTAATGAAAATATGAAAAAGTTGTGTACGTGTGTCATGTGAAACAAGGGCTCCTAATGCATCAGCAGCGAGACCCCCAATGATGTTGTGATGTGAAGAAAAATAAGTTTGAAAAAAATTGCAAAATTTGCACTTTTATGTAAATCCTGTGCTTCTTTTTACCCCTAGCAACATACACAACAGTTTGTGAAGCCTGAACTTTAGTAGGTGATGGGGGGAGGCAGGGTGTGTAGAGATTTGAATATAGTGTCATGAGGCTTTGGTTTTACGAGGGAGTTGAAGGCCTGGTGGCCTGGGTTGGAAAGTGGGGATGGATTGAATGGGAGGCGGTGCCATTGAGTTGGGGCGAGTGCAGGGTGGGGGCCACGCTCTGTAGGATTTGGAGTAGTGTTTGGGGTCGAGGGGATGGTTTGTAGTGTTGAGCAAGGGGAGCCATGGTTTGAACGGATGGTTAAATGGTGTAGGGTGTGACTAGAAACACCTAAATGGTGCACTGATGGCTGGTGGTGTGTGTATGCCTGGTGAAAGCATGCAGTGACGGCTGGTGGTGTCTGTGTCCGGTGAAATTGTGCACTGATGGCTGGTGGTGTTTGTGTGTGGTGAAAGCGTGTACTGATGAGTGATGGTGTCTGTGCGTGGTGAAGGTGTGCACTGACGGTTTGGTTTTAGAAGCGCTGTCTCCATAGCGCAGGATGTCCAACATGAGTTTAAGAGTTCAGCACTGCGCCAGATGCCTGCTTTTTTTTTTTTTTTTACTTGAGTTTTATATAGTGCTGGCTAGACCCGAAGGTATCAGAGCGCTTTACATGAGGAGAGGTAAATAGGTTACAAGTTACACATTGTTACAGAAGGTACATACATTTTAAGTTACATCCGTTGGTTCATGGCGTGTAGAAGGGTAAGGGGTAATGTAAAAGGGCGACGTGGAGGGAGATTAAGCAGAGAATTGGCACAAGGAAAAACAAAGCAGGCAGGGCGAGAGAAATTCAGGGGAGAGAGGAAAGGAATAGGGGAGGCAAGCAAAGAATGAAGGAGGGAAGAGGTGGGGAGGGGGTAGAAGACAGCGAAGAGACCAGGATGTGTCTGATGTTCGGCTGGGTGGGAGACAGCTCCCCGCGGAGCTCCCGAGCGATATTATGATCTGTGTGCTTAGAGCGACGTTGGCTGGAATATGCTGTATCCTTTTGTTGTATTTTATTACTGAAGCAGTAGCTTGGGGGGGTGCACTTCCTTTGTTTCACTAGGGCCCATAACAACACTCTCGCCATATACTAGAAACGTGCAGTATCATCTGAGGTTGAAGAGGTTTAGGTGGCGTGAGTAAATGAGGAAGAAGACACAGTGTTACATGCTGTTGGTCCAATCAGATAATGGGACGGGCTAGATACAGTTGAAAAATGCGTAAGAGAGAACAATTGAAGGAGCTAAAGCAGGAGTAGAGGAAACAAAGGGAGATGGTAATGAAACGTCACAATGGGTGCACAGGCGTTAACTTGATCTTTTTGTTGCGCTGGACTTTCTCTTGTGTTTTCAAGCGCTGTAAACAATGCGTCTTACAGCTGCAAAAACTGTGACATTAAAACACCAATGACGGGGACAGAAAGAGTGCATGGAGGGGGGGTGAATAGAAGATTATATTGTTGATAGCAGGAGCGACGAGATAAAGAAGAGTTGGGATATGGAGGGGTTCGAACTGAGAGCTGAAATGGCAGGGTAGAAAATGTGACAGGATAAGGTGGTGACCAAAAAGGTAGAAACTAGAAAATGTACCTGTAATCACAGTATGCAAGTCCTTAGGGTTCCTGTACCCCGAAATTCATTCTTTCTCCTTTTCCTCCCCTACTTTTTCATCCCTTCCTTTTCCCATTTATCTTTTTCCAGCTGCAGAACTCTTTCCCTAGTCTTTACAAGTCACGTAACACATACATTACGAGATAGCCCATCCAGGGCAGTATCATCTAATTATACGTGACGTAACAGGCACAACTATCTAGGCCGAATACTGTTACCTATGTAGCGTTATTATTGAAAAGCAGCAACTTGTGATTATAACAAGAATGCCCATTCAGGGCATCATAAAATGAAGGATATCATTCATTTGAGTATGATGTAATAATATCAATGAACAATAAGATACTGAGTAAAAAGAAATGCATGCATGACATATAATGTTGAAAAAATGCTTTTCGTATACATGATTCATTAAGTATTCAGACACTGTAAGATGGCCGCCACATAACAATGAATGAATGGAAGTGCTGTTTCTTATGTTTGTTTTTAATCACATGACATGTGTCACGAAGTAACTTTATTTAAATACACGAAAATGTCTCAGTCAGTCAACACTGACGAAGGCGGCAACGCCGAAACGCGTTTGTTGACTTGGCATATGTAAACGCTATGATTAAATATGGCATTGGGACTACGAAGAATGACTTGAGTGTCCTTAATTGAGGAGCGGTTCTTGAGAATTGAACTGTTGGTTTGGCATAATATACGCACTCCACCGTGCGTTAAGGAGGCACCCGAGTGTGGTAAATATAAATTACCTATGCAGAATTTATGCGGTAAAGTTCAATAAAATAGCTCAATCCAAAAATGAAAGGCAGAGTCCGAGGTATCTGAGTTTTATAAGGGTTTTATTCCATATAATGGAATGGTTCGAACCAGGTATCATGTTCCATCACCACGAAGGTTCAGGAAGGGATAGACATAGCTTTATTGACAGAATACAATATATATAGTTAATGCATATAATGGTGATGGATACAAAAAGGCGTAACAGCTGAGAGAAACGAGATAAGAACACATGTACGTAATAAAAAAGGCGTAACAGAAGGCGTGCACAAAGGCGTACACGGAGGTGTGTACTAGAGACGTCATATGAAAGTGTCATGAGTGGGTGGATTCATAGAGGAATCCTGCAGTGTCAGCAGAAATATATGGCTGGATGCGCGCGCAGGCAACATGACGTGTGATTGACGTGGAAATGGAGGGTGAAGGAGACTTGACATTTAGCTCCGAAAGAGGAGACAGAAGTCTGGCGTGTCAGGACAATCTAAACCCAATCATATCTGATATCTTGTGTTTGCAGAACTGTATTATCTAGAAGAAAAGGTCTCTCGGACAGAGGCTATTCTATACTGACTGCTAGTGCGTGTATAAGCGTCTATGTGTCTGCGGGTAGTGCGGGGGCCCTGGGCCTACCATAGTAACAGGAGCAGTGAATTACTTGCATGGAGACAGTGAGGCCGGGCCCTTTGCTCTGCAGCTGGGAGGATGTTTACCTGAACTACTAGACAGGAATGTATTTTCGAGGAGCGGAGCAGATAACTTGAAGGCTGAATACAGTTTTGGTAGGCAAGCAGGCCGAGCCGGGCACCGCTCGCCTCGCAGGGAGTAAGGCAGGGGTCATGGATACAGAATCCAGGCTGCAGCTTTCAGAGGCAGAAAGCAGGAAGGCAGAAAGGCTCAATGGCAGAAATCAGGGCCTAACTCAACAGAGCCAGGAAAACGTGAAAATGCACCATGTAAAGACGGTGGCAAGGCATACTTAGGAACTGAATTATTGATCCATTCATGGTGCATTTGAAAGAGGACATGTTAACGTTGGACGCAAATGTATTTGCGTCTTCATAGCTGGTCATGGAGGGAAATTACATGTACTTGAAGCACGTACATGGAGCCGTTGGGGTCTACGATAGGGGACACAATTGACCATTAACATTTGAATTACCTCATTCCCTCCTTGTCCCCTACGGACCCTTCATGATATATCAATCTGCATTAGTCTATTTATTTGTTCACGCAACACCAGTTGCTCTTCTTTCTTCAGGCGGGATTTAGAACGCGGATTTGGATGAGGAATGCATGATGTGGCGCACAGACCGCAAATCGCTGGCCCACACTGGATACATAGGCAGCAACTGAATACTATGAGCAGTGCTATTCCGAGGAAGGATAGGACTTTCCAACCCCAGGCTGACAACACGCTCCAGAACCAACCAGACCATGTCCATGTGCCTGGTTCCTGGTGTAGCTGACTTGCAATCTTATGGAGACGTGTTATGGCTCTATATACTGACGGTGCGTTTTCTGGAATGAAAACACAGCAACTCGATCCGATGACTCTACAAGCTCCGCCCCTATCGGCCAGGATGACGTCAAGAACAAGACGATTTTGAAGGACAACAAGTCTCATAGCAGACTGTTCCTCCGTTAAGTTGCCTAGGGCTGAAGTAGTCTCATTCACTACTGCTTCGAGGGTTCTGGTCAAGTAACGTATTGATTTGCTATTGTAGACAGCTCCTAAGTAGGGAAAGAAACCTTTATTGAAATCTGTGTATTTTTCCCATGTCGTTTCAGTATAATCGACAATGGGGAGATCTCTTCTGGGTCTATTAGGCACTAAACGAGAGTTCTTATGATAATCAGGTGGAGCTAGAAAAACAGGTGGCAGAAGGAATGCAATGTAACATGTCCCATCCCAATCTAGTGGCAAACGTATATAGGCTGTTAAACCACAAATGAAATAGGAATGGCGTGTAGCTTTGAATGTAGACTTGCCTTTATCACTGAATTCGATCACAGTATTACATTCACTATGACCTAGGTGTACTGAACCATTCTTTCTGACACATAATTCACCTTTAACTGGTAACACTGACATAGAGGGTAAGTCTGGTCTGGTATCGGCTTGGACATTCAGAATCATGAGGTTAAGTGTATAATTACCTAATCCGTATACTTCATTTTCTAGGTCGGTCCCTGTTCTTTGTGGAAGACCCTCCTTGTTAGGGTAGCAGGCTTTGTGCATAACTACGTTCAAATTTCCCCAGACCCAACCTCCCTGATAGATTATGGCATCAGAATCTAAAGAATTTATTAAACTAAACCATGCACCACAGGAACCATTGTGTGTAAACGGGTACGGAAAAAGGGGCAGAACTCCCTTGTATTTCTGAAAGGGGGGGAGTCGGCCACATATCCAACAATTTGTAGCGTTGCTGGTCTGATGAGAATGATGTAACATACTAATGAAGGTATTGTTGCGCAGCGCAAGTCGGTATGACAACTCGTGAGGGGGTAATTCACTGAAAGTGTGTTCGACAGTGTAATTTGAGGAAGAATGTGCACGTGTGAAAATAGGGAGGTACATGTGGAGCAGTATACCTGCAGCAATAATCAGAAGACTCAGAAAAAACATAATCAGCAATGTAACGATGCAATAGCTATGGAGAGATTTACAATATTTTTCTTTCTTGATCTGTTTCTGTCTATCTCTCTCTCTATTGGGATCTAACTTATACATGTCAGGAACTTGTCTAACCGATTCACCTAGGGGAGGACTTAAACAATTAAACTGTCTGACTTGCTAGATCTCAATTTTTTCTTATACTCCTCTTGAGGAGTTGTCTCTGCCAGGGGGAGTTTAGTATCGGTTTCAGTCAATGGAATGGGGCCGGGCTGAAAGTCTATCTTTGGTGGCAATCCATGAAACTTCTTTATGTGGCTTGAGTGGAGCCACCCTTTGCGGCCCTCCAACTTCACAGCCGTCCTCGTGGTCAGTAGAACAAGCTTCGGCTCCTGCCAGCGGGGCTCCAGCGGACTCTTTCGGTCGAAGTTCCTGACGAAAACGAGGTCTCCCGGAGTAATCTCGTGTGGCTTCACCTCGGTATTGTCGGGAAAGGCTGCAGCTACCTGTGAACGACAAGATTGTAGTGCAGACATCAAGGAGGCAAGGTAATCTGTCAGCATATTACAATCAACATCAGTGATTTTTCGCGGCAAAGGCGTCCCCCACATATTCGGTGGTCTACCAAAGACCACCTCGTACGGGGATAGCCCTGTTCTTGAGTGCGCGACCATTCTCATGTAAAAGAGCGCGACTGGCAATGCAACTATCCAGTCCACGCCTTTCTCGGCACAAATCTTGGCAAGGCGGGTTTTCAGGGTCTGATTGTGTCTCTCTACGAGACCTGCTGCCTCGGGATGTCAGACACAGTGGAACTTCCACTGATAACCTAGCAGGAGTGATACTTGCTTCATAAGCTCGGACGAGAAGGGCTGACCGTTATCTGAGTACACGACACGGGGCAAGCCGTACCGTGGGAAGAATTCACGTACCAGCTGCTTGGCAGTGGTCGGAGCAGTGTAATCTGGGACTGGATATGCTTCTGTCCATCGGGAAAGTGCACATACAACCACGAGGACATACTTGAATCCTCGACAACGTTCCATCTGGATATAATCCATCTGGAGGACTTCAAAAGGGTAATCGGGAGCATGAAATCCACCTTGCTCTACGGGAATGCTTTTACCTGGGTTGAACTGACAACAGATCATGCAAGTACGCACCTTCTGTTTTGCTGCTGCTCGTAAATGCTTTTTGAACCAAAGGTTTTGAATACTGTCTAACATGGCTTTTTCTCCTAAATGTGCAGGACTATGTGCTGTATTAATGATAACTTGAACCATAGAGTCGGGGAGAAACCATGTAGCTTTTCCCTTCGTCATCCATCCCTGATCTGTCTGGATCCCTCCTAGTTCAGTCCATTTCTTGATTTCGTCTGGTGTAGCATGTGTCTGTATGTCAATTACATCTAGGGCGGGATCCTTAACTGTCATGCAATGTGTCAGTGTCGGGACTATTGCCTTTGTCATATCAGTTGTATGAGTATGAGTTTGAGCTGTATTCTTGGCTGTTCGATCTGCCAGGTCGTTACCCTGGGGAATGGTATCTGTGACTTTCGTATGTGCCTTACACTTCATGATGGCTATGGCTGAAGGCAAATGTATTGCTTCTAACAGAGCTTGAATGAGGGGTCCGTGCTGGATTTTGGCACCGTGAGAAGTTAGGAAACCTCTCTCTTGCCAGAGAACTCCGAAGTCGTGTACAACTCCGAAGGCATAACAGGAATCTGTGTATATGTTAACTTTCTTGTCTTTGGCTTGAATGCAGGCTTGGGTCAGAGCGATGAGCTCTGCTGCTTGAGCTGACAGGGTGTCAATGCGATGTGTTTCTATGACCTCAGTTTCTGTCGTGACTGCATATGGGGCCACTAACTCTCCTGTACTTGATCTCATACATGAACCATCCACATAATGTGTCAGGTCTGGATCTGGTAATGCGATATCTGTCAAGTCTTGTCTGGGTTTCGTCGTAATGGTAACAACTTCAACACAATCATGTGCCAAAGGGTCTGTTTCACTTAATGGCAAAAGTGTAGCAGGATTCAGTGTATTACAGCGTCTAATTTCTATGTGTGGCTGAAACAATGTCAATTCATAACCTGTCAATCGTGCTATAGTCAAGTGCTGGGTCTGTGTTCGGTTCAAAAGAACTTCCACGGCATGTGGAACTTGTACTGTTAGTTGGTGTCCTAACACTATGGAATCACTTTGTCTAATTGCTAGAGCTGTTGCTGCTACAGATTTCAAGCACGCAGGCAGAGCCTGGGCTACTGGATCTAGTGTACTAGAAAAATAAGCACACGGTTTGTATGAACCTGCTTGTTCCTGGGTCAGCAATGACAATGCAGTACCTTCGCGTTCTGTGACAAAAAGTGTAAAAGGCTTGCTGTAACATGGTGTCGCTAAAACAGGTACTTGGCATAAGGCTTTCTTTAAGTCTTCAAAAGCTTGTGTATGTTCCTGAGTCCAAGGGAGGACAGTCGATGTCGCTGCCTCCTGGGTTGTCAATTGTATGAGTGGCTTTGCTAGAAATGCGTACTGGGGAATCCATTGTCTGCAGTAAGAAGTGAGGCCTATAAAGACCCGTACCTCCTTTTGTGTCATGGGTTGTGTCATGTTTACAATTAACTGGATACGGTCAGGTGTTAGCTGTCTCCCCCCTTTGGACAGCAAGTGCCCAAGGTACACCACTTGCTGAACACAGAATTGCAGCTTCGAAGGAGACACCTTGTGTCCCTTGTCAGCCAGGAAATGCAAAACCGTCAGTGATGCTCGTTCACATTCAGGTTCGCTATGGGCGGTGATCAGTAGATCATCGACGTATTGAAGCAAGGCAGTGTCGTCAGGCATGTGTATACTGTCAAGTTGTCGTTTCAGTGCTTGGCTATAGATGCTGGGGCTTTCTGTGAATCCTTGAGGTGCGCGTGCAAATTTGAAGCTTCGACCATTTAAACAGAATCCGAAGAGATATTGGCTTTCCGGATCAATGGGGACACTAAAGAAGGCGTTCTTGAGGTCAATTACAGTAAAGAACGTTGCTTCAGAATCGATAGCAGTCAATAGAGACGAAATGTCTGGGACCACAGGATATTGTGGTACGATGCATTTATTCAGTTCTCGTAAATCGATAACTAATCGATAAACTGGGGGTGCATTTGGGTCTGCACGTTTAAGAATTGGAATGATGGGAGAATTACAGAGATTTGAGTTGGTTTCCACAACCACTCCTTGTGCAATGAGCTCGTCAATGATTTTCAGTAAAGCCACTACAGCATCTGGTGGTAACTTGTATTGTCGAATGCGTGGTAGTACTACTCCTGGCTTGAGTGTAACATGATATGGAGTAATGTGCATACAACCTACATCAGTGGGGCCTTGTGCCCACAAATGTGCAGGGACATTTTGTAACCTGGGATCAATATCTCTCAACACATAGTGACCCTTAAAGTCACGCAAAAACAATCTTACTCCTTCCGGAGAACAGCAAATAACAGCTCCTAGAGCTTTCAGAGTCTTGATACCTAACAAGTTTTCTGGACATGATTTTGTGAGTAATAAATCTGTAGTACGTGTCAATGGACCAACTGCAAGGGGAAGTGGTTTCGATACTTCATTAACAATAGGCTTTCCTGAAAATCCAAGGGAAACATTCTGTGAGCCTGAGAGGGGTGCCCCTGGAACCTCGTCGTGACTTATTGTCGTCCTGATTGCCCCTGTATCAATCAAAAACTTTCTGTCTTTCCCTAATACTTGACTATGTACATAAGGACCCTCTTGATCTACAGGAACCTCAGTAAGAGGCAAGCCAACCTCCCTCTCTAGGCTATTTCATGTATATCGTTGATAGTCGGGGTAATCAGTTTGTGCGTATTGGTACATCTGCTGTGACGCATGTTGTGTTGCGGCAATCGGTTGTGGCGGTGGTACTGCTACGGTCTGTACTGTCTGTTGTGGAGCATGCATGGGCTGTACATTCTGGGGTACTTGTTGTTGGGCCTGATCTTGTCTAGGTGGACGGGGTCTCTCTTTAGTTTTGCCGGTGGAGATATTGTGTTTCAAAACTGCACAATCGTTTATATAGTGACCTGGCTGCTTACAATAGTTGCATGTCCCTTTAACGGGAACTGCCGAATTACTGGTCTGTGTCATACCCTTTTTATTTCCGTCTGATGGAACTGACTGAGCAACTAGCATTTTCATTTTTGTGTCTTTCATACGTCTTTGTTCGTGATCATGTTCTTCCCTAATTCTGTTCTGGTGATACTGTAACATTTGCAACATTTGTGAAGGTGTATTAGCTTGCCATGTGCTCTCGACTTTCAGTACACGGTTCTTAACCTGGGGCAATGAATTCTCGACTAATTTGGATACAAAAAGATGTGGATATGACTCACTACTTGCTTTCAGGCCACTGTTAATAATAAAACATTTCTCAAATCGGGAATAAAAATCACTAGTATCTTCATCGGGTTTCTGTTTGCAGGCTGAGATTGCATCCCAGTCCTCCTTTTTAGTTGCTAACAAACGTGGCAGGACCTGTACTAACAATCCTGGTAATGCTTTAGTTTTATCCCCAAGCCCTAGGCCTGGGGTTCGGGTCGTTTCTTCGTTTTCTAATGCAGCCCAATCAATCTTTTGTTCTCCCACCTCCCATTCTTTTTCTTTGAGTTTCTCGTAAATACCGGCAGGCAGTAATACTTTTAATATTTTCATAATGTCAGGGTAGGTGTAATCTCCCATGAGTAACATGTCCTTAATTTCACGGTGAAAACCTGCTGGGTCTTTATCATGGCTAGGCACTATTTTCTTAATTTCCAATAATTCCATTTTAGTTATGGGCGTGTACACAAACACACGTCTAAAAGTATTATCATCATTCCTGACTGGGTGCACTTCTCGCAGGGGATTCTGTCTGTCTATGTAATACGTTTTTCTTTCTGGGGGTGGGGCTGGAACAAACTGTGGACTCAGGAAAGCACTATATCTGTGCCGATGTTCTAAAATTACTTTAATTAAGTCGGTACCTAGGCCTCTCCATTTATTCATGAGTAGCTCTATTAATATATCAGGTAGGGGACCAGGATCAGAGCGTTGGCTTTTATACAATATAAGGAGGTGCTGTATCATGTACATACCAGCTAGTCGTTGTTCATCTGGGGAAAGACTCAAAAAGGTTTGCGCTACTGCGTCATCATTATATTTATCGGAATTGTCAGCCCATTGTACTGCTGACCTGGCTAATTCTTGTTCATCCATGGAATCGAGTACATGGTACCCCATTCGTTCTTGAAGTATTTTATCGGTAGCCTGAAACAAATGTTCAGGGGTCTTCGGGTTTGACATGGCAGCGTGAAAAAGTCTCTTGCTTTCTGGGCGTATTGTGTTATTAACCCTTTCGATGCTGATGACGAGCTCAGCTCGTCATGATGCACAGTTGAGCTGTGCTGATGACGAGCTGAGCTCGTCATGAATAAAGAAGAAATGCAATTTCCAGCACAGGGGGGGAAAACACCTAGCAGCCAAGGTGTTAAAGGATCTACACTTTCCTACATATGCTATCGTTCCCTTATCTTCTGGCTCTTCCTCCTCTGAGGATTTATTTGCATCTGATTCGGCTTCTCTTTCAGCTTTCTCTTTTTCATGGAATACTACTATTTCTTTACGGATTTTTCTCCACATAGAATCTATACATTTTTGTTTATCATGTTTTCCATCTGAAATATTCTGACTCCATGTAGTTAGTACCTTTATCTCTTCTTTATTTACACCAGGCCGGTCTCGTTCTCTTATGAAACAGTTTATGAGGAATCTTAATATTAAACTTTGAATGTCTACTTTCTGATGCGCCATGGCCTCCTGAATACATTCCTGACCCTCCCCCGTCTGAACAAAATGATATATCCTGTCTAGATTATCAATCATTCCTGGAAACAGAACTAAACAATCTGCAGCACGTCTTATGCGTATTGATGCTAACATCATGCAACCATCTTTGCCTGGTATGGGGTCATATCTACAATAGGTGATAAGTTCTTTCGCCTTTTCACTTGTAATCGGTCTCGGAGTACGTTGCATTGCTAGGTCTCTAGTGTTTAATCGATGTCCTGGTGGCGGGGTATGGAAACCTCCTGATGCACCTCCTGAAGCGGAGGCTTGAGCAGGATCTGTCGGTAGGGCCGTGTCAGGCCCGAAAGGGTTAAGCGGATTAGTAGGGGGTGCAGGAAGTGGTGGAGGACTCTGCCGTTGGGGATGACGGTCAGGGGGATGACGATCAGCGGGTGGTATACGTGCAGGTGGAACGTTGATATATTCGGGAGCTACGTCGTCTAAATAGGAAGAAAGGAAAATGTCTTCTGCGGTCTTGTGACGTAATTTAGTCGGGAGCAATGGAGGGGGCAGATTTTTCGGTATTTCCGGGGTCGCCTTGGGCAGGCCCTCGGCCAGGACTGGATACAGTCCTGTCATAATGGCATTACTCTTTCTCTCGTGTTGTTCTATTCTGACTCGTTCCCCTTCTTCTAGTAGTTCTTTTTCTTTGGCTTTTTCGGAATCCTCTTTACTTTTCTCTGCTTTTCTGAGCGCTTTCTCTGTTCGTCTATCTGATTCTTTACGCCATAATTCAATCGCATCTTTCTGTGACTGTCTGGCTTTCTTTTTCCATAATACTTCCTCTACTCTCATGATGCACTCGGCATCGCATGTCCCCGTAGCGGCCCATCTCTGATTCTCTGCTAAATCTTTGGTGTAGTCCACCCACAAGTCAAGGTATAATACGGCATCTAGGCCGTGCTTGTGGTACATAAAATATCCGGGAGTGTCCCTGGGTGGGATGGGAACAGCTTCCTCGAGTATCCCTTTTCTAGTTCCTATCTGTCTTAGTTTGGAGAATAAAGGCATCTTGAACCTTGCTACTTGATACTTACTCGAACTTGAACACAGTTAATACAATAAACACAATAATGAAGATCGAACAATCACTCATACCACGACATTAAAACACATTTAAACATTTTGAAAACGAACAACAATAACTAGAATAAAACTAGATAACTGCATACTGGATATACTGCTAAACAGTACAGATACACCGCTATAACAGTGCAGACCGGATATACTGCTAAACAGTACAGATACACCGCTAAAACAGTGCAGACCGGGTCTGTGTACCCAAACCCGTCTTGACCGGACACAAATTAATGCACCCGTCTAGATGCGTCCCCAGCAACGGTACTCACCGGGAAGCACGGAACGGAAGGCCTCGGAAACTCGACACTGGACTGGACTGGACTGGACTTGACTGGACTCGTGACGTAGGTACTTCGGAACTGGTGGGCCTCTAGACACCTCAGACCTTGCTCTCTCGGCTGGGCTCTGGTCGGGATCCTCCGCACTCCTCACCGCCTCGTCTGGGTGTCGATCGCAGTCTCAGTCACCTCCGTTGGCCGGAAGGAGATACAGGAAATCGTGCGGGTACGCGTAATTGTCCGTCGCGGCTGTGGCAGGGGGCCAGGCCTGCAACGCACCTCCGGCGTGTAAGGTGGGGGAGGGGTCCCTATTCGGGCGCCAATTATGTGGTAAATATAAATTACCTATGCGGAATTTATGCGGTAAAGTTCAATAAAATAGCTCAATCCAAAAATGAAAGGCAGAGTCCGAGGTATCTGAGTTTTATAAGGGTTTTATTCCATATAATGGAATGGTTCGAACCAGGTATCATGTTCCATCACCACGAAGGTTCAGGAAGGGATAGACATAGCTTTATTGACAGAATACAATATATATAGTTAATGCATATAATGGTGATGGATACAAAAAGGCGTAACAGCTGAGAGAAACGAGATAAGAACACATGTACGTAATAAAAAAGGCGTAACAGAAGGCGTGCACAAGGGCGAGGCGTACACGGAGGTGTGTACTAGAGACGTCATATGAAAGTGTCATGAGTGGGTGGATTCATAGAGGAATCCTGCAGTGTCAGCAGAAATATATGGCTGGATGCGCGCGCAGGCAACATGACGTGTGATTGACGTGGAAATGGAGGGTGAAGGAGACTTGACATTTAGCTCCGAAAGAGGAGACAGAAGTCTGGCGTGTCAGGACAATCTAAACCCAATCATATCTGATATCTTGTGTTTGCAGAACTGTATTATCTAGAAGAAAAGGTCTCTCGGACAGAGGCTATTCTATACTGACTGCTAGTGCGTCTATAAGCGTCTATGTGTCTGCGGGTAGTGCGGGGGCCCTGGGCCTACCATAGTAACAGGAGCAGTGAATTACTTGCATGGAGACAGTGAGGCCGGGCCCTTTGCTCTGCAGCTGGGAGGATGTTTACCTGAACTACTAGACAGGAATGTATTTTCGAGGAGCGGAGCAGATAACTTGAAGGCTGAATACAGTTTTGGCAGGCAAGCAGGCCGAGCCGGGCACCGCTCGCCTCGCAGGGAGTAAGGCAGGGGTCATGGATACAGAATCCAGGCTGCAGCTTTCAGAGGCAGAAAGCAGGAAGGCAGAAAGGCTCAATGGCAGAAATCAGGGCCTAACTCAACAGAGCCAGGAAAACGTGAAAATGCACCATGTAAAGACGGTGGCAAGGCATACTTAGGAACTGAATTATTGATCCATTCATGGTGCATTTGAAAGAGGACATGTTAACGTTGGACGCAAATGTATTTGCGTCTTCATAGCTGGTCATGGAGGGAAATTACATGTACTTGAAGCACGCACATGGAGCCGTTGGGGTCTACGATAGGGGACACAATTGACCATTAAAATTTGAATTACCTCACGAGGATAAGAGGAGCAACAGTTGGTGGAAAGGCGTTCTGAATATATATATATATATATGATGATATCAAAAAGCTTAAACATCGCTATAATTCAATTGTAAAGTACAGTTAGAATCTTTCAATACTTATCATTTCAAACACATATATAGACGGGAGTCTTGAAAGTTCTTGTATTCAGTTGTTTCTTTTTATTGTTTTCAGACAAGTGTATGAAAACATGCAACAGCCTAGCCAACACGGTTCATCCGATATGAACTTCATTAGGGTTGGGATTATAGTAGTTCCAATATCGATTGAGCGAACCTCCTAATAGAGCGTATTATTAATAAGCGTTGGGAGTCCCTCGTAGCGCCCTGTCAGTCGGAAAGGGTAAATGCCTGGAATCTCAAGTTAGAGTTTTCGATTTTCCAAATGTGATGGAGCAATCCTTCTTAATGTGAATGATGGATAGATGAACGGCAAGAGAATTGAGGCAGATAAACATTCTGTACGCTACGGAGATTCCCAGCATGTATGCGGTATATTCGGGACCTCCTCTAAAAATACATCAACGGTCAGGGAGAAGAGGGGAAAATATGGCATAACAATTAGAAAATCTCCCTCTCGACCTATATTTCTTTTCACTAATTAGCACAAATTCAAAACGTGAGCTCAGAATTCCTTATCAACAAAGTGCTCAACAATTTATGAGAATATATGTTTTTTTTATTTATTAGTATTTCATTTCTTTTATGAAAAACATTTTTATCATAATTCTCCTTTTTGAAATTTTTCTATATCTAAACAACTCAACACATTATACTTCAAACAATTGTATAGACAATATATCATTGGAAAAATACAGTAGAACAATAAATATTGGGTATCCCCAGGTAGAGAGACGAACACCCTCACACACTCTCATTCATACAAGACTCATACTCTACCTCAAACAGCTTCCACACTCATTCAAATATCTGGGAAGCCAACTACAAGATGGCATCGTAGTCTTAGTGACAAAATTACAGCAACAGCATATAGCAGGACCTAAACAGCAGTGGTCAACGCGTTTCGGTGGCTGCAGAGCAATGAAATGCCACCTTCCTCAGGACCTGCCAGATATAGGGACCATACAAAGTTAATCAACCCAGGGGAGAAAAAAACCTAAAAAGGTATCAAGACAAATAAGGAAATAGCCCACATGCACCAAATGAATTAGTACAATTTTATATATTGATTGGACCACAATTTTTAATAACTCCTCTTAGTAGCCATTGCGTTGACGTCTTGTGTCAAATATTACCCTAAATACACTATACCAAAACAATCCTCAAAAAACTATGTGACCAACAACTCTTATCACCCCTACTCACTAAGGGCTTACAATGAGTTTGACAAAAAAAAAAAATCACACCCTTAACCACCACCAATGTGTAAGAAAAAGAAAAGAGAGCACAAGTAGTACTTTACAGCCAACACCAACAAAAGCCAAGTGCCCAATAAGTACGACACTTATTCATGAATAGATACTTACTCAATTTCCACTGTTGTCTAATATGGTAAACTTGAATATTTCAATTATACAGTTAACCAATTAAGAGGAATGCCGAGACAAGGGAGGGTAGTGTAATACCACTTCTAATAAGAAGTGGCCCAATATTCTGCTCTGCTATCTTATAGGGACAGAGTGGAAAAGGACAGTTCTCAACACAGAACCCCTCCAAACCATCATGGGATTGAAACCACAACATTTGTAACTTTGTATAGCTACCAAATACACAACAAGCAGAAATTATATATATATATATATATATATATATATATATATATATATATATATATATATATATATATATATATATATATAAATATATATATATATATAAAAATACAAAATCGGTCTGAAGGGAGAGCCACAATCAACTGGTGTTCTGTGAAAGCGTGACTCTGGAACCACCTCCCACAGAAGCTCTATGGAAGAAGGCACGGACTCGAGGTGGTTCCAGATTCAGCATCTTTTTATTTAATCAGGTCGCCCTCAATCATATCGATTCTTGAACAGGATCTATGCGGTACAGAGTAATATGTGTAGCCTGCCTGAAGAGGATATTTTGATCTCCATATGTCTCTGACATTATTCAATCTAGCTAATTCCAAGATAGCTGTTCTAACTTTATACATTCTTTTGTGTTTACTTTGCCCGGTGGAGTCTATTTTATAATTAATAGTGCAATTAAAATCCCCTGCTATTACCAGTTCGCCTTCCCAATCCAATAAGTATAGACTCAATTCTTCATAAACTCTAGGGTCATCGATATTTGGTCCATATATAACACATAGTACTATTTTGAAATTATCACATTGCATCTGCGCAATTGCCCACCTCCCACGAGCATCTGAAGCAGTTTTTGTTGTTACAAATCTAGCACCTCGTTGTATTAGAATAGCTACCCCTCTTATAGTCTCATCTAAAGTAGAGCATACCACCAAATTATAATTCAATTGTGAAAGCAGCTTGCGGTCTTGATATTTAATATGTGTCTCTGATAGCAAAACTATATTCGGATTATACATCTTAATCTCCTCCTTTACTAAGTTTCTTTTATTTTTACTGTTCAGGCCGTCCACATTCCAACTTAATATTCTTAATTTAGACATGTTACTATCCTGTTGGTTATCCGGTACAAATTTCGCCCAACTATCTTTGCCCTTTTCATATAGATTACGTTTTCTTTACTGGACTTAAAAAAACAATCGAATCCTGCGATCCATTTTTTACACACATTTTTCCCCCCCACCCCTGACCTGGAAGGTCAGACCCTCCCCTGCAAGGACCCCAGCATTGCCCTCGCACCCACCCGTCCCTTAGGGGGGAGCACCCCTCTATCTAGTGCTGCCGCTGAAAAGGCAGCAGAGAGAGAAAGCTAACATGATATTCTGCTCATGCTCATGCCACAATTAAATTACTCCTTGTTTGCTCATTCTTTTTATCTACAACAGTTTAGCCGATACTGGACTATTTATGCTATTTAATTTTCATTCTGTTTTTCCCTTT
This sequence comes from Lissotriton vulgaris, assembly GCF_964263255.1. Lineage (NCBI taxonomy): Eukaryota > Metazoa > Chordata > Amphibia > Caudata > Salamandridae > Lissotriton > Lissotriton vulgaris. The sequence continues at coordinate 1,272,402,066 of NC_141696.1, read as the reverse complement.
CATTTTCCCTAGAGAATTTTTCCAGAGCTTGTTCCGCATCTTCTAAATCTGTAAAAAAAAACACATTGCCATTTCGTATAACCTTAAGGCGAGCAGGTTCTTGGAGATAGGCCATGCAACCCAAATTTTTGAAAGGATCTATCAGCTTCCTAAGCTCCCAGCGTTTGTCCATGGTGCCCTTACTAAGATCCGATTTCACAAAGAACGTTAGATTATCAACAGTCACGGGATTGTTCGGTCTTGCTTTCAATGATACAGCTTGCCGCAAGAGAAAATTACCAAAATAAATCAGGAACGGTCGAGGAAATTTACTGTTAGTGTTTTTTTGTATCAAGGGCAGTCTATGGACTCTCTGCAACTGTGAGTCCCAATCCCAATCCGCAAGATCAGAAAAGGATCTCTGAAAGAGTTTCACCACAAATGTCCTAGGATCAGACCCCTCCATTCCTTCCGGTATACCAAATAGCCGGATGTTTTGCCTTCGAGCGCGATTTTCCAAATCCTCCACCTTGGCCTCTAGCTTGGTAACTCTTAAAGTATTCTGTTTTGCAGTTGCTGAGGTCTTATTAACATCTCCTTCTACTTCTACAATACGTTGTTTAATATCTTCGATCTCTTTTGTCGCGCCTCCCAGGCCTTGGCAGATGATACTCATTGTTTCTTGCATCTTAGTGTTATCTTCTCTGAGTTGCAGATACTGTTGTTGAATCTCCGCTCTTTGCTCTAGGAGAGTCTGCATTATTGATTCCATGAACATCTTTGTTGGATCTGGAGCCTTATGGGTATTAAGGAGACTAGGGAGACTGGAAGGATTGGTGGAGTTAGTGGAGTTATGAGATTCCTGTGGGACCATTGGTTGAAAACTTGTTTCAGATAGCAGTCCAGAACCTGTTGGTGTATCTTGGGTCTTACTAAGAGAGTCATCTGATCTCACCTCTATGTCCTTTTCTCCATGACAATTGCCTATATTCTCCATAGGGGTTTCTATGATCGGTATCTGTGTTTTTTTCAATTTAGATATTATAGGCTGATTCTTCTCTTTTAGTTGAACTGGATTGAAGGTAACATAATCAGGGTCTTGGTCACCGGATTCGAATGTCTCAATATTGTGTTCAGCGGGAGTTGAAACAGTGTTGTCAATTAGAGTAGACGAGGGGATTGTACCTGTTGAGAGTACCCCAGATGCAAGCACTGAGTCGGTCATGGCTAAGACTGAATATTGCGGAGTCTCTTGGTTAATAGAGGCTTCATCTTGAGTATGTTCGCTAGTGATGTCTATAAAGTTGTTTTTGCAAGCCCCCTGAGTATTGAGGCCCTCGTCTGGGCTAGCACCTGACAATCTTAGAGCCATGCTCTTAACTCCCCCCTTCGCCTCAATCCATCTTCTCAGAGGGCTATCGTCAATTAGACGGCTTTTCTTATTTCCAAGGGCTTCCTTGTTGGCTGTCTTAAGTAAAACATTTTTTTGCTTGATTTTGACTTTCATCTTAATTTTCTTGACGGTAGTTTTTTTACTTGCTGGGTTTTTAAGTGCTCCTTCAACTCCCTCGTCTTCTGTCAACTCTTCGTACTCTAAATTCGAGTCATCATCGGCTACAGCCGTGCTGTCCAGCACTGTGCCCTCGCCGTTTCCTTTCTCCCTTATTTCAATTATTTCGATTAGGTCAGTATTAGCATTATCGATAGCAGAGATAGACTGCTCCACCCTGTTTTTTTGATTACCATGGGGTTGGGCCTTAGTTTTTGTTCCCTCGGAATCTTCTACCACTTCTGTTATTTGCAGGGTCGAACTTCCATTGCTAGGAGTAGTCACTCTGTTCGCTACCTGAGTCTCCAAAACAGCTTCTGACATGTCTGCACATGAGACATTAACAGTAGCGGAGAGCTCTTTATCAGTATCTGTATCCGAATTTACCACCATTGTTGAATTAGATCTATTATTTTCTAATTCTTCATCTTCTTTGTCAATGTTATTCAGTTTTTTTTGGGGGGTTTTGAGCGCAGTTAGTCGCTCTAAATCCGACTCAAGTTCATTACAATCACCGCTAACAAAAGTGCCTTTCCCTTCCCCTTGTATCTTCTCCTCAGTCTCACCGGCCGGTTTGCTACTTTTCTCTTTTACTTTTGACCCCCCGCTTTTATCCACGCAGTTGTTTTCCTGAGCGAGCTGAGCTTCCTTACTGCTGCTGGACCCCCCCACAGCCGCTGTCCCAGCAATCCCAGTAATTGCAGCCATTGTACTTGCGTTTGGGTGTCTGCCAGCTGGGGCGGTCTTCTTGCTCCGTGTGGTCCTCTGCCGTGCGGACATCGATTTTCCTGATGCCTCCGCCTCCGTTCGCTGTGGCTGCCGCTGTGTTCCTGCGAGGATTGTTTCCCGAATCAGGTGTGTGATCAGCTGAGGTGAGCCAGCTCCGCCTCTCTCTCTGCCTCCCGGCGTGCTGACCGGGCGAGCTACCGCGTAGAACCAAACGCGGGAGGTGTTGCTGCCAAATTGAAAAAGTGCCCGTAGCATTGAGCTTCTTTGTTTTTTCCAACCAAAAGATTAAATGCGCGTATTCCTTTTTGTCCGCTTCTCCGCTTCTATGTTTTCTCCGATTTGCGCTGCTCAAAACAGAATCTCGGCAGAGCAGAGCAGAATCATGTAGCGTCCTCACTCGGCGGTGTCAGCCCGCCATCTTGACTCCACATTTATGCTGTTTTTTTAGCTGTGGACAATATATACATGTAGTATTTCGTCTGTGAGTTGATCACATACTTTATAGTATGTTGTTTATGTTTATTCATCAGTCCGGTGGGAAGGGCAACTTAATACAGGTGCAAGACCGCGCCAAACTAGATTGACAAAGGCCTCTTGAAGGCTGAAACGCGTCTCTCCTTGTGCTTGGGATTGAGGGCGACCTGATTAAATAAAAAGATGCCGAATCTGGAATCACCTCGAGTCCATGCCTTCTTCAGTAGAGCTTCTGTGGGAGGTGGTTGTTTGTTTCATATATATATATGTATATATATATATATATTACCTACTGGCGGTCGCCAGTAGGTAGTTATAGTTAGGATCTACTTTCCATAGGAAATCCGCAACATTCTATTGGGAATAACTTTGGCGCCGGTGGACGAATCTTCGCGAATTTCTCAAAGTAGGTGGCCCGCTCCGCTCCGGTCCTTCCCTGAAAGTTTGGGGGGATTCGTCAAGCGGGGGCCGAGATAAAAGGGGGTCCCAAAACGTGTTTTCCCCATGTTAATTTCCATAGGGCGGTCGAACTCACTTTTAGCCCGAACGGCTGAATGGATTTGCACCAAACTTGGCAAAATTGTAGGGACTGGTAGCCCGATGTGCCTTTGCTATGTCTCAAGATATGTGCTCCAGTGGTTTTTACGAAAATTAACTTTGAAAAAATATATATTGGGCTACATTGGGCTATATATATGTTAGAGCCCAAATGTAGCCCAATGTAGCCCAAAGATGGCCACCAGAGACAAAAAAAACCAAATGTAGCCCAAATAGTAGCCAGATGTATCCCAACTATAGCCCAATGACAGAATGTCCCAGGGTGTTCTAAAGAACAACTAGAGCGCTAACAGTCTTACTTATGACAAAAGTATGGCACACCTGAAGTCCTCTTGATTGGAATAAAGTGTTAACACTTAAAACATTTAATTTGCAAAGGAACAAAATGAGGGGGTTCATTTTGCCATAGAAATTATGATTAGTGCTGAAGAAAGAAAAATTAGGGCACATTTTGAGTGACTTCTCAAATCCTCTTATATTTCATTAAAAAAATTCTGATATGCAGTCTCCCAAGATGGCCACCAGAGACAAAAGAGCCCAACTGTAGCCCAAATATCAGCCAGATGTAGCCCAACTATAGCCCAATGACAGAATGCCCCAGAGTGTTCTAAAGAACAACTAGAACGCTAACAGTCTTACTTATGACAAAAGTATGGCACACCTGAAGTCATCTTGATTGGAATAAAGTGGTAACACTTAATACATTTAATTTGAAAAGGAACAAAATGAGGGGTTTCATTATATATATATAATTACTTATTACTTATAAGATACCTGGCTTGGCAACTCCCAAACGGATTACGAAATTCTTGACATGCTCCACGCCATATGCCATTTACTGCCTTACCTGCCCTTGTGGCTTGAATTATATCGGCAGTACTACCAACGCAGTTAAGTTGAGAATTTTAGAGCACATGCGTGCAATTGCCAAGAAAGATGAATCCTACCCTGTATCCAGGCATTTTGACAGGATGCACAGAAGTAACAGGGATCTGTTATCTTATGTATGCCTTGACAGTGTTCCGGCCAATATCAGGGGGGGTGACCACCTACTTAAATTTAGACGGCTGGAATCCAGGTACATAATTGATTTACAAAGCAAAAATCCTAATGGTCTTAACATGCACGAAGAGTTATCAGTACATTTGGGCTGAGGACTGTTAAAATTGCTTTCTTGAGGCATCATATATAACATTACCTATATTGACTGTACCTTTAATTTCCTTGAGTGATATGTTGATTTATGAATATTCTGTATGAACTACTATTTTAAATGTATTTGTGTCATTCTGATTGTTAGATGAATTATATATTTAAAGAAGTCATCTTAGACATGCCCATCCAGGGCAAGATATTCTTTAGATGCTCATCTTTATTTAATTCTATCTTAGTGCATACATTAGGACTATTTTAGCCCATCCAGGGCGTTCTGAATTGTGTTCGGATTTTGGAACATTGGGAACTTATACATATATGTATGTATTTTGGCCATGCAAGGAGTCTTGGTTAATCTATCGTGGGCTGCATGAGTGATTACTATTTAGTTAGTCGCATCGTCTTAAGATGGCGGCCACTCTAGTAACATGTAACATAGTCCTTCTTTGCACTTTACCAATTGAATGACGTTTTTTAAGGCAGACGGGCGCCTCGACTCTCTGCACAATTTGACAAAGCCCAAAGGCGAAACGCGTCTTGTTGCTGTAAAGTTCCTGAAATAAATTTCTTTTTGGAACTACCCCCTGCGTGTGCCACATTCTTTATGGATTGAGGATCCGTGGATGTTGGAAGCGAAGATATATATATATATATATATATATATATATATATATATATATATATATATATATATATATATATATAGATAGATATATATATATATATATATATATATATATAGATAGATAGATATATTCACTGAAAAAACCATAGGTTTCACACCAGTTATAGTTAGGAATTAGCATTTAAAAAACCTACAAAATTCACTGAAAAAACCATAGGTTTCACACCAGTTATAGTTAGGAATTAGCATTTACAAAAACCTATTAAATTCACTGAAAAAACCATAGGTTTCACACCAGTTATAGTTAGGGATTAGCATTTAAAAAAACTATTAAATTCACTGAGAAAACCATAGGTTTCACACCAGTTTTAGTTAGCTGGAAATTTTACTGACATAAAACCATTAAAATTCCACGTTATAGTTAGTTCGACTCACTATAACTTGCGCGCCTGCAATGCACTGCTGATGACGTCACATATTACATCACTCATGACATGGTCAGTGACATCACTCATGACATCACTGATGACACCATCCTTGTGACAGAGTGACAGACCTCCTTTCACTGTAAAGTAACCCTTGAAACACATATTCAAAAATAGTAACTAACATTTTCAAAAAAATGGAGATACCCATACCAGTTACAACAACCAATTCAGTAATACCACCATCTAATACACATCCACTCATTCACCAACAGTTCAATACAGTCACTTATACATATATTCACTCATCATATGTAGTGATAGACCTATACATCCTGTTACACACCGACAGTCATCCAAAAGTTACTCACACACATATTCACACATGCAAATAAACTATTGAACATCCATTTATTTGCATATACAGCTATACACACACTACCACTTTACTTCTAAGGAAACTTACACATACTTACTCTCTTAAACAATCACTTATAGAAACACATACTTATTTAAACAGGAACTCTTACAATCTCTCACTCTCACATATACTCACTGTTATATATCAATACTCACATATACTAGATTAAAACATATGTCGTTACTGATAAAGACAATAGTGAGACAGTTGTTTATTCACTAACACACACATATACACACTCATCCATCCATACAGTCCTGTACATATGCTGTCTTCAAAACACATACAAACAGTGAGTCAGTCACCAACCCATACAGCCACTTATACACAAAGTGAAACACTGATACATACATTTCAATATTTAAAAGTTACTCGCTAATATATGTATTCACTAAGATACACTGAATAAGCCAGTTAACCAATCAATTTAAAAAAAAAAACCATTCATTAAAACACTTAAACATTTATTCGTCCATCGACCTTTACAAATACATATATAAAACATATTGATATTTCAGAAAGACACACATTCACTGGATGGTGTCATCAGTGATGTCATGAGTGATGTCACTGACCATGTCATGAGTGATGTAATATGTGACGTCATCAGCAGTGCATTGCAGGCGCGCAAGTTATAGTGAGTCCAACTAACTATAACGTGGAATTTCAATGGTTTTATGTCAGTAAAATTTCCAGCTAACTAAAACTGGTGTGAAACCTATGGTTTTTTCAGTGAATTTAATAGGTTTTTTAAATGCTAATCCCTAACTATAACTGGTGTGAAACCTATGGTTTTTTCAGTGAATATATATATATATATATATTTCTTAGACTCTTCTCGCTTCAACCTTCAAAGTAGAAGTCACGGCACAGCAAGCAGGTAAGATTTTACAAAAGTTCTTTATTTACACACCATGTGCAAATTAACGTGCATTGATTCGGACGGCCTACACGTTTCGGCTACTGCTAGCCTTCCACTGGACCATAGAGTCCCTGGAGTCTAGACCATTTTGAAAGTGCTCAGTGCGGTAAAAAAAACCTTTTCCATTTCCATTATATGTCTAGACTGTCAACCTTGCTTGCAGGTAGTGGCATAATGGTCCTCGCCATTTTCTAGGTGTTTTGTAGTTCATTATGTTTATAAAAAACATATACTGAATTCACAGTAAAGTACTCATTGTAAATAGTTTACAGTGTATATAATCTACACCTATATATTTACAAACTATATCCATTTTCCGTCAAATGGGAGAGGGTATATTTCCAACTAGAGGTTGTCTTGTTACAGTGAAGTACTCGTAATTCATGACACTACTTCAGTTTGATGGCTTTAACAAGTACAATTACACTTGCTCTATACATTATTTACAGTGACTCTCGTATCCACAGGACTTCCCTTCTTGTATTGTCATTGCAATAGGCCATGGTGAGATTGTACACTTCAAAGTAAGTATTTACAATTCAATATTCCCATGGACTTTGCATCTTCAATCTGTGAAGTACATCTATATACAATGCAGGTTCCTGGGTCAGAAATAGACTCTATGTGTTGTAGTCCATCATCCTGGCATCATCATCAGTGTGTTATGTTTCTCAGTTCATTTTCGGAGTTGTATATAGTCAAAAAGGATTTTCCTCGCTCATGGCGAGTTTTCTTCTCAAGATTCTCACACTATTTACATTTATTTACATTGATCGATTTCAGAAGGATTTGTAGATAAACAGTTAATCTTTTGGTCAAATGGAAGCTTTACAGATGTACAAATAGTTCGGCATCAAGGTTGTGTACAAATGGGTGTTCTGTGCCCATTGCCAGGATCATTCTCGATTCAAGTTTGCGTAGTTGTAGCGTCCGATCACCCCCTCTCTCAGATGGTTTGCTCAATCTTATTCCAGCATATTTTAGCAAATTGGGGTTCGACTGATGGTATTTCGCAAAGTGTATGGGCATAGGATAGCTTGGGTCCTCATTCTTGATTGCTCTTAGGTGTTGAAGGATTCTTAATTTTAGCTTATTAATTGTGCTTCCTATGTAGAATTTTCCGCATGGGCACATGAGTCTGTATACCACACATTTTGATTCACATGTTATGTGGTCCCTTATTTTCTCAGTCCGTCCACATTGTAGTTTGTAATCTGTGATATTTGTGCCATGCTCACAGGCCTTGCATTTGGTACATTTCCAGAACCCTGGAGTTGTCAGCCATGATGATTTCCTTGGGGGTTTCAGCTGTAGGTGACTTTGTGTTAGGATATCACGTAGTGATGAAGTTTTCCTGTAGGCGATACTAGAGTAGGAGGTCAGATTTTCTTTAAGAGTATCATCAAGAAGTAAGATTTTCCAATTTCTTCTTAATGCCTTTTTAAGTTCATCACTCTGGTTATTGTAATCGACAATCAGGCGTGTCACATTCTTCTTGTTGTCTGGTTCATGCCTCGTTCCAGCACTCTTGCTATCTTCTGGCAAAAGGAGGTCTGCTCTACTCTTCAAATTCATCCTTTTCCGTGCAGTTGTGATCACTTCATCAGGGTAACCTCGTTCCTGGAAACACTTACTCATCCCCTCAATTTCCTTCTCTAGATCATCCAGTTCTGAGCAATTCCTTTTGGCTCGCAACATTTGTCCGAACGGAATGCTCCTTTCAATTTCACTGGGTGCCCACTGTTCGCATGAAGCATGCTGTTACACGACGTAGGCTTTCTGTGAATTTTGGTGCACAGGGTTCCTCTTTTCACGAAAACTTCTACGTCTAAGAAAATCAAGTTGGTTGCACTGATCGACGATGTGAAGTGGAGGTTGAGATCATTTCTCTCTAGCGAGTCAATTAAATATTTGTAGATCGTCGCTATTTCCGTCCCATATGATAAATAGATCGTCGATAAAACGACACCAGAGTTTAATTCTTGATTTGTGCTTTTTTTCTTCTTCAATCACTGCAGTCTCCCACATGGCCATCAGAAGATTCGCATAAGTGGGCGCAAATGATGTCCCCATGCGGTTCCTTGTTTCTGCAGGTACAGGTTCCCCAGAAACAGAAATGCATTATGTGTTAAACAATAAGTACGCATTTCTATTAACATTGCTGAATGTTCCAAATAACTGATAGATCTTACTTCCAAGGCTTTTTTAATGGCCTTGATCCCATCTTCATGACGTATTGATGTGTAGAGTGATGTCACATCTATACTTGCCATTAAGTAATTTGCTTCCCATTTGATTCCTGAGATTTTATTAAGGAAATCCATTGTGTCCCTTAGGAACGAGGGTAATATGGTTACATAATTCATTAGGAATATATCAATGAATCTGGATGTTGTTTCAAGTAATGATCATATTGAGCTCACAATTGGTCTGCCTGAAGGTTTCACAAGGGCTTTGTGTACTTTTGGTAAAAAGTAAATTGTGGCTGTGATGGGATTGTCCGTTTTTAAATAGGAATATTCGTCGAAGTCAATCAGACCTTTGTTCTTCCATGCTAACAATAAAGAGTGGTATTCCTCCTTCTATTCTTCCAATGGGTTATTCTTTAGTGGCTCATAGTGATCTCGGTTTTCTAATTGTCTGTTTGCTTCAGCAATATAATCAGTTACATTCTGCACGACAATGTTTCCACCCTTGTCGGATTACTTTATTATAATTGTGGAATCATTTTTTAACACTGATATTGCTTGATATTCCTGGGGCAATAGATTGTTCTTATTGCCTGCATCCTTTTTTTGGTTGGACGATTTCCCTGAGATTTCTGCTATTTCATCTATCATTACCTCAAGAAAAAGGTCGACTTTATTCCCAGGCGGGAGTTGTGGGCAGATATTCCCAGGCGGGAGTTGTGGGCAGATTGTCTTTTCAGACCACTTTCTCCACCCATGTTCATGGATGTGCCTAATTGTTAGCAAAATTCAATGTCAGTTTGAAATGAGCTTGTGGTCTCTTTTTGACGTAATGATGGTGTTTCTTTGATTGATGCCAATGTCAATATTGCTGGTAAATCCTTTTGTACTGTGGGAGATGCTTCCTCAATTTGTGTTATGTTTACAGGTTTCTTGGCCTTATTCTCTGTGAAATACTTTCTGAGTTTTACTTTCCGACAGACATACATGTCAATTCTTATGTTGGGTATATCAATGTTCTTATTTGGGCAGTAAGATAGTCCTTTATTCAATAGTTTCATTTGTATATCTGATAATTTCTTACTTGACAGATTGATCACAAGATTATCAGATGTTGTCGATTTCTTTATCGCTATCTTTGCTTTCCTTTGCCTCTCTTTTGCTTTATTCCGTCTTCCGCCCCTTCTGATTGTACTTTTGTTGGCGGTTTTGTCAGAGGTTTTGACTGCACTCTTCCCCATGTATTTGCTCTTCCTCTCTCTGTCGTGTGACCATTTGGGCCAACTGCATCTCCCCGCGAAAATCCAATGGCATGTTGGTTATCTCTTCATCATTAGAGCTAATCTCTGAACTGTCCACAGCATCTGTATCTTCTGTTCCCGCACTCTTGTCCATTACTACATGGCTTCTTAGGGTGTCGTACTTGCGAGCGAATGTATACATTTGCCCATTCGCATAGTCCAATCTGCCTCTAGTGAACTTATTGGCTTTGCGTTTTTCTACCTCCATTTCATGTTTTGCCACTTTTTTCCCCATATTTTCAATGGATTCCTTATTCTCCTCAGTTGCAGGTATATCTGCCAGTTCTAATTCCAGCGCTTCAATCACGCTTGTTATCTTTTCCAATTTCCGTTCTGAATGTATGATAAGGGTTCTCATCAACTTGAAAGAGCACTCATTGGTGTCTGTTTGCCATAATTTAATGAGATCTGGGTCCAGGTCATTGAGGGTGAGCATAATGAGTATCCTCAGGCCCCGTGGGACCCTCTTATACTCTATATATTTCTCCAGAGTTGTTTTCTCCCACCATTTGTTTACTTCCATGATTTTTTGTTGTTGTAATTCTCTTAGTATGGTTAACACTGTTCTGGTGTCTTTCTCAGCTCCCCCCATTTTCTTTTTGGTATTTGAGCTTGTCGCAGGGGTGCTGTCGTCATTGAGCAGTTCACTCGCCCTTATCTGGCGATTTCTTGATTTGTCTGCCATATTCTGGTTAGCAAGGTTGAACAATTTTTTACTTTTTCAATGATACGTTTGTTTGCTTGGTGTGTTGTATTTGAATCTTGATTGCGGGTTGTCAGACTCCTGCTCCTCAGGTTTGTCAGACTTTCCCCCTTGTATCCTGCTGCTCCTCGAGAGCACTCCATGCTCCTTTGGCTCAAGAAATGCTGCACTGCCCCTTTAAGGATTCACTGGGTTTCAATTCCTCCCGGAACACTTTCCCCGATGCTTCTAATGAGCTGTCACTCGCGCTACAATGCGCTTGCCTGATTCTGGACCTAAGCGTGGGATTATCTTGCGGTATTCCGAATTCGATAATGTTATCTTTCTCCCAAGAACCGCTATGCCCTCACGCCTTGGCTACTTTCCCCCAAGCGGCTTGGTTGCAGGTGGTGTCAGCGGCCCCCACTCCACTCGCACACCGCCTCCGCAGCGTTCACGAGCGATGCAGTGAACGCCCAACCCCCAGCCTGCGCACTCACCGCTGGATCTTCTCCACCCGGTCCGTCGGCGATTGTTCTCTCGGCGCTGGAGAATCAGGAATTGCAGCAGAGATGTCGGTCGCACTTTTACTCTTCGTAATTTGACTGGAGTTCAATCTCGACCGCTTCCCCTCGACCTTGAGTGCCTGTGATACACGTCCCAGTCCACGTGTCGATATTTCTTAGACTCTTCTCGCTTCAGCCTTCAAAGTAGAAGTCACTGCACAGCAAGCAGGTAAGATTTTACAAACGTTCTTTATTTACACACCATGTGCAAATTAACGTGCATTGAATCGGATGGCCTACGCGTTTCGGCCACTGCTAGCCTTCCACTAACCCATAGAGTCCCTGGAGTCTAGACCATTTTTAAAGTGCTCAGTGCGGTAAAAAAAAAAACATTTCCATTATATGTCTAGACTGTCGACCTTGCTTACAGGTAGTGGCATAATGGTGCTCGCCATTTTCTAGGTGTTTTGTAGTTCATTATGTTTATAAAAAACATATACTGAATTCACCGTAAAGTACTCATTGTAAATAGTTTACAGTGTATATAATCTACACCTATATATTTACAAACTATATACATTTTCCGTCAAATGGGAAAGGGTATATTCCCAACTAGAGGTTGTCTTGTATATGGGCAGAAGTCCTCTCCGTAACAAAGTAGAAGAGACCGCACAGGGGAGTCAGTAGAGGAGTCTTTTATTGCCAAATAAAACCACCTTTCAGGGCGGATGCATTTCGGCGTGAATGAGCCTTCGTCAGCGCTAGGTGGTTTTGCAGGAGGCAGGCTCTGTTAGCGGTGTTAAATACTGCTCCCCCTCCTGCCAGGTGAGAAGTAGCTCCGCCCCCAAGCAGCGTGCGTTGGGATTCGCTGCCCGAGGACCACTGTAGGACACCCAGTGCATCAGTACTACAGGGTCCAAAATGATGTGCGCTGATGTCACACAGCAAAGGGGGTAGATGAATGTATGCGGGCCGTTTTCACCTGGAGAATTCAAGGCGACAACCTCCTCTGCTCCCTGTACTGCAACACCACAAAGTCCCGACAGTCCATACAGCAGGGGTTAAACTGACGGTGCAGCCTACCCAAAATGGAGCACAATGGCTCCAACTGCCATGTCTCTTGCCAAAACCATGGTTGGGTACCCGACCTTCCCAGAACCATGGGAACGAAATAGATCCGCCAAGGCGGAAAACCAGCTTGGTCAGGACCACTTTGGTTGCAGGGGTCTCTTGAGGCGTGTAGCCGGTGCTTGCGCTGATCCATTGGGCAGAAGTCCTCTCCATAACAAAGAAGAAGAGACCACTCAGGGGAGTCAGAAGTGGGGTCCTTTATTGCCAAATAAAACCAACTTTCAGGGCGGATGCATTTTGGCGTGAATGAGCCTTCGTCAGCGGCAGGTGGTTTTTCAGGAGGCAGGCTGTGTTAGCGGTGTTAAATACCTCTCCCCCTCCTGCCAGGTGAGAAGTAGCTCCGCCCCACAAGCAGCGTGCGTTGGGATTCGCTGCCGGAGGACCACTGTAGGACACCCAGTGCATCAGTACTACAGGGTCCAAAATGCTTTGCGCTGATGTCACACAGCAAAGGGGGTGGATGAAAGTATGCGGGCCGTTTTCACCTGGAGAATTCAAGGCGACAACCTCCTCTGCTCCCCATATTGCAACACCACAATGTCCCGGCAGTCCATACAGCAGGGTTAAACTGACGGTGCTGCCTACCCAAAATGGAGCACAATGGCTTCAACTGCCATGTCTCTTGCCAAAACCATGGGTGGGTACCCGACCTTCCCAGAAGCATGGGAACGAAAAAGATCCGCCGAGGCGGAAAACCAGCTTGGTCAGGACCACTTTGGTTGCAGGGGTCTCTTGAAGCGTGTAGCCGGTGCTCCCGCTGATCCAATGGGCAGAATTTCTCTCTGAAACAAAGAAGAAGAGACCACACAGGGGAGTCAGTAGAGGGGTCCTTTATTGCCAAATAAAACCAACTTTCAGGGCGGATGCATTTCGGCGTGAATGAACCTTCGTCAGCGCCAGGTGGTTTTGCAGGAGGCAGGCTGTGTTAGTGGTGTTAAATACCTCTCCCCCTCCTGCCAGGTGAGAAGTAGCTCCACCCCCTAAGCAGCGTGCGTTGGATTTCGCTGCCGGAGGACCACTGTAGGACACCCAGTGCATCAGTACTACAGGGTCCAAAATGCTGTGCGCTGATGTCACACAGCAAAGGGGGTAGATGAAAGTATGCGGGCCGTTTTCACCTGGAGAATTCAACCTCCTCTGCTACTGTACTGCAACACCACAACGTCCCGGCAGTCCATACAGCAGGGGTTAAACTGACGGTGCAGCCTACCAAAAATGGAGCACAATGGCTCCAACTGACATGTCTCTTGCCAAAACCATGGGTATATATATCCATACATACATACATACATACATACATACATATATATATATAGACACCTAGAGATTCGAGGAGGAGCTACATTTTCATATGTATATATATATATACCTTAGTAAAAGTTTAGATAGCAGTCAGGCTTGATTCCTCTTTTTAATGCACATGCCGTAACAACCGCAATGCGCCATAGCTGTAGAGAGGTTAAAAAATATATATACATCTTCATTCTACTTGCGGGGCTAATCCAGTATCCCTCACTATTTATGTTACTAAGCGAGCTCTTCAGAGGGCCAGAAAAGGGGCTTTGCAGCAAAAATACCTTTTTATACAAAACGGAATATCTGTTCAACGTGGCTCCTCTTGTTCCTACACGTAGGTACAAATGATGGAAACTTCCTTACCGGCGATGGTATGTTATGTCTGTGAACCAACTTCAGAAATATATGTACACATCGTCACTATAGGACTATTGTTCTCCTCTTTTCTTAATTTTCTACTTAAAAATGTGTGCCACTAAGGAGTACCTGTCTTGTCCACTTTCTCGATTAGTGCTCCTGTGGCCACTCTACCCAGTGGTTAATTCTCCATTAGCTTCATTTCAAATTCCTTTAAGGACTGTAAGGAATATACGAAATAGATAATCCTTAGTACCTTAATTTAAGGCATATATAAACTCGGCAGCCTCCTCAATATAGTCAAAACGAACATATCATATCAGGCTCATGACAATTAGCATATCGCCAAACAAGGGGGAGATCCCTCCCCGATCCCTTTCAAGCGTTTCTCTCCGTAGTGTTCTTTTATCGAGGGGATAGCAGCCATCTAAACCCTCTCCCAGGTCCTTATTCGTAAAATATTTCTCTCACTATATCGGTATTTAAAAATGCAACACCCGATCTTCTACTGTAAAGGTAACCTAACCAACTCCTCACCTTTGTAGCACGTTCTGCCTCTATGCACGGATGTCAACGCCCTACAGTCGATATGGTAGCCGACTCGGTGAATAACGGCCAAATTTAAACCCCACAGGCTGCCGCCAAAAGACCGCGCTGAACTGGATGACTTCCACCTGAGGGAACCCATCAGCACAAAGGAAGGACTAAACCTGCAATAACGCGCCGCACTCTTGGGAGAGGCCAGAGAACCGCCAATTATCAGTCAATGAGCACAAAAGAAAAGAAGCCGGAACCGGCAGCTTCTCCATTCAACATGTGTACAAGGAACAACACAAAAAGCGGACCGCAGTAGAGCTGCCATTTTAGATAAGTAATGTTATGTAAAGATAGAGATCGACCCCACTCCAACCAAAATTGTTCTAAGAAGCCAATATACTACCACTGTCTATGCGCAACAATGGAATAATCACTAGCTATGTGCAACAAAGGAATGTTAGAGAAAATCCAAAGTACCTTGTACGCGTGAAAATAAGAAACAAAAAATAAAACGATCAATTTTTAGAAAAAATCCAAAGTACCTTGTATACATGCAAATAAAGAACAATAATGTATAAATACATCATTCTACCATTCTTTATGTATTCCTTGTACACACATTCCTACGTGCAAATTCAGCTCAGCAGTCTACTGAAATGCAAAGTGTCCAAAAAAGAATATACACATATCTACTCATGAGTCCTTTTTTTTTTTTTACAATATTTTTATTTGGTAATTTACAGTTGCAGATACAGACAGAGAGAAAAACAATGTTTAAAAAAGGAATTCAGTAAATATCATAAACAGTTTAAAGAAACAAAAATACTAAGGATATAACATAAAAAGACAAAAATCTATGACAGTTTGGTCCTGATTACACTCATTTATCCACAGTCTCTATTGTCATTTCTCCAGTTTTCAATTGGTTTCCAGATCTCAGTACCACGTGCTCTAGACTTTATCCCTTTACAGGCAAAAATCGCCTTCTCTTGATTGTACATACCTAACAGCCGGGACAGCCAAATCTGAAAGTTAGGGGGATCAGCATCCTTCCAGCAGGCTGTTAATGTTATTCTATATATTGCTGTACCCAAGAAGAGTGATACTTCTTCCGCCTTAGTATGGCTCAGAGTGTTATCGTAGCCCAAAATATAGAGGGTGGGAGATTCGGCTACTGGATGCCGAACACTTCCTGCCAGAACTCAGCAATCATTGTTCTAAGTGCTAGTAGTTTATCACATTCATAGAGCATGTGTAAAAGATTTGCCGCTGCTTTACCACACCTTGGACACTCTGAAGTAGGCCTTATTCCCCAAGAGTAAAGTTTAGCGGGAGTAAAATACAAATCATAAATGGTTTTATATAATTGGGCTTTCAAGTTAGAAGACATAAAAAGCTGTGTCGATAGTATCAGAGACATGTCGATATCTAAATTGGGATTATTTAGTTTCCTCGACCAACCTACTTCAGTAGATTCTAAATCATCTTGTTGATTTTCAATTAAGATGTCGTAGATAGTACCTATCCTAGTTGTGGGTCTAGACAGACAATCAATTAAAGGGATATTATCCAGAAAGATATTAGCAACTTTTGAATTTAAGATTGTATTGATTTGTATAAATTTGAATACACTGTTGTTTGGGATAGCAAATTTGGATTGAAGTTGTTGAAATCTATGACCATAAATGGGAAGCAGAAAATCTCCTATTGTTAATACTCCTAATGTTTCCCAGCATCTAGAAATAACGTCATATATTTGTGATGGTAATATTAAGGAGTGCCATAGTGAAATATAGCTGTTGTATTTAGGGATTTTCATATATCTCGTAATTTTCCTCCACGTTACCCATGCGTTTGATATAACCTTGAACTTTACTTTCTTATAATATGAAGGTTCAACCTGTTTCAGTAAAAGACCATTAGCCCTATCACCGATGGACAACTCAAGGATTGAAGGTATATGATTAACCCCCACCTTATTTTCCAGCGGTTTAACATGAAATAGTAACATCATCTGTTGTAGAAGAGCAGCCCATGAATAAAGTCTAAGATCCGGTATTGCCAATCCTCCTCTAGTGATGGGTAGTGAAAGCTTCCGGATAGATCTCCTTACCTTCCCATATCCCCACACAAATTTACTCATTTGGGATTCCAATCCCTTTAAAATATTATCTTCCACTAGAAGAGGAATCGCTCGAAACAGGTATAGGACCCGGGGTAGAATAGTCATTTTGAGGAAATTGCCTCTTCCTATGATTGAGAGATGTAGTCCGTCAATCCTTTTGAGATCTTTCTTTACTTTTTGGAGCAGTGGTTCATAGTTAATTTTCACAATCTCGTCTATTTTGGCAGATATTCGAACTCCCAGATACACAGCGGATTCTACCCTTCTGGGATCAATGAAGTAGACATTATTTGTGCAGATGACCATCGGTTTATCCCTGTTTAGAGAGTATCCTGTTATTTGGACGAAGGCTTGAGTAATTTGTTCTATTGCTAATATAGCCTCAGTGGGCTGTGGTGTTATTACTGCCACATCATCGGCGTATGCTAATATTTTTGTATGGCAGGGGCCCAATGTAACTGGTTTAATTGCCACAGCCTTTAGTAGTTTTAAAATGAGAGGATTTATGTAAAGGACAAAAAGGATCGGAGAGCAAGGGCATCCCTGCCTAGTCCCCCGAGATATGTCAAAAAATCCAGATTCCTGGCCCATTACCAATACCTTAGCCTTCGGTGAGAAATACATTGCCTTAATCGATTTCATTAAGCAAGGTCCAACATTATTTTGTTCTAGTATTGCCCACAGGAATGCCCATGAAACCCTGTCGAAGGCCTTCTCGGCATCCAGTAGGACCATCGACATCTGGCCAGCCGTAGCATTTGCGACATCAAACAGTGCAATAGCCCGTCGGGTATGATCCGTAGTACCCTTGCCCAGAATGAAGCCATGTTGCCAGTGGGAGACCAGATGTTCGATGATCCTCCTGAGCCGATTAGCCAAGATCTTAGAATAGAGTTTTGAGTCAGAATTTATTAAAGAGATAGGTCGATACGATGAGGGCAGCTGAGGGGCTTATCTTTCTTTTGGAAGATTACAATATTAGTTTCCTGCCAAGACCTAGGAGGGATGCCACTTACTTGGATCCCAACAAATAAATCAAGAAGTAGAGGGGTTACAATATTACCCAGAATTTTATAAAACTCGAGTGGTATTGTATCGGGCCCTGCAGCTTTTCCCGAAGCTAACTCTGCAAGAGCAGTTTCCACTTCTGTTTGGGTTATTTCTCTTTCTAGATCTAGCCTAGTAACATTATCCATTCCTACTCCATCTTGGTGCTCGATTGCTCTACTCATGAGTCCTGATGATGTATTGAGTGCTACTGAGAAGATTTTTGTCCACTCAAAAAGGATCAAGTAATCCAAACTCCTACTATAAGGGGAGAAATAGTGTAGCAATAATGTGCCAGATAGCCACTACTATTCTTAAGTCCTGATGATTTTATTGTATGCTACTGAGAAGAATATGGTCTACTCAAAAAGGTTTGGTAATAGTGTGGCAGATACCCACTACTATTTTTACTAGTCTTTTATAGTAGCATCAACAGGAGAATTACCAGGGTTGAGTGACATGCCACTGGATATCTTCATTCAGCCCTTGTTTGACACTATGCGGGACATCATCAACACCTCCTTCGACACCGCCACCTTCCCGGAGAGCTGGAAGCACGCCGAACTCAGCGCTCTACTAAAGAAACCAACAGCGGACCCCACCGAATTCAAGAATTACCGCCCCATCTCGCTCCTCCCGTTTCCAGACAAAGTCATCGAGAAGACCGTCAACAAACAGCTGGCCGCCTTCCTCGAGACGAATGGATCCCTCGACCCCTCACAGTCTGGCTTCCGAGCCAACCACAGCACCGAGACCGCCCTCATCGCTGCCACCGATGACATCCGAGCCCTGATGGACAACGGAGAAACAGCGGCCCTCATCCTCCTGGACCTCTCTGCGGCATTCGACACTGTCTGCCACCGCACCCTAGTGCAGCGCCTCAGCAACGTCGGAATCCAGGAGAAGGCACTGGAATGGATCATCTCCTTCCTCGACGGAAGAACACAGAGAGTCCGTCTACCACCGTACAAGTCAGAGGCCACCGAAGTCATCTGCGGCGTCCCTCAAGGATCCTCGCTGAGCCCCACCCTCTTCAACGTCTACATGAGCCCCCTCACGGCCATCGCACGCAAACACAACCTCAACATCATCTCCTACGCCGACAACACCAAGCTGATCCTCTCCCTGACCAACGACCCCGCCGCCGCCAGAGCCAACCTTCACGAAGGGATGAAAGATGTAGCCGAGTGGATGACGACCAGCCGCCTGAAACTGAACTCAGACAAGACGGAAGTCCTCATCCTGGGCTCCTCGCCCTCCGCCTGGAACGACTCCTGGTGGCCCCCCGCCCTGGGCACCGCACCCAAACCGACAGACCACGCACGCAACCTGGGCTTCATCCTGGACTCCTCTCTCTCCATGACCAGACAAGTCAACGCCGTCTCCTCGTCGTGCTTCAACATCCTGCGCATGCTACGGAAGATCTTCCGGTGGATCCCCACCGATACCAGGAAGACGGTCACCCAGGCCCTCGTCACCAGCCGACTGGACTACGGCAACACCCTCTACGCCGGAACCACCGCCAAGCTCCAGAAGAGACTCCAGCGGATCCAGAACACCTCAGCCAGACTCATCCTCGACATCCCACGAAACAGCCACATCTCCGGACATCTGAGAGACCTGCATTGGCTCCCCGTCAACAAAAGAATCACCTTCCGTCTCCTCACCCACGCACACAAAGCCCTACACGATCAAGGCCCGAGCTACCTCAACAACCGCATCAACTTCTACGCTCCCAAACGCCACCTCCGATCAGCCAGTCACGCCCTCGCCGCCGTCCCCCGCATCCGAAGAACGACAACAGGAGGAAGATCCAAAAAGTTTCCCTCTTTTTCTGGATAATGTCAGTGGGAGACCCGGCCATGATTTTATTCTTTTCTTAAAAACACCATTGGATATCAGTCTCAGAGTGATTATTTTCCAAACAGTGTTGGAAAAGAGGTGCTGTAATCTTCCTCATGCGTATTGCTGATTTATGTTTGCTAAAGCATAAGCGAAACTCTTTCACAGTCTCACCAATCTATACCAGTCCACATAGACACATAAGCAAATATACTATGTTATGGCTTCTACAGTTGGTGAGATCCCGCAAATTGATGTTGCGACCTTGGTAACACAATGATTCTGTGACAATCGCAGCCTCACAGGCGTGGCAAGACCCACACCTATGGTTGCCTAATATCACTGGTGTCCTGAAATGGATTCCCAGCGTGTATACTTTCTTTTTTAAGAGATCCAAGTAGGCCAGCTGAACAGAGTACCTTAAATCCAAGTTTGTGGAGATGTGCAAAGATCTGTGTCGAAGATGCGTCGCACAGCCGAAGCGGGGCATCAGTTCTGTGATGTGGCGAGGGTGCAGTGTGATGTCCTGCATAATCGTTGAAGATCACATCGACAAGGGCTTGCAATGTGAAGTCCGGCGTTGAGGATGAGTTGGGCAATGTGTTGGTTCTGAGGAGCTGTGAGGCTGTGATGCGGACTCTGGCATGATCATTGAGGCTGCTGTCGATAAGGGATTTGAGGGCCTGCGCCGAGGTTGCATCACACATCAGTGGTTCAGAAGAGGCGATGGTTGGCAATGCGTTGTGGGTCTTTGTGACAGTTCCTATCCACACAGCAGCAGCAAAGTGTTGGTTCTGCTCAGGGTTGTATCACGCATCAGAGGAGATGCATCTGTTCCACTGGACAGACAGAGGCTTGCACAGCACCTTAGGCCCAAGGGTCCAGGACAAGGGTGACACCACTTGGCACAGTAGGACTCACAGATGGCAAAGTCCAGGTGCTGGGTTCAAGGTTTTTGGAGCCTTCTGTCCATGAGTTTTTAGCCGGGAAGTCAGCCCGCGGGTCCCCTGAGTCACTTTGGGGTCCCGGGTACAACAGGTGCAGGTCCAATCCTTATCACCCAGGCCCCAGAGGGCAGAGGTCAGCACAGCAAGGCAACAATCCTTCAGAACAGCAGTCCAGCAGAGAGGCAGTCCTTTCAGCAGCACAGCAGTCCTTCATGACAGGGTATCCACAGCTCTATAAGTGTACTGAAGAGTTGGTGTTTGAGGTCCAGTATTTATACCCAGTCGTGCCTTTGAAGTGGGGGAGACGGTTATAGAGGTTTCCCTTTGAAATCCCAAGGCTTCCTGGCTTCCCTGTCCTGGCTCCATACTAACTACAGGGGTATGTAGCCCATTATGATAAGGCAGGACACAGCCTATTCAAGTGTAAGTAGGGCTGTGCTCATCTGTGCCCTACCATCCTGCCAGTGATGGACCATCCAGGCACACCTAAGCTGCTCTTTTTGTGTGGCTGTCTGGGAGGAATATGCGGAACCCAACTGTCAGCTACACCCAGTGATGTGACATAGAGACAGGCTGCAGGCACTAAATAGCCAAGGCAGTAAAATGCCAACTTTCTAAAAAGGGCCATTTTCTAAATTGGAATTTGAAATCAGGCCTGAGACATGTTTAAAGGGCTTAAGGGGTGGCACAATAAGTGCTGCAGGCCTACTTGTGCAAAAATAATAAAGGATGGATTGAATGCCGAACAGGGTCAAGACTGATTTGCATATGGCTGGGTCTAAACTGAAGTGGCATGGTGAGCAAAAGAACAAGAGATTTAAACCAGATCTTTCGACTGGGGTGATTGTATGATTCATTCAGAATTCCATCCATCATTTTTTGATGAACACTTTTCACCCTAAGTGGAATGGGTATGCCCAGATGTGACCCCCTTGCTCACTGTGCCACTGGATTTAAGCTAGCCTGGCCCATAAGGGGTAGTACCCCAAAACCGGTCCCTGGATGCTTGCTTCCGGTCCAGGGAAGACCTGGCTTGGAAGTTCGGTCTGGACTGTTCCCATGAAGAACAGGGTCAAGACTGATTTGCATATGGCTGGGTCTAAAATGGGATTGCACATTGGTGAGCAAACGAACCATGGATTTAACCCAGATCTCTTGACTGGGGCTTAATGTATGATTCATTCAGCATTCCGTACATCATTTGTTTGCATATCAAATTTCTAAAAGGGGCA
Source organism: Lissotriton vulgaris (assembly GCF_964263255.1). Lineage (NCBI taxonomy): Eukaryota > Metazoa > Chordata > Amphibia > Caudata > Salamandridae > Lissotriton > Lissotriton vulgaris. The sequence goes on along the minus strand of NC_141696.1, from coordinate 1,272,380,037 downwards.
TTTTCTAAATTGTAATTTGAAATCAGGCCTGACATGTTTAAAGGGCGACTAAAGTGGGTGGCACAAAAAGTGCTGCAGGCCTATTTGTGCAAAAAAAAAAATGATGGATGGAATGCTGAACAGGGTCAAGACTGATTTGCATATGGCTGGGTCTAAACTGAGGTAGCTTGGTGAGCAAAAGAACAAGAGATTCAACCCAGATCTCTTGACTGGGGGTGGTTGTATGATTCATTCAGCATTCCGTGAATTATTTTTTTGCAGAACAACTTTCTAAAAGGAGCATTTTCTAAATTGTAATTTACAATCAGGCCTAAGACATGTTTAAAGGGCTACTTAAGTGAGTGGCACAATAAGTACTGTAGGCCTACTTGTGCAAAAAGAATAAAGGATGGATGGAATGCTGAGCAAATCAATAATTCACCCCAGTCACAGATCTGGGTTTGATCCATCGTTTTTTGCTCACCACGCCACGCCAGTTTGGACCCAGCCATATGCAAATCATTCTTGTCACTGCTGCCGAAGAATTTAACCCAGCTCTGTGAATAGGGGTGACAATTTTAGTTTTTCAGCATTCCGCCCATCATTTGTTTGCTGCAGGCTTACTTGTAGTATTTAATGTACAGACCTTGGGTGAATATAGTACCACTTTACCAGGAACCTATAAGTAAATGTAATATGCCAATTGGGTATAAGCCAATTCTATCATGTTTTAATTAAAGAGCACAAGCACTTTAGCACTGGCAAGCAATGGTAAAGTGCACAGAGTCCTAAGGCCAGCAAAAAAGAATTCAGCAAATAGGAGGAGGAAGGCAAAATGTTTGAAATTGAGCCCGCAGAGAGAGCCAAGTCGAACCGTAACTATTGCCCATAGGTACAAGCGCACTTTTGTTAGATACAGACTGGATAAACCAGTTGGAAACATCAGACCCTAAGTTATTTAGACTGGCCTTTGATTAGGCTATGGCCATTGTAGTGAGTGAGGCACCCTGTGTAGTCACAATGGCAGCATTAGGTTGGGCCTCCGCCCCCAATCCTATGACCTGTACAGTGCTCTATAGTTTCTGTAAAGCGGGGAGTAGTTCTGTATAAAACTCCTGCATCAATACCTTTGTTATTATTGTGTATATTTTACTATATTTTAATTATGCTGAAATAAGCTGTGCAAAGTCCTAGGTACATTGTTATAGCATTTGTTTGGTAGCAATAGCCCTCATATTACCATCAAAGTCCTGGGCACATTGCTATAGTATTTGTTTTGTAGCAATAGCCCTCATATTACCATCTATCGATACTAATAAAGCGCTTAGAAATCTGTGAAGGTCATCTGAGCGCAGAATAAAGTCAAGCGGTGACGAAGACAAGATTGGAAGAAATTGTTAATTGCAGAACACAAGGGAAGGAAACCCCTCGAATTTAGTAATGCATCAGAAATTAAACTGAATTGTATTCACAAATAAAGTACTTCTGCCTGCGGTCATCTTTGGGTAAGGTAACTGCCATTTTGAGCCAACATTATAATGATACAACTTCCGCTGCGTTTCTCTCACCGTGTTTTAAACAGCCCAGAGCAGTTGTGTTTGCTTACCAATAGCAAGGCACGCATCGGCGCCGATAGCAATTACGTGATATCCGCTCTTCACGAGCACTTCGGCTATCGAAATGTCAATGGCGTCTCTCGCTTTATTTTCTTTTAGTATCACTTTTATAGACAATTCCACATTGTTTATGGTTAAGAGGAGGAGAGTTATAACGCCACGGCTCGGTGGGTTTTATCGCATAAAGCGATGAGCTCCCATGTGCTCCGAATTTATACTGACTGACAGTAATTTATATCAGCCGTCAAATGAAGTTAGGCGTCTAGTCCATGCGGGCTTCCTTCTTCCTGAGGTGAACATTAACAGCAAACTGTTCCTCCGAGTCCCGCATATTGCCGCCAAAAGTGCCACTTGTAGTTTTACTCTGCGAAGCATCCTTGCTGTCGTGCCTAGAAATATCTGCATCATGGCGCTGTGTCAGGTGAATGGGACACGAGGTTGGAAGGGCTCCAAAGACGCGTTCATGTCAAAGAGAAGAGGAATTCTTAATAAAAAGAAATACAAAACAGCTGTCAATAAAGTGCATGGCTAGGAAGCGGAAAATGTGTATTAAATTATTGTCCTTCAAATTAAGACAGGGCACAAATCCTAAAAAGGCGAAATGGAGGAACTAAGTTAGGCAGTGTGCAAGTGACATCGCTGTAAGTGAGATCGTGTGTGACAGCACAGGAAGTGACATAAAAGGGAGTGGCATCATGGCCTGTGAACTTACAGCAAGAGACATGACAAGAAGTGACATCAGATAGTAAGATCTCACACATATGTTTAACAGACTATTATGAGTACATGTGGACGCATTACCAGATTTAACAAATGAAAGCTGATCAGTGCTCAAGTCTGTGCCTTAAGTTCCATGTCTGGAGGAATTAACATCCCAAATGTGGATGAAGTTTGGAGTCTGACTAACTACTGTAGACAGTCCACTAAGTGCAACAAGCAAGGCATACTAAACTTGACACCAGGAACAAAGCACAGTTCATGCGTTGCATTAACAATGCAAAAAACTGTAATTGTGTATATTAAATCTTTAAAATGTAATACCACCATCGTTTACACTGACAATTTAAGCACACTTTGACAATTAATAGAAAAATGCAAGTTGCTTACAGCATTTGGTATTCTGGGCATGGCAAACAATATTCCCTACGAAAGATGTTCACTGGATATTTTGCACATATATTCATTTAGGATGTTTATCAAGGCTGCAAACGCCATAGACCATAAATGCCTACCCAACATGTAAATGCCTAACTATATATAATGCATGCCAACTGTATCCCCAACGGCGTTATACGATGCCCTTTACTGCCTTCATTCTCACTGTACTGATTATGTATAAAAAAAATTAAGAAATAAGAAAAAAAAAAAAGAAATGTACAATTATTGAGACTTTAAACAGGCACATGACCTGGGAGCCAAGATGGCGGGCTAAATGCTCCAAGGCTCCTAGGCAGAGAACTCTTTAGCCGCCATTAGTCGGCGGCTACAGGCAGCATCTGCCTCCCACGATCACCACTGAGGACGTGGGATGTGCAGGGGAGCCTGCCTTGCTGAAATAAACGGTCCAAAGTGATCGCCATGAACAAGCCACGGGTTAAAGGGTAAGCCCTGAATCGCAGCCTTCATATGCGGACCTCAACACACCGCTTGGCCAACAGCAAAAGAGGTGGCCCCCCTGAAGACCTTCCCGGTGCTCCACCGTGAATGAGAGCAGCAAGAGAGATGGTGCATGGGTCACGGGTAGAGACGGGGCAAGCCTCCAAGCAACAAACCATCTGCCTCCCGCCTCCCTCCCCCCACCTGAAGTACCATCGCCTCCCTCACCCCTCTGCTTTGGTGACCCTGGAGGAGGCACTTGGGGGCATTAAGAGAGGGGAACCGGATCCACGCTTGGCAGCCTTGCACTTGTGGCAGGGGGACAAAAAGGCACTCAGTGGCCCACAGCAGCCGCTGCAGAGAAAGTGCAGTCCCTTTCTCCCTCCTGTCCCAAATACCATCCCCCCCCCCCGGTTTTGGTGCCTATGGAGGAAGCAACGCGGAGGGCGGTGACGAGGGGTGCGCCGAGGCAGAGTTGGCAGTCAGAGAGACTGCGTCCACAGCGGAGGGACCTCAAGTCTTGCTGCCCTGACCAGGGCCTGATGAGCTCGGGTAGCTGAATGAGGGCCTTTCACCAAGGCCCTTGAGGAAGCCAGGACCCCTGCCCTCTGCCTCAAAGCAGCCCTAATTAAGAGAGTCTTGCCTTCTGACCTTAGATCGCCACCTGCCTACTCTTGCAATCAGCTGAGGTTTGAGAGAAAAGTGGCTCTGACCGAATTTGTTGCAACAGCCATTGCTCCTAGCCTTCTACTTCAATTGCTCTGTAGAGACCCCTTACTTGAGACAACAGTAGACTTCCTTGTTTGACACCTAGGAATCCTACTGAGCCCCCTCCCTTGGTCACTTTCCTTGCTTACACCTGCCTGTGGGACATTGAGACACTACAATGGGATGCCTCCTATCCACTGCACCATCCCACACATCATGCACCGAAGACCGTGCAATTTGAGAGGCGAGAACTCACCCTCACAGTACCTAGCAGACACCGCACCCACCTTCTAAGAACAAACTGGACATAGTGTTGGCGCAATCAGGAGATCATGCGTCTCTATGGAAAACAAGATCAGCTTCCAGGCAATGGACTTCAACATCCTCAGTGACGATCCCAGGATATTGGCAAAGTGGATAGCGCTCAACGCAAACTGGCTGATTTTCAACCTGCATCCTAGGCCACACACAAGATTTTGCAAGCTCTACAAGGAAGTGTTAAACAACTAGAAACTCGAGCAGATGATGTGAAGGGTCGCTGACGGAGAAGCAACCTGTGCATTCTGTGCCTTCCTGAGATTGCAGAAGGCTGATACGTAGTCACCTACACATAAGACTTGCTACAATCCTTCACCCAACACTTTATTGCCTTTTTTCTAGGACTGGGTGTAAAATTCCACTCTGCTTGCAGAGTTTGCGGAATTAGGCAACTCTGCTTTTTGTGGAGAACCTGGAGTTACCAATAGGTTCCGCAACAGAGCAGAGCGAAATTTTTAGTGCTTGAGCGTGGGGAGCGCAACGTGATTATGGTTGAGAAAGGGAGCGGGCCTCTGATGACATCCCAGCAATCCGGCTGTGGGAGACTGACTTGTCTCAACAATAGGGGCTTTTGGCCCCCCATCGACCCTCAGCAGCCAAGGGAACTTCATCCCCAACCAGTAGTGGAACAGAAGACCCTGTGCAGAGTGGTTGCGAAAGGGGGCCTACTTGTCGCAACAATAGGGGTTATTGGCCCCCAAAGACCCTCAGCAGCCAAGGGGACTTCAGCCCCCAACCAGTAGTGGGCCAGGAGGACCCTGTGCAGAGTGGTTGAGAAAGGGGGTGGAGCCTCCAACCATGTCTCAGCAATCCAGCTGTGTAGGACTTACTTGTTACAAAAATAGAAGTTCTTGGCCCTCAATGACCTTTGCACCCAAGGGAACTTCATCCCCTAACCAGTAGTGCGCCATGAGGCCCCTGTGTACAGTGGTTAAGAAAGGGGGAGGGGCCTTCGACCACGTCTCAGCAGTACATCTGTGGGGGACTTACTTGTGGCAACAATAGGCATACTTGGACCCCAACGATCCTCAGCAGCCAAGGGGACTTCATCCCCCAACCATTAGCAGGCCAGGAGGCCCCTGTCCAGAGTGGCTGAGAAAGGGTGTGGGGCCTCCGACTACATCTCAGCTATCCGAATGTAGGGGACTTTATTTGTCACAAAAATAGATGTTCTTGGCCCCCAACGACCCTCAGCAGCCAAGTGAACAGAATTCGGCGTGGATAAGCAAACTCCCCTGCTCACTGAACTCAATGGAATTTGGCAGAGTTTTTTGCCAACTCAGTAGAATTCTGCAGAATGAATCTCTGTTAGCACTGCCCAGGACTACTTTCTTCTCTGTCCAGAGAGCACACAGGGTGCCTGCTCGCTGGCCTCCACCGGGTTCCCTCCCACGCCCTGTGGTCCTCAAGCTCCTACTTTTTAAGGATAGAGACGCCATCCTCCCTACGGCTCTAGCCGCAGGCCCCCTGATAGTGGACAGTCACCATGTGATGCTATTCCCGGACTACACACTAGTGGTGCAGCTCCAAAGGGCTGTGTTCCAACATATCCATCATAAGCTGCATGAGCTCTACCTCCAGTACTAGTTGTTCTTCCCTGACTGCTTACGGGTCATCCTCGATGGGAAACCCTTCTTCTTCACTGAGTTGGAGGTGGCCTGGGACTGGGCAATGAGACATGCTGGTGGCAATGCCCCGCTACCAGCTTCGGACTGGGGCACTGTGCCTCACAAGTTCCGGCATGCGCGCACCCACAGTGAGGCTTCCCGGTGATGGTAATCACTGTGACCCCCTGACCTGGAGCAGGTGATCCATAAGATGAAATTGGTTCTGGACGCTGTGCCATTCAACCACATTACCGTCAGGGCCCTGGACTCTGCCACCAGTCCCCAGCGCTCCTCAAGGAGTGACCGTAGTTTATAAATGTCCTGCTCCCCTTTGCGGCATTCCAACACACTGCCAGATGTTACGCCACAGATGGCGAATGATATCCTTTGACCCAGTTGCCTGCTCACAATTTTCCTCGCTTCTTTACCCTCCCCACTAAAGCCTTCTCCTATTATTTTATTTTTTCCCCTTCTGCGATGCTAGATGACACAAGTCTCCTGTACATCGCTTTATGGACCTGCTCACCTGTTTCAGTCTATGACCTTGACCCTCTGTATAGCGCTTAGCACTTACACACCCACCTCTGGGCGCTACATGCGCTATGCTCTGTGTAGGGAGGCACTTACTCTCCCCCCACTTCAACCACAGCCCCCATGGAGCTGAATGGCCCCTGCTACCTACCCTCCCAGTCTCCAGCAGTCATGCCTATGTGCCACTAGACACCGCTATGATTGCTATCCTCAAAAGAGGTCCTGCATTGAGAGATCCTCCACTGCCTCTCCAGTCAGATATCCAACACCACACTTTTTACATGGTGTATAGTTACGCAAAGTTTGGACGGGGGAAAGAATATAACGGACAAGGTGCCGTTTGCGCCTTGCCCATTATATTCTCACCCACGTTCTACTGTTCTAGTCTGCACTTTGGCCCTCACACACCGGCCTTCACGCACCCTTTATCTACACTCAGCTGCCCTCATGGCCACCAGCACCAATCTGTCACCCCAACATGACACGTCCTACTCCTGACCTCAGTGTGAGCATGTGGAATATCAGGTGGCTGCACACCCCCTCCTGCCGATATTAGATTTACTCTTATCTACGCAATTGATGTGTCAACTAGCATTTCTCAGAGAAAAGCACATCACCCAGAGTCCTTACACCTTCTCCATCCCTGGAGAGGCCAGATCTTTACAACTGACTATTCCTCTTACACTAGGGGCATCAAAATCTGGGTCAGAGTCTGGAATGCTTTTGTGAGCATTGACTAAGATGTAGACCCCCAAAGTCACTAACTACTTTGTGGAGGGTACACTGGAGGCATGCTGCTTGCTTCTCGGAATGATATATGCTCCAAATATGAAACAACCTGCCTTCTTTCATTATCTATTGGGGGTCCTAGCATACTGAGACAGCATCCCCTAGTTACTGAGTGGGGACTTAAATAGTGTCCTAGACACGGCACTAAACAGGTCCTATCCCCCGCTCCCTTAGTCCCCCATGCACTCTAATGCCAAGCTCCTAGGGCCTTGGTTGCACCATTGGCGGACATATGGTGTCAGCGTCATGTGAGAGATAGGGTGCATTCATTATACTCTCACCCCATCACACCCACGTACATCTTGACTACATTGTCTGCTCTACAGAACTGACCACATTCATGACACACACAGACTACTTGGGGAGGACGTAATCGGACCACAATCCTCAGAGCATGCAGGTCTTCTGGGACAACACACCCCATCTTATACCGACAAGGCGTCTCTGTCTCAGTGTCTCTTGCCTCGAGTACTTTGTAGTGAATACCGGCACTGCATTATCTCGCCTAGTGGAGTGGGATATGTATAAAGCCATTATTAGGGATGACTGTGTGAGCGTGGTCACTGACACGAGGATGTCTCAGGGATGGAAAGCGACCTTCTCCATCTCGAGACACTAGCTGTTTCCTTAGCCAAGGGTGGATGCTGGCTCACTAAGGCAAGACCAGAGCACACAACCCTGCTGTAGCAGACTCATTCTGGGGCAGACAAATCTGGTGCTCTGCTGGCCTGGGTAATTACACAAGACAGTCCACAACATCCTATTCTATCCATCATTAGGCCGCCAGCCACAGAACTATACATGCAGCGTGAGATACTTTACTCAATTCTATGAGCATCTTTACACACTGCCATCAAGGATCACTGACTCGGCTGTTGAGGCTTTCTTCTCCGTCATGAACCTACCACAGGTCCCATACAACCTTCGCTGGGGCTCAATGTGGCCATCATCCTGTTTGGGATTCACGAGGCCATCTGGTTTCTGGACTTGGGTAAAAAATCCAGACTTGACAGGCTCCCGCAGCAGTTCCTTATACAGATCCCTCACCTTCAAGCCCTGTACAACAAAGCAGGTTTGTGCTCCTGTCCCACGTAGTCCCTCCAGAAGGTACTCATTGTTTCTATACCTAAGCCCGGACGCGACCCATCCAGTCTCTGCTCCTTACCGACCCTTGATGATGCTTTATGTGGACAGCAAAATTCTTGGTAAAATCCTGGCAGACTGATTGGTGCCATTGATTCCACAACTCATCCACAAAGATCAAAATGGCTTTGTTTTGGGCCGCAGCACATCCTTGAAGCTCAGCCGCCACTTTCGGGCTCTGTCGATGGCACCGGGCCAGGGGCCACAATCCAGCTGACTGATGCTGGACCTGGAGAAGGCCTTTGATTCCCTGGAAAGGAGGTGCCTTTTTGCTGTATTAGCTAAATTTGGCTTAGGCCCTCGCATGCTCATATGTACTGAGCTCTTATATACCACAATGCTGGCCCACGTCAAGAATGGCAGGCACATCTCTGAACATATCTGTATTGGCCATGGAACTCACCAGGGCTATCCAATCTACCCTCTTCTTTTGTCTTCTCTATGGCTATGGAACCCCTGGTGCATGGACTAAGAGCTCAGAGGGGAGATTCGGGTATCCCGCTGGGAGACGGAATGCATGCTGTCTCGCTCTGTGCTGATGACCTGCTCCAATGTGTGTGCAATGTCTTTAAAATGTTAACTCCTCACCGCCTTTGCTGTTGTCTCGAGCCTCTGGGTAAATTGGGGCAAGTGTTGCCTATTCCCCTTCTCAGACTGAATAGCTGACCCTCCCCCCTGGCTGGTAGGGGAGCTGGGTGAATGGCAGCTGAACACAATCTACTACCTCAGTATTCCGATTTAATATGGCACAGCAGCACTTAGAGGATGGAAATGTGTGCTGAATGGTGTCCTTCCTCCTTGGGATAATCACCTTCTGGACGACTTTGCCGCTATCGAATGGGGATGCATTGCTCTGTCTAAAATAGTGATGCTGCCGCTCTTACTTTAAAAGTTTGTTAACATCACCATTTACTTCCAGAAATCCATCTATACTACACTTTAATGCCTCCTTGGTGATTTTATCCGACACGGCACTCACTGCTATGTAGACTTATATCAAATCTGTGCCTGCCGACTGACAGGGGCGAGCTGGGGACTCCCAGGTTTGAGCACTATTACCTTGTGGCTCAGTTTCAGTAGGTGGCGCTGTGGTTCACTGAGCATGTCCTTGACGATACAGTGATTCTGACACAGCCCTGGTGGACAGTGGAGCGCTTACTACACCTCTTTCGCCCTCTAACACATGCTTCCATCCATTCATCTCCTGCTTCTGGTTATTCACTGCTTTTGCTGTTGTCCGCACTTAACTAACGCATTGGTGCCATAATAGACATATAACAGAGTGAAGGGTCTTGACGAATGTAAGGCGAACGGATTAGACATCCCACAATAGTACTGTAATGTGCTTTGAAAAGTCGATTATTATGCACAATGGTTTTTTTTAATTGTAAAGGTTTTGATTAACCAAACAATAGATATCATGCTGCCTTGGTGCCATATGCCACCTAGTCCCAATAATCTATATTCCCAGGGAGTGAGCACACCTCACGACGGTGGCCATCGCCCTCTGGCACAAAGCAGTCCTCCATCCATTGGACGACCTCTTATCCGACACTGCGCTCATCCCTTTTGCAGATCTGAGCAACCGAACTGGCCTTCCACCAGACAATTCCTTATATATAGCTCAATCATAGATACCCTATGGGCATGCTGGCGGGTACTGCAGCCTGAATGGAGCACGTATCATGTACTCCAAAACCTACGCCTTCTGGGCACAGGGAGTCATTTGGTTATGTGGTTCACCAAGGCACTGTATGAACAACTGCCTACCCCTCCCATTGCTTCGTGACTGGTGGAATGAGGACTGGGGTAGGGCATGCAGTGACTGATTACTGGCTCTCTATTACTGCCCGTTCCTCTTTCACCACTGGGATTCCCTCGCTGTGCACCTGGGGTGTGTGCTCAATCATTGAAGGTGTGGGCGACGACGGAGGGAACTGCAGGGTCTCCAGAAGTATCCAATCTCACATCAATGGGATGCCCTAATCGAGGCCTTAAAATTTAGGGCGACTGCCTCTGACCCCACCCACTCAGCCAATCCTTTGCCCCCCCCACTTAGTGCAGAAACTGCTTACCCGTGCAGCACTCTTGACCTGTTGACCACCGCAGTTGCCTCATTTACATGACCCGCCAGTCAACTGGTATAAGGTTAGCCTATTACCTTTTCCCTCCCCCTTATTCTGTCACTTATCTGCATTGTTGGTGCTCTACTAGTATGATCTGTTCTCCTACAATGACGACGAATGCCCATGTGCATGCAGTGAGGGACCCGCCACTGGTTTGCGTTAGCAGTGTGCTCTTTTGTTGTATACCTCTGAGGTACCTCTCTCTCTCCTCCCTGTACCGGTTAGGCTTCACCTGGTTCATACAAATGCACATCCAGTACATTGGTATATCACTGCTGTTTACTGTGATAAGCTCATGATGTATACTGTTGCACTGTCAGTTATGTCTGAGAAAAATTCAATAAAAATAAGTTAAAAAAAGATTAGCAAGACCTTTTACTTCATTGAATCTTTAGCATGGAAGCAACAAAATCAGTTAAAACAGATCCCACATTTCGGCGTGTAATTTGTTGTAATGGTCAGTAGGATCTACATTCCTACACACAGTATTATCCACATGCAGGCAGCAGTCTGTTAACATATGGAAATGAATTCCTAAGAGGCAGAGGAAGACCGTGAGATTTACGAACATTAGTGAAGAAAGACGTGTAATACCAAGACCCTTTCAAAGGGTAACATAATCAAATAAATGGTGCTCCCCATTTGCAGTCACTTAAAGTCACTGGTAGTGTGTTTATTTCCTTACAACAGGTTGCAGTTCTTCTATAATCTAATTCCCAACACAGTCAATATCGTCTCTGAAACCTTCTGATATGAGTTTGTTATTAAGAAAGGATCTCCTGTTCCCATTCTATACATCAACAGAAACTACATACACTGAAAATTCCTCTTTTGTTTTAGCAGCCTGGTAGGAGGGTGTTTCTGCAGCCATCAGGGTAGCCTGGGTCCTTAAGACATGGCCAACCAGCACTTCTTTTGCATGCTCTGTGGCACGACTTCTTCAGCCTTAACCTCACACCTTACAAAGTAGTAAAAGAATACAGGAACTAAGAACATGTCTGCGTCCTACAAACAAGTGGTTTGACGTTATTAAGGAAACATATAAAGCATTGGGAGAATTTTTAAATCCCTAAAAGGCTTTAAGATATAAAGTAAAATATTGAACATTGTGGTGAACTGATCATTTAGCTGTGTAAGTTAAAAATCTACTACTGCATAGACCTATGTGTAGCATGCAGATTCATTTGAAATACAGCGATGACACTTCAAACATTCACCATTGTGAAAAATGTATTTAATTAGAACCACAGAGATGAATTCGGAACCTCTAAATTTATGAGGTGGGTACATTGACTGCAGTGACACCCTGGTAACTGCAGAAAACAGTGCTGACGCTTGTCAAACAAATGAGCGCATAGGGCATGGGACACAAAGGGAATTCCATCCCTGCCATGTTTGGAATCCATCCAGTATGCTTGCTATAGATTGTAAAGTGGATTGGTAGTGCATACTCCAACACTCCCGATTTAGACATAAGAATCACACTTTTGTAAGATACACATCTAACAATGCTGCATTTTGTCAGTGTAAAACTTTGCAAACTTCTTTAAGCCAAAGGTTGAACAAACTAACTCTACCGCCAACCCACTTCATAAGGTGTACTATTCCATGTACCGTACATTTCGATGTAAATGTGATTGCTTTAGCTGCCAGTGCTCTCCAGAGATGAGATCACCCTCTTATGCCTTTCCTACCACGTAATGTGTGGGTTGTGGGCACTTGCACTGATTTTAGGAGATTGGGGCAAATTTTTCCCCCAACATACAATGACCCACAGCAAGAGAGAAAGACCGAAGGGGAAGAAAGAAGAAGAAATAAACATAGGAATATAACGAAGACAGAAAAGGGGATTAAAAATCTACAAGAATAAGATAAAGTCAAAGCAAATGTAGGGTAGTGAAAAAAGTAATGGCTTTCAACAATGGGTCCATTAGTAACTAGTGGAATGGAATACATGTGTTTTACAAGGCAATCACAATTTGGTGGTGGCTCACATACATTATAATGCCAAGGAGTACAAGTACAAGATATTTTATTAATGTTTTTTTTTTTTGTAATTACATAGTGTATCTTTTACATTAAGTGAGTACTGAAGGTTGTCAGAATTTCATTGGCGCTATTAGGGTTACCATAGATGTGTGTGATAGAAGCTGTCTTCATCCTCTTTTTAAGATGGATGCTGGTATTTCATACTTATCATTAGGTCATGAGCAGGAGTATGTGATCCTTCTAATTTGTCTGTGTTTCACTAAATCTCTGTTTCCCGAGGACAGAGAGAGCTTTCCTCAATTTTGTATATTCTGATGTTCAGGCGGGGAAAAGTCTGGTTTCAACATTCTTCTAAACTTTAGTTTATTCATATTAGCCTGTTTCCTTGTTGGAAGTGGATTCCATAGTTTGGCAGTTGGGACAGACAAGCTTGGACCGCTAATTTCTTCTTATGTGATGGAACAACAAGTTGTGCTGCCAATCCAGAACAATAATGCTGCAGTTCCATTTATCACCTTGTGTGTAACGCACAGCAGTTTGAAGATAGATCTTCTGGTAATAGACAGCAAGTGCAGAGCCTTCAGAGCAGGGCACAATGGATTCTGTGCCTGTTCCCAGCCGGAAGCCTGGTTGATGGTCTGATAGTAAAGAATTTCCTTCAGGTGCTTTGGGATCTGGGAAAAGGCAGTCCTTTCTGTCGGTTTTCCAAGGAATAGCCCATCATGGCTCCAGGCTGCCCATTGCCCCACCTGACATTTCGAAGTTGTTATTGTGGGCGTCTGCACTATCCCCGATTATGGGATAGGTTATTTTTATCCATAAAGGCCTCCATGTTCTTTAAACAATTTAGATTTGCAATGTTTATTTGTTTCATGCATATCTGGAATTAATGTTTATGAGTAGGGTGGGCAAAGCCCATTGGCGGAATGTTGCTAAAAATCTGCTCTCCTTATCTGCACCTAATAAGATGGTATTTCACTTCATAGTAAAACTAATCTTAAACAGTTTAGCCCACCACTTCTAGAGAAAAAATCATTAGATTTTATCCTTGATAATACAGTCACAATTGCATCCCTGACAAATAATTGGATCATCAAACTTTGCACCCAAATAAAAACACTAGGCTCAAACTATCTAAATATAGAAGCACAAGCCCTATTTATCTCCTGCACTGATTCTGGACGTGCCATTGTAGCCAGTAATCTATTGTTGTCTCTCACACATAGTAAAGTGAGCTTTTTCTCCACAGTAGAATGAATCTGGAACTAGAAAAATATTCAACCCTATTAGAAACAGGGTCTCTAGTTGGCTTTCGGTGTGCACCCTGTCCAAGTAGGGACCCTCACTCTAGTTAGGGTAAGCAAGTTACACAGCTAAGATAACCACTGCTCACCCCATTGGTAGCTTGGCATGAGCAGTCAGGCCTATCTTAGAGGCAATGTATAAAGTATTTGTAAACACACGCACACTCAGAAATACAGTTAAAACACCTACGAAAGGACTCCACACCACTTTAGAAACATAGCCAATATATATCTGAGTAAAACAAGGCCAAAGCACTAAAAATCCAACATACACAAGTAAAGATATACACGTTGAAAGAATAAACAAAATACAGTTCCTTGAAGTTCATAGCACCAACTGGGGCAATCAGGGCATCTTGAGCAGCACAAATCCAACAGCTCAGTGGTGCGGCATCGGGAAGACCTGCAAAACAGTACCCTTGGAAATGAAGATGCCTCAGGGACCTAGGGATGAAATCTGAAAATGAGGAGTCGCCGGCGTCGGTTCGAAGGTCGGGCAGAAGTCGTTGAGGCCACATGTGTGCAGGTCGATATCAATCAGACTCTCTGGAGCCCCTGCTGAGCCCAAGCCCATGTCACTCCAAACCCAGACAGTCAATACACATCCTAGCAGAGGCACACTGGATGGATAAGCAAGAAAATACCTACTTTCTAAAAGTGGTATTTTCGAACACAGAATGTCAAAATCTCCTCAGAAAAAAAGATGCGTTTAACATTCTGAGTTCAGGCATACTAAACTTTATTCCCCTACCTTGTTCCCAGGGGTAGTTATGTTTATAACATGTTATAAGCAAACCCCCCATTCTATCCTGTTGGAACAGATAGCCTTGCAATAGTGAAACACAAAATTGGCAGTATTTCACTATCAGGACATACCACACACACCAGAGTATGTCCTACCTTTTACATAGACTACACCCTGCCCACAGGGGTATCTTGGGCCTACCTTAGGGGTGACTCATGTACACAAAGGGAAGGTTAGGGCCTGGCAAGTAGGTGCACTTGCCAAGTAGGCATGGCAGTCCTAGATTGCCCACAGGCTTTGTGATGGCAGGACTTAGTTACATTTACAGGCTGTTTATGTGGGTGGCACAATACATGCAGCAAGCCCACTAGCAGCATTTGATTTACAGGCACTGGGCACACACATTGCACTGTACTAGGGACTGACTAGTAAATCAAATATGACTATGAGGGAATCACTAATCCATAACAGTTCTTTACAAAGGGGGCACTTGCACTTTGGCACTGAACAACAGTGGCAAAGTGCCCAAAGCATCTAGACCAGCAAAAACGATGTCCAACGCACAGCAACAACACAGGAGGCAAAGGCAAAAATACAGGGAAATCCAAGCCAATGGTGCCAGGTCTAACAGAAACTATTTGCAAACTCTTGGTTAATGTGTGTGTCTTTTAGATTCGGACCATCATTCCACAATGGGTTTATCCAATGACCTAGGGAATCTAACTGGCATATTATAGAGGAGAGATCACTTTCTTTGATATAATTGAATTCCTAAATTGCGAAAAGAGAAATGACCTCAAGGATAACCCAAATCTCCCCAATGATATCCCTGACTCACCATTGCTGTGTGAGAGGCAATGTAAATTCAGCAAAGAAATGTGCATGAAATATGATCTGAAACAAGCCAACTAAATGACAAAACAGAGAATAGAATGAAGAAAGGAGAGTACCCAACCGAAGAAGATAATAAGTAAAATATTGGTAACAATGGAAAAATAATTAAAATGGTAATTGGAATGACAAATACCCCTTACACTGTTTGGCTGAAATAAAATCAATCTTCTTGATTGTCACAAGCAGAGATCTCATTAGACATATTTGACTGCAGGGAACATCTCCTTCTCAACAAATTCACTGTTCAGGACATAGACAACTGTAGTCCTACAGCTAAGTTATATTGTCGTCTAATATTTTACACCTGCTAGTGTTGGTCTGTGTGCATGACTTAATAGCAGGCTAGTGCCATGTTAGATTGGCTGCCCTTGTAGTCAAGAGAACACCTTTCTGGTTGAACTGTACAATGTTTGTTAAATACAATGTATTAACACACATTCAGCAAACGCTGTTTCTTGCAACCATGAAAGAGAGTCCTGTGTTCATTACATCTGCCCTCAAAAGGAGGAATATATCTAAGCTAATCGGTTTATTTTAAATGATTCTGGGATGGACTTAACTGAGAGACGGTCACTCCAGTGTTAGAATTTCTACCACTGATAACTATTAGCGAAGAATGGTTTATTCACTTAGCCCAGGGGTCCTTCTTTCCAGATTATGACCCGACATATAAAATCCATCCCAGGAAAGATAAAATCAGCATAGAAGTCATTTAGTGGTCGCAGCTGCGCCGCCAGGCTTATCCCTTGCACCCCCGAGTGAAAGTGTGTGATAGTGAATGTCAGCAAGTGAGTCAGAGTGAATGAGAATGAGTAAGAATGAGTGTGATGAAGTGTAAATGTAAGAGAATAAGTGACTGTGAGTGAGTCTAAGAGTTAGAAAGTATGAATGAGTAAGAGTATATGTGAATTAGAGTGAATCTATGAATGAGAGAGTTATAGTGACAGTAAGAGTGAGTGTTAGTGAGTGTGACCAATATGGAGTCAGAGTAAGAATATGGGGAAACAGCCTTTAGAATGAGGTTTTACCTCGTTAGGCCTTTACAACGCATTTTTTTAGCGCGGATATGTTTACCGCGAATATGCATTTAAAACGCATGCCAATACATTTAAAGTAAGCCGGGGTGAGTAGGGGTTCTCCCCCCACAAATACATTGTTTTTAAGTATAAAAACAATGTGTGGTATTGGCATGGGTTTTAAATGCATTTTCACGGTAAAAGCATGCACGCTAATAAATGCGTGTTAAAGGGATGCCAAGTATTTACATGCGATGTACCGTCGTACAACCAGAATAAGAGTGAGTGAGTGAGTGAATGAGTGTGCATAAGGTAAAGTCAGTGTAAGTGTAAGAGTGGTAATGAATGAGTGAGTGAGTTAATGTAAGTGAGCGTGAGTGGGAATGTGGAACATGGCAAGTCTGCATTTGGCCTTGTGATATCAAAGATCATGGCTTATAGTGCCACTGCCACCTAACACTGGCACTGGCATACTGGAGGCATTTCTTGACAGCAGAAACCTGTGACAAAATATAGGCACTATTTTACTACATGTAATACTTGACATATGGGACATCCATGACAAATGGCTCGGCCTGGCATACTGAAGGTAATTTGTGGCATAGGGGCATGTATGGAAAAATGTTGGTGCTGGACATCTGAAAGGTCAGTCTTGACATAATGAACAACTATGGTAGTACTTGCATCCTAGAGTTAATTCTTGGAATTTAGGGACCTGTGGAAAAATACTAGCACTGGTATATTCAAGGAAGCTTTATTCACAGGGGAGGCACCAGTGGCACAACGCTGTGCTAGCAGAATGAGGGAAATTTTTGGCATAAACGAGCCAACTGTGGCCTATGAGGGTTGGGGGCAACAATGACAACGTTTTGGACCTTACATACTAGAGGTAAATTATATAAACATAAGGGTCACTCATGGTACATCAATGGCATTAATTGCAAAATTCGGTAACTGTCATATTGTGTGTAATTTTTAGCAAAAGGGAGCACCAATGGAGGTATCTTTCTACATATATGTGGGCACCCATTCCACATTTTGAAAACAAATGGTGTTGACTCCTGCGGAGCATCTGGCTTCACTAGCTTGGCACACCATTAAAGGACTTGACTATTTGTCCCCTTCAGAGCCAATGGCTTTGAAGCAAATTTAGGTGAAAATTATGCTTTAAAATGTACTATTTGACCTCATTGTTTTCAAAAATGTCTTATTGTAGAACCCTGCCATGCTCCTCCAAAACCCGTCTTAGAAGAGGTTTGGCTGACTTATTTGACTCGCTGCTATTTAGGGCAGGCGTTGTATTACGCCCCACCACTTTAAAAGATCCTTTCAGCACTGTAATACAGGCAGTGTCTAAATGGACATGTGTGCTTTGTTGTTCTACTAATTATGCAACATTATGGTATTACAGCAGTATCAATTAATGTGATTTCTTCAGGATTGAGGTCATGTGGCCAGACTTCCTGAGAAGATTCAGGCTCAAAAGACATATTGTAGCGCTTCCTGTGAGGTCATTAAGGTCAAAGGGTGTGTATGGTCACTTTCATTACCTCTGGTACTTTGGTGAATCTACATCCATGAAAGTCAGCGCCACATCCTCGCAAGAATCTGTTCCCTTTCTGTCCTGCATTCTAATGAATTTCTTCTCAGTACTTCTGTTAGTCATTAGGTAAAATATTTTTCCAGTCACCATTTTTTGCGTCAAAAGCGTCAGCAAACAGGTAAACAAAAATACATAGTAATCCTGTTTGGAAGCCCTCCACTATGCGCTGTCAACAGGTAAAAGGTATGGCCGTTTTGCAGGAAGGGAGGAAAAGAGGCGAGTTATTTTGCTTTCATTAAAACTCCTAATGGACAAAGTCTTAATGAAGCGTGTCACGCGCAAGAGAGATCGCTTTACGTGGAAAACCCCGGAGCTACTTTCTTAAAGTTAACTTAATTAATAACATCATAAATTCATTAGCTCTACCTTCTTCATTTCTCCCAGGAGGTCTTCATTAAGGCATTGCCTTACTAAATAGCTTACTTTCATCTGCAAAGGGAAAAAGGAATATATTTCCTTGAAAGCTTTCTTCTCCAAAACGAGTGGTTTATCAAGGTCTTTAATCAATGTCAGACTAGGTTATGAGGAGGGGGAACATCCTAGTAGAGTAATTAGTTGGGAAATACATTACAAAGCTCACTGAATTAGCTGAATTATTCTAAGGGTGATTAAGCCTTTCTCTGATGGAGAACTTTTAATGAACAATTCTCTGAAGAAAAGAGTAGATTTTTGACCTCCAATAAAGCAGGAGGGTTTATTTAAATTCCAGTTTTTAAATGGGTATAGAAATGTACAGGCACACATCCTTGAATCTGTTCCAGCTTCTGCCTGCTTGGCCAGAGCCCATGAAGAGATTGCCAGATGGCTGATAATGCACACATATGTTTACATAGACTGCACGCCATGTGGTCCATAAAGCAATTACTGTGGTATTCGATTAATTTGATTCCACCGTGAAGAATATACTGACACGTATGCTGCTAAAGGAAAACATCCTTTTTACGTTCTTTGCTGTACTTAGCTTATTGCTTCAGGGTTTTGCACTGGAAAATGTTTGTCCACTTAGGGCAAAAGAAACAACTTGCTCTTTCACCTTGAAGGGGCTAGCACATGTAAACTGTTGAAACCCCCTCCCTCCACCCCTTGATCTGATAACACATGGAAAATATGCATATTGAAAGCGATTGACAGTTACACAGTATAGTATAAGTCAGTAGTACTCCAAACTTTGTGGTGTACGTAACAAGCATTTGCAATGCAATCCATCTCGCCTTTGGGACCTTAAACGTGTTTAGCTTCGCAGCACATTAGCCTCGGTGCTAAAACATCTACTGTTCTTTAACATGGAGGGAAAGTAAGCACCAAACTGCGTGACACACCAGGTATGGAAACACATGGAGAGAAATATTGCCTTTCAGTGAGAAATGATATAGTCCAAAGTTCTGTTTTTAATATAAAAGCCGGGCCTTTGGTGGTCATGTCACTGAAAATACAAGATTTGAAAAAAATATTATTGTCTACAGGTGCTTATGGAAGACAATTTCTATAGACCGGAACTAGAGAATGCTAAAGTGAATCTGGTATTTTACTGACCACTGCTGTTCGTTTTCTACCAAGAAAGTTAAATAGAGGTAGTTACCAGAAAAATAAAAAAAATAAAGTCACTCAGCAGAAGGCAATTCTGGTAATTTACTGACCTCTGCTGGTCGTTTTCTATCAAGACAATTAAATAGAGGCAATTGAACAGAGAAAAAAGTCCCAAAGCGGAAGCAGACAAGTCCAAGGCTGATCTCCAGAGCTCACAAAGTACATACACATATAACTATATATTAAAGTATATACTAAAGTGTATATACTAAAGTATATACTAAAGTATACACAAGAGGTCACGAATGCTCGACCTAAAAAGGATCAAGATTGTATGGCCTATTAAGCGTGTGAATATGACAAACAGGTATATTATGGTAACATCAAATACAAAAAATCTAAGAACTACAGGAAAGGCTGCCTCGAATCTTAAAGCTCTACATAGCCATGCAAAAAAATAGAACAAAGCCATGCCAGTACTCTTAATAATATAATATTATATTTTTTAACATTCTGCATGGTTTACTCCATTCATGCAGATGTTTGGGCTGAGCCGCCATGCTTTCATTGAGCAGAGACTGATGCCAAGTGAACAAATCCTTACAGGTGACTGTTCTGGTTGTATGGTTGTACCAGACTGAGTCTGTGCAGACAGCTGCTCCTCCAGCGCATTGCTTGGCATGACATCACAGGAGGTCATGGTGGACCTTCTACAAGTCTGACGCACGCCACGTTGCCTGATCAGTCATCCACTGAAGACTGCAAAACAAGGACATGCCTGTTCTCTCCAGTTCTGGCAGAGGTCTGACCATTGACTGCTCTTGCCTTCCAGAGTTGAGCATCCCTCCTCTGGGAAGCCAGATACTGTTTGTCAATAGCTATAAACTAACTTCTACTCCTACACTGTTACAGAAAGGACATAGCCATTTATCAGATATTTTCCTTCAGTGCTCAGACCTTTTAAGGTTTGGATTAATGAATGTATCTTTCAGTATTCTTTCATATAGAGTGTTTTGTAGATAAAATAATGTATAAGAGAGTACTATGTTACAGACTTGACAACTGGAAAAGAATTCGCACTGTGTGAGAGTTGGAAGAGGGACCTGGGAGTAGACAGGGTCTGGATAGGGGGAGGGCCCAGAGCCCTTTGGTGCCTTACTGTGCATATATAGGCGTGTGAAGAGGCGGGGCCATGGAAGTAGGGCGTGGCCTCCTGCCAAGCCTTACCTAGAGGGACCATCTATCCTTGGGGAGGAAACAAAAACCAAAGCTCGGAGGGTGTTGCTGATGTCCTGGGGCGGTTGCTAAACAATTCTCATGGACAGCAGTTGTGCTGAGCATCCACAAAAGAGTTAGTATAGGTTTCCACTTCTTTTTGTCATACACCGTGTGATATTGTCTCTTCACCTGGTGATCATGTGAAAAGGGTCAGATGGCATGACACACAGTGGCGCCGTATGAGCTGGCAGGTGTGATGTTATAATTGCAGGCTGTGTGATTGCCGAGTAAGAGAGGCACACTTCAAGAATGCAATTTATTTGTGTTATTGTGTGTGTTATTGTGTTAACCAGGCATTCACAATTTGTATTGGTTTTATGGGTTAAAGATGTGCAAGCCCTTGCAGTGGTCATTTCTCTGTAACTGCTTGGCTCACAGAAGTACATGTATGCTTTTATTTTTCAAAAGTCAAGCAGATAGTTCCCCATCCATGGTTGTTTTTTTCTCACAATTAAGTCGTTATCTGTTTATATGGCACACAGGAATGAGACATGGCCTTTTTTCTTTAGAAATTTATGGGTAGTCCTTAAGAAGACATGTTTGTAGGGAATGTATGGCACTGAAAACGCAGACTTTATTATTCTTTCAAAAACATCAGCAAAGTGTCATCAGAGGAAAGAAATTAAATCCCTTGAGAATAGAATCATGAAAGCAAATAACATTGCCCAAATCACAAATATCAAATGTATTCTTCTTTGTTGCATTTGTTTGTATTGTATGTGCATAATTACAGCTGACACGTTTCCCTCATCAAGAGTGTCACTTTCATCCAGTTATACCATTGTTACATTTCACAAGTTTTTTCGGCGATAAAAATTGATTACATCTACCTGGCAGGTATCAAAAGGATACCTAGAATGTGCAAGTGCTTTTACAACTCCCTAACTGTCACCATAGGATAGGATAGGATATAGTTTTGTAGAGCGCTCGAATGCCGAGGCGTCTTGGCGCTAGGAGGTGAGACTAGGAGGAATCATGGCGGTATGGCTAATTTTTTAAAGATGGGAACAGCCATGATGTTAGTGCCTTCCTGAAAAGTAGCCTATTGGACATTAATCTCATGGAGATGGCCAGCTGATTCCACAATTTGGCTGCACAATGTGACAAACTCCTGCCGCCCCATCCGGCCTTACGAATTTTAAAAATACACATGAAACCTGCATCATGCACCATGACTGCAAACACTTGAACAATAGTAAATCTAATTCAAGGAATAGAAAGCAGTAGATCATGATAGACCTAAAGTTGAAGAACTGAGCAGTGTAGGGTCTCTTCCAGAGACTTAAGGAACCCACCAACTCTACATGCTACCCCCTTTTCAGATTGTTACCACTATCCACAAACTAAATCTATACCTTTGACTGCAGTCCTTAGTCAGATCATCCCACACTCCCATTTAATATAACTCTGAGGAACCATGAGAATTCCCTTCTAAATGCCTTCTTCCATTTTCCAACAGTGGTGTAAGAATACCCCCAAAAGTTCCTACACTTCACATAACTATTTAGAAAGTCCACTGATGATGTAACCTCCTCAAACAGCTTTAACATCTGCCATAGACATTTCATCATCAGTGAAACCATCTTCATCCAATCAATAGTCTGGATGAGATTTCCTTATGTACCTGTATATCTAGTATATATATCAGCATACACTAGCACTATAATGCTAATATTTACCTGTGAGTGTACTGTTATGTTAGTTTGGCTGCTTATTTTGCTAAAAGACTGCAGACCTAAAAGTATCATTACACCAGTATCAGTTAAATAGGTGTGGACATACAATGTTTTACAACTTCATTTTTTCGTAAAACACTAGGGGCCATGTGTCAAATAAGTATTTTAAGATTACCAAATGGATATTTGGTGATCACCAAATGCTATGTATGTAAGGAATCACCAAAGGTTTAGCAATCCCTTAATATTACCTAATAGAGATTCAGTAGATAGCAAATCACAGTTAGGTAATAGTACTCCATTTGTTTTTTTGGTCAAAAGGCCCATAGGTGAGAATGGTTTTGCATTAGCTAATTTGCAATTACCTAATTGGTAAATGCAAATAAGGTAATGCAAAGCCAAGGGTGCCCGGGGAGCCTAAGACCACCCTCAAACACCCCCTAAAATAACTGTTCACATGAAAAGCGTACACATTCCCTTGAGGCATGTGTGCGGTACATGGCTTTTTTTCAAAATGCAGTTTTGTATATTTTTCAAAGTTTGCACATGGTTACCCTCGACTTGAAGTCAATGGAAATTGCATTTTCCTAAATGCACAGTTTGCATTTGGAAAATGTTTCATACATGCCGAAGGGAATTACAAATTGTGATTCCCGATTTCTAGTCACAATTTTAGGTAATTGAAATTTTTGCTATTTCCTAAAATTGTGACTACAAGGCCTTTCAAACATCATGAAAAGACTATTTTGCTTTCGCAAATGGCTGATATTACCAAATCGCACAGTTTGCGAAAGCAAAAAACTTTCACACATGTGGCCCAAAATAAATATGGATAAATACTGATTAAATGTTTAAAAAAAATACTCTAAAATCGGGAGCTCTAGTTATATTGAATGCGATAATTTGGTCTTATGTAATAAGCTGGGTAACCTTTTTACCATAATGGCAAATTTAATGTATTTATGGCTTTTTAAAATGATCTTCTAACAGTGCAATATGTTATTTTTAGTGGTGTGCAATGAACATTTGTATTTCCTGATTGACATAAAGTCAAACTATAAGTTATACTTACAAATTGATGCCAGTTGAGCACCATGCCACTTTTAGGTATGGACTGACGCAGACCGGCTTGCCTTTGGTGGGCCTTCGTCAGACATGCAGCAGCATAAGTTAAATGCAAGTTGTTGGATCATTGCTAGGTTTGCATGTGGTTCTAGACTGTGAATTGGCAAATAGAAATAATAGAAAGCGAGATGGGTTCTAAAATACAGCTCCACACTAAAAGTGAACACCCAACCTCACACAGAAAAGCAGATTTATGCTTGGACTTCCACTGAGAGTTTGTCCTTGGTGAACACCTTTCCATCATTCAAAACTTCAGCATCAGTCTTCCCCTCAACCACCCTGAAAACTGTGAGTCACCTTTGTGGACACTACAGCTCTACATTGATTCCCCACACCCCCTTCAAAACTTCCAACTTCTTACGGGCATCACAATACTTATTTTGTTTCATTCGCCTCTCATCTGTCACATGCAACAATGTGTCCACTTGCACAACCTTACGTTCTTTCCAATCCCCCTTCAGACAATAATCAGCTAATCTTTCCCTCAATAAGCAAAAGGTGACACAACTGTACTTATTTGAGATTTAATTCTCAGTGCCCCCATGTCCCTTAACACTTTCTTCCACCACACAGAATTAATCAGATCTACTAGTAACTGATCCTTCATAACACAGTTAAGATGATTAACCAACCCATTACTCTCGGTTTGATGGAATAAAGTCCTGGTGTGTATAATACCAACCAAATTCAGAAATTTTCTCCATCTGGCTAAACACTAACTTAGTTCCTTTATCCGTTACTAGTTCTTGCAGATACCTCTCCTTAGTCAAACATATTTCCATTTTGTCAGTAGCCTGAAGAAGCATTAAGGTTTGCTAGCAAAGAGAGATACAAACTTGGAATGGTATTCAACTATTCCCAAAAATGATCTTGAAATGGGGATCTCTCCAAATTTCTATGGCCAATTTGAGGATTATCCCACTCTTTCTCAGGATGCCAAGAATGGTTTTTACGCTCACATGTCCTGTCATATCTGTCCCGTAAGCCAAAATATCCTCCTGAAAGAATGCTACACCACACATGTTTCACCTGTTCCTACCACTTCTTGAAATACAGGAGAGGAATGCCAGCCCAAATGACATTTATACTAGAAAGGTTCAGTTCTAAGCCTCTATTGAACACGTGATGACCTAATTAGTCTCTACCATCTTTGCAAGATATTATTTATTCGATTTCAGGGATGACCCATGCTCTTTTAGAATGTCGAATCGGCATTCAGTCTCACAACATGCTCTGTCAAGTCTCTTCCTTAAACGAAAATATCGTCTTGGAAGAAAAAGGTGTACCACATATCATGTGTTCGAACCTTTCTCCCACCACTCTGCAATACAGCAGAGACTAACGACAGCCCAAATGATATTCGTTTTCACAAATGCTTCTTTCAGATTAACAAGGTAAGATGATGAGAGTCTTCTTGTAATGGAGTCAACTACATATTTGTTTGAGATCGTTCAAGGTGACAAAAGACGTCCAAATTCGCCCAGTTTTAAAAATTGATCTGGCTTATGTGCCACATACTCCATATTCTTCATGTCTTCTAGATTTCTATTTCACATAACGTTTCCAGATCACTTTTTAACTCTTTTCTAAAGGTACCTTATGAACCTTGTGTACAACAGATTTGGTGGCTATGTTTCAGAACGATTTTATGCTGAAAACGGCTGAGTTTTCCTAAAAGCTTCATTGAAAACCTCAAGAAATGTCTCATCTCACTATGGCTAACCATTGTTGATCTGGGTGAATATAGCCTGTTCTGGATGGTCTTGGTCCAACGCCATATTCACCTTGCCCTCCTTCCCCCAGTCTACCAAGGGCAACCAGAGTTTAGCCACTGAGACTGCCACATTGGCTGGATTCTCTTCAAACTCGAGCTTAACAGCCAACTTACCTATCACCCCTATTCTCTTACTACCATAAATAAAAATTCTAATTTTAATTTGCCTGTCCTTCAAGGACAAATAATGTTCTTAGAATACTCCTGCCTTCTGGACCTTGGATATATCTCCTTCTACAGAATACATGTAGGGGTATAAGGCCTATTTAAAGTCCTTCCATTTTAGGAATATATAGAACGGTCAAGAAAGGTGCCTTTAACTTAAAACTGTTATTTATATTTCTCTAAAATAGTTGGCTGTTACAACTATGTGATGGCACTGCCAATTGGCTCCCCCTAAATAATTTTTGGTATGTTTTTAGATCCATACCATTTTGAGCAGTGCTGTCATGATATGATAGCAGTGCAAGCTTCCTCAACTTGAAAGGAATATAATTACATTTTTTATTTCTATTTATAGAATTCAAATTGTGGTTCTCTTCATTGCCAGAGCCTCTCTGATAATTCTTCCTTGTCTGCTCTGCTCTGATGCTGCTTTGACTCTGGTTTGCGTGTACGTGGTGCTACTCTCAATGACCATGGCGCGCAGCATGGGTATGCTCCGTGTCATCACTTCTAACATTGTTGGTCAGCAATGATGCAGTATGGAATTTTCCTGACCTGGATTTGGTTAGGTTTTAGGATGACACATTGGCCTCTCAGTTCACCACTATTGGCCCACTTCAGCTTGCACAAGTGCCTCTAAGCTCACTCTGGTTCTCCAGTCGCAGACTGTACATTCATCTGGAACATAGACTTGAATGCTGAAGCCATATTGCAGTCTCCTGGACTCTGCCTAACAGTTGTTCCAATGACACTGCCAAAGCCAAGGCAATAGCTTCAGTGAGTGAATCAGCTAGGGGTAGTGGTGTTCCACATCGCAGGTAGTCAGTCTTAACACATACATTTAAATAATAATATTATTAATGGCTTATTTGCATATGAGTCCTACACCACTAGCTCACCACAGCTACTGCAGGCTAAAATAACTCTTGATTTCAAAAGACCACATTAGAATCCCATTACCCCACACAGAATGCATGGCTAGAAAAACTCAATTTTACCACACAGAATGCATGGCTAGCAAACACTAAACCGCACCCTACGGACTTAGAACTACGTTTATCACTGAAAAACCGTAAAGAACATCCTGCCTATTTTACCTAGTAATCCTCAGACATTGGAAAACAGAAATTCAGGCAGCTATAGTGCCCCAAATAGATTATCTTGTTCAGAATTCTTCTGAGTGACATACACTAGGGATTGCTGGATAATTTGCATGAGCCTACCTTGCTCTGGGCCAGAGTCTCTCCAAAGTCATCTCTTGAGTCATAGTTGACCTGCTTTCTGTGGTCCTTCTCATTCACTGATCCTAAGAATGCATAAAGTTCATGGGAGCAGTAGAGACTTGTCTTTTTGCATTCAAAATTATGAAAGCTCATTTGTATTCCCTCAAATGTCTCCCCGAAATCTTAACCTTTCGAAAATGACTTCTGGCCAGGTTACTTGCTCTTATGAGTACCATCTAGTTATCGCCCTGTTCTAGACCGTTATTTGCTCTAATACCAGGAAATCTCAAAGTTGTGCTGTATAAACCTATAAAATAAAATACAAATAGGCATACTTTTATCACATACATTGGACAGAGTAGAAGGTACACACTATTGGTTTGTGTTGCAGGCCAGTTTTGCTGCACACTTCCCATGACACAGCTGCACTCTCACATATTGGTTTGTCAGAGGTACTAATGCCATCTGAAGAGGAGGGGAGCCATATGGGTACCTGGGAAATGTAAATGATATTTAAGTCCATATTCATAAAAAAACTCTGTTGTCTTGGCCATTCTTTGTCACAATTCCCAGACCAAGTTCTTGCAGTGGGCAAGGCCACCACCTGGTGCGTGCAGTCCATCAATCTACCTATTTGTGGAGCCTTCCTGGAGGGTTTTTGGGGCTATCTATTCTCCTTTCCAAAGTCCCATACATTGGTGAAAAATATTGTTCTACTTTTTAGTGTAACTTAATGCACCTGGTCATTTACAATCCTTATTTTTGTCCACACTTTAGGAATTCACTCTAGAAACATGTGATCAACTGGTCATTTCTTATCCGCGTTATCAGTCAGTATTTAGTTACAACATGTTGCTTGACTAAATGATAGCAGGGAATAAGGGAGTGTTTTCACTCTCTATGAAGCAAAGTTATTTTGGGAGTTTGCCAAATATTGATGTCTGTACTTACGTTCTGATGCTGATGATTGTAGCCAAGAATGAATCTCTTTTGTGAACAGCATGAGCTACTCGCGAGGTGCAACAGCTTTTTAGATAATGTGCAATGAATAGAAGGTGAACACAAGGCTCGTGGATAAAAAAAATCCTGTGAACGGCGCATGTGAGAACATCTAATACAAATGAAAAGCAGGGAGGAAGGCTCCAAGAAACGAATTTATAGCTCTTGACCAATAACATGATTGAAATTATTTTCCTGACCTTCTTTTTCATGTTAAATACATGTTCTAATTAATTCCTCCTTGCTGTTTTTCATTTGTATTATGTGTTCTCACATGCGCCATTCACATTTTTTTATAGTCACGCACTATGTGTCCATCTTCTATTTTCTGCAAATTATCTGAACAAATTGGATGCTGTCAGCTTTCTCCTTAAATTTGCCTCAAAAACAAACCACAGAATTCACTTGGTTGGTGCTCCCTTTCCTTCTTCTAATGATCTGTTTGCCTTTCTAGTCTTTCGTTGCAATTATTACCTGTTGAGACATTGTCGCATGATACCACTTTAACAAAGCATTTTCCTACCTCAGCCATTTATTGCCTGTAGCCTGTCTCTGGTCACACGACCCTCTGTAATTAGTCTGGAGTCAGGGCAGTGAAAGGAGGAGGCCTGGGGACTTCAAAGGTAAACCTCATGAAGCTTCGCCCAATTTCAAAGGCACAACTGGGTATAAATATGTGACCTCAGACAGCAACTCTTCAGTACAATTCTGGGCCTGTGGATCCTCTGCCAGAAAGAAGGGCTGCTGTGCTGCTACAAGGACTATCACACTGCTGGACAGCTGCTCTAACAGAACTGCTGCCCTGCTGTGCTGACCTGCTGACCTATTGCCTAGGGAAGAAGAACTGGACCTGCAACTTTATCTTGAACCCATGACCCCAGAGTGACTGTTTCATCAAGTTCCTGACCCCCAAGTAGTGCCTCTCAGGTCCTGGATCATTGGTGTGGCTCACAGGCTCTTAAATCAAGCTTTAGGGCTCTTCATGCCAGCAAATGGACTCTTTTGCACTGAGACAGCCCCACTCGCACCAGAAATCAGTGAGAGACCCTACCAACCCCTCTCTTCACACAGCAGTATTGACAGCCTGACGGGGGACTGCCACTGCAAAGCTCCAGCCCACCAGTCTGTGACACCTGGCCTTCTCTTTGCGCCATTGTTGCAAAGTCATCCTGTACTCTGGGTACACCACATATTTTGCTGATAGTTACTGCTGGTAACTGACACTGACTGTCCCATGGCTCTGTCTAACCAGACCCAGGTCCAGTGCTAGGGTGAAAAGAAGCTTAGAATACAATAAAAACACCTACATACACTATGGTACACTACGGGTTAGGGTAACCCTATGATTGACATGAATGCTCATATAAGGCCCTAGTACATAATAGAGCTGGGGGATAAAAACTACCTTTAAGACCATAGCATATAATAGGGCATGGCAGTTTAAAGGCCAGAAGCATTTCTGCACTCTCATGTGTATATTGCTCGTGCCAGAGGTCAGTTTAAAAGCAGCCCTGTGTCGCAGGCCTGCTGTTAAAATGCAAATTGTACCCAAACTCGAAGTTATAAGACGTTCTTGTCTGTAAGCCTAAATTCAGCCTTCTAGTGCTCTGACCTGATTGACCAGAGTTAAGTGGATTAGCCAGATTGCTTTGAAGAGGTGATAAATGACCAATGGGGTTATGGAGCCCTTCTGGGAGGAGAAGGTGCTGGGCATAGGAATGCCAGGGAGAGGAGTAGTAAATAATGCTCTTCAAAGGCAGGAGAGAACAGGCTGGAGAAACAAGTTTCATTTACACCTCTACCTTTTCCCCCCAACCAGATTGGAGGCTTAGAGAAGGAATTTGCAGATGCAAAAGTGGGGAAAATATGTAGATGAGCCATCCTGTAGGCTGATTTAGTTAGCTCTACTCTGTGTGCTGGAAAATCATCAATATTAAATTTTGGAGCGATATTGCTCTCTGTGGTACTATACTGCAACACCTTGGAGCATGTGGTCATACCCTGCATCTCATTGAACTGGAGTGCCCACCTGCTTGACCTAGAGAACTTGGAATAAGGTGTCCTCTCCTGATCACGATGACCTTACTTCCGGTACGTAGATGCAACCAGTCCTGGAGCTGCTCTTATGCTGTTAGCACCTCCTGGATTGTTTGGAGCAGTATAACCCAACGCTCATTTTGAAGCTGGGGGCCTGTTTCTGCAATCCCTTACTTGTTTTACAGCACTGGGATTACAGACTCTGAAGTGCCCATGACATATTGGCCGGCTGTAGACAGCCAGCCAATCTATCATGTGCACTGAGCACTTGAAGCAGTCATCCTGCAACATGCAGGAATCTATCTGCCCCACCATCATGCTTTTACTAGCGCAGCTGGTGGCACACAGAATAATAAAATGGTAATGACCATTTTATTATTCTGTGTGTACCTGCTGCCCTCACAGTAGGCGGTGCGTTGTTTTCTGCCTTAACGAAGGAGCTGCCACTGGTTATTATAGAGTACGATTACTATGTCAAATGATTGCTGTGAAATAAAACAAAAGGATTGATAACTCCTATGTCCGTGAGCCTTCATGTATGTCAGATATTACCTGCTGGGTGAGTACTAAACAGTACACTAGCACAAGGGCTAACTTACATTGGCAAACTATATGTGCTGCAGTATTTCTACTCAGATTACCTGCATTGCCACCGCACTTAATAACTCATGGCCTCTTCCACTTCTGAAGATCACAAACCTGTCCTGCTGCCTGATCTCTGCATAAGCCTATCTTCAACCAGGAATATCTCTGTTTGGCGTTGCCTGTGCCTTTCAGTTGAACTGACACAAACAATCTGGGCCCAGGTAGGGCTGATGGATCAAAGACTTTCACATTTATACAGGAGCCGTGTGTATTAAGAATGACAAACGACCGTATGCACTGTGTTGGCCCTGACAAATGGGACATCATCTATCAAGGACATTGACACTCCTTCTAATGGTGACCTGAAGCAACAGTTAATTCCTTATTTTTATCCAAAGACAAATGAGGATTATGAAAGACATCTGTTTCATTCAATCACGGGGAGACAACCGATGTGTTTGTGACAAGATTGAAAGAACGCGTGCAGCACTGTGATTTTGATAATTTCAAGAGTGAGGAAGAACTATTGCAGAAGCCAAGAAAGCTTGAAGGCATATTATCTATGGCTGGAACCCACTGTGCTGTTGAATACCAAGCAGATGTGATGGATCACCACAAGTTGAATCAGAAGTATAACAATGTATATGCAGAACGGAGAATATGTGCCTGTCCAAAAGCGATGTCAGACGTACATGTTCACGATGTGTTTTTTTTCCCACATTCTGATGTATGCCCGTGGCTTAGGGCATGTGACTCGTCTGTGGCATGAAAGGTCACATCTTTTTTAATGTGTCAGAGTGGAGAGGGGGTATCACAAGTGTTCCAGGATTCAGAAAATTAGGCGTCCCAGTAAGACAAATCAAAACATGCACCTCACACTCGCAAACGTGGACTTTGCTCGTCCATGTTCTCCCACTTCATCCTCACTATCCTCATCAGATAATTAAAGAAGTCGGAAGCCAAACGTTTTGTCGATTCAGAGCATCGTTTCAATGAAACTGATCATGATGTGAGATAACTTGTCATAAATTTGAACTCGTATGGAACAGCTGCTTTGCTCCTTGTGGACACCCGGAGCTACTATCCATATGATGGCTGATGGCTGATTTTGCAACCCTAGTGCACTGACTGGTTTAAATGATGCTGATGCATGCATATAAGCATATGGTCAAAGCAATCCCTCAAGTGTTGGAAAGTGTTCTGCCTATGTCTCAAGCATGGCGACCAGCCAATACAGACAGACATGTGTGTAGGGTGGCAAGCACAGGGTGATTACTCACACAGCAGTTAAGTAGGAGCGCCTTAAGCATCTGTGCCACATTGCACACAGTGTGTTTGACAATGAACACTAACTCTTGGACAAACTGTTTGTAAAGCTCTTCAGTAGCACAGGCAAACTCGACGATCGCCTGCTGTGCCAACACATTGACAATGAGGTCAAGCCAGTTGTTAAACAACCGAACACTGCAGAGTCATTCCATTTAGTGTTCAAAAACAAGTCGAGGATGACCTAAAAAACTTGATAGAAATGGACGTTTTTGAACCTGAACAAGGCCCTACAACAAAGGTATCGTGCGTAGTCCTGTCCTGAAACAAATGGCAGGATAACACGTCTGTCTGTGCATTGACATGCGACAGCAAATCGAGCTATTCAATTATTATTATTATTATTATTAATTGTGTTTTGTTGAGCGCAATCTACCCGGAGGCCTCGTAGCGCTATAATGTCTGAGTTAAATTCAAAGACAGACTCGTCTGTTGTCACAGATACAAGGCATGATACATCAGCTGACTGGTGCACCTATCTTCTCGGGTCTTGACGTGAATTAAGTTAACTCTATATTTAAAGACATTTACTACTCGCTGTAGCCCCTTTAGGTAAAATAACAAGCATTTACAATGCAATGGTTTCGCCTTTGGAAAAGTTAGAGCTATTGGCATTGTAAATGAAAAAAATTGTATTTATGTGTTGGTTTTGAAAACAGATAAATAAATGTCATTGTCATTGACATTGCCATTAGCTTAATCTAGGCAGTCACTCTGCACTCCCTAGCATTCTGCAGTCACTCTGCACTCCCTAGCAGTCACTCTGCAGTCACTCTGCACTCCCTAGCACTCCCTAGTCTCTCTGCAGTCCCTAGCACTCCCTAGTCACTCTGCAGTCCCTAGCACTCCCTAGTCACTCTGCACTCTCTAGCACTCCCTAGTCACTCTGCACTCTCTGGCACTCTCTAGTCACTCTGCACTCCCTAGCACTCTCTAGCACTCCCTAGTCACTCTGCAGTCCCTAGCACTCCCTATTCTCTCTGCAGTCCCTAGCACTCCCTATTCCCTCTGCAGTCCCTAGCACTCCCTATTCCCTCTGCAGTCCCTAGCAGTCCATCTGCACTCCCTACTCTGCACTCCCTACTCTGCACTCCCTACTCTGCACTCACTAGTCTGCACTCACTACTCTGCACTCACTACTCTGCACTCACTACTCTGCACACTCACTACTCTGCACTCTGCACAAAGATCCGTTACAATTCAAATGAAATAAAACGATGTGTAAAAAATTATATGAAATCATCTTCCGCGAGTTTTTCTAGCACCAGATTCTCTTCCTTCCTTCCCCCTTCTAGCTCCCCACCTCACCTTCTGTCCACACTTTTTCAGATAATGCTGTGAATGGGTGCAAGTATTTATTTTACTTAATGCAGTTTTATATAGCGTAAACTTTTCTCTCACCCGATTCTCTCCCTTCCTTCCCCCTTCTTGCTACCCACCCCACCTCACCCTAATCAGGGCATATTACTGCAGAGACACCATTTGTACACAAACATCGCACCCCACTGCCCTCTATGGAAGTACCACCGAAAAAGTGAGAATTTTCCGGCAGATTAAAGATGAGATATATGAACCCCCATACCGATTATTTTAATGTTTCCATCTCACTTGGCCTTGTTTGTGTGAAGGCACGTTGAGTGGAGTAAAGTGATCTATATTTACTAAGGCGACATTCCATACGATTAATTTATACGACTCAAAGAAAACTATTATTGTGTAAGCAGAACAGCTTTATACTGTAACCACTACATCAAGCCCAAGGAGAAAGCAGATCAGCAATGAAGCAGAAGGTAAATTGTTGGAGCAGTGCAAACCTAAAACCCTCTTAGTACAGGATGAGTTGTGAACATAAGTGTGGCAGAAGCAACTAAAAATAAGTACTGTCAACACCAATAGGTCTGGCTTAAATGAGCAAATACAGGCCCAAACAAACACAGTTTGCATGCCTTGCATACACAATGCTATTCAGCACATTCAAGCTAGTCCTTCTGGATTTGCCAATACTGGAACAAAACAAAGGATGGCTTTCTGCATATACCGCACACAGAAGATAGAGGTAACTTGAAAACAATGATTTAATATACTTTTCAGTATTTGCACTTTTCTGATGCCTCGTGCATCCCAATGGAAGCACTTTCTAGAATGGAATGAAGCAGGACACAGCCAATGGCATGTGGTGAGAAAAACACTTGTAGTAGATCGATACAAAGCTACGTATATTTTTAACAATATGGCTATGCAGCCAGTATCACTAACAAAATTCAATCAATACCACTAATTCATGCATCCTTTCCAACAGCACAGGGGAGCCATTTGCTCCCGATATGTGAAATGCACTTATCATAGGCTCCAATTTCAGAAACAGCTGTGGGATGGACGTGTCCAACCTGCCAAAGTCAATCAGCCCAGTGAATGAAGTATCAAGAACAATGCCATATTGGTGTGAACAGCCCCTGACTGCACTCATGCCTAGTCTTCACAGGCACGATCGCGCAAGTGCGACTCTACAAATATACGAGCGCCTTTTCTTTTTAATTTACCAATCCGAAAATGGTCTTGAGATTAAAACAAAAATAAATAGTGAGCAAGTGAACTTACACACACACTCATTTAAATCACAGCACTTGGGTGAAAGGAGCTGAAGCACACACGGGAGGAGGAGCAACACGGAGCACAATGGAGAGCAACAAATGCGCAGGGGAAAGAAGTACAAGCAACAGAGCAACAGCATGGCATGATGGGTGCATACATACAGATGAAAGAGCAAATTACAGAGCAGAGAGAAGCACGAGTGAGAACCAAAAAACATGCGCTATCACGGGGATCTTAATAAAATATATTTTTTTAAGTAGCTCCCTAAAAGCTAGCAGTGAAGGACACGCACAAGTTACGCTTACGGGAAAGGACAATGCAAGCTATCGAATAGAAGGCAAACGGATGTGAACATAAAGTCAACCGGTGATGGGCAACGGGTGGGCTTTCAAAGTTCTTGGTAATCTCACAATAGGTCTTTTTCAGACAGCTGGTGCTGTCTTGGAGGCTCGACCGAAGATAATGTGCGGCGTTGGGACAGCTGATTGCAGCTTACAATGCAGCATGAAAAATGAAGTCTGGCTCCAAGGTACGGAGGACCATAGCCTCCAAGAAAATAGTATTTTAGCAAGTTGCACCCCCTATTCAAGTGCTGTGTGCACATATGCAGCTCTATATTTTGGCATGGGGTGTGGGGAAAAAGGAGGGGGTGTTCGCACTGTTGTTGAAGCAAATCTATCTCCTGCTCTCGATTCCGACATATAGAATCACTTACCAGGAATAAGCACAACAAGCACACCATCGTGGATCACGGAACATGGGGAGGCAGGGTGTCCCACCATTCTTGACAGGGCCGGTAGATTAAGTCGTTGATTGGGCGGGGGAAGCCTTCAGAGCTGAATGGGCTACCAAGACCCCCAACTAATCAGGATCTCTTATTGAAGGACTGCTTCAAACTATTTTCCCCCATGAACGATTCTCGTCCGACTCAACGATGCACAATGTCACCGATTATATTTCACTACGAGGCAGGTACGGATCAGCAGGTAGCCCGCCTAAGTACTCTCCAATGACGACTATCCGTTTCTCTCTCTCGTCATAGAGGACTAGAGCTCGCTCACCATCGTGAGACTCAGGCCTGAAATTAATTACTAATCACGGTACTTAATAGGCAGGTCAAACATTTTATATATGCCATGAATGATTGCGAAGTTCCCCATCCAATTCTTCAGTGTTCAGTGGCGGTTCTTTTATATGGGCGGAGGGGCTGCGCCCTCGTCCTTTCCTGCCCCATAATTTGTGCTTTTTATTGTACAATTACAACTACGAGTCAAAACAGCTTTCTGCCAGTAAACTGACTCGGGCTGTATGGTGACTTCAGGCAGCATTCGCAAGTCAGGTTTATGCCAGGCACAAATAATGCACTTGGAGCATGCGCAGGCAGTCCTAGATTTGCCGACTGAGGAGCTCACAGCCCTGAGGCTTTTGACGTCACCAGCTCAGCAAAGCCATTGAAGTCCTTGTTGAAGGACCTCCCCCACCAATAAAGCTAGCCCTGGGCGCTGTTGCCTTCAGCTCCGCAGAGCCAGGGCTACACATCAATCACAGTTGAGGAAGCCTCACTGTAGTGCTAACCCCACCCTACCCTGACTGTGACTAATCAAATTATGGTGTCTGTCAGTTCCCTCCTACTGCCTGTGGGAGCGCGGGCCAGGGTGCATTTGAAGTTATCGGTAGCTGCCATACCATACCGGCAGAACCTCAGGCTTACAAACGCGACATTTCCCTTACAGTTAAAACAAATGGCAATGCCGCTGGTCCAACCTCACGTGGATCCGGCACCTACTGATGTTTTTCCGGCCCAGCTGCAGTGTAATGATGATGAGGCATGCTGTGCACTGTGAAAGTTGTGCTGTGACGGTGCCTGCACCTCAAATTGGCGCCATGCAGTTTTTTTGCGAGTCAGTGTGTGCGACCGGTGTAATGTACACCAACCACCCAGGCTCACAAGAGGGGTCCGTTGGAGGAATTACTGCCGCTGCTAAGAGGACAAAGAACGGCGCCAGAGAGAGGCCATTACATCTGCCGTGTCTCTTCTTGCCATGTACTTGTGGGACCGAGAGGGGAAGTAGTACGGACACTGGAGCTCCTTTCCGTCATTAGACACGAGAGCTTCTTCGTGGTGCGTAGATTTATTTGTTTGCAGTGAAGAGAAGTAAATGAGCGGCACACTGGAAAGGAATGCAGAAGTCCATGACACATGCTCACAAGATGAACCTCTCCAGCCCAAGGGAGGTGGTTACTCCTGGGCCTGGAAGCCACCAGTTTACAAAACCAGAGCACGCAAATGATGAGGGTTGAGAGAATGCTGCTGGTCGAGGACAGGTTGCAAGTAAAAAGAGTGCATACTGTGCATAGTTACTGGGACTTTTCATAGGTTGCAGATGGGGTCCAATTGTACAAATTGTCGGAAAAGTAGGCACACCGTCACTTCTCGTACAGCATACACAACAGATATGCACATATACACAACACACCACACAAAATACCAGCAGCCACACGGAAGAAACATTCTGAACACACAGAAAATACTTGCATGCTTCGGGCAATAATTTTATGTTAAACCAAAGCAATCCAGAAACACTTTTACATTTGTGACTCCTGACTAGACTATACCTGGCCCTGTGGTCAAAGATCAAGGGTCATGATTCTTGATTTAAAAATATTGATTTGCCGCTTCTGTAATGTCTTGTGAACATTGGTGAATATTAGCCACTCCCACAAGGAATACTACACATGAGTTGCCAAATGAAAATACAAGTGTAGTGATCCTGCATCGTGCCCTGCAAACTCAGAATACAATTTTAACACTGTGTGAACTCTTTTGTGCTCCCTCAATTTATTGTGCCCTTTATTGGTCTTAACACATTATCTTCCCGAATTTTCGCCACCTTTAGTCCTCTTACTTGCCAATATTATGTAACTTTTTCAAAATGAGGTCCGGTATGTAAAACTGGGCATGCATGATTAGTCAAGAGGCACTTGGAGGTGCTGTGTTCAATAAGTCTAACCAGTGTCTCAAAAAAACAGGAGCTTCTACAACATATCATAGATGTGACCTGCTATTTATTAAGTGTGCAGCTTTATTAAAAAGTAAATGAGATTTCACCAATGGTATATGGCCACTTGCTGAATCAAGAGACCAGAGTTCAAATGATAGTTTCCCCACTTGTTGCTG
Source organism: Lissotriton vulgaris (assembly GCF_964263255.1). Classification (NCBI taxonomy): domain Eukaryota; kingdom Metazoa; phylum Chordata; class Amphibia; order Caudata; family Salamandridae; genus Lissotriton; species Lissotriton vulgaris. The sequence continues at coordinate 1,272,342,588 of NC_141696.1, read as the reverse complement.
AACCTTCTTTCCCCTTCCCAAACCTTCTATATGACAGTCACGCTCGCTCACTGCGCTCCCTCTCTCTATTAAATTCATGGTTTCATTTTTACGCCCCACTACTTTTAGACTTCACCAGCCGCCACTGTCCGTGTTAAAACTAGCAGTTCCTCGAAAATATGAACGGGAAAGGTGGCGCTGTCAGGCACCCAGGAGGAGATAACTCACCGTCAAGCAGGTCTAGGGGAGGCATTTTTCAGGTTTATCACTTACCGTTAATGAATCCTTCCTGTTTAAAGCTGTGTGGTATTTAAGAAGAAAGGTGGTCACTTACCATCAGATGATGTCATGCGTGTCATTTCTAGAAAGTGGGCACATTATGGGCTCACCAGGGAGTCACTCACCCTCAGGTAGGTCCTCCATACACTCGAAAGTTATCTCGAACTGGAAAGGGTTGGCGAAAGGACACAGGTTATCCAGCACCACTACGTTCTGGATCTGTACCTTGGCCATGACCGGAAAATGAACAAGTGTTCTAGCGCGGGAAACTCCTACTGATGCCCGCGCAGTGCTAAGTAACTGCACTAATGTCGCGTATATTTGAACCGGTATAAATCTGCCGGGAACAACACGGTATTCTGGGCGCGTTAATCTGTGACCAGCAACGCAATTAACAACCAGGCTAAGAGAACAGAGAATCTTCACCGCGCGCCAAAACCCCGAATACAAATAACAGAACAAGCACCTACGGGCACACGGACAGCGGGAGGGGGGCGGTAACGGACAGCGAGGGGGGGGGGGGCGGGAACGGTGACACGAACAGCGGGAGGGGGGCAGGAACGGGAAGACAGACAGCGGGAGGGGGGTGCGGGAACGAACGGGCACACGGAAAGCACTCACCTGGACCTGGACTTCCTCCGGCGGCGGTCGGCCGCGGAATTACCAAAATAAACATGGACGAACAAAAAAATAAACCCGCCCACCGCCGCGCTGACGTCCAAAAAGGGACCGGATGAGAAAAATTCTCAGGAGCGCCCACGAGTCACCTCGCAGAATGACGGACACCTCTGTTTTCCAATGGCTAGCCTCCATTTATGGAGCTAGCCAATGGGAAACAGAGGCGGGACTTTTGTCCATACTGCAAAACAAAAGTTTTCGCCTGCGCGAAACGCTGCTTGCGCAGCTTTCGGCAGGCGAAACCTAAAAAAGACTCCGCTTTGGTGTCTCCTCTGCACCAGAGATCTTCCAAGAAGAAATATGTAGTCATATGGAGCATCCAAATTGTCTAAACCACAGCAACAGCAAACTTGTGTTTGGAAAATGTGTTGAGCATGATGCAGCATTCATCAAGGGGCATCATGCATTACAAGCATTCAGTCTAACACCCAAAGACAAATGCACCCTCCGAAAAAGTTCTCTCAAGTGGTTTGAACACATTTTCTCAGCAGATGGCATGATGCCTGATACCAGCAAACCTTACAATGATGTTGGTGGTGCTGGCCCCATACCACATATCTGCCCTTTGTTCATGTCTGGGGCTTGCCAGTAATTGCTCACAAAACATACCAAATTTCCCTTCCATAAGCGTATTAGTTCAAGACCTTTCAAAGAAGGGTTCTGCGTTCACTAGGTCCTTCTAGTGCCAAGCGTCTTTTCAAGCAATACATGATCAAATTGCTACTGCTGACAATCTGTCTTGTTATGAAGCTTCCGCCACCACTCAAGTCACTCTTGATTCCAGCCCTGTGGGGCTTGGAGCCATTTTAACACAACAAGACAGCAACCCTGAAGCACCAAGATGCATAATGTACATGCTAGTCACAGTCTCATCAAGCCAGAAATGGCCTTGGCCCAGGCAGAAAAGGAGTCACTAGCATTTGTGTGGACCTGCGATCATTTTAGTCTATTTCTAATCGGAAAATCTTTGACAGTTGTGATTGATGATCAAGCCATCTTGCCGTATTTTGTGATCGTAAAACCAAGAAGCCCTGACATTTAGAGGTGGGGGTTACGTCTTCAAGACAGGGGCATAACACAGGCCCCTGCAGCCCCCGTGGTGCGGTGGGGAGAGGGGGAGGCACGCTCCAGGGCCCCCCTCCATCTCAGTGGAGGGAGACGGCTGTGCCTGCAAGCACGCCTCTTCAGTCTTCTGAAATAAAATGGTGCTCCTGCGCGCACGGCCTCCCCGAGTCCAGAAGCAGAATGTATAATCAAGAGGTCGAACTTGAAATCCGTGTGCACTATAAGATATAATATATTACACACGAGACCATACCCTCCACCTCCTCGTGCTAGTGCTCATGATTGAGAGTTTATATTTGATGCATAATTCATCGGAGTTCATTTACATTTATGGACATTCTCAAAGCTGGATTCACGCTTCGTAACCTGGCTTCTGTGTATTTGTCACATTCTAAAACAGAGTGATGAGATGGAGGCGCGGGCCTCCGTGCCCCAGTCCCTGCTTCTGGGCGAGGCTGTGAAAGACACTGAACAGTGCACGAGGGTTGATCTGACTTTGGTCTCAACAGGAACTGATTGTCAACATAAAGAAGCCCAGCTCTGTGCATCCCAGGCCTTGGTGGTGTGTCCCTTCAAACCTCCCGGACAGTGCAGAGATGGTGGAAAGAAAGGCCCCGCCAAAGCTCACCAACCCTTTGTTCTACTGGGCGAAGGCAGAGATGCGTAGGCGTCGATCCTACATGCAAACCGAAAAAGACCAGCGGTTCAGTGCAAATAATCCAGGTACCCCCCTGACCGCCCTATAAGAGCCCCTCCTTCGTCGATTAATCCTTCCCCGCAATTCAACAAGGAATCTGCAACAAAATCTTTTTACTGTCCCCTATGCTATATACTGTCCCATACACCGTCCCCATTGCTATATACTGTCCCATACACCGTCCCCATTGCTATATACTGTCCCTTACACCGTCCCCATTGCTATATACTGTCCCTTACACTGTTTCCATTGCTATATACTGTCCCATACATCGTCTCCGATGCTATATACTGTCTCATACTCTGTCCAAAATGCTATATACTGTCCATACACCACCCCGATGCTATATACTGTCTCATATTCTGTCCCAAATGCTATATACTTTCCATACATCGTACCGATGCTCTATAGTGGTGCCCGGATGTCAGAAATTGCCAAGGCCGATAGTTAAGCCTCGGCTTTTGTGGGCAGGCAGAACGGGCAGAGAAGGAAAATTACTCTTTCTTTTCCTTCGTGCCCAGAGAAGACAAGGACAGTGTCCAGTTCTCCTGTCGCTGGCAGCTGCCCCCACCCCCCTTTGTTCTGCCTCTTCCCTCTCTCTCTGTCTCGCTCCTCAGTTAGTGAAAACCGAGACTTCAAGAAACGGGTATTACCCTCTCTTTCCTCCGTTCGTTTATTTGCTCCCCTGTGAAATGGATCCAAAAAAGAAAAACATTTTTGCTGGAAACGTTGTCTTTTTCTAACATTTTTCAAATTCTGAGTGCAGCCTCGGGGTTGGGAGAAATAAAACATTCCAAATGTGAAAAATAAGTAACTAATTATAGCAAGACAGTGGTTGCAAAGTGGCCAGATGTATTTATTTACACCTAAACACATTAGCACCAATTTACAGTGTTTGCCAGTGAAGTGATACTTTTGTTTTCTCCTCTCTCTTTGAACAACATTGTTTTCCCTTGGTGGGAAAGTGCACCTTGCTTGGAGGTACTGAAATACATGCTTGATAGGTGAATTGGAAAACAAAATGTGTACTGCGACTGTGTGTTTACGAATGTGGTCTTTTTAAACCATACTGCCTATGTTTTGAAAGGATATAAGCAATGGGCACTGAAACGGGTCCCTTCCGGGCCCTGTAGTCATGGCTTACCATTTCATGCAAAAGCACTCCCTAATTTCAGAATAATGTGTGTAAAAGGAAAAAGGTAACCATGTTGTTCCTGCTTACATTTCACATGCTTTACTTAATCTTGCATTCCCTATGAGTGTTTGCTTTTTCTTGGATGTTGTTATTTTTTTTTAGGCAGCATAATGCTCTTTTCTAATGCGTAATTAGAAATGAGTCACATCCAGGTGTTTATAGCGGGTCATTGCAGTGCAAGTTTCTCTAAGTGGGGCACTATGGTGTTCAGTGGGGGAGAGGATGTGGCGCTATGGTCAGAGCTGCTGAAGTGGAACTGGTGAACCAGGTTCAGCCTTAATGACCAGGCTCCCAGACCACTCTCCTGAGGGAGCACATTCCTGTGCTACACCTTAGATGGCGCCGCAAGATCTTAAAAGCCCTGGTGACTTAGCACCAGAAGGTGGATCCTAGCGGTGGCAAGTGTGGATTAACCTTGAAGGCCTGTCCACCAGTATCCATTAAGTTCACCTCCAGTCTAGGGGACAGTCCTATGAAGCAGCACACCATAGAGTGGCAGTGACTCTGTCACTGAGGTCACAGGACCCCTGAGCAGGGGGGCTGTAGGGCAGTGTGACCGCACTGGGTGCTAACTTCAGGTGGAGGCGTTGTGTTTGTAAGTATAATATGGTTTTAAAATCACTTGCTGCCTCCTTCCTGGCCTCCAACATTTTTGGGCAACAATAAAAATGTCTTGATAACTCCAGTGATTAATGTTCTTAGTAGAGAGAGATGGTGTTTTGTCTAGTGGAAGGTTTGACTCATGAAAAGGAATGGCAGAGGTGTAATGTGCCTGCTGCTAAGAACATATTCCATGCAGATCACAAAGTGCACATAATGTGCTTTTGTCAGAGAGACCCTATTGTTACTTGCAGTTAATAAGTTAAAATCCTAACATAGAACAGTGAGCTATTAACTGTCATGTAAAAGATGCATGCAAACTCCCAGTTGTAGAGCGTTATGTTTTTTTCCCCTGTCTTCGATTATCCTAATGTTGCAAAAAAGGGTTAATTTGGGTAGAAATCAATTCTGATTATTAAAGAGAACCCCCAACCATGGTATTATATTTTTAATTTTGAGTTTGTGTTTCTGCAGACCAATCAGTATTAAACTATGCTGCTTACTAGTATGGTTGTCATGTGACTCCTACACCTTGTAGTCCTTTGTCTTATGTAACATTTCCTACACAGTGACTTACATATGAATGTTTGTCTCTGTGTAATATGTGTGATGTAAAGTGCTCTGCCATATACACTGGTATTAGTGGTGCTGTAAATTTTCTGATACTTTATTATTTTGACATTTTTACACATGCTAACAGTCTCTGAAAAGATTTTTACTTATTAGTACTAGTGGAACATACAACTGCAGCAATGAGAAAGGTGACCAGTCAACCTTTGCAAAGGGCCCTCCACTTCACAGCTGCACAAGTCACATTTTTTTGTAACTTTTGATGTGTTTGAGCTATAATCAATTTATTAGTTAAAATCTTCCGATTATGCTGCAGATGATGTATTATGTGGCAAATATGGCAAAGCCATAGTTACGTGGAAAACATTTTCAAACTAGGATATTTTGCCTTTCTTGTTTGTACTGCTCTTGTGGAAAAAGGAAGGATCTGGGAGACAAATGGCTTGCAATTCCACTATTAAGGATATTTAAGACATTCTGTGATTGGAAATGTATCCCACTTTGTGAATGTATTTTAATGTCAGTAACACATATTTAGTCTTAAATAAACATGTGCATCTACTAGTTAAATTAAATAATGTAATAAGCTGTAACCGGCTAGTAAAATGGGAAACGAATACTAAATAATAATAATAATAGGACATTTATAAAGCGCATGGCTGCACAAAACTGTGTATCCCCGCGCTTACTACTAACATAAGACTTTCAGAGGGGATGAGCCGGAGATGAGAGCAAAACATGGAATTATTGCGGGAAAAGGTGAGTTTTCAATTTGGCTCTGAATAGAGTTTCCGAAGGTTCCATCCGTAGATGTACTGGGAGGGCGTTCCAATGTTTCACTGCTAGGTAGCGAAAGGATCTACCTCCCATTTTCGCTCTGGAGATGCGGGGAAGTTTGAATTGCGTCATGCCAGCTGATCTTAAGTCTCTGATCGGGCGATGGATGGTTAAGAGACTTCTGAGGTAGGTAGGTCCTTTGTTGTGGGCAATCCGATGGGCATAGCAGAGGCTTTTGAATCTGATTCTTTCCCTAACGGGAAGCCAGTGTAGTTTGGAAAGTGCAGCTTTGGAAGAGGTTTTTCTAGGGAGACCTAGCCCCATGCGAGCGGCAGCATTTTGAATGCATTGTAGCTGGTGTAAATGATTCTGGTTAAGGCCTAAAAGGAGCACGTTTCCGTAGTCTAAGTGGGGAGTTATGAGAGCGTGTACTATGGTTTTTCTGGCTCCAATGAGGATTAGGTCAATGATTTTCCGCAGGGTTTTTAGCGTGCCAAAGCACTTGCCTGTTATTTTGATGACTTGGGATTTGCCCGAAAGGTCCGAGTCAATCATGACCCCTAGGTTTTTGACCTTTTCTACAGGGCGGGGGAGTTCACCCAGGGCCGTAGGCCACCATGCCTGGGACCATATCGATGTTTTGTTCCCTACCAACAATACCTCTGTCTTGTCTCCATTTAAGCGGAGGCAATTGTTGTCCATCCAAGTGGCTACAGCAGCCATGCAGCTAGAGAAATTGGTGGCATATTTCTCGCTGTCAGGGGTAAGTTTGAACATCAATTGGGTGTCGTCGGCATAACTGACAATGCCCACCCCAAAATACTCCACAACGTGAGCCAGGGGTTCCATATAGATGTTGAATAAGGTAGGGCTCAAACTGGAGCCCTGTGGAACCCCATGGCTAACGCTGCGAGAAGATGATTTAAAGGGTGGGCAGTGCAGCTGAAACGATCTTTTGGTGAGGAAAGATTCTAGCCAAGCTAGTGCCTGGTCTTTCACTCCTATATCCGAGAGCCGAGACAGCAGCGTTGAGTGAAGCACAGTATCAAATGCTGCGCTTAGGTCTAGCATGACCAGCGCTGCTGTCTCTCCCTCGTCCGCCATCCTACGTATACATTCCGTGGAGTACAAAACAGCTGATTCCGTGGAATAGCCAGGTCTAAAACCCGATTGAGAGGGGTGGAGTTTAGTTTCCTTTTCTAGAAATGCCATTAGCTGTTTATTAACTATTTTTTCTTATTTTGGCACATTGCGGCAGGAGAGAGATAGGCCTGAGGTTTTGAAATTGAGTGATAGGGATATTGGGTTTCTTTTTTAATGGTATGACTTGCGCTGTTTTCCAAGCCTCCGGTACACTACATTCATGAAAGGATAAGGTTATCATGTTTCTTATGTGATCTATTCGAACGTTTTCCATGATGTCCTTACTTTTTACCAGTGGGCACACATCACTAGGAGAACCTGAATGAATACCATTAATGATATTGATAAGATCTTTTTTGTCAGGTGTGATGAAATTGGTAAGTGTGGAATTTTGAGTAGGGGAGGTTTTAGTTGCTGCCTCCTTTCCTAATTTAGAGGGTTTAGGGAAGGTAGCATGGATTTTCTCGACTTTTTCGACGAAGAAATCTGCTATTTGCTCACATATATCGTTGGAATATGTGTCTTGCGTGTCTAAGCGTGTGGCATCGGTTAGTTCTTTATAGATACGGAACAGTTCCTTCGTAGGGTTGTCTGCCTCCTCAATTCTAGTTTTAAAATAGACACTTTTTTCCTCTCTTACCATTTTCTGGTATTTTTTTAGTTCAGATCTGTATATTTCCTTAAGTTCGGGAGTATAGCTTTTTCTACATTTACGTTCTGTCGCTTTGCATTGAGCCTTTGCGATTTTTAGTTTCTCAGAGTACCATGGCTCTGATTTGGTTCTTCTCACTGGGGGTTTCGAGGTCCACGGGGCAATTTTATCTAATGCATCACCTAGCCATAATTCATAGTTATTCCATGTGTCTTGTAAGGACTGACCTGCGGGGGGGGGGGGGGGGGGGGGGGATAAAAATTGGGATATTTTGCTCTTTCTGCCACACCTCTCACTCCGCCAACTGACCCAATCCATTAGTTATTCCCGCCCTCTAATTCTCCTCCCACAGTTCCCCTAGTTTTATCCCCCCACTTCGACCACTGCCTGGCACTAACATGCATTAGAGACAAATGTGGGCTGTTACCACTGGGTCTCTTAGAGAATGACACCTCAGGTCTATACACGGGAGCTAAACACAGCACGTTTCTGCATTATCTGCACAAGGCCTCTGTTTGTTATGAAGTAAGGCACAGTCTGGTGGTTCAGGTCAGTCCTTGTGAGGGAAACTGCTGGACTTGTTTTTACCATGTACTTTGAAAGTATTTTCACCTTGATGCAAGAAGAAAGTTGGATTGTTTTACAAAACATGCTTGATTTTTGTATATTGCTGGACTGGTGATTGCCTTACTTTGTACTTTGAAAGTATTTGCACTTTTTCTTTTGCTTTATCAACTATAGTTTGTGTAGATTGTCACTAGGTACTTGGAATGGAATGGAAATGCAAAGAGTATTTGTAAAGCGCGGTAGCTACCCTGAGGCGTCCTAGCGCTGCGAAACAAACGTGTGTGAGAGGGCAAGGGGAGTCTGTTCTAGTCCTTAAACACCTGGGTTTTGAGTCCTTTCCTGAAGGACAGCAAGTTGGATTCCCTACGTAGATGGAGGGGTAGGGAGTTCCAGAGTTTGGTGTATTGTAGGAGAAGGAACGTCCCCCACATCTAGCCCTCTTGACTCGGGGTACTGTGAGCAGGTAAGAGAGGGTAGATCTGAGCTGTCTATTTGGTTGGCATGGGATGACCAGTGTGTGGTTAATGATGGGCCCTGATTTCCAGAAGGCTCGGTGTGCGATGCAGAGGGCCTTGAATGCGATTCTGTCCTTGACGGGGAGCCAATGTAGCTTCCTGAGTTCTCTTTTAACTGAGGTGTGACGCGGAATCTGAAGAAGGGTGCGTGCCGCACAGTTCTGGACAGCCTGCAGCTTGGTTAGAGTGAACTGTGGGGCTCCTAGGTAGAGGGCATTTCCAAAGTCCAAGCGCGACAGGATTAAGCCTTGGATCATGATTTTTCTGGCATTAAAGGGTAGGAGAGGGGTAATTTTTTGTATGAGTCTAAGTAGGCCAAAGCAGGTAGCTGATACTTTTGCTGCTTGGTGATTGAATTTAAGAGAGTTGTCCATCCAGATGCCCAGGCTTTTGATTGAGTCCTTGGGCACCGGAGGGTATCCAAGGCATGAAGGCCAAATATGTTTAATGTTGGGGTTGGGGCGGTGACCTAGTAGCATTAACTCGGTTTTGTCTCCATTTAGTTTGAGACATGAAGGATGTCATCTAGGAGGTCACTGACTCAAGGCCGTCCCTAAGATGACTGGGGGTGGTATGGGACTGGCTCAGGGCCACCACTAGCTGAGTGTCGTCCGCATAGGTGATTATTTTTATCCCGAAGGGGCGGACGATCTCAGCTAGGGGGGCTAGGGAGGAGCCCTGCAGCACACCGCAGTTTAGAGGTTTTTTGGCGGAGGCAGTGTCGCCCTCGAAGACTTGAAAGGATCGCTCCTTTAGGAAGGATGCAAACCAAGAGATGGCCAGCGATGAGACCCCTAGGTTGGTGAGTCATTGCAGTAGTATGCTGTGGTTTACAGTGTCGAAGGCGGCACTTAGGTCTAGTAGGATGATGGCTGCTGTCCCTCCCTGTTCCGTGATCTTCCGTGCCTCTTCTATTACATTGATAAGGGCAGTCTCAGTTCCGTGCATGGGTCGAAAGCCCGTTTGAGTGGGGTCAAGTAGCTGGTGGGTCTCTAAAAATTCTGTCAGGATCTTGTTGACTTGTTTTTCCAAGATCTTGCTGATCCAGGGCAGCAGGGATATAGGTCGATAGTTCCCTGGAATATTGGGATCCAGGTTGGGTTTCTTGAGAAGTGCTCTAACCATGGCCAATTTCCAAGGGAGCGGGACAATGCCGGTGGCTAGTGAGGAGTTAAGTAGTTCCAGGATAGTGGGGAGGATGTGCTTCGTGACTGCCAGCAGAGAGCGTGGTGGTGCTGGGTCATTGGGGGATCCGGATTTTATTAGGTGCATTATGGATTGTAGTGAGGGTAGGTCAAGTGGGGGAAGGTTCGCAGGTGTCGTGGGGTTTGGAGTGTGTGGCTGTGGCTCAGGGGGAGGGGTCAGTGGGGTTGTTGGAGTTGGGGCTTGGGTTTGTGGGAAGGAGGTGTAAATGTTTTGTATTTTGCTATGGAAGAATTCTGCCAGGTCGTCGCAACGGGTTTGAGGGTTGAGGTGGGTTAGAGGTTTTTCTGGTGGTTTGAGGAGGGATTTTGCGATTTTCTAAATTTCTCTGGGTTTAGATGCAGCTGCATTGATCTTGCTCTCGTAAAAAGCGGCTTGTGCTGCTCTAATTTAATTTTTGTAAGCTTTTATCGTGGCTCTATATGCCATTTTTTTGGGGAGGGAGTAGTCTAGGCGCCAGTGTCTTGCGTTTCTTTTCTCGTATGTCCTGGGAGTACCAGGGGGCGGTCTTAGTGGTGCGCTTTGGATTCGTAGCAGTAATGGGGAGAACGGAGCCTAAGGAGTTTAAGATCCACTTGTTGAAGTTGGCATTGGCTATGGAGGGATCCGCATTGTGAGGTGGTTTGAGGGAGTCTAGAGATATTGTCCATTCTGCTAGGGGAAGTTTGGACCAGTTACGTTCCTTCCGGGTAACTGTATTGGTTGCTTGATAGGGAGCTGAGCAGCTCCAAGAAGCCGGGATTAGAAAGTGGTCAGTCCAGGGCAGGGGCAGAGGGTTTCCTGCCGAAAGACCTGGACAGTTGGTGAAGATGGGGTCTAGGAGATGGCCTTTGAAATGAGTAGGTTTTAGCACTAGTTGTTGGAGCTGCAGTGTAGCCAGACTGGAAACTATTTCTAAGTAAGCATGGGCGAATTTTGCGAATCTCGCGTTCGCGAATTTTGCGGATTTGCGAACTCGCAATCCGCAAAATCCGCGAATTCTCGCGAATTTGCGGATTTTTTTTTTGTGTTTACGCGGGTTTCTGCCAGTTCGCGAGGGTTTTGTACAATTTCGCAAATTGCGAACTTACCTGTCGGTCGCAAGTTTCGCGAACTTGTTGTTTCTACGTGTCCAGCCTGTTTGGGACACTCTTCTTCATCACTGCCACTCTCTGTCACCACTGCCACTCTCTGACTACTCATGCCACCCTCTGGCCCACCCACGCCACCCTCTGTTTCATCACAGCACCCTCTGGTTGTCCAGTCAGTGTACATTATTGTGGCAACGCAAGCACACCTTCCCTGCCTCAAGTGACCTGAATTAATTTGGGGCTGATTAATGTGTCACAGAATATTTTTTTAGCTGGCACCTGCTTCCTTAGTGCTTCCTGATAAGTGATCTTTTGCACTTGCTAAGTGCTTTCATTGTTGCAAAATTAGTTACAACACCTGCCCTGCCCCAACTGACAATAATGAATTAGGGGCTGATTAATGGATTTGAACTTCCAGCCTGGCTCCTGCTTGTCTCCCTTAGCTGTAATTCAGGACCTTTGTGGCATATGTGTAACTATTCTGAGGTTCAGAGCAGGGTCACATAATAGTTGCAAATGGCAACTGAACTCTGGAGGGGCCCCTCAGGAAGCACTACAGGAAATGGCTACTAATGATGAGCCTGAACTTTTGAACCTGGTAAGTAGTTTCAGTTTTGCTAAGATCGTATTTCTGCAATTTTGCACTTATTCGCGGGGCGCGAAGTTGTACTGGGAAGCCGCGAACTCACGCGAACAGTGCGAGCAAAATCCGCTGCTCGCGGATTTGCGGATTTTGCGGGAAATTCGCAAATCTCGCGGATTGCGAATTTACCGAAAATCCGCAAAATCCGCGAGCGAAACGGATTTTCCGCCCATGCTTATTTCTAAGGTATCGTTGTCTGAGGCGTTATCAAGGTGGATGTTCAAATCTCCCAGAAGGGTAAAATTAGCGGAACTACATACTAGGTTAGCTGTGGAGGATGACAGGGAGTCAAGGACCTGCCCCTGATTTCCAGGGGGGCGATAAATGAGTAATCCAGACAGAGTACTTGTGGGGGAGAAGTCTAACACGAATGAAAGGCTTTTGACAATTGGGGATAGGTCGAGGTGAGCTGCGGCAGCTGTAGCAATCTTTGTAGATGTTCGCTAAGCCGCCACCTCTTCCAGTTGTGCGGTCTGCTCGCACCATTTGATATCCTTTTGGTAGTGCCTGGACGATGTCGGGGTCTGACTCGGGGTGGAGCCAAGTTTCGGTTAGAAACAGGGCATCAGGACTATATTCTTCTAGTAGGACTGAGATTTCGGTAGTGTGTTTTGGGAGGGATCTGCAGTTTAGAAGGAGGATACTTTGCAGTGTAGTTTTGATTGAGGGGACGGGGAAAGGCTGAAACCCGCAGTGAGGGTATGTTAGGTTCTGGTGTGAAGGGTTACAGTTCGTGGAACAGGTAGGGACTTTTCCTCTGAGTCTGTGTAGTATGTCTGAGCTGTATCTTCTAGTTGTGGAAGATGGAGGGTCAGGGGTTGTGGCCCCTAGCCCCGGCCGGCGGCAGACGGGCGCAGACGGGCTTGCCTTTAGCGCGCCTTGGGCGCCGTGCGCGTCCGCTGCACGGGACAGTCAGCATCCGATTGAAGTAGAGGACGGGGCTCTAGGTCACGTGACCGTCGGAGCTCCGCCTCTCTGTGTCTCACCGGTAGTCAGGCAGAGAAAGGGTTCGATGGCTACGTCACCCTCCACATCAATCAGGCGGTTAAGCCTGCGGTGGACCGGGGTGAGTACAAGTTTGTTTAAAAAGGTACAAGTTAAGTGCAAGTGATTTAAAAACAAATGCGCCTAGAACAAGCGGCGTTTCTCAATGTTTCGGGACTTACAGTGCTCATGTGAACTCTCAGCGCGCGTCTGCGTGCGGGACAGCCAGCATCCGATTCAAGTAGAGGACGGGGCTCTAGGTCACGTGACCGTTGGAGCTCCACCTCTCTGTGTCTCACCGGTAGTGAGGTAGGAAAAGGGTTCGATGGCTACGTCACCCTCCACATCAATCAGGCGGTTAAGCCTGCGGTGGACCGGGGTGAGTACAAGTTTGTTTAAAAAGGCACAAGTTGGGGGGGCGTGGCCAGCAGCCGAAGATGGCGGCAGCTTAGAGGGAGAGCTCCGCGGCTGAAGCGGCCTCCAAGGAAATCCGACCAGTGATCCGCACACTTCTTTCCCATGCGGGAAGGTACTGATGCCCAGGACCGGGCGGCAGAGGTACGGCGAAGCGGGAAGAAAATCCGGGACCGGAGAGGCGAGTTCGTGCAGACCCGTAGTGGGCCCCTGTGAAGATCCTGAGCCGGGGACCTGCCTGGACTGGCGAGCCGGCAGGAAGTGAGCCGACCTGGGCAGAGAGCCGCCGGAAACGACCGCCAGCGACGACATCGGTAGAGCGACCCACCGACATCCTGCGGCGCTTCACAGGCTTCGGGAGATCCGAGCGCGACCCCAGGCGCCCCCGCGCTGAGAGGCGGGGAGCGGTGCAGGCGACTGGAGGAGACGGGCGGAGGCGCTAGGAGCGGGGGAATCGGATCCGGGGCCCGCCATCTTGTGGACCCGGCGGGGACCCAGTGTCTGGCCGGTCTGGTGCAGGAGATTGCCGAGGGAAGGCGCACAGTGAGTGAGACGGGCGCAGGCGGGCACTGAGGCCTGGGGGACATACCGAGTGGCCCACATAAACTCTACTCCCCAGACACTGGCAGAGATACCAAGGAGAAAAGATCGCCCCACGGAGGTGGCAGGGGGGTGAGGCAGAGACATACAGCGACGGGCGCTGGTGGGGCGCGGCAGGTGCGCACCCATAGCCAGAAACTAGTCCCACTCGAGGGGGCAACTCACCATACATCGGCCTCACACACAGCGGACCAGGGGGTTCACACACCGACACGTCGTGGAGCCTACGGCGAGCCGGGGGATACCAGGCCGGGGCGCCAAGAGCCACGGCGGAGAATAGACTGTGGACCGGTTATTCCCGGTAGGCTAGTTGCCCCAGAAGAATATACGGAACAGGGAGTTAACAGGCCGGACTCGACGTAAGCAGCTCCACGACCAAGATGGCCGGCAAGGGGCAGAAAAACAACGCGACGCAGTCCCGCCTTGACCGCTTCGCATATGAGAAACCAGGCACCCCCCCGCCAGACGCTAGATCACAGGGGGGCAAGTCAGTGGAGGCGACAGGAGGCAAAAAGGCTACCCTGGATGATGTCATGCGAGCTCTCACTCAGGTACAAGCGACGGTGGGGTCCATCTCAACCGAAATCACACTGATTCGGGCGGATTTCCACAAGATGACGGAGAAGGTGAATAACATGGAAATTGTGACGAAAGCCCTGGTGGAGGATGTATCAGAGCTACAGATTACGATGGAACGCATCTCGAAGGAGAATAAGGAACTGAGAGATAAGCTCGATGACCAAGAAGGGCGCTCGAGGCGGAACAACGTCCGTATAATAGGTGTGCCAGAATCGGAAGACACAAGGACAATGGATTTGTATGTGGAGAACTTAATCAAGCAGCACCTACAACCTAAGGGACTCTCGAACTTCTTCACTGTGGAGAGAGCCCATAGGGTCCCTGGCGGACGCCGTCAAACGGGAGCCAACCCCAGGCCGATCATAGCACGGCTCTTTAATTTTAGGGATCGTGATGTCATTCTACAGGCAGCGAGGACCTCACCCCCCATCAAGATTCAAAACGCAACGATTGCCTTTTTTCCGGACTACACGGCGGAGGTCGCAAGGAGGAGGAGAACATTCTTCGAGGTCAAAAAAGAACTTCGCGCCAGGGAGATCCCTTATTCGATGCTCTTTCCAGCCAAACTTCGGGTGGTGGACGACAATAAGACTTGGTTTTTCGACACCCCGGAGGCTGCACAGGATTGGCTGGAGGGCTGGCGGACGGCAGGTGTCCCTCGTCGCTCCAGCAGACAGTCTAAACATCGCACTGGTGGGTCACAGCGGGGCCCGCAGTCGACAGGGGAAGAAGAAGAGCCGTTATCACCTCTGAGCGGTATTCCAGAGGGGGGCAATGAGGAGGAGCAGTAAGCCCCGGAACCTGAACATTTGAACTGTGATCACCGCAGACCGAGAATGCCGCCGTGGACACTGGGCTGAGGGCCTCCGCGAACAAGGAGGAGGCCGCCGACTGCGGAGAGTCCTTCGCCCCAGCGAGCAAGTACTATGTTAAGGGGGGGGATCAGGCACTCTGCTAAGTTGGGGGGGCGGGCAGTTCGTAGTCCGTTGAGCAAGAGGGCAGGGAGGGGGGGAGTTGGGGTGAGGGTTGTAGTTGGGGTTTCGGTTTGTTTTCAGGGTCAGGACACAATAGGCAGGGCGCCAGCGCGTAGAGTACAGGTACCATGGCACGGCATGAAGACTCAATACCAGTCCAATCATGGTGGGAGGAGGTGACACTATGGGGCAGGCAATCCCGCTGAACATTATGTCTTGGAATGTGAGGGGCCTAGGAGACAAAATAAAGAGAGGGCTAGTGATACAGGGCATAAAGAGACTGAATCCTGCTCTGGTATTATTGCAGGAAACACATTTAACGGGCACAGCGACAAGGGCCCTGGACAGAAAGGGGTACAGCATGGTTGTGCACTCCGAATTTACCAAAGGTTCCCGTGGCACGGGGATCTTAATGCACCGAACGTCAAAATTCATAGTCCAATCCACTAAAATCGATACACAGGGTCGCTTTGCTGCGATACACGGGAGGTGGGAGGGGAGACCGCTCAATGTGGTGTCAGTCTACGTCCCACCGGCACTGCATACCACTGCTCTCCCAGAGCTGGGGAACTTCCTACTGGAACTGCCGGGAGGGGATCTCATCGTAGGGGGCGACTTCAATGCTGTGGCACATAACACGATGGACCGCTTCCCGGTGCGCACACAAACACCGGGGCCCTCCCGAATGCATGAATTCATGGAGGCACAGGGGTTGGTGGATGTATGGAGGCAGTCACACCCTGGGGACCGTCAGTACACATATTACTCTGCGGTTCATGACAGCTTATCAAGAATTGACTATCTACTCACACTGGGGGGGGGCCTCCTCACTGTAGCCGAAGTTCAAATCCGTCCGCGAGGGATCTCAGATCACTCCCCACTGACAATGGCTCTTTCCAGTCATGAACATGCACGCAAACGCATCTACCCTATCTACCCATGCTACCTTCACGAGCCATCAGTGGCCAAAACACTAAAGCGGGGCACCAAGTCTTACTTTGCTGAGAATACAGGGTCAGTGCGCTCCCACACAACCTTGTGGGAAGCTTACAAAACAGTTCTGCGAGGGCAGGCCGTTTCCGCTATAACACACCATAAGCGCACAAAGCGTCGGGCACTGCTAGACTTGGAGGACCGACTGGATAAGGCCACACAAAATCATGAGAGAGACCCGACCGGACACACGCAGCACGTGCTCCGGCTGTGTCAACAGCGTCACGCAGACCATGAGCGCCGCAGGGCAGTAGAAGCAATGGCAGCAACAACGAACAGGGTGTACGATGTGGGCGACAAGGCAGGAAAACTGTTGGCCTGGCTAGAAAAGAAAAGGGGAGGGCAGAAGGCCATTCTGCAGTTGAGGGACCCTGACGGAGTGCTGCAGACCAGCCCATCAAGGATAGTGGAGGTACTGGCGGAGTATTTCCAATCAGTGTACTCCCCTGACCTCGTAGTTACCCAGGAAATGGCAGTGGGGTCCCTAGAGGGCATACCTACTAATACCTTGCCACAGGATAAAAGAGACGAGCTAGACTCGGACCTGACAACAGAGGAGATACAGGCGGCTATAGCGGCATTACACCCAGGGAAGGCGCTCGGCCCCAACGGGGTGCCGATTGAGTGGTACAAGACCATGGCGGAGACGCTGTCTACGCCTCTACTCCAAATGTACAAAGAGTGTCTGGGGGAAGGGCGACTACCACCCGATCAGCGCACGGCCACCATAATAGCGATACCAAAACCCGGTAAACCTCCGGAAGAATGCGGATCATATCGCCCGATTTCTCTCCTTAACGCAGAGAGCAAAATTCTGGCGAAACTGTTGGCCACTAGGTTGCTGCCACAGCTGGCGCACCTGATACACCCGGACCAATCGGGGTTTATGCCGCACCGGAGTACTGCGATGAACCTTCGCCGGCTTCACGGCGTACTGGCACGCGCTCCACTACTGGAGGAACAGGCGGCGGTGCTCTCCTTGGATGCCAGGATGGCGTTTGACATGGTGGAGTGGAACTATCTCCTTGCGGTCCTGGCACACATGGGTTTCGGCACGACATTCATATCGTGGGTCAGGCTACTGTACGCTGAACCCGTGGCACGAGTGACGGCCAATGGCCACATTTCGAGAGAGTTCCCGCTAGCGAGAGGTACGAGGCAGGGATGCCCACTCTCGCCGTTGTTATTCGCCCTAGTTTTGGAACCCTTGGCGACAGTCATCAGGACCACACGGTTGCTGAGGGGCATTCAGTGGGGAGGCGACTGGGAAGACAGGGTCTCCCTGTACGCCGACGACATGTTGGTGTACCTCACGGACCTCGAGCATGGGGTACCGGTCCTGTTGGCCTTATGCGAGAGACATGGCACGGCATCGGGGTATAAAATTAACTGGTCGAAATCAGTACTCTACATGCTAAATGGCACCCCACCTCCCCTGACGGCTGACTGCCCGTTGCTGATAGAACCCCTCTCCTTCAAATACCTGGGGATCCACATCACCCGGGAACACGCGACCTTCCTAGACATGAACCTAAAGACATTGCTGGATAGGTTCAAGGCAGACGTGCGACACTGGAAGTCCCTCCCATTGACATTGCTAGGCAGGGCGGCGCTTTTCAAAATGATGGCACTGCCACGCTTCCTGTATGTCCTAGAAAACACGCCGGCAATCGTTCCACCATCATTTTTCAGACAGGTATCGGCACAGGTATCAGGCCTACTATGGGGAGATAAACCGGCCAGGGTCGCGCATGCGAAAATGGTAAGGGACTGGTACAGCGGGGGGATAGCACTCCCGCACCTTGAATTGTACTACTGGGCAGCGCACCTTAAGGTGATCAATCAGTGGATACATGCGGCACAGAATGATCCCGCGTACATGGCTGACAGGAGGCAACTAGGCCTAAACACCCTACTAGCACCGCTTTATAATAAAAGTTTGTTACCGAAGTTGATAGGCCCGACCAAACACACGGTGACTCTGTGGCATAAAGCTCAGAGACGACTGGGATGGGAGGGAGTGATCACCAAGCTAACACCGCTATGGGATGCCAAGAGTCTGGGTAACTTGCGACGTAGTAAGGGGTTTGACCAATGGGACGACATTGGGATCTCCACAGTGGGGGACATGTGGACAAGGGATGGGGTGATATCTTTCGCGGTCCTGAGGGAACAATACGAGATGGAGATAACTGAAACATACAGATATATACAGATCAGACATGCACTCCTGTCTGTGTTGGAGCCGGGCACCGCGGTCCCAGAATCGGCTCCGTTAGAGGACCGGCTTCTAACGGACTACATGGAAGCAAGTGCTACCTCACTCACATACCGCAAGCTGATCAATAACTTGCCAGACCCACTGGTGAAACTGAAAGAACGTTGGGAGGACGAGGTTGGGGAACTGGATGAGGCGGACTGGAATGCAGCATTGGCATCGCCCAAGGAGGCGGGTATATCCACACGCTTTCGACTAGTACAATTTAAGGTCCTACATAGGGTCTACTACACCCGCACGACACTGCACAGGATCCAGAGGGCTGAGCATCCCTACTGTCTGAGAAATTGTGGGGAGGAGGGTACGCTGTTCCATACGTTGTGGGACTGCCCAAATATCCAGGATTACTGGAGGAGAATTACGCGCACAATGGGCCAGGCCTTGCACACCTCAGTGATCCCAGATCCCAGAGTCTGCCTACTGAATGTATGGAACCCGACAGACCTTACACTGCATGGGAAGGGATGGGTAATGTTGGCAAAACGTGACATAGCTCTGAACTGGGGGGCAAGCACTACCCCGACCCTGACTCAATGGAGTAGAAACATGGATATGCTAATGATTACTGAAAGGGCAGTCTACCAACAGAGACTCAACCCACGAAAATGGAATAAAATATGGTCACCGTGGAATGTATATAGGGGGGAGATCTGTGAGCCACTACCCGAGGGTGAAGATACTGATAGTGAGGGGGACGAGGAGGAGTTAGCATGAAAGGGAGGAATAGAGGTGGGGTAAGGGACGTAGGGGGAGGCGGGATGCTTGAGCCTGACAAAAAGGAATGACGATGACTTCAGTCGGGTGATGTAACATGTTAAATGCCTAGGAAAACCTATACTCTAACGACAATGATACATATTATTATGAAAACTAGTAACTGTCGAGACCCTGTTTGTGGTTAAGTTGTAAAAAAGAAAACTGCTAATTTGAAAAGTTGCATAAGTGGCTGTCAGCGGCAGAATGTTGATGCCGCGCAGTGACAAACTGATGGTGCATATTATCCTTGTTTCTGCAACAATAAAAACAAATTAAAAAAAAAAAAAAAAAAAAAGGCACAAGTTAAGTGCAAGTGATTTAAAAACAAATGCGCCTAGAACAAGCGGAGTTTCTCAATGTTTCGGGACTATCAGTGCTCGTGGGCACTCTCAGCGCGCGTCTGCAGTGCGGGACAGCCAGCATCAGATTCAAGTAGAGGATGGGGCTCTAGGTCACGTGACCGTCGGAGCTCCGCCTCTCTGTGTCTCACCGGTAGTCAGGCAGGAAAAGGGTTCGATGGCTACGTCACCCTCCACATCAATCAGGCGGTTAAGCCTGCGGTGGACCAGGGTGAGTACAAGTTTGTTTAAAAAGGTACAAGTTAAGTACAAGTTAAGTGCAAGTGATTTAAAAACAAATGCGCCTAGAACAAGCAGCGTTTCTCAATGTTTCGGGACTTACAGTGCTCGTGTGCACTCTCAGCGCGCGTCTGCAGCTATGCAACTTGCTGATATGGTTTGTTTTTATTCTACATGCAAGTGTTATTCATGGTGTTGCTTGCGCTTGTCTGTAATACGTGTACCCTAAATCTTGTATTTAGCATTGTTTACACTACAGCAATGATACATTAAAACTGACAAACATCTGCATCAATGTTCTGAAGCATCCAAACAGATTTCTTCTTCAGTCTTGTTTGCCTGCCTGTTTTTCAGTGCTTACTAATAAAGACATTATGATTGAAATTGCCTCTTCAGTTCACATTATTATCATGCACAACCCTTGACAGTCGCTAGTGTATGACATGCAGATAATTCACCAGTCTATTTCTCTTGACTTTCGCAAGATACTAAGTTATGGGTTGTGTACTTCTCATGTATATTGTCAGTCGAGTTTTTATGGAATTGCAGGTTTAGGTTGGTCTTTCTTTTTTCAAAAATATTTTTTTATTAGCAAAAAGTACCTGGCACAGTCAACTATAAATATACTTTACATTGCATTATTGTTAAAAAATCAAATATACATTAATTTAAAACAGATACAATTATACAAATATACACTAGAATAGGGCTTTCTAAAAACAGTTAAAACAGACAGAGAATATTATTTCATTACTTCGGGATAATGGTGCAATAAAATCACTTTGCAGGAGTGGGTTCTTTCAGAGGGGAACATATAGTGGGAGCCCTCATCCACTGACTGTCATCATTGCTAGTCTGACCATATTTATAAGCGAGAATCCCTCCACCTTTTAATAGGGGCCCAGATATTCAGCCCCAATTCCCTTGTTTCCCTGCCCTATGCACATATAGGGAAGATTCAATATTATGTATTCTCAGAAGTCTAGCCAGCCACATCTGGAAGGAAGGTGCTACAGTGTCCTTCCAGCCCGTCGAGATGAGAATCCGGAGGACCGCCACAGATATAAAAACAAGGGCTTCCTCCTCCTTATTCAACCCCAGGTTATTATCAGTTCCTATCATCATTAGGGTAGGGGATAGGTTGATCTTAACACCTAGCAGCCCCTCCCAGAACTTCTCGATTTCCCCTCGGATTGTGCTTAATTTCTCGCATAGATGGAACATATGTTATGTTATGTTATGTTATTGGCTTTTATACCGCGCACAGCTGCCCCAGCAAAGGGGCGTCCTGGCGCCAAGAAAGGTCAACACAACATCACACAGCGCATTCAGTAAAATCAGGAACATAAGTTAAAACAGAAAAGTTTTGATGGCACGTCTGAATTGCAGTAAATCCTCCATAGCTCGGATTTCACTGGGAAGAGAGTTCCACAGTTTGGCCGCCACTACCCTGAAGGAGCGGCCACCCATCCTGCACAGCAGAAAACGTGGAACAACAGACAAATTCTGACCCATCGATCTCAAGGATCGAGAAGGGACATAAGGGGTCAGTAAATTCATCAAAATCGGTGGAGCCATACCTTTCAAAATTTTAAAAGCTAGGCAAAGCACCTTAAACTCGATCCGACGAGCGACAGGCAGCCAATGGAGCGATTGCAATGCTCTAGATGTCGAGCAACGGCGGGGCAATCCCAGAACCGCTCTTGGGGCCGCGTTCTGCACACGTTGCAGCCGCATGAGTTCTGACTTGTTCGCACCTGCAAGTAAGACACTGGCATAGTCTATCCTGGATAGGATCGAAGCCTGGACTACCAGCTGTCTAGTGGGGGCATCAAAAAATTTGAGCACCGGCCTGATACCCCTAAGTATGCCAAAACAGGAGGCAGCCACCCTCTTAGTTTGGCAAATGAAACTCAAAGTAGGGTCCAGCCATACCCCGAGGTTTTTTATCTCTATGGCAGGAGAAGGTATCGTTCCTAACTCAGGGGGCCACCAGTTGTCGTTCCACCATCCAGGTTGCTTTCCCACCACCATCACCTCAGTCTTCTTAGCATTCAATTGGAGACAGTTTAAGTTCATCCAATTGGCCACCGCACGTAGCCCCTCACAGAAATTGCGAGCGTCCACAGCTGAGTCTCCACTTAGTGTGACCGCTAGCTGCGTGTCATCCGCGTAGGACACCATTGTCAGGCCCCAGCGTTTGACTACCGCAGCCAGCGGACTCACGTATAGGTTAAAAAGAGTGGGGCTCAAGGATGAGCCCTGTGGGACTCCCAAGGTGAGCGGGTGGGAGGTGGATTTGCCAGGTGGTATCGCAACCTGAAAGGATCTGTTGGTAAGGAAGGAGCGGAACCACCCTAGCGCCGTGCCCCTAACCCCAGCTTCCACTAGCCTCCGCAAAAGGATCTCGTGGGACACCGTATCGAAGGCGGCACTCAGGTCTAACAACAGGAGTGCCGCTGTTCGTCCGGTGTCCAGCACGGAGCGCAGATGTTCAACCATGTATAACAAGGCAGTCTCCGTGCTGTGGCCTGCACGAAATCCATTTTGCGTGGGATCCAAGATGTTAGATTTGGCAAGATGGTCGGCCAGGATCCTATTCACGTGGGCTTCGGTGATTTTAGCCGGCCACGGTAGCAGAGAAATGGGGCGATAGTTTTCAGGTTTTACAGGATCTAGGGTAGGCTTTTTTAGGATGGGAGTAACTACCGCTTGCTTCCACTTGGTGGGCACCACCCCTGAAGTCAAAGACGTGTTAATAAGGGCCAGCAAGGGAGGACGACATATCGCCTGCATGTTTTTAATAATAATAATAATAATAAAGGAATTTCTAAAGCGCCTGGTGACGCCATCACGGCGTGTCCCCGCGCTGTGGAGTAAGAGTCAGAAAGGTGGAGGATCATCTATCCCTCCATAGCAAACAGATGTGTTTTCAACAGTTTCCGGAACATGGTTTCATTGTTGGCCAGTCTGATCCCAAGTGGAAGGCTGTTCCACTGGGTGGTAGCCAGCACCCGAAAGGAGCGGCCTCCCATCCTGGCCTTTCTAACACGAGGAACTGTCAGGAGACCCATACCCGCCGAGCGAAGTGCTCTTTGGGGACGATAGGGGATGGCCAGATCCTTCAGATACCCTGGCGCTTCAGCAGAGGTTATCCTGTAGCAGAAAAGGAGGGCTTTAAAAAGGATTCTTTTCTTTACAGGCAGCCAATGAAGGGCAGCCAAAGTAGGCTTGGATGCTGTTCTTTTAGGGAGTCTGAGGGCTAACCGGGCCGCCGTATTTTGCAGCACTTGCAGTCTCCTCAGGTTCTTCTCCGTAGTACCTAATAGCAGCACATTCGCATAATCCATGCGAGAGGTGACCAGAGCTTGGATCATAATACGTCTGGCCTCCAGAGGCAGTAGGTCCAGAGTGCGATTCAGGGTCTTCATAACCCCAAAGCATTTACCCACCACCTTGTCCACATGACTCTCAAACGAGAGTTTAGGATCCACCCAGACCCCCAGGTTCTTGGCCTCACTGCAAGGGATGGGCAGGGAGCCAAGGCAGGGCGGCCACCATTCATGAGACCAGCTCGCCCCATCTCCCCCTATCACTAACACCTCCGTTTTAGCCCCATTGAGCTTAAGGCAGTGCTGATTCATCCAGCCAGCAAGCTCCTGCATGCAGGTTTTAAAGTTGGCCGCTGCTAGTTTCGGAGACTGTGACAGGGAGATGAGCAGCTGCGTGTCATCGGCATAAGATACAAGATCTATGCCGTATGACTGAACAACCGCTGCCAATGGAGCCATATACAGGTTAAACAGGGTGGGGCTCAGGGCAGAGCCCTGAGGCACCCCCTGTTCTAAGGCCACACTGTCGGAGAGGAACATACCTCTCTGAACCTGGAAACTACGGTCCGAGAGAAAGTCCTTGAGCCATCTCCAAGCTGCCTTTGTAACCCCCGCGCTGCTCAGACACCGTAGCAAGGTGGAGTGTGCTACGGTGTCGAACGCGGCGCTGAGGTCTAGCATGATAAGTGCCATGGTGTTCCCCTCATCAGCACCCATCCGTAAAGTTTCGGTTGCTCTCAGCAGGGCAGTCTCAGTGGAGTAGTTCTTACGAAAGCCAGACTGAGAGCCATGAAACATATTGTTTGACTCTAAATATTCCATGAGCTGAGTGTTTACCAATTTTTCCGTCACTTTAGCTAAGTATGGTAGAAGGGATATTGGGCGGAGATTTTCCATTATATCCTGACTTACATTAGGTTTTTTTTTTATTGGTAAAACTATGGCTTTCTTCCACTGAGTCGGGATGAGAGGATCTGCTGGGGAGCCAGATTTAATTTTTTGGCTCAATAGATCGAAACCCTCCACAGAAAGGGGGGCCAGCAAATCCAAAGTCGGAGTATTGTCCTTTATACCGACATCCAGGTCCAATTGATGCACGGCAGTTGGGAAGGTGCGATAGATGGTATGCACCTTTTGGACAAAGAAAGAGGCCAGGCTCTCGCAGTGAGAGTCAGTACAGATTTCTGCAGCAGAGACCCTCTTAGTCGTCAACTCTTTTAGAACCTTAAAGATAAGTTTAGAGGGGTTAGGGCTGTCCCGGAACTCCTGCGCATAATATGCAGCACGCGTTCGGCAGACCGCTCTATGGTATGCCTTGGACAGAGTGAGATAGCAGGATTTGCGCACAGGATCATAGGCTTTCCTCCATTGCCTTTCCGCTTGCCTGCACTCTCTCTTAAGACACGCCAGAGTCTCATCATACCACGGACT
Organism: Lissotriton vulgaris; assembly: GCF_964263255.1. Taxonomy (NCBI): domain Eukaryota; kingdom Metazoa; phylum Chordata; class Amphibia; order Caudata; family Salamandridae; genus Lissotriton; species Lissotriton vulgaris. The sequence goes on along the minus strand of NC_141696.1, from coordinate 1,272,318,036 downwards.
ATGCGCCTTAGTGCGGCACTTGGAGCGAACCAAGGGGATAAGGGAGTCTAGGGCCGTTTCAATCCAAGCGCAGAAAGAGTCATACCTATATGTAGTAGGTTAGCAGGCCCTTCCAGACACCTTCCCTTTTACCCCAATCATATAGTTTGGCTGGTGCAAAGTATAAGTTAAAAAGGGTTTTTATAATGTTGGGCTCTCAAATTCGTGGAGCGGAAGAGTTTCCCAGCTAATTGTAGTGCTTTGTCCACATCAACATCCGGGTCCCCCAGTTTTATTGCCCAGGCAGCTTCAAACTTTTCCAGGTCATCTTGGATCCCTAACAATAGGGACCTATATACCATTTTAATCTTAGTGCCACCACTTAATAGGTAGTCCATCATATTAATTCTGCACCCTGGGGAAATCCGTGGTCTAATAGCCATTAGAGTTTTATGGATCTGCAAGAATTTAAACCCTTGATTAGCCGGGATGCCACATTTCTGCTGAATATTGTCAAATCTAATCAGGATGTCCTCTTCAAAAATGTCACCTAATCTTTTAATTCCTTGCTGCTCCCAAAGTCTCCCAAAGTCTCCCCATTCTGTCATCGCTGAATTGTGGAAAGGTGCTTGCAGTTCCAGAGTGGTAAATAATAGTTAATTTTCGGAATTGCCAATGATCTTTGTACTAGCTTCCAGACCTCCCATACACTATCTAAAACCTTATAATGCATTTTCTTATAATAGCGCTGATCAGTTTTCAACAGTAGAAGCCCCAAGACTTCTCTGCCCAACAGCAATTCAAAGATGGAGGAGGGTTTTGGTTGCAGAACGGGGTATCAGACAGATTTGTGGCAGGATCAAATAATATTGCCATCTGGGTTAGCAGGCAAGCCCACTGGTAGAATCTGACATTCGGAATTGCGAAACCCCCTTTTTCCTGTGGAAGAGACAGGTATTTCATTGAACGCCAGATAAAGCTCATGAAAACTGCCTCTCTTGACTTTATCAGGCTCTCCTCTATCAGAAATGGGATAGAGCGAAAGAGATACAGGATCTTGGGGAGCATGATCATTTTCAATACATTAGCCCTCCCTATTAGAGACAAGTGTAGGGCATCTATTCTTTTAATGTCTGCCGTCATTGATTTTAAAAGCGGGGTAAAATTATCTTTTATGATTGAGGCTGTCACTGAACTAACCCCGACTCCTAAATAGACTGCCGAATCAGAATATCTTGTATCGTCTCTTCCGATATTGTTGGTACAAAGCAGCGACCATATTCCCCAGCGATCCGTGTAAGAACTGCCATAGCCCTATCTGGTTCCGGGGTAATTACGGCCAAATCGTCGGAATAGGCTAGCAGTTTGGTCTCAAACCTGTTAAAAACTACTGGCTTAATGTCGTCGCAGCCCAAAATCCTCTGTACCAGCGGATCTATATACAGGGCAAAAAGAATAGGTGAACAGGGACACCCCTGACGCGTCCCCCTAGAGATATGAATTTTTTCTGAGCTTTCTCTCATTAACCCCTTGTATGCTGGTGACGAACCCCAGCTGTCACGCTCTGCAGTGCTCGTGTGCTAATGACGGCTGGGGTTCGTCACGGCCCTGCCCTGTTCGCTTGTTTACCGCACAGCGGCGGAAACGGGCCAGCAGCGAAGGGGTTAGGATCACAATACATGGCCTTGACAGATCTCATAATTTAAGGGCCAAAGCCCCTTCGATCCAATATCCCCCATAAATACTTCCACGTGACGCTGTGAAAGACCTTAATCCGCGTCGAGAAGGATCATGGCCATCCGTCCCCCCGTGGCAGCCTGCATATCAAAAAGAGTAATGTCCGCCTGATATGGTCAGTTGTCCCTTTTCCTGGGATGAATCCATGCTGCCACCGGGAAACCAGACTGCCAATGATCCTTCCCAGCCTTTTAGCCACAACCTTGGCATAGATCTTGGTGTCCGTATTAATGAGGGATATTGGCCGATATGATCCAGGGTTCTCATTGGGCTTCCCCTTTTTGTGGAACACAATGATGTTTGTTTACTTCCAGGAATCTGGAATTAGATTGGTGCACATTATCCCGCTAAATAGGTCCAGCAGTATTGGGGTGATCTCATTCTGGATACTTTTATAAACTTCTAACGGGATACTGTCTGGCCCTGCTGCCTTTCCCGCTGCTAGCTCCTGTAATGCTTCCAGCACTTCACCTATTACCAAATCTTTATCTAACATTTCTCTATGCGCATTACCCAATTTGGGGGCCTATATCCTCGAACTCACAGCTAACAGCATCTGGACTAATCTCTTCTTTATACAATATTTGATAAAAGTTTTTGAAGACTTTCAAAATATCATTTGGTTTAGAATAATTCTGCTTACCTTCCTGAATATTTGAGATTATATTCTTGGTGTTTCCCTGCCTATTCCAAAGTGCCAATAATTTACCCGCCTGCTCTCCGATCTCATAGAGCTTACCCCTATTGGTCTGGTAGTCACCGGCAGCTTTCTGAGCTATCCACTTATGCAGCTCTGCTTTGATAGTAAGAATCCTCCTGCTGGCTCCAACCACCTCCTTCCCCTGCCCAATATCTCTCATATGTTGCTCTTCTGCTGCTGCTAGCTGGCAAGTCAATCTCTAATTTTCTAGCCAAGCCTCCTTCCTGAGCCTGGCAGAGAAGCTAATTGTTTCCCCTGCCAAAGCCGCCTTAAATGCATCCCAGCCATGATTCCTAGATGCAATAAAAACGGTTTGTATCATAATAATCTTGGGCCCATTTCCTTAAATGCTCCACATATCTGGTGTCTGCTAATAGCTTCCTCTCAAAAGTCCATCTTGAATGTTTTTTATTAAAAACTTCTAAATCATATTGCAAAATTAACGGGCTATGATCAGACATCATTTTCGGAAGCTTATTGATACTAACCCTCTTCAATTATGTTGCAGATACCAAAAAGTAGTCCAATTTAGTATATTTCTGAAATGGACATGACAAATATGTAAACCCCGGGTTATTAGGTTCCTTATTCCCCCAAACATCTGCTAGCCCGTGTGACTTAATTATGAGTTCAGTGCTCGGAATACCCTAGGCTTTCGCCCTACATAAGGACCCTTGTTTATAAAGTCAGCAGAGATATTTAAATCTCCGCACACTATAATAGGCCTAGGCCAATTCGTTAGTTCGACTTTCAAAAAATCAAATACCTCAGGATCATCCTGATTCGAGCCATAGGTCACACAAATTGTACATCCAACATCAAGCTCAACAAGTGCCCACCTCCCTGAAGAATCTTCCCTGTGGCACTTTGCCCCTCCCAGCGTGGATTTAGCTAGAACTGCCACCCCTCTAACTGTAGACGTCTGTGAGGAACAGGCCAGCAAATTGAAGCGTCTTATACTTAACAGATTTTTTTTTCCCATGGTAGATGGGTTTCCTGTAAGCATAACACATCTACAAAGTTTGTGCTAACAAAATGCCCCAGCTTTTGCCTCTTCCTCCAATCGTTTAGGCCCCCAATATTAACTGAACATATCTTATGTTTCCCCATTTATCCCTATTGGGTTGTCACCTCCCTTTTGAATCTGCCCAAACAACTGTACCAATATAGAAAGCCCTACACCGTAAAAAACCAAAGAGCACCCGGTATTTTTTCTTTTTTTAGATTTTGCCCCCCTTCCTTCCCACCTCCAGCCAACCCCTCAACCCCCTCTAACCCCCCATGCCCCCCTGCACCCACCATCCTCATGAAGTGTTCAGACCTGAATCTGTGCATGTGATGTATGCAGCAATAGCAGCCTGGGTCATTTCTAAACCAATCTAAATATTTTAACATTACCCCCCCATCCTAACAAGTCAAACATACCAAAAACAAGAAAGAAAACAGCAAACCATAATTCATATTGTTACTTAATAGCCCCATCACCCCCACCAAACCTTAGACCATAAATCCTGCATGACCAACAGTAGAGATTATTCCCTTTGATTACCCACAGCATCCAGATACTCTTTTATTTTTATCTCGGACGCAAAATACCAGGTCTGTCCATCATGAATCACCTTAAATTGTGCTGGATTAATAAGGTAGATCTCGATATTTTTCTCTTGAAATGGTTTAATTAACTGCCTCAGTCTCCAACGACTCTCTACCGTTGGAAGGCAGTAGTCGGGGCGGACAAAAAACGATACCCTCCATTTGATCTCTTTGTTTCTGGTCTGGCCTTCTCTGAAATTGCCTGCCGCAGGAGGACATTCCCTAGAAATACCAGGATCGTCTGTGGCTTATCCCCCTCTCTTGCTGAGGCTTGTATCTTAAACGGGGTGCGGTGTGCCCTTTGAATTTCGGCTGGCCAGTTCCATTCGGACAACTCTGGGAAGGCAGATTTAAACAGATCAATTATATAGGCTCTAGTGTCTGACCCTTCCACACCCTCTGGAACCCCCAACACCATGAGGTTGTTTCTCCTCTGTCTGTTTTCAAATTCTTCCAACTTCCACCGAATATCCTTAATTTGCACGCTTTGAGCCTCTACTTGAGTGGAGGCGGTGGCTGTTTCTGCTTCAGTCGCTACTATTCTTTCCTCTAGGTTTGTCACCCTGTCTCCTACATTTATACATGCTTTGGAGAGCTTCCTTATGACACCCTACATCTTTCTCATAGTGGCCTAGCCTTGCGACTGTCCTGGTGTGTTTCTTCCCTGTGGGAGAGGATGGGCTGATGTATTATCTCTAACATGGGGCGGGTGTGGCAGATTCCGATTGGGGTTTACCAGAGAGGGAAGCCGCAGATGAATAATCCCATTTCAGTTCCTTTCTGCCTCGACCTTGTGCGACTGACTGAGAATTGGGTTTCTAAGTTGTTGTGGGGGATCTGAATCACTGTCTTCAGGATCTGAGTCCAGATTACTATCCCCTGGTGATGAGCTCTGGTCATCTTCGGAACATTCAGCCCCCTCAGCGATGGAAAAGAAGCAGCCATTAGGCTCCTTTTCTTTATCTTTGTCTAGATCCAGTCTGTCATTATTCGCCTGTTGGAAGATCCGATGCCACCGGCACATCACTGATCTCCACATCAGAAGCCGGATGGGAAAAACCCATTTCATTTTCTGTCCCTCCAGTTGCAGACTCCTTTCCTGAAATATCTAAGTTTTTGCCACTAATTTCGCCATTTTGGATCATCCTTGGGGGGACTGTTGTCTCTCTGGGTGTATCAGCTGTAACAGCCTCCCCCGTGTGGCCTATCAGTGTGTTCCCCTCTTTATCACAGTCAATGTGGGGGGTCTATTATTGGAGCAGTGCCTGATGTAGCTGATTTAGTTTTGCTGCCTTGAGAGGCGTCCGGAATTTTGCCTGGGCTCACCTCATCGTTTTGTCTCCCTCTTGCACCCTTCGCCACAACAGGCGCGGCCCCTGCTGCCTCTATCAGTGGCTCCTTACTGTGCGTCAGGATGTCGACTATCGAGGGGCCGGCTGGACGGTTCTTCTCGGTGACCCTCCCCCTCCTCAGCGGGTCTGGTGTAAGCGTCCGCTGCGGGTCACCCAGCGTCTGCTCCATTACACTCTGCTCTAACGCGGCCGAGCCCACGACCGCCTCACCGCACAGTTTTCGGGCTGCCGCAGCCGCCTTGGATCCAGCGGCGTCCCCCGCCAGCTTCGGAGCCATTCCTCCTCCACTCCACAGGTTCACCAGGTGAGGCAGATACTTCCAAATGGAGTGCTCTAATATCCGCAGATCGATCTTTGTGAGTCGCCCAGAGCCTGTAATGGAACCTCCGCGTCCCATACATAGAGGTGTGGGGTATTTTCCTTTCCCAATTCCCTGGATAGTTACTAGTTTTCTGATTTGCTGTATTTAGTAGTCCTGTAGGGGTTTTTTTTATTCACGACCTAGCCCAGCTCACCAGAGCTGCAGTCGACCTCTAGGCGTTCGCCATCTTGTTTCAGTTTAGGATGGTCTTTCAAAGTTTCAAGTTATTGTCAATTCTATTTCAGACCCTTCATAGTTGTTCTTTGTTCTTCAGCCACAGGCAGTTCCTGAGACAATAGGATCACTCGTTGGCATTGTTCTGATTGCTGCCTCAGTTAAATAATCTGCTTTTGGCAGTATTGTTACAAATGGCATAGCTTCTATGTTAAGAGTGTTTCCCACTTTCTCATTAGAACTTAGAGAAAGACACTATAGAGGCATTTCATTTAAATGTTGGAGGTTTCAAATCAAAATATGCTAGATTTCTGGGTGGTAGGGCAAAGTGGTAGATAGTGGACTGCACCGCCGGGGGAGGAGGTGACCCCCCTCCATGTGCTTTGCAGGGGGGCCCCCTCAAGTTTCATTACGCCACTGCTTCAAGATTGCACATTTAAAATAATCTAAAAGTCCAGGAAACAATAAGAATCCTGCAGAAATTCATGTCTCTATTTCCCTCCAAAGTCTTGCTCACAATACCCTCCGTTACTAAGAAATACCCGAGATATATTATCAGACATTCACAACTTTGTACCTTCAAAAGGCGGATTCTTTTATAGGACATAAAAGGATGTTCACAGTACACCTTAAGAGCTTCATCCAAGATCTCAGAGCTTTCAAACATCTGTGATGAGTGTTGGCTTGCCACTAAAAAGGGCCTAATAGTCTGTGTGGAACCCACCTGATCATTCCAAGAATGCTTCAAGATCAAGTAATAGAACTGGTGCACGAAGGACTCAGTTGGGTGGGAGCAATCAAGAGACTCCTCTGACAGAAGGTCTCATTTCCCAAGCATGATAAACTTGGGGAAGAGAAAGGAAAGGAACTAAGGGCCTGAGTTAGAGTTAGGCAGATAGATTACTCTGTCACACACATGACAGATATCCCACCTACTGTATTAAAAGTGCCCTTGGACATACTTGTAATACGACGGACGGATATCTGTTGAGTTTGTATCAAGGTAACCCATCCTCTGAACTCTAATTCAGGACCCTAGTGTCATGTCTGTCAAGCCCGAAGTGAAGACAGACCTCCTGAACCACTTCAAATGGCTACAATTCCAACAAGGGTGTGGAGAAAAGTGGGTGTTGATTTTTCTGCTCCCAAATCGACTGGTCAACATTTACTTGTAGCCATTGATGAGTGCTCCAGATTTTCAGAGGTGATAGCAATACAGTTCACAAAAGCTAGAAAAACCATTCTCGCACTGAACACGATATTTTCATATTTCAGCATTCCTGCCCCCTTAAAGACTGATAATGATGCTCTATTCCCTAGAAAAAAAGTTCATAGACTTTGCAAGGAAGCTAGGGATTGCATATAGCAAATTTAAACCTTTGTGGCCCAAGCAAATATTATCTTTGAGTGCTTCATGGCCACCTTGAAGAGGTTCTGATAGTTGCTAAAATCATAAAACAACCCCTATTTGAAATGCTCTGCCAGACACTCTGTGATTGTCCAGGCACTAAATCAGTGCCCCCTTCTGGACTAATGTTTTGTAGGAAGATCAGCACAACCATTCCTACCTCATAGAAGAGACAAGGTCTTGTATAAACTGCCATACTCAACAGAAGGATGCAGATGACAAAAAGAAAATGACATGCCATGTTGAAAATCGTTGCACAGCCAAGTATTTGAATCTACAAAAAGGTGAACTGGTGCTTGCCAAGTTGAAAGTTCAACACAAAGGATGACATATATTTTGACCCTCAGCCCTATGTAATTAGTGTCATTGGAAGCACCATGGCCACTATGTGGAGATGGGCGCACCATTACTCACAACTCGTTTTATTTCAAGATGTTATGAGGGGAAGAATGTGAGTTACGAATGACAGATTACTTTAATGTTTAAGATTTTTTATTCAACTTTTAGAACAAAGTACACACACAAAGACCATACAGAAAAGAGCACCAGAGAAGGTACATAATAAATTATATCAAGAAAATAACTGACTTATGAAGCAATATAATATAATGTACAGAAAAGGTACAGACAATTAAATATAGTATCTATACAATAACAATTATGCATATGTAATAAAAATAAATAGATACTAAATATACTCGCCAATACAAATAATTCTAAACAGAGCTACAAATTCAACCAATATATTTATTCTTAGAGGAAACTACTAACTATTAAAAGTAAAACCAATGTAAAGGTATAATGCAATTTAGTAATCAATTGGTTTCCAGAATAGCTAATAATTATGAGCATTATGGGCTATGCCTGATGAAGTCAAATTTGCTCCTTTTCTGGAAAAAAACAACCCAATACACAATGCATGACTTGATGATTATGAGGCATTTTCCATTCAGCAGTAACTGATTTTAAAGCTGCGGTCATCAAGAAATCTAGAAGTTTGCTAATAATAACAGATAATTTGGAAGTAAGTGAAGCTGACTTACAAATTAATAACTTATATGATACATTTTCAGAGATATTCAATATTTTAGTAATAATTTCCCAAACCTCATTCAAAAACTTCATAATAATATGACATTCATAAAGTACATGTTGAAACAATTCAATATGTAAAGAACAATTCCAACAAGTAGGTGAATCCAAACGTTTTGCATTAAATAGTGGTAATGGAGTCCATAGACAATTGTGTAATATAGAGCAATTATTTTGGTATAAAGGAACAGGCAGCCATCCTGAGATACTATTCAACCAAATTTTCCTCCAAATATCTGGAAATAATGATTTAGTTCTGCATTCCAAAAGGAAGAAATAAAGTCAATATTATCTCCTGCACCATTGTTTAATTTTTTTATATAGCAATGACCGAGCATGGGATGATCAAGCAATTGTTTACATATACAATTCTAAATCCAGGATAGTAGTACTAAGAAAATATTTGGAAATGAATCAAGGATGGAATTAAACAAGATGGAATTTTTATAACTATCTGATGACTGTAATTAAAATTTTAGCTGTAATTCAAATGAAAGTTAAAAAGGCATTGTTATGATAAACATCTTTTAAATAAAAAATACCTACCTTAATCCAGGATTTCCAAAACTTTGAGTAAAGAGCTGGCTTTAACATAGGATTAAACCATAGCAATAAATTTAATGTATGTGACAAAGGAGGTTGAAAAATCAAATCTAAATCTTGTAGTATTCATTTTGTAGATTACAGTATAACAGATTTATTTAGCAGAGAAGCTAAATTAGGCATAGTAAACAACACAGGTAAAGGAAATGGTAAAATCAAAATTAGTTGAATACAAAGCCATGATGGTGAGTTAGTAAACTCTGAATGTTGGAACCGTAAGGTGCTTTGTTTTAAAGTAAAAGCTTTATGATAATTAAGAACATTTTGTAAACCAAATCCACCATTTACCTTTGGTAATTGAATTTTTTTATACCTCAAACAAGGAGACTTATTATTCCAAATGAATTTTGAAAGATGTTTTTTCATGTTCTTATAAAGCTTAAATGTAAATTGAAAAGGTATCATAGAAAAAAGATAGAAGATTTTTTTTAGCAATAACCATTTTAATAGCATCAACGTTCCTCCAAGTTAAATGTAAAGCTGACCATTTTAGAAATTTCTCTTTAATATGATCTAGAATAGCATCACAATTTAAAGGCACTGATTGTTTTATGGAATGGGGAAACAAATATACAAAGATATTTAAGTTTATCTTTTTGCCAAAGAATGTCTTTGTTCGGAAGTATATCAGGAGGACAATGAACATTTAAAGGGAAAGAAATCTGCTTTTTTAGTATTTAGTGTATATCATAAAATCTTTAAGTGTTGATTAAGTTCAGTATAAAGGGAATGGAAGACTAAGGATTACCAATATATAGAAGAACATCATCAGTATAAGCTGACATTTCAATAGGAATTTTTTTATAGTGATACCCTCAATACCTGAAGAATTTCTAATAGAAATTACTAAAGGTTCAATAGCAAAACTGAAAAGCAGAGGAGATAAGGGGTAACCTTGCCTAGTACCCCTAAAAAAGAAAACTTTATCTGAAATTTGACCATTAATAAAAAAGTTTGGGAGACAGACCATAATATAAAGCTGAAATCATACAAATAAACAAAGGTCCAAAATTAAATGCTTACAAGGTACAGAAAAGATACTGCAAATGGACTTTATCAAAGCCTTTTCCATATCTAATGCCAGGGCACCAACCGGTTGATGTGATGATGATTCAGCTTCAATTGCATGAAATAATAATTGTATGTTATTCGCAGAATAAAACCAGAATGATCAATGTGCACGATGCTAGGCAACACAGGAACCAACCAATCTTTGCATAAAATGTACAGTCTTTATTAATAAAAGAGATGGGGTTGATAATTTGAAGCAATAGCAGAATCTTTATTAGGTTTCGGAAAGAAAATAATCAAAGTTTCAGTAAAGGATCCAGAAGTTGACCCAGTAGTACTGAAGTAAGTATATAGATTGATTAAATGAGGTGAAAGGTGAAGTGAAAATTATTTATAAAATACAGCAGGAATGCCATCTGGACCTGGAGATTTATGTAACTTAAGAGATGTAAGACCTAAATATATGTCCTCTCAAGTTATTGGTAACTCTAACTTATTTTGAACTAATGGAGAAATTTGAGGTAGATCACACCTCTCCAAAAATTGATCAATGTGTAACCTATCTTGAGGAGGAGATTTATTAAACAAGGTTGAATGATATTTAATAGATTCATTAACTATTTCTTTATAGAAAAGAGCCATTTGACCATCAGAACTCAGGATGGTACTAATTTGATTTTTGTCTTTCCTGATTCAAAGATAATTGGACAGAAATCTTCTAAATTTATTAGCATTAAATCAAAATTTAGCTTTGCAGTTAGATACTTGAATGCTTGTACTGTTGCTTAGTATATAATGTAATTTTTAACTAATTTTTTGTAATTCTCTTATATTTATTGTGATTACATCTAATAAAAAGACATTCATATTTTGCAATTTGTTTATTCAATTATTATGAGACATAATAGAAAGCGTCCTCCCTCTGACATATGCCTAAAATGCATCCCCTCAATTAACCTTCAGGATTGAAGGAAAAATAATCATGAATTGAAGTTAAAAAATGTGGTTTGTTTTCTTCATTACGAATGACATTGGTATTCATGCGCCACCGACCCTGAGAATGTTGAGAGGAGTTCAGACTTAAATGCATGACACGAGCGCATGATCAGAAATATCAATATTCTGGAGAGTGGGATCAAGATCTGAAGGTATTGAGTGACACATATTAATAAATTATCAATTCTATAGTAGGAAGTATGAGGGTTGGAAAATAGAGTGAATTGTTTTTCTGAAGCATGATGTAAATGCCAAAGATCTACTAATTTTGTATTTTTAAAAGGGCTTTCAAAGCAAAGTATGGAGGACGAAATGTGTCTAGAGAAGTTTTATTGAGTAAAGGATCACATATAAGGTTAAATTCACCACCAGTAATAAATGGAGCATTATTAGCACTTCTGATGAGAAAAGAGACCAAAAATCTGGATCATCATTTGTGGGAACATGCACATTAATTAGAAGCAAAACGGTAGTCTCTAGTTTGATTTCAACTATGAGGTAGCAGCCTTCAGATTCCGAATTTTTATGTAATATCTGAAGATATATTTTTATTGAGAAAGAATAGAAACTCAATTTTTATTATTGAGAGCAGGAGAAGACATAATACTACCAACCCATTTTTTATTTATGTATATTTTGTTTACGTTTGTTAGGCATTATATGGATATTTTTTCCTTCCATATCAAATAACTTGTATTTAAGATAGGCACAGTAATACTAAGAAAAGATGGCAATTAGAAATAATACTTTGCAAAACGAAGCAGTACAGCAGGTACAACTAGCTGTGGGAGTGTTCTAGGCCTCATCCACGCTCTTTCCTGAGACTGACTCCGCCCCTCTGACAGATCAGCATGGCAATCCCCGAGAGAGCTCACTGGAGGCCGACCGAATGCAAGAGACCCCGAAAAATAAATTAGCCAAGCCTCAACAAACAATGTCCTAAAAAGCGCTGACCACAGGCAGTCTCCAAAGGCAGAAAGCAGCGGATAAAAGACAGTCTCTGTGCTAGCTCAGCGGGAGACGACCACTTGATTCATGCATCGTGCGACTCCAGACAGATGACTTTCAAGAAGAATTTGGTAACCCAGGGTCACATGATGCTGAAGGAGAAGATTTTTAGGCCAGCCTGCCATTGAACAGACTGTGGGTAATTCATTGCCTTTATTGAGTGATGGGTTCATCTGAGTTACATATAGATGTCTGTTTTGGGGGGGGGAGTAGAATCTAGAGCACTGTAGTTGCCGGTGTGTGTCCTTCTCTCCACAGAGGGTTGACGCATGCAGGAGCATTGCGCTGGGAGGAGCAAATGCCCAGGCTCTCAGAGTTAAGGCATTCATCAGTGGATGTACCTTCACTGTGCCGGCTGGTGAGGTGTTCCTGTCAGCAGTGGCCCATGTGCTTTTTACACTCTTACTAAGCAGATCTGGTATATTTTTGTACAGAACAATTACACTCTAAAATGATTGATGTGAAATAAAAGAAAAAGATTGATGACGCATGTGTCACAGGGCTTCATGTATGTGAGATAATACCTGCTGGGTGACTCCTAAACACTACATTGTATTTCTCATATATCTACGAGTTTACAGCACAGAAAATGTGCTATTCAATGTGTCCGTTTTGTACAGCTATGACATGACTGATATTAAGATATTAGTAAATCTGTGTGATGTCCTCTGGGCCAACCTTTTTTTAGGAAATTTTGAGCGGTCCTCATAGGTGCACATAGTGCTTGACAGTACACTCAGAAGTACTTTAAAGCTATAAGGAAATATATGAATGACAATAAATAATAGTTGATAAATAGAAAATGAGCGTTTGAGAGAGCGAGATAGGCAGCCTTTATTTAAACCAGTTTTGGAGTATGTCAGTCCCATCTGCTCTTCCCAGCGCTGCCTTTGTAAGGTTATTAACAGATCAAACATAAAAGTTCATCATTAAACTAAATCAATCTCATTATGCTATCAGAAATATGCATAATTTGAAGAGCAAACAAATAAAAGCATGTACTTTAATTAAGCATCAAGTAAAATAGTTTAAATAACCATAGAAACATTTATCCAGATAAATACTAAAAAGAGCATGGGATAAAACTCAAACACGATCCAAGTAAAAAGGAAATTGAGAATATCGAATATCCCAACACTAGGCAAGTATAACAATTGGGACAAGATTCTTAAAATAATAAAGTGCCTTCTTGATAGCATAAAATGAATACTCAAGCTGCATTACTAGCAATTAAGGAGCTATCATTTTATGTATAATCAGCCAAGCTATATGCAGAAATTTGGAGACACCTATCACTATCCCCCTTGAGGACTTAGGGCCATATTATCAAAAAAGGGCGATACATTATCGCCGCTTTTATCAGCAGGAAACTGCTGCTAAAGTGGCGATAATGGGCTTGATAATATGCCCTTTTGAATTCCCATAGAAGCCCAGGTTCTGGTGTTAACCTGGGCTTCTATAGGAATTCACACAGGCATATTATCAAGCCCATTATCGCCGCTTTAGCTGCAGTTTCTTGCCGATAAAAGCAGCGATAATGTATTGCCCTTTATTGATAATATGGCCCCAAGTTACCTTTCAAATCCCGAATTTGTGTGCACTGTATAGAGTAAGGGACACATAGGCACTACATAACTGAATCACGGTTTGTAGTATTTTACTCAAAATTGCAATGCTTTCCTCCCTCCCATCAGCGAGACCACGTGATTGAGGAGCACTGCCTGTGAAAAGTAATCGGGATCATTGTTGTGCCGGTATTCCTGTTAAATCGTGTCTGATTCAGTGCTTAATTTGATTTGGCGGTTTCCATTGCTGGGCACCGGCACTAAATTGTCAACACCAGCGCTTGTGACAATCTGCCTCAAGGTGGCGCTGTCTGGCTGATTTAGAGATGACCACAACAACAGTTAATTATTAATTCAATATACATTGAAAAAGACTATTACTTGCCGCCTGAGCCCTTCTTATAGCTTTGGCTGACTGAAATAGTCCCAATTGTCACACTTGTAGGAGTGTAGTTGTTATCAGTTGTTTAGTTATTCTCATTGAGTTACAATCGTTGGCAGACAGCATAGCAAGGGCGATGTGTGGTGCAAGCTGCAGTGGCCTCCTGTCGAGAGCTCTGGCACTTATTTTTATACAAATTAAGCACTGATTTAATTTCAACTTCAAATGGTAACAGTGCGTGCATACGTTCTAGGGCACGTGGTAACTGCTGCTCTTTTTGTGTTCCACAGGACCCGAATTAGTAGAAGCTAATGCACAGCAGTTTCAGATCAACTCGAACAATGGGAAAATGTTGTTTTCTGCCAATGAAGATGAAGTTGTAGTCGGCACCGATAAACTTCGAGTCACAGGTTTGGAAATCTTTTTTTTTTGAGAAAGGATCGCTGAAATGTGAAATGGTTGCCAGTGCGAATAAGTCAGACCTTAGCAACAGTGTTGATTGAGCAGTCGTGCTTTGCTTAATGCTTATCTCCACTATAAGCTGCACCATTGTAGTGCCAATTTCATACCTTCATCTCTCCTCCAGCCATAGGCTAATGTACCTTTGCCACCCCCTGCGGTTTATGAAGTCAATAAAAATAAAGCAATTGAGTGTTGAAAACCTCACTGCTGCATTATTGTGAGTATTTGTGCTGAATTGTGCATAGGTAGTTCAATGGTCATACATACTGTACTATTCAAAATCATATAATTTCACTTGACCTTTGAGCAAATGAAGTGTTCAAGTTTCAAGTTAAATCAAAGCAGACCTTAGAGAAGCACCCATAGCTTGGATAGGAGTTAAAGTGGAAATAATAGAAAGCATGCAAAGTATAAAAAATGTGAGTTGATATCCTCTTTTTCTTTTGTTAAATATGAAATCAGGGACCACTGTTTTGGAGTATTATCAATCTACTGCCAATTGTTTGTGGTAGCTGATCTGCACGGCGTCCTCCCTCTTCATGGATTTCCATGAAGAGGGAGGACTCCGTGCACATCAGCAGACCATTACTCAATAAATGAGAGAAGAATGATTAAAGAGCAGCAAGTGGTAGCTCCCAGAGGCGTCCCCCAAAACTTCCTGTGACAACATAAGGAAAGATCGGATTGAAAATAGTTTCCATTAATCAACTTTGAATGAAACATAGTGAATCAAATGTCAAAGAATACAGAAGAGTAAACAACGAACATCTTCTGCCTATACAACTGGAGACTACTTGCTCCTAAGACTGAGAAAGGTGTGTCAGGAAGGAAATAGAAACCTGGATATCATTGTAATGAACAAGTCCTGAAGAAGGAGCAAGATTGTCTTTGGCACCGAAACGCCGCGTCGACAGTTTGTTTGTTCTTTTTTTTGAACTATGCTGATTAGCAAAGTTTAGTTATTCAAGTTTTTAAACTAATTCAAATAATATTTGCAATTGATTTGTGTATAACAAGATGTATAATGTAAATGAGACAATGTATTGTTGTTGTTTTTTTAAATATGTTTAATAAATTAATGAGAACTTTTTAAAATTTGTGTATGTAAATACATGCGTGTTAATCCCTGTCTGACACTCAAAAAGTTTGTAAATTTGGTAACCTGCGCATAGACGAGATCCCTTCTCCTACCTGTGGAATGTCTCTTTATGGGACAAAGTAATAGAAATTGGTTGTAAAGTTCAGGAAAAGGAGTTTTTGTTTTTTATAACATTATAAGGATATTGCAAGTCACCCAAGAGTTCGATGACCATATAGAGGAACAGGGTCAAAAGCCAAGTTGCTTTATAAGGTTATGGAACTCTGAGGTCTACCGTCTAAACCCACGTGGATAGCCAACAGCCCCAGCTGCACACTGCCTCCGGCAGTGTGCAGGATTGCCTAGCGACAGGAGCCAATTCTCTGTATGCGGCCAACCCACCACAGACACTTGCCCCGCCCTTTGTTATGGTTTTCTGATCCTGCAGGATTTTTGTGGGTGGTAATGTGGCCCCTGCACTCCTGTGAGACTACTGCGGGTGCAGGAGAATCCCGCTTGCTCCAACAAAAGTCCTGCAGAATTGCAGCAATCAAAATAGTTTAAGTAAAATGTGGTCCTTCTGGGCCGCCCACAAGGTCCAGGGAGTCAGGGTACCACTACCCTGTTCTCTTATACCTTATTTTTAAAAACGTTTCTGGACATTCGGCGAAATTCCCATGTCCTGAAATGGCAGCTGCAACACTTCTAATGTTGCTCCAGAGATATTGCCACATTAAAAAATGCTCTTCCTATGGTAACTAGGTCTTGACTATAACTACACAGTAGCGACTGCCACTGGTATGAGTCTGAATGAATGAATGAATGAATGGTAGATTTATAAAGCACACGGCTACTCTGAGGAGTGTCCCGTGACTGGCAGGAGAGCCCAGATGCCCAGCCCCATACCGAAGAACTACGTTTTCCCAGAGAAAAAACAAGTCTTCCTTTTTTCCAAATGATGGGCTCCGAAACAGTCCATCACAGTTCACAGGGGAGCTTATTCCAGGCCTTGGCAGTCAAAAAAGAAAAGACCTTACCGCCCCTTCGAACCCTCCTAAAGCATGGAATAAATAAAAGATTAGCGGAAGAGTATCATGTGTGTGTGTGCATATATTTATATATAATCGATGTGCCACTGGGTATTTATAGATATGTCTGCATTTTCATAGAAAAATATTCTTTGTACTCTTAATAACTTTAGTTCAGTTTGACTCATCTTTACAAAACTTTCTTGAAAAAATGTCGAATCCACCTCAGCTGCATCCTGGACATTTTTGTGGTGATCTGTCAAGCTAGGGCTGACAAACGGAGGAGCCCAAAACGTGTTTTTCCCATTCCTTGTTCCATTAGAATATGAACAGCGTTAACCCAGAAACTGCCAAACAGAATTACACCAAATTTAGCAGGAAGCTAGAAGTTGGTCCAGAGATCGTGCTTTTTGTAATTTGGTATAAATCCCTTAAATAGTTTTTGAGCAATTGAAGCTCAAAATCTTACGCTGCGGAGGATCCGTGGGGCAGACAGACATCCAGGTGGGATCTGATTGGCAATCACTACCTTAACAAGGATGTGGCAGCAGTTACCTTAGGACTCATTCCTGACTCCTACAAAAATGTTAAGCATAGATATAAGGGGGCAGTTTGGGATAACTTTCCACCCGGGTCAATAAGGTTTAAAAAAAAAATGTGTCCAAATTCAAAAACTCCTCCTCTACCCAAACTCACAGGCTACAGAAAAAAAAAACTGACTGCAACATTAGAAATGACATAATTGATGACAAGACTGTGCATAGTGGGGACACGAGTTATAGTTACTTTAGGGCATGATTTATAGTTACTTGAGATAACTATAACTGGTAAATTTCAGTGGTTTTGTTCTTTCAAAACGTATGAATTCACTGAGATTTCATCTAACCATACATTTCTTACTTCAGTAAAAAAGCACACACACACACACACCAACACCCCTCCCTGCAATGCAGAAAGGAAGACAAGCACTCCGGTGCACGGGAATCATTTATTTCATACAGCAACAGCTGCAGGACAAACAGACAAGTTTCCACAGATATCTGCCTTGGCCACTGTGTCCGTGCCATTTTGCTACATCTATACGCAAAGAACATAGGTAAAAGACTCATGAGTAACATAAATGCAACATATTTTTTTACGGAAATGTTTTCATTATTTTTTTTATTCGAAATAACACATGACATAAAGTATCACATTTATCAAAAGTGCTACTTTAGGATTCAATGCACAGTTGTGTAACAGTGGAATGCTGTAGTACTGAAGCGGTATACAGTCCTCTTATGAGGACATGTATTGCAGAGGCCTCTTGTTTTGTGTGCACACTGTATCAGTGATATCACAATTGGGATTGCTCATCTCCCTCCCCCTCCATTTCCACATCATAATACCTAAGCTAGGGTCCGAAATTTTGTGGAACTTCTTGGGGCATCCTCTAACCTGTTATGTCACCATTTTGGCCACCATATAAAGGTCCATTCCAATTTTCCACTCCCAAAGGGTGGGTGGCTCGGGGACTGCCCAATGCCTTGCTACACCACATTTCCCACCACAAGCCCCAGGTTTCGAAAGAGTAGTTTACTTCTAGGTACATCTTCATCAATGGGTATCCCCAACAGAATGAATTTAGGATCAATAGGTAAGCTGACGTCCAGGATGCTACTGAGTTCCTCAATCACCATTAACCAACATGTAATTATTACAGAGCAGGGCCACAGATTATGTATAAATGACCCATTCCTGTCTCCACATCTTATGCAGTTAGGTGTCTCTGCCCTATCAAATCTATATAGGCAGGCCTTATCATAGTAAACTCTGTGAAGGACCTTAAATTGGATCAGTCGTAGGCGAGAATTGATTGCCACCTCCCTTTTGTACATCAATGCTGCCTCCCAGTCTGTGTTGTCTAGTTGCCCTATTTTGCCCTCTCATTTCCCCCTGAGTTTCCTCAGGGTGCCCGGAACGTTATTGAAGATTGTCTTATATGTCCAGGAGACTGATTTCCTGGTTATCCCCCCTTGGAAGAGCCATACCTCCAGCGATGCATATTCTGGAAGGTCATCTATCTCTATCATCTCCATCTGCCAGGCGTGATGTACCAGCAAATATCTGTAATAGTATTGGATGTTATTCAGCTGATATTTCTGCTGCAGGGAACTAAAGTTAAACAATGCTACCAACCCACCACAAACACTTGCTTCCCCCTTATTTTTATGTTTAAGCTAAAAATGCACTCTCCTTAATGAGGTGCTCTAGTTTAGAAATCCCAATCTTGTTGCATTGCCCGAAACCAGTTAACTTCTCAAATAACTTCAACCGTGCCCCCACCCATAAGGGTGTCTCCCATATCAGTCTTTTGTCCCATTTCATCATCTTCTTACAAGCATCAATCATCATATGGGTTGCTGTCAGTAGATTTCTAGACCCTGTCCCCTTATTTAAGTAATCGAGTACCAACGGGTTTGAACTTGGTTCTCTTTAGTGCATATGTTGGATGATCTCCAGGCACTTACCCTTAGTCATTAACTACTATTAAGTGTGATACCCAATAGTATGCCTGGACAGTGGGGAGGGAAATGCCCCTGTTGTATTGATTGCTTCACAGTGTCCCCAGTACCACTCTTGGATGACCACCATTCCATAACAGCGTCCTGACCTCACTATCTATTTTAGTGAACATTTCTTCTGGGATACTGTGATAGGTGTTTTGGAGTATGTATAAGAGTTTCAGGAGTGCAACCACCCTAATAGTGTCAGAGGAAAAGTCCTCCACCTTTCCACGTCTCCATGGAGTCGGTACCCTACATATGTTATGGTCAAAGCCGACTTCTTCTTTGTAGGTCACGTATATCCCCAAGTATTTAAATCCCTGCCTATCCAGGCGCAGCTGCCCAGGGTAGTCTCCATTAGCAAAGGGGCCTCCTGCAGGATATGGACTAATCTCATCCCAGTTGACGCCATATCCCACACGGGCTCCACACCTTTCAATTATCTGGAAAATAACTGGTTAGGTGACATATAGGAGGATAACATCAGCATACATTACTCAATTCCCCATCTCTTATCCGAAACCCTGACAGGTCAGGATGAGTTCTAATTAAGCAGGTTAAGGGTTCTAACACAAGAGCAAATAAAAGGGGTGCTAGGGGGCACCCCTGCCTTGTTCCCCTCTCCATAGGAAATGTATTAGATAATTCTCCATTCACTCTAACTCTTGCAACCAGGACTTTGTAAAGAAGATCAATTCATGCAATAAATTTGGGACCAAATCCGAATCTCCCCAAAACCGGTTTTAGGAAATGGGAATGAACAGCATCAAATGCCTTTTCAGCATCTAGGGACAAAATTATGTGCGAGTCTCTCCTGGACTGAACCACCTCAAGTCAGTTATAAAGTAGACAAATGTTGAGCCTGGTCAATCTTTTGGGCATAAAGCCCGATTGGTCTCAATGTATTAGGTGATTAATGACTAGAAGGAGTCTAATGGCTAATATCTTAGCTAAGATTTTTGTTTCGATGATCAGGAGGGAGATCGTATGGTATGAACAGCACTGTGTTGTTGCTTTACCTGGTTTATGGATCACAGCAATGGTGGCACAGTGGAGATCTGGTAGACATGCACCTGTTTCCTTGCCTTCAGTGAACATATTAGATAAGGGCCTAGGAGCTGGGTATTCCTCTTAAAAAGTTCTGTCATGATGCCATTAGGACCTGGTAGTTTTTCTGGTTTTTAAGTTGTCAATAGCTGGCAGTACTTCCTACTAAGCCTACCTCCTCTTCTAGGGTCTGTCGGTCATCCCTCCTCAGTTGGGAGTGATATCTCCTCTGGCAAGTTTATATTTGGGCAGCGTCAGTCAATGGCCGGATCTTTCAGAAAGCCGTTAGTACCTTGGAAACTTGTCTATGATATCCTTCTGTGTAACGCAGGAGATCCCATCATCTCCAATAATCTCCTTTACCCAATTAGCCTCTGCTGCTTTCCTCCCCAGCTAAGCTAGCAGTCGCCAAGCTTTATCCCCTGTATTGTACAAATGATGCTGCATGGATAGGATCACAGCCCTGGCTTTCCTGATGTGCCAGTCCCTGGTATTCTTTGCAGGTTATCTCGATCATAAGCAATACAACTGCATCTGCGTGGGCCCTGGTCTGCCTTCTAACTCTGTGTCTTCTCCAGTTCCTCCATTTCCTGTACTTCCATTTTGCTCCTGTGGGCTTTGATATTTGCGTAAGTACTAGTTATCATGCCTCTGACATAACTAGGGCGCATGCCACTGAGTCCTTTTTTTCATTAAAATACAGTTCTGTGTCTTTTCTGATTTCGCTAGACACTGTTTTATTTTTCAATTTCCTAGCATTCAACTTTAAGGTCTGCGCCTCCCAATGTGTCCAGCCCTGGAACATCAGCCAAAGCGGGGAGTGGTCGCACAGTACCCTAGCCAAGTTTTCAGCTCTTTCCTGCCCCTTTACCTCCCCAGCTGGCGCGAAGATGTAGTCCAGTATAAGGAACACCGTGTGCACCTGAGTAGTAGGAGTATGTATGGTCAGTAGGGTGATGGAAGCACCAAAGGTCTTAAAGCCCCATGTGTCTGCAAAGACCCCCAGGATCGTTTCCTTCTGAGAACAATTTACTGGGCTAGTGTAGTTTAGGGGCAGGTGAATAACTTCATTTAAGTCACCCTCAATGATGTGAGCAGAGGAGTCCGTCTCCAGGAAAACACCCTTACCACTTCATCTAAAGTTGGCTTTTGGAGTCTCAGGGGCATATACACTGATTCCCTTTACTGCCACATAGGTCCTGTTTGAGTCAACCCATGCTTTCTCTACATGGAAGAGGATGTTTTCCTCACCAAGATAGCTACTCTATAGGATCCTGTAGTAAAACCCACATGTGCTAATATTATATATGCACCTCTTCCCTGGAAACTACAGCACTCTTGCAAGAGTACTACTTCAGATTTGTGTCTCCTAATGTTTCTAGCCCCTAGTCCCCCCTTAACCTTGTTACCCAGTCCATTATATTCCATGACAATACAGAGTGCTTCCTGTCACTCAGCTCACCTGGGCCTGGCATCCACATTGTATTTTTTTTAATTCGGCCTTCCACAGTAAACCCCACCCTAGGCACCTGTACTTGTCAGCAGTGCATCCCACTTGTAGCAACAACTTATTCTTCACATCTACATTCTTCCTGCCCCAACTCCCCCCCACTCTCCCTGCCACCCGCACATCTCCCCCAACTCACCAACTTGGCAACCATGTATCGTGTCTAGCCAGAAAGGTCTGTCGGTGTCCCTCCCCTCATGCAAAACCGCCCTACAACTTCAACCAGTCCCTATATTAGTCCTTAGATCATTTTTTTTATACCTGTGGGGAAAATAAAAAAACATTAAAATAATAACAATTGATGATAGAAGCGGATAGACTCCTTATCGCGTGTCGTTGGAGCTCCCTATGTGGGAGGGTCTCCCATGTAGCGTGCCGAACGTTCACCCCTAGTAATCCCGCCAGCTTGTCCGTCCCGTCACATATCTCCCTTGTCGAGTGTTGAGTGTGTTGCAGAGTTCGGAGAGGCCCCAGTCTCAGCCTCTATCGCCATATTAGTTATTGCTTCCAGTAGTGGATGATGATCATCAGAGTCTGTTGAGCCTTCATGATCTGATTGTTCCGACACAGCATCGTTTTGTGGCTCATCTTGTTTATTTTTAATTTTAGGTCGCCTCTGGGCCTGCTCCCCTTCTGTGTCAGTTGAGAGCCCAGTTTTCGAGGTTAATCTTCTTTGTGGGAGGGGTCTTCAATCTTTTCTTAGGACCAGCAATTCCACCCTGCCTTCTCTCACACCATTGGGTTTTGGACCTAGTCCTCACTCTGGTCGACCCAACTGTGTCTCGCGATTGTCCCTTTTCTGCACCAGATTGGGACTCCTCTAGCCAGTCCCAAAATTATTCCCGGTCTAAAAGAAGAACGTCTTTCCCTCAAAAATAGCCTTGAGTTTGGCTGGAAGCAGCAACAAATATTGTATTTTCAATGTTCTCAGTTTCTGTTTGGCTGAGTCGAAGGTTCGCCTTACTTTTTGTACTTCCCACAAGTAATCTAGGAAAACCATGATTTTGTATTGGGCATGGCAAAACTCCCTTAGTTTTGGCACCTCTGTCAGGTTCATGTCAATGGTCTAGGTAGGTCAAAAAACGGGCAATGACAGGTCTCGGTGGAACACTGACCAGGGGTTTTTTATTCAAGGGTCTGTGGGTTCTTTCAGTAACAAAGCATGAGGAGAATTATTCCTGAGGGAGGGTGTACCATAACTTTTGACCCAAGAAGGCTTCCATTTTGTGCCCTCAAGTTTTTCTGGAAACCCAGCGAAGCACAGGTTGTTCCATCTCACTCTATTTTCAGCATCAATTACCCTCCAAGCCACGTCTTTGAGGGTGGTGTGAAACTCCCTGACCTCCCTGGTCAGATTTTTAGATGAGTCTTACATTTCTTACATTCTTCTTACAGCAGGTGTTACCAATTCCGAAAGCTTGCAAAGATCCTGGTGTAGTAGGGAGACCTCAGACCAGACCTCTCCTATTATCCCCTCTAAGGTATCCCTTGAATGAGTAATCACTGGAGGAGCGCTGCATTGTCTGACATGCCAGTCAGCCCCTCTTCCTGTCCTACCGCAGGGCCCATTAGCTCCGTGAATCTGTCCAGTTTGCTTTCTCTTGGTGTTCTAGGATCTTTGTCTTTAGCAAGGAAGGCTTGGCAAGTGGTATCCAATGGTCCCCTACTTCTGAGTGTCCCTGCAAAGCACCCCTCTTGTCCTGGGGTGTACATGTTAGGACCCTTAGGCCTGCTTTCACAGCAGGCGGGTGAGGTTGATTTTCCACTGAGTCGCTCACTGAGGTGGGGGTCCAGAGATGTCAACCCCAGTGCAAAGGCTCCTTGGGTGGCGGATGCGGTCTCCCGTTCAAAAGGGTCATAGTGCTCCTATATCGGGGGGTGCTCAAGACAATGCATCTCAACCTGTAGAAAGGGGAGGAAAACGCCAAAGGGGGCCGTCCCCCACAATTGTCGCTGTTCCATGGCCAATGGAAGTATTGCCTTATGCTCAGCCTCAGACCACATTCCCTCTCCATGGGGTACCACACCAATTAATCCCCACCTCGGTATGGGCCTCTCAGGTTCACGACCTCTCTGAGGCCTCCACTGGTATTTCGTGTTTGCGGTGGTCTACAGCCACCACCTTTAGTCAATATAGATTTTGAAGAGTCTCTTCTCAGGCCTCTCTCACTGCCCTATCTCACTGGCTGTCATTCACTTGAAAGGGGAAGTGGGCCATCATGCCCCGGAGTAACGATGCCGCCTCCACAGTGCTCTGAACTGGAGTCTAAACAGCGGGGTGGTGCAGGTCTTGACCTGTCACTAACTCGCCTGGCTCTTCCCCCAACCGGACCTTACTTTCCAGGGCAATCCTCAGTCCCTCGCTCCCTTTCCCTCCAGCATGCAGAAGTCTTGATGGTTCAACAGGCCCCACAGGTGTAGGCCCCACCCTTAAGCTCTGCAACATCAGGCCCCAGGGCCGCTCAGCAGATCTTTGGACCTCACCTCGCTTGGCTCCACGCATGCCTGGCGTCTGTCTCCAGTCTCCCTGGGCCTCCTCACGCCTGTGGAATCCACCACCAGTAGTCTCCTGAGTCTGACCCCAGTCTACTCAAAGTCTCGCTCGGGAGGCGTCATCGACCACCGGTCCGAGTATTCAGCATGAAGGCCCACCTCTCTGCCAGGCCAGTTGTCCCGGACGCACTGCTTAAATCACCACAGACTACTCCCCCAGTTAGGTATCAGCAAGGCCCCTCGATACAGATAATCAGCTGGGGGAGCGAGCCCAGCAATGCTCTCATCGTAACTGCACAGGCCCCTGTGTCTTGGGGCGGCCACACACCACGTCTCTCGGGCCTGGCTCCAAGTCACAGCTAACTTCCAGTCACCACTAAGGGTATGTTCACTGGCCCTCTCTGCAGGTCAGCCCCAGACAGGAATGATGAGCTCCAGGCAGCACCGGGGTCTCACCAACTGCTGTAGGCAGTCACCACATTCTGGAGGCAGGGTAGGTTTTTGGATGGGGCGACATGGGCCAGATAAAAGCAGGGTTTTGATACAAGCCGACAGAGCCAGCAAGTAAAGCTGTTCATAAATGCCACATATAACAGAATATAACAAATAATAGGAGATCATACTATGGTCTCAGCACATAACAATCATGCTACAACTCGCCTCTGGCTGAAAATACAAACTGCTGTAATTGCACTGTTTGTTCATGTAACGAAAGGGCAACAAATAAAAATAATGATGTAGACAGTGGGACAATAATAATTGTCTGACATGTTTCTCCAGTGTGCAAAGGTACACCGTGCATCAATGAATTGGGTCATTAAACAATATCGATAATGGCACTGTACAAGTGTGCCTGGTTAGGACCGGGGGTTCCACACATGTGCTTAACAAGGAAGTACAGAGCACATCCCTTACACCCCAGTTTAAAAGGTGCCTGAACATCAGCTACAACACTCAAAGTCTTGTGTCAGTGTGTGTGCCTTAACATTAATCAAAGCAAACACAAGGAGATAATAGACGGAGCGCTGACACTTTACAGACATTCACCCCCGGTCACAGATCTGGGTTGAATCCATCATCATTCTTTAGCTCACTTTGCCACCTCAGTTCAGACCCAGCTATGTGCAAATCAGTCTTGACCCTGTACCTCATGGGAACAGTCCAGCCCGAACTGCCAAGCCAGGTCTTTCCTGAACCGGAAACAAGCATCCT
The DNA here is from genome assembly GCF_964263255.1 of Lissotriton vulgaris. Taxonomy (NCBI): domain Eukaryota; kingdom Metazoa; phylum Chordata; class Amphibia; order Caudata; family Salamandridae; genus Lissotriton; species Lissotriton vulgaris. The sequence goes on along the minus strand of NC_141696.1, from coordinate 1,272,292,702 downwards.
GGGACCAGTTTCTGGGTAACACCCTTCATCAGCCAGGCTAGCTTGAATCCAGTGACAAAGTGAGCAAGTTTGAGCTGGACTGTTCCCACAAGGAACAGGGTCAGGACTGATTTGCATATGGCTGGGTCCAAACTGGGGTGGTGTGGTGAGCAAAAGAAGGATGGATTTAACCCAGATCCTTGTGACTGGGGTGAATGTTTGCATTGTCCGGCATTCTGTCCATCAATTGTTTCTTTTGCATATGTCGCACTAAGTGGGAAGGGTATGCCCAGACAAGGGTCCAGTGATCACTACACCACTGGATTCAAGCTAGCCTGGCTGATGAAGGGTGATGCCCTGAAACCGGTCACAGGATGCTTGCTTCCGGTCCAGGGAGGACCTAGCTTGGCAGTTCGGGCTGGACTGTTCCCACAAGGAACATGGTCAAGACTGATTTGCATATGGCTGGGTAGAAACTGGGATAGTGTGGTGAGCAAAAGAATGATGGATTTAACCCTGATCCTTGTGACTGGGGGTGAATGTTTGCATTGTTCAGCATTCCGTCCATCAATTGTTTCTTTTGCATATGTCGCCCTAAGTGGTAAGGGTATGCCCAGACAAGGGTCCAGTGATCACTGCACCACTGGATTCAAGCTAGCCTGGCTGATGAGGGGTGATGCCCTGAAACCGGTCACAGGATGCTTGTTTCCGGTCCAGGGAGGACGTGGCTTGGCAGTTCGGGCTGGACTGTTCCCGCAAGGAACAGGGTCAAGACTGATTTGCATGTGGCAGGGTCCAAACTGGGGTGGTGTGGTGAGCAAAACAATGAGGGATGTAACACAGATCCTTGTGACTGCAGGTGAATGTTTGCATTGTCCAATATTCCGTCCATCAATTGTTTCTTTTGCATATTAACATTAAGTGAGTAGATCGCTGTGTTCATTGCTGTATTACACCCTAGTGGGCTAGCCCGAAGAATGGTTTAAATTTAAAGGAAAGGCGTGTGGGTGCTCAATGTACATACATGTAGTGTAAAGCGCAAACTAACAAAATCAAAAGCAGTTGTATAATTTCTAACCCACTTGGGTTCTAATCCCCCAAAGTGCCTCCGAACTGAAGAACACAGTCTGGTGTTGCCAAACAACTTATGTTAAGAGCAGCAAAGCCCCTGATGCTATGTTACTTGCGTTCCTATAGGCCATGATGCAGCAGTTCTCCGGAAATAATTTCTAATACCACGTCACCTTTCCCCGAAGCACTAAATCATACATTTACTCATCAGTGGGGCCCATAAGACTACGAGTCACTCACAAAACTCTTCCGTCCTACCTCATGGATCGGTGAGATTCAAAGGAGAGCTGCTGTATCATAGCGGGGTGTCTAAAACTATAACTGAATATTTATACTATTTACACCTACAGTTTAAATGAGTTTACCATGGTTTTCATTAACAAAACATTTATTTAGACACGCCGCCACTGTGGTCAACGAATCTGCTAGTAAAAAATTAGGCGTTGGAAAACTCAAGACCAGCTTAATTCTCCATTTGTCTAATTTTTATTAAAAGCAAATGTAACATGTCTAAAAGTGTATTCACTTTATTTCTTTCTTTATTCAAATCAACATTTTAAAAAGGAAAATAAGGATTTTATTTCAAACAGTTCAGAAATAGACATTTTATTTAAATTTCAGAAATGCAAGTATTAGCAAAAGACAGATAATTCCCAAAATTAATCCTTTCTCCTAACTTCCCTGACTAATAACCCTCAGCTAGAGTGTATCTCTCATTCAAAGGAAGTAAAAAATTATTCTAAGTCTTACATCTCAGGAAAAATTAGCATACGGACAGCATCTCGGAAGGAAATCGAAAAGAAGTTTTTTCCTTACTAAAACCAGCACTTTTGATACCTTTTTCACTAGCTCTCTCTATCTAAAAGAGTAACTTTCAGCCTAAATTCAAACTCTGATTGGACAATTTGGGGTGGATGAGCATCACCTCATCATTACAATATTTGTTTTTCTTCCGTCAGCTAGATTTTTAAAAGGGTAATTGTTTTGGGCAATGTCCGGCTTAGTCCTGTTCTCAATTAGCAACTTCATGAGATCTTCTCACGTTCAGAACCATTGTGCTCATCCTTTTTGGCAGCCATCTAGACTTCCAGGCCACACCGTCCTTGAACTACATTCACTCCAGGCACAAGCAGCTCTCATTCAAACTCGGACTTTGGCTTGCACATGCTCAGTTCATCTTCTATTCGCAGTTTAATAAGACAGACATATTTTCACTAGGCCTCAGAGGCCAGAATGGGAACTATCATAGAAAAAAACACAAACAAACATTAATTTTGGAAATGTAACCCTTCTGTTTACCTCCCCCCCTTACTAAGGTTCTCCCTTTTAGCAGTTACCTAGCGAATAAGCAACATTCAGGCGTAATATGCTAACCTGTTTCCTCGTTTTGCCACAAAATTTGTACAACAAAAAGCACATTTATGCCGCATTTCATTATTTCAAAGCTGCTTATTAGTTTAGGACATGACAAAATCCCATAATTCATTATGATTGTAACATAAGCAAAATTAGTTCCCACGTGTATCTGTGTAAGTGCATTTCTTATTCTAAGTTGATTAATTACACACATCACTCCATTAGTTCAAATTATGGTTATGGAAGTGTGATTTTGCAAGGGGTACACAACATTTTGTTTCTCCACCTTGCTCCATCAGCCACATGTGACCTGTTCCAGATATTAGACTTTCTCCTTACCCCTGAGCGTGATCTGCCATAAAATAAATAAACACAGTATTAAAACCAAGCAAAACAGCTTTCTATAACAAACAGCAGCAAGAGCAAACTCATACCTACAGAGTAAGTTCAAGTAGACATTCCCTCATAGCAGAAGAACTAGACAGACTACAGATGCACATATAATTCCTCATCACAGTTCAGTCCTCCAGGTTCCACACTGATGGTGGCTAGTATAAATCTGGACTCCAGTATCCTTCATTTATTTTCTCTATTACCCCCTCTCACTTCCTTAAGGATGCTATTGATCACACTGTATTTGAGTCTCATCTCATCACCTCCATGTATGGAGTGGAAGTGTCTGGCTACAGGAAATATTGTGTCATGATTTTTAATAGCTCTCAAGTGCTGTAAAATTCTCTTATGCAGGATGCACCATAAGAGAAATTCTCTTATGGTGGCTGCAGGATGGCGCTCCCTAGATACGTGTTCAGACATGTACACTTGAGTATATACACCACTTATGTGCTCTTGCATGTATGATGTCTCTTGATTTTGTGTGCATCCCTGCAAAACATATCAATTTCAGTGATGTTTTCTCCCTTTCTACAAGCTTTACATTTCGTACATTTTGTTAAGTCATCCTTGGGTTTAAGTCATGTAGTTTTCTCCGTCCTGACATAACTCCTCACCACAGAGTCTCGTATAGATATAGCTCTCCTAGAGGTGACCCGAGTTTTTTTTAGAAAGATCACTTGTGGGAAGGTACCAGTGGTTCCCCAAGGCAGTTCTAAAAGATTGGTGGGAGAAGTGATAGATAGTTTTAAATCTACGTTTGTTCTGTTTGGTTCTATGTTTCCTTTGTAGGCCAAAAAGAATATCATCTATTTTCAGTATGGCTACCTTCTTACATGCAGTCTCTAATGTGGTGTTGTTGTAATTCCTGTACTTAAATCTGTTTACCATATCAGTTTGTACGTTTTCAAATCCTTTCCTTGTGCTACAGATGCTTTTCGTTCTAAGGAGCACCCCGTAGTGAGAGATCAGGGGACCATCAACAGCACTGACAACTCCTGCTGTAGAGGGAAACCTCAAAAAGTCTATGTGAACCCGAGAGCCCAATAAGGGCTGAAACAGCTGTGGTGATTGTCAGCTCAGTCAGGGATGTAACTGCTTTTGTGAACTTACCAGCCCAGTCAGAGCTGCAAATGTTGTGGTGAATGTGTTGACCCAGACAGAGGTGCTACAGCTTTGATGATCATGGTTGCATGGCCGAGGCTGCAAGTGCTAAGGTGATTCTTTTGTCCCAGTCAGAGCTTCAACTGCCTTGTTAATCACATTGTCCCAGACGGAGTACTTGTTTTGGCTTCATCCATTTCACCAGCAGGGTGGGACTGCAGCATCCAGGCCCTCACATGTTTGAAAGTGCCATTTCAGCCGAATAACACTCAACTATACCATGGAAGCTGCATAAGAAGGGACATGGACCACATCTGATTCCCTTGGCAACTTCCAAGCCTGCCTCCATGTAACCCAACTCAAGAGAATCTGGTCTAACTTCCTACCCACTATACCATCAGGGGTAAGAAAACGCAGTAAACATGAAATGATAGTTCGTTTGACTTTGGGCACCAGCAGAATCTGTAAGTAACAAAGATTCATGCTTCCTCCATAATTTTTGAGGTGGACAACCTGATCAAAGGTCACCCAAGTGGGAGGTAGAACCAGGGGGAATCAGCAGGTGTATCTCATTATCTCTCCCTTCCAAGCTGCTCATGGGTCAGCATCCTATCCTGATCCCTTATTTTATTTTATTTTTTACGAGGGCCTGGCAGCTGCAAAGTGCTGCTGGGCCACTCACTTCTTTTTCTGCACCTTGTGTACACTTTTCTTGTTTCTTTAACATTGTATTTACCACTCTAACATCACCTTCCGCCATGTTGCAATGCTAAATTGAAAATGGCCATTGTGCATTGAAACACTCATATTGTGATGCATGTGTCCACATCACCATCCATTTTAGAATGGGTTTTCTTTATTAGAAATTCAATATTGAGATTGCTAGCTCTGAATGAGCATGTAACTGTATGCATGCACACCTGTGCCATTGCAAAAAGCTTTGGCAAAGCCAACCTCTCACCCAATTAAAGCCGAGAACTATTGCCTTTGCTTTGTTTTTAAGAAACTGGATGGCTAAGGAAAGGTATGTTTTGATCAGTGACCTGCAGTTGTTCTTGTTAATTTCTCTTCCAATATAAATTAGGTAATAATGTATTATTTAAGTAATATCTTAGGTTTGCCATTAGCAAGTATGTATATAAATGGAAGGGTTTTAGATGGCACTATTAAACACCACAGACACTCATGTCTCAAGTTAGTTTTAGAATAACTATATCTGGAGAGACTAATAACTGTTAAGAGAGACTATTAACCATGCTGTGATATCTTACAAAGTGTAAGAAAAATGCCACCCTGCATGCCATATTCTCAGGTGACATACTCAGGCGACTTTCGGAATTGATAAAAGATTTGGGACAGGATGGTTTTCGAAATTTCATTTCTGACATAAACTTTCTCTTCATGCTTGAGTCTTTGAAGAGATTGCATAGTTGCAAATTGTTAATGTTGGTAAATACTAATACAAACATATTGATACAACATATTAACTAATACTAAATATATGTAGGTGCATTTTATAAAATGATATCACAAAGATGGACCCTTACTGCTTTCTTTAATCATGTGAGTGTAGATTCAAGTCTTAACATACAACTACGTTGTTTTCAGTTTGCACTGTGCTGTACGAAATAAATGCTTAAGGAAGCAATTTAAAAAGATGGCTAAAACAGTAGCTACACATACAGGGCACTATTCACAAAGGTAAACTATCAACTATATTTTTATAAATACCACCCTCAAATTATTTGTTAAGGATTACACAGCTTTGGGGTCTCAATTTAGTGACCACAACCCTATTCATTTGATTTTGGGAGGGGGGGGTATTGGCCTTAATTTGGATGTTAATAAATGGGCTCCCACAGCAGTAATTAAGAATACAGATCAGGGCTGTAGACTGAAATGGAGTATGGTCATTCCAGCATATTTCTGTAATGAGCTAGTCAATAAAGTAGAGACAGAGTAGTGTTGTGATAGTGAAGCAGGAGACAATGGTGTCCTAAGTGCATACCATAAAATCTGTAGGCAAGTGGCACAAGATCTTTCGTACCCCCTTAAAGAACACGTAAACAAAGGAGAAAGGTGGTTTGATCATAGTTGTTCAATTGTACACCAAAAAGTTATGGGTGCGCTAAAAAACAGACCACAAGATGAGATCTTTATTGCTGTCTGTAGGAAAGATTATAAATTAGCAATACATATTCGTAAAACAGAGATTAAAAATGCTGGTTTTATGGAATTAACGTCAATTGATGTGTTAAAAAACAGCGCCAAATTCTGGAGTGTAGTGCTTTCTTCTCTGATAGTAAAGGCAGTTTATTGGAGTGTAATATTTCCAAAGAGGATTGGTAAAACCATTTTAAAGCTATATATAGGGACCAGGAAGATAGAGAATCTAGGAACTCCATTTACGTTGGTAAGAAATATCACCTAACCTTTACAGATAGTGAAATAGCAAAGACTATAGCCCTAATGTCCAAAAATACAGCCCCCGGCCCGGATGGTGTTCCTGCCGACCTTTTCATAACGAAGATACCCCTCTGGTCTAAATTGCTAGCTAATGTTTTTAATAAAGCCTGTAAAATGGGTTTACCACAATCCTGGATCCTATCAGTAATAGTACCAGTTTTTCAAAAGGGTTCAAGAAGTGACCTGCGCCACTATAGGCCAATTTCACTGATCGATTCAGCTGTGAAGGTTTTAGGTAGAGTGGTTCTGGATCTGGCCAAGCTTACAGACTGGCTGAATGACGCGAACATTCTCTCTAATGTCCAGTATGGATTTAGGAAGGGGAGAGGTACCACAGACCAGTGCCTGAACTTGGTCCTGTTGACCGGAAAATACACGATGGCGAAAAAGGGCACACTTCATCTAGCATTTATGGACCTTTCTTCGGCTTTCGACCAAGTGAACAGGTCCAAGTTATGGGATCTACTACTGAAATTAGGACTAGATGAAAACATTATACATTTTGGGGCGGATTTGCACCAAGATCTGGGTGCCACAGTACGATTCGATCAAAAAGGCAACTTATCACGTAGCATCTGTATAATTAAAGGAGTGAGACAGGGCTGTATTTTAGCCCCACTCTTATTCACTCTATATATTAACCTTGAAAAAGTTTTATCGGCTGCTAGTATGGATATTCCCTGCATAGGAGAGATTCCGGATATTACCCGCATAGAAGAGATTCCGGCCCTCCTCCAGGCAGGCAACAGCAAATAAGCTGGCGGTGCCGTTCCTAATCAGAATTCGAATTCTGATTAGGAACGGCACCACCAGCGTATTTGCTGTTGCCTGCCTGGCGCGAGCACTAAAAGTGCTCCGATTATTGGTGCTTACCATTTTAATTTCGATTGCTCTCACCACTGAGTGACTTACGCTACAGCCGGGACGGAAGTATAACCGGCAGAGAGATACTTTTTTATCCTAGCCATCTGTCCAATAGCCCTGAAGAAGTCGTGGGTTTACACCCTGACAAAACACGTGTTGGCTGGGCACCTGAAACATAAATAAACCACACGGAAAAAAAACGTCAAACCGACTACTGTTATTGTTATGTACATGAGATACTTGCAGTATCAATACTGTTAATAAGGATTACTTGTGCACAGGCTACTTGTATAATTATATCAAGGACTTCGGTCCATTTTGGGGGTTTGGGTTATCCCCTTACCTGTAGCACCGTTTATTGTATAATTTCGCTTTACAAAGACGTTTACGACTGGAGGCGCCAACACATACCGCATCACTACAAACCCTCTGCTGGTATTAATATTTTAAGTTATATTTGAGGTTTTCCTCATTGTTTTCCACCTTCTGTAGGAAATCATTAGCAGTTCACATCACATGTGCAACAGCATAAGAAGTGACAGATGGACGCATGTAGTAAAGCAGATGCAGCGATGGGGCCGGTTGGGGATCCACGGGACCCCTCTCGAAGTGAAATGTTGACGGCCCTACTGACGACAAGAGATGAAATGGTGGCCAGAATCGATGCTGTGGCGAACGACGTTAATCTTCTTAGATGTGACCTGGACAAGGTCTCGTACAGAGTCACCATAACAGAACAAAATGGAGATCAAATCCCTACGGGACAAGGAAAGTGATCAAGCTGGATGAGTGTGCCGAAGACCAGGAGGGATGCTTGTGGAGAAACAACCTGAGATTTGTGGGATTTCCGGAACGAGCGGAGGGGCCATCCGCAAGACTGTTTTTAGAAGACTGGAAAACAAAAGTCCTATCTCCGTGCAAATGATCAAAATTTTACAGTGTTGAAAGGGCGCACAGGGGGATGGTTCCTCTTCCGTGCCCTGGAGCGCCGCCACAAGCCATTATAGCCCAATTCTTCAACTATCAGGATCTTCTACAGTCCACTCATAACAACTCGAATCTACACTATGAAGGTCATTATATAGCAATATTCCTGGACTATAGACAGAGGGTACAGGACCAACGTCGTACCTTTTTGGCATGGAAAAAACTCATGAGGGAAGCTGGGCTGAAGTACAGCCTCCTTTACCCAGCCAGGCTCAGAGTTGAATACAAAGGCAGATCCCTATACTTCGGGTCGGCCGGGGAGGCATCAGACTGGATGGACGCTACAGGAGACAGGGAGCTTCGACGACCGTCACAGATGCATTCAGGATAAAATGAGGAATCGATGGACTGGATGGAAAGGCAAAGAAGGCTGTCTGATTGACCAGGACTCAGAGACACAAGCGTTTCCAGGAGGGTCAGGGTATGCAAGGATGGTACTCTACAGGTGGTGACAGGATCACCGAACTCGGACCTGACAGTATCAAAGTCATACGGACACTAAAATGGGCTGAACACAGGATGGATGGGGGAGGCTGGTTCGAGGGCCATGAACACTCAGATAAGTGACTCTAAGTAATTCAAATGGTACATATATAGTCAATGTCCTCATTTTATGCCTGAAGGTGAGGTACATTTGTGCAAATGTGCCGCAGATGGGAGGGGACACGCCCCTCAATAGTGGCTGGATCCCGTTTGGGGAGCTGGAGGCCCTGGCCTCGCCACTGGCCAGGGGTTCGAATGCTTGCATGGCACCTATGAGAACATTTTTGGTCAACACATGAATCAACTGGATTTATTCTGCATATTGTGTTGGGGAATGTTAATGCTGAGTTTTCTTGTAACACTCAAGAATCACGAGGGGGGTGGTAAAGGGCGGGGGATAATCCTGCTCATTCGTTATGATAATGTAAGTGATGGTTTTATTACACTGCCCAGTGGTTGGGGGCTATGGGAGTTCAATTTGTTTCAATTGTTATATACAGTTACTGGGGTAGTTTAGGGAATTCATGTCTGATCTGTGATACACAACGGCTCGTTCAGTCCAATGGAGTAATGACAGGTGAGACAAGAGACGGGACGCCAAGTACATGACAAAACTCCTTACCTGCACTATCCGGCGGATGGCATCGCTGGAAAAGCGCAGAAGAGTGTACTCCTACCTACGGAGGTATAAAATAGCTATTGCAGGACTACAGGAGACACATGTATGGGGTGACACATTCCCGCATATTAGATGTAGGTGGTGTGGCCATCTATATGCCACTTCCTTTTCGAAATTGGCTAGGGGGCTTTGATCTGGATTGCCCCGGGGACTCTTTTTCAGCACCTACACCATCTCCTTGATCCTGAGGGACACTTTGTGATATTATACGGAAGGCTAGACGGTCAGGAGATGTATTTTATTAACGTGCATGCACCTAATGCAGATGCTCCTTCCTTTTTTTACGATATGCTGGCGGCGGCAACTCCATACTTGGGTGGAGACATTATTCTTTTTGGGGATGTTAATTGTGTGATGGATGGGGTGTTGGATCACAAACCTCTCCGAGTGAACATGAAGCCAGGCATGACTGGGGCACTAATGGATGTAATGAGAGAGATGGGGCATGTAGATGCATGGTCGGTTAGACATACGGATACTAGGACATTCTCATGTCATACCCCTGCAACTAATATTAATACAGCAGACTCGATCAGGTCCTCTTGTCACAAAATTTGATGCACAGGGTGGAGAGAGTAGTGTACCTTCCCAGATATCTCTCGGATCATTCACCAGTACTGTTAACTTTAAATATGGGCCAGTTCAGGGCGGCAATTTCCATGTGGCGGCTCCAAACAGAGGCACTCTCAGATCCACCATTCGCTGGGAAGTTTGAGGAAGACATTTCTAATTATTTTGATATGAATTGGGGCTCGGCAACATCAGGGGGTATGAAATGGGAGGCATTGAAAGTGGTGGTACGGGCCTTGCTACGACCTATGGGGTCTCAAAGCAGCTCGAGAGAGATATTCAGGTGGTACAAAGGAGGTTAACTGAGCTGCAAGGGGCACTGCCTAAGTACCCTGACTGATTGAATGAATGGCGGGAGGCAAGGGAGGAATTGCTAGCGGTGTCATGTAGATTAGAGAAATTTCAATACACTGTGTATCGACAACGCCTCCATGCGGAGGGGGAACGCTCGGGAACACTCCTTGCAAAGTTGATCTGCAACGAGACGCCGGTGTCACCTATTGTCCAGATGAAAACTTCTGCTGGGTGCATGATGTACAGTCAACAGTTAATCTTGGATACTTTGGCGGACCACCTGGCTGGAGTATATGCAGGTCGACCGGATCCGACTCCGGAGGAGCTGAAGGAGTTCCTCACTGCGTTGAACCTACCAACGTTAGATGATGAGGCCAGCCAGCTGCTGAGTGATCCCATTTTAAAGGAGTAAGTACTGGGAAGTATTAAGTCCCTGAGATCAGCCAAAAGCTCCAGAATTGATGGCCTCCCGGACGAATTTTATAAGGGATACATCCATGCTTTGGCAGACTGCCTAGGGGAGGTATATAACGAAACTCTTAAAAAATGAACACTTCCACCCTCTATGAGTGAGGCGCTAGTGGTGATGCTTCCTAAAGTAGACAGGGAAGTCCAGCTTCCGGGATCATATAGACCCATTTCCCTATTAAATATTGACATGAAGGTCCTCAGTGGAATCATGGCAGCACGATTAGAACCATACATGCAAAGGCTAATACATCCGGATCAGGCAGGCTTTATCCTCAAATGCAATACAACTCTTAATCTAAGGCGATTAGCTCATGTATGGCATTTGCCCACGACACAACAGGAAGATTGCACTCTGGTGCTGTTGGATATTAAACAAGCGTTTGACTCCATGGAATGGGAATACCTCTGGGAAGTATGGCGGGTAATGGGGGTAGGAGAACAATTCCTGCAATGGACCCAGCTGTTATACGCAGAACCCAAGGCAAGGATTAAACTGGGTGGGATGGTGTCACAGGCGTTTTGGCTGCAACGTGGTAAAAGACAGGGATGTCCTCTTTCGCAGTTACTTTTTGTCATGGCCATGGAGCCTTTAGCAGAGCTCCTATGAGGAGAGCTGGAGGATTTTGGGATTAAGTTGGGAGAGACTAACCATGTGGTCTCTATGCATGAGGATGACACTTTGGTGTACGCCTGGGAGCCTCTAAATGCGATCCCAATTTTGCTGGATGCCCTGGAGCGGTTTGGCAATGTAACGGGGCAGTGGATTAGCCGTAGGAAATCTAAATTATTCCCATTGGGAAGACTGGCTGCAATTCCAGATGAGGAACTACCGGAGGTGGGCTCCTATGGGTAAGAACTGCGCCGATACTTAGGGGTCAGTTTAGCAGAGTCAGTTGAACAGTACCTAACGCTCAGCATATGTAAAGTAGGAGAAGGGTTGCGTGGGCCGGTACGTTTTTGGCGAGATCTGCCCCTGTCTCTCATGGGGAGGATAGCCTTGATTTATAATGGTGGTCTTGCCCAGATGCCTGTATATGATGCATTATTCTCTCTTTCGGATTCCTCAACACTTCTTTATTACATTGGACAGGTTACTGATTGACTTAATATGGGGACCCAAGCACAAAAGGGTCAGCTTAATCACATTGCAGAGAACATGGCAGAACGGGGTTCTGGAAGTCTCATGTTTGGAATACTATTATGCAGTACGTTGGCTTGACCGGAATGATAATTGGGAAAAGTCCCTGCTGGCAGGGACTCATAGCGGCAAGGAATTGCCCAAGTTGTTAATGTTGGGAGCACGGGCACCCGTGACTAGTCCCTATATTGTTCGACGTGTGGGGGGGATATGGGTCTTGATAATCCGGAAAGTGGTGAAGAGAGCCCTGTATGCCCTGGAAATGCCGCAGTAGGTCGTTCGACCCTTTCAGCAGATATCTGCGATCATGTCGGTACAGAGGTGGCAGGAGGGGGGGGTTGCCTGAACATGGGGGATTTTACGATAATAATCAGTATATTACCTGCGAGCCGTCACTGGAAACATTTGACTTAGGCCCAGGACAGTTCCTACAATACGTGAAAATAGCACAAGTAGCGAGGGAGCTATGGACTATGTTTCTAGATGAATCTCCTGTTTTTAAGGTGTTACAGGCCCTGATAGTGATGGCCCAAGGGTCTTGACTGATCTCGCATCCTTACCAGGCGATCTGAGAGGACAGGGCGGTCAGGGCATTGCTAGTACATGCGAGGTGGGAGGTCCTGACGGGGAACCCCATTGCTGAGAAAGACTGGGTTAAAAAACATGAAGGGGTGAACCAGGAGGGCGCAAATGTGAGGTTCAAATTAGTTCAATTTAATTATATATACCAGGTATAGTTGACACCTAAGATGCTACATGAGATTTAACTGGGGCATTCGGGGCAGTGCCATATATGCGGAGTAGCAGACGCAGAATTCATCCATATGGTCTGGTCTTGCCCAGAATGACAAGAATTACAGAGTCCCTGACTACGCTACAAGGAGTGACAGGGTGGGAGATAGCAGAAGAGATTCAGGTGCTGCTAAGCTTGCTGCCTAGACCCACGAATAAAGGTTTGAGTAGGAGATTCATCATCCTGCGAATAGTGCTGGCGAAAAGACGGATTGCCATATCATGGCTGAGCTGTCGACCACCCATAATGATGCAATGGAAACGAGACATGACGGAATGCACATTGGCCGAGATACACAGAATGCAACAGACTAGGATGGATGAAACGGTGGAAGATGACATGCAGGCATGGAGAGCGATGTTGGGTGAACTGGCGAATGACAGAGAGGACAGTGAAATAAACGAGGAAGAGGATGGGAATATGCAGGAGGGAAGAGGATCAGAGGGTATGCAGGAGGCAGGAGACAGGGGAGATGGCCTAATCAGGACCTCTTGGATAATGAATAGGCATGGGTTGTGTGGTTAAGAGACAATTAGTTATATTAAAAGGGAACTTGCCAGACATGGTGGGGGAGGAGTGTTTGTAGTTGACGGTGAGGGTGTTGGTGTGGGGGATTACACAGTCACTGGGTGGCCCCTAATTTCAAACAATTTGGACCATGTGGGACAATTCATGGGTGCTGGAATGGGACAAAGAGACATGTATACAAATGGAGCATTGTTTATTATGACTAGATCCGACTATAACTATGCGATGTAATCAAACTGCTCATTATATGCGTATTATGTTCTGTTGCTCTTCATATGTGTTCTTGATGCAAATGTTAAAAAATATATATATATAAAAAAGAGGTGACAAATAGATCACTTTCATATAATGGAGTGAAAATATAAGTGATGTTTTGTCTAAAATTTGGGTCCTTTGAATATAGTTTTGTGGAAAGATATTCCGAAGCAGAAATTTGAATAGGATGATCCTCCTATCGGTCTCCTTTTCCTGTTATTAATACATTTGGATAACTTCTAGCCTCTTACATTTTCCCCATGTTCTAACTGGTTCTCCTGTAGCCCCTCTCATTTGACACAGTTGTGAGGCATCACCCGTAATATCTCAAGAATAAAGTGGGCTAGCAAACAAATTGGGGGATGAGACCACGGTGTCCTACTTACGGTCCTTTGAGATTATTCTATTACAACAGACAAGGCTGGCAGAGCCGCACCACCTCGAAGGGTTTAAAATTCATCACCACCCAACAACTAAATTAAAATCCTCCGGACGATGTAGCACATCTTAGCCATCTATATATCAGCTAACAGCGCAATTACTTAATGGGACCTAGCAGGCTGCTCCCAGGTTCTTCAGTTAATTGTCATCTCACTTAGAACTTTCAAAGGTCAGTGTAGGACAGTAATTTTATTGAACATGCATATCTGTCCAAACTCAGCGTCTAGGCTATCCCTATATGACGAGGTGATCGCAACAGTATTAAACAAGAGATCTGGGTTCCCGAATGCAGACATCATATTATCTGGAGACTTCAACATGTGGCTGATGTCTGACCTACAAAAGAACAATAATTAAGCTGCAGGAAAGCGACTGGGCCATACCAGCGCAGGACTGGCCTGGATGGAGCAAGGAGGACCCAAAGGGCAGTGCCCTTCAAGGCAATTTGGAACAACTTGGCCTTAGAGCACTTAACTGGCGTTTTCTTCCTGATAAGCCGCTCGGTCACTCATTTCTATCCAAAACGGGCGCATCTCTGATTGACTACTCCTTTGTCAGCCTTTCTTTCCCTTTTGAATCATGTCTCTGGCTTCGGATTTGGCAATAGACTAGAAAGTGATCACAGCCCTCAAGATATTTCCCTCAGCATTAGGCTGTTGCAACACGATCAGGCAGTGGCACAAGCCTTTGAATGCTCCACTATCAACTTAAAATGTATTAAGCGTTCAGTCAACAACCTTCAGCTCCTAGTGACAGAAGCAAAGCAAAGAAACTTGATAGACAGACATGCAAAACCGATAAAACACAAAAAAGCGATGGGGTCGCAACAGCTGATCCCCTGGGACCCTGTGAAACGATCTACCAAACGCAACATGAACTGACAATGGCAGGAACTGAAGAGGAAGCCAATGGACCCACTAATAATAAGCAAATTAAGAGTTGCCTGAGGCCAATTGACAGCTGCTAAATGGGAACAACGAAGGGCTTATTGGAACTCCTTCTGGGCCAGACTCTACCACGACATAAGGTCAAATAATTCGGCGAGGTCCCCAAGGTTGCCTCATCAAGTATTTTGGAATCAGAGTGCTACCTTTTCCTGTTTAGCCATTTTAACAACCCACAAGAACATATGGATAAACAAGATTCTGGCATAGAGGGCAGCAAAACTCCGGCGGCTCAACCTGGGACTAAGGGTCATCGAATGCCAGAGCTCTTCTATAAAGCACCAGCAATAGAAAGGCAAATTAAAAGATACAATCAGGCTACTGGCATAGCCGGCAGCATAGCCTTGGAGGCCCAAGTCCAAAAGCAGATTGGAAAAGGAAGAAAAGATGGGGCCCCAGTACCAGGAGATATCCCTCCAGCCCTGTTTAAGGAGGATCCTGCTTTCTGGGCTTCTCAGCTAGCTCCGGTTTGTTCCACCATTCTCGAAACGAACACCATCCTGCCTTCATGGAATGGATCGATCCGCGTCCCAATATTTAAAGGAGGAGATACAAAATGCCCAGGCAACTATCGGCTGGTTGCCTTAATTGACAACGAAGCGAAGTACTTCACAGGGACACTGCTAAACTCACTCTAGGCATGGGCCGGGGCATGCCAAATAATTCTACTAAACCAAAACGGATTTACAAGTAGTAATGGCACCACGGTCAACCTGATGGCACTTTGCTTTTTAATTGACCAGGCAGAGATCAGTACCAGTCATATCTATATGGGGTTTATCGATTACAAATCGGCATCTGACAAGATCAACAGGTCAAAGCTGTGGCAGAAGCTTTCTTTACTGAACATTCCAAACAGCCTATTGAGAGCTGTGCAGCTTTTGCATCAGGATACATGGGTCAGGATTAAGACTGGGGATGGCTCCAGACGTCACAACAAATTCTGACAACGCAAGGCCTCAGCCAATGGTGCATTCTGGCCCCCACACTCTTTAACTTATTTTTATTGGATCTCCCGGAAGCCCTTAATCTAGCCAACTCACTCACACCCAAACTAGGCAGTCTCCATCTGTCTAATCTATTGTATGCCGATGATGTGGTTCTTTTAAGCCACACAAAGATAGGCATACAACAGCTTCTGGATGCAACCCATGCATACTCAAACAGGAATTGACTTCAGAACAATAACAAGAAAACAAAAATTCTGGTATTTCGCTCAGAAGGCCCAAGAAGCTGGAATGGGTCTTAAACTCGGAAAGAATTGAGGAAACCAACTGTCACAAGTACTTAGGAGTTTTCTTCAACAATAACGGCAGATACAAGAGCCAATTGAATGAACAAAAAAAGAAACGAACTGCATTAGCATTTGCACTCAGTTCCATAGATAAGAAATTATTTGGCCCGACCTTCGCTCCAACTCTTCGGCCCAGGCAAAAGTGATTCCAACTCTAACATATTGAAGTGAGGTGCTAAAAGGTCTAGACTGCGGCCAACTAGACAAAACAGTTGCAAGAATGTTCAGGACGACCTTCCAGCTTCCGTCCCACACCTCTCCGGCACAAATCAGGCGAGAATTCGGCATCTGCAAACAGTCAATGGGCGGAAGGATGACTTTTTTAATGAGCTGTCACAAGCTGAGGGCGTCAAAGGAGGGCAGCCTGGCTTACCACCTATGGGCACAGCTGAATACAAAATGATGGCCAGCGGCATACTGCTATTTGTCTAGTGGGATCGGCATCCTCGGCCTGAGTGAGCACAAAATGAATTCAAGAGGCTAGCAAAACTCAACGCGAAAAGGCTTTCCTCAGTTGAAGACAGGGCTAGCCTCTCAGCTAGAAGTCATGGTTGGATGTCTCTCAGCATCTATGCACAGCTTAAACCTCAGAGTTATTTAACCCTCACTTTCAGTGCATGCACCAAGCTCCGCTTTTTAAAATTGAGAATGGGGGTGATTCCATTGATCTGCCATCTGCCCAAATGGAAAGGAGACTGTACCTTGGAAGCATGCCGACTTTGCGGCCAACATAGGGAAGATGTACTGCATGTACTGTGTCTATGTCCCAATCTCATGAAGGAAAGAAGGGCTCTTCTACAAAGGGGATGGGTCGACAAGGAGGTTAGATTGTGTAGAGGTGCAATGTTGGCCTGTTTTGATCCCCAGAACACCATCCTAAATTGTGCACTGGTTATAGTTCATGGACCGCGCTGCAAAAAAAGTGGCGGAGGGGAACTGTTCAACACTACCCCAACCTGTGGTTCAGACCCCCTGTTTACCGTAATAGCAGTGGGCCTTGCACGCTATTTTAAACAAGGACTAGTGTTTTTCTTCTTTTTTTTCTTTTCTTTCTTTAGGTGATTACCATTATAGGAACTATGGACAATGCACCCTTAAGAGAGTTTCATAAAATTGGGTTGTCGGACGCTTTTATCTACTGGTATCGGGGTTTATTTTTTTACCAGAATTTAAACATTGTAACCTTTTTATCTGCAGTGTTTGCAAGGGTTTTTAATAAATCATACAATAAAGTATTTTTAACTGTAGTGCTATTAGATTTGCCCAGAGTTCTCTTTATTTACTTTTTTTAAACTAGCCATTAGTAAATAGCAGATCAGTAGTATCTGTGAAGTCATGATGCCCATATTCTTGTAGTGGATGTTTTTTCTTAAAAGGTACAAAAAAATAACTTGTATTTTATTAATGTTTATTAATTCTTGGCAACATTGTTTCGTCTTTTGTTGGGACTCCATTAATTATTGCAACTAAAAGTTGTTCTAATTTATGCTGTACCCCACACTTTCAATTAAAAAACATGTAATGGCGTAAACACAAGCTTTCATTTTAGCACATAGACTAAGTGTTATGGTTTACATTTTCCAGATTTAGGTTGCATTCCAATAATAGTTTGAAATGGATTTAAAGTTTGAATCAATATACTTTTGTATAAATTACCATTTTGTAATTCTGAAGTTATCAGGAAAATCTCTAAATTGTTGTGAATTGCACATGAAGGCATAAAGTTATGGTCTAGTTTTTCCAAGCAAGGCAAGGATGACAATCTGATTAGCACAATCACCATACCTGTTTTCGCAATAAGATAAATGGCAAGTTTTTTCCAAGCTGCTCTGTCTTCTTTTTCTATTTTTTTAATAATAAATTGATATACTTCATTTGTTAGCCATAATGTGTGCATCGGCCACAAATGCATACTTGATTTCCAATTTCAGAAATAACTTTGTTAAATTGCAAACTCTCCATATGTTTCAAGTCCAAAATTGGATTTTCCATAGCATTTTGTGAGTATACAATATTTTGACAGACCAAAATTTCAGATTCACCACCAAATTATTGTGGTTGTATGAAGTCTCTGTTAGAATTGGGTTGTTGGATGATTGTGGTGTGAACCTTAGTCAAACAGAAGTCAAAATCCTAGTCAGGAAACCCTAAATTAACCTTTGCTCACCCTCTGGTAGCCTGGGACAAAGCAGTCAGTCTTAACTTAGATGCAGTGTGTAAAGTATTTGTGCAACACCTCAAACAGTAAAACAGTGAAAACACCACACAAATACATAAGACACTAGGTTTGAAAATAATAGCTTAATTTATTGAATAAAACAAGACAAAAACGAAAAAAATCTAATAGGTAGAACTTGAGATATTCAAGTTTACAGGGGAGGTTGTAAAATAGAGCTTAAAATCAATACGCGCTTACTCAGGATATCCGGTCGCGTGAGACCGGAACAAAGTCAAAAGTTAAGGCTGACTGTGATGGAGCGTGGGCCAGATACAGAGACCCAGTGAGACCCACTGACAAAAGTACTTTAATCCTGTTGTGTTAACAAAGATGCTAGGTGAAGTAGAGCGGTGCGTCGGTGTAGATCCCGCAGCAGAGGGATGTTCCGGTTTTCTATATGCAGTAAGGGTGATGCGTCAATATTCTCCATGCAACAGTGGAGATGTAACAGTCTGAAGGCAATGTGCTGGTTCCTCCACACAGTAGAGGTGATTCGTCAATTTTCTGCACTCAGCAGAAGCAATGTGTCAGTTTCAAGTCAGCGATTCTAAAGGCGATGTATGGTTTCCAAGACGCTCGTTCAGCTCAGCTGGATTCAAACACCTTAGGTCCCCTTCTAAGGGTCCAGCACTGGGGTGGAACCACTTGGCAGGGCAGACACACCAGGATTAAGAAGAGAGTTCCTGGCATATGCTGCCCTGGTTAATTCCCTGTTGTAATCTGAAGTTGAAGCATAATATGACTTCCATGATGGTCTATGAGTGATGATTGAAAGATGATACTTTCTTTTTCTTGAAAATTTAACGCCATTCTAGGTCTGCGTTATCGACTAAAATGTAATTCACAAATACATTTTAAGTATGTTATGTATTCCCAGCTAATTGTGGTGAATGACTGAGTGTTAGGAGGGAGAGACGAACCAGCATACAGGGTTGACCATTGGGACATGGGTAAAGGGGGCTACCCGGCACCTCTGTATGGAAGGACAAAGAATGGATCACTCCAGTTCCATACCCAGACAGTACTGCAGGCATGGAAAGCAACCAACCGACATCTGGGGTGGAACGACAAACTAACGGTGGAAACCCGACTGTGGGATAGTGACAGATTGGGAGAGGGGAAAAAATGTCACAACCGCACATGATGGCACACAATAGGAATAGATATGTTGGGTGATTTCTGGAGAGGGGGTGCACTGCTAGCACTCACTGAGCTGCAGATTGAATATGAACTAGAAAAGGGGAGATATTTAGATATCTGCAACTACAGCATGCTCTAAAATGTCATCTGCCCGAAGGGGAACAACTTCCGGACTACTCCCCCAAGGAGGACCGGCTGCTTCTAGACCCAATGCCCACCAATTCAGTCTCACTCATCTACAAAAAGATAATGAACAATTCACCAGAAACTGTGGCCCAACTGAGAGAGGCCTGGACAGAAAACTGGCCCTGCTGGAGCATGACAAGTGGAGTGAGGCCTGGCAGAGTGCTAGCGAGATAACCATACGTGGATGATTCCACCTGGTGCAACTACAGGTGCCTCATAGTTCGTACCTCTCTAGGGTCCCATATACACAAGATAGGCCGCAGCGAGTCAGCCACATGCACCAGGGGATGTGGCAGCATAGGAACTTTCTACCACATGCTCTGGGTCTGCCCATTAATCCAAAGCTTCTGGAATGAGGTAATAGATGTGACAAAGCAAGTTACAAGATTAATGATCCCACTAGAAGTCAATTGGCTGTTGCTAGGCATACTAAGGGGAGTGAAATGGCCTAAACACACAAACACTATGCTGAACGCTTTGGCTGGGGTGGCGAAGCACAACTTGGCCAGACTATGGGGAGCAAACAGACCTCCTACGGTCAGGGAATAGGAGGAAAACCTGGACTAGTGTCAAGTAGCAGAACACTAAACATACCGCGCCCAAGGTTGCCCCCCCCCCCAAATTCAAAAATATTTGGAGACAGTGGATGCAACATAGGGGAGTTAATGTAGCGTATTGAGAGGGGAGGTTGGTGGGAGAACGGGTTAATTTGATAAACAGATGGACAATTGACAGGTAGCTTTACAATGCATTAGTTATTCTCTGGGAGTAGGGATTGGGCAACACAATGACAATCATCAATGTCCAGGCCCCCTGTGCGTGGCCTACGATATGTTTTGCTCACTGCTTGCTACTATTCTGTTGTTCCCAAATAACTGCTTAATAAATATAATTTTTAAAAAAGTATATTATGTATTCACTGGCCTGAAACCAACCCCAACTACTTCCAGGCCACTAGGGACTGTCTTTTCTGACAGATTGTTTTCAGCGTATGTTAATACTGGTTCACATAAATAAATCCATGGAAATCATTTTATGTGTTTACATTTATTAATTGTTTGGAATTTAACGTTACAGCCATTCTTCTATAATCATAACATTTTAAGTGATAGATGCCAATTATTTGTCTAATAAAACACAAGAATAAAATCAAACTCTCTGAGCTGCTTGTATTTGCAGACTTACTGATGTCCCACAGAGGAACTACTGGAACCCTTCAAAAGTGTATACCCTAGTTCAGTGCTAAATCTTGAATATAGTAAACTAACTCAGGATAATGTCAGGCAGATATTTTACCATAACAGTGGCAATATCAGTTGTACTGGCATTGTTATTGTTCAGCCTGGGTGACTCATAGCTGGGCTGATTAGACCTGGTCTGCGTTTAGAGTGGTGGGAGGATTTTTTATGCATCTGAATAGGTTGTGTCTCCTTTTCACAATGCTATCTACACCCACTGTGGTTATGCTGGACCAGGGAGGACAGGACTGGTTTTGACTGGGCTCAGATGCATTTTCCACAAATAGAACAATGACAAAATGGGGTATACATCTGAGACCTTAAACCCCTGGACTTTTGATTACTTAAAGAAACAAGAGGACCTTGCCAAGAAGAGCGTACAGAACTGTGAGAGGATTGCTGCCTTTTCTCTTTGAGGGGTGGGTTGAGCTGCAATTGCTGCTTCTGTCTATGGTGGAGGAAAAGATTTGGCTCTTTTTGCCCTGCTGTGGTATCCTGCTTGGGAAGAATCTCCAAGGGATTGTGTGTGCTTGCCTTCTGTTGGAAGTCTCAAGGAGATAAAATACTTCAGAAAACGATCCATGCTTGCAGGAGTGCAGGGAGCTTTTTGTGATGAGCGCTGTCCCTGCTGTGTGTGGGGTGTGCCTGCCTGCAGTGGTTGGTCCTGCCTGGAGCAAGAGAAGAACTGAACTGTTCTTCAAGTTTTGATAAAGTGCATGATGAGTTTTATATTTCTGTTGCTTCCTAGGGTGTAGAGAGCTTTCTTTGCCCATTTCCCTTCACCAATATTACTGCCCTCGGAGCACTTTGACTTTCCCCCATACTTGTCTCCAGCAAGTGGCATGCGCTTCCCTTGCCACTGTTTAGGGAGAGCTCCTATTCAATAATCCAGCGCAGATTGCTACACCTGGGTTCTACAGGGCTGGCGGGGTCAGTGGAGGGAAATCTCCCCATACAAAGGAGCCGCGCAGAGCCTCTCAGCTGGGCCCTGCCAGTTGCCATGGCAATGGGAAGCACCAGGGAGGCGACGCACCACCCAACGAAGAGGAGGCACGTTGACCTCATCACCAGGAATGGACCAGACCTCTGAGGCTCTTCGGTCCTGTCCCATCCCCAGACTAGCACATGTGGTGGGCGGATAACACTCCTGTGTCCAGGGCCTGCTGACATTGTCAGACTATGGAGAGTGCCTCCAGCTACAGAGAATGCCACGCCCGGGTCAGGAGAGATCACGGTGGCTGTTAGTGAGCAGTTATAACTGGTCCTCAAGCTGAGTGAATGTCTTGAGGACTGTTCTATCCCTGAAGAAGAAAAGACAGAGCAGGCTTCACTGAACATCCACAGGGAACTGCTGCGGCCCACTCAAAGAGCGAGAGACTCAGAGACGTCTTCCCAGCACCCTGAAGGAGAGGGTGGGCCCCCTGTGTAGACTCGCATTGGGGGCCTAACATTAGGGGAATTAAGCCCAAGAAGATCACTAGCGGATGTCCCACAGGATCATGGGCACCTGCTTACTGGCATACCTTTGGTCGGGGTGGCAATCCTTGACGGAGGTCCCAATCCTGCTCATGCTATTTGGCAGTTACTATGCACCCTATACAAGATGCACCAAAGTGCTGGGGCTGGGTATTTGAAGGTACATATATGTGTGGTGTAACTGATACATTTTCAAGCCCTAATGTTACGATGTAGGCCTTTTACTTGCCAGAATAACAAGTATCGATTTCAGGAACTGCACATTATGCGCAGAAATGTTTTTTCCCCAATGTTTTTATGACATACGCATCTTATAAGTCTTTGATATAGTGCACTAACGGTTATGTTTATGACAATTGCCTTATGGCAATGTGATTTATGATCTATGCCATATTAGTGATTAGTGATTCATGTGATTGTGGTCCAATCTGTTTAATGTATAATACAATGGACCTTTTGTGGTGTATCTTGTGTGTCACTGGTGTGTGTGTGTGTGTGTTATGCAAAATCTTCGCACATTGCCTCAGGGATAAACCATACTGTTCTGCCAAGCTACCAAGGGAGTGTGAGTAGGGGTTATCTTGGGTGTGTACATCCCTTACCCTGACTAGAGTGGTGGGTTTTGCCTGGCTTAGGTGCATACCCTAGCCAACCACAAACCCCATTGGTTGGCAGCAGTGAGGCTAGGACTTGCATTTGTGCAGTACCACAGTGACTCATGGTTGCACTACAAACTCTGCACTTAGACCAGTGAGTGACACATATATTGTTTTCTTGTTCTTCTATTTTGTGACACTCCCTTGAAGGTCAGTCATGTCTCAGCTGGCTGACCCAGCATTTGCTATGGCAGAAAATGCATTTAACATTAACAAGTTGTATTACTACTCTGTAAGTAACTTAAAGCAGTTCTATCAGGATCTTGGTGTACCTATGAGGTGTAATGCCAGGAATAGGGGAACTGCAGGAGGCCTTGTTTGCCTGGTGGACAGTCAAAAACCGGAGGGTTGAGGATGATTAAAAGGAATTGGGAGAGGAAGACCAGTCAAGGGGTTTTGTAGCTCAGGATCTGACTGTGAAGGGGAAGAACCTCCAGGCCTCGCAACAATGTGTCCTCTAGACGTGTGTCCCCAGAGGAGCTGGTGGACCGACAGAGGGCCAGGGTTCGGGAGCTGGAGCTTGAGAAGCTCTGACTGGGAGAAAAAGGAGGAGTCTTGACTGAGCTGGAGGTAGGAGCCATGAGTGCAGGGTCCAGCTCTGATGGTGGTAGTAGAAATGTGCTATTTAGTGCTGAGAGAGAAGTATACAAACCCAGAGATGTGGTGCCTGACTTGAAGGAGGGGTTTGACATACACCAGGGGGTTCAAGGTTATGAGGTAGCTCCAGTGGTGCGCAGGGTCCTTGAGGTAGATTGGGGAACTGGTACAGGGTTCATAGTCCTAATAGTTGGAGGGACACTGTACTAACTCTAGATGAGAGGTGAAGAAAGAGGGGTCCCCCCATGGTAGACGTCCTGGTACATATGTGTGGATACTACCCAGAAGAGTGTGGGTTGAGTGACAGAAACAGTCAGACGATGTCCTACCCGTCTCAGGAGGGTGATGTGAAGTATGTTTGCAAGGCACTGGATGCTGAGGTGAAGGGTAGCATGGTTAACACATGTGAGGGGCTGTGTGACTTAATTGTTGGAATGCATA
Organism: Lissotriton vulgaris; assembly: GCF_964263255.1. Lineage (NCBI taxonomy): Eukaryota > Metazoa > Chordata > Amphibia > Caudata > Salamandridae > Lissotriton > Lissotriton vulgaris. The sequence continues at coordinate 1,272,268,640 of NC_141696.1, read as the reverse complement.
ATTGTTAAGTCCTTGTTTTCCAGAGCTCTGCTAACACCTGTTGGAGTGTGAGGTCTCTAACCCTAGGGAGCTTGCGCTGGTGGCAGATCTTTTGGTGGATTCCAGAGGGTCAGATGAGGGTTTGGGGACTGGAGCGGCATGTTCTGCCTGGCTTACGTGCATACCCTAGCCAACCAGAAACCCCATGTCTAATGTCTATCGAATGACAATTGATTATAAAAAAGTCAAGTTTGTAATGTACAACTTTTTCCGATATATACTATGGTTTAAAAGAGGAATGGGTTTTAATACTGTTTCAACCATACTGTGGCATAATTTTTTCAAGTACACTGGGTGGTGGTTGGGCCCGATTTCGAATTTGGTCGTAACCCAACTTCTCCAAATTTCTGAGTGCAGTGGTAAATATGGAGGAGAACCCACCATCTAAAATTCCCTCCATCATATTGAATGTTTGGTGGAGGAAATTAGGCTGATGCACTCAACTCTTCGGTTAGAACCAAACTGTGAATCTATCCCAAATGTTCTTATGCACTTGTTGAGGGAATTCATAAATATGTCCATGAAACCATGGATTATAGAAGCTTCATTTTTAATGCCATCAATAGATACTAACCTAGGATATTGGAATGTAAAATAGCGATTCTACTACGCAGAATACAATTTACTGTTCATAACATGTTTTATATATGTTTAATCTACTCATACCCTACTCATGCATTATTGGTATTACGCACTCATTTCTGTTCTGATCTAGTATCTGTCAATTTCCATTCCAAAACGTCTTAAGTTATGATGGGCATTATTTGTGTAACTCCCCATCTCATTAATATTTTGTGGAATTATGCAAGGTGAATAAAAGTGTGTGCTGATATCTCACATGACTTGTTTAGGCGAGGGCATGCCACAAATAGACACATTACTTGCAACAGCAGCAGGAGACTGGTTTGAACAGAAAAAGTGTCTCAGCAAGCCAATTTATATTCCAACCAGTCTCCTGTAGGCAAAAATGTTGCAAAATGTCCCTTTATGCACAATTGTGCAAAGTTAGCACATTTCACATGTTAAACAGTTTAGTCATTTCCTGAGCTTAAACTTGTGTAATGAAAGAGCCTAGTCTAAAGGCAAGTGTACACATCATTACCAAGATTACCTAATGCGCGACTCCAATGGCAGTTTCCACTTTTGGGATTTTACCTCTTTGTCCTAGACTAAGTTCAGATTTTCAAAGTTTGTAGACTGAATAACCATGGATCAAATCAGTGATGCCTATGCAAATAAAAGAGATTACTGTTGAAAGTAAAGATCCCATTGTGGTCACATTTAGGAACAGTAGCCAAGGGAAATGAGAATTATTTTCTAGCAGGGTGTCATGATGAAGTTTGGTAGTATATATTGGAACTTTTAATGTTATCAATAGCTGCAATGTTTCTCATAACTGTTTCTTGAGGTCCTGTCCCACTAAGCTTTCTTACCATGTGTTGAGTGGTAGCAATAAGGTACTTCCAAACTCTTAGGACGACGTTTTACAGAAGGATTGGGGGGAGTACAATGTATGTATAGAGGGAAGAAATGAAGAGTAACTACTAACACTCTTAGGAAAAGATATCAATCCCAGTAGGTGACATAAAAGTGTTTTCACTGGCAGGAAACAAAATGCTTCCAAGAATTTATTAAGTCCTTAAATCTTAATTTTCCGTTAGATACCCTGAAAAAGCCTGTCGAAGTCTTATTTTGGCTGCTTAATTAACATAGCACTTTTATTCCCATATATTTGTCTCATATTCACTCAAGTTGTTTCTTTTTTTGCCTTTTTGGTCCTGTGTCAGAGACAAAAGCCCTTTAAAATCTCTAATCTAATTTTTCTGCAGTTTTATTCAGTAATCCAAAGTCTTCACAAGTGATCATACATATTTTCAGTTCTGTTCCACCCCTGTTTTGTCTGCAATCTTTGTAATGTAATATTTCGCTGCATGCATTGCAATTACATATTTCAATTACAGAACACTCTAGATTTTGATCATTACAGAATTTTATTAAGAAAAAGTCCCCAGGGATTTTTGATACCTTTCAAATGAAGATCTAGACAGGTAATGCCTACATCGAGCATTGTCATCAGCACTCTGCAATAGCGCTGGCAGTTGATCAAAAACGTTGGATTCTTTAAAATCAAGCATCTACTAGTATGAGGGACCAATGAATTCCTCACACAATGATGTTGTGTGGCATGGAGGGTGGCTAGTGGAGGCTTAAAAAATGTTTTTGAGGGTTTTTGCTGGCACAGGCCATTTATATGCATCAAAGTAACCTCACTGGTTCGCAGTTCTACATACAAGTAATATCTAGTACCTACTGGTATAGACATAAACTGGTCCTTTACTTCCTCATAGTGGTTTGATCTACTTCCCATTGGATGTCAATGGTATGACCTCCTGGTGCATCATCATTTGTTTATAATGGTTCAACACACTGGTTCAACACGTTTTTAATTATTTTTGCTTGTACAGTGACATACTGGTCCTATGGTAGTTCATCATTTCTTAACTTGTTCTTGCTTATATGGTCTCTTACCTGAGGGTTATTAGGTTTACTGTCAAAGCTATCTTGGTCTCTTGATATATTTCTATTGCATACGGCAACAAGCTGCCTCATAGAAGTTCTTATATGGAGTGCCTGATTGTTGGGGAGTATACTATGTAATGAAAGATATTCTCTTTGAATTTCAAAAATGTGTACTCAATTAACATGTAAGTGTATGCACAATGACAGTTTGAGAGGCATAGATAATGTTTACATTTTCCATAAGTACATAAAAACGATATAGTCTTGAGTCAGATACTTATGTGGTCCTAACCTGCTAACCAGAAAGATGTATACATGTTTTGGGTGTGGAACACAGTCTGCTACGCTGAGCATCTTCGGTAGAAACAACATTTGATTTATATATAATACAATACATTTCTGTGTGTGTTGCCTGAACAGGAATTATTACAGGAAGAAAAATGAGGCCAGTATGGCATGCATACTGATAACATATTGTGATGAAACTAAATGATCTGGGCACCTTGGTCTCCTACTGTGCTGTTATTATGGGCTATGGTCTTTTGAATATATAATTAACTCACTCAGGATGCAGTCTGATTCAGACAGAGACTGACATTTGTCCATAACAGTGTCTACATTTTGAACGGATGAGGTGTGTTAGTGCACACATGGGAAATGTGAGAAATTATCTTTTGAAAGGAAAGCTAGAAGTGATCAATTTGTTCTTGTAGAATTATAAATTGACAAACTTGCCAAAATAACCCTCATTTATGGGTTGCTTACGAGAATACCAGAGTATTTTATGTTTTAGTACAGACGAATGAATGAAGGAATTGGAAATGAAAAGGAAGCTATCTCAAGTAGACTTCTGCCATTTTGTGTCCCAGAGCCGGAAGAGACATCACACCATGTTGTACTTACATTTCCACCTAAAAGAATCTAGAAAATGTTAAGAGGAGTAAAAGTAATAGTGTAGTTAATAATACAGCGTAGTTTTTACTTGTAAATCCATTTGAAAGCATTACTCAAAAGCTAAACGGCTACAAAGTGTATGAAGTTTTCAATTCCGATTGTGCCAGGTAGTGTCTTTCAAACTTTGAAGAAGATAAAAACGTAGAGATTCTTTATCTGGTAATATGTTAATGAACATGCTCCTTCAGGAGACTTTTCAAACAGAAGGAAGATAGTCTCACAAAATCTTTTTTAGGAAAAATGTCTGCAACGATTTAACAATGGTTTTAGTACTTTCAAGTGTTAATACTGTGATGTAACTTGCTGTAATGACCATTAACTTTCTCTAATGACAAAATGATGAGATGCTATTAGACTAAACAACAGTATCACTGCCTGGACGAACTGGGTAAACTACTCAGCAGACTGTAAGATCCACCTCACGCAGGGAGAAATGAAGAGGCAGTTGTAAAGTTGAAATTGCCTTTATTAAGACACAGATAATAGAGACCCAATCCAGCACCTGAGACTGGCAACTGTCAACTCACAAGTTCAGCAGTCTACCATGACAACCTGGGGTTCCACATTCTAAGCATAGTCATCTAGCAACTAAGGCAACATTCCAACAGAAACCAATACATTACATCACCTTCCCCTCAATACTCAAAAGAGAACTTGTAATATAATTAAAAGAAACAACATGCAATATCATAAGGCAAAAACCAATATATATGACCTAGAGAACTTCTATACGAAGTTCAAGCACAACAGCACAAAGCAAAGTAAATACAATAGTGCAAAATAATCAAAGACATGAGTATACAGTGCAACAAACAAAATCATGCAATTTGGTAGGACATCTAACAATCCTATGAGGCCTAGAGCTCTTTTCTTGTACATCAAACTCAGAAGCAGAGGTGGAAGGTCCAAACACATGGGTGGAATGACATTTGGACACTCTGTTTAAGTACCGCACCCTGTGGGCATTGGTTTTAATGGCATTCTTAAAAACGTTAATTACCTTGAAAGGTTTGCTAAACTTCAAGCTCCCTTTACCCAAGCGCGGAGATTTGATTTTAACCCAGTCACCCACAGACATTACAGTGTTTTTGACAGCTTTACGCACATTCAATCATCTCTTCCTCTTTTCCATGCTAAGCCTTCCCTTTCTTTCCAACGTTCCACACAACCAACATTATCATCAACCAATGATCTTTTGGCAAAGACCCATAAAGGACAAACCTCAGTGTTTCCACCCTTTTTTTTGAACAAGCGAAATTGAGAAATCCCAGTAGAAGAGTGCAGTGTAAACCTATACTCCCTGACTTTGCTTCTCGAGGCTACCTTCCAATCTGTTCCTATCACAGTGGCCTGCTGCAGAGTCTCCTTTAACACTATCACACATCTTTCAACAACACCATTATTTTTGAGATGGTAAAGAGCTGCCTTCTTGTGTTTGATCCCAGTATGAGCCAAACATTCTTCAAAAACTCTAGATGTAAATTGAACACCATAATCCGAGAGCATTGAAGATGGGAATCACTCCCTCTCAAACGTTTCATCCAAACAATTAATTATCTTTGTGGACTCCACAGAGTTTACCACTTTAATCTCTAGCCATCAGGAGTAAATGTAAATGCACACTATAACATACTGATCACGTGATTCCCAAAATGTCTATAGCAATGTCAGACCAAGGCCCTTTAGACTGTTCTCTCGTTACCATAGGTTGTGTTCTGCATTTTAATATCTTATCATTGCATGCACACTCCTAACCACCTTCTCTAAATAGACATCTATGGCAGACCACCAATAAGCTTCCCTAATTCTCTCCTTGGTCTTGCCAATTCCCATGTGACCGGCATGGGCGCTCTTCAGTAACCGTTCCCAAAGATCATGAGGAGGAGCCAACTTGCTGCACCTCAAGAGAATACCATCAACAACAGACAATTCCTCTTTAACCTGTCAGAAACTGTTCAGATCTTCTCAAAAATCCATTTTCTCACACCATTCCCCAAAACCATTGTCACCACCTTTTGCAACATTTCATCTTTAGCCAAAGACTCTCTCCACTTATTTTCCGAAACAATGCCATCACTAATCACACACACATCAATATCTTCCTCAAGTTCTTCACCACCAAACCATTCATCCTCACCAGACAATCCATTTACGTCATCATGGACATCACCCAACCTGGATAAACAGTCAGCCAGCATGTTACTAGCCCCAGGAACGTAGGAGACAATGAAATCAAACTCTTGTAGAGCTACCACCCATTTTCGAATATGGAGGGAAACAAAATCAATACCTTTCTTGGAGAATACCTCCTTTAGCGGTTTATGGTCAGTCAATATCACAAATTTACAGCCCCACAGAAACTTACACAATTTGCGTATGGTCCAAAAGATAGTGAGAGCTTCCCTCTCAACAACCAAATAATTGCACTCCTCAAGGGTCTTGACAAAAACAAGATTGCTTTCTCCTCCCCACCAGACTTCTGAAGAAGCACTGCACCTAATACCTTGAAGCTGGCATCAGTCATTAAATAAGATTCTTTCTTTGGGTCAAAACTTCCTAGATCTGGGGTCTTGTTCAAGCAAGCTTTCAAATTCATCATTACAAGCCTTGGACCATGCAAACTCACAGCCTTTTTTTTTTAAGAAGATTTCTCAAATGACCAGTCACATCAGCAAAATTAGGAATAAACTTGTGATAAAATTCAGCCACCCCTAAGAACTTCACAAGCTCAACCTTATCTTGAGGAACCCTAAGATCGCAAATGAGATTAGCCAAAGAAGGCTTTGGTTTAATACCATTTGCTGACAACAAATGCCCCAAATACTCGATTTCTGCCACATCAAAATGGCACTTATCAGCTCTTAAGGTCAACCTTGCATCAAATAATCTTCTCAAGACCACTCTCATCCTACCATCATACTGTTTAGTCTCAACACCAATCACAAGGTCATCATCTTGATACACCTTGACACCGTCAACACCCCTCAAGATGCGATCCACAACCCTCTGAAATACAGAGGCAGTAGAAATGAGACCGAACTGCATCCTCAGAAACTTTAAGGTGCCGAACGGTGTCAAAAAGGCAGTGAGATCCTGAGTAGTGGCATGTAGCTTGACCTGATGACAGGCAGAAGTTAAATTGAGAGATGAGAAATGTTTACCCCCCCCCCCCCCCCCAGCGAGCATATCATTTCACTGATTTTAGGTAGAACGTAATGGTCCACCACCACTGCCTTGTTAAGCTCCCTTAAGTCCACACAAAGCCTGGCCTCCCCATTGGCCTAGCGGGCAATAACAATCAGGGACAACCATTCTGTGTCTTCGACTTCCTGTATTATGCCATTGGGAACTAACTTGTCTAGCTCAACCTTCATGCTCTCCTTTGCCATCAGTGGCACACCCCGAACTTTAGCCACCATTGGCACAGCACCAGGCTTAATTCTAATATAATTCAGATAGCTCTTGAGACACCCCAGCTTACTGTCAAACACCTCCTGGAATTCCTTGAACCATGTGTTCCACCAATCACCTACTTGACAAACCGGCAGCATCTCCTTCAAACACAAAGAGGGACTCTCATTTTGATCTAACAACACACGCAAATCATGTTGATGGAACCAGCTTATAAGGGAGTCCCCTTTCATGGACACATACACTTTTCCTGGGATGATTTTTCCCGTGAAGTCAATCGTGCCCCAAAAATAGCCTAACAGATCGATAATTTCTCCTCCATACCCTCTTGGCCTTATATCAGGCCTCCATAACTTGACTTTGTTCACTAGGTACTGCTTGAAGAAATATTTTGGAATTAACGTCACCTTGGCTCCAGAGCCAAAGAGCATCTTTATTGGTGCATCGTTAAAAAGCACCACCTCCATGGGACCCTCACTTCCACATCCATTGATTTGACAGATGTTTATCTCCTCTAACTCAAAATCATCTTCATATAGATCCATGTTCTCTACCATCTCCAAGGCATTGTTTTTGTGTGATATTTACTTTTCCTTTGATATCTGTTTATGAGACTTTAGGCCCACTTTATCCTTCAGGGCTCGAAATGATCAATGGGTCGACAGAGTCCGTCCTTGTTTTAAAATTAGCTCTGATGTATTAGATGTGGGGACAGATGTTGTGGCTATTCAACTGCTTCGCCGCGGCGGGCAGTCCGCCGTGGAAAAAAATGATGCCTGCGTAGTTCGGACTGCCCCCGGCAGTCCTCTGCACACGCCCACCGTAACGTCGGACGGCCAGCGGCCATCCGACGCATGGAAAAGGTTACTTCTTACGGCAATTCGAGCACATTGTGCTAATGTGTATGTTAAAAAATCAACATAATAGCACAATATCTTACTTTAAACAATTGTGATAGATGTGTTGTGGTTGGTTAAACTGGCTGAGTTAGAGCCATGTGTCTCGAGAGCATGTATTCTAGAATGGTAATGCGGGGCGAAGGAACAGATGGGGAGATGGAGAAAAGAAGCAGAGTGGACAGGAAGCAGTCTGTTGGTGAAGGTGCTGGTAATATAAATAAAGACCTAACACACATAATAGCAGGAAAATTAGGTGATCACAGTATTATTGCGCCCCCTTTGCAGATCAACGCCTTTGGTGGAGCAAAAGGGTTAAGGGGGGTAAAACAAAATCGTGAAAAAAAAACACAGAATCTCAACTACTAAGCTGCTGCAAATATTTTAGAGGTATGCAGTGTTTAATTCAATAGTACTCACTTTATCAACCTCATAAGAATGTAAAGCAGAATTGACCCTGCAGGGATTCAATTGTGTCAACTGTCCCTCAGCACCATATGGTAGATGACATCTAATAACTTGCTGAGCCCTCTTGCATCTGAGCACCTACGTTCCAGGCAGCACTCTCCCCAGCAGCTCTGCCAGCTGATTTCTCGCCCGCAGTCCATCACGAGCAGAGTTCGAGCCTCGAGCCCCACTCTGCCTCAGGTCTTGTGTTCTTTTTGCAATATTGTGTGTGTGTAATTGCATGTTTCTATTTCAGGGGCATTACTGTTTTTACTGTACTACTGTTATAGCACCTTAGCGCTTCCCGCCGGTCCTGCTCTCCCACTCGCCCCGCCCCCTGACCCAGCCCCACTACTGCCTCCACCTCTACACCCGCCCCCTCCCCTACATAATGGCGACTTCTGAGGGGGAGCACGTGTAATATGGGACCTCCGGTCCAGGCAGCACTCTCCCCGGCAGCTCCGCCAGCTAATTTCACACCCACAGTTCCTCACGAGCAGAGTTCGACCCTCCCGCCCGACTCTGCCTCAGGTCTTGTGTTCTTTTTGCAATATTATGTGTGTGTAATTGTGTGTTTCTATTTCAGGGGCATTACCGTTTTTACTGTTGTACAGCTATAGCGCCTTCGCGCTTTCGCCTTCCCACCGGTCCTGCTCTCCCACTCGCCCCGCCTCCACCTCTACTCCTGCCCTCTCCCCTACATAATTGCGACCACTGCATGGTCATGCTGCTGGCGCGCCTTAGGCAAGCCCGCCTGCGCCCCGACCGTTACCAGCGCCAGGGACCCTGGTCCTCCTGGAACCCAATGATACGACTCAGCCACCCTCCATCCTCACAACCCGCCGACTGCGTAAGATCCTCGCCCAACACGACCCATGGAAAGTTCTCATGCGGACACCGCCGAAGATCTTTCACCATCAACAAGATGCCCACAGCCACTGAAGGACCACCGACTGAACAACCCTCTGAAACCTTAACTTGCATCCTCCTCAACATGCGCTCCCAACACCGACACGCTGTAGAAATCTGGGACCTGATCGACACACTCTCGCCCGACGTCTCATTCTTCACGGAAACCTGGACCTACGCCAGTCCGGCCCGACATCACCGACGGCTACAAAATCCAGAGAAAGAACCGCCCACACCGCCCGGGGGGAGGAATCGCCATCACACAAAAGACCCCATCTGACTCTCCACATCAGCACGAGCGACCCTCACTCCAACATGGAACACCTCCACTTCCAGATCCAGACCAGCCCCAGCACCACGCTACGGGCCCCTCATCTACAGGCCGCCAGGGCCCTACGCACAGCCCGCAACCACCATCGCGGAGCTTGCCGCACTCCACGGTATCACCTCCACAGACTACATCCTGCTCGGGGACCTGAAATTCCACCTCAAAAGCAGCCATGACCGCAACTCCACCACACTTCTCGAGAACCTCGCCATCCGTGGACTGAAACAGCTCGTCAGTACTCCCACCCACAGAGCAGGCCACACCCTCGACCCCATCTTCGCGGGAGGATCAAACATCTGATTCAGCCACAATACCCATTCCCTCTGGATGGACCACCATTGCGTCCATTTCACTTTCAACACCACCACCGCACCCAAGCCGGCTCGCGTCCGCTGCGACGGAACTGGAGTAAGGTCATGAGGAGCACCTACTCCAAGATCCCCCCAAGGCAGCAACCGACACTAACACCGCAGCCAGGGAATTCCACCACTGGGTCGTCGGATGCGCCGACAAGCTGGCACCTCTCCGCCGAGCCACCAAACCATGCCCTCTGAAGCCCGCAAGGTTCAACATCGATCTCCAAGGAGCCAGACACACCTGCAGACGCCTGGAGAAAACCTGGAGGTGCCAGAAGACCACGGAAGTACGGAACAGCTACAAGAGGGCCTTGAAAGACTACCACCGGCGTATAAGGGACGCTAAAAGGACCTTCATCGGAGACAAAGTCATGACCAACTCATCCAACGTCAAGGAACTGTTCAACGTTATTCAGCAGTTCGCAAAACCCAGCTGTGAAGCCACTGACGTCACACCCTCTCAGGAACTCTGCGACAAACTCAGCTCCTACTTCCACCTAAAGATCAAGACCCTTCATGACAACTTCAGCAAGCCAGCAGAAAACAACACCACACCACCCACCACCACAGGGAAACTGATCCTCTCCTCTTGGGCACCCTGCGTCCATCAAACTCATCTCCTCTACCATAAAGAAGATGCAATCAGGAGCCCCAGCAGATCCCTGCCCACCACACGTCTTCCACAGGGCCGCCACAGTCATTGCACCCAAACTAGGACAAACAATCATTTCCTCCCTGTTATCCGGCATCTGCCCAGATGAATTGAAGCGCGCAGAGGTTAAACCCGTCCTCAAGAAACCAACGGCCGACCCAACTGACCTGAAGAACTACCGGCCTATCTCTCTCCTCCCCTTCGCAGCCAAAGTAACCGATATACTCGCGAACGCCCAACTGACCGCCTTCATCACAGAAAACTCCATCCTAGACGCTTCCCAGTCTGGTTTCCGCAGCAACCACAGCACTGAGACCGCCCTCCTCGCCGCCACCGACGACATCCGCATGCTGCTTGACCAGGTGCACTCCACAGCCCTCATCCTCCTAGACCTCTCCGCAGCCTTCAACACGTCTCACATTGCACGCTAGCCGCCGGGCTTCACAGTGCAGGAATACAGGGGTCCGCCCTTGACTAGATCTAATCCTTCCTCTCCGGCAGAACACAGAGGATCAGACTCCCCCCCCCCCCTTCATCTCCGACCCCACTGACATCATCTGCGGAGTACCTCAGGGATCTTCATCAAGCCCAACGCTCTTCAACATCTACCTGGCCCCCATCGCCGCCATCGTCAGACAACACAGGCTCAGCATCGAATCCTACTCCAACGACACACAGCTCATCCTCTCCCTCACCAAGAACCCAGAAATCACCAGACTCAGCTTCCAGGAAGGAATGGGAAATGTAGCCGCCCGGATGAAGGACAGCTGCCTAAAGCTCAATTCCGAGAAGAATAAGGTCCTCATCCTTGGACCTTGCACCTCCGCCTGGGGGATGTACCATGTTACAACGCATACCATTACGACTACCTACTGTTACAACGCGACCATTACAACGCATACCATTACAACGCATAGCGCTTTGAGGTGCTGGATAGTGGTAAGTATAATTTACTATTCTAACTCCAGTCCCCGTGGACACTAGGGAAGGTGTTGGATAGTAAATTATACTTATTCCCTATCCTAGAGCGCCCCCCAGCGCAATGCGTTGTAATGGTATGCGTTGTAAAAGTTGCGTTGTAACAGTAGGTAGTTGTAAAAGTTGCGTTGTAACAGGTGTATACCCCGCCTGGGACAACACCTGGTGGCCCTCCGCCCTCGGGAGCACACCCCTACAGACCACGCTCAGAATCTTGGCATAATCCTCGACTCCTCCCTCTCCATGAACCGCCTGATCAACGTTGTCGCGTCCACCAGCTTCAACTGCCTCTACGTCCTCCGCAAGACATTCAAATGGATCCCACCTGACTGCAGGAAAACCGTCACCAACGCACTCATAACCAGCAGACTCCGGCAAAGCCCTCTATGCCGGGTAGAGGAATCAACAAAACTCTTACACACAAACTCCAAACCGTCCAGAATGCCGCAGACAGCTCATTTGAGGGACTCCACGCCACGAACATATAACCCAACACCTCCGAAAGCCTCCACTGGCTCCCCGTCGAGAAGAGAATCACTTTCAAACTCCTCACCCCCACCTACAATTCACTCAACAACATCGGACCCAAATACCTCAACAACCGAGTTTGTTTCCACGCACCTAAGAGGAACCTCTGCTCTGCTGACCTCGCCACATCCGCAGAAACAGATCCGGCGGGAGAGCTTTCTCCTACATAGCAGCCAAATCCTGGAACGAGCTCCCGGTCAACATCAGACACTCCCCAACCCTCCACACGTTCAGGAAGGACTTCAAGACCTGGCTCTTCAACTGACCTGGAGCTGCCACCTATCCCCCCTCCCCTCCCCCGCCGTGCCTTTAGACACTCACGGGTGAGTTGTGCGCTCTATAAAATCACTGATTGATTGATTGATTGAGTTTCTGAGCGACATTATATGCAGATTTAATCTTGCCCTTTTCTGATTTTGTATGCCTCTGCGTTTATTAAGACAACCACTATGTATTCATTGCTCACAAATCATTCTATTAATTTAAATTAACAATCTTTTGATCAGTAAGTACGTTGTTTTATATGTACATTTCAAAAATTGAATAAGTACTAAATGTAATGATTTTCCACTGTACATCTTGTGTGAAAGAGTTCCTAAGTACTGAAGGGTCCTTTTTTTCGTATGTTTAACATACTAATAAAACATTGTACCATCCGCCTTGCTCTAGCAATTCCGGAATAGCAAATAACTGAGCCCTCTCCCCAAAACCACGTTTGAATAAACCAAGTGGCACAAAAGATAAAAATGACAAAATGAATAAAGACCCCAAGCCCTCTAAGGATGTGAATTTCCTTTTCTTTTTAAGACCAATTATCAAAGTTGAGCACTGCACAGCCTTCGAAAAGATAATTAAAGTATGGATGTCTTATGCATATGCAGTATTTTTAATGCAGACAAATTTTATAATTTGAAAAACAAATGTCAGGAGGCCATGCTGTTTGCTAAGCTCGCTCTGTCAATGCAAGGACCTTGCAAAGTACCCTGCTAATTACCGTTCAACTTCAAAGGCTGCTTTATACTTAAACCTTCGATGGGATGCGTGTTCATAAAAGCAATTAGGAGTAGATTAGGTTCATAGTTTTACATCAAACTTAATTGTCAGGACTTCAGAATTAGGATGCTATCATTGAATACAGATAGCTTGAAAATTACCTGCTACAGTGAAAGATCGCTTGGCAAACACTGCGAGCAAGTAAGTCTGAAAGACAAGGACGCCGGAGAGCGCCCAAGGACAAAGAAGCCCGTCTGGGTGCACGGCGTGGCAGGCAATGCTGTGACAAAATTGATTTCCACTGAACCACCTCTGCCTCCCCTGAATTGCTGTATAAATATAATGTGTGAGGCGGAAATTACCAAAATCATTTAGCTGCCACTCCTCCTTCAGGACACGAATGTCAAATCCTAAAGGACAAAATAATTAGTGGAGGAAAATGGAGAAATAACAAGTGAAATGTAATCACAAAAATTGTAATTGCTACAAACTGAATAACACAAAAATGCTCTTTTTGGAACAGAAAAAAAGAATAGACAGACATGTAATACTGCAAACACAGCACCTGCAATTTAACCTTCTAGAAATTGCTACACAAAAACATACCTCCTGTCCTCCCACAGGCACCTGCAAAGCACTAAAACCTAGAAACAAGTATAAAAAATAGACAGCTACCAAGGGGTAGAATGTAATGAGCACACGTTGATACACTGCTTCGTAGCAACATACAGTCTCACAACCACACCCAACAAATACCTCTCCAAAGAGGTTAAGGATTCACATTGCACAGTTGCGCATGCACAGAAACAATTGTACCTGTAGCTTCAGAGGTGCGCTCCCCCCATGTTATCGGAGTAGCAAAAGCTAAAATACCTGCCACCAAGTGTACGATGCACATCGTTCCACGCTTTCCTTAAAATGAAAAGAACATACAACTTTTATAAAATAAGGGTGATTTTTCACCCCCCCCCAGGTCTTGCAGATAATAACTCCTTTACAGGCAGAGCATCGGGCATTCCATCTATATTTTCAAATCTACCCTACATTTACATTCCAATTAAATTTAAGCTAGACGTCTAGCACCAAGGAAATGTGAAACAGGACTACCAGGCAAGTAAAATATCCCCATGCTGCACAGAGATGCCTCCAACTCTTGAAGCCCCCCCCCCCCCCCAAACACTTCAGGGTCCTCCCATTCAGCCCAAGCCCAATGTACCTGTTCTCCCAATCGGTGATACCAAAATTGCAGACATAATAAAAAGATCACACGCCAATCACAAGTGAGTATTTTTTAAGTTTTGATGCATAGAGGAGATCTGTGTTATTAGTACTTTTTTAAACCCAATTTTTTTGAGAAGCTACTGAACAGTTTAATACCAAAAAAGTACGCTTTCTGAGTAAGGTTCTTACTTCATGCTAAATTAGGGTAATTTTACTCAGCCATTTTTTTATGTATCAGTGCGCAAACTTTCCTAGGGGATAAAAATAAAAATTACACTTCTGGACCCCGCCCCCCCAACCTTTCTTTTTTGCTCCCGGTTGACGAATCTCTGTTAAACTTAGTATAAAGAACCCAAACTGTATGAACATTTTGCTGAAATGGTTTTGTACAGATTCATCAAACAGTGCCAACGTTTTTAAGAAAACAAAAACATGCCTTTTCTATGGAAACTCAGGCCGAACCTTGACGACACTGGTGCTATTGTGGCCAGTGTATATATTTGCCTATAACTGCACTACCGTTTGACAAATCTGCATGAAGTTTAGAGGACATTTAGCATGTTCAGCTCAATATTAGCATTTTCAAATTTGTGCAGATTCAACAATGAAGGAGGTTATTTACACGTGAGATCCAAAAAATGTTAATCAAATCGTTAGCATTATTATTTTCTTCTTGGTATGTCAATATTTATGCGGATCTATCGCAGGGTAGCACATTTATATGGGAGCGGGAGACATGAGTTTCAGGCAAATCCATAAAGGAGAGACAGTGTACAATTTACTTTATCTCTGGTCAATGAATCAGCATGATATTTGCAAGTGTGCTAACAAGTTGAGCCCTGCAAACGTATCTCATGTTTCATGCAGATATAACAGTGGCGGTAAACTTAAAGCAGGAGTCAAACATTATTTTATCTACTAATATCTTTGGTGTGGTATCATGGACTGATATGAAAATTAGCAGACCCTTAGCATATTTTACTTGAGCTTTGTATATGAAGTGTCATGCAAATCTGTCAACAGGGGCAGTTTTCTAGTTGGGCGGCTGGTGACATTTGAAAGTGCTCGGGCGGAAACTGATAACCATACTGCACCGTAGCGAGCGAGCGTAGCGAGCGAGTCCGAACCCCCCTAACGAGGGTTCGGGGGGATTTTCCCCGCGAAAAATAAAAAAAAAATAGTGGAAAAATTGTGCATTTTCAAGCAAATTTCAGAAAGCAGGAAGGTTAATAAAGCAATTGTAAAAGTGCAGGTATTACATTATTAAAGAGCTTTCATATAACATAGGTAGCTGCTTATTCAGTATAACCACAGAGCTTCATAACTGCACAACTCTATTTACAAGCCACAGAGGCCGTGAGGAGCAACTCTGCTCTGCACGCGCTGTTTGAGGTTTCCGCACCAGTGCACAGTGGCGGCTTGCCTTTCTTCCTTTTAGTAAGGAGGGGTGTGCTCGTTCTACCACAGGAAACGGGATTCCCTCTTTCGTTTTCTGTCCAAGTGCTGGTGGTGTGCCAGTGGAAGCAGAAATAGACACAGTGTCTATTTCTGCTTCCAGTGGCACACCACCAGCACACACATGACGTTTTTGCCCTCCAAAACTAGAAAGTGATCTCTGTGCCAACGCTTTCCTCGGGCAAGACAGTGCCAGGCTAAGCGAGAAAAGGCTGCTTTAATGATACAGGTTTGTGCTGCTAATGTGATAACATACAAAACAAAACAGCACCGCCACCAGCGTAATGTTGCCCTAGATCACACATTGCGAACTAGCTAAGCCTCACATCACATGTGCCATAAATAAAACATGAGCACAAAAACACTCATTTTCTTGCAGTATTGATTTCTTCGGGATAGGCAAAAGTGACAAAACAGTTCCTATGGGCAAAACTTATGGAGCAATGCAATGGTCACACAACATTTTCCAGGTGTAAGTCTGAATTGCATCTGTAAAAAGTGGTAAGTTATGCCTGTATATTTCACACCTGATCAAAAATCTTTACCAAATTGAAACATATGAATGATATGCACACCTTAGTAACGTACACAGTCATGAGTTTTTACGTAGTTTTAGTTTTAAACTTGCTTCAAAGTTACAATGGTGAATGCTAGCAAGAGCTCATTAAAACCTTGACCAGGAAAATCCCATGCAAACGTAGTGAACACCTTTTCCTTGTGAATTAACTTTTCAAGCTAATCAGCATATTTAAATTACTCCTAAAAAAAACCTGGCGAACCGCTGCAAAAAAAGTGGGAAAGCACAAAAATTTTCCCCACATTTCACAGTTGATGTGAGGTAAGGGGAGAATGTTAATTGAAATATTCAATGAATACATGTAAAACTTGGAATAAAAAAATTCTATAAATTCCCTAATCAAATATGGGATCAGAAAAACAGGATTATGGTGAATCTCCAGAATAGGATTCACCATATAAGGCTTCTAAAAGTTGACTCCAGGCTGCAAATGAGGTATTCCGACCTGAACATTACGATGACATGGCCACCAAAAGTGTGCACAGGTGTACAGAGGACACAGCACTTTAGAGGTATTTTCCAGAGAAGAACGCAGACTGCATCTGCAGTCAAAAAACACTGACGGGTTTCCAACACCCGACATGAGATGGTAACTCAGATGCACTGTGGGGCTCATGGGGACAGCTTCCACGTTGTTAATAGTGGCAGGTGTCCCATCTGGAGCAGTGAAGTTGCAGGACACACTGCATGCCCTCCTATTTCATTCCTTGCATGCTGACTGTATTTTTCTTAAAGCGTCTCAAGCATTATTAAATCACTCAGGGGCAGATTTACTAAGATTTGATTCTGTGTGTGTGTCACAGAAGTGACGCAAATCAGCTCAAAATCTTTGAGTCTGATTTTCTATTTAGCGCTAAACTTGTTTAGTGTTAGAAATATTGTCAAACCAGCATTGCATTACTTCGCGCCAAAGGGGCGTACCATGGGCGGTACATGGGCACACCTATAACCCCCCCCCCACAAGGTTTTTGACACTAAATCCAAATTACTACAGAAAGTGACAGCATTAGAAAATAGTACACCCTTCTACCTGGCGCTATAAAGGAGAAATGCCTTTTTTCTCCTTTATTTTGCATGTGGGAAAATGCTTCAAATAACTCTATTGCAAAAAACACAGTTGATGGACAGAATGCAGTACAATGTCTTACATTCACCCCAGTACAAGGATCTGGGCCTAAATCCATCGTTTTTTTCGTTTGCACTCCACACCACCGTAGGTCAGACACTGGCTATATGCAAATCAGTCTAAGTCTAAGCATAGTATTTAGTACTGGAAGAGAATCCTTCCAGTACAAAACCTATGCTTGACTAACGGAGGCACCCTTGAACTGTGGTGCAAAGGTGTCTCCGTGGGCACGGCAGCAAATTTCAGCACATGCCCTAGGGAGAGGGGAGGCCGAGGGGAGCAACTCTGCTCTGCACGCGCTGTTTGAGGTTTCCGCACCAGTGCACAGTGGCGGCTTGCCTTTCTTCCTTTTAGTAAGGAGGGGTGTGCTCGTTCTACCACAGGAAACGGGATTCCCTCTTTCGTTTTCTGTCCAAGTGCTGGTGGTATGCCAGTGGAAGCAGAAATAGACACAGTGTCTATTTCTGCTTCCAGTGGCACACCACCAGCACACACATGACGTTTTTGCCCTCCAAAACTAGAAAGTGATCTCTGTGCCAACGCTTTCCTCGGGCAAGACAGTGCCAGGCTAAGCGAGAAAAGGCTGCTTTAATGATACAGGTTTGTGCTGCTAATGTGATAACATACAAAACAAAACAGCACCGCCACCAGCGTAATGTTGCCCTAGATCACACATTGCGAACTAGCTAAGCCTCACATCACATGTGCCATAAATAAAACATGAGCACAAAAACACTCATTTTCTTGCAGTATTGATTTCTTCGGGATAGGCAAAAGTGACAAAACAGTTCCTATGGGCAAAACTTATGGAGCAATGCAATGGTCACACAACATTTTCCAGGTGTAAGTCTGAATTGCATCTGTAAAAAGTGGTAAGTTATGCCTGTATATTTCACACCTGATCAAAAATCTTTACCAAATTGAAACATATGAATGATATGCACACCTTAGTAACGTACACAGTCATGAGTTTTTACGTAGTTTTAGTTTTAAACTTGCTTCAAAGTTACAATGGTGAATGCTAGCAAGAGCTCATTAAAACCTTGACCAGGAAAATCCCATGCAAACGTAGTGAACACCTTTTCCTTGTGAATTAACTTTTCAAGCTAATCAGCATATTTAAATTACTCCTAAAAAAAACCTGGCGAACCGCTGCAAAAAAAGTGGGAAAGCACAAAAATTTTCCCCACATTTCACAGTTGATGTGAGGTAAGGGGAGAATGTTAATTGAAATATTCAATGAATACATGTAAAACTTGGAATAAAAAAAATTCTATAAATTCCCTAATCAAATATGGGATCAGAAAAACAGGATTATGGTGAATCTCCAGAATAGGATTCACCATATAAGGCTTCTAAAAGTTGACTCCAGGCTGCAAATGAGGTATTCCGACCTGAACATTACGATGACATGGCCACCAAAAGTGTGCACAGGTGTACAGAGGACACAGCACTTTAGAGGTATTTTCCAGAGAAGAACGCAGACTGCATCTGCAGTCAAAAAACACTGATGGGTTTCCAACACCCGACATGAGATGGTAACTCAGATGCACTGTGGGGCTCATGGGGACAGCTTCCACGTTGTTAATAGTGGCAGGTGTCCCATTTGGAGCAGTGAAGTTGCAGGACACACTGCATGCCCTCCTATTTCATTCCTTGCATGCTGACTGTATTTTTCTTAAAGCGTCTCAAGCATTATTAAATCACTCAGGGGCAGATTTACTAAGATTTGATTCTGTGTGTGTGTCACAGAAGTGACGCAAATCAGCTCAAAATCTTTGAGTCTGATTTTCTATTTAGCGCTAAACTTGTTTAGTGCTAGAAATATTGTCAAACCAGCATTGCATTACTTCGCGCCAAAGGGGCGTACCATGGGCGGTACATGGGCACACCTATAACCCCCCCCCCCCCACAAGGTTTTTGACACTAAATCCAAATTACTACAGAAAGTGACAGCATTAGAAAATAGTGCACCCTTCTACCTGGCGCTATAAAGGAGAAATGCCTTTTTTCTCCTTTATTTTGCATGTGGGAAAATGCTTCAAATAAGTCTATTGCAAAAAACACAGTTGATGGACAGAATGCAGTACAATGTCTTACATTCACCCCAGTACAAGGATCTGGGCCTAAATCCATCGTTTTTTTCGTTTGCACTCCACACCACCGTAGGTCAGACACTGGCTATATGCAAATCAGTCTAAGTCTAAGCATAGTATTTAGTACTGGAAGAGAATCCTTCCAGTACAAAACCTATGCTTGACTAACGGAGGCACCCTTGAACTGTGGTGCAAAGGTGTCTCTGTGGGCACGGCAGCAAATTTCAGCACATGCCCTAGGGAGAGGGGAGGCCGAGGGGAGTGCCATATTTTAGTAAATTTGGTGCTCTCATCATGCAGCGCAGCACAACATTTGCGGCTGCTGCACTGTGATACGTGAGAAATCGGTAAATCTGCCTCTCGGTCCTTTTAAAGGTACAGATAATACTTTAAAAAAAAATTCTAGTGGGGATTACAAATGCAGGGAATGAAGTCTGCTGTCCCTCCCAGACCTAGAGTCACAGGCATTCCGAGGGGGTCGCAAACTGCTTCCTGCCTCATATATATGAACGAGGCAGTAGGTTTTACCACCTCCAGCTAGTTTAGATGTTGTGATGTAACTAATCAGGACCTATGTTCCATCATATAATGTGACTCAGGACGCAAACCAGACGGTATGCAAAAACACTAGCTGGTTTGCTAACTACAATTTATACATTGCACCCAAAATGGCAGCCAAGACCTAAGTAAAAAAAAAATACTAAATCCAAATATATCCAGCAAAATACATCAAAACAAATTAACCATGCAGATTTAAAAGAAAAATACCAACAATAAAAAAACAAAATAAAAGCAAAGCGGGTGATTCCAGAAATCGTTGCATATTTGTACACTTACAGCGAATAGCTCGCAAGAGATTCTTTTGGGTTTTGCCACAATTATTTGTCATCTAAAGAGCTGATTAATGAGCATAGACATGGATATACCATGGAGAAATGCAGAAAGCCTTTGAAATTACATAATATTATTATGGAGCTAAAATGTAACATTTTTAAACTATTGGTTAATAACTTGGGCTGAAGAGAAATTCAGTACAGACATGAGATAGGAGAAGGGAGATAAGAAATTTGCAACTCTAATCATATAGAAATTCCCTGAGGAAAAGGAAGCATTATTTACTGACACAAGGCTGCCAAATAAAAAGCGTAATCATTCTGTCCCATTGGGTGAAATGTGGATTTCTTACCGTGAAAGTCCTAAAGTATAATGTATGATCTTGTATTAGGATTACAAGCACAGAACCACGTTTGTGTTTTACAAGGTGGGATTACTCAAAAAACATTAGAAAAAACTTCAACAAACTTAATTGAAGCATCAAAGAGATGATTATTTTCATCAAATCCAGGAATTTTGAACAATACCTCCCCCGCCACAGTGAGCTCTTCAACACTCCTGACTACCAGGTGCATCCACCTCAGCAAGAGCCCTTTAATGCAGCCTACAACTATACTCACAAACATGGACGTACATTGTGATGAAGTGGTTGTGTCAGTTTGCAGATCGAGCGTGTCACCCTGCTCATAGAGGAGAGGTCGAGGAATGGTGATCAGCATCACAAGTGCCAAAATGAAGGAGGATCCCCAGGTAGCAGGGCCAACGATGTCACCCTCCCACCCCAAATATGCCTGCATTCTGGATTCCTACTATCTACCGGCTCAACATGACCCCATATATCACTCCTTCCTGCCACTGCGGATGGAACAGAGATTAACAGTGGTATACAGGCAACAATACACCCCCTCAGAAACATTTCTGGTTTGCATTTCGTTTCTTGCGGTGATTACTAGACCCAGGTGTCTAAATCGCCCTTGTGGCACCGACGTCTCATTCTAGAGGCACGGAGTTCGCCCTGACCAGGCAATAGATTCATCATGTCACTCTGCACCGAGAGGCTCTTCTTGGCACAGGCGCATCGAATTACAATCTGCTCCCGCCATTTTACAATCTGCGAGCAAAAAAACACTTATTTGGTTGATATAAAGAGGTCCTGCTCGATTGAAAGACATTAGATCAAATTGAGTGGTTTGGTTAAAATCTGACACCCTGGAGATGCAACCAGCCGGGTGTGTGTGCCTAAACTGCCTTTGCCATGAAAAAAGTCACAGAATGGGAGATGAGTCTTTTAAGAGGGTCACTGCACTGGTCCTCGATTAATCTGTCCAGACAACTGAATGTTACATACTAGAGAGGATTTGTGCGCAATGAAAAATAACTAAGTTAGCGCCTTTGAAGTGGATTGTGTCTCCGAGCTCTCCGTCCACCTGGGTGCTGTAACCCCTACAGACCTGAGCACTCTCTGTCCTCCTGGGTGCTGTCACCCCACAGAGCTGAGCACTCTCTGTCCTGCAGGGTGCTGTCACCCCTAGAGTTGAGCTGTGGTCACTGCAGGAACATACACTTTTTGGATCATGGCTTCTGTCACCTCTGGAAAAGTCTGCAGCCTGCGTTCTCCAAGGAACTGGCTTCCCAGAAAAAGGTACCCTAATTTGGCACAAGTCCTGCAATTCATGCTGCACAGACCCCTCACCTCTTACTATGAGCCTAATAGTAACCTTCTCCTTTTGTGTACCCATCTACTGTCAACCTTGAGGCTCAACCACGTTCTAGAAAGAATAGCACAATCGCGACATATTGCAATAGTAAATAAAAGGCACCTCTAATGTGGAGGAGTTGCATTTACAATGTTTGTGCCCTGCCATGTCGCCTTAAGGGGTAGCATGAAACCTAGCCAATAAGAACATCTCCCTAAAACACCATTGTCCCACCAAAACCCTGCCTGGGTGGGTATACGGACACCCACCCCCTCCCTCGTCAGGATCTCCAGTCCGCCCTCTTCACCTCGCCTACCTGTCCCCGGCCATCCGTTCTCCTTCCTCAGGACCTCCCTGCCTTCCTCATGCTGCCGATAATCCATAACTTCTGTAAAGTTGTGCGTCCTCCGGAGCGGGGCCTAACCTATCCGTCCACCCTCATGGAGTTCTCCTCAGCATCCAACACTTTGCAGTAACGTAACGATTTAAACTTTAAAAAAAAACACTGGAATACAACAGCTAGGTATTGCACGTGACTATAACTTGCGCCCTCGCCATGCTTACTCCTCTTCTGCGGAGTGGGTGAGGTGGAGGGGGGGGCTGGGTACAGACTAAAAATGAAATAGACGATATGGATCGCGCGTGATGAAACCCATGCTAACTGCATGCCTTACTCTTCCCTACTGAGCAATTAAAACCCCTCCCCTTCCGCCAACAGCGCTCCAGGTGCACGTGCGTCGGAGCAGTGCAGGCAGCAGACTTCAATGGACAGGACCTCGCTGAATGGGAATGCTGCAACTGCCCCACAAAGCCTCAGATGGCTGGGAAATCTATGTATAAAACAAAACTATTTCCATGGGTTTGTTTTTCATCTAAAGAGAGCAAACACACTCTACCGTTCTGCTGGGCACGTGACTTTACACCCACCGTCCTAAAAAGCGAGTTAACTGTAAAAACGTGATTTATCTCAATGCTCTCAGTGCACCTATAAGGGTTGGTACCATGAACAAAGTAGCAAACCAGATCTGGGGGTGGGGCTTATGGTTAGTGGGAATCAAGATGCCGCCATTATCTTTGCTACTAAGCACTATAGGCAATAAATGGTTGGACATCACATGTTGCAGAGTAGAGCACTCAACCCACTGAGCAATTCTATTGGTGCACTTCTATGGGCTGTGTGAGGCACTGACTGGCAATCCGCGCGAAACCCCTGTTTCCATCTGAAAACCAAGCAGCAACGTCTGTTTATGAAAGGATGAGGGCTCGGTCTTTCATCCCACCGTTTCACTCCCTTCCCGAGTAATACCTGCTGCTACACTCGGTGTAGCTGCTCGGAGCTTGAAGAGTGAGTGTGAGTGGGCAGGGCCATAGGGAGAGAACGAGAGGCACGAGTGCAGTCACGACACACAGAAAAGGAGGGAATTGGCATTATTTTCCCAGTAAAGAAACTCTAAAGAAGACTAATAAAATTATTACCCAGGCCTGAGTGCAATATAATTGCGCCGTCCGGGTCTGCCGTAGGCTAGGCTATAGGTGCACAATAACTGGTCACAACGATGACGATGAGTCAGGACTGGACTGAGTCATGCGCTCTCATTCTGACTAATTCAGCCAATCCTGGCGCAGCCTTAAAAGCGCCACTGTGCCAGGTTTGGCCCTCGAGCAGGATAAAACCTGCCCGTAATGAGACAGGGGCCCTGGGTCCCTGCCTGTGTCTCAGGGCTATAGGAGGGTGGGGGGGGGGGGGGGGGGGGGGAAGGTCTAATAGGTACTACGCATGCGCAGGCCAGTCTACATTCGGAGTACATTCGGAGTACTCCTGGCTGTCACATGCCCAGTCACCCGCTCTCATCTAGTGCTCTGGCTGCCTGCCTGACTGTGCGCTCTGACTGTCACTCACTCTGCCGCAGCCCAGCCCCCCACGGCCCACTTCCGAAGCAATGCCCGATCCTGTCGGGCTTTTCCCGGGCCAGCAGTCAGTGCGCTTAGATTTATTTAAAACAATCTGTTTTAAAGCTTTTCTTATTTATGCATGTTTTGGCAGTGACGGGGTCGTCCATGGCTAGTGGGGCAATGCCCCAACGCCCCCCATGGACGCACCGCCACTGGGAGAAAGTATTAGTACACCCTCGAAACATGCATAGCATTTGTCGGCCTTATGGTCTGGCCAGGTTTTTTACTTGTGGACCCTGTTTTAATGTATTTGCAGACCAAAGTACTGCAGACTCAAATGGACAAAAGAAGCTAAAAACGTCCTTGCCTATTGGAGGCTTACATTTTTTAATATAGGTTCATGGGCTGCCTGCAAATCTGGATTTGAAGACTGCCAGCACATGAATGGTCGAAATGTCTCATACCTTTAACCATTTCAAACACACTAATACATTATTATAATGCTGGCGTTTTGAAAGCTTCTGAATTTACTCCAATGTAATTGGCACATAAAATTATTTCTGACCTAAGCCCTCCCAATTTAAGTTTGTCCCCTTTATTCATGGAACCTGAGATTCCTGTACTAGGCTAACATGGGAAGAGCCTGCCACATTTCAAGTAGATTCATTACAGATCCACTGTTCATGGACCTGCACAAAAATTGCCAAAGCCACTGAGATTAAACATGCTAAATATCTGCCAAATCTCATGTGGATTGATTTGTCAAAGGATTCCAGAGTTATTACCAAATGAACACTTTTTTGGCTTTTAAAAATAAACCCCTTAACAAATTTGAACAAATTACAAACAGCAAGCTACACATGCTGAGCACCTGTCAAATATCATGCAAATTCATCAAACAGCATTACTGTTATGAGCAAATCAATATTAGAACATTGAAATGTTGGGCGCTCCATTGAAGACAATGGAGTGCCTGACCTTCTATTGGCTGGTAGAAACCCGGAGCATCAACATTACAAAGTTTGCTTTAGTTCACAGCTGTTGCTGTGAACAAAGGTCTCAGGGAGTCCAGGGGGCTTTCACCCCCCTTGGGCTCTGTGAGACCTGTGTTTTACTATTAAGAACAGTCTGCCTTTTAGGGGCAGAATGCTCTAATAGCCTTCCATAGTGGGCTATACAAGCCATTAGAGAGCAGCCTCCTTGTTAAAGGCCCTTGCTATTGCCCCAGGCCTGGAACGCTGGAGTGGGCCTTCAGTGGCTGGTATTGCACGCTACAGCGGGCTATAAGGCTTTACTAAAATATTCACTCTGTCAAATTATCTCTAAAATGTAACCCCTTCATCTCCAACCCTAGCACTTCTCTAAATGCTAATTTGTCAAACTATAGAACAGATTTACCCCATACCAACAAAAGCACCATCCCTGAGTAATGTATTAACTTTTTGGCAAGCTTGGTGTAATTTTGTTCACCCATTTTTTCTGTATCACAGAGCAAAAAATCCTATAAGAATTACAAATGAAAATCCTAGTTTTGGGAGTATCCCATCCTTTTTCATTGACAGATCTGTATGAAACGTACCATTAAGGTCCCAAAGTGGATGAAGCTTTTGTTGGAAAGCCTTGTGCAGATTTGTCAAGCTGTGGAAAAGTTCTTAATTATTAAAAAATGCTTTCCTAAGCGCACTTAAACCTAACTTTAAATACAATGGCGCTATCACAACTGCATAATATGTCTCTATATTAGGTCAGAGTTTCTATTGAAATTCTGTATCTTGTATTCTTTATAACTTTTTGTTTGTCAAATCTGCAGTAAACTATGTTATGTTATCTTATGTTATTTTTACTTATACCGCGCACAGCTGCCCCAGCAAAGGGGCGTCCTGGCGCTTTGACAAGGCAGACATAACACAACACTAAAGAAGCTCAGAAAAATAGACCGCAGAGGAAGAGCTAGACAAATAAAAAGGTCTTAATGGCCCGTCTGAACTGGAAAAGCTTGTCAATGAGCCTGATATGCATGGGGAGAGAGTTCCACCAATTTGCTGCTAAAACTCGAAAAGAGCGGCCACCAGCTCTACTCAATCTAAAACGGGGGACCACTGCTAAATTCTGACCCAGAGATCTAAGGGCACGCTGAGGAGTATATGGTGTAAGCAAATTCTCCAAGATTTGAGGAGACGAACCCTTGAGGATTTTAAAGGCCAGACAGAGGACCTTGAATTTAATCCTCTGGCGCACAGGGAGCCAATGTAGGGAGTGAAAGGATTTAGACACCGAGCAGCGCCTTGGCAGGCCTATCACCAGTCGGGCTGCAGCATTTTGGACTCGCTGTAATCGAGCGAGTTCCGCTTGATTGATCCCAGCCAGTAAAGAGCTGGCGTAGTCCAACCTAGACAACACTGATGCTTGAACCACCAGCTGTCTAGTGGATGCATCAAAGAATTTGAGGATCGGTCTAAGTCCTCTAATAATGCCATAGCAGGAAGCCGCCACCTTCTTGGTATGACAAACAAAACTGAGGGATGGATCAAGCCATACCCCCAGATTTTTGATCTCTGATGCTGGCGAAGGAGTCACACTCAATTCAGAAGGCCACCACTTATCACCCCACAGTTCTACCTGCTTACCCACTACCACAATCTCAGTCTTCTTGGTGTTTAACTGGAGACAGTTGGAATTCATCCAGTTAGCCACTGCTCGTAGACCGTCACAGAATCTGGGAGCCTCTAGATCGGAGTCCCCACTCAGTGTGACCGCCAGCTGCGTGTCGTCTGCATAAGAGGCCATTGTCAGGCCCCACTGCTTGACGACCGCAGCCAGGGGTCTCACGTAGAGATTGAAAAGAGCGGGACTCAACGATGATCCCTGTGGGACCCCCAGATCTAGCGAATGAGATTTCGATTTACCAGCGGGATCGCCACCTGGAATGACCTATCAGCAAGAAAAGATCGAAACCAGCATAAGGCGGAGCCCGAGACACCCACTTCCTCCAGCCGCTGCAGCAAAATCCTGTGCGAGACCTTGTAGAACGCGGCGCTAAGATCTAACAACAATAACGCCGCCGTCCGACCCGCATCAAGCACAGAACGCAGATACTCGACCATGGAAAGAAGGGCCGTCTCCGTGCTGTGGCCCGCACGAAACCCATTCTGAGTAGGGTCAAGGATGTTAGCCCTAGATAGATGGTCTGAGAGAATGGCGTTTACATGGGCCTCCGCAACTTTCGTGGCCCAAGGAAGTAAAGAGATGGGGCGGTAGTTTTCAGGCTTAAGGGGGTCAAGAGTCGCCCTTTTTAAAATCGGTGTGACTACAGCCTGCTTCCATCTGACGGGAACTACCCCGGAGGAAAGAGACAGGTTAATCAAGGAAAGTACAGGAGTGCGGCAGAGCGGCACCAGATTCTTAAGTTGGGCCGGTTTCAGCGGATCTGCAGGGAACCTTACTTTATTTTAAGGCTAAGAGAGTCAAAGGCCTCCATAGATCGGGAGGGCAAGGTGGTAAGACACTCACTATCTTCCTAAGTGCAGCTGACCCGCTCCAGGATTAAAGAACCTTCGGGAAAGTTCAATAAATGGCTTGCACTTTCTTACGGAAAAAGGAGGCTAATCCCTCACAGTGGGAATCCAAACATATATCGGCCACTGATGCCCTCTTAGCGGTCAGGTCCTTTAGCACCTTAAAAATGAGTTTTGAAGGGTTCGAGTTATTCTGAAACTCATGAGCATAAAAGGCTGCTCGTGTTTTACATACCGCCCTATGGTAGATTTTAATCTTAGCAAGATAGCAAGCCTTCAATTCAGGAGCGAACGATTTCCTCCAAGATCTCTCGGCCTGTCTACAAGATCTTTTAAGGGATGCTAAGGTACTATCATACCATGGACTAGGCTCCTTCCGACGACACCTGGACCAGCCCAAGGGGATCAGGGAATCGAGGGCCCCAGAGATCCACTCACAGAAGGAGTCATATCCACGATCAACCTCAGTGAAAGGAGCTAGAGGAGCCTCCTCAAGCAGATGATAAAAGTCCTCTCGTCTTTGTTTGTGCCAGTGTCTCTTGAGAACCAGTCTATCCTGAGGTATGAAAAGGGAATCAGACATAGGGCAGGATATTTTCACCAACATATGGTCTGTCCAGACCAGCTGGGTGGGACCAAGAGCTCTAACTCCCTCTAAGTTCGTAAAAGAAGGATCAAGAATGTGACCATCTCGATGTGTGGGGCTAGTGATCTGCTGGGAGAGCTGTAAGGCCTCAAGATCGGCCAGAAAGCTCCTAATAGAAGGCAAAGAACTACAATCAAGATGCATGTTAAGGTCTCCAATGACATTAAAATTGGCACATCCTAATGCCTCTGAGCTAATAAGATCAGGGAGAGCAGCCCTAAAGGCAGAGTCACACCCCGGAGGGCAGTAAATTAGCAGGCCGGAAAAGGTAAAATGGTGGCTGACCGAAATTTTAAATAGAGCACTTTCACAGCCTGGAAGTTTGACGGCCTTCCACTCACACGGATAGCACCGCCTAATGGCCATGGCAATCCCCCCCCTAGTCACCCGGTTTAGGGTGAAGATGGAATATTCTGGAGGGAAAGCCAGATTAATTGTGAAGGAATCGGAGTCCTGCAGCCAGGTTTCGGTCAAGAAAATCTCATCCGGGGAGTCATCAATGAGAAGATCATATACCTCCTGATAGTGCTTTACCAAAGATCTGACATTTAAGCTCCAGATATTCAGATCCCGCACTCCTGCCTTAATTTTATATGGGGCTGGACGCTGCAGCGATCGAATAAGGGAAGGGGTATCTAATGTCCAAGCACCACATCTACATTGATAAGGGCCACATAGCGGGTCTACGGGCGGGAGCTCACAATGTGGAACCCGATCACGAATGGCCAACGGATCAGCCCTTAAATAACTGATAAGAGGCAGAGTCATGATATCCAGTCCTAGAGTCCTGCCGCGACCCGCGCTTCCTTAGCACTGACGGGCGCAGACGGGCAGGACTCTGGCACGACTCAGGCACAGTGAAGGCACGACTGCTGCGCGCTACCGCTTCGCGGGCAAGGGAGCTTTAAGTAGGCGTCCCTCTGGCCGTCCGGAGCGCTAGAGCGCTCGCAACTGGCGTCCCCTGCAAGTCCGCACCACTCGAAGATGGCACCCAAAGTTCCCCACCACCCAGAACTGGACCCGCAAAACCGCGGTGCAATACCGATTAAAGTGCATGTAAGGGGCCAGAAATGCTTCCCAGTTAAAAGCGAGGGATAAACAACTAAAATTAAACTAAAATATCCAAAAAGTAAATTTAAAATAGCAGCGTGATAGTCAGATCTCCCTGCGCAGTGCTGTATGCAAAGTCTTATCAAGGGTTCCACCGGATTGGTCGCCTTAAGTAGGCGTCCCTCTGGCCGTCCGGAGCGCTAGAGCGCTCGCAACTGGCGTCCCCTGCAAGTCAGCACCACTCCAAGATGGCACCCAAAGTTCCCCACCACCCGGAACCGGACCTCCCAAACAGCGGTGCAATACCGATTAGAGTGCAGGTAAGGGGCCAGAAATGCTTCCCAGTTAAAAGCGAGGGATAAACAACTAAAATTAAACTAAAATATCCAAAAGGTAAATTTAAAATAGCAGCGCGATAGTCAGAGCGCCCAGCGCAGTGCTGTATGCAAAGTCTTATCAAGGGTTCCACTGGATTGGTCGCCTTAAGTAGGCGTCCCTCTGGCCGTCCGGAGCGCTAGAGCGCTCGCAACTGGCGTCCACTGCAAGTCAGCACCACTCCAAGATGGCGCCCAAATATCCCCACCACCCAGAACCGGACCTGCCAAACAGCGGTGCAATACCAATTAGAGTGCAGGTAAGGTGCCAGAAATGCTTCTCAGTTAAAAGCGAGGGATAAACAACTAAAATTAAACTAAAATATCCAAAAGGTAAATTTAAAATAGCAGCGCGATAGTCAGAGCGCCCAGCGCAGTGCTGTATGCAAAGTCTTATCAAGCTTTGCCCAGATCTGTGAAGGGAGTGGAAGTAATGGTGTGGGTGATCAAAAAAATATATATTTCCGACTTTAACTCCAATAGGATTTTTTCTCCAGAAGAATCAGCTGAACAGAATTACACCAAACTTGACATGAAATTATAACTTTACTGAAGGAAGTGCCAGTGTTTGTTTTTGTGTTAGTAGTTTAAAAAATAGCTTTCATAACATTTTGTGTCTGGTCATGCAGAAGTTAAATGTTAAAAATATGTAGACTGTTACTCAGTGGATCATCCTAGGATGTGAAAATCCATTAAAATAAACAGGCACACCATTGGACTAGGGAGCTTTTCTGTTGTAGTCTGTTGCGGAGTAGTGAACCTTTCATGCTCTAATTGGCTGGTCATCACAGAAAAATTACAATTTGGGTTCCATTGCTCAACACTGTGCAATGAGCACTGTGTTTGGAAATGTAAAAACAAAACGGGCATAAGTTGGTAGGTTGAGCCTACCCTGACCCTGAGTCCAATGGGGAGTACCCAAATGGGCCCCATGGGATTTGAATTAATATTACAAAACATTTATTATTGTGGGATTTGGAAAATCTTGTGCTAGACTGGCAAACCCTTGACTGTCCCCTTAGTCCTGTGGACCTTCTTGGTATTTTATGATTTCTAAATTCAGTACAAGATTCACAAATCCTGGATAAAAATAAAAAATTTATCTGTGCACAATCGCTCGGCTGTTGGCAACAGGGCCATCAGTGGGTTGGATGCAGGTCCATCCCTACAGCCAATTCCTGCGTATTGCTGAAGGCCATGTGCATGGGGTGGGGGGACAAAGGGACCTGTTTGACGTTGCATTTGATTTTAAAAAAACACTAAAAATAATAAAGATTTAATTACAAAAATCTCAGAAATTGACTGAAAATGTTAAATTCAAGAGCAAAAATTAAAGCAGAAAATATACTGAAATTTGCAACTTATGGTTAGGATCACTATCCATGCATTGTTTATAATCAAATCTAACCATAGCTTCACTTTAATCATTGTGCTTTTTTTAGTAAATATAGATAGACAGGCGAACGGACCACTCTTTGAATTCACCTTGGCCTTCCTAAGAACTACTTTATTAGATTACAGATTTCCCAGCTCATTAACATTTAATTTGTTGCCGGTATATGTAAGACAAACCATATTTCAGCTTTTAAGCACATTTATTTAAGTACGGCGCAAAAGCCCATAAGGTGAAAGCATTTTATATAACATTGAAATTGAAACTGAAGGACATAAGCAATAGAGGAGAGGAATACTTACATTGAAATGTCTACTTGAGGTGCAAGAAGCAGCATGTGCACAGTAAATTAAAAGAAACTGTTCAACGTGATACAATATAATAGCCTGTAAAATATCGTTAACCTTATTTTCGTTTAATGGCTTTTCATATAAAACATACTTTTGAATGTCATCCAATTCTCCATGGTGCGTAATAAATCATTCTGAAGAAAAAGCTAAAACAAATATGTGAATTCGTCTGTATAGAACTTTGAAATATAAAATTACTTTCAAATATTATTTGTTCATCTTTCTATGGCAACGTGTTTTTATTTCTAGTTACAGCCTATGAAGGTTATAGTCCAACAAAATTAAACTTCTGACAGCTAGCAATTAATGTCAGCAGGTTAATTGGGGAGTATGATGTGATGTGTTTTTACATAGCACTGAGTTCGTCATTGCATCAGTATATGTATTCATAGTCTTTTAGTCGGGTGTTAGCCAAGAACTTTAGATTTTGTTAAAATTGTGTATATATATTACCTGCTGGAGGTCGCCAATAGGTAGTTCTAGTTAGGACCTATATTCCATAGGAAATCTGCAACATTCTATTTGGAATAAATTTGGTGCCTGTTGATGAATCTTCGCAAAATTTTAAAAACTGGTGGTCTGCTCCTGCCTGCTCCTATCCTGAAAGGGTGATTGATGAAGCAGGGGCCGAGAAAAAAGGGGGTCCCATAACATGTTTTCCCCATGCAATTTTCCTTAGGAACCTTTAATCGCAGCTACAGCCCGAACTGCTGAATGGAATTACACCAAATGTGGCAAAGAGGTAGCCCTTGGTTCACACTCGTGCCTTTTGGTTAAATGGTGTAAATCTGTTCAGTAGTTTTTTAGATATTAAAGGAAAAAATACATATATATCATCATGAGATCTGATTGGCTGTCAGCACTTCATCCAAGAAGTGTTGGCATCCATCTTGGGACCAATATTCATGATAGCACCTCATTAAAAAGCATTTCAGTTAATAGAAGGTTTTAAGACTTTAGTTACAATATAAATCATTTGTTGATGGTACCATACTCATTTTAGGAATTATGGTGTGTTCTAAGGTGAGTTTATCATGTGAAAAAGCCTTCTGCTGGGATATCATGAATCATGTTTGAGAGAAAACTATTTTCTCATGCTTTTCCCACAGAGGTTTGGAAGGTGATCTATAAGCTAAACTGAGAGCATATTTTCTGTAAGGTCACATTATCTTTCTCAGTCATGTGAGAATGAAGACTGACATTCTCAGTAAAACATGAACATCTAACAAGGGCAGAGACTGTCAGTTGTTCTACTAAAGCTTCCCAGAGTGTTCTGAAGAACAACTAGAGCGCTAACAGTCCTACTTATGACAAACGTATGGCACACCTGAAGCCATCTTGATTGGAATAAAGAGGTAACTCTTAAAACATTTGATTTAAAAAGGAACAAAATGAGGGGGTTCATTTTGCCATAGAAAGTATGATTAGTGCTGCTGAAGGAAAAATTAGGGCACATTTTGAGTGACTTCTCAAATCCTCTTCTATTTCATTAAAAAATTCTGAAATGCAGACTTAAACCTGCACTTTCAATACCAGTAGCAGACTTCCCTGGTGAGCAGTAGCTTTACTACAGTGATCTAATAAGCAACTAGAGAGCTAACATTCTGAATTAATGGCAAATGTGTGACATCTGAATGCCTTCTTGATGGAACCAAAGAAACAAGCATTGAAAATGCAATAGGTCTCGCCTTCGTTTAAGTTAAAGCAATTCTGTTTGTAATTAGGTGGCTTTTAAGCTTTGCTTGTATTAGTGTTTTTCAAACTTTCATGTACATAACATGCATATGTATGCATATATGTTTATGTATATGTATGCATGCATTTATATTTGTATTTATATAGATATGCATTTTATATATATGTTTATATATGTATGTATATATATACACATACATATATATATAAACGCATATGCATATATATGCAGATATATATATATATATATATATATATATATATATATATATATACATGTGTGCGTGTAGAGAGAGGTAGAGAGGTAGACGTTTAGAGGTAGAGAGGTAGAGGTAGAGAGTAGTAGAGAGAGGTAGAGAGTAGAGAGTGAGTAATAGAGAGCAGAGAGTGAGTAGTAGAGAGTGGTAGAGACAGCAGAGAGTGAGTAGTAGAGAGTAGTAGAGTGAGTAGTAGAGAGTGAGTAGTAGAGAGTAGTAGAGAGTGAGTAGTAGAGAGTGAGTAGTAATGAGTAGTAGAGAGTGAGTAGTAGAGAGTGAGTAGCAGAGAGTGAGTATTAGAGAGTGAGTACTAGAGTGAATAGTAGAGAGTGAGTAGTAATGAGTTAGTAGCAGAGAGTGAGTAGCAGAGAGTGAGTAGCAGAGAGCGTAGCAGAGAGTGAATAGTAGAGTGAATAGTAGAGTGAGTAGTAGAGTGAGTAGTAGAGTGAGTAGTAGAGTGAGTAGTAGAGTGTAGTAGAGAGTAGTAGAGAGTAGTAGAGAGTGAGTAGTAGAGAGTGAGAAGCAGAGAGTGAGTAGTAGAGTGAGTAGTAGAGTGAGTATCAGAGAGTGAGTATCAGAGAAAGTGTAGCAGAGAGTGAGTAGTAGAGTGAGTAGGAGAGAGTAGTAGAGAGTGAGTAGTAGAGAGTAATAGAGAGAGAGTAGTAGAAAATGAGTAGTAGAGAGTGGCAGAGAGTGAGTAGTAGAGAGTAGTAGAGGGTGAGTAGTAGAGAGAGAGTAGTAGAGAGTAGTAGATTAGTACAGAGTGAGTAGTAAAGAGTGAGTAGAAGAGAGTAGTGGCATAGTAGAGAATGAGTAGTAGCGAGTGAGCAGTAGAGTGAGTACTAGATAGTAGTAGAGAATGAGTAGTAGAGAGTGAGTAGTAGAGAGTGAGTGGTAGAAAGTAGTAGAGAGTGAGTAGTAATGAGTGGTAGAGAGTGAGTAGTAGGGAGTGAGTAGCAGAGAGTGAGTATTAGAGAGTGAGTAGTAGAGAGTGAGTAGCAGAGAGTTAGTAGCAGAGAGTGAGTAGTAGAGAGGGAGTAGCAGAGAGTGAGTAGCAGAGAGAGCGTAGCAGAGAGTGAGTAGTAGAGTGAGTAGTAGAGTGAGTAGTAGAGTGTAGTAGAGAGTGAGTAGTAGATAGTGAGTAGTAGAGAGTAAGAGAGAGAGAGTAGTAGAAAATGAGTAGTAGAGAGTGGTAGAGAGTGAGTAGTAGCGAGTAGTAGAGAGTGAGTTAGTAGCAGAGAGTGAGTAGTAGAGAGAGAGTAGTAGAGAGTAGTAGATTAGTAGAGAGTGAGTAGTAGAGATTGAGTAGTAGAGAGTAGTGGAGTATTAGAGAGTGAGTAGTAGAGAGTAGTAGAGAGTGAGCAGTAGAGTGAGTACTAGATTGTAGTAGAGTGAGTAGTAGAGAGTAGTAGAGAATGAGTTGTAGAGAGTGAGTAGTAGAGAGTGAGTAGCAGAGAGAGTAGTAGAGTGAGTAGTAGAGTGTAGTAGAGAGTGAGTAGTAGAGTGAGTAGTAGAGAGTAATAGAGAGAGAGTAGTAGAAAAATGAGTGGTAGAGAGTGAGTAGTAGAGAGTGAGTAGCAGAGAGTGAGTAGTAGAGAGAGAGTAGTAGAGAGTAGTAGATTAGTAGAGAGTGAGTAGTAGAGAGTAGTGGAGTAGTAGAGAGTGAGTAGTAGAGAGTAGTAGAGAGTGAGGAGTAGAGTGAGTATTAGATAGTAGTAGAGTGAGTAGTAGAGTGAGTAGTAGAGAGTAGCAGAGAATGTGTTGTAGAGAGTGAGTAGTAGAGAGTGAGTAGTGGAGTGTGTAGTAGAGAGTGAGTAGTAGAGAGTGAGTAGCAGAGAGTGAATAGTAGAGAGTGAGTAGTAGCGAAAGTAGTAGAGAGTGAGTAGTAGAGCATAGTAGAGAATGAATAGTAGAGAAAGTAGTAGAGAGTGAGTAGTAGAGAGTGAGTGGTAGAGAGTAGTAGTAAAAAATAGAGGAGAGTAAGTAGTAGAGAGTAGTAGCGAGTGAGTAGTAGCTAGTGAGTAGTAGAGAGTGAGTAGTAGAGAGACAGTAGTAAAGGGAGAGTAGTAGAGAGTGAGTAGTAGATACTGAATAGTAGAGAGTAGTAGTAGAGAGTCAGGTGTAGAGAGTTAGTAGTAGAGAGTGAGTATTAGAGAGTGAGTAGTAGAGAAAGAGTAGTAACGAGCAATAGAGTGAGTAGTAGGGAGTAGTAGGGTAGTAGAGAGTGGGTAGTAGAGAGTGAGTAGTAGAGAGAGAGTAGTAGAGAGTGAGTAGTAGAGTAGTAGAGAGTAGTCAGTCAGTGTCAGTCAGTCAGTCAGTCAGTGTTAGTCAGTGTCAGTCAATCAGTGTCAGTCAGCCAGTGTCAGTCAACAGTGTCAGTCAGTGTCACTCAGTCAGTGTCAGCTAGAGCAGCTCTGCTGGCCTGGTTCTCTGGTTCTAACGCAGCTCTGCTGACCTGGTTCTCTCCCTCTACAGCAGGTGTGCTGACCTTGTTCTCTGGTTCTAGAGCAGCTCTGCTGACCTAGTTCTTAGGCTATAGAGCAACTCTGCTGACCTGGTTCTCTGGCTCTTAAGCAGTTCTGCTGACCTGGTTGTATGGCTCCACAGTAGCTGTTCTGACTTGATTCTCTGGCTCTAGAGGAGCTCTGCTGACCTGGTTCTCTGTCTCTAAAGCAGCTCTGCTGACCTGGTTCTCTCCCTTTGAAGCAACTCTGCTGACCTAGTTTCTCTGGCTCTACAACAGCTCTGCTGACCCGATTCTCTGGCTCTAGAGCAGCTCTGCTGACCTTTTTCTCTGGCTCTACAACAGCTCTGCTGACCTGGTTCTCTGGCTCTAAAGCAGCTCTGCTGACCCTGTTCTATGGCTCTAACGCAGTTTTACTGACCTGGTTCTTTGGCTCTAGAGCAGCTCTGCTGACCTGGTCCCTTGGCTCTAAAGCAGCTCTGCTGACCTGGTTCTCTCCCTCAAAAGCAGCTCTGCTGACCTGGTTCTCTCGCTCTACAGCAGCTCTATTGACCTGGTTTCTCTGGCTCTTCAGCAGCTCTGCTGACCTGGTTCTCTGGCTCTAGAGCAGCTCTGCTGACCTGGTTCCTAGGCTCTAGAGCAGCTCTCCTGACCTGGTTCTCTGGCTCTAAAGCAGCTCTGCTGACCTAGTTCTCTGGCTCTAAAGCAACTCTGCTGACCTGGGTATCTGGCTCTAGAGCAGCTCTGCTGACCTGGTTCTCTGGCTCTAAAGCAGCTCTGCTGACCTGGTTCTAAGTATGGGCGTAAAATCCGTTCCGCTCGCGGAACTTGCAAATTTTCGGCAATTTCGCGATCCGCGAATCGCGCGAAATTGCCGAACAATTTGCAAATTCGCTCGCGGGCGGATTTTTGCACATGCCCGAGTTGAAGCTCAAATAATCAGCCCTAACAAATAGTGAGCATGGTCTAGGCTAGGCAAGTGTGCTTCCTCCCTATTATCTACCGCCTACAATTAGATGTAATCCTTGATGGAGGTCTTTGCATTCTCGAGTTTCTCAAGCGCAATCCCTGTGTACTTCCTCTGACCAGGAGGCTGCTTTCTTCTCATCTGCTGCTCTGATCGGTCGCTGACCCTTTATAAACAAGAGACATGTGAACTGGCATAGAAGCCCCGCCACACACACACACTAGGGTATGCAACGTGCCCGAGTTGAAGCTCAAATTCAGTCGCGCATTATAACCAGCCCAAACAACTAGTGAGCACGGTCCAGGTGTGCTTCCTACCCATATCTACCACCTACAATTAGATGTAATCCTTGATGGAGGTCTCTGCATCCACGAGTTTCTCAAGCGCAATCCCCGTGTACTTCCTGCGACCTGGAGGCTGCTTTCTTCTCATCTGCTGCTCTGATCGGTCGCTGACCCTTTATAAACAAGAGGCATGTGAACTTGCATAGAAGCCCCGCCACACACACTCACTAGGGTATGCAACGTGCCCGAGTTGAAGCTCAAATTCAGTTGCGCATTATAATCAGCTCAAACAACTAGCGAGCACGGTCCGGGTGTGCTTCCTCCCCATATCTACCGCCTACAATTAGATGTAATCCTTGATGGAGGTCTTTGCATCCACGAGTTTCTCAAGCGCAATCCCAGTGTACTTCTTGTGACCAGGAGGCTGCTTTCTTCCCATCTGCTGCTCTGATCGGTCGCTGACCCTTTATAAACAAGAGGCATGTGAACTCGCAGAGAAGCCCCGCCACACACACACACTAGGGTATGCAACGTCTTCCCACCCTCTCCTCACTATGATAGACAGCTCACTCGAGGGACCTCGGCACGTTTCGGCGCTGTGGCAAAGTTACAGACACACGTGGTCACTGGAGACAACTCTTCTGGCCAGGCCTTTACGCAGCTGTAGTGTAGCAAAAGCACTATACATTTACCCAACGAGGTAGCACTTACTGATTAGCCAGTAGAAAGTACTCCAGTTGAGTAGAGGTATGGCACAACACAGTGGCATCTTCGTGGATAAATATGCAGGCAGGATTAATTCTAGCACGATGCTCCTGTCACAAAAATTAAACCTCAACAGGAAGCACTTACAGATATAAGCAGGTGCCCGAGTTGAAGCTCAAATTCAGTTGCGCATTATAATCAGCCCAAACAACTAGTGAGCACAGTCCAGGTGTGTTTCCTCCCCATATCTCCCGCCTACAATTAGATGTAATCCTTTATGGAGGTCTTTGCATCCACGAGTTTCTCGAGCGCAAACCCTGTGTACTTCCTGTGACCAGGAGGCTGCTTTCTTCTCATCTGCAGCTCTGATCGGTCTCTGACCCTTTGCAAACAAGAGGCATGTGAAGTCGCATAGAAGCTCCGCCCGTTTGGCCCTGCCGCACACACACTAGGGTATGCAACGCCTTCCCACGCTTTCCTCACTATGATGGACAGCTCACTCGAGGGACCTCGGCGCCTTTCGGCGCTGTGGCAAAGTTACAGACACACGTGTCACATTATTTGTGCAAATGGCAAAAAAATCAGCGAGTTTGTGGGAAAATCCGCGAACTTGTGGCTTTTTTTGCCATTTCGCGCGAATTCGCGGACCGCGAATCCGCAAAATTCACCCATACTTACCTTGGTCTCTCCCTCTAATTCAGCTCTGCTGACCTGGTTCTCTGGCTCTAAAGCAGTTCTGCTGACCTGGTTCTCTGCCTCTAGAGCAGCTCTGCTGACCTAGTTCTATGGCTCTAAAGCAGCTCTGCTGACCTGGTTCTCTGGCTCTAGAGCAGCTCCGCTGACCTGGTTCTCTGGCTCTAAAGCAGCTCTGCTGACCTGGTTCTCTGCCTCTACAGCAGCCCTGCTGACCTGGTTCTCTGGCTCTAAAGCAGCTCTGCTGACCTGGTTCTACGGCTCTAAAGCAGCTATGCTGACCTGGTTCTCTTGCTCTAGAGCAGCTCTGCTGACCTGGTTCTCTTGCTCTAGAGCAGCTCAGCTGACCTGGTTCTCTGTCTCTAAAGCAGCTCTGCTGACCTGGTTCTCTGGCTCTAAAGCAGTTCTGCTGACCTGGTTCTCTGCCTCAAGAGCAGCTCTGCTGACCTAGTTCTATGGCTCTAAAGCAGCTCTGCTGACCTGGTTTTCTGTCTCTAAAGCAGTTTTGCTGACCTGGTTCTCTCCATCTAAAGCAGCTCAGCTGACCTGGTTTCTCTGGCTCTAAAGCAGCTCCGCTGTCCTGGTTCTCGGCCTCTAGAGCAGCTCTGCTGACCTGGGTCTCTGGCTCTAGAGCAGCTCTACTGGCCTGGGTTCCTGGTTCTAGAGCAGCTCCGCTGACCTGCTTCTTAGGCTCCAGAGCAGTTCTGCTGACCTGGTTCTCTGGCTCTTCAACGGCTCTGTTGACCTGGTTTCTCTGGCTCTACAGCAGCTCTGCTGACCTGGTTCTCTGCGCTCACGATGCACGCACCCGACTTCGTGAAAATATATTTTAAAATAATAAGTTTATTATAAGTACAAATATATAATTTTTATGAATATCTTAGATAATCTCTTGTCCTAATATGTATACTAAAGACACATACATATAATTTTAGAACATAATTTGTTTTTGCTTGAGTAGTGCTACCAGCACGCCCAAGCACGTATATGACGTCACGCGGGACCCGCCACCGCGCAAGCGTCTCGTACCGTAGTGCGCATGCGTCGCGAATGTGTGGGAGCAGGAGTCGCGGACTGGTTGCATACCAATCGCGCACATCACGTAATATTAAATGTATATGATGTAACTGAAAAACATGCAGCCGTCGCACACCGTAGGCAGATCCTTCACTGCTTTTCTAAAATGGCGGCTAGAATCCGCGCACCCACCGTGATGTGTACGCTTTGAGTGCGGGACTCCGGAAAAAATCTGGGAAATCTTTTTTTTTAAAGAAAATAATATAAATATTTTAAAAGAAAAAATGAAAACAAAAAAATAATCAATATTTCAGTTTGAATTTTTTTCCAATTTTTTTTGCAATTTTCGGAAAAATGAATGAATAAAGTATTTATAAATAAACAGTTAAAAAACTAGAAAATTAGTACAAAAAAATAGGTATACTATCACACTTAAAAATTAGCATTTAAAATTCATTGAAAAAATACATAGGTTTCAGAGATGTTATAGTTAGAAATTAGCATTTATAAAAACCCTAGAAATTAGCAGAAAAACCATAGGTTTCAGGGGTGTTATAGTTAATTGGCCATTTCACTCATAGAAATTCCTCAGTTATAGTTAGTTCTGCTAACTATAATTCTCGCGCCCGCAATGCCCTGCTGAGGATGTCACATATTGCATCATTCATGACATGGTCAGTGATGACATCACTGATGACATCTCAAATGACATCACTGATGACATCATCCACGTGACAATCTGATACACCTCATCATACACTAGTATAACCTTTCATCACTCACTCTAAAATACAGAGTACCATATTTGAAACCATTGACACACCAATACCAGTTACTACATACCCACTCATTGATTCCTAAGTCTACACACACAACTACCCATTTAACAACAGAATCATTTATTCATGCAGTCACTAATTAATAAAACACTATCCAATGCACTTATACACATATATAGACATTGGCACATCAGCAGTCATCTTAGTTATGCAGTCATCCTACTCACTCATGAAAAAAATTAATCACACTTACATTTACTCACTTACACAATTATTCAACAACACCTCATTTATTCAAACACATAGTAACTCATAGTTAATATGTTAAAAAATCACCATTACAATTATAAACTCATTCATATAGTTACTCTCACAATCACTGACTCTTACATGTACTTATTTGTATACACCAACTCTCACATACAATGCCTTTTATTTTTTTACTTTGTTGAAGATGTACAACTAAAACATATATTCGCTCACCAACACACAAATAAATACACTCAGTCACCCAAACAACTGTTTCCACATGCATTCTTAAACCTATAAACATAGTCAATCAACCATTCACATACCCCATCCAACCACACACAAACTTAGTGTCCCATACAAATACTCACCCAACTAATCAATAACTAATATACACACTCATGTAGTTAGTGACCAACTGATGCAGCATGTTATACAACAACAGAGACAATGATGCACACATTCACATAGTTTAGTTACTAATCCATGTACTAAGTGAGACACTTTTAAATAATTAAGATGGGGCAGGGAAGTGAAGATAGGGAAGGGAACCTTAAACTGCAATCCACCTTTGGTGCCCTGATACCTCCAACCCCCGCCAAACCACCTGTACCCGTTTTCATGAATGTCGATTCACCAAAGTGTCAGGGTAGAATTAAGTTTCTGCAACAAGACATTATACATCTATCAAGTCTAAGTGTCTGTCAGTGGCTGCCTTTCTCCTGTGATGTGTGAGTTTAGTAAGGGTTGTCATTTGGCCACCAACCAACTACTAACATTAGAATGTAGCTTATCATGGGTTGTGGCTCCCCCAAAAATTCACCTGTAGGGGAATGTCAGTCAGTCAGCCAGTCATAGTTTATTGTATGTGATTACTTAAAATCTTTACAAATGTTAAAATAATAAAAGAAGGATATAAATATGTCTTTACATAGACGAATAAGAAAAGCATTCAACAATGTTACCACTTTAAAACTAGGGAATATGCAATTTTTTACAAATCCAAACAACATTGATGGTATCCCTGGGTTATTAGCTAAAGTGCGGGGGCTGAACCATCGGCATATAATGTTATATTTGCATTATAAATACATTGCCTAAATACATCTTTTTTGTAGCACAGACCTTGATATTACTTCAAACCTTACGATCAGACAACAAGCTGGAAAATTAGCAGGCCCTGATTGAAATAGCAAGTTCCTGGAAAAGTGCAAATGTATACAGTCAAATTTAAAATATATGTTAAAAGCAAGCTTCTGAGGTCCTACTGATTAAATTGTCTCTTAATAGATTTTGCATTAAGTCCATTTATTACATAGATGAGTGAACTGGACCCATGCCGGCATTGTTCATCCTCCAGACTAACTTGCCGTAAAAGTTTCCTTACTTCTGCCAGGGGTATGGGTATGTCCTGTTAACATAATTTGTTTTGGGCCACCTTAGACACAGAGAAATGTACTGCTTGTCCATGATTACGCAGTTTGAAATAAGGGAAAACTGGGATTGAATAAACCAGGTCAACTCAATTCAATTCAAAAGACTTTATTCGGTTATATTTCATACATAACCATAAAAGTACATCAAATCACATCAAAATATTACATCGTCATAATTAATATATTTTAAAAACAGTTTTCACAATATTAACATAGGCCAAAAGTTAGAGTAGTAGAATTCATATAATCATTGTCTTACGTAGGTAAAAAATGCTTTTAAGAAATGCCGCAACAGATGCAACTGAGAAAATATCCTCCAAGAGTTGTATAGCTAAAAATGCTGGACGACACTGTCTCATGTTCATATATTTTAAAATAGGCATAATCCATCTCTTCCTAGATATAACATAAAATCTACAAAAAAATAGAATATGTATATCCGATTGAGTGGAGGCATTTTCACACGGACATTTACAGATTACCTTAGACCAATCATTTGTAACAGGAAAGCTAAGCAGTCTAAACAGAATCCCAAACCTAAATCTGGTCAACAAGAACCATTCTTGTTCTTTCATTTGAAGATTTAGATAAGGCTGGGTAATCCTTGGTTTAATTATCATTTGGTGGGCAATTACAGTCTTTTTTAACAGTTCTATTTGCTCTCTTTGATTCTCAAGGACGTTTAGACTTAACTGTTTAAATGCTTTCCTGGTGATATCAGACATTGACATAGGGTCAGTAAAAAATTCCGGATGCTTGATGTTATCACAGAAGGCTTTTATATAACACAACCATTTTATCCTTTTTCCCCCATCTAGTTTCAATGCATCCCCCAAGATGAGGCCGTTTAGGTGGCATTTCTCAGTTGTCCATACCCGATGCCATAGAA
The DNA here is from genome assembly GCF_964263255.1 of Lissotriton vulgaris. NCBI lineage: Eukaryota > Metazoa > Chordata > Amphibia > Caudata > Salamandridae > Lissotriton > Lissotriton vulgaris. The sequence goes on along the minus strand of NC_141696.1, from coordinate 1,272,225,967 downwards.
GGATCGGTTGCACCTTAATTAAATCTTCCAGATAGGTCACCTAATTCCGCAGTTTATAATTTTTTAGCTTAACATCTCCTCTCATACGTCATTGAATCTTGTGTTCTATACACTCTTTTTCTTGTTTGCTGCATTCCCTCGTACTTCCTGAGAGTTAAGACATATTTGTGATTACTTTTATTTTAGTACAGTATTCAGTCAATATGGACTTTGCCTACACACTTTAAAATATATTTATTGGTAGATTTGAGGGGGAACTGGATAGGGAGGATAGATTAGTATAAGGGCAATCAGATTCCCATGAGCCCTAAGGATGAGAAAGGGTGTGGTGGATAGTACTCTAAATAGGGTATAAGGCCTCCTGCAGGGAAGAGCAGTGTCACAACTGGTTTGCATATGGCTGGGTCAAAACTGGAATGGTGAGGCATGTAAAAAACAATGAATTTAACTCAGATCTGTGACTGGGGTTGAATGGTTGATTTGTTAAGCATTCCGTTCATCATCTGTTCTTTTTGCATTTGCTGCCTTAAGTGGGAAGGGTATGTCCAGACATGGGTCCCTTGCTTGCTACACCACCAGTTTCAGGCTAGCCTGGCTGATGATGGCTAATACCCCAAAACCCTTCCCAGGAAGCCTGTTTCTGGTCCAGAGAGGACCTGGCAGGCAGTTTGGGCTGGACTGTTTACATGGGGAGCAGGGTCAAGACTGATTTTCATATGGCTGGGTCTAAACTGGAATGGCGTGGCATGCAAAGAAACAATGGATTTAACGCAGATCTGTGACTGGGGGGAATGTTTGATTTGTTCAGCATTCCATTCATCATCTGTTCTTTTTGCTAGAAGGTGGACTTGTCAGGTCACTACACATACAGGCTCTGCAGTGGCAGGCCTGAGGCATGTTTAACTGGCTACTTGAGTGGATGCCACAATCAGTGCTGCAGGTCCACTGGAAGTATTTTGCTTACAAGCCCTGGGCACATGTAGTGCACTTTACTAGGGACTTACATGTAAATCAAATATGCCAATTGTGGCTAAAAAGATGTTACCATGTGTTAAGTTGAGGACATGCACTTAAGCACTTTTTAGCAGTAGTAAACTGTCCCGATTCCTAAAGCCAGCAAAAACTAAGTTAAAAAAACAGGTGTTAAGAAGGCAAAAAGTCAAGGGAATCATGCCAAGAATGCCAGGTCCAACAATTAAGTGCTACATAAATACTTAACACATTGCCTCTATGTTAAGCCTGAGTATTTTAGGCCAAACCAGAGGGTTAAGCACTAGTTAATTTAGTGACTTTTGTGGTTCACCCAGACAAAGATTGTGCCTTTTGCTTGAGAAGGGCTCATTCTCACACTTGGAGATTCTGGGTATCACACTACAAAGGCTATAGACATGATACAGCTATTTTTTGTCTTTCGTTCTCTGGTAATACAGTTAATGATTGGTCCCTCCCAAGAAAGATAGTCTTGTCTCCCTACTAAAGGTCCTCCCTGCTCCTGTTGCTGTCCCAGGAGGAGGGACTGCTGACAGAAGTCCACTACTCTGGCCCAAGGGAAACCTGTCCTGTACAAGTTATCAATCAATGGATAAATGCAAATATATTTGTTGTCCTTGTGAAAGGGCAGAATGCCATCTCTCAGGTTTAGTTATCCATGGCTGTAATGGGCTACCCCATTGCCTCGTGAAAATATGAATGACACAATAACAGAGCATTAAATGAAGAGGGCTGATTGAAAGTCCCTACGCATAAGTATATAATGCATAACATTTTAGTAAAATCAAAAGACCTAAAGAAGGAAATTGCGGAAGAGAGGCAACGAATCCAGCAAACAAAATTTGCGGGTGCTTATGTAACGCCTACAATGCAGGTAAGAATTTGTTTCTCTCAATGAAACCTGGACCAGTTAAAACTGTCAATATAGCACAGACCTTTTGTGGAAAATAAATGTCATCTCAATCCTTCTAAAGACCTACTCGTTTTTGGATGACTGATTGCAAGGTATTTCACACAGGATTTCCAGGTTTCTTAAGACACCACAGTTAAATATTTCATAAATCCTTGCAGTACACACCAACCCATGTTTTCAGAAACCTAGTAGGAGTGTATTGTCCTCTGCTCTGAGACGAAAACTGACAAATGTTAATGGAAATGCCACAGAAACAGTCTTGTACAAGATGCCGTCACTGCATGGACGGAATACATTTCTCCAAATATAATTATATTTCTATACTGTTTCACATGTAATTCATTCACTACACTGTAAAATGTGCTCTTGTCGGCAGTCCTCAAGAGCAGACATATCTATTCTAATCAAAGTTTAGAATTAGAAGAGCATGGGCACTTTTGCTTGACATATAATATTCTTGCATAAATGGTCGTTCGTTGCAGACCTTCATTATAAAGAAGTAATGTTTTCAGGCAACCTAGAAGAGTGAGCAGCAACACAGAGCAGACAAGACAGACATAGGAAAGCTAGTGGATATTGAGGAGAATGTGAGTTAATTTCTTGGAATATTGCAGAGTTTATAAATTAGAGAATGGTTAAAAATGAGGACACATGAGTGTCTCTGTAGCATCATTTTAGATAAGCTGCTATTTCTTCAAAAAAGTAAAAGAAAATCTCCACATGAACATTCATTCCTCTGCAAAGTTTCCCCTGCAAAGTTCACCATTCCTTCACAAGCCCTGGGGTGATGTATGCATTGTTCTCAAACTATCTGCTCCACATACGCCTGATTCATTCTGCTATGATGGCAGTGGGAGGATAGACCTCTTTGAAAAGCCTTGTTGGTGTCAGTGAACACTTTACGGCTATTCTGCACGTATAAATGACAACCCTGAAAAGTACATCGATCCTGCTATTGTGAGTCAGGCTATAGTTTTGCCTGGACAATCTCAAACTTATTTAAAGTGTATTTCTGACTTCCCACAGGGAAAAAAAGTTTGCAATTCAAGCCCGCTTCCTTTTTTTAATATGTGTTTATTGGTGTTCTTATCATGGCTTTCGAGACATATTGCAAATAGTCTTATAAACAAATTAATGTTATATTAATGCTTATCAATGTCAGAGACATGCAAACGAGGGCACAGGGCAGTTTAATTAGATATTACGGTTCTTCATCTATCAAGAGTTGGTATATCGCAGTATTCAGCTGCAAACTGGCACGCACACATAGAGGAAATTAAATAAACAAAACTATGTAGAAAAAAGAAAAACTTCCCCAGCCTAGTTGAATGTAATATAACCCCCGAAAGGGGTTATAGAGTCTGCCCTTCACAGCTCCCAAACATAATGTTTCAATTTCAATGTGTGCTTACACAGTAATTGCATAATTGTTCAACTCATGGCCTCCACCCCCTCCCTTCCTTGATAGCAGATGGTGCAACTATAGTGTCCACCAGGTCTAGTCATCATCATACCCACTTTTCTTAGTAGTCTATCTGTTCTATGTTAGAAGGATTTCAAGTATTTATTTTGGTTTGCTTTATAATTACAAGTTCTAAAAAGAAAGGAAGAAAGTAACACTGTTCAGCAGAGGCTCATGCAGGAGGGCGTTCTGGCACAGCCCCACCACATATTCCCCTAAAGATGTGCAGCATTGTCTCTGGTGGACCAATCCGAACCCGCTGAGTGAAACGGTAAATACAGCCAAACTGCCCATATCCGAAGGACTGACTGTCCACACCTGGCCCATATGGCATACGCAGGTTGCAATGTTTAGAGCGCTAATGCAGAGTGCTCTGATAGAAAGGTGGGGGATCAAATTGTTAGCCAGGGCGTTGGGAATTGAAAAGATAAAACAACCCTTCGTTTTGTAGATACACAACTGGAACGCACACCAGAGCATTGTTGACATGAAGGGCTTCAGAAGGGCACATGTGCTAGCAGATAGAGTGAAGAAAGTTGCCGCATAGGTGAGAGTGTTTCCAGGCACCTTTTCCAACTGCATTCTGGTACTCGTTGTTTGACTTTCACCATCATTAATCCAGGCCTTGAAGCCAGGGAGACCATTGCAGAATCGCCGCCACCGCCGAGAGTCAGTTGCACTCACCTGTAACGGCCACAGAGGAAGGAGAGCAATAGGACATTGCCCACATCGCCGCCACCGCCGCCAAGAGTCAGGAAACACCGGACTCCGCGCCGCCGCTCCGGGAAACTGCAAATCCCGGCAGGCACCGCGGCGGTGCGTCAGAGTGACGCGGCAGCGGCCCGAGAGCGCTAAGGAACTGGGATAAAAGGAGGAGCACCCCGGCAGAGCGGGGGAGACCATTGCAGAATCGCCGCCACCGCCGAGAGTCAGTTGCACTCACCTGTAACGGCCACAGAGGAAGGAGAGCAATAGGCCATTGCCCACATCGCCGCCACCGCCGCCAAGAGTCAGGAAACACCGGACTCCGCGCCGCCGCTCCGGGAAACTGCAAATCCCGGCAGGCACCGCGGCGGCGCGTCAGAGTGACGCGGCAGCGCCCCGAGAGCGCTAAGGAACTGGGATAAAAGGAGGAGCACCCCCGCGTCGCGGGACGCGAGCGGGACACCCGGGGCGAAGCCCGGGCAAAGGGCGGGCCCTCTACGGCCCTCATCGGCAGGAGGAGGCAGGGGCAGGGCTCGACCCCCTGTTCCATCAGAGACGCGCCCACAAGTAAGACTCTGTTGTCGTCCCTGTGTTATTTGTTAACAGCGATATATATATAGACGATGTCTAAAAAGAAACCAGCTGCTTTGCCCACAAACACCATGGACAACTATGTTGTGCAAACAGTCAAGAAAATAAACGAACAAAGGAGGGAATCACTTGGGCTAAGCCAGTCACCAGACTTGCGCAGGCTAAGCCCTACTTTCCCTCTGTCAACTGATGATAGCCCTTTCGTGTTGGTGGAAACCAGGGTCTCACCAATTGCACCACCTATTATTGAGTCTAGCAGCCAGCCATTGATCATGTTACCATCCCCTGTTATTCTGGATGGAGACTCAGAAAATGTTATAGATTCAGACCCCGAAACTGAAACTGGTCCTGTGGAGGACGATTTACCACCGATTGAGCACACTCCCCGGCCTGTGCGCACCTGTGTGAAGAATCAGCGGAAACAGGGCGGCCCAAGGCCAAGAGTGAAAAGGAAAAGAACATTATCCCCAGGTCCTTCGAGAGCTCCCCAAAAGGCTGTAGGGGAAGGGACTTTAAGAAACAGAGGAGATGATGAAATGTTGAGTAAACTGCTTGAGGTTGTAGAGGGCAAACTTATTGAAATTGTAAAACCTCTGATCTCTAAAATCGATAAATTGCAGGCTGAAGTAAAAAGACTTGGAGGTGTGCAAACTAAATTGACGGAGGAAATAGGCAACCTTAATACTTTACTAATAACAAGAAATAGCACTGAAGGGATTAACCAAGTTGGAGAAGGGACATCGGGTGTGTTGACTAACCCAGTCCACATGCCGGTCCCGAAAGTTAATCAACATGTAATAACAGCAGAAGGGTGTCCGTTGTTAGTAAATTTACCACAAGCACAAGTTCACGGTACAGACCCACTGCAGTTTATTGAGGAAGCCTCACCCGTTGTACTGGTGTTAGCTAATGTACCCCTTTTGGATGACGGCATTACCGAGTCATCTAGCTCTCTGAGTAGCAAGGCCCTCCATTGGCTCTCAGGTAATATGAGGTTAGCGCCTGGAGGGTTACAGCAACTGGCGCATGACATTAAAGCAGTTAAGCGTGTCCCTTGGATAGGGAATCGCCCTAAAAGATTTAAAGGGGACTGTGTGGCGGTAACATTTGCACACCCCGATGTACTTCCAAATGTCTTAACACATATTCTTCCGCCTCAGCGTAGAAAAGGTACGGTGGTCCCCCTAACATTAAAATTCTTCTATGGGGAACAGCAAAATGTAACCCTGCCAAAAACGCCAGCACTAGGATGGGATAACAACTTGAATATGCATAACCGCTGGGCTTCTCCCCTAGTACCAAGCCTGCTATTACATAACAGATTTGATGCCCTGTCTGGTCTTAATAACTGCGATTGACAAGAGGTCAGGCACGAGATTGCCGAAGTATCAGCAGGAGTAGACTTAAATCAGACCCCAAATTCTTTAGGTGGTACATTGCCTAAGTCTGTGGGTATATCCTGTAATACCTTAGAGGGGGCATCAACATCTTGCCACATTGCCAGTTGGAACATAGCAGGACTAGTTTCTAAATTTGAAGTATTAGGGTGGTTAGAACTAATTAGAACATTTGATATCCTTTGTTCACAAGAGACCTGGTGTTTAAATTTTAAGGGCCTTGATGGTTTTGTAGCATATGAGCTACCAGCAGTAGCAACTACCTCAGGGAGGGCCAAAGGTGGTTTGCTAATTCTGATTTCTGTGAAAATGCGAATTAGGGTGAAGGAGCATATCACCGTGGGCAATAATTCCCAACTGCTGTGGTTAGCTGATGAGGCAGACAAAAACATTCTGCTGATTAATATGTATAATAATGTTTTTGATGCTAGCAGATATATGGTTATCTTAGAATTAGACGTCGCAATCAAACAATTGATGAAAGCTTCTAATACAGTTTTTGATTTCATATATGTTGGAGATTTTAACATTTCTGTTTGCCCGCTCTCTAATCAAAATTTGTGTGGCACTTTGAACCGTGTTGGAGAGCCAGCTACACATTTCCAACACAATACATATGGAGAAACCCTGAACTCCTTCCTACTCGCCCATGATATGGAGATCCTAGAGATCGAGCAGGATGAGAAGGGTGATAGCTTGCCAACTTTTGTAGGGAGAGGGGCGAACACCGTAATTGATTTTATTTGCATGTCTTCTGAACTAGCTCATTTTAGCTCTGATGTCAAGGTTGTAGACCACATGGTTAGTGATCATAACTGTCTTGTTATTGAAACTAGGTTTTGGGAAGTTTGCATAATCCCAGATAGTAGCCCTATCACAAACATTGAGGTACATAGGCCGAACGGATTTAGAATAAGGTGGGCAGGGGATAAAGCTGAAGTAACTTCTAATTGCATTATCTCATGCTGCTTAAATGACATCACATCAATTATTGATGAGAAATCAAATATGGAGGCCTGTATTTTCCACTTTACAAAAATCAATGCTTTTATCAGTGGTAAGTTTACTAGGGCTGCTGGAAATTTTAACAATAAAGCAAGGGGATGGTTCAATAATGCATGTACTGTGGCACTGAAGACACTAAAAAAGGCATTATCCATCAAACCTAGAGACAAAACGGTTGTAGCTAAGCTTAGATTTGACTATAATTCAGCTCTTAAGCAAAGGAAAGCTGAACTACGTGAGGAAGCTTGGGAGCGTTTTGATCAAGCGGCTGTATCGAATAACTGTACTCTTTTCTGGGCAGTAGTTAACAGCCCCTTTTTAAAGGATGATAAACTCCCCGTGTTGACCTCAAACGTAGGTAAGGAATCATGGGTACAGCATTTTTCTGGCATTTTTAATCCTAACACTGTAATGTTGCCGATAAGTTGCTCTTGGCCAGTACTTAGCCTAGATATCACCTTACAGGAGGTCCTAAGTAGTATCAGGGCTAGTAAGGGCGGAAAGGCCCAGGGACCCGATGGTGTCCCAGTTGATGTATATAAATTTGCACCTGAGACTTGGGGGCCAGTACTAGTCAAAGTTTTTAATGCTGCTGTTCACTGTACTATCCCGTGCACCTGGTCTGAATCAATAATAGTTCCTATTCACAAGAAAGGGGACCGAGGAAACGTTTCATTGCTGGATTCGTCCGTCAAGATTATGAGCTGTGTACTCCTCGTCCGATTAGAAGAGTGGGCAGAGTCTAATCAGATAATGACAGACTGCCAATACGGGTTTAGGAAAGGAAGAGGTTGCATTGAAAAATGTTTAAACCTGGAACTCCTGATAGGGAAATACACCCGAGCAAAAAATGGTTCACTCTACCTTTGTTTCGCTGACCTGAGCAGCGCTTTTGATCTGGTGGATCACGCCATACTATGGACTACCTTGCTAGAAATGGGAGCACCTAGGGAAATTATATATTTTCTGGCCAGCCTGTACGAGAGGCTCAGCTCGAGTGTCCGGTACGGGCCTTCGGGCGAATGCACAGACAAATTTTGGGTCAGGAGAGGTATTAGACAAGGGTGCGTTTTGGCACCCCTGCTTTTCACTCTGTTTATTAATGAAGTAGACTCGATCCTTAAGAAGGTACCAGCGGACGCCCCTAGAGTAAACACAAGTACCATCCCCGTGTTACTCTATGCGGACGACGCTGTGTTGCTCTCTAGGACCCCTCGGGGTCTACAGCTTTTGATGGACAAATTTGTGGCCTTTATTGAAAAAAGAAAGCTGGTCATTAACAAGAGCAAGACATATGTGATGGAGTGTGGAGCTAGTAATGTCAAAACTAAAAAGCCCTATAGGTATCTTATTGATGGCCAGGTGGTGCAGTGTGTGGAAAATTTCTGCTACCTGGGGGTTACCTTTTCCAAAAATGGCCGCTGGGATGTCGAGCACAAGGTGGTGCGCGACAAAAGGATCAGGAGTGCCAATGGAATATTTGCTTTTGCAAGTAAATTAGGTAGTAGAAGGCCTAAAGTAATGCTTAAGATCTTTGAAGCTAGGTGTCTCTCGGCTGCTCTCTACGGAGCAGGGGTATGGGGGGTAACCAGGGTAGAACCTCTACAGGTAGAAGAGAATACCTTTCTGAAAAAATTATTGTGTCTCCCGACATCCACTGCTAATATTTTGGTCCACAAAGAATTAGGACTACATCATCTAAATGATCTATTACTGTTGAGACCTCTGATGTTATGGCGTTCGGTCTGGATGAAAGACGAAACCTCATTTAATAGGGCCATCATTGAGGATTGTTTACGTCTAGACTATTTTCTCAAAATCCCATGGATTAAATACACAATTGAATCTTTCTCTAGTGTGTTTGGGTTAAACGTTACATTAGATCACTGTTCTGCTTCGGATCTCTCTAAAGAGAGCCTGAAATCAACCTTTTTTAATTATTGTGCAGAAAGACGAGCCACGGATGATCTCAAACTTTCCACCTGTATACGTTACAACCAACTGAATGAGTTTGTGGGCCTACACCCCTACCTCTCCCAGGTGACCAAAGGGCAACATCGGTTTGTCCTTACCAGGATGAGGATGGGTACGGTCCACCTATTGGTTGCATTCCCTGAGATTAAGATGCGCCCTATAGGTCCATGTCGGTGCGACAACATTTCAGAACAAAGCACAGAGCACTTTCTACTTATATGTAACCTGTATAGTGAATACCGAAAATTCTTTTTAAAACCTTTATTTATTAAATTTGGAGCAAGAACCATCAAAGCGGCAATGAAATTACTTTTTAATTTGCATCACCCTGACATCTGTTTTTATACGGCTAGTTATTTACTCAGGGTCATTAGCTCTAGGAAAAGCATGAATTTTTAAGCAAACAACTTTTAAAGTAATTTATTCATTGGAAATTTTTTAAAATGTGTTATTTGATTCGCTATATGTATCATACTGTATTTTTAGCGGATTGCGATTGTTAAGTGTATTTTCTCTTTTAACATGTATTGTATGTATGTACTTTTATGGACATGATTTACATGTTTCCGAATAAAGTTTTTGACTTGACTTGTTAGCCAGAGCGTTCCTCCAATCCGGCCCTGAACTGTCACACAAGTGACAGCCTGAGCAGGAAACATCAGACCAGGCCTTCAGAGGTTAATAATTTAAAAAAAAGAATGATGCTTTTGTATTTCTGTAAATGCCTGTAGGTATGTGTTAGAAATGGGGTTGCTGGTTGGCTAGGGTACACATCTAAGCCAGGCAGAGCCCACAACTCTAGTCAGGGCAAGTAAGTTACACACATAAGATAACCTGTGCTCACCCCCTGGTAGCTTGGCACAGAGTGGACAAGCTTTTCAAATAGGCAATGCGTATTTGTGCAGCACGTAAAATACAGTAAGACATTGAAAAAGCCACAAAAAGGACTCGACACCAATGTGCAAAAATAGATACTCCTTTTCTAATTAAAATTAGACCAAAACAACAAAAATCCAATCAATATTGCAAGTTACGGGGGAACGTGGCCAACAGCCGAGCAAGATGGCTGTGTAGCGAGAAGGCTCCATGGTAAAGCGACCCCTTTCATCGATCCGACCACTGATCCGGCGTAATTATCATCCACTGGTGGCTGTACTCGAAGCCCAGGACCAGGCAGCATCGACCGGTATAAATCCGGTGTCAATAATCGGCGGCAAACCGGCGTGACCCAAAGCGGCCATCCAGTGGCCCTCAACCTGCAGCAAGCACCAGCCCACAATAATGCGAGAGGCTTAACGAAAGTACGAGTAGGGCGGACGCGACATACAGGAAGTCCGCTCTGTTGTCCGAATGCGGAGGGTTGCAAAATCGAGGTACACTCCACAGAGCCGAAGGTGTCTGGAGCGGAAACGGACCTCTTGAGCACTACAGCGGGACCCACTGAAAGGCTCGGACTTCTCCCAGAGCTGAATCGGCCGGCGAAGCTGACGTAGGTAAAACGGCACCCCGTCAGGTGTTTCCAAAACTCCTGCACCAGCTGCAGTATCCGAGCGGAGAAGGTGTTGAGAGCCCGAAATAAACAACCCCCTCCCTCTTTATTACACCTTGGGGGCCCGGCGGGAGGCAAGAGTGATCAAGACCGGCGGCAGCACATGAGAGGGACAGGCTCGTCGAGATCGTCTCCCCACAGTGACACGGGTTGTGTTAGCGCCAGATGAGGGAGGAGCGAGGAGCCATATCAGTGGCCCTGGGGGACAGTGGCTGAGTGAGAGAACATTGTCGAGCGAGCACTGGCTGGACAGGGGGTTTCCTGAGGGCCTCCTATCCTGCACCACTCTTCCCATTGACGGCTTGCAACAGGTCCACTGACCTACAAGAAAAGACAGGCAGAAGGCCAAAAGCACAATTGGCACAGGCGAGGCTGGATAAATATGCCTACGAGAAGAACACCCCACCATGACGGAGAGCAGGACACCTACGGGGAAAACGACGGAAGGAGACGGGCCCAAGAAAGTTACGCTTGAAGACGTGATGAAAGCTCTAACGCAGGTACAGACCACGGTAGGAACAATCTCTAAAGATGTCACCCTGTTGAGCGCAGACTTTCGTAAAATGACGGAACGGATTAAGGAGGTAGAGATAGTCACAAAATCGCTCGTAGAGGAGGTCTCGGAATTACAGACAGCGATGGCACGTATTGAATCGGAGAATAGTATGCTGAAAGAGAAGCTAGATGACCAGAAAGGGCGCTCCAGAAGAAATAACGTCAGAATTTTTGGTATTCCAGAGTCCGAAGGTACGCCAGCGATGGACCTATATGTGGAGGACATGATCAAGACTAGACTACAGCCTAAGGGACTGTCCCACTTCTTTTCAGTAGAAAGAGCACACAGAGTCCCCGGTGGTAAGCCGAAGCTGGGGGCGGCCCCACGACCGGTCCTGGCTACGCTATTCAACTTCAGGGACCGGGACGCGATCCCTCAAGCGGCCAGAATCTCTCCACCAATTCGGTAGCACAACTCTGCTATTGCGTTCTTCCCGGATTACAGAGCTGAAGCATCACGCCGACGGAAGTGCTTCTTGGAAGTCAAGAAGGCACTGCGAGCAAGGAAAATACCGTACTCCATGCTGTTCCCGGCAAGATTAAGAGTAGTGGCGGACAACAAGACGTGGTTTTTTGATACGCCAGAAGCAGCGCATGACTGGTTGAACGGTTGTAGACAGACTGGAGCGCCTCGTCGCATACACAGGAATCCTCGGAATCAGCAGCAAGAGGACCACAGTGGTTCCCAAACATCGAGACATGAAACACCATACCGCTCGCCGGGAGCAAAATCAATGGATAAGGAACACTAAAAGGGCTTGTAGGCACACAGCTGATGTGAAACTGCCGTTTGCGACAGGAGATGATGGTCGAGCTGTCGCCGGACACTGGCTTGAGACAGGCTGAGGAGGAAAAGAGGGGTCGCAGCCTCCACGGAACCTTCACCCCAGCAAGCAAGTACTATGGGTTTCAAAGGGGAAGAGCACTGTGCTAAGCTGGGGGGGGCGGGTGGTTAAAAGTCCTTTAGGCAGGGAGGCAGGGAGGTGGGGGGAAGGGGGGAACTGGTTTTAGTTCAGATGAGTTTATGTATTACGGCAGGACACGATGGAAAAGACACACTGACAGCAGCACAGAGGGATGGGCAAGCCACACCACTACTCTGGAGGCAATCTCACATTCAATACCGACTTTTAAATGATACACGGCCAGCAATCTGACACTCCTGAGGGAGAGATACGTGCAACGCAAGTAGCACCCCTACAGTTACTGACGTGGAATGTGCGCGGATTAGGTGACAAAATAAAGAGGGAACTGGTGATACAGGCCATAAAGCGACTGAACCCGGCTTTGGTCTTATTACAGGAGACACATCTGACAGGTAGGGCATGTCAGGCACTGGATAGAAGAGGATATAAAATGGCAGTACACTCGGAATTCACATTGGGCTCGAGAGGGACAGGTATCCTAGTGCGGAAGGCATTCCCCTTCATAGTCCTAAACATTAAAACAGATGACCAGGGACGTTTTGCGGCCATCCAGGGACAGTGGGAGGGCAAGCCGCTGAACATAGTGTCAGTTTACATACCGCCAGCACTCCACTCGTTCACTCTACCTGCACTGGGGAAGTTCCTATTAGATCTGCCAGCAGGGAAACATCATAGGTGGGGATTTTAACACAACGACTAATGAAGCGGTAGATAGGTTCCCTGTTCGGCCACAGGCACCTGGGCCCTCTCGGTTCAGCAGTTTCCTAGAGGCACTGGGACTGACAGACATATGGAGGCACATACACCCTACCTTGCAACAATACACTTATCGCGCATTGACTATTTCCTGATGCTGAGTAACGGAGCGCTGACTATTGACAATATAGGCATTGATCCCAGGGGAATATCAGATCACTCCCCGATGATCTTATCTCTGTTCTGTCGAGAGAAGACTCGCAAGAGAATATACCCGATATACCCGGGATATCGTAAGGTCCCCCCAATTCGTAAGGACCTGCAGAAAGTGACGAGGTATTATTTTGCTGAGAAAACGGCATCAGTAACGTCTCCCTCAGTCCTTTGGGAGGCATACAAGACAGCCCTGACAAGCCATAGCATCCATAGCGGTGCACAAACGAGTGCAGCAGCGAGAATTGACAGAGTTAGAACTAGCACTACGCGCAGCAAATACGGCACACATGGCGGACCCTACTCTGGAGTCCCTGCACACACTGCAGTTATGTCAACAGCGACACTGGGACCATCTGCAACGGTGGACCATTGATAGCATTGCATCAACTACACACAGAATATATGACGTAGGGGATAAAGCAGGGACAATGCTAGCCTGGCTAGACAAGAAAGGGGGAGGAAATAAAGGTATACTACAACTACACGCCTCGGACGGGTCACTTAGATCGAGCCCTGAGGATATAGTCAACACGTTAGCAGAATACTTCCAGGCAGTATATACACCAAACAGAGCAGTGACGAAAGAGGAAGCAATAGACTCCCTCAACCACATACTGACTCGAACACTTACGGCGGAGGCAGCAGAGGAGCTAGAGGCCGCCCTCACGACTGCTGAAATACAATTGGCCATCAATGCAGTGAAATCCGGAAAGGCGCTGGGCCCCAATGGAATCCTCATTGAATGGTACAAGTTAATGTCTGAGACATTGAGCGCGCCACTGCTGGCAATGTATACGGAGAGTTTAGAGCTTGCTAAACTCCCACTAGACCAACATACGGCTACAATCGTGGCACTCCCGAAGCCCGTAAAACCACCAACAGACTGCACCTCATATCGCTCCATATCTCTCCAAAATGCGGAAGCAAAAATTTTGGCGAAACTGTTGGCTACTAGATTAATGTCCTACCTCCCACAACTGATCCACCCGGATCAAACAGAAATACCGCCCTGAATCTTCGTCGAGTCCATGGGGCGTTAGCATGAGCATCGCAACTGACGGAATCAGCTGTGATACTATCCTTAGACGCTAGAAAGGCGATCGAAATGGTCGAATGGAAATATCTCTTTGCGGTACTTTCACATATGGGATTCGGCCCTAAATTTATATCCTGGATACAACTTCTATACACGAACCCGATGGCACACGTAACGGCGAATGGTCACATCTCGCACACAATACAACTTGCCCAGGGGACTCCTCAGGGGTGCCCCCTGTCCCCCTTGTTGTTTGCCCTGGTACTGGAACCACTGGCGACTTTGATTAGAGCTACCCCGATGTTAAAAGGAATCAGATGGGGGAGGGTTGGGAGGATAGAGTCTCCCTCTACGCAGATGACATGCTGGTTTATTTGATGGAACCAGAGCGTGGAATACCGGAGCTCCTTGTGCTTTGTGATACCCATGGAGCAGCGTTGGGCTACATGATAAATTGGATGAAATCAGTGATTTATGTTCTGCACGGACCGGAACCAATCCTGCCCGCTGGTTCCCAACTAGAAGTGGCAGAGGACTCCTTTAAATATCTCGGCATACATATTACTAAGAACTCGACCGAGTTCTATAACAAAAATTTGAAGCCGCCGTTAGACCACCTGCGGCAAGACGTGCAACATTGGGAAAATCTGCCTTTAATGCTGTTGGGGAGAGCGGAGCTATATAAGATGATGGCATTGCCACGCTTCCTCTACGCACTTGAAAACACACCATACGTGGTGTCACCGCGCTACTTTCAACAGGTGACAGCCATGGTCTCCTGCATACAATGGGGGGACCGCCCTGCACGTATAGCACATACAAAGCTAAACTGGAGCTGGTATGAGGGAGGGATTGCGTTGCCAAACTTGCAGATGTACTACTGGGCGACGCAGCTTAAGACCATTAACCAATGGATACATGTGTCCCAGGACAACCCAGCCTACAGGGCCGACAGAGCACAGCTAGGTACCCGCAGTTTACTGGCGACGCTTTACCACAAAGGGTTGGCAGCGACACTGATAGGACCCACGAAACACACAGTAGATATATGGTACTCAGCGCAGGCAAAGCTTAAATGGAAAGGCGTTTTCACGAAGCAAACTCCATTGTGGGATACCAAGGCGCTGGGGCATTTAAGGCGGAGTAAGGGCTTTACGCAGTGGGACAACATAGGCATATCGACAGTGGGTGACTTGTGGGTTGAGGGGACAGTGGTTCCATTCCCCCAGCTCCAGCAGCAATGCGACCTAGGCCCAAATGAAATTTACAGATACATACAAGTTAGACATGCATTGCTGGCAGCAATACAGGCAGATACAGAGGTCCCTGAAGCCTCCCCGATGGAAGACCGACTGCTTACAGAATATATGCAGCACAGCGCCACATCCCGCACATATCGCAAGCTGATCAATAACCTACCGGACCCTAAATGCAAACTGAGAGAGAGGTGGGTGGATGAACCGGGCGACATGGATGACTCGGAGTGGAATGAGGCGCTAGCATCCACAAAAGAGGTGGGCATTTCGGCTAAGTTCCGTCTTGTGCAGCTTAAGATACTGCATCGGATATATTACACCAGGACCACATTACACAAGCTCCACGGGCGCAACATCCATACTGTCTCCGAGGGTGTGGGGAGGAAGGTACTTTTTTGCACACTATTTGGGAATGCCCGAAAATACAAGAATACTGGAGGCAGGTAATGCGTACTATCTCACAAGCACTAGAGGTCTCTCTCCCGCCTGAGCCCCGCAAATGTCTGTTGAATATATGGGACGAAACGATCTCTCACCCCACGGTCAACTCTGGGGCACGATAGGCATTATGGTCGCTAAGAGAGACATAGCGCAGAAATGGGGAGCGGCAGACCCTCCGACTCTGGCGCACTGGTGTAGAAATATGGATGTGCTGATGCTGGTAGAGAAAGTGGTCTATACGATAAGTGCAAGTCCACGCAAGTGGAATAAGATCTGGACGCCTTGGAATGTATATAGGGGTGACCTGTGTGACCCATTGCCTGAAGATGACATCACTAGTTCAGATGACGAGGGGGAGGAAGATTGAGACAGTCTATTGGATAGAGGAGAGTGGTAATGACCACGCTTAACCACAATTGATGCGGAAGATCTAATATGCAGCCCCTGGTGCGGCCAGTGTTAACAAGAATGTGATCAAATGTAAAATTGAGTTAAGAGTGATGTGAACTCCGTCGAACCTGCCAAAGTTAATGTTTGGATATCGTTATTTCCACCTATTTAAAAAAAAAAAAAAAAAAAAAATGTGTTCATGTATATTCTATTAGAAAATGTAGGACAATAATTAATCCTTAGCAAGAAAAGACTGCATTGCTTACGTCTCATATATCACGCCGCCGGACCCAAGGTTGTCGGCTGAAGGGCTGTGTAAATCCAACAGTACGGAAAGGAAAGTGTGAAATGATGCAGCCGGCCCCCGGGGTTGTAGGCTACAAGCTGTGTACAAATGCTAATAGATAATAAAGGTCTTACAAAAAAAAAATATTGCAAGTTACACTTAATTAAAATAGGTATGCATTTGTCGGGCTTTCAAAACAGATGTAGAAATATCGATCCCACAGCTGACTAAATGTTAGGCACTTACATCTAAAAATCCCATAAATTCAAAACAGATGTGTTTCTTTCTGACTTATTACGCTAATTTTGATTCAAGCACAGGTATTCCAAACTTGCCTGCAGTCAGTGCACGTTGGAGCACCAGTGCAGTTCGGTTCTTGTAATTATGGTGTCTTCACGCAATGTCCAGTGCTAGATGATAAAAATACTCATAAATAATCCTCCAGAAACAACCGGGGTATGATCCCCCAGAGCCGGTGCACCTAACCAACTTAGCCTTTTGTGAGTGTGGGTGCCGTACAGTCACTAGGATCGCTAGGTCCCTTTCTTTACAGTATTCACCTCTGTGCAAGGGGAACGAGCTGCATGGGTGAAGAAGATGACGCTGTCGCTCTGGTGACCCTCCCCACAAAGTGGGAAATGGAGGCAGTGGTGCGACACTGCCATCCCTCGGGACTCCGCCACACTCTGTACTTGAAGAGTGAGCCATCGGATGCAAAGGAGATGGCGTGCTGAGCCCAGCTGACGATCATGCAGCACAGTCTCTCCCAGACAAAGTTTCTTGTTCCTCGGAGACCGGGACTAGTTTCACGGCGCACTGAGCCCAGCTGACAAGCAGGCAGAGACGACTTCTGTGGCACACAATACTCTTGTTCCTCGCAGGACGGCGCTCAGTGAGCGTGCAGGGAAAGCATGGTGAAATCAATATTAGCCCTAAGATGTTTAAGCAGGAGGCAAGCTTGACAAGCCTTTGGAGTTCTTGATAGTCAGAGGTTGTAGGGAGCGCCTTCAGTTCCCTCACTGAAAAGGCAGCAGGCCAACACAGCAGAGCAAGATGCAAAGTGGCAGTCTCCCCTGGCAGCACAGCAATCAGCAGGCAGCAAGCTAGCACAGCAAAGCAAACTGATAAAGTGGCAAACCATCCTGGCAGCGCAGCTCCTCTTGGTTGCAGAGTCTCCTCAGGACCCCAAAGTGAACTAGTTTTGGTGGTGTCAGAGGTCCATTTTTTTAATCAAAATGTGTCTTTGAAGTGGGTGAGACACAAAAGAGGCTTTTGATCCTCACAAGGTCCCTGCCCTTCCTTTCCTTGCTCTAGACGCACTATAGGTGGTTATGCAGTTCTTTTTATTGGGACATGCACAGCCCTATTCAGGTGCAGGTGTCAGCTCCTCTTTCCGAATCAACCGCAGGAAGCCCATCAGCCTGATAATGGACCATCAGGATGCAAATGTCACACCCCAGCTCCCTTTATGTGACAGTCTAGAGGGAATGCACAAAGCCCAAATGTCACACAGACGTGTATTCAGAGACAGGCAGAGGCACAGGATGGTTAAAGTAAGAAAATGCCAGGTTATTAAGTGTCTTTTTCAGACCTGCAATTTAACAGCCAAGTTTACCAAAATATGTGTTTTTAAAATGAGACCAGAGACACCAAACTCCAATTTTTCTCTGCTCCCATTGGGAAGTTACACTAAAAAGATGTTTTAAGGCAATCCCCATGTTAACGTATGGGAGAGACTGACCATGCCATTGTGAAAAATGAATTGAGAAGTTTTTCACTACTAGGACATGTAAAACTCAAAAGTACATGTCCTACCTTTTAAGTGCACTGCACCCTGTGCTTGGGGGTGCCTATGTCCTACCTTAGGAGTGGCGTATAAGCAATAAAAGTGAAGGCTTGGCTATAACAAGTGGTTTAACTTGCAGGTCGAAATGGCAGCTTATAACTGCATGCTCAGACTCTGCAAAGGCAGGCCTTAGCCAGGTTTAAATGGCTACTGAGTGGGTGGCACAATCAGTGCTGCAGGCCCACTAGTAGCATTTTCAAGAAATATTTGGTATACAAACTGTGGATACATCAGTGTCTCCATTTTTAGAGTATAGAACATATGCAATTTAGCACTGGCTAGCACTGGTAAAGTGCCCAGAATCGTAAAGCCAGCCAAAATGAAGTCAGCAAAACAGAAGGGCAGGAGGCAAAAAGTCAGAGGAATCCTGAAGCAGCTGATCGAGCGAGGGTCGTGTTGGTATGGTGTTTGCCTGAAAGTGCTCCAGAGGTAAAATTGAACGGAACAGAAGAATTCGGGTAAGCGGAAGGCTGAGTGAGTGCGCGTAAAAAGTAAAGGAAAACACCGCAGTTAGCTAATACACTGTTATTTTAAAGGAAGCGCATAAAGAGGAAAGTTATTTATTAATTTTTTTTAAAGGATGCGGTGTAAAGTTAATGTGCACGCGCGCATAAAAGACATTCAAAGAAGCGCTGTAAAAGTAATGCGCATGCGTGCAGAAAAGAGATTCAAAAGAAACAATACAATGCACGTTTAGAAAGTGCTACGCATGCGCGGAATAAAGAAGCGAGTGTATGGAGCGATGCGCATGTGCGAAACACGCGAAGCACCATTTTAAAGTCAGGCAAGAAAAGTAGACAAAGAGAGAGGAAAGGAAACGATTGTGTGGAGTACAATATATACATCAATGGAAAATGACATTTTCAAGAAAAACAAAGAAAATAAGAAGGAATAGATGTATAAATAAGGGAAAATAGAAAGAAAAGAAGATACAAATATAAATATACACAAAGAGGTTATACAATAGTTTAAGAGAGAGACATTAAAAAAAAGAAGAAATAGACATGACTACAGAAAATACAAATGTTAAAACAACAGTAAACCTGAGGACAGAAATAATAAGTGAAGAAGATAATATAGGAAGCATTTCAAGCACAATATACAGGAGACCAATGCCATTTAATTTAAGTGAACAAGAAAATGTTGCACAAAGGTGGGAAAAGTGGATTAGAAGATTTGAAAATGTTTTAAAGGCAGCATGGAAAAAAAGAAAATGAACAAGCGAAAGACTTATTACTTAATCTAGTAGGAGATGATGAGGAAGATTTAATAGTCACATTTCCGTAAAATGAAAGAAATACTTTTGAAGGGCTCATGAAATGTCCAAATGCAAAATTTGACCCACAAAGAAATTTGGATTTCGAAAGATATAATTTTAACATGGCATGCCAACGAGAAGGTAAGACAGTGGATAATTTTGTAACTGGATTAAAAAATTGTTTACATATTGTGAATTCAACAAATGCAGTAATGAAGAAGCAATAAGACTAAGTGATACAAGGATGTAGTTCAATAAAAATTTGAAAAAAACGTGTAGAAAAAACATATAACTTAGAAGAAATAATACGCATGGCAAAAACAGAAATGCTAGCAGAAAAACATGCAACAAATATAGAAGAAGGGAGAATTAAAGCAATTAAATAAGTCAGACAAATGCCCAAAAAAAGAAGATAGAAGCACAAATTAGAGGAAAAATAAATATGTTATAGGAGTGGATATCAATTTCCACATCAGAGAACATGCCCAGAAATGGGGCAACAGTGTAAAGAATGTGGAAGAAATAATCACTTTGCAAGTGTATACAAGTTCAAAAAAGAATTTGGGTCAAAGAGAGACAATTGGAAACAAACTAATTCAAATACAAAGAAAAGTGGAGATATAAAATATGTGAGACAAATGGAAGGAATTGAAGAAGATTTTGAAGAAGAAATAGTAGAATCAGAAAAACGATATATGATGCAAGAAAGTAATGTCCAACAAAATAACATGATTAAGAGAGAAAATATTGAACAAAACACGTCTGTAGACATTATGGTAGGATCTGAAAAGGTGTGATTTGTTCTAGATAGTGGAGCAACATGTAACATAATGTGCATAAGTGAGTACATGAAAAAGAAAGAACAACCGACTTTGAGCCCACCAAATGTTAGTGTTTTTCAAAAGGGTGCTAAACATCCTGTTTTGTGTGTTGGGAAATTTGAAGAGACACTACAATACAAAGATGTAATAAGTAAGGAAGACATATATGTGTTAAGAGGAGAAGTTCCAGGACCATGTTTACAAAGTAATGTTACTGCTCAACTTACGGGTTTATTAGCAATGAATTGTAACATATCACCCAGTTTTTAAAGAATATCCTAAATTATTTGATGGATTAGCTAGATTTAAGGAAAATAAAATTACTTTACATATAAATGAAGCAATAAAGCCAATGGCACAAACGCCCAGAAGAGTACTAGTTCATATGCAGGCAAAAGTGGAAAAATAAATAAAAATGCTCCTTGAACAAGACATCATTGAAGAAGTTACAGGGCCAACACCATGGGTATCTCCTATTGTCTTCATTCCTAAAAAAGAAACTAATGATATCAGAATATGTGTGGAAATGAGAATATCAAACAGGGCTATTGAAAGGGAGCGTTATCCAGGCCCACACTTAAACGATATGATCAATACTATTAATGGGGCCACAGTTTTTTCAAAATTAGATTTATGTAAAGGTTGTCACCAATTAGAAATTGATGAATAATCTAGATATATCGCAACATTTTCAACGCATCTAGGATTATTCAGGTATAAGTGATTACATTTTGGAATATGATTCAGCAGCTGAAATTTCAAGAAATAATAAAAAAATGTATAAGACCAGTACAAAACTGTATGAACTACAGCGACGATATTTCAGTTTTTTGATAGTCACAAGAAAAACATGATTCAGCTTTAGATAAAGTATGCATAAAGGTACAAGAAGCTGGGCTAACTCTAAATTCAAAAAACTAAAAATTTGAAATAAACAAGAAAGCTGGTGGGCCAAGTAGCCCACCAGCTACCTCCATTAAGCACCACAGAGCTGTGTTGCAGAAAGGTGTAAAAAGGGGCGTGGCCTCAGAACACCTCTCTGTGATGCAGCCCCCTGGCGCATACTGGAGGTTCCTGGTGGGCTACTTGGCCACCAGGGATCCCCAGTATTCAAGGGGAATTTGTTCCCCATCTGCAAACGTGCCAGGGGGCGCGTTTGCATAGTGCTGCAGCGAGGGGGCGGGGCCTCCGCACAATGCCATTTTTTTAAGAAGGGGGAATGTGTGGCCCCCCTTCTTTTCCTATTTTTTTGGCCCTGGGGACTCCATCCCCCAGGGCCTGACCCCTTTTTTATTTTTCTTTATAAATAATTTGAAAGGGGGCCGTGTGGCCCCCTCCCAAGGCCTTAATTTGCCCCGGGGACCCCATCACCCGGGGCATGACCTTTATTTTTTTGTTAAATCTTTTGGAGGGGGGCTGCGTTGACCACCTCCTCAGGCCACTTATAACCCCGGGGACCCCATCCCCTGGGGCCGGCCTTTTAAAAAATATATATATATTTATATTTTTTTCATTTTGGGGAGGGCAGCCGCATGGCCCCCCTTCTGGGACACTAATGGCCCCAGAGACCCCATACCCCGGGGCCTGGCCTCTTGATGGGGACTATGGGGGAAGGCCCAATCCCCCACCGTCCCAGCTGGCTCCCCGCCTCCTGCGGGAGCCGGCATTGCTTTTCCACATGGGGAGCTGCTAAGATGCAGATCCCCATGTATAAAAGCAATTTGGTTTGCATTTTGAAAGAGAGAGCAGGTTTCCCTGCTCTCTCTTTCAAAATGCAAACCAAGTTTGCTATGGCAGGGTGGGAGCCGCAAGGCTCCCGCCCTGCCATAGCAAACTACAGTGTCCTGGGGGTGGTGGTCCCCAGAGCCACGACAAGGCTCCAGGAGGGGGTGACGGTCCCAGGGCTTGGGTTGCCTTTGAGCCCCCCACTCACTTATATTGAAGCCCCGGGGGGTCGCAGTCCCCGGGGCTGAGGGGGGCAGTGAGTCCCCCCATACATAATTTTTTAAAGCCCCGGGGGCTGGCGGTCCCCGGGGCTCACATAAAAGCATTGACCCCATAACTTGGCCCCCCAGAGGCTAATTACCAACGAAGCGCGGGAGCCAGCGCTTCAGTTTTTTTTATCAGCAGGATCCACGCACCCTGCTCTGATTTTGGCAATTTGTAAAAAAAAAAAATTACAATTTTGGCCCTAGGGGTTCTTGCATGGGGAAAACGCGTTTTGGGACCTCCCTTTTTTCTCTGCCCCGCTTGAATAATCACTCTGAAACTTTCAGGATAGGAGCGGACCAGAGCGCCCCACTAGTTTTGAAAATTTAGCGAAGATTCGTCGACCGGCGCCAAAGTTATTGGAAATAGAACGTTGTGGATTTCCTATGGAAAATAGGTCCTAACTAACTACCTACTGGCAACCACCAGTAGGTAATATATCAAGCCTCTTCGAAGGCGAAACGCGTCATGGTGGCAGCGCTGGCTTTATTTGAATAAACCACCTTTGCGCCAGCACTCTTTTGGGTCGTCTCTTCGTCACTATGGGACTGGCAGTCTTTGATTTTCTGTCTTAAGGTGATGATCTTCATGAATATATATATATATACATATACATACATATATATATATATATGTATATATGTGTGTGTGTGTGTGTGTGTCGAGGCGTTTGGTTACGTCAGGATTGGGTTCTCAAATTGAAATTGGGCAGTTTTGCTACTGTAGCCGCTTTCAAACTGACCCCTTTTCTCAAGTTGCTGGCTCAAAACGGTGGATACCGCTCTGGCGGTTTTGTGGTGCACTCGGAAGGAGTAATCGAGCCAGCCCCCCTCGGTCACGTGGAAGTGAAACGCATTCAGCTGTTGCGGCGTTCTTGCTTAGGAAAGGTACAGGGGTATCGTGAAGTCGGAGGACTGACCGAGCTGTCCGACATTTTCCAGGTGAGCCGCGTATGCAGCGTCAGAGCGGTGTACTCTTCAAAAGTAGATGAGGGTGAAAAGTAAACAGAGTTATATCTAATCAAGCGAGTGTGGGCTTTACTGAATTCCCGACACTGGGTCGCTTGTGTGCATTTATTCAGATCTCCACCATAACTCCGCTACAATGGCGGCAGCAGCCGACGTGCTCGGTGACCCCAAGGCAGCGGCTGACGCACTATTCCTTACTGTACATGACAGCAACAAGTTGTGCAAAAACAATACCTTACCAAGCACTGCGGACAAAGATAAAGATGCCAAAGTCCTTTTGAAGAAATTGGAGAAGCTCCAAAAAACGGAACTCACTAAATGGTGGGTAATAAAGTCCTTACAAAAATACAAAGAAGCAGGAAGAGTACCCAGGGGGCTGCGAATCTTAATTGTACCATCATTTGAGAATCCTAACCCACTGATGATTCAAGAATGGGCCACTAACAACTTAGACGCTTCAATGAACATGGTGTGCATTTTAGTTAATTATGCCGAGATTGACAGAATAGAGATTGTGAAACAAATTGATTCATTAAATAGTGAATTGGATGCAATGGAAGAACAAGATACTATTAAGAAAGGGAGAGATGACATCCAAAAACGTCTGGTAAAGCATGAGAGTGTCATCAAAGACCGCAAAGTTTGCCAGAGACAAAAATGACTATGAATTTGGTAGGATTTTCACATTCTTTAAGAAATTTGAATCTGCCAAACCGTTAATTCAGGATGAGATTACTTTTTCTGACACTGATGCAATTTCGATAATCAGCAGCACAGAATCAGACAACAGCGGCTAAGGAAATGAAGAAACCCCACAGGCTAGCAATTTTACCCCTTCCGAGGAATTGGGGTTTATCATAGAGGACAGGAGACATACCCTAAGACCAAGAATACCTTAGAAGCCAAAAGAATCAAAAGTAATCAGCGGCGCAAACAGAGGCGCAGGTGCAATAGGCAATTGGAGAGAGAAAAAAAGCAGGGGGAAATCACAGCAGGAACAACAGTAACAGAGGACTCTAACATTACCAATACTGTAATCAATTTGACAGAGTTAGATCTCGACACTGCTGAAACCCAGCTCTTGGCCTTAGGACTTTCGTTTCGTCCCAAATCAGGATTTAAATATGTACAGTCTCGTATTGATATTTTCAAATGTATACGCAAATTGAAGCTTCTGAAATTTCATAAATTAAATAAAGCAAATAGCAAGGCATCCGAGCTGTGGCTGAGGCTCCTCCAAGTGTTCATTTACAAGTATCGGATGTATCCATGGTAAAAAATGCATACTTATTGGCAGGACATACAGAGGGTGCACCTGGTAATACTCAGGATGAACTTTGCGATATGGGGGTTATTGGTACAAGCGCAGCAATCACTCCGTTCCGTCCTCCCTCAACCTTTGTCCCAGTTATGCCACGAGATGCAATTGATATTTTTAGTGATCGCATCATTGATGAATTAAAAACTTTGAACAGGAAAGTGATGGTTAATGAAAAGCATAGGAGTTATAAGGAGCAGCAATATTCCAAATTATTAATAAAGATCAATGACCACAAGAATATAATTATTAACAATGTTGACAAGGGGGGCACCATTGTACTTTGGCCTCACGAGGCATACATGACAGAGGCCAATAGGCATCTTAATGATCCTGTATGCCATAAAATGGCTTCTTTTAATGATTTGAAAAACGTCAAAGATCTTGTTTTCAAGGAATTAGCACAGTGGAAAACGGAAGGTCTCATTAATAAAGATGAACACAATTTTTTAAAGACAGATCACCCAATAACACCCACCCTATATTTCATACCTAAATTCCACAAACAGACCAATCCTATACCAGGCTGTCCCATAATATCGGCGGAGCATGGACTGTTAGAGAAGATGTCTAAATATGTTGACTTCTTCCTTAAAGAACATGTAGAAAATCTTCCCTCCTATATAAAGGACACAGGTCATTTTTTGAAAAAGCTCAGACTGATCAAGTGGGATGAGACATATTGTCCCATCGCCATGGATATAAGCTCCCTTTACACCAGTATTAACCATGAGGATGGTCTTAATGCAGTCAAACAATTTCTATCCATCAGAGATGTTAAATATAACAAGCATAACAAGATGCTATTGAGTATGATACATCTATGTCTAACCAACAATTATTTTTTGTTCAACAAGCAAGTCCATCAGCAATTATGTGGCGTGGCGATAGGGGAATGCTTCTCACCCAGCTACGCATGTTTACATATGGGCTGGTGGGAGGAGCATGTCCTTCGTCATGTCCATGGGGGTGTTTTTAATAACAACATCAAAGAATGGTGGCAATTCATAGATGATGTTTTTGTAATTTGGAAAGGGTCTAACGAATCAGCTCAGAGATTTGTCAATGTCATCAATGATAATACTCTTAACTTGGAATTCACAGCTCATATCAGCAGGGAGAAGATAGAATTCCTGGATGTTGAAGTATATATTGAAAACAATATTGTGCATACTAAATTACACAGAAAGATAACAGCAGGAAATTCTATTCTCCATGTGACCAGTGCACACCCCGGACAACTTATCAAGAGTTTTCCCTATGGGGAATTTCTTAGAATTACGAGAATATGCAGTAACGCAAAATACTCGAGCATCTGTTTAGGTGAATCAGTTCAGAGATTTTTGATCAGAGGCTACAAAATGACAGATTTGAAGGCAGCATTAAATAAAGTACATAATCAATCGAGTACAACAGAGACCCACACAGAAACCAGCGTCAGTGTTGCATTCCCAAGCAGTGAGGTAAGGGAGAACAAAACACAAGTCAGATTAATGACTACCTATAGTTGTCAGCATAAATCGGTCAGACGCATCATCAACAGAAACTGGCCTATTCTTAAATCTGACATAACTATAGCTCCTGAAATAGGTGAATCCCCAGCCATTTCATTCAGACGGGCTCCCTCTATGAGGGATGCCCTAGTCAAATCCAGTCTGGAGGTGCAAGACAAATCTAATTGGCTCTCCAATAGAACTGGATTTTTAGTGCAGCTCCTGTAGGGCATGTAAATTTGGTGTCAATAAAACAGAATTTTCTGATGCATTTTCCCCTGACTCATGTAAAATCAAAGGATTTTTTACATGTAAAACTGACCATACTGTCTACATATTAGAATGTACTTGCCAGCTAAAATATGTAGGCAGCACAAAACTTCAAGTATTCAATCACATCCCACAAAATATCTGGGCTATTGTAAATTCTGAATCCAATTAGCCTGAGGCACGGCACTTCCAATTGGTACATCGAAATAATTTGAATGACTTAAAATATTTTGTGATAGATGCCGTGCCAAAATCCATCAGAGGGGGGAATAGGGAAAGAAAGTTAAGGCAGTTGGAGAGTCAATATATTGTTCAATTGGACACCAAAAGGGTCTAATGGATTGAACACAGGGGAAGATTTGTACAATTCTTTATGAATTTTTATAAACTTTTTATCAATTTTTTGTGGATTTTTCATGAATTATTGTACCAAATGTTTTTTTCTGAATATTTGACATTGATTTTGCTGGGTCCCCATAATGAATGTTTTTGCTGCTCTTTGCTGTTATATAGTTGCTGCTACATATTTTCTGCTATACTCTTGCTCTTTGAGGATGAATTTTATAATAATTTTGATATTCATGATTGTTGTGCGCATGATTTTTAATTGCGGGCGGATGGTTTTAGACAGCCTTTTATGCTTGATTTTTACTGGATTTTAACTGTTTTAACTAATTCCTGGTTTTACTAGTTTTTTTCTGGTGTCTGTGGAGTGGATGGGCTGTTGGGAACCATTTGCCTGTAGTTTTAAATCATGTGTTGAATGGTTATTGGTTTTTATCAATTAGAGATAGATCTACATCAATTCATTCGCTAGGTCCGGTTGTTTGACATAAGACATTGACTGTCAGGTAATTTGATATTTCAGAAATGAATAGATAGGTTATGCACTTTTTGCACTTAGCACTTTAATTGAATATAATTTCATTTGAATCACTCTGGGGAATTAGTTTGTTCAGCCTCTGCAATTTCACAGGTTTCTATGCTGTGAAGTTGCATATAAATAAACATAATAATAATTATGTAGCTAGCCATCTAGGAAGTTCAATGATGGAATTGCTTTTTATGCATTACTATTTCAGCATGCACTGCATATGGTTTCGAAATCTAATTCTAATTATTTTTTTATCACTTTATTAGCACTCTACAAGACTATAATGTTACTTGTTTTAGTGTTTGTGTTTAACATGACCTCTTACCGGCTATATATTAATAGGGCACTTGCCCCTTATTATGTTTATTGTTGTTCTTTCAATTGCAACTATTACATGATTGCACAAGTGAATTTAAATTTGAGAAATCGGAAAGACATGCACAAACACTTTTTGTATTTGCACATATGATTAATTGAACTTGCAGTTATTCATATACAATAGTACTTAGTCTGTTGTCAACCTCTATTGATGAGGGAGGAGTATTTTTCTATAAATGCACTTTATTGGTTGCGGCATGTCATGTGATCAAGACAGGGGTTTCCCTGTCGAAATGCGTGGAGAATAAAGCACTTTAAAACTCATCTTACTGCGTGGTGGTCCGTTTCCTGATCGTCGTCGTCGAGGCTTTTGGTTACATCAGGATTGTGTCTTCAAATGTATATATATATATATACTAGCAGCCCGTCCCAACGTTGTCCGGGTATGAATTGCTGCCGGCCAGTACTATATTGTTCTGTAGGATTTCGTTTTGATAGCATTTCTTATCAGTGACAGGCCTGTGAAACGCTCCGATTCACAGTGCTGATGCACTTAAGAGTGCGCGTTCAGTAGTGTGTGGACTCGAGTTTCCCTTGCAATATTATATAGCGCGAACTTGACAACATGGCATAAGCACAATTTACATTACAGAAGAACACATTCATTTGTGGTAGGCACGGGGAGACAAAGCGATTTGCCTGGAATCACAGGATGTTGAGTTGATGCTGAGATTCGAACGGAGCTCCCCAGCTCTAAAGTTTGCAATTCTAGAACTTGTGGCGGGAGGTGTGTCTAAAAGTGTATGTCGGTGCTCGCCATCAATGAGAGAGACCTGTGCATTTTTCAAATCGGTGATGAAAAAAAATTAGTATGTTGCTGGAGATGTGGGCCGCCATGCCACCAATGTACTTACCAGGGGAGAGTAAACACCCATTATTCCGCAACTTTCTTTCCGCATACCATCACTCTGCATACTTTCATTACGAAAGTACCATGACTCCAAAATGCCGTTATAACGCATGGAATTACATTTTATATGCTTTTACCACGCATACATTTACAACAAAATTCGTTGTAAATGCATGAATGGTAAAAGCATGTTTTTTTTTAATGTTTGGATAAGGTAAGTATGGGTATAGGGGTATATGTTTAGGGGTTCTGAGGTATATGTTTTGGGGTATTTGGGTATTTAAAGGGCTATAGTTTTGGGTTATGGGGTACAGGGGTAGTTTTAGGGTTTAGGGCTAGGTGTGGGTTCTAGGGTACAGTGGTATTTTTAGGGTTCATGGCTAGGTTTGGGTTTTGGGTTATAGGGGTATTTTTAGGGTTCAGGGGTAGGTTTGGGTGTTGGGGTACAGGGGTATTTTAAGGGTTCAGGGCTAGGTTTGGGTTTTGGGGTACAGGGGTATTTTTCGGTTTCAGTGCTAGGTTTGGGTTTCAGGGTACAGGGGTATTTCTGGGTTCAGGGGTAGGTTTGGGTTTTGGGGTACAGGGTTATTTTTATGGTTCAGGGCTAGGTTTGGGTTTTGGGGTACAGGGGTATTTTTAGGGTTCAGGGGTAGGTTTGGGTTTTGGGGTACAGAGGTATTTTAAGGGTTCACAGCTAGGTTTGGGTTTTGGGATACAGGGGTATTTTAGGGTTCAGGGGTAGATTTGGGTTTTGGGGTATAGGGGTATTTTTAGGGTTCACGGCTAGGTTTGGGTTTTGGGGTACAGGGGTATTTTTAGAGTTCAAGGGTAGGTTTGGGTTTTGAGGTACAGGGGTATTTATAGGGTTCAGGGCTAGGTTTGGGTTTTGGGGTACGGGGGTATTTTTAGGGTTTAGGGATAGGTTTGGGTTTTGGGGTACAGGGTATATTTATAGGGTTAAGATGGGTTAGTGTTTAAGGGTGTTGGAGTATTTTAAGGAGTAAGGGTGGGTTATGATTATGGGGTGCAGGGGTATTTAAAGGGAGCAGGGTGGACACCCAGAGCTGGAATGTAAAGAACCTGGGAAGTAAAAACAATGAAATATTGGGCACAACGCTCGCTTTTTTTCCCCGTAATCCCGCGCCCGCACATGCCCATGCCCCCAGCATACGCCTACAGCACACAATATGAGACATGGCATGAAGGGCAGACGTACCACACGTCCCCAGCGTTTGTCACGCCCCCAGCACACGCCCACAGCACAACGCAGACACGCCCACAAGGGACTACTTTGCTGGCATGGTTCTTTTACCTTTTAAATGTATATGTTGAGCGTCTGCATAGCCTATGTCCTTCTGCTGCAACTGCCCTTTCCAATGCTGTATTTGGTGTTGTGATTGGTGCTGTGGTTCCTGAGATTACCCGCCTCAAAGGTTTGGGTTCTCTCTTTATTATATTAGTATTTATTTATATATACGGGGAGGTCGCGCTGTCACTGCACAGACGCTCCACTTGGACTACATTTACCAGCATCCCTTTGCCTGGCAGTGAGTAAGCGCGAGTGGCCAGCGCAACACCCATTGGAGGAGGAACATGACATCATTACAAGAGGGAGCGGCTTCCACTCAGCTGCACCTAGTTTTCTACTAACAGAGAGCGCGGAGCCCCTTGAACAAGGCACTGATGAGAGCCACTGACTGGCTTGAAACGCGTCTGCCCAAGCGTTTCGAGGGACTGCAAGCGCCACGCGCATGAATTTTAAATAAAGCATTTACCCTTCGCCCCGGAGTGTGCCGTACCTTTTTCTACTTTGGAGGAGGCGTTGGTTTGGATATATATATATATATGTATATAAAAACTAGCAGCCCGTCCCGATGTTGTCCGGGGCAGAAGGGGGCTTGGGGCAGCACCGCTGCAGGAGACGCTCAGCAGAGTGGCCAGCAGCGTGGGCAGCAGGAGTGTCGAGTCTGTGTCTGTTTTCCTTAGGGAACCCTTTGCGTGGCGTTGTGAAGACTGTGACGTATGTAATAGCAATAGGCGGGCCATGAATGTAGCGTTCCTACGTAACGTGTCTTGTTGATGGAAGCTGCGCCGTTGATGGAAGCCGCCCCCCTTATAAGGCGTAGTTACAGAACTGATGCGCCGAGTGTGTCTGCCTGAAGTGAATACACATCAACTTCTACATTCATGGCATATGTGAATGTTTTTTCCGTGTACTTACACATGGCGACATCTTTCAAACCCCCCACACACGCTGTTTATGTCACCTCCCTCAGTAAGTTACACCCACGCTCTTTATGTGCCCACCGTCACTATCGCTTACTTCTATAGATGCTTCAATGTTGCAGCGAGTTTCTGTCTTCATGCAGCGAGTTTCTGTGTTACTGAACTCGCAGTGTTTTGTGTGTGCCTGCTGCGCTCTGTGTGCCTGAAGCTCGCAGCCCCTGGAAGCGAGTGACGTTGTATGGACCATGCCCCTCTGCCAATGTTTCCGCCAACAGGTTTAGTTTGACACGCCCATGCTACTCCCTAACAGCAGAAGAATGCCCACAAGGAACTACTTTACCCTGAATATTGTTTTCCCTTTGTGATGTATATGTTGCCCAAATGTATAGCCTATGTCCATCTCCTGGACCTCCCCTTTCCAACTCTGTATTGGGTGTTGTGATTGGTGGTGTACTTTTCGAGTATACCTGGCTCAAAGGACACAGTTCTCTCTTTATAATAGTAGTATAGATGTATATATGTATGTATGTATGTATGTATGTATATATATATATATATATATATATATATATATATCCCATAACTCCAACAAAAGTCCAATCCGAGCACAGAATCCAAATTACCTCAGTGCAATGTTTATTTGATTTTCCCACTCATGTCCATGACGCCTTTCGGCCAAAACAATGGGATTCCTCACATACAAAACAGAGCCTCATGGTACTTTTTTTTTAATGTATTACTAATCTCGTAGTCAATCTGCATTTTTTATAGTGCTGATAGGCTCTTGTAAACATAATAAACACCACACTTACATGCAAATCTGTAAATTGCAAAAGTGGTGTTACAATTTGGTAGAGTCAATGGCCAAGAGGCTTGCTGGTCAGGCCGCTCCCCACGCCGCATAGCACCTCTGCTGTGTCCGTGCCTCTGCCCCATGCTGCCGTAGGTTCGCCGCTCCATTGCGCGCCTAAGTGCCTGCTGTGTACTTGATTTTACTGCCCATTATTCTTTGTGCCCCTTGGTATTGTTAAGTGTTTTTTCTTCTGCCATTTGTCTTCCACTATTTGTTTGTCACCAGTCCCTGGCCCCCTTTTTTGCCACCAGCACCCCGCTCTGACCCTTGCTTTTGCCGCTGCTTCTCTACGGCCCTGCCCCCGCGCTCTCCCATAGGCCACCTGCTCCCAGCTGCTCCTCCCTCCCTTCTCACCTTATATGGAGGCCGCTGCATGGCCGCGCAGCTGGTGCACCTAAGGCAAACCCGTCTGTGCCTGGATCGCTCCCTGCGCCAGAACCCCTGGCCCCTGCAAACACCACAACAACCGACAGCGCTACGTTGCCAGCACCCTCCACGCACTCAACTCTGGATGAAAACACACCTGCTACCAGGTCTCCCCGAAGCGCACCCAAGGACCCTTCACCTGCCGGAACTGCAGCTTCACCAGTAATCGGCCCGCAAACCACCTACCGAAGGACCCAACTACCTCAGATGCATACTCCTCAACACCCACTCCGCCGCAAACACGCCGTCAAACTATGGGACCTCCTCGATTCTACCTCCCTTGACATCCCCTTCCTGATGGAGACCTGGCTGAACCCCACCTCAGCTCCCTACATCGCCCTTCCAGAAGGCTACAAGATCACCCGCAGGGACCGCACCAATGGCATAGGAGGAGGAATCTCCATTGTCCACAGGAACACCATCAGAGTCTCAACCAACACCGACCATACCCTCAGCACCGCCGAACACATGCACTTCCAAATTCACACCGACCCCAAAACCACCCTTAGAGGAACCCTCGTATACAGACCCCCCGGACCCCTACCACAGTTTAGTGACTCCATCGCCAACTTCTTCGGCAACTTCATCGGCACACACGCCTTCACCTCCACGGACTACATCCTCCTCGGGGACCTGAACTTCTACCTCGTGTGGGCCCCCAGAGTGAAGGAGAGGTGGGGGGTGCACACGGGGGATACCTGTGGTACCCCCCTGCATTTGAAACACCCGGTGCCTGCCACTTTGTCTATGCAAATGCATTAATGCATTTTTAGCATTGTGGCGGGCGGTGTAGAGAGCCCGCCACAATGCTAAAAATGCAGGATATGCACACCACTGTGGCGGGCACATCTTAATACCCCCCACGGGATCCCGGTCCCTTTTTTCGAAGGGCATCCTAATGGGGGCCCAAGTTTTGACAATGGTCATTAATTCTGTTGTAGGGTCTTTCCCGAGTGGTCAGTAGGTACTCTTGTCATTTAAAAGTCGCAATGCTTCTTGCCAATAGTCATTAATGTTAAGGATGTCTGTGGCTCCTCCTTTATCAGCCAGTTTTTTGGTAATATTGGAATACTCTGGATAAGTTTTGTAATGTTCTATTTGGCTATTGACAATTTTTCCCTTGACTAGTTGTTCAATGCTAAAGGCTGAAACTAGGTTAATGTCCTATTGAGACAATTGGAGAAGAGAAATGGTGGTTCTCTTGATTCGTCTTGGAAATAGTTGTGAGATTTTATCTTCCTTATTGTCTCCTGGAATTCTTTTGGAAACATGAATGGGTTTGGAGCAGGTATAGGTATGAATCCTCATCCTTTATTAACCCCTTCGCTGCGGGGGGTAATTCCCCCGCTGTGCTGGAGGGTGTGGGGGGGCGCGCACAGCGCCCGCATGCACATGACGAGCTCAGCTCGTCATGAGGCATGGCGCTCCGGTGCTCATGACAAGCTGAGCTCGTCACAGGTGCACCCATTCCCGTGGAACGCTCAGCACAGCAGGGGAATAATCCCCGCGTGTGAGCGTTCCACAGCTCATGACGACCTGAGCTCGTCATGAGCACCTGAGCGCCGTGCCTCATGACGAGCTCAGCTCGTCATGAGCATCGATGGTGTTAAGGACCGGGGTCAGAGAAGTTGACTGCCTTGATAAAATGCAAGTTGGTTCCACGGTGCCAACTTTTGAACAAGTATAAAGAAAAATTGTACTGCCATTTCAATGATGATTTGATCCATCTGTCTTAATTAGTTGCATGGGTGATGAATAGAAAGTAAGACATTTATTTTTTTACTTCATGCTTATGTATAGGGGGTTTCTGAATCTGTTGTAGCGTGAACATGCGTGTGATTGCTCAGAGATTTCTGATTGTTTAGAATGTATTTATTTTAATTGATTCTGTGGTTTGTATTGCCTTTCAGGGCCTGAAGGTGCACTTTTTGAACACTCTGTTGAGACGCCTCTTGTTATGGGCGACCCTTCAAAGCAGCTACGGTAAGTCCTTAAAACAGTTATGGTAAGACTTGAACTTGATGAACAGATTGGTAGCTTTGGGTGCTTCTCTTTTACTTCTGCTCATGTACATAATTTGTCTCTTGAGTTCTTTACATGCAATAGCTTCAGGAACATACTTACCATGTGCTTGTTGCGCATGCATGGTTAACTGCAAGATAGATGGGTTAGTCAGTATGCAGTCATAGATGTGTGTAAGCAGCTTCACATTGAGTGTACACATTTAGATTTAGAGGAGAGAAAATAACACATTTCAATTTTTTCTTGAAAATTTTATCTCCTGCTCTAAAAAAATATTTCCCAACATTACGCCGCTTCCAACACTTCTCCTTTAGTCAAGGACAGATTGGTGCAAAATATTGCACTATCAGCATCAAGTACACCTACATGTCGGGCTTCAGATTAGCATAGTAAATATAAATCAGGAGTTTTGTGAGCGCTTTCGGGTGCTGGTGAACAGATGGCTCCTTGTCA
Organism: Lissotriton vulgaris; assembly: GCF_964263255.1. NCBI lineage: Eukaryota > Metazoa > Chordata > Amphibia > Caudata > Salamandridae > Lissotriton > Lissotriton vulgaris. The sequence goes on along the minus strand of NC_141696.1, from coordinate 1,272,191,534 downwards.
GAGACATCATTTTGCAATTTCTGGACTTTCATCCAAATTTCTGTGAATTCTGTTAGTTGTAGTCTTCGGTAGCTTCACTTAAATATTCTATACTAACACTCCTGAAAATAATGACTTGTAAAAGAAAAAGAACAATAGTCTGTGTGCCATTTACATGGAGTCCCAGGTCACTCTATCAAAGTCATTACCTTGTGGGTGTTCACCAAATGTATATTTTATATCTCTTGCAACAAGCACCAATATATTTAATTGTACCCTTAAAATAATTCCCTTATGTTTATTAAAGAAATACCAGAACATAACCTTTAACAATTATGTTTTGGTACTTTCACAAACTCTCCTGAGTTTTGGAATGCCTTTAGAAGCAAGGAACACTGCCTGACAATTGTTCTTTTTCCGCGATCCGTGGCTTCGAGGACATTTGTGCTTGTTTGCGCTTTCAAAATGCGTGTTCGCAAGATATTACTCCCCGAGCATGCAAACAGCATTCACGAACAAGAAAAAAGCATCACGAAATGGCAGAACATGCAATTCCTCGTGTTCGCAGAACTTTTGCGTGCTCTCAGAGATTTTTTACTGTTTCGCAGAGCTCTGCTTAGCGCCACTACGCAAATTCCGCCCATCCCTAGTATTTTTGTCATGTCTTCCTCTGAGGGTATGCCACATATATAGCAGTGTTACGACAGTGTAAATAGATTCTTTCCTATTCTCAAAATAGAATACCATTTTTTAATGTTTTTTGGGAACTCAGGTTTTAGCCATAAAAAGCAAAATTAAAAAGGTACATTTCAAGATTGTCAGGGCTGTTATTTTACTGTTCATGACTGCAATGGATACTGGAAAAAAAAATGCACTGCATATTTAATCAGGCGATGAGTGCATATTTGTATAACCTGTTGCCTACACTCTCAACATCTAGATTAACTGTAAAACCCAATATCAGGGTGGAGGAATGCCAGCATCTATCTACAAAGCTCTGAACCACTGGTATGACCTGACCGAACTTTGCAGTCCATGGTCATTCCCAGCAGAACAGAGACACTGCCCCACATCATGAAGCCGATCACGCCTTAAAGTGCAGTGTGCACTGAAATTTCAACTGCTTTAAATGTATATATTTGGATAGTGCATGTCTGCCAGATGGCTTAAAAAATGAAGTACAGATATACATCACCCAGGAAAAATGCCTACCCAAAACCAGGGTACATAGGGGCATATTATCAAGGCGGTTTATCTCCGCTTTTTTGGCTTTAAAAGCCAAGAAAGCGGAGCTAAAATTATCTCCCTATTACCTAGCTGTCGCTAACACCTGTTAGGGACAGCTAGTAGGAGATAGCGACCATCTTGGGCCCCCCTTTGCATGTCAGAGAAATTTATCACTAAAGACATGCAAAGTGGGCGTGCCAAGATGTTAGTGACTGGAAACAGTCGCTAACATCGCTATCTCCTATTACCAACTTTTGGAGATATTTGCGCTAAGCGCGAATATCTCCAAAAGCTAACACCTGTCCTGAGCAGTTCTTAGCCATGTTATCCAATGGGAGGTGGATAACATGGCTAAGAGCATTAGCTCGGTAATGCATGAATATCGCTGACTTTTCAGCGAAATCGCTGCAGGTCGGCGATAAATTTTTGTCTCTAACCAAGCAATAGTGATAATTATCGCTATTGCTTGGTAATATGCCCCTCAATTTTTAGATTATAACTGGGAAAGATCTAACAAATCTGATCCCTGTGTGGTGCTCCCACACTACCAGAGTATATATAATATAGATTGTGGATTTTTTCTCAATTGAATATTTGCATGTTGCTAAACTGCATTAGCCTTCATTATAGAAAAGGCATTATAGTCCCTCTGTGATAGTTACTCATGCCTGGTAGATGTTGCTGTACACAATTAGGACACAAAAGTAGGACTTTCATCTTGCTTGTAACTATCTCCATTTATGGAGTACTAAACTCAGGAAACATTTAGCCTTTCAAGATACATTTAATATATGACCAAGATTTGATGAAGTTAATAAAGCTGATATAAAAAAATTATATTGTTAGAATAACTCAAATTTGGGCAATTAAAGTGTTATAATTTACATTGTGAACCTTGCAAATGAATATGTCATAAAGAGCGGTTATTAGGCCTTATACTAATTAGCCACTACATTGATAATTTAGACTAATAAAATTATAATAGAACGTCAAACAAACCCAATGGCATGTTTACGGAAGATTTAAAAAACCATGCTCAACAATGTGCCATGCTCAACAATGTGTGTCAAGGCACAATCAATAGAATGAATTTACTAAAATACACAAAGCACAATATGGATAAAGCTTGTGGTACAACATGCACCTCTAAAATCATATATGCAGCAGATGTTTTCACTTCTTTCTTTCAGGCTGGAGTCTCCTACTCGAACCCTGACTATGGACGCTCCTAAGGGTGTAACTATAAAGGCGCAAGCAGGGAACATTAAAGTTCTTTCCCATAAGGACATCTCATTACACAGCAGTGATGGAACGGTGAGCCTCATACACATGTATGCATGATTTTACCAACCATGTCATGGTCCTCTAAAGTAAAGACTTTTTTCCAGTAGCAGCTCATCCACAGGGGCAAACGAGTGTTGACCCTCCATCTAGGTGCTGCCATTCAGAATATGATAGCTTGACTGTTTTCCTCAATTTGTAATTCTCCTAAGTTAATTGAAAATATGTATACATGGTCATGGAGGTCACAAAATGCAATTTTGCAGTTACAATTACGTCATGGAAACAGTTTGATCCTCCTCTCGCAATGCCTATAGATGGAAGGGGGCCTGTAAATCAAAGTGTACATGTTGGGTTGGACACGACGTGGGGCGAGACCAATCTGACAAGTGCACCTTAAAGGCCTCTAAACCGGTTTCATTTTAAAGAGCCTGGGGGAACTGCTTTAAATGTGTGCAGCTTGTTTCTTTCATAACTGTTTATATTTTTCCCTTATTGTTTTTGTTAAGGAAATGTATTTGACTACTATCCCTGCTGCAATAATATCTGTTTCACCTCCAGAATTTGATGTATTGGGCTCACTCATCACATGGCTTTCATGAAAGACATTTACATTCCGTGACTTTTTTTATGTTTGAAAGCTTTATTGAAAAGTTATAAATGCAGAGAGACATCAGCAAAAACAGAAAATATGTTCAAACATAGTAGTATCAAACATTAACAATGCTAATATCAATGTTTAAGAACAGAAAAAGCATTTTATGGGGGGTTTTAAAGATCAAGGGAGGAAAAAGGGAAAAAGATGGGAAAGAAGGAAGGGGAAAGGGAAAGAAAATAACATGGCAAGCATAAATTAATACGAAAGATAACTACGGCATATAATCAAATAGTATAAATAACTAATACAAAGTGATCAATATAAAAGGTGATATAACATAAGAGACCTATAAAAAATAGAGGAAGGAGAGAATTGAAATCTTCAAGGAGGCTTAAAATGTTCTGAACAAATACGTGTAGGTCTTTTCAGAGCAAGCTTATCCAAGTATGTAGTGAGACGTAACCAGTAAAGATCAGTATTGGGCATGGGTTTGCAGGAAGAAGCAAAGGCAACATCAAGCCGGTGAAAGTGACATAAAGTATACCACCAACCTTGTATGGAGATGTTCGTAGGGGTTTCCAGTTAGATGAGATGTGTTGGAATGCAAGAGCAAGCATGAGATCAAAGAGACCATGGGTATGTGCAGGGAGGTTTAAAGAATCAGAAAGGCTACCTAGAAAGAGAAGAGTGTTTGAGTAGGGGACAGAGAGAGTAAAAATACGGGAAAGATATAGCCAAACTTTCTCCCAGAAAGTAGAAACATCAGGACATAAAAAGAACATATGAAGAAGATCAGAATTAGGAGAGCCGCAAGTCCAGCATTTAGAGTCAGCAGAGGGACTGAAATGCGACAAGGAGAGCGGAGAGAGATAAAGTCTATGATAGAAATAAAATAAAGATTGAGTAAGAGAAGCAAACGAGAAATTTTTAATGATTTGGACAAAAGTTTGTCCCAGACAGCAACAGACCAGCTGCACCCAAAATCTGCTTTCCAGGAAACCTCCAATTTAGTTTTAGGATGTTCTGGATTAGGAGAGGAGAAAAATGTATAAATAAGAGAAGCTTTAGGAAGAGTATGGAGGATTTTAAGAAGGGGAGATGGAGACATTAACGAAGTTGAAGAAGGAAGAGAATAATAACGGTCGGGAATTATTGCAATGAGAATATACATTTTTGCAAAAAAGATCAGGGACAATGGAATAAAATTTGAAATTGGGGGAAAGAGCAAGGTAAGAGCCTGTCAAATAGTTGATTAACCCACATGACAACCCTTAACCTCCAAGTGTTCCAAAAGATGGGTCTATTAGTAAGAAGGATAAGAGAATTGTACCAAATGGGAGAGTTTAAAAAGGATTCAAGCGTGATGATATTAGAGCAAACCATGGGTCTTAAAAGAGAAGAGGAATGTTTGAATAAAGGAAAAGAGGTATAGATGGTCTTGGCAGAGAAGCGTATCACTTCAGCAAAGGAAAAGGGTGTTACTAATGCTTGTTCAATAAGAAGCCAAAGAGGAGTAAAAGGGGAAGGATCTGATGAAAGCCATTTCAAAGCTTGGCATAAAGAGAAGGACTGATGGTAGATATGAAAGTCTGGAAAGCTAACTCCACCATTAAATTTGGGTTTACGGAGAGCTGCGAGAGAAATTCTAGACTTTTTATGTTTCCAGAGAAATTTTGAAATAGAAGAATCAATACGCTTAAAATAAAAGGCAGGAATATGAACTGGTAACATAGAAAAAATACAGATTAAAATAGGAGCTATCATCATCTTAATTGTATCTCGACGACCCCATCAGGAAAGAAAAAGAGGGTTCCAAGTGACGAACGAATGATCAATTTGGAATAACACTGCTGACATATTTAATTTGATTGAGGAGGAAATAGAGTTAAACCAAATACCTAGATATTTAATCTTTGAACTATTCCAGGCAAAGCCAGTAGATGAGAAAAGATGTGGAAGACAGGTTTTGGTGAGAGGAAGGATTTCAGTTTTATCCGAAATAATTTTGTATCCTGAGACTAGAGAGAATGAGTCGAATTCAGACAATAAAGGGGGGACAAAGATTTCTGGATTAGAGATGAACAAGAGAATATCATCCGCATAAGCAGAGAGCTTCAATTGATCGACACCATAGGGAGAAATAGAGGAATTACTATGAATGGAGGACAAAAATGGCTCAAGGGCCAGGACAAAAAGAAGCGGAGACAAAGGACAGCCTTGGCAAACACCTCTCTGAAGAGTAAAGAGGAAGAAAGCCGACCATTAACAAGTACCAAGGCCTTGGGGGCACAGTACAACAGAGAAATAAGGGATATAAAATTGAGACCAAAACCGTGCCAGCGTAAGGAGGCAAACATAAAAGACCAGTCAACCCTGTCAAAGGCCTTTTCTGCATCAACAGAAATAGCGGCCAAAGGAAACGAAAGAGATGGGGCTTTATTCAAGACATTAAGATAGAGATGAGAGTTATCAGAAGTGAGTCTGCCTTTTACAAAGCCACATTGCTCTTTACCTATGAGATGGGGCATAAAGGGATCTAAATGCAAAGCAAGTAATTTAGCAAATATTTTATAATCTACATTAACTAAAGAAATCGGACGATAATTTTTACAAAATTGGGGGGTCACGGCCATCTTTCGGGATAAGGCAAATGATAGCATCTTGAAAAGTGCCTTCCGCCGTACCAGACGAATAAAATGATTGAAAGAGTGTTAAAAGTTTGGGTAACAAAAGGTTGAAAAAATGTAAATAAAATTCAAAAGGGAAACCATCAGGTTTACCTTTAGAAAGTAATGTTAAAGCCACGGAGAGCTCATGTAATTACAGGCCATGCTCAAGGTCCGTAAAATTGAGAAGGGGGTTAGGAGATTTAGGAAGTTTCTCAAAGTATTTCTGAATAAGAGAAGCAGTAGTAGGGTTTTCAGGGGTATAGAGTTGTTGATTAAAAGATTGAAATTGGTTAAGTATTTCTTCATCTTTATGAAGGGGAATATCAGTAGAAGAGTAAATAGACTCTATAAGAGTACGCTCTTTGCGAGATTTAAGATAATTAGCTAAAAGTTTTCCTGATTTGTTGCGTCCTCCATAATAACGAGCACTACTACGTAGAAGAATTGAGGATGCATTATCTGTAGTAAATTTATTAAATTCTAATTTTGCTTTCAAAAGGTCTGGTGACATAGATTTGTCTGAGGAAGTATAGAATTTATGTTCCAAAGATTTTATATGTGCTAGGGATGATTTCCACTTCTGGAGGAATTGTTTCTTTTTCCTGGAAACAAAGTCAATAATGAATCCTCTTGCGATAGCTTTAAAGGAATCCCAAAGGATATGAGGAGGGGTACTAGGATCATTATTAATTAGAAAAAAGTCTTTAATAAAAGAGGTAAAAGAGGAGGAGAAGAGTGGGTCAGTAAGAAGTGTACTATTAAAGCGCCAGCGAGAGGGTTTGGGATGCGGTGGGAGTAAGTCAAGAACTGTGACAATAGGGGCATGATCCGAAATCACAATGGGCGCCATAGAAGAAGACAGTACATTTTGAGATAGAGGTTGAGAAACAAAAATGTAGTCAAGCCAAGAAAAAGAAGAGTGAGGAGGAGAAAAAAAGAATAATCCAAAGAATCAGAATGAGAGAGTCGCCAAGAGTCAACAAAGTGTGATTGGGAAATAGCGTTAAGAAATTGTTTGGGAGATTTGTGGGGTATAAAGCGGACTGTGGATTTACGATCAAGAAATGGATCGACAATCTGGTTACAATCGCCACCCAAAATAAAGAAATCATCCTTATGTAGAATGCATTTGTTCATAATCAAAGGCCAAAAAGAATCATCAGGTTGTGTAGGACCATAAACATTAAAAACAGTTAGAGAAATGGAATTAATGAGCAGCTTAGCGAGTGTCCATCTACCATCAGCATCATTCTCCTGCAACAAAACTTTACTTTTTTTTAAAAAAATGTATTCAAAAGTTTTTACAACATTTATTCCCCTTGCACAGGACATGAAAAAAACAAAGAATACAATCCATTTTCGACTTTCTAGGACATTTCTGTATCTCAGGTTTCAATATTTTGTCCTAGCATAACATAGAGGGTAACCAAGAGCATCAATCGGAACAGCTAGTAAAGAAAACTGCGAAGGAGGATCATATAAATATATACATAACACCAAGGATACAGCGCAGTTAATATTCCTGATCTACATTGCACACCCGCCTGGAAACCCTATGGAAGTTCTGTATTTCCCGCCACCCTATTCTTCCAATCTGTTATTGGTTTCCAGATCTGAAGACCAAGTGATCTGCCCTTCTTCCCTTTTCTGGCATATAACGCTTTTTCCATGTTGTATATATACAAAAGCCTGGCCAACCATTGCTGCATAGTAGGGGGGAGCTTATCTCGCAATGCCAAAGCTATGCATTTACGAAATACTGCCATGGCTACAAACACAAAGTTCTCCAACTGTGGTTGCTCTCCAGTCCCGTCCAATCCCATTAATATTGCTTTGGGTGTCATCGTTAACTTACAGTTCAGCGATCTATCAAGAAACCCTTAGATTTCTTTTATCAGGGGGACCAGGTTGGGACATTCGCCAAGCATGTGCACTATGTCTCCCTCTTGGCTATCGCATCTTGGGCATGTTATCCCTTGTGTGCCCCCCCCCCACTGTGCAATTGTGGCTGGAGTGTAGTATAGCTTAAACAGGGTTTTGTAGTGTTGGGCTTGCAATGATGAAGAGCGGAGAACTTCCTGTCCCATCTTCAGTGACTTCTCAAAGATCACCTTCGTAATCCCTAGCGTATCCATCCATTTTGCTTCAAATTTACCCAATTCGTCTCCCCTGTGTGCTATAAGTTCGGCATAGAACCTTTTAATCATGCAGCTGTGTCCCCCTTCAATTACTTGTAGTATTGTATTATCTCCGAATCCTAAATGTCCTCCTCTCTTTCCAGCCAGTAAGCTTCTTGTCTGCAAGTACTTAAAAAATGTCCTTGTACCCCAAATTTTCTCTGTAGTTCTGAGAATTGGCGCACTCCTAGCGGGCCTATCAGATCCCCCATTCTTTTCACTCCTAACCGTCCCCATTCCTTGAAGACAGCATCAGCAAAGATCTCTGGGGGTAATGTGGGGTCGTTCCCTAACCTAGTATATGCATGATATCTACCCAGTCCAAAACTCTTTTTAAACGCCTTCCACACCTTGTAGGCTGCCTCCAATGTCTTGAATCTGGTCCTCTTAAAGTAGCTCGGTCAGTGTATCTCAGGAACACATTCTGTGCCTCCTCACCTAGAATCAAACCAAACATCTCTGACGAGCTGGTGTAGATTTCTACTTCCATCTCAGCCCCGCCAGTGAGACCCGTTATTTGCTGCAACACTGCTGCCCAGTAATAGAGTCTCAGATCCGATAGTGCCCACCCCACCCTCTCTCTTGGTAATGCCATGAATTCTTGTTTTGCCCTGTGACCAAATAAACCAGTTTAATATAAGCTCTATTCCACTAAAGAAAAGTGGGCTAAAATAAAGAGATAGTTCTAAATAAGTATAGGAATTTCGGGAGGAAATTCATTTTGATAGAATTTACCCTGCCAACTGTGGACATGTGCAGATTGTGTACCCTATCCAGATCCTTCTTCGCTTTCACGGTGATAGGAGAAGTGTTAGGTCCACTAGATTGCCCAAGTCAGCAGTGATAGTTACTCCTAAGTAAACCCCCTCGTCCACCACCCGTGGATCTGTGCATGTTGCGTATGTATTCTTTATAATTTGTGTCTTAGTTTAATGCATACCCCGCACCCTGCCCAAATTGCTCCACCTCCTGCTCTATTATACTGATAGCCTCTGCAGGTGAGGGCGTGATAATTGCAATGTCATCTGCGTATGCTAGTACCTTAATCGGTCCTATTTTAGTATCTAGCGGTCTAATTCGATCATTTACCTCCAGTTTCTTAATAAATGGGTCTATGTATAATGCAAAGAGCAGGGGTGAGCACGGGCACCACTGTTGTGTGCCCCATGTAATTCTAAATGGCATAGTGCGGCCTGCATTCACCCTTACACACACCGTTGGCCCTGCGTACAGTGATTGCATTGATTTTATAAATCCTGCTCCAATTCTCCCTTTCCTTAGCACTGCCCACAGAAATTCCAACGCCACGCGGTCGAAGGCCTTTTCGGCATCTAACAGCATAGCTGCCATTGGTTTCCCCTCCACCCCTTGTACATCAAATAGCGTAAACATCTTTCTAACGTGAAGTGTAGTTCCTCTTTGTGGAATAAAGCCATGCTGGTTAACGCTTACTAGTTGTACTATTACCCTAGCAAGTCTGATCGCTAATGCTTTAGAAAATATTTTTAGGTCAGCATTAATCAGTGTAATCGGGCGGTTTGACCCGGGCTCTGCGGGTGGGTTTCCCTTTTTTAAGGATTACAACAATATCTGCCCCTGCCCAACTGGCTGGTATAGATTGCCCTGCCTGTGCCGCCCTGAGTGTCCTGACTAGATCTAAAATGATTGATGCAAAAAACACTTTGTAAAATTCCCCGGGTATCAGGTCCGGCCCGGCAGCCTTGCCAGAAGGCAAGCTGAGCATAGCTTCCTTAATTTCTTCTGCCTCTAAACCAACCTCGAGAGAGTCCCTATCTACATCCTGTAGAACTTTACTTGGTAGTTCTTGCAGGTACCTCTGAATATCGGCAGGATCCCTACCCTGCTCCTCCTCATAAAGCTTACTATAGAACTCCCTAAAGACCTCGAGGATACCTTCACTATCTGAAACCATATTGTCCCCGCTATCTTTTATCTCTTTAATTTCAGATTTTGCCATCCTCTGTCTCGTGCGTGCTGCAAGATTCCGCCCTACCATTTCGCTGTATTCATAGCACTGCTCTCTCTTAGCATTATATATTTTAGCTGATTTTATTGCTATGCTCTCCTCTGCATCCGCTTTAGCCACCATGACCTCCATTAAACATTGTTCCAACTTCCGCCCCTCTGCAATAGCCTGTTCGAGTCTCTGCTCTGCGTTCAACAGGTTGCTGTTTACCTGGTCTACCTTCGCTTTCTCCTTTTTCTGATTGGCTAGACTAAAGCTCAGTGTTTCACCCCACATCCCGGCTTTGAAAGTATCCCAATAATTTCCTGAATTAGTGCTCCCCCTGTTGATATCCCAGAAGCCCTTTATCCAAGCGTGCATGTGTGTAATATATTCTATATCCGTCAAGAGTTCCCTTTCAAATGTCCATGATTTAACCTGTCTTTTAAGCCCACTACCCATTATTGTCAATAATAGGGGTTTGTGATCGGACAAAATACGGGGTAGCCTTGCTATCGTAAGGGTATTTAGAAGTAACCCGGAGGTAAAGAAGTAATCCAGACGGACGCACTTCCTATGGGGGGCCGAATAATAGGTAAAGCCGTCCTCGCCCACTTTAAGCTCTCCCCAGACATCCATCAAGGCATTGTTACTGGCCATACTTAGGATTGCTCTGCACACCCTCTTTTTCCTTCCTTGATATATACCCCTAGTGTTCAATCCCAAACCGGATGCCCCGTCAATGTTGAAATCTCCTGCGAGGATCACTCTTGGTGCCCAGGTAGTCAGTTCTATATCCAGGAACTCGAATATTTCAGGGTCATCCTCTGTTGACCCATAAATGGACCCGAGTGTAACCCAGTCTTCTCCAATCAGGCACTCAATCAGAGCCCACCTACCCCAAGGATCTTCTAGTTTCTTCCTGGTGCTAATATTAAATAGTTTAGTTAGAATGGCCACCCCCCTGACCTTTGCCCCCTGTTTTGAATATGCCAACACACGCAGCCCCAATTGTTCCAACAAAAAAGGCTTGTTACCTTCTATGTGGTTCTCTTGTAAACATATAAATTCTTTTTCATTAATAGGGCTACCTTTTGTCTTTTGAGCCTATCATTCAACCCACATACATTCATCGTTAACACCTTAACTTTTGAGCTCATCCTAAGTCTTTATTGTTTCTGAACCTTTTGACCCAAAGAGAGAAAAACATTTTCCACTCTCAGTACCACCCTTACTGCGAGTGCCATTATCTTTGCCTTTAAGTTTTCGTCTAGTTTTTTGCCAGTTCCAGCTACATACTCTAGCCAGAATTGACTCTTTAAGCGTGAATGCTACCCGTGTTTCCCTGAATTCCTTTTGCATAGTTTCATCATTTTGATATGTCCTAGTTCTTTTCCCTATACGCTGCCCTGTGCCCCTTCCCCCTCCCCCCCGTACAGGCAAATAGGTCAATTCTGACCTAAGTGTGACTGCCTCCTAGCCCCTAGAGTGTTGCTCCCCCCCTTTCTCCCTTAGTGCCAAAGTTCCAAAAACCGAATTAAAGAGAGAAAAAAAAAACATAACCAACAATGCGTGTGCCCGGTACCCCAATGAGTCTAACCTCGTATCTGGCTGATAAATTATATCTATCTTACCTCCGACTACATATCAATAATACCCCATTCATTTACCCAGGCGAACAGCCTGTTGCTAGAACTAGTACTAGTGCAATGCCTGCAAAAAATAATCCTTTAGACATTTAGACATTTAGTCATTTAGTAGCAGCTGCCCCAGCCTCCCCGCAATTTCTCTTATCCTTTAACTCCGTCAGAAAACCCTGTGCTTTGATTTCAGAGAAAAACATTCTAGTGCGACCGTTCAGTATAACTTTCAGCCTAGCTGGAAACAAAAGATAGGCTTCACAGCCTATCTTCTGAAAGGGATCGATTAACTGTCTTAGCCTCCATCTACTTTCTACCGTCACATGGCAGAAGTCAGGTCTTGTGAAAAAGGTTATTCCTTTGAAGGAGCATTTATCCTGTGGTCTGGCCTTGTCCATGATTTCTTGTCTGGCCAGATAGTTCCCCACAAAAATCAACAAGGCTCTTAGTTTCTCGTTTCGGGAGGCGCCATATGTTCTCTTTTGGACCAAGGGAAACCTGTGTGCCCTCTGGACCTCGACCTCCCAGTTCCAGCCAGTGATCTCAGGAAATGCCTCCTTCAGAAGGGTATCCACAAATGCTCTGGGGTCCTGCTCCTCGGCCCCCTCTGGAATACCTAGCAATCTGATATTATTGCGCCTCTGCCTGTACTCAAAGTCCTCGAGTTTCCACTGCGTGTCCTCGTTGATTTTCTCCTGTGCGGCTCCGAACTCTTGCCAACGGGAGACCTCGTCTTCATGTTTCCCTGTTCTCTCCTCCACCTCCGTCAACCGACCCGCCATTTCAGCATATAGTTTATTCATCTTGCTGAGAGAGCCCTCGATCTTTTTGTTAACCTGTTTCGATCTCTTGGACTCTGACCTTGCCTCACCCTGCATTTGTTTCAGCGTTGTATATAGTAGGTCCATTGTGGGGGTTTGGGCCTGAGCTTGAGGTTGGGCTAGAGTTTGCTGTCTGGAGTGGCCACCTTGTGCCCCCTCATCCTCACGGTATATGTTGGATGTAGCCGAATAATCCCACACCAGTTTTTTTGCCATCTCCAACTGTGACAGACTGACCGGGCTCCACTGCTTACGGCTCATGCGGCTCCTATGAGATTTCCTCTTCTGAGTCAAAACATGCCGCTGAGTTGTATCCCCAGAAGAAGACTGTGAATGTGACTGGTCCTGATATGAGTTTGAACCCCCGCTTGTGGCAGAGTTCTCTTCTGACCCGGTCAATACTGAATCTGTGCCTTCACTCCCAGAGAATGTGCCTGTCTCGTCATTAGCCGAGTAGAATCGCTCTTCGTTCGGTGTGCCCGGCTCGGGTATTTCTCCTTCTGACCGGAGCTGCCCTTCCACAGTCTTGATGCCTTCCACAATACTCGGGGCCCCCTGAACGACTCCACCATCTTGCTTACTCTTTGTGGGGCCCCCTTCAACTCCACAGTCTTCTCTAGTCGGTCCCCCCGTGTCTTTCCTGCCTGTGCCTGGGCTTAGCGTATCCTCGGGAGCCCTATCTTCCCTCAATTCCGTGTCACTAGAAGTCGTGATTTTATGAGGCAGGTCAGCGGGATCATGAAGCTGTAATGCCCCCACCTGCATAGTCTCGTCGCCAACCAGCGTCTCCTGTGATGGTGCCTCGCTACTACCAGTCCCCTCTGTATTGAGGCTTACCTCACTGCGTTCATTCTGGGCGACCTCTATGAGTGCTGGGAGCGCCGCTGTCTCAGCCGCTGTCTCAGCCTGCTGCTCGTGGCTCCCCAGACTTACCGGCCTCTCCTGTCCTGCTCCGGCTGCCTCGCACTGTTCTACCACATCTGCCCTCGGTCCATCCGGGATATCCCTGCTCGGTACTCCTGATGCGTGCGCCACCCCTGCGTTCGGAGCTGCTGCCTGCAGAGGTGAGGGTGTTGATACTGATGCGCCCGCCGCCAATGTATTTTGATCCGTTCTGATTGTGTCACTACCCTGATTAGCGGCTCGACCGCCGGTGAACGCCTCTGCCACTGTAGGTTGCCTTAAGGTATTTCCCCGAGCCTTAGGGGTTGCCATTTTTATAATACACACTGCAGTCTCTTGCTGGGCTCTTTTTTCCGCGGCCGCTGCTGCTGCTGCTTTTCTTTCTGCCCTCGCCTCGGCTCTTGCCTCCACATCTTTTTCCTTTTCTTTCTTCTTCAGCCCTTTCCTTTTCGAGGCCGATTCCGTGATGCTATCTGTACTCCTTGATGCCACTTGCTGCCTTGTCACCGTATGTGTATCCATGGACTTCCTGGTCTCGTTTGGCTCTTTCGGTTTAGCACCGCGTGGAGGCATCCTGCCTTGCTCGCTTCCAACCAACCTGTATTTCGGGGCCTGAATGACTCTATACCAAGTTTTTCGCAGCAGGAGACCAAAGGTCTGTAGGAGTAGGTTCTTTATCTTTAACCATCTAAGATTCCTCATTGTCCTCGTTGGTTATGGCCATTTTCCGCTCCTCATTTTTTCCAAAAGGGAGAGAGAGCTCTTGGTGACTTACTCCCGTGACTGCTCAGCGGCCATCTTGCCACGGGTTCCCGCAACAAAACTTTACACTTTCATTTTCTATGACATAAAATGGCAACACCATTCTTTTTATTGTTCGAGGGAGAAAATAAAACGGTACCCACCCAATTTCTTTTTAATTTAAGGGACTCAATATCATTAAGGTGAGTCTCCTGTAAAAGGACGATATCGGGGTTATAGGAGGCTAAATGGGAAGGAACTCTCTGTCGCTTAATGGGATTATTAAAACCTTTCACATTCCATGAAACAACTTTGAATGTATAGATAACATAACATGAATAGTAACAAAAGGAACAAGAATATTCTTATGTAAAAACACCGCCGAAAAACGAAAAAAAGAAGGAGAGAAATAAGTATAACAAATAACTTTAATGAGAAGGACAGGGAAAAGGAAAGGAAAATGAAAGAGATCTGTACATATATAAAAATAGATAAAAAAGGATAAAGAATAACAGAAGCAGAATGAAACTGAGTGAAGGCAGAAGATAAAGGGAAAGAAAGGGAGAGAAAGGGAAGGAAGAGAGGAAGAAGAAGGAAGAAGAGACAGTACAAATCCAAGGGGACGACTGAAAAGAACACACCTGAAGGGAATATACACTGGGGCAAGGACGACACTCAACAAGACGGACTGCCTGAGAAGTGGAAGTCCAGACCACACCAGGACGGAAATGAGGGAAGGAAACCACGTAAGATGATGGGAAATACATCTAGGAACCTCGAAGAAGACAAAATAAATCCATTAACAACAGGGAAATACATTAGACAGCATTCAACAAAATTACAAACTTATACGAAATCCAAGAAAAACACAAATCGCAAAGAAGAATAAATACTAAACAAGAGTAAAACTGTGAAAAAGATTAAGCTAAAGCTTATTAAGCGCATAAACAATGAACAAAAGATAAACCAGAATATCGAACATCAGTAGAAGAACAGTAAGATATAAGAACACATTTGAACACTCATTCAGCCACAAGAAGAAGAAGTGGAAGTCTCCATGTCGCCATTAGAATGCCTATGAATGAAGTTTTTAAGTTCTCCAGGATCCTGAAACGTCCATGTACGGTTTTGATGAGTGACTTTAAAAATACATGGATGGAATAAACCATAACGAGCTCCCAAAGCACGTAAAGGGGCTCGCAGATTCAGAAACTCTTCTTCTTGCCGCTGTCACATTGGAGACATCCTGAGAAAGA
Organism: Lissotriton vulgaris; assembly: GCF_964263255.1. Classification (NCBI taxonomy): domain Eukaryota; kingdom Metazoa; phylum Chordata; class Amphibia; order Caudata; family Salamandridae; genus Lissotriton; species Lissotriton vulgaris. The sequence goes on along the minus strand of NC_141696.1, from coordinate 1,272,176,276 downwards.
AACACTCTTTGACCCAAGCAAGATAACTGACGCTTGGCTCTGGCTGCATAGAGGACCGATAGAAGATCTGTGAACCTCCAAAAAAAGGATAATGACACCTCTTGGCTTGGTTGAAGTGGTTGAACGAGGACCAAAGCGATGAGCTCTTTGAATACTGAGAGAGGTGGAGGGCAACATGTCTAGAAGTTTTGGAAGAAAAGACGTAAAAAACGTCACAGGATCGTCACCTTCCAAAGTTTCCGGCAGGCCATAAATACGTAGGTTATTCCTTCTGTTCCTGTTTTCTAAATCTTCTGTATGCTGTTGAAGAGCAAGGAGAGACTTTTCCAGGGAAGTAATGCGTTGTGGATTGTCTTGTAGAACTGAAACTTGTTGCTCCACAGATGCAACCCTGCTCTCCATGGTTGACCATTTCTCCTCGAGAAGTTGCATTTTGCTATTAGTCTCTTCCACCAATGGCCGTAAGGCGCAAATCTCTTAGAAAAGTAGCTCCATAGAGATGGAAGGAGACAACTTATCTGGAGAGGGAGGATCATGCTTCAAGCGCTTAGTAGAAGTTGTAGGACGAGAAGACTTGCTTGAAACAGGCTGTGTTGAGGAGGAGCGATTGGGAGGAGCACCATCCATTTGGGAGATCGTGGAGGAAGAGTCTGGAGATGAGGAAGAAGTTGTCACAGAACTGCTCTTGGCAGGAACAAAAACAAATTTAGGATTACGCAACTTGCCCATGAATAATCTGCTACAAGAGCAATAACTTATAGCGTAAATCCTAATTCAAAATTGCAAGGCAGAGACATGAATGAGCTGGGCTCTATAATAGAATACAGGTGCATGGATATGGAAGAAGCTCCTCACAAAACCAAAGTAGACACGCAGCAAACATTAGCCACAGTCATTATCCTGACGCAGAATGGCTTAACAGGGTGGTATCACCAACTGGTAAATGTTAGCCTCTCTCAGCACAAATGAAGAAATATAAAGAAAGACCCCCAATACACTGAGAAGCCCTGGAGGGAGACACTGTATCCAGCAGGGGTTATACTTCAGCATATATCAACTTAGAAAAATATTCCCGAATGCTCATATTCATGGGACATGAGGCAGGTGAAAAGTCTGCTAAAAATGAGGCAGTAAGGAAAAGAGGACGACATGTAGTGCAGAAGCGCTGGGGCAACGGATTAGAAAAATCACCTGAGGAGAAGCAGGCGTCATGAAGAAAAACGCTCACATTTAAAATGGCAGACGCGACGAGGACGAGGCCGGCGGTGCCAGAATTGACAGGAAACGTTGTGCTGCTGGCACCAAAAAGCGCTCACTCAGGCCAGGAGGTACTCCGGTTCAATCAGGAGACATTTCAGCGTTTCGTGTTGCCGGAACACCGTGACTAGATGACAGCGGGTGTCCCGGTGTGGCGGAGCAAGCACGCTAGGTGTCCATCTTGCATGGCGCCGTAGCCACGCCCCTATTCCGTGACTTTTAAAAGTCGCCAGCCACCACTGATATTGTCTCTGATTTGTTTCAAGATTTGGAGCTTAAGATGCTAGTTTTTACCACCTTTATTACCTATATTAGTTATATTTGTATGTCATAAGTATATTTATAATCAAGCAGCCATATGAAATACATATATATTTAAGGTGAAATGTGCACTAGTTAATATTGGGCCACACATCAGCCAGTAAACGTGATGCTTTTCATGTGCCTTTTGTATATTTGACTTAATGCAAATTAAATAGCATGGTTTTGATCTAAATATTTGTGAATTTAAACACTTTTGTGAAAAATGTATACAACTTTGCACGTGAAAGGAACAGTAATGTAAACAAACAGTGACAAAAGATTGCAAACATGATTCCTTAACTCCTTCCGTGATCAAGACGGCTCCCATCCGTCATGAGTCACAGTAGGCGTGTGCTCATGATGGCCGGGAGCTGTCCGAACAGTGCCGCTCCACCCACGCGGTGTTAATTACCCCACCTGTGCGAGGGAATTAATCAGTGGGCGGAGTTCGAACGGCTCCCTGCCGTCATGAGCAAACACCCACGGTGCTTTATGATGGCCAGGAGCCGTCAAAGTACCCGAGCGCCACACCCAACCCTGCCCCCCTCGCACCATGGCTGAATTTGCCCCGCGGCAAAGGGGTTAAAGAGAGACAAGATAAGAGAAAAAATCAGCCTTCACCATCTGAAAAAACCCAAAATCAAAACTGCACCTAAAGCTCTGAAGACCAGCTATCACTTCTCTTACCCCTGCAAGATATCAGAATTGTGACAAATAACCGGGATAAAATAAAATTGGACCTTAATGTCTTACACTAGGGCTGTCCAACACTGGTCCGTGAGACACCGCTCCACGTAAGATTTTCAAAGTAACTACAGTCCTGTCCTATTTAGAGATGTTCTGTGGGGCATAGATTGGTTGGCCTATGGATCACGGTTGGACAACCCTATCTTAAACAAACACCAAAATGTCTCTCCTAGCAAATAAAGGCTGCAAAAGAAGAATACAAAATGCAGAAGCCAAGGTTAATTGTTAAAAACGATTTGAAGAAGCCATTAGCCACATACTTCATAAATTCACGCTCAAGATTCCTAGGGAATGCAGAATGTGACCACTTCGGTCGAAATATTAGTCCCTATATTTTCATGCCTCAAGTTCTCACAAATGTTAGAGACTGAATATACCCATCCACATGACAAGCAATGCTCTAAAATCTACTACACAGAGTCCTGACGTGTTGTGGTACACACTCGTAGTACAAATGAGGACTCCTGCACGCTTCACTCTGCACACGTTTCACGGAAATATTTAACAGATGTTTAGATGCAAGACTATTATAACTAGAAAGACATTGTTGTAGCAGCAGCCTAAATAAAATCACTTACGATACAAATGTGGTGTATATTTCCTAAAGTGATTTTTCTACATAGAATTGCATCTCTTCTAAGGAGGAAAGTGAGCATTTAATGGCTGGAATAATTGTGGTAATGATGATAATAATAGTGTGATGTATGTAGCGTTTAGTTACTGCCGACGAAGTTCCCCAGCACTAAAGTTCCACCCCCCGGAGGTCAAGAACACAGCAGAACTAAGAAATATCGAAATCACCCCATATAAATAACCAAGTTTTGAGGTTTTTGCAAAACTGTGATTCCATCTGAGCCTGTCGTAGTTCAAGGGGAAGAGAGTTCCACATATTGGATGCTTAATAGGTGAAGGACCTACCCCCAGTGCGAACTCTTTTTACAGTACCAACAAGGTTCCAGAGGATCTGACGTTCCTTTCATTAATGGAAAAGACACACCATTGATGGACAGAATGCAGAACAAATCAAAACATTCACCCCCAGTCAAGAGATATGTGTTAAATCCATCATTTTTTTTTTTGCTCACCATGCCACCCCAGTTCAGACCAGGCCATATGCAAATCAGTCTTGACCCCGTGCCTCATGGGAACAGTCCAGCCCGAACTAAAAAGCCAGTTCCTCCTTGTACCGGAAAGAAGCATCCTAGTACTGGTTTTGGGGTTTCACCCCTCTTCAACCAGGATAGCTTGATTCCAGTGGCACAGTGAGCCCAGGACCCACGTCTGGGCATACCTGGCGCACTTAGGGCGAGAAAGCAAATGACACACAAGGTATCCTGGCTGATGAGGGCTGAAAGCCCGATATCGGTCCTGGGGTGATTGTTTCCAGTCCAGGGAGGACCTTGCCTGGCAGTTTAGGCTGGACTGTTCCTGTTGGGCGCAGGGTCAAAACTGATTTGCATACGGCTGGGTCCAAACAGGAATGGCATGGTGAGCAAAAAAACGATGGATTTAGGCCCAGATCTCTGTACTGGGGTGCATGTATGACATTGTTCTGCGTTCTGTCCATCAATTGTTCTCCTTGCATTAATGCCCAGGAATATGTGAAAATTTCAACAAATGAATATAGATATATTTGTTTGTGTTTTCACATTTCCTTGTCAGACCATTCACACATTGAAGATGGTGAGAACGTTACTCCTGTCTCACTCAGAAGTAAATTAATGTTGAAAGTGCAATGACGGGGGAACACACACAAAATTGAAGAGGGTGCAGGGTAAATTGTTTCTCCAAAATGGAAAATATTTTCCCCAGGGACAAAAAAGGTTGGCAAGAGGAATTGCACTTAGTTGGGTATTTTAAATGAATTTGTTTAAGTGAAAATGGAAGTAAAAAAATAATTCTAGGAGTACACCTCAGAAAACTGCATCAGTCACAACTTTGCAGGATCATACCTGGAAAAGCTTGTGAATTCCAAAAGGTCTGACACTTAAACACGTAGGATTAACCCTTTGAGAGTAAATCTGCTGACTAACCTATTGCCTTTGAGTAGATGTCATGAGGATCTCAAACTTCTACTTTAGATTATTTTGACTGCCTGCCAAGCCTAACATTGTTTCATGATCGTAACCTATATGGACCATCGCCATGAACCTAAGGAATGAAGTAACCTTTCTCTGTGCTAGAATCACCAGGATTACTGGTTTATATTGATATTACATCTACATCTTCGCTACACACCAGACAGTTTTCATTCTCCACTTCATGTTCATTTGCAGGTTTAGAAGCAGACCACACCATTTAGGTATGACAAAAATTCCCACCTTTAGAGAAAATTGCCCACATGTTCCCCTCATGAAGTTAGTTTGTGATGCGGGCTTTCTCTCCAAGGCTAGTCATGTTGCATTTCAGAATATGACAGCTGACACCAGAATTATATTAATGGCAAGTGTAGAACAAAAAGGACATCATGTTACTCTAGCTATAGAAACAATTTTTAAACATTAAAAATTACTACAATCAAAAACAAATAGTGAATATACACTTTTCACGCACGTTTACACACATTACGTCTGTAAAATAAATCTAGATTTTCATATAACATATTTTAAATCATTTAAATGAAAGCACACTCCCTATTGCCACCCTTGCAAACTCTTATTTTCCATCATCAAAAATATATCCACTTTTAAAAAAAATCAAAACACAATTTGATTGTTTTGTCATAATGATTTTAAAAACATTCTACTGTTGTGATATGTCATCATTATTTCAAAATCGTCAACTAAATAATATTTTTTTTACATATTTCTATTTTACTAGTTGTATACAGAAGATCAAATGACCTAAGCAGTTTTCAGAGTAATAATCTTTAAAATTCATGGTCTTGTAATTTTTTGCCTATTGTCCTGGATAGCTGGATAAACATATGTACCATTTACAGGTTTGTCCACTTACACATTTTAAACTAAAGTTTGGTCATAGACATCCATAGGATCATTCTGTCAGTGGATCCATCCATCACAGGAGAGCTAAAAGATCAAATGCACAAACAAAAGGCTATGTGTGCGCTGTTCACTTTTAAAGAAAACAACTCAGACTTATCCCAGTTGACTATAAACTAAGAAGTGCTAGAGTATTAATACTATTAACAACAGGAGGTATGTTGTATTTAGTTCCTAGGAGGGCCCAGCTCTCGCTGCAAGCAGCGTGCACCATGCAAGTAGATCGCAGGGTCCCTCTCCAGGATCACAAACAGACCTGCCCCCATCAAGGGAGTGTGCATGTGATGTAGAGTGAAATGCACTTATGGCATTCTGTTATCAATGCCCTTCCAACGAATCTCTGATGAAGGCGCCTCCATAGTGACAGCAAATAAGAAGCCTTGATGGAGGAAAGCTCTGAGACATCGCTTCTACATAAAGACTGTGTCACCGGGACAACAAGGAACAAAGCCCTGAGACTGAGAGGCTGTTTGCAGAGGAGCAAAGTCATGTTGTGGCTTAAAATACTTTAGTGAGAGACATTAATTGTGTTTTAAATATTGGTGGGCGGATGGTTTGGATTGAGAAAACGCAGGATAAAAGAGAAAAACTATTTCTTCAAAGGAGTAGTAGGAAGGAACTTTAAAGGAGTCACAGGGTAATAGGTGGATTATTCAAGTATCTTATCAGATACTGTTTCACATGTTCCACAATTCTAACTACATTTCAACATTATCTACCAAGACAGATGTATGTAATGTAATGTAATGTAAAAATGCATTTCTATAGCGTATTCTTCTACTCCAAGGAGCATCTTGGAGCTTAATGCCAACCCAGAATGAAAAAGGGTGGTTAGCTGAGGCAATTTCCAGAGAACTTACATCCTTTACACTAAGGCTTTACAGGCAGCATCGGTAAGCGTGAAAACCCAGGTCTTCCGGGCTTTCCTGAAAAGAAATTCAGAAGAAATTTGCCGGAGCGGAGGTGGCAGTTTATTCCATGCTCTAGAGCCCAAAACAGCAAGGGATTTTCAACCTTTGGTGGCGAGTCTGAAGTTTGGAATAACTAGTAGATTCTGGTTGGAGGATCTCAAACTCCGAATGGGTAGGTGGCGTTTAAAACTTGTAGAAAGATACCTGGGTCCTTGTGAGTGGTAAGCTCTGAAAGTGATAACTAAAATTTTAAATAAAATACGTTTATGTATTGGAAGCCAATGAAGGGCGTTGAGTGCAGCTGAAGCAGATGATTTCCTGGACCAACCAAGAACCAGGCGAGCGGTGGCATGCTGGACCATCTGCAGCCTCTGGAGCACAGATTTGTTTGCTCCTGCATACAGGCTGTTGCAGTAGTCCAGTCTTGATGTTATGAGCGCCACCCCTACCGTTTTCCTTGTTGGCAGTGGGAGGAGGTCAAAGAATTTCCTGAGCATTCTGATGATATGGAAGCATGTGCCAGCCACACCCATAGCTTGTTGCTTAAATGACAATAAGTCATCAAACTTAACACCTAAGTTGCGGGCAGAAGAGATGGTATGGGGGGGGGGGCTTCAGCATCTTCAGGCCACCACTGCTTAAGGGAAAACAGGTTTTGGGAACCAAACGGTAAGATTTCCGTTTTCCCAGAGTTACATTTGAGATGGTTGGTCTACATCCACTCAAATGTAGCAGTCAGGCATTTTTTAAGGTTTTCTTCAGCTCCGGGCAGCTCCCTGTCAAGTACCAGGATAAGCTGCGTATCGTCAGCGTAGGATATTGTACTGATCTGGTACGAGGAGATGAGCTCGATCAGGGGTACCATGTAAAGATTGAAGAGTACAGGGCTCAGGCTGGAGCCCTGAGGTACCCCTGTGCTGATGGATTTTTCTTCAGAGTTTAATTCTCCCAATACCGTGACTTGACGTCTTTGGCTAAGGAAGTTTTTGAGCCAGTCCAACACTACTCCTGCTATCCCTGAGCTGAGTAGACGGTCAATCAAGATTGTGTGTGAGACCGTATCGAAGGCCGCCGATAGATCGAGTAATATCAAGACGGCCTTCTTCTCCTGGTCCATAGCGGTTCGCAGGGTCTCAGCAGAGAACAGGAGGGCAGATTCTGTAGAGTGCTTGGACCTAAAGCCTAATTGGTTGGTGTGCAGGATGTTATTATCTTCCAGGAATATCACGAGTTGTCTATTGACAAAAGATTTGGTCAATTTAAACCCTACTGGCAGCAGTGAGATAGGACGCAGGTTGTAATGAATAGTGGGGTCAGATAAAGGTTTTTTCTGAAGAAGTTTGACGGCGGCTAATTTCCAGTCGCACGGAATCTCGGCCGTGGCGAGTGACGAGTTAATAATTCTATTAACAATAGGATTTACCTCATTGGCCTCTTAGAAACATGGAATGTATGACACTGTGGAGGGGACAAATAATAGTGCTGTTATGATCACAGTGTTCGGATATTAGGAGAACTTTAGTGGAGGGCATATTCTACCAGTTTAGTCATTGCTGAACTTTAAAAGCAAACCATGCAACACTTTTTCTCTTAAAACCCTAGGTGAACCAAACATTAAGAGTATGGAAGAATGTTTTCTTCCAATATGCAAGAGTCTGTGAAACCTGTCTGTTAGCAGAAAGAAAACCATACTTATTAATGCATTGCCAGGGGTGTAGGATCACAAGGTGATTCAAAATGTACCTATTCATGAGCTCAACAAATCACTACGATTTAATATAGCCTTATAGCCCGCCGTGGAGGGCTATACCGGCTATTAACCCCTTCGCTGCGGATGACAAAGCCAGCTCGTCATGGGCGTTACCTGCGCTGCGCGGATGACGAGCTGGCTTTGTCACGAACCGCGCGATTTTCAAATTTCAGCGCACAGCGGGAAAACCCGTAGCGCGCATGCGGTTAAAGGCCCTCTCCAGCGTTAAAGGCACTGAGGCGAAGGCGAGGGTCTTTAACAAGGGTAGGGACTTTAATAGCGGTATAGCCCATCTACGAAGGGCTATAAGGCTATTAGAACATTCTGTCACTAGAGGACAGAATGTTCTAACAAAAAAAACAAAGCCTTTTGGGAGCTTGAGGGGAATGGAATCTCCTCAGGTTCCCTGAAGCCTTTGTTCACAGCCAGAGCTGTGAACAAAGAAACATTGGAATGTTGGAGCTCCAGGCTTATACCAGCCATTATAAGCCCAGAGCACTCCATTGTTTTCAATGGAGCTCCCAACATTCCAATGTTCTAAAAAATATGAAATGTGGATCCTTAAAGTTGACAAATAATGTGTAACCAAAGTGAACACAGTACAGGAGAAACATCACTTTGGGGTTCGGACTCAGAGAGGAGGAGAGTGTGGAGGAATATGTAACCGAGTTGAAAAAGTTAGCTTCAACTTGCAAATTTGGAACAACTATGGAGAAGAGCTATGTTGAAGTGCAGGAGTAATAAGGTGATTGAAGAACTGTCGTTCACAGATGCACCCCCCCCCCCTTCACCCCCTCCCCCTGGGATTAATTTTTGGTGGTGGCAAAAAAGATTGAGCATTTTATAGCATGTACTGATATTTGTAATGAACGGGGCCTACAGTAAGGAAAATGGCTCTATAAGTGAATCAGGATGACAATGGGTACAATCAGTGCTAAAAAAGAAAAGACTGTATTTGGCAAGTGTGTTAACAAATGTTAAAGCTGTTTGTTACAAGGGTGGTGAGAAAGGGCATAGGGCTCGTTGGAAAGAATGTCCAACAGGTAAATTTGCATGCAAAATTTATCAAATGAAAGGGAATTATATAACGTGTTGCTGGAATGTGCAATTGGAAGAGGAACAATGAAGTAATGGAAGCAATGGAAGCCATTGCTGTCCAAGTAGAAGAGGAGAAGTGTGAGAAACCTAAGGCTATGATAGAGCTGGACGGTGAGACATTTTAAGTCCTCTTTGATTTGGGTGCTTTGTTGACATTATTACCATTTAGGGTATTCAAGGAAAAGTTAGGTGGATAGGTTAAGCTACACAGGCAGGAGTGACACTGTAGGACTTGGCCTTTTTGGCTAAAGTACCCTAAACTTTTTGCTTTCCCCCCCAGACCGTTTCCTGACATAGAGTTGCCAATTTAGGTGCTTTGGGTACTTTGCCACTACTGATCATTGTCAAAGTACAAGTGTTCCCTGTGTAAAATGTAATGGTAATTGGTTAGCCATGATTGGTATGTTTGCCTTACTAGTAAAGTCCCTAGTGATGTGCACTGTGTGTGCCAGGGCTAGTAATGCAAAGGTGCGCGGAGAAGGGAACTCAGGCCTGAAGTGTAGAGCTTGTGTGCAGTTTGCTAAGTTAGCATGTTGTTCTGACAAGTGAGGCCTTACTTTCCCTTTTACATGCACATTGGGCACCCCTGTGGTACGTCCCAGGTAATCCCTGGGCGGGGTGCAGTGTAGATAATAGGCAGGACATATACTAAAGGTATGTGTTGTATTCTGACAGTGAAAAACAATCCCTTTCGTTTTTCACTGCTGAAAGGCCATCCTGATAGGACAGAATGGGGGAGGCTGTGTGTTGTGTTTGTCAGCCTAGTTTCCTATAGGTTTATAATGGAGAGGTGAAGTTTAGTATGTGTGAACTCACAGTGTCATAACATATCTTTATGTGAAGGTGGTTTTGTCACTGTGTGTTCAGAAACCACTCTTTTAGAAAGCGGCTGAGTTTTGTGCTTAAGGCATTTCTGTGTGTCTCTGCTGAAATGTGGATTGTCTGTTTGGATCTGAGAGGTGAGAGGAGCTGGGAGATGTCTTGACTCAGGGAGGGGTTGAGATGGCACCAGGCTGAGAGTAGGGGGGAGGAGAAGCCCAGGAGTTGAAAAGGCCTGGGGTGGTGCTATAAACCAATTGACCCATCTCCTGCTGAGTGATTAAGGATCGAGACCCCCAGTATCAAAGAGAGAAAGTTGACACTGGGAATGAGACACCCAGAACTGATTTAGGGAGAGTTCAGAGACCCCTGAGCACAAACGAACTTCAAAGACATTAAGGGGTATAACTATGAGAGCTGAAACCCTTGAATGTTGGAATGAAACAGAGATGGATTGAGACTGAAAAGGCTTTGACCTATTCTGTGGTCAAGAGGAACCTCTGCTAAAGAAGGAGCAACTGAAGAGACTGCTGTGGAAATACCAATCCTTGCTTCATAATCTGGGGCTGGTCTGCAGTTTGCTTTTCTAACCAAGGGAGAGACTGTTGTGACTGTGCTTGAAGGCGCTGGGTCCCCCTGCTTGAAGAAGACTGTGCTTTGTGTTGTGTCTTGTAACCCCCAGGGCCTGAGGTGAGCTGGCTCCCTGTTTGGAAACACAGGAACATAAACGTTTCTGGAGAAGTCCCAAGCAATGAGGTGTGCGTGTGCTTTTGCAGCTTGAATCCCTCAGAAGTTGTGCCTTGTGATCATTGGCACGCAGGAGTAAACTGAGTCTCAGACGCGCAGTTTGCGTGGCGTGGTGCAGGTCAAAGCATTGGTGAGGAGCGCCTGTTCATTGTGTGCACCGAAAAACAGAAGTGAGTCTCAGTTCCGCGGAGTGCATGTCGTGGTGCAGCCAGAGCATTGGTAAGGAGCGCCTGGTCATCGTGTGCTCCGGGATAGGAGGTGAGACTAGGATGTGCAGAGTGCGTGTTGTGGGGCAGGCCAGGACGTTGGTGAGGACCCCTGGTTGTTGTGTGCACCGAAAGAAGAAATGAGTCTCGGGCACGCAGAGTGCGTGTTGTGGGGCAGCCAGTGCATTGGTGAGGAGCGCCTGGTCATCGTGTGCACCGGGAGAAGAGGTGAGACTCGATGCACAGAGTGCGTGTCATGGTGCAATCAGGTCCTTGGTGAAGAGCGCCTGGACATCGTGTGCACCGGGAGAAGAGTCTCGGACGCGCAGAGTGCGTGTGGAGGTGCAACCTGAGGCACTGGTGAGGAGTGCCTGGGTAGTCTGTGCACAGAATTAGAAGTAAGTCTCCACAGTGCTGAGGGCGGATCTTGGTATTCACTGAGACCGCCGGATGGAGGGCCAGGTCATTTGGCCCTCGGAGTGAAACAGCAGCGACCCGAAAAGACAGCTTTGGAGGAGCTGAGCCGCCGGCCTGAGCTCGCCATACCCAGTGACTGAGTTGCTTTGTTTCTTCCTGGTCCAGGGCATGCTGGTAGTGATATGCATTGCATTATTCTTTCTATTTCAAAGTACATGACTACGGCACTGCGTATGGCATTATTTCTCTGTTGCACAGTACAAGAGGATATTGTTACGCATTGCAGAATTTCTTTCTTTTGCAACATGTGTGATTCTAGCAATGCGACTTACCTAACCTTTTAGAAAAGGTTAGAAGTGAGCTTAACTGTTGGTTAGAAGTGGTGGTTGGAATTAGAACCTACCAACCCACCACACAGGGCTTAATTTGTGCCGGTGCTTTCCGGTGCTTAGCACCGGCACTTAATTTCTAGAGCCGGGTCTACAAGCATTGCTGCACATCATTGATTTCTATTTTTTATTTTAGTTATTTACCTCACTACTGGACGTGGAGAGTGTTGTGCAACTTCAACAACTTCTCATCCGCAGCAGTACTGTTTGTCTGCTCGTCCTGTCGTCTCACTCCCAGCGAAGTTATTATGGCATCATGAGCCTGGCCTGCCCTGGCTGTGGCAAGTAGAGAATGGAGATTCATTATGAATCTTAGTTTAATTTCTTTCAGTTTCACACTCACAGTGTTGCCGCTCGGTGGGCGGGACACTAATTTTGGTTCTGTGGGGGTTGGGCCAGGCTGTGGGGCAGCAGGCAGCGTGAGGCGGCATGCGCAGATTTTTTCAGATTGCGCAGCTGAGTCCCAAACGGCGGTTAAGGTCTGAGTGTGTGTGTGCCAGGCAGCCCGACCTCAACCGACCGTCCAACGATGGCATGAGGACTGGGCCTGGCCATGGCACAGTAGCAGTAGCGCCCCGGCCCCCGTCAGTACTGGCAACAGCACCAGGTGAGGCTGGCAGGCGGCAGGCCTAATCAGTTATTAGTTGAAGCAAAGCAGTGCCCCGGCCCACCCCAAACCAACCACCGGTAAGTCACTCTTAGTGTTAACAAAGAGCTGCAAGCACTGAAGAAGACGTTTAGTTAAGTAACTAGTAGGAGCGTAGCCCGACCGCCATGATACCAATAATATGCCGTAGGTGGGTGGCGGAGGCTGTTGTGAAGTTGTTGTGTACCTCACCTCTTTATTGTGTGTTTGCGATTAAGTGCGTACCTGGGCCATGCATTCTGCACATGTGACGTCACAGCCGCCGCAGGGGCTAATAATGGATGATCGTGAAGCGAAGAATGCGCTGGGCCGGCTCTGCTTTGTGGTGGTTTATATTGGAGTTGTGCGTCAGGTCTGAGGCACAGTCGTGGCCCAGCTCTGGGCGTGCAGCTTCAGGCTGTGTATGAGAAGACCGAGCTGTATATGCTTCAGGGGACTGCTGGGGGAGTTGACCACCAAGGCGGGGGCCTCGCCCTCGTGCTGCAGCCTTCAATCCACGGTGGAGTCTTTCACACTCTGAGTGTGTAAGCTGCATAATGGCGGGGGCACAGATTCATCTCTCATCTGTCTCACCATTCACCAGCCAACACTTAAACGCTTTTGCCACTCTTTGTGGTGATGGAGGGATATTTCCGTGAGTGCCCTCAGTTTGTGTCTAAAACCCACACCCTGCGATGAAGTTCACGGACAGCGGCACTCATTAAAGCCTATAAAAGTGCTGCTGAGCTGGCACCGACTCTCCTGGGGCCCGGAGCCAGCCACGCCTCGACTGGGTCTGATGCTGGTACTCCTGCTGATCGGACAACGACACCCCAGGGTACCCAGAAGGCCGGGTTTGTGCTGTAGCAACGGCCCATCCCTGACTGGCACTCTTCTAATGTTTCCCTATGCATTTGCAGCCAGGCATAGCCCCCAACTGATATTTTTAGCCCGGGGCTAGTTGCCAGAGAAGATAAGAGTTGTCACTCACAAAGAACCACGTGGTGCAATCCTCATGATATGCCTTCAGCACTAGTGTAAATATTCATTCTTTCCCCAGCACGTGTTTATTTATTAACCAGGATGCAGTTTGTACACAATCTCAAACAATTTATAGACCCCCCCAACGAAGACCTGAGGCCATGCTGGCACTCCAAACCATTCACAAGTGGACAGTCACCCATTATTCTCGTTTGTAATCCTTCGTTTGAGGCCTGTAGTCCGCTTTCTCCTTGTAATTACTTAACTTTCATGTTAACTTGCAATGATTAGGCCTCTGTGAAGGCCCTCGGGGAATCGGCGGGGTGGGCGCTGCTGACTTTATGAACAAATGAACAGCAGTGGTAATATACTCCCTCTGTGCCCGAGTAGGCAGCAAGCTCTTCTCACAAGGTACTTAAAGGACAAAATATCTAAATAACATGTAAGGAGTACCACCAGAATGAGCTCAAAGAGCGCTCTTAGTGGGATGACTACAACTGGAAAAAGAAGAAAGTCCTTCTTTGGTTTTTATAAACCCCTCACTCACCAACCTGGTTGGTGACATGCTTCATCATCGGGGTCCACCCTGATAGCCGAGTGCCATCAGGGTGTGCTTCAACACCTGGATTACAGTGGAGCTGGTATTCATGTGAGTGGTGCAAGAAAAAAATGTTAGAAAATGTCCTGGTATGACTTATGCAAAAAAAATGTATTCTAAGACTACTGGACACTATTAAAAATGGTGTGTAGATACAGTTAAAGGTTAATTATGACCATATGTATCTGTGCGTGATAGGTCTACATGTTTCAACCCGTCTTTGGAAAATACCGGGTTTTCTTCAGGACCAGAGGAAAATGGGTGGTCAGGGCACACGAACGCACTGCCAGTCCTAGATTCCTTTTCAACCTACTAACAAAAATCTGTTGTAGGGTAGTAGAGCCCAGACAGGATGACTTTAGGACTGTGTCAAAATAGTGTTTTCAGGAATATACTTCAGAGGACATTGGCCCAAGGAATATTGTCACTCAGTCCTGTCATATGTGTAGACAATCTGTAGATCCATCTCTGTTCATTTTTGTATAAACGTTTCTACAAATTGGGTCCTGGTGTAATCTGTTCGACCACTTTCAAGGAAGTGGTCGGTTAATCTGGTCGCACCGGTGCAGAAAAAGTGCGACCAGATTAACCGACCCTTTCCTTGAAAGTAACCATACGTCCAATGATATGGTGTGGACAGTGATTGAACAGATTACAGCAGGAAATAAATTGATGAGTGTATGAAACTAACGATGAAAAATTCACTGAGTACACTAATATTGATAGGTGTGCCAGTTCCTTTTGAATAATTTACAAGCGCCAACACGAGTAGTTACTAGAGATTGGCAGCGTCACTGCACATGAACAGTTCGCAATAGTTCTGATCGGGATGTTCACAGAAAATATAGACATATGAGAGTCATCACTTCACAACGTTACAGGCACGTAATGGTTCTTCTTGTGACTGTTTCTTTTCTCTCCCACATGTCTTTTTATTTTTATTTTATCTCGCCCATTTTGGGTTTTGAGATACTACCCTACAACAGATTTTTGTTAGTAGGTTAAAAAGGAATCTAGGACTGGCAGTGCGTTAGTGTGCCCTGACCACCCATTTTCCTCTGGTCCTGAAGAAAACCCGGTATTTTCCAAAGACGAGTTGAAACATGTAGACCTATCACGCACAGATACATATGGTCATAATTAACCTTTAAGTGTATCTACACACCATTTTTAATAGTGTCCAGTAGTCTTAGAATGCAAATACATTTTTTGCATAAGTCATACCAGGACTTTTTTTAACATTATTTTCTTGCACCACTCATACGAATACCAGCTCCAGTGTAATCCAGGTGTTGAAGCACACCCTGATGGCACTCGGCTATCAGGGTGGACCCCGATGATGAAGCAAGTCACCAACCAGGTTGGTGAGAGAGGGGTTTATAAAAACCAAAGAAGGACTTTCTTCTTTTTCCAGTTGTAGTCATCCCACTAAGATCGCTCTTTGAGCTCATTCTGGTGGTACTCCTTACATGTTATTTAGATATTTAGTCCAGGGGACCAGGAGTACTCTCCATTCACCTATGTGAATAGATTCCCTTACTCTCCCTATTGTTAATTTATTACTTAAAGGACAAAACCATGACAGAAAGTAAATAAAAATGTAAATACATTTAAAACATATGTATATTTATGGTGGTTTGGTTTATTAAGTTGAAGAAAATAATCTAGTTTTTTACCTCCAGTCTTAAACACCACACTTTTGGCATTTCTAAGTGCTATAAAAATATCCGATGTCACTGTCGCTCATTTTGCCCCATTCAATTTACCCACTTTGGAAGGATGAACAGGCAATGAACAAAATAAATGATGCATTCTGACATTAAGTTAAGTCAGAAAATTCAAGGGATCACTGCTTAAATCACACGATCTCTGTGTTTGTAGATGGGTTGTAGGCCAGGGTGAGTGCTGTGTGTCTGTATGGGTGCAGTGTGAGTGCTGTGCCTGTATGAATGCAGAGTGAGTGTTGTGCCTGTATGAGTGAAGGATGCGTGCTGTGTCCTGTAAGAGTGAAGGGTGAGTGCTGTGTCCTGTATAGTGTGAGTGCTGTGCCTGTATGGGTAGGAGTGCTGTGTCCTGTAGGGGTGTAGGGTAAGAGCTGTGTGCCTGTATGAGTGTAGGGTGAATAGTGTGCCTGTATGAGTGTAGGGTGAGTAGTGTGCCTGTATGAGAGCAGGGCAGGTGGTGTGTGCCTGTATGCTTGCAGAATGAGGGGTGTGCCTGTATGCTTACAGAATAAGGGGTCTGATTGTATTAGTGCTGGTTGAGCGGTGTGCCTGTATGAGTGGAGGCAGAGTGGTGTGCCTGTGTGAGTGCAGGGTGAGTGGTTCAAACAGAAACCTGCACAGGTGGACTTTTCTGACCATTTCTGTCCAGTTTGCAGATCTTTAATATATGCGCTGTAATGCTTACGTCATCTGCACATCTGAAAAGTGTACTTTTCAGATCCCACAGCCATACATACTGTGCATATATAAACGGTCTGTATTGCATAGAATAGGCATATCTGTGAGACAACATTTTTATGAGCCTATGATATGTGCACATTTTGGAGATCTGATATATGTGTATAATAATCAGAAGTTTTAGATGTCCATATAGGCATAATACAGGGCTGAATGATATGCATAAATCAGTTACATGTTCTGCATATGCCATAGAGGTGCATACTGTGCATCTAGCAGAGCCCAATATAATCTGCATGTGATAGATGCCTTCATAGTGGACTAGTGCCTCTAACCTCTATAATGTCCTATATCCTTTGGCAACAAAATGTACATATATCAGTGGCACATTTCACAAACTCTCAGAGCAAAATAATTGAGAAGGGTGTAGGGTGTGGTATTCTCTTTTACTAAATGACTGGTCCAGAGAAGTGTGTAAGATCTTATCTGAAAAGCAATTCTTGGGGGAGACAAAATGCAACAGAAGTAGATAGCCTTTTCAGCATTACTTTAGAGTCTTTATCTTCATTTCCAGAAGTCATGACATCCAGTTTCCTTTGTGGTTTTGCCTTGATTTGATTAAGATATCCTTCCCATGGAGCTTGAAAACCAATATGTGTTTCAAGTCAACCATCATATTTCCAAGGTAGGAATTCAGATTCGGTATTACATCTAGCTTTCAGCACCCGCAGTTGAGGATGTGGGTGAAGCCAATAGACTGGGGGTGGGGGTGGGGGTGAAGGAAGTGGGTGGTGTCAGGGAAGTGGGTGTGGCCTCCAACAAAAATGTGAGCACCTGGACTTAATATTTTACAAATTAAGCACTGCCACCACAAGGAATACTACCCATTATATGTTGATTTTGTATTGTGTGGTCATGTCATATAACTTCTTATATAAAGAATATACTCATTTTATAAAAACTCATGTGGAGTCTATTTGTGGTGACATTATTGGGTTGCTGTGAGTGTGGTTGCACAAATTGTACACTCGTGCCTTGGAGATAAGCCTGGCTGCTCGTGCCAAGCTACTAAAGAGGTGAGCAGGGCTATCTCAGACGGTGTCCTTACTTAGCCCAACGTTGAAACGAGGGGTCAGGGACTCCCGCCTCCAGCATTTGGTGGCGGCGGTGAGGGATAAGGACCCTCACTTCCAACAGACACGAATGGGGATATGGTGGTAAACCAGTAAAACTAAAAAGATTTTTTGAAACAGATCTTAGGTTCAGAGAAAAAGAGCTGAAAGTAAGAGTTTATGTGGCGAATAAGGTGGGCTGTTTGTTTAGTCACTACATTAGAAACTTCTAGGTGTAATTGTAAACTCTACTGCCAAAATCAAATCAACACAATGGAGTGTCATGAAGATGACTTTATTGGGATGTCTGAAAGGATATGTCCAGGATATTAAATGATGGCTAAAAAGCCATGGATAAGAGTGAGGAGAATCCCTGTGAGGGCCAGAGAAATTAGAAGAGAGCAATTGGATAGGCTAAAAAGATATGGAATTATCAAACCAGTAGAGGCCACTGTGTGGTTTGAGTCTTGCTTTTCATAAACAGGAGATAATCAAATGAAAATGTATTCATAGATGACTACTGATTACCAAATATATTATAAAAAACATTCAGCACACTTGATTTGATTTCTGTATAAGAACAAGTGATGCTGCATGAGAATTCCTGCAATCATACAGTATTTGTAACACTTTCGGAGTCTTTAGAAAGCTTTTCAGGTGAGTAATGGCCACCAAAGTATTCCAAATAGTCAAGGAAATATTATAAGGTGGGATTGAGAGTGTCCAATTTTTCCAAGACCATATATTAGTATATTAGTGGTTGGCAAGAACATAGTGCAAAACCTCTTAAGAGTTATATTGGTTCTCAGAGAGAAAATTGTCAATGATTGAGAAAGAGATGTGTGTTAGCAATCAAGGAATTCAAGACATTTGTCTCGGGAAAAATCGTTTTAGAAACTAAGCATAAGCCACTGAGGGAGATTGTCTATAAGAAAGGCCTTGAATGTGTTTCAAGTAGAATGTCAAACTGCATAGTTTCATTACAAGAATATGACTTTGGGCGGCATGGCCAGCAACAGGGCCGTGTAGCTGTGCTGATCGACAGCTCCGTCAGCCCCAAGCTAATCCTGTGTATTATCCTGTCTTTTCCGAAGACATCAAACATCGGCGGGAGATGCCTGAAGCCCCCGACCCACAGCGCCTGAAAAAGAGGAGCTGAGAGAAGGTCCTGGGCAGAGAGAGCCTCCGAAAATTATCAGGATGAAAAAACAGAGTACTGCGGCTCAAAATTGTGTCGGCCTGCGCAGCCTGAGCACCGTTGGGCACAGACACACCTGAAACAAAGGGGCATCGCAATTCCTGGATCACTCTGTGCCCAGGTCCCAGCTGCAGTGCGGCGAACTAAAATAACAAATCGGCCATGGGGGCCTGGGGAGCGGAGGCAAAACTGACCGCAATCATCCCTGGGGATCTGGTGCAGCAGAAGTCGTGAGGCCGGTGGAGGTGCCAACGGGGCAGAGGGAAATACATCGATAGCAATTCATTAAATGACAATCTATTACACACCAGGAGAAGACGTGACAGCGGGGAGCTGCAGGCAGCTGCAGGGCACCTACCCACTGAGAATGCGTGGATGGACACCAGCTGTGGACCCCGGCTGAGGAAAACGGCATCATCCCGAGGAAGAGACCAGGTGAGAGGGAACAGACAGCCACGGAGAGGCCGGTCACGAGTGGGATGCAAGGCCCCTGCAACTTGACCCACCTGAGGGAAGTATGTGGGAGCGGGTGCCCATAACAAAACACACCACGACCGGGAGGAGGTCGAGGACCCCCTCCATCCCCACTCCGGTACGTCCGCCCCTGCTTTCTCATATCCCTGGCAGCTCGGCCTAGAACTAAAAGGGTAGTGCACACCCTCAGTATGCAGAGAAGCAGCCCCAGAGAAATGGCAATCAGCAACCCATTGGCGGCATTGCCAGAAGAACAATAGCATAAAACACAAGAGGGGTTGAGGGACCTAAAGCAACGCAGCAAAGCCAGAGTTGCTCCTCCAGGGGCGTGCCCATAGACTACTTCTGAAGAGGAAGACAAATGTGTGGTGAAGGAGGACACTAATTGTCTCCACCGTAGGGGACACAAGCAGGCACTGCACACCACAATGTGGAGGGGACTCACTAAAATGACGCAGAACAAATAAGTGGGCCTTGAGCCATGCTGAGAGAGATGGCAAAAGATAAAGACCCTAGACCAACGAAGCAGGGTAAGATGGGCCACTGCGCACAAGTGCTACTCACAACAACAGGAGCGGAGTCGGAAGATGCACACCTGCCAGACAATGCAGCCATATTAAAGGAGATACACACTTCTAGAGAGGCCCTTGAGGGAAGGATGGCTGAGGTGCGCTAGGAGGTGACGCTGCTGCACCAGGATTTGCGCAAAGTTTCAGAGAGGGCGACTGAAGCTGAAAATCTTATCTCTGAGGTGGAGGGCATGTCCCCTAATATGCGTAAAGATGTCTCGGGGTACTGGCCTCGATGAAAGAGGTGTCCTGGAGAGTGGACAATGCAGAAAATAGGGCCCGTAGGATCAACCTCCGTTTCATTGGATTTCCGGAGGGGACAGATCCGGGACAATTCTTAACGACATGGCTCATGAATTCCCTCCCAAAGGTGCAGTTCTCACCCTGTTTTATAACTGAGCTAGCACACAGGATGCCAAGTTTCGGGCCACCACCTGGTACCCCCCCACAAGACCTTTAATTGCCTGCTTCCTAAACTTTCAAGGCCGAGACCTGATACTCCGGGAGCTGAGGCAAGGAGGGGATATCAAACATGCTAACATGAATAATGGTATTCCCCGACTATTCCCGGGAAGTGCAGAAGCAGTGGCAAAGCTTTGATGGTGCCAAAGCAAAATTGTGAACTCGAGGTCCTGTATATGCTGCTCTTCTAGGCAAAGCTCAATGTACTTTTCCAGGGCACTTCACAGTTTTTTCAGACCCCGGAGAAAGCATTGGCCTGGATTGAGCAAGGCCCCACCCTGGGACATTGACTGGATACAGCGAGAACGCCCCAGGTGGACAAGCGGGAAAAAATAGGGTCTTGAGAGACCCAGAGGGAAGAGGCTGCGCAGTTCAGCCTCCGAACCATCAGAAAGAGAATATTTAGCTGATGCTGATAGTGACCACCCACTTCTCTAAGACATTCAACAGATCGAAGACCCGGGCCCAAACTCGGCAGTCCTGGACGTTCAGCAGCAGCAACAATCTAAGAGTGGCGAAGAAGGTTGAGTTGCAGGGGCCAGAGGGCTCCCAAGAGACACTAAGACAAAAGTGAGGGCCCACTAGACACTAAATTGTTCCACCCCAGAGGCCGTGGGACTGACAGTAGATACAAATTACGCGATTAACAGTTGATTGTATTGCGGGAGGGGGAGGGAGACATACCTCTTAAAATGTACCTGTGCTGCAGTTGTCATGTTGACGAGTTGGGGGGGGGCGGCGTTGGTAATGAAAGAGTGTAGGGTGGAGAGCTACATGTTGGGAGATGAGAAATATCAAAAAAGTTTGGGAAAGGAGATGTTATATGTAGAAAATAGTCAAATGGATAACAAGAGCAGGAGCAGAGAAGCGAGTGGATGTAGCTCTGACAGAGCACACCAGAATAGATGTGGAAAGCAAACAAATCAACAATGGGAGAGGGAAACTACACAATAATGGCGTGGAACGTCAATGGGTTAGTCTGGGGAATAAAATTAAAAGGGGGCTGGTAACCAGATGCCTCGAAAGACTTAAACCTGATGTAGTCCTCCTGCAGGAGACGCATTCGATGGGCACACGCTGTTCCTTTCTGGGAAGAGGGCAGTACACTACACTTGCACACGTGCGGTTCCCCACGGGGTCAAGAGGAGAGGCCATATTAATTAAGAAATCGCCCCCTTTCCATGCCAACAAGACATTGGTAGATCCGAATGGCGGTACAGGGGACATGGGGACAGGGAGAGCTCATGCTTGTTAGTGTATGCACCCCCACTGCTGCAGCAGCAAACACTAGGCATAGTAGCCGGGATACTTTTGGAGTCAGGGCCCACTACACACATTATAGGAGGCGACTTTAATGATGTCACAAGCCCACACATAGATCGCAAGTATGTAAGTCCCGGAATACTGTACCCCACTCACTTGGCCCAATTCTAAGGCATGCTTGGTTTGACTGACTTCCGGCGTCGACACCATCTGGCGGTACATTCCTATTCTTACTTTTCAGGTGCTCATAGGGTATTTTCCAGATTCAACTACCTTTTTGCCCCGGCGGGAGAGGTAGAGTTGGTGGAGAGAGTGGAGAATTTGGCAAGGGGTCTACGCGATAATTCACCATTATGGCTGACAGTGGGAGGGAGATCCTGTGGATGCAAAAAGGACTGGAGGCTTAGTGCTTGTGCCCTGCAGGACAGAGATGTTGCCAGTGAAATCTGAATAGCCTCAGAACTATACTTTAGCGAGAACGAAGGCTCGGTGGCATCTGCGGTTACCCTATGGGAGGCGTTTAAGACAGTGGTATGGGATAGAGCCCAAAACATTATAGCCCCGATTAAAAGAAAGGAGACTCGAGAGATTGAGACCCTGGAGTGCAGGCTGCTGGAATTAGAAAGTAATATGGATCCTGAGGTCAAACAACATACTCACTGACAAATGGAGATAACACTGGGGAATATAGGAAACTAGTGGACCAAGAAGTGAAAACCCAACTTCAGGCCATTACATCGTTTATACGTGGCAGGAGATAGGGCAGGGAAGCTGAGTAGAAAAGAGAAAGAGGCAAGATGGGTAGCGGCCATAAGGGAGCAGGACGAGACTCACACAACACCCCAAGGCTTAGCAGGTGCCTTTGCCCCCTACTGCACAGAATTATACAGAGATAGGCTGCTAGCGGGCGACACACAAATTAGTGTGGCTACCTGGAGGCAATAGAAATTGGGGGAGACACCGGGTCCGAACTGACAACCTACAGAATTCTTAAAACAGAATGCTAGCCTGCTAGGTCCACACTTGTTGAATATGTTTTTAGCGACAAACGATGTGGCATTCCCACCTGATCTCCTTACTGCCATGTTGGTCGTGAAGCCCACAGAGGACTGCAGGTCTTTTCCCCCTATATCGCTTCTTAATATAGAGACAAAAGTCCTGGCGAGCATACTGGTGACGCGTCTTTTGGCGGTTATTATCCCCCTCATACACTGGGACCAAGCCTGCATTATGCCAAAACAAGCCACATGCCTCAATCTTCACCTGCTTGCCAAATGGATTGATACTGTAAAGCAGAGGGCCTGTGTTGTATATTGATTCTTCTTGTAATATGGCTCAGTAGTCATTAGCCCTTCCTTAGTGTTTTCACCTTCTCAGTCTCCCAGAATACCTGTGAGTGTTCTAATCTGTACCAGAGTGTTCTATCTGTGTCAGTTGATGGTCTGGTCAGATGGCGAGGTTTTGTACTCAGCTGTGTCTTACAATAAATCTACATGTAATCAACTAGAAGTATCCTGTCATCTATAACCATCTTATTTACAACATTTTGGAGACATTTTCTGCTGACCAGACCAGAGAAGAAACCATCAAACACAGCCTGAGCTACACCTCATGAAGAGAACCCACTGCGTTCCACCTATCTTCTGCCAGTAACATTAGCAAAAGAAGCATGAAACTGCATGAATGAGGGAAAGTCAAATGAAACTAAAGCAACTAAAAAACTGTGAGTATATTACTCATCCCTGGCGGCATTGTGCTTCAAGAATCAAAGACTTGTTACCACCCAACTGTGGTTAGAAGGAAGGTGTAGAGAAACAAAGCTGCAAAGTAACCAGAAATCTTTTGAAGCGCAGTGAGAACAGAAGAAACCAGCCGGAAATATTTAAAGCGTCTTGTAAATTGAGAAACCTGTCTAAGTTGGTAGCAAAAGTTAAACTGAACTTTTTCTCAATCAGCTGCGGGAAAAAAAAAAAGGAACTGTCTATGATGGGGAAAACTCATCACAGGAATCAGAAGTAACCAGTGACGTTAAGAAATAGCTCCTCTGTTTCCAGAAATGCTACAAATGAAGCGTCAGACACGTGAAACAGCACAGAGTTAAAGTAAGTACTTTTAAAGTACAAGTCACAGCTGCTGATAAAAACGAGTAATCGGATGGAAAAATGGACACATGCTAAATGAATATTGTGTATAAAACGAATGAATTAGAGACACGAACGGAGGAAGGAAATAAAGAAATGAGTTCTACAGGGAGTCTTTTGTCCTTGTGTATTTTAAGCCTCACTCTCGTTCTTCCTTCTGTGGCGGCCATTTTAGGTTCACGGAAAGGTTAGTAAGTGTCCGGCAGCGCTGAGGTGCGAGTTATTCAGGCAAAACGGAGTTTCTATTTGTTGAATGCTAGAGGAATATTTTTCGCTTATCAAAAGACTTGCAAGGTATGTTTATACAAATTTTGAACGGAATATTTACAGCATTTTGAGTGATTGAAAGGAGGAACATGTTTTCACAAATGTATTCGTTGGAATGTTGCCGAAAGTATAGGAAAGCGAACACATTCTAACTTTGGCAATCTTCATCAAATGTATTCGTTGGAATGTTACCATGTGTACTGAACTGCTGCAATTAAGCTTTACACATTGCGAGGGTACTTCTCGTGTTGCCATATGCATCGATAGGGTTTAGTTCAATCTGCATGAAGAATCTTTCACTCAACAGCATTTAACTCGGCAGAACTGTGCACTCGTATGTGTATTTGGAGACAGTTTTGGTGTGAATTCCTTTACAACAGTGCCATCTTGTGGACTTATTTAGTATTTTTCTTTGGCTTGTTTTATTAAAACTAGGATCAGCACAGAGAACTTAAGAACAGAGTGAGCAATTCTTATATTGTAGTTTTGTGAGAGACATTTCAGTACAGGAATGTATCTTAGGATTTAAAAGACAGAGAACTTAAGGACAGATGACCAATAACTAAAGGTGCACGGAACCTTCAGAGAGCCAAAGAGCAGGGCAAAATTAGTCCATAACTGAGCCGAAGAAACGAGGGGACAGAGGTAAAAGAAAAAGGACTAGACAAAGGTCGTTCTAAATACAAAGTATGGACAATGGTCAGGCAAGAGGATACAAGGTTGTCCCAGAACAAGGTGCGGAGTGTTCTAGTTCTAAGTTGGAGTGCTTTGCCAGTAAGTCTACAAAGGGGACAAAGGTCCCAGAGCTTGGACAGTAAGTCTACAAAGGGGACAATGGTCCCAGATCAGTGTCTGGACAGAAGGTCCACAATGGGGACAAAGGTCCCAGGTCGGACTCTGGACAGGAAGTCCACAACGGGGACAAAAGTCTCATGTCAGAGTCTGGACAGGAAGTCTACAACGGGGACAAAGGTCCAAGGTCAGAGTCTGGATAGTAAGTCCAAAATGGAGACAAAGGTCGGAAAGCCTGAATTTGGGACAAAGGTTCCAGGATTAACATCGAGGATGGACAGTGGTCCAGATTGCGTCTAAGTTAGTCACATCTAGGACTATGTATCCATCTTTTGAAGTGAAAGCTTCAAGTAAAAAAATTAATCTCTTTACATCGCTTGTGATACTGCACTTAGTCATCTTCAGGAGTACCTACGTTTGGAATCTTCAAAGTTATCTAAGAATGTGGTATCAATAAAGCATGAAGGCGTATGTTGAACTGTCTATCTTCAACTCAGAGCGTAAAGTGTTGATGGACGAAAACAGATTTGAGGGAGTTGACTTTCTCTTCCTGTTTTGCTTGTCAAAGACGGATTGGAGAGAGTGGACTATCTTTTCTTGTTTTGTCAGTCTAAGGGGAGTAGGTAGTGGTGATGCCTATTTGTTGTTTTGAGTGTTGTGTCTCACCTCACACTTCACTTTTACACTCTTTCCCCCAAAATGCTGTTTTGCCTGCATGAACTAAAATTAGTTCAAGTCGTCTTAGACCTCCTTTCTGTCTTTAATATCATTGTTGCTGTCTCCCATACTTTAAGCTGTATGTTTGTGTTGGTTTCATTTCTTTTCTGTAAAGGAGGAAGATGTGTTGTATATTGATTCTTCTTGTAATATGGCTGACAGTAGTCATTAGCCCTTCCCAGAATACCTGTGAGTGTTCTAATCTGTACCGGAGTGTTCTAGCTGTGTCAGTTGATGGTCTGGTCAGCTGGCGAGGTTTTGTACTCAGCTGTGTCCTACAATAAATCTACATGTAATCAACTAGAAGTATCCTGTCATCTATCACCATCTATTTACAACAGCCAGCCCACGTTTGTTCCTCTCCCTTGACACAGAGAAGGGTTTTGACACAGTTCACTGGACATTTATGATTCAAACTCTAGTGAGGTTTGGATTTGGGTCGGCTTTTATAGCCTGGGTGTTGCTACTTTATACCAATCCAAGGGCTAGGGTTCAAGTTAATGGGGTAACCTCGGCGAGCTTGCCTGTGAGCCTCTGGCTTATGTAATCAGATACCATCCAGAAATAAGTGGCTTTAACGATGAAGGGGATCAGATAGGCGAACAGAGAATTTCGGTTTACACAGATGACATCCTGCTATACATCACTAACCCAACCAATACGCTCCCAAAGGTCCTAAACATTTTCGAGGAATATGGCCATCATGCAGGGTATAACATTAACTGGGACAAGTCTAGTTTATATTCAGTGGGGGGCCCCCCCTATAGTCAGGAAATCCTGGGATGTCTGCAGCTGGGTCAAGAAAGATTCCGTTACCTAGGCCTTTATATTACCACCAGGGAAGTCACAAACCAGGTGCAGAACATCAAACGGGTCACAGCAGAATTTCATGAAGACGTGAGAAGATGGAGGCGACTTCCACTGACTATAATGGGCAGGGCTGCAATGTATAAGATAAATATGCTCCCCAAGCTGTTATACATACTACTAAATACTTACTGTAAGATACCTGAGGCAGTTTTTACAGCAATAAACAACAAATTACACACATTTCTGTGAGATGGTGCTCGCCCAAGAGTGGCGCTACAAACACTTCAGCACAACCAGTATAATGGGGGCCTTCCTCCACCTGATATAAGAGCTTGCTACAGGGCGGCTTACCTAGTTATCATTAATGAATGGGGACATACCACAAGAGACCACCCCACATATGCACTGTAGAGGCTTCAATGTTGACACCATAGACACATACACTACTTATTCGGAGGCAATGGCACTAGCTGAATGCTGCCAGCAACCAAAAGGGTGATAGAAGCCTGGAAGGGAGTAGAGAGACAAATTAAGTGGGACACAAGATTCTCAAGAGAAACCCCCCTGTCGGAGGGAGCAAGATTGCCAGAAATGTGTAAACTCCAGGACTTTAGTCAGTGGGACATGATCGGAATATCCAAGCTGGGAGATATATTAGAGGGAGGCACCCGTGCACCCTTTACCACACTTCAGACCACATATCAATTAAAGGAAACTTAAGGCTATGTGTATCTCAGATTGAAGCATGCATGGGGGGTGGAGGGGTTGGACACAACCGATATCCCAGAATTTTCCCTCTGGAGGATAGGTTCTTGCAAGAAGAGATCCCTAATGAATCCATCTCATGGACATACAAAACACTACTTAATAACGTCCCTGACAAGTTAGGACCACTTAGGACCAAACGGGAGAACACTACAGGACCGCTAGAAGACATTGACTGGGAGGCTGCCCTTATGCACCCAAGAGAGGGAGGCATAAATCATAGGTTGTGTCTCATAAAATTTAAGATTCTACACAGAGTCTACTTTGACAGAGCACAGCTGCAGACACACCTGACTGCCTACGACGAAAGCGCACTGCTGCAGACACACCTGACTGCCTATGCTGTAAGGCTGAGCAGGGCACATATTTTTTTATACATTATGGGAGTGAAGTAACATAAAAGCATACTGGGTTCAGATACTGGGGGAACTGAACAAAATAGTGGGAGTGCAACTAGAACTGGAGGCTAAGTATGTCCTTTTGGGTATCCTCACGGAAATCGACCTACCACTGGGCAAACTTTTACAATGCAACCTAGAGCTAGTGGTGGCCAAAAGAGACATAGTTCGCTACTGGGGAGCCCCCCCACACTGACTGAATGGAAGGCCTGCATGGATCAACACATGATAGTGGAGAGAGTAACATGCAAGGCCAGGGGGTGCCCACACAAATTCAAAAAGAGCTGGACCCCTTGGTTGAATTACTAAGGGTTGGAAATGGGAGAGGAGGAAGAAGCATTAAGCCCGACGCGGGAAGGTCCAAGAAAGGAGGGAAGATAGACTTTAATTTCCGTGTGCATAGATGGGTTCGCACTGCATGCATGTAACCCTCACTGATTTAAATTTGATGATGATTGTACCAATTGTGACCTCTGTCTGTAGCATGGTCACTCCATTCTGTTGTTGTTGTAGTAATTTGATAATATCATGTATCTTCTCACATGACTCGTGTATCCAAGGTATTTGCATTATTTGTGTTAATAAAAGCATTTTTTTAAAAAAGAATATGACTTCGAAGCAGGGCAGAAGATATGAGTATTTTAACTAAAGTGCAATACGGCTTCAGGAAGGGGATGGGTACCTTGGAGCAATGCGTGAATTTGGATCTTTTAATTAACAAATACA
Source organism: Lissotriton vulgaris (assembly GCF_964263255.1). Classification (NCBI taxonomy): domain Eukaryota; kingdom Metazoa; phylum Chordata; class Amphibia; order Caudata; family Salamandridae; genus Lissotriton; species Lissotriton vulgaris. The sequence continues at coordinate 1,272,148,330 of NC_141696.1, read as the reverse complement.
CAGTGGCCAAAAAAGGTAATTTATTTTTATGTTTTGCTGATCTGAGCAGCGCATTTGATTTAGTTGATCATGGCATTCTATGGCAGGTTTTACTGGAGTTAGGAGCACCGAAAGAAATAGTACATTTCCTGGCTAGGCTTTACCAGAAACTTTCTTGTAAAGTCCGATATGGCAGCCATGGTGAATGCACACCATTCTTCAAGGTATCTAGGGGCATCCGCCAAGGATGCGTACTAGCTCCTCTTTTATTTTCTCTTTTTATTAACTGTGTAGATCGCACCCTGGCCACCATATCAGCAGACGCCCCGCAGATTGGAGGCAATTCTGTCTCAATCTTACTTTATGCGGATGACGCGGTACTTTTATCACGCACTCAGATAGGCTTACAACGTCTCATTGATGGTTTTATGTTGTTTATACAAAACAGGAGACTCTGTGTAAACAAATCCAAGACCTATGTTATGTTGTGCGGTGAGTCAGCCAATAAACTAAAGTCCAACTTCTATCTAGACAGCGATAAAATGTTACAAGTTAAAACATTCTGTTAGTTAGGAATCACCTATGCCAATGATGGATCCTGGAAATCAGAGCTTGAAAATGCTAGGTTGAAAATGACTCATTGTACCAGCAGTGTTTTTCGCTTCTCATCTAAGCTCGGCTCGAGAAGCATTCGTGACATGATTAACATCTACAATATTCTCTGTGTTCCCTCGGCATTGTATGGGGCTGGAGTGTGGGACCACACAGATGGCACCCCCCTCCAAAAAGAGGAGAACAAGTTCCTAAGAAAAGTGCTATGTGTTCCCCACTCCGCCTCCATTCAATTAATTCATGACGAGGTTGGGGTCGAGTTTATCTCGGACTTAGCAGCCGTTCGCCCACTCTTATTGTGGCGTTCTATTTGGGCTAAGCCCGAAACTCGATTCACTCAAGAAATTATTCTTGACTGTATAGGCTTGGACTTTTCTTTACGTATTCTTTGGCTGAAATACATTAGTTTTTGGTTTAAGACTCTGTTTGATATTGACGTTCTCACTGACCCCGAACTCGCGGTAGAAATACCCAAAAAAGAGATTAAACAAACTTTCTTGATGTACAAAAAGAAAGGGCGAGATGAGGCATATGGTAAGTTAACTACCGTAAAGTTCTATAGAGAACTTAACTTGCCATCGGGGTTCCAAGCATATCTCCTACATGTCAGCCGCCCATCTCATCAATACGTTTTAACTCGCGTCAGGTTGGGCATTGTACACCATCTTGTTGCGTTCCCAGTACAGAAACAGAAATCTGAAACCCCCTGCCCTTGTGACAATGTTTCACGCCAGAGTTGCTGCCATTTCCTACTTTTTTGTAAATGTTATCATTTTCTAAGATTAAGGTACTTAAAACCTATATTTATTAAATACAATATACGGTCTTTTAAGAATGCCCTTGTGTTATTATCAGCTTTAGAAAATGTGGACATATGTTTTTTTGTTGCCATTTATATTTTGAAATGTACAGCTGCCAGGAAAAGTATTGTATTGCCATGATCTCCATATTCCTGTCTGTACTTCTCAAAACGTACAGCTGCCAGGGTGAGCACTTTTTTTAGCAGTGTTCAATTTATCTTTAACCATGTCTGTACATGTTTTCTTTTCTTGATTCTTTTATACTTTTATCATACAGCTGCCAGGATATATTTAGTGCTGCTATATTTCTATACTTTCCTGTCTGTATCAAATTTTAAATCAAAATTTTTATGTCCCATGATTAGGCGGGGGCTTGTTGTTCAACGTACAGCTGCCAGGATAAACATTTTTGTGCTAATTTATTTACTCCTGTCTGTACGATTTTAACTGTTAACTTCTATTCCTTTTTGCCATTTTTATGTGTTTTTTAATTACGATCCAATGTAAACGCTTGTCAGTATGTGTCCTATCTTCACATGAATTTTCTCGGATTCCCCTGTATAAATTGTATAATGTAATGGATTGATTTCATGTTTTGCTTGTATGATTTGTTTACAAATCGAATAAAAGCTTTGAAATTGAATTGAATTGACTTCGAAGCAGAGTATCTGCCTGGTGTTTGTAATGTTACTGCAGATTGTTTGAGAAGGTTAGCTGACTGTAAATGAAGGAAACTAGAGAACAGGAAAGCACAGTGGCAACATGTGGCGAAGCTGGACTATCTATTTCAAAAAAGGAATAGCCAGAGGAAATGAAGAAGGATGAAGTACTAGGGAAAGTGGGGCAATAGATTGAAGACAAGTGGGCATAAACAAAAGAAAAGAATGGAGAACATCTAGTGTACTGGAAAGTAAAGGAAGAATTAGTCCCGTTTGGTAGACTGTTGTAAAGGGGGACAAGAAGCTCAACACCAGAGATTTTGAGCTAAAGGTTAGTAGAAACTCCCATGAAAGGAATTTAAGTATTAGCAAAACAAAGAAGAGGGTATGCATGAGCAGGTAAGGACACCTCGATTGGTGTGCAGAAAACTACCACATGGACCATGGGAGGAAGTCCGCGTAGACATTTTAATAACAAAATGAGGAAAGGATTTGTGTCACATTATTGTTCTAATTGACTTGTGTTCCCAGTGGTCAGATTTGGAGATAGTGTCAGAAATTAAAACTAGTTGAGCTATTACATTTATTGATCACATTTTCAAGAGCGAAGAATTTCCAAATGTATTGCTCACAGATATTGGTTTGCAATTGACTTGATGAACATGGTAGAGTATCTGATAATAAAGGGAATCAAAGATACGAGAGATTTCTAGTACCTAGTAAGTTGAGAGGTTTAATAGCACAGATCAGGGGTGTTAAACTGGGTCTACAGATTAAACTTCATAACACAAAGTATCATAACATGTATTTTTAAAGCACATGTTCTCCTGCATGCATCTTGACGCTGAATAACAGATGTTTATTGTTACCATACTCAATATTACTCATTTATTGACCTCAGATGGATGAAACACTGAGTGGACCTGCCGGAATTTGAACCGACAATGAGGTCGAACAGAGGCCCGCATTAGTCCACTGAGTCACAGGCCTGACAAGTAGGAATCCCTTTGTACTTTTTAAAGGGAGATGGCCCAATACAATATTGCCTCTGGGTTGGATACAATTAAACGAATGGTGATGTGAGAAGGGTACAGATGTTGAGTGGAGAGTGAAAGAGCTACACAAATAAAAGAAGACTACATCACACTTTTCCTCATCCTTTTAAGGTGGAGAAAGTATTTCATAATGGTGTCAAAGTGATGAGGGGATTCTGGAATCTTAGTAAGGTTGTTAAGTGTGATTTACTAGACTGTGAGATATGTGGGAATATGGGCACGGTGAGTCTGGAGGAGCTTGTGAACTCAAATGATCAAGTTGGACATGTGCAATGAAACCCAAATATTTGAATGTGAATTACATTTTAGTGACTGAGCATAGCTGTAACAGTCATTCTAAAAGTAATGATAATTGCATATTGTCATTTTTAAAATAGTAATTATACATATACAATTTAAGTAGTCAATTTATTATTAGGAGAGAGGTGTGGTATTTTGTATATAGTCCAGTACAAATAATGCAGAATATAGGTTATATAATTTATGTGTCCTTAAACAGTAGACTTGTACAGTAGAGCAGTAGGACTCTAGTCTGCAGTGCTCATCCCAGAGTATTGAAGGAAAAAAGGTAACTTCCTCTCTCCATGTAGTTCCAAGTTCCATTACAGAGGCTAGGGCAGAGAACTCCCACACATTTTCAAATAACTACCACCAAAAAATCATCCTGAATCTGTCAGAGCACCACTGGACTGGCACTTTTTCGGACAGAGCATGCGGCATCAATTTGGATGAAGACATGTTTCGCCATTTAAAGGAGCGGGTCATCATGGTGAAAAGACAATACCCAGCAGAATCAGCTCTTTATGCATCCCCTGAAGGTCTCTCTTCATCACCACCTCACTCAGGTTAAGATCAGTAAGGAAAGAATCTACCGTCTTTGTATCTGCAATGTGCTTTTCTGCACTGCCCTTTTCTTCAAAACGTGCTCCCTCACACCATTGTTGTGGAGGGTCACTATGATGGTGCCTCCATTGGGGCAGAATGGGGTAAGAGGTGAGCTACTCAGCAGTCTGTGGACCTTTCTTAACACATCCCTTGCAGTACAGCTATAAGGAAGCAATTGTTTCGCAAAAAAAACCTACATTGCTTCAATCACTGTACTGTCTGAAGGTTTAACAGGAAGTCCCACGACTCTAAATTAGAAATCCTTCAGGTGTTCACCAAAGGCGACTCCATTGCATACAGGACAAAAGTGCCCCTGCCACTCTATTCTAGACGTTCATATCGGCTCAACCTTCTTCTCCACATGATAAACCCAACCCATTAGTGCTTTTATTTTTTAGCTCCATGGCTTGTACCCTGCTCATCCTATTTTTCATCCTCTCCATAGGCACTTCAACCAACAGCATTGACTTTGACACCTTTTCCAAATTTTGTAGGATAATGTCCAGGGGCACTTTCATTTCATGACCCTGCGTTGCTTTTCCAGCTTCCGTATCCTCTTCGTTCCCTGTTGGCGACCCCTTCCTTTCAAGTACTGGTGGGAAAAAGTCGATCTTATCTCTCCTGGTTCTGTTTCCTGACAATCACTCAGACAGAAATCTCACAATCCTATGGTGATAACTCTCACAACCTGCTGTCATATGTCCCCCCTTTCAGAGTAGGGCTGCCGCCACCTTTCCTCTCTGCGTGCAGCCAGAAACAGCAGGTTCGAAGGACCTCTAGTAACAGGAGTTGCCCCTGTTATGCCACTGGGCTCCAACTATGCCAGAGGTTCTTCCAATACCATCAAAAGTGCCTGTCTTTTAACCACTGCACGCCTTTATGGCCTGTTGCTCTCTCTGGCAAGGCTGGTGCTGTGGAAGAATCAAGCTAGTCTGTAACCATTTTGGCTATCGCCGTTGACTCTGCGACTTCTTGGATGTTCTGTGTTATGCTATGTGATAAATTTACATGGCCTTTTGGCACTAAATTGTAACAGGATTGATGTGCTCAGTCTGAGCCTGGGTGACAGGAAATATGAAGTTCGAGGATATCTTTTACTGTGTTATTTCTCCATGCAGGATTCACTGTCAAGACCATAACAGTTCCTCCTCCCCATCCGCCAGATCGACACCCCCTCCTCTCCCACACGCGACGCTCCAGTGACTACAGAAGAGATGCACACAAAATAAGTGCTAAGGACATGGAAGGCGATTGGTGGCTGTAATAACTTATGACCTCTTAAAAAAGGAAAATGATTCCTAGAGTCCAGAAGGTGTAGTGGCACTGTTTGTGCACATCAAGGAAGAAGGGATGGGGGAGGGGCTAACTCAAAGGCCATAGATTTGTAGCCTAGTCTAAAAGTGAAAATGCCCCATGAAAAGTAAGCCCAGTGGTAAGTGCCCTTCACCCTGCGTGGTCTACTGGGCCTAAAACAGAGACAAATGTTAGTCTGTCCATTTAAATAATTCTTCTATGTGTCAGTCACCCATCCTGTTTGTAAAAATTACATATTCATATTTAATACCTTTGTTCTTCGGTTTAGGCATCCAAAATTAAGTACTAGAACATACACGACAATGTGTATGTAAATAAACATACATACGTTATATCCCCATGAATGACACACTCAGAGACTCGAGTAGTTTACACCATGTGCTCTACAGAGGCACCTGCACAGTAATCACTTGTGGGCAGGTTTACTATGGCTTTGAGCTGGTGCTAGCGTGACGCAAACTAACGCAAAGTGACACATTGCGATGCATGCTTCTACTATCCAGCGCAAACGGGTTTTTCATTGGAAAATGTCTTTTTCCTTCGCATAACTTTGGTTGAGGGACATTTCTGAGGGAAGACCACTGTACACACCCACAGGTTTAGATGCAAAGCCTTGCCTTCTAATATAGTCAGACCGAACTTTGCATCACAACTAACACCTACTTGAAGCAGGCAACGAAGCGGAATTGCATGTGTACTGCATTTCAAGCACAACTACATCCAATGCATCTGACCCTCGTGCTTTTGTCCATGCATAGGGATTTGTAATGGCACAATCAGGCCCGGACTAGCCGTTGAGGGCACCGGGCAATTCCCCGGTGGGCCGCATGGTTGGGGGCCGGTTTTGGGCCCCTGGGGCCGTTTTTGTTACAGGGCCGTGATGCTGCAAAAACGGCCCTGTAACAAAAACGGCCGAAAACCGGCCCTGTCACAGAGCGCGGTCGCACCTCTCCCCCCTCCCCTCTCCTCCCGGATGGGGGGAGGGGGGCCGGCCGAGCACTTTGCCAGGGCCGGTTCTGGTTCCCAGTCCGGCCCTGGGCACAATGGCGTGAGACTGTCCGTGTCGCAAGGCAGCCTGCTTGTGCGCAGAAGCTTAGACACCACAGCAGGCCAATCTTAGTACGTGTGGCTTCCCCCCTTCACAGTTAATTTGGATGCTGACCTGCGTTGTGTAAAAGGGGTTGGAAATCTGTTTGACCTTCAATCCATTTATATACTTTTCACACAAATGTTGAGCATTCTTTGCTATGAAAGCAAAGATATGCATTAGCCTTTACAAATACAAATAACTTAACATACACAGAAGTTAATGATGAAAAAAAAGCCCCATCCCTATGCATCCACACAGTGCACTTTGTCGTGTTGCCTTGTTATTGAAGGCACCGCATCAATTAGATTCCCTGAGTCCCCAAAAGAAACTGACCTATTGGGAGGACAAGAAAACTGTCAGGTGTATCTTTTAAAATATTTCCGCATTGTGACTTAGTGTTCCATATTGGGTGTTATATGATTATTTTAGAGATCACCTCAGGGCCTGGATCACACCCAGCACCACGAACCCTGGTTCTCCTGCCCCCCGCAGATACAGCACCACCGAGTTCTAAACCCTGGATTCCATACTCTGCAACAGCAATTGCTGTTGTGCCTCTCCACAATAAATGACAGGACCTTTCACCTGCCTGCACTGTCTCTTCTCCTGCAACACTGGAGCACCCGTGTGCACGACGACCACCACAGCGCCAACCACAACTGCTTTGGCGAAAGTAGTCTGCTTCCTCCTCAGCACATGATCACTCTGCAAGCACGCCACTGAAATCTGAGACATCATCACCACCCTCACCCCTGATGTCATCTTCCTCCCTCAAACCTGGCTCGCCCAAACATCCACTTCTGACATTGCCTTAACAAATCCCAATGGTTACAAGTTAGCATACTACACCTGCATTAATAAACACAGAAGGGGGATCACCATCATCCACAAAGAAAACATCCACTGCATCACCACCTGATTATTGAACACCTCATTTTAAAACTCCAAACAGAAGGCAAATACACCATCAGGGGCACTCTCGCTTACCATGGACCATGCCCTGGTTTCTGCAACACCATTCCTGACTTAATTGGCCTGCTCACCATAGACTGCAAGGACTACGTCTTCCTCGAACACCTCAATTTTCTCCTCAAGAACCTCAATGACACCAACATCGCCAAATTCCTCGAAAGCATGAACAACATCGGACTTACACTACTAGTCACCAGCCCCAGACACAACGCAGGACATACACCTGACCCTATCTTTACGGCCAGTGACAAAGTCAAGTACAGCATGTCACAGGTTCACTTGGGCAGACCACACTATCATCCACTTCATTAGTACCAAACCCCTAGCCAGTGACCTCCACAGCTGCTGGAGCAAAGTGTCAGAGAGCCAGTGGACAGACAACCTCAACACTTCGCACCCTGACACTGAACCCAACCTAGAACAGACTGTCAAGAACTTCACTGGATGGATCACTGACTGTGCTGACAGAGTCATTATCCATCAAACCTAGCAAACGCAAAAAAATCCACGAAACAGGCCAGATGATATACCATGGAGCTGGGAACCGCGAAACGCAACTGCAAGCAACTGAAAAGAAAATTGTGCACCAGCGAGGATTTCACAGTCAGACCCACTTTTAAGACTGCCCTCAACCATCAACTCCTGGAAAAGATGAAAAAGAACACACTATATTGTAGCCAGCTCCAACCACTGAAAATAACTCTTCAACGTTGTCAGAGAGTTCTTCAACCCCTAAGCCACCAAACCCATCATCAACACTTCCCAGAAACTTTACAACACCCTGCCAGACTTCATCCCTGACAAAATCTTCACCCTCTACAAGACCTTCAAACCTTAGCCCACCACATCGGCCACTTTGCTCCCACAGAAGCAAGACCCCCACCACCAACTCACCACCTGGGACCAGCATTCCACACAGAATGCCACAGCAATAATGAACTCTGTCCACTCAGGAACTGTCACCGACCCCTGTCCTCACCACATTTACAACCTTGGGAGCAAGACAATCCTCACCAAGTTCACTACCCTCTTTAATGCCTCCATCCCCATGGCCACCTTCCCCGAAGAATGGAAACACACAGAAGTCAAAACTCTTCTCAAAAAACCATCGATCGACCCCAGCACACTCAAAAACTACTGACCCAGCTCTCAGCTCCCCTTTCTTTCCTGTCATAGTCCTGGAAAAAGCCATCAACTGCTAAGTCACAGAACACGTGGCAAACAACAATCGCCCGGACACCTCCTAATCTAGATTCCACACCAACCACTGCACCGATACCGGCCTGACAGCTGTCAACAATGCCATCAGAACCCTCCTCAACTGGGGAGAGATTGTGGCTCTGAGCCTCCTCGACCATTTGGCAGCATTCAACGCCATATCCCACGACACCCTGATCAAAAGACTACATCTCATCTGAATCTAAGGAGATGCCATGAAGTGAATCGCCTCCTTCCTCACTGGAGAAAGTCCACCTACCACCGTTCACCTTGGAACCCAAGAACATCCTCCCTCAACCCCACTTAGTTCAACAACTACATCATCAGAGCCCATTGATTAACCATCATATCATATGCAGGAGACACCAAGCTCAAACTTTCACTCACAGACGACCTGACCACCACGAGAGTCAACTATTGCAGGTGTATGGCGAGTAACGCCAACTGGATGAAAAACAACTGCCTGAAACTCAACACATACATACCATAAGTGCTGATCTTCGGAAACAACACCTTGTTCTGGAATAACTTCTGGTGGTCCTCCGAACTAGGACCCTCAAAATCTTCAAATTGTTACCATCAACACAAGACACACTGTCACTCAAGCCCCAGTCATTAGCAGCCTTTACTACAGCAAAATACTCTATGCAGGAATTATCTCTCTCCTCCTGAAGAGACTGCAAACCATAGAGTACTCCATGGTCAGATTCCTCCTCGACCGCCCCAAATGGACCCGCATCACATCTCACACAAGAATCTCCTTTAAGTTCCCACACAGAATCAATGTCAATTCAATATACTGATCTACACCTATGAAGCCCTGCACACTCCAGGACCAGCCTACATTAACCACCGCATGTACTTCCACCAATCCTCCAGACACCTGCGCTCTGCATCCTTCTCCCTTGTGCATACCACTGTATCTGCTGAAGCTCCTTCTCCTCCCTCATGGCTAAATCTTGGAACGGCCTCCACCTCTCTCCTAGTATTCCAGGAAAGCACTCAAGTCATGGCTTTTCAACTGAGCCTGCCTGAAGCAGCAAGACCCTCAGAACCTGGATACGGTCATAGGTGATTTGTTGCACTTTATAAATTCAGATTTAGATTAAGACACCCAATAGATATCCTGTGCTGCTAAATGAAACTGAGACAGATAAGTACAAATTTCTCATATGTCTCGCTCACTGAGTTATGCTCTTGTGGACTAGTGGTGTTAGGAGTCAGAAAAATCTGTCAGAGAATCTCTGATATCTGCAGATAATACATCAGCATCCCACCCTGAAACCCAAAATTGGCACACACAAATGTAGGTATTTTATATATAATTAGAATGTATTATTTATTGTTCTTCTATTAATCAGGTAGATCCAAATTATCTTAATAAAATAAACACCCGCACCCTAGGGTGGGGGAAAAACTCACACTTGCCACCCCACTATGGAACTCTGAATCCTTGGGTACACTGGGCCGAATTAAGGGTTTGACAAATGAGACCTAATCGGACTCTCACGAATTGCTGACCTCTGGGGGCAAGACGGAATGATCACATTTGCCTCACTACAACAGACACACTAATTAGCCACATCAGAATACTTTAGATACATGCAGGTTAGACACTCCCCCAGGCTAACATCCCACTGGGTCCACTTACCAGAGTCCTCCCTACTAGGGGACAGATTTCTAGACGGGCTACTAAAAGAAAAAGCTATCTCCCTCATATACTAGAAGCTCATACGAAACACCCCAGGCACCCTTACATCCTTGAGAGAGAAATGGGGGTGGGACGGACTGGAGTTAGATGATGAGGAGTGGCAGGAAACCCTCTCCTCGCCAAGGGAGGTCGCCATCTCAGCAAAACTTAGGTTGATCCAATTAAAGATCTTACATTATGTGCATCTTTCCGGCCCTCAATTGGTTCTAATGGGCAGGAGCGAAGAGGGCAGGTGCAAAAGAAACTGTGGCCTTGAGGGTCTTTTCTGCATATTATCTGGGAGTGTCCCATAATTCAAAACTACTGGAAGGAAATACATAAATGTATGAGTGATGTATGGGGGTAGAAATGTGGTTTGAAGCAAAAAGGTGTCTTTTAAATGTTTGGGAGCCCCACGGATCTTAACACCAAAGGTAAAATCTGGTCAACACTCAGCCAGATGGTGGCTAAGCGGAACATCGCTCGCCTGTGGGGAGCAACAATACCACCGACACTTGTGGCCTGGAAGAACAATATGGACAGGTGTATGATACGGGAGAAAACTGTCTATGTGTCATGTGGCTGCCCCCGTAAGTGGATAGCACTCTGGACAAAGTGGAATGTAAATCGTGGTAATATATGTGAGCCCCATTTGTCCCTCCCACTGTAGACCAACTGACTCCTTGATGTATTTTGTTGCTGTTCTTCGTACTCTCTCTCACTGTACTAATGTATGAAATAATTTTTGTGTTTTGCGTAAATGTGACACAACTGTAACCTATGTCTTATTGTATGCACTGGCCATGCCACCTGCACTGTTTAATAAAAAGAATTAAAAAAATAAAAAATTAAAATAAACACCTAACATTTAAGAACTAGAATAAGAGGGGACGTTAGATACACTCCACACATTATTCATTACTTCTCCCTAATTACAGAATATATGCAACTACATTCTACCTAGCCAGATTAAAGCTTCATATATTACTTTGTGATATTTTGAATAATATTTCATTTAGAGCTGCTGCAGACCTGTATGCCAGTGGGACTCAAATAGATATTTTGTTTTCAGCATCCTTTTTTATCTATTGGTCAGTGTGCTTTCCCAGCCCCAATTGCTTGAGTCTCTTATACCCAGTTCATGCATGAAAGTCTATTGAGCTAGAGGATTCAAAGCATGCATTAGCTACTGCTTTGTGTCACTAGAATTCTACTATACACAGAGCTTGCACAGTGCTTACTTGTCGGCAGACCTTTGACTATCGTGTCCCAGGAATTGGGAAAATTCCAGTTCTGGCTATTGCAACATGAGCAGCAGAAAATGCACAACAGTTAAGTACATTAAAATGCAAGAATTGTGATTCACGCAAGCTAAGATTGCCGCCCCGGGGTGAGCTCCTCATCGCTTCAGCCATTCATTGACATTTCCTGCAATTAAAGAGACAGAATTTACCCTAATTATGCCGGCAGCAGCTTTTTAAAGTTTTTACTTGCCAGTGGGGTGCTTACCTAGTTCCTCTACGCAGAAGAAGGAGTCTTTTTCCTCTCCTGTTTCTTTTTCAGTCTTCTCTCACAGGTACAGCCGAGTCTTCCTGTTAGGGGGGTGGAGCAACATTCTTGAAAGGGCGAGGTTGTGGCCTAGTCACTCCCACAGTCAGATTTAGCTGCTGCACCTCCTTCTACTGAAAGGTCTTCCTTTTTCTAAATATACTGCTATTTATATTTTATTTTGTTGCAGAATTCCAATTTAAGAAAGTATGGAGAGCAAAAATACACAAGTTCAACATAATATTTCTTCACCTCCAGTTAAATCCCTTTGGCTTTACTACTTGTTGAGATTCAAGCAATTCGTTCTTGCACAGATATTATTGCATCTACAATTAAGAATTTACTAAAAGACATGGCTGTTCTATCTTGCCCACTGTGAGTCGCTAGCCAGCTTCTTTGTGGAAAAAGTAAATGCCATCTACCGTTCTTTTCCCAAAGTTGACTCTGACAGTACGATCTTGACATTGCGTACTTCTCAATGCTTGGCCTCTTTCCCTATACCATCGGAGCAGGAGTTTAATCTCCTAGCAGCCCAGGTCAAGTCTGGCTCACCAGATGACCCTTTGAGACCTGCCCAGTTTATGGACTCGGCGTCCTTTTGCCTTCCTCCTATCCACCATCTGGTGGAGCAATCCCTTACCATCGGTTCAGTTCCACCTAGTTGGAAGGCTGCCTGCGTCATGCCCATCATAAAGAAGCCTGGATTGGATCCGTCGAAGCCGGAGAGTTATCGACCTATCTCCCTTCTTCCCTGGGTGGCAAAGATTACAGAGGCCCATGTTAATAACATCTTAACAAACCATCTGGAATCAGAACATCTACTAGATCCTACACAGAATGGTTTTAGATCTGGACATAGTACAGAGACTGAACTTTTATTCATGGTCGAACATCTCCGCTCTGTACTAGATGCAGGTCAAACGGCGGCACTGGTCCTCCTGGACCTCAGTGCCGCCTTTGACACTGTATCTCACACCATTCTTATTCGAAGGCTTGGTGAGGCTGGTATCTCAGGCAGGGCGTTGGATTGGTTTCAATCGTTCCTTTTGGAACGAACCTTTCAGGTTGTAATGCCACCGTTTAGATCCAAGTCCTACACCATCACTCAGGGAGTCCCGCAGGGCTCGGCGTTGAGCCCCACTCTCTTCAACCTCTACGTTCAACCTTTGGCGGAGGTTGCGAAGAGTTGGGGTCTCACTATGGTATCATACGCCGATGATACCCAGTTGGCGGTGGCTCTTAACGGGGACTCTGGCCAACTGGCGTCAAACTTTACGGACGGTTTGAGGGCCGTTGCTAGCTGGCTTACGTCCAACTGTCTACAACTCAACGCCCTCAAAACTGAGGTGATGGTGCTGGGGAAACATCCTGATCGTTGGGGCGCCAGCTGGTGACCTAAGGAATTGGGACCTCCCCCTAAACCGGTCTCCGAACTTAAAAACCTTGGCGTCTGGCTGGATTCCAAACTAACCTTCTCATACCACACTAAGAAGGTGGCATCCACGTGCTTTGGCATTTTGCGTGGTTTGAGGCCTATCCTCAAATTTTTTGATGCCTCCACACGCCAGATGGTAATCCAAGCCAGCGTACTATCGAGGCTCGACTACGCGAGCTCACTGCTTTTGGGCGCCAACCAGGCGGAAGTCCTGCGACTTCAACGGGTACAGAACGTGGCAGCTAGAGCCCTGGTGGACCTGCCTCGCTTCTGCTCAGCCCGTAGCGCAATCTTCAACTTGCACTGGCTGCCAGTAATCAGGCGGATAGAGTTCAAGGCCCTCTGTTTTGCCTTCAAAATTCTTAAATTAGACACCCCCATCATCCTTCAGCACCTTTTGTCTTTGTACACCCCTTCGCGCAGTCTTCGCTCTGCTGGCCAAAATCTGGCACTTGTCCCTCGATTTCAGAGATGTAGACTGGGTGGCCGATCGTTTACGGTCTTGGCCTCTAAATTATGGAATGCACTTCCTGCCTACATCCGCACCCTGGATGACCTTTTTGCTTTTAGGAAAGCTGTTAAAACTAATTTTTTTCCTCTGCCTTATTAATTACTCCCTACTTTTTCTGTGTTAGTTATGTTACCTTTTCCAGCTATAGCGCCGGGACGCCCCTTAGCTGGGGCAGCTGCGCGCTTAAAAAATCCAAATAATATAACATACCATAACATAACATCAATGAAAATATCTGATAACACCGCTTGTAGCAAAAATGCCTCCTCTGTCTTAACCTTTTGAATTGGAAATATACAGTATCGACCGGAATTAGGCTTTTCAGATGTAGGTGGCTACATTTCAGATTCGGTAATTTACCAAATCGGTATTTAAGAATTCGGTAAATTACCGAATTCTTAAATACCGATTCGGTAAATTACTGAATCTGAAATGAAGGAAGCACTAAAGTGAGTGCTTTTCACCTGTAAGGATTCGTTATTTACCACCAACTACAAGTTGGTGGTAAATAACGAAAATCGTTAAACAAGCAATTTTGTGCTTTTTTAACAGTGCGATGTGGCAGACATACATGCCCTTAGGGCATGTATGTCTGCCATATGTGCACCCATGCACTATTCAGGGGTACAACAGGGTGTCAATGTGACACCCTGCCACCCTTGTAGGTCTTCCCCCCTTACCAATTCGGTATTTACCGAATTGGCATTCCCCATTCCAGGCCCATAGGAATGAATGGGGAATACCGATTTGGTAAATACTGAATCGGTATTTACCGAATTTTACAGATTCTGTCAAAATTACCGAATGAATACCTAGATACCATTTACCCATTCTAAAATACCGAATCGGTAAAATTCGGTATTTTAGAATCGGTAAATGGTATTTAGCTACATCTGGCCCTAAATGTTGTTTTTTTCTGTGTTTGCACACACGTATCTTTACTTTTCTTTTTTCCCTATTGTTAATTTCAAGAGCTACTATTTATTCTTTTATGCTTTAAAAATTGTAATCTCTTCTACCCTGCACTTTTTCTCCATTATGGCTAATTTCAATAATATTAAAATTGCATCCTTGAATGTTAAAGATTTAAGACATACTGTGAAGCGTACTAAAATTTTAGATTATTTGCGATGGTTATAAAGAGGATATTTGTTTCTTGCAAGAGACAGATATTGATGATACAGTCATGACTTTTATGCAGAATAAAGGGTTGGTACTGTTATATCTTTTCCTGCTGTACATAGGAAAAATGGTGTTGCTATCCTTCTTGCAAAAAAGATTAAATTTTCAAATATTGAGCAAATCTTCAGATGTAGAAGGTTGTTATATTGTAGTGAAACTTAAAATTTAAGGCACAGTTATGTTTTTAAATAATGTATATGGTCCAAGTACTGATGGTCCCAATTTTTGGTCTCTTTTTACCACAGAAGTGGTCAAGTTAGGCAATGTCCCACCTATTGTTAGAGGAGAGTTTAACCTTAAATGTGACCCTTTATTAGACAGATCTCACAAACTAAATATCAACCATCTAGAGCTTTTGTTTACTCTAAAGTAATTTTTTAAACAACTAAGTTGGTTGATATTTGGGGTTGCATTATCCTACTGAGAAAATGTTCACTTTCTTTTTAAAATCCTCATAGCTTATTCAAGATTAGATTATTCATTAGTTTTGGGCTAATTAATTCACTCAGTTGCTACACCACATATCTGTAATATTGATATTTCTGGCCATGCTCTTATTTCTATAGTTCTACAACTTAGTTCAAATTTTCAAGCTGAATCCAGAAAGCGTATAAATACACATATTGTTCTTAACGAAAAAAAATGCCCCAAAAATTTTATCAGCACTTCAGGATTATTTTACTGTTAACCCAGAAGGCTCTACAACCATGGTAACTCAATGGGATGCCTTTAAAGCTTATATTAGAGGCACAACCATTTCTCTTTTGGCTCATGAAAACAACCCATTCAATTCTAAAACTAAAGAATTTGACAAACATTGCAAAATTGAAGAGACTTATCATAACATCTAATGACTCCCTATTTAAAAAAAAATTCAAAAGCTGCATTATGAGTTTAACTTAACATTAAGCAGTAGAGCTGGTTTACAACTTTCTAATACTAAAGCCAAGTTTTGTTTTAATGCTAATAGATTTGAATGGCTCTTGGCATACTATTTAAGGTATTAAAAAAGATACAACTAAAATAAATTCAATTCATGGTTCCAATAGAAAGATTAGATTATCCCAATTGGATATTGTTAATGAATTTCTAGATTGTTACTCAACCTTATATAATAAACCTCATCTAGAAGACACCCTTCCCTGATTGATGCTTTTGTTCATAAATGTGGATTACCTAAAGTTTCACAGTTAACCAAAGATAAATTATGCTCACAAATTACTATGAAAGAAATTGAACTGGCTATTAAATCCCTTAAGCAGTGTAAATATCCAGGTCCTGTTGGAATTCCAGTGAAATTGTATAAAGAATTTTCCTTGTAACTAATTCCTCATTTATTTAAACGTTTGACCTTTTTTAGTGTTTCAAGCTCAACTTCTGGTTTTATTTACTGAAGCTTTGATTATAGTTCTTCCAAAACGTAACAAAGACCCGACCATTGTATTGAATTATTGCCCTATTTCCTTAATAAATCAAGATTGTAAACTATATTCGAAAATTCTTGCAACCAGATTGACCTCCATAATGGATTCTATTATTTATACCGATCAATCTGGTTTTATGAAAAATAGGTACTTTGTCAATAACACCAGAGTCTTATTACATACTATTGAACAGGGGTCTTCCTTATCTTAACCATCTGGAGTGCTTGCATTGGATGCTGAAAAAGCTTTTGATAAAGCTCACTGGCAATTTTTATTTCATACCTAATTGGCATTCAATTTTGGTGATTTGTTTATTCGCATGATATCTGCTCTCTATTCTATTCCTTCTGCTCGCCTATTCATTATTGGTTACATTTGTAATCAGTTTTTTTCTTTTTAGAAGTACCAGACAAGGTTGTCCCTTGTCTCAATTGTTATTTCTTCTTGTTATTGAACCCTTACTAACTACTATCAGAAAATCTGTTGCTATCACTGGTATTATTATTAAGTATGTTATCATCAAAACACTAGCTTATGCAGATAATATGCTTTTGTTAATTAGTAATCCCGATTTTTCCCAACCTCCTTTATTAGATATTATCTCATTATATTCTCAGATTTCAGGTTATACATTACATGCCAACAAAACTGTTTTTCCCTCTCAATCTTCATTGAACACCTGATATGTTACCCCTATAAGAAATGATTTAGGAAAGTGATAAAATTAAATACATTGGTATTCTGTTCTCCACTTCTATAAAAAACAATTACATTAAACTGTGAATCCATTATAAACTACATTAAATATATATTCTCTAGATATTTCCTTTACTTACGTTGCTAACTATGTGTAACACTTCAATGTTAATTAATACATCTATGATTTTAAAATCTACAAAGTTAATAGTTTATGATGTAGATTCACTTTTTCAATCAACTATTTCAAATACTTTTGATATGTACTTATGGCATAATCCTAGATTAAAACTTTCTCGAACAGCAAAATGTTGGCATTCTTGGATTAAAGCTGGTATTTTATATTTAAAAGATATATATAATAATCATTTTATAATTCGATGAATTACCTCCTCCTGATTTATTTAAAAATGAGCTTTCATGAAATTCTATTCTAGTCTCCTTTAATAATGTCCCCTCAAATATTAATTCAGATTTAACAATTCATATTCCAGCAGCATCTGCTTGAATATGAATAATAATAATTAGCTTTTCTTCCCCATCCATTTAATTTATTATTCTCCACATCATATTGTACCTGTTTTACATTTATATATTGTTCTTTGTAGAAAGTTTTTCTGGTGTACTTATTTACAGTGCTCTTTTTTGTATTTTCTTTGTTTATTATAAAATTCAATAAACTATTTTGAACACAAAAATGCAAGAATTGAAGCTAGAACTGCATGTAAATAAAGGCCTACATCTAGTACCATCCCTTTTATATTTACTAAATCAAGAATTCAAATTCTTTCAAATTACAAATAACGAGGATGTTAACATTCTTCAAGGCCTTTGGCGTATGAAACATTTTCAACCATGTAGGAAAAGCCTGTTCATATAAGACATTGTCACATCCACCACACTCTAGACCTGCCCAACACCCATTCATGCACTCATCCAATTATTTAGCAATCTATATGTACACTCACTCATCCTTCCAACTGTCTGTTCATTCGCTCTTTCACGCAGGTGCTCAATTACTTACCAATTAATTGAACATATCCAATTCATTGTCCATTTTTCCCAAACTGCTCCTCTCACTGCACCCGTCTAACTTTCCTACTGCTGCCCCCACTCATTGACTTAGCCTCACAAGTGGCCCTTGCCCTCTTTATTCATTCACTCACCCATTCCTCCCATTGTCCTTCAATGCACTGGTTTCATTTAGCCATGCCTTCCATATTTCATAAATACACTCTCCTTTGTTAATAAGTACATCCATGCATTCACTTATCTACCCATTCACCCAACCGTTGATTAATTCTCACATTTATCACTAATCCACACCCATAAGCAATGAAAAAATACTTATAGGCTTTGGCAATTGTTGTTTTTATTACAACCTCTTTAATTAGGTTATAGTTTTTACGGATTATTTGTACTTTTGTCTCATGAGGTTATGTATAGTTCTACTATGATATGAATTATTTCAATAAAGGTCCACAGTGGACTGCATCAGCCACCATTTCACCTGAAGCCTTTGGAAGCAGCCAAGTAGGTACAGAGGTCACTAAAAGTAACAGAATTAATGAATTCATGACTAGATTGCATGACATGGCAACCATTTTTTTAAAAGCTTAATCATTATAACCATCTCCTGTATTTCAAATGAGTATTTGGTACTTGGTGTAATAGTGAATAAATTGTTTTTGTCTTCTGAACAGATTGTGCTTGATGCTGAAACTGTACGACTTCCCAAGCTGCCTCAGGGTTCAAGGGGTGATACTGGCAATGCTCAAGGACTTTACGAGATTTGTGTGTGTAAAGATGGCAAACTGTACCTGTCAGTGGCTGGTGTAAGCTCTACCTGCCTCGAGTACAGCCGGGTCTGTTCATGAAGCTCCCGCTAAGGCCTCTAGCTGCCTGGATATTATCAATGAAATGTACATCACTAACTGGCAAACAACCCTGACTGGCGACAGACACTTCAACAACAAACTCACTATAGAGCTGCACAGCTAAAAACCCAATTTGAATGTCTGGACTGTGGGAGAGAAACACCCACACCTGTAAACACATATAAGTTGATGCAGAAGAGCACAATTGAATACCAATATCCCCGATGGAAGCTTTTGAGAGTCAAGGCATGCACTGAACTCAACTACGTCACAACATCATGGTCCGCCATGGAGGGATAACCAGTTTCTTTTACTACTTCCTATTGACAGAGTTCGAGTCCACCACTCAAGCTAATGTCACAAAAACAAGCATCACGTTGGACTACATGTACGCAATTAAAAATATGCTCTCTAATTTATTGGTCACTTCAACCAGTGACAGCAAAAGTTACTATGCAATGTTTCCTGCAATAACACATAGGCTACATACTGTCATTTTTGCATTTTCAAGCAAGTGTAAATGAGTAAAAATGAGACCGAATTCAGAGCAGGCTTCACAGTTAGTATTTTCATTAGCACCGGTAGATTACGCAAAACCTATACATATTTTAAATTCACTGAAAGTATCTGTAAATGAAAGTGTGTAACAAAGAATGCAGAACATTGAACCATCACTGCAACTATTAGTGGACATTTCAACTTGCATTAAAGAGAATTCTGGTTTACAAAACATCGCAGAATACTCATTTGGGAGGTTTCAGAGATTGCTAAAAATAAATACAAATGGTATTTTTTTTATTTGCGTTATTTTACATTTCCTAACTTTTAAACGGCATTGTCATTTTAAGGTAATAATATATATACCATAGATTTTAGGGAAAGTTATAGTTAGTTGGACATTTCACTAGTACAAAACCAGAGAAATTCCCCCGTTATAGTTAGTTCAGCTAACTATAACTCATACCCCGCAATGCACTGCTGATGACATCACATATTACATCACTCATGACATGGTCAGTGACAGCACTGATGACATCACTGATGACACCTCAAATGACATCACTGATGACATCATCCAGTGACTATGTGTTTCTGTAAGGCTTACTGAAGAATCAGTGGGTGCATAAGTGTCTGAATGGGTGATTTAGTAAGTGCGTGACTGATTCTATAAGTGAGTGATTAAAAAAATCTTACTGAATGCATGGGTTAGTGACTAAATTGTGTGAATGTCTGTATCCGTCTGTCTGTTGGTGAGTAAGCGGCGGCATGGGTCTGCAAATATCTACTTGAGTGTCTATGTGGGTTATTGATTGGTTGCCTGAGTATCAGTATGGGATCCTCAGTGTTTGTGTGAGTGGTGTGTGTGTGACTCTGTGCATAGATGTGTGAGTGGGTGATTCACTGGGTGCATGGTTTCAAGAGTGCATCTGTGGTGGACTGCATGGGTGGATGAGTGTGTGTATGGGTGTGTTAGTGAGTGAATGTCTATTTCAGTGGTACATGTGTGAGTAACTACATATGTGAAAGGCAGTAAATATGTGTGTTGAGGTACATAAATGGCTATAAGTGAGAGTGTGTGATTGGGAGAGTGGCTGTATGGATAAGTGTGTGCTTGTATCAGTGATTGTATAAGAGCGTACGAATGTGCTACTATTTGTATGAGTAATTGAGCTGGTGTGGGTATAACTGTATAGGTGAGTAAATGGTAGTGTGATTAATTATTTGCATGACTGATGACTGGTGTGTGAGTACCTCTATGGATGGGTGGTGGTGTGTGAGTGTCTATATAAGTGTATGAGTGCATATGATAGCCCTGTACTGAGTGACCATAAGTATGAGTGACTGTACGTGTGAGTGAGTGGATGTGTGTGTGTAAACCTAAGAATCAGTGAGTGGGTATGTAGTTATTGGTGTTGGAGTGTCTATGGTTTTGAGAATGGCTGTCTGTAATTTAGACTGGGTGTATCAAAGGTTATATTAGGGTGTGAGAAAATGCATCAATTTATCACATGGATGATGTCATCAGTGATTTAATTTGAGATGTCATCAGTGATGTCACTGACCATGTCATGAGTGATGTAATATGTGATGTCATCAACAGTACATTGCAGGGGCGCGAGTTATAGTTAGCTGAACTAACTATAACGGGGAATTTCTCAGGTTTCGTACGAGTGAAATGTCCAACTAACTATAACTTTCCCTAAAAACAATGTTTTTTTCAGTGAATTTCTATGGTTTTTTAAATGCTAATTTCTACCTATAACGTGCTTGAAACCTATGTTTTTTTTCAGGAAGTTTCAAAGGTTCTTTAGATGCTAATTTCAAACTATAACGTGCCTGAAACCTAGGTTTTTTTAAGTGAATTTCAAAGGTTTTTTAAATGCTAGTTTCTAACTATGCCTACAGAGGTAGGACATGTGAAGAAAGAAGAAAAAACACACAGAAAGAAGCAAAAGAAATGCAGAAAGAAGCAACAGAAGTCCACAAAGACGAAGAAAAGTGCAGGAAGAAGCAAGATATGTGCAGAAAAAACCCTTGTTGCAAAATCATCCTGTTCCCACAACGTTTTCAGACGGGTACCAGGCCTAGAGTCAATGCTATGCTAAAAGACACTTAGAATACAGTGAAAACCCCTACATACACTAGGGAATACTATGCGATGGGGTACCCCTGGGATTAGCATGACCTCCTCTGTAAGGCCCTAGTACATAATAAGGCTGGGGGATTAAAACTAACTCTAAATCAGAGGTGCAGACATATGATACTTTAACTAGTAGTCACGTTTGCAGAGTGATGGGGAAAGGATGCTGGGCGTCCAACCAACGCTCAGGAATCCACTGCATAGAACTTACAGGAGGTACTATGAGGGATTCCTGGCCCCCAAACTCCCTCAAGACTAAATTGGACTTAATCCCTCATCCCGTAGTCTGCCACAAGGCACGTTTGCAGAGTGGTAGAGAAAGGGGGCCATGGCCTCAGAAGACGTCTTAGCAATCCCACTGTGTGGGACTTACTGGAGGTAACAAGAGGGGTAGTTGGCCCCAAGGACATCCTTGGGGGCCAACTTCCCAAACTATTACCTCCATTCAGTCCCACAGCAGCACTGGTAAGTACTCATACCAGCCATTCCCACTTTGCCCACCACTCTACAAAAGCGCTCCCTGGCACGCTCATGGATGGGGATTGAAGTCCCCTTCACTGCTGGGGGTTCTTCAGGGGTCAACGAGCCTACCTTTTACCTCCAGTAAGCCCCACGCAGTGGGGTTGGTGAGAGGTAGACAAAGGCCATGCCCCCTTTCTCCACCACTCTGCAAATGCGCCCCCTGGCACGTTGTAAGTTGAGGGATTACGTCCCCTTGAATGCTGAGGATCCCTGAGGTGTAAAAAGGGGCATGGCCTGAACCACCTATCTGCAACGCAGCACAGTGGCGCTTGCTGGAGGTACCTGGTGTGCTAGTTGGCCCCCAGAGACCCTCAGGATTGAATAGGAATAGGAATTAATTCCCCCAACTTAATTAATTCCCCAGGGTGTGTTTGCAAACATGTCACATCAGGCCCTACCCCCTCCCTTCACCACTGTACAAATGCAGCCCTTGGCTCATTTAAATTGGGGGATTAAGTTCCCTTGAATCCAGTAAGCACCACAGAGCTGCGTTGCAGAGAGGTATAAAAAGGGACATGGCCTGGAACACCTCTCTGCCACGCAACGCAGTGGTGGTTACTGGAGGCACCTGGTGGGCTAGTTGGCCCCCAGGGGCCCTCAGGATTGAAAGGGAATTAATTCCCCAACTTTTAACGTGCCACAGGGCGTGTTTGCACACATGTCTCCTCGGGCCCTACCCCCTCCCTTCACCACTGTGCAAACGCGCCTGTGGCACGTTTTAATTTGGGGAATAAAGTCCCCTTGAATCCTAGGGGTCCCAGGGGTCCAACTAGCCCAGAAAGTACCTCCAGTAAAAACCACAGAGCTGCGTTGCAGAGAGGTGTAAAAAGGGGCGTGTTCTTGACCACCTCTCTGCAGCGCTGGCCTGTGGCGCTTACTGGAGGTACCTGGTGGACTAGTTGGCCCCCACGGGCCCTCAGGATTGAAGTGCAATTAATTCCCCAACTTAAAATGTGCCACAGGGCCTCATGGGAACGGTCCAGCCCAAACTGCCAAGCCATGTCTTCCCTGGACCGAAAACAAGCATCCTGGGACCGGTTTCTGGCTAATCAGCCATCATCAGCCAGGCTAGCTCAAATCCAGTGGCAAAGTGAGCAAGGGGCCCATGTCTGGGCATACCCTGCCAACTTAGGGCAAACAAACCAAAACCAAAGGGGATGATGGACGGAGTGTTGAACATTGTAAGCACTCACCCCCAGTCAACTGATCTGGGTTTAATCCATCATCATTCTTTAGCTCACTCCACCACCCCAGTTTAGACATGGCCATATGCAAATCAGTCTGACCCTGTGCCTCATGGGAACAGTCCAGACCGAACTGCCAAGCCATGTCTTCCCTGGATTGGAAACCAGCATCCTGGGACCGGTTTCTAGCTAATCAGCTATGAGCAGCCAGGCTAGCTTGAATCCAGTGGCAAAGTGAGCAAGGGACCCATGTCTGGGCATACCCTGCCAACTTAGGGCGAACAAAGCAAAACCAAAGGGGATGATGGACGAAGTGTTCAACATTGCACGCACTCACCCCCAGTCAACAAATCTGGGTTTAATCCATCACCATTCTTTAGCTCACTCCGCCACCCCAGTTCGGACATGGCCATATGCAAATCAGTCTGACCCTGTGCCTCATGGGAACAGTCCAGCCCGAACTGCCTAACCATGTCTTCCCTGTACCAGAAGCAAGCATCCTAGGACCGGTTTCTGGCTAATCAGCCATCATCAGCCAGGCAAGCTTGAATCCAGTGGCCAAGTGAGCAAGGGACGCACGTCTGGGCATACCCTGCCAACTTAGGGCGAACAAAGCAAAACCAAAGGGGATGATGGACGAAGTGTTGAACATTGCACGCACTCACCCCCAGTCAACTGATCTGGCTTTAATCCATCATCATTCTTTAGCTCACTCCGTCACCCCAGTTCAGACATGGCCATATGCAGATCAGTCTGACCCTGTGCCTCATGGGAACAGTCCAGCCCGAACTGCTAGAACATGCAGAACCCAACACACCTCCCTTCCCACACATGAAAGAAAAAGAAAAAGAGGATAAAGGAAGAGATTCAACAAGGCATGTATGAGTGAAAACAACAATAGATACGCAATATAAAAACCAGATGCCAAAACTGCAACATGTTTTGACAATGACTGGAAAAAACAGAACCTAGAGAAAACCTAGTGTAACATCAATACGTAGCATAATCTTGAAACTTAACAGGCATAGATCTCATCCTGGAAGAAAATCTTTTGTAAGAAGGAAAGCTCGGATGATCATTCCTGTTGGGAGGAATAGCGTTAGAAGAAGAACAACTTGGAATGACAGGGGTCACATGAAAGGAGTCAAAATGAACACCCTTCTTCCCACCAATGCACACCATTTTGGATTGAGGAACAATAGAGATGGCACATTTATTCCAAATCTTACCATTCGCCAACACCACCACTCAGTCTCTTTCTTCCCTCACCTTAGCCGGAGCTGAAAACCGAGATGCCCCCTTACGAATGAATCCAGGCTTCTTGATTCTCACCCAATCTCCAACGCACTCAGGGGAAACTCTCGGAAACAGTGGTGTACTTGGACTGGACAGTGGTTCTCACATCCGCCACCTTGCCAAGTCTAGTTTGGTCAGCCTCCTTTCTGGACATCCAATCCTTATTCAACTTGGAACCAGCAACTCTTCTTCTCAGTAATGTAAAAGGAGATATCCCAGTACTTATATGAGGAGTGGTTCTGATTGCCCACAACAGGTCTGCCACAGCCACACGCCAGGATAGACCATTCACCAAAGCCAATTGCAGTTGGTCCACAATAACACGATTAAAGCGCTCAACTAATCCGGGGATGATAAAGTGATGTTAAAACATGTTTGATGCCATGTTCCTTAAGAAAATTTTGCATTTCTGGAGACACCAGTTAAGTTCCAGCTCCTCAGGAAAAGCCTCCCGGAGAAACACTTCCCTGAGGAAACTGATGACAGACAAAGAATTAACACACTCTACGAATTTAACTTCAGGCCACTTGGACATATAGTCTACCAAGACTAGAGCATACAGAGAAGAACCACCAGAAATCCCAAATGGACCAGCAAAATCAAAAGCTAGTTTGCAAAAAGGTAAATTCTTAACAATGTTAAGTTTATTTCTAGGGCACATCGGTTACCCAAGGGTGTCCTGGTGCTAGTTACCTGTCCTTTCAGCTATCACCAATAGAAAACAAATTACTTATTAAACAGCCATGTTTTCAGAGCCCTTCTGAAAGCCAGAAGATCTGTGGCATTTAAGATGGGCCAGGAGGTCATTCCAAGCCTTAGCAGCTCCAAAGACAAATATTCGTCCTCCCAATGATACTTTTTTTGTTGATGGGACTATGACCGTTTTGGCTCCTGACGAGCACAGATTTCTTTTGGGTATGTACCAATTAAACTGTTTCTGTAAGTAATCAGGTCCAGTACCTTGGATTGCTTTAAATACAGTACACAGAGATTTGAAGAGCACTCAATTCCTCACTGGGAGCCAATGTTTAATGTCGTTGGAGATTGCTGCAAACTTAGGCATCCCAGTGAGTAATCTGGTGGCCGCGTTTTGTATCCTGTGGAGTTTATTTATAAAACGGTCTTGAATGTTTAAGTAAAGGCACTTGCTGTAGTCAGGCCTCAACAAAACAAGTGCGGTGACCACTGTTTGCCAGCTCCCATCTAGCAAAAACTGCAGTATTGCTTCACTGTTTTGAGAATAAAGGCGGTTGAGGATGAGACTGCATTGACTTGGTTGCCCAAGTTTAGTTTGTTGTCTATTAATACTCCAAGGTTTTTTACTTTCTTCATGGGAACAGGAAGTGATCCCATTGTTGATGGCCACCAGCTTGGGTTCCAGAAGTTGGGACCATTCTCGAATAATATAACTTCTGTTTTGCCTGTATTAAGCTTTAGGCAGTTTTTCGCCATCCAACCGCCCACTGCTTCCATGCAGTCGTGGAAACGATTGTCCATGCCCACCTCCTGTCCTGGTAGCAGATACCCCACAATTTGGGTGTCACCCGCATAGGAGGTGAAATCAAAGCCAGAGGTGTTAATAATAGGGGCCAGGGAAGAAACATAAACATTGAACAAAGTAGGGCTCAATGATGACCCCTGCGGAACACCGCAGAGCATAGCAAAGGGTTTTGATTGATATTCGCCCAGGGATACCACTTGCACTCTATCCGTAAGGAAGGATTGAAAGAGTTTCCATGCCTTGTCCTGGAGTCTACAAGACCTTGATCGGTCCATCGAAAGATCATGATGGACCGTATCAAAGGCCGCGGAAAAATCTAATAGGATCAAGCCAGCCTTTCCGCATTGGTCAACTGCTTTCCTAATCTCATCTGTTGTTTTTATAAGAGCCGACTACATACTATGACCTCCTCTGAAGCCATATTGAGTCGGATCCAGAGCTTGGGTCTGTTGAAGAAAGGCGCTAAGTTGTGTGTGTTTTTTTTTTTTTTTTTTAAATTTTTAAAACCTTTATTATAAAAGAGCACACAGCTATTCAGCATAACATCCCGGAGGCAAGGCAGCATAGACTCAGGAGGAGAATAGCGCAAGGCGATTTGCATCAGAACATTGCAGGTTGTTTTTAACAAGATAACTAAACCAAGAAAAGAAACGCCAAAGGGCGCGTAAGAGTGGCAATGGAGCAATAGAGACGCAAAGGAGTCGGCCAGAGGCAGAGGAGGGCAGGTAGAGATCCGATAAAAGAATGAATGGTAGGATGGGGAGGGGGGGAGAAAAGAGCAGGAGAATTACAAACATCATAAAACAGTTGGTGTCACAGGTTATGGTGATAGGTGTTCGTCCAGGGGGACAGGTTCCGGCGGCAAACACACATCGCCCCTGTATGCATTCCATACCCCCCACACTTTATTCCATGTCTGAGGCCTCCCCCTGGCAACATAAACCGTCTTTTCTCTGAACATGCACCAATCCATGTTGGCTTTCCATTGCACCACCAGGGGGGGCCGTAGCAGCACCCCACTTTTGAGCAATATCACGCTTGGCAATTATATTGCCCAATGTCACCCAACGAGTCTGCGCCGTGTTGTGATCCGACGGTTCCCAAACATTAAGGAGGCACCTCCGCGCCTCTGCTGCCAACACCACACCAGTCACCTCTCCCATAATCCGGTGCACTTTCGCCCAGTAAGGGGCAATGACGGGGCATTCCCACAGAATATGCAGAAAGGTTGCGAGAGCCCCACAACCACGACGACAAAGGCCATCGGGCGAGAATCCCATATGCAAGAGCCGAGGGCCGGTGACATACACCCGGTGAAGGATTTTGAATTGCACCAGTCGGAGACGTGAGGAGATAGCGACCTCCTTAGGGGAGGACACTGCACTCTGCCAGTCCTCATCGTCAAGTTCCAGGCCGTCCGCCGTCCATTGAGCTCGCAAGCACAGGAGGAGATCAGTTCGAACATTGATCAATTTCTTATAGGACAGGGAAATAGCACTGTCAGGCATATGGCCATCCAGAATCCTGTCCTCCAAGGGGGAGCTTTCGGGGATCTCACCCTCCGCCGGTTTGGCAGAGGTCAACACGTGTCTCAGCTGGGCGTAGCAGAAAAACTCCGAACCGCCCAAGTGATATTCGGCCTGCAGTTGAGGAAAGGTCTTAACTTCGCCCTTAATAAGCATATCGTCCACCCTGGAAATACCTATGAGGTCCCATTTGTCAAAGCCCTTGGTGTGCCACAGCCTGCCCAAGATATCAGAGTCGTACAGTGGGGTAAACCTAGTCAGTCTGCCCTGCCAACCCTGCGCTTTAGTAATCGTCCGCCAAATGTGAACCGCAGCCTTGGTCGGGCCTGATAGGCGCCGATCAAAGGATCTGGAATACAGGGCACGATAGTAGTTGCCACCGCGTAAAAGCCACCTGTCCATTGCGTAGCCTGGGCTATCCACATGGCCATAAAAACCGTGGTTGATAGCAGTGAGCTGAGAGGACCAGTAGTACGGACGTACATCCGGTAGGGCGATGCCTCCGTCGTACCACGGCAATGTGAGCTTCTGGATGGCGACACGAGGTCGGCCCTCCCAGAGCAAAGCGCGTTGCAAGCTCTCGATCTCTCGAAAATAGCGGGCCGGAACCGGGTCCTGAGTGTTCTGTAAGGCATACAGAAACCTGGGCAAGGACATCATTTTAAACAATGCTGCCCGGCCCAGGAGAGAGAGCGGGAGCCTGTGCCAACTATCCACATCTCTCCGCAGCCGCTGGAGAGGGGGGAGGAGATTGTGATCGTATCGCGCCTTAGAACTACCGGATATGTATATTCCCAGGTACTTAAAGCCCTGACTGGCCACCTGGATATTGCAGCCTCTGGGGAGGCGCGGTGTGTCCCCCTTTAGAATGTAAAGGGAAGACTTGGCCCAGTTGATGACCAGGCCAGAGTGGCGTCCAAACAGCCTGAGAACATCGCATGCCACAATGAGCGACTTGCAGGGGGAAGTAAGGTAGAGCAGAATGTCATCTGCATACAGGGAAACTCTATCTTCAAAGCCCGGGGCCCAGGTTATACCATGTAAGTTCGGGTGTACACGTAGCATGGCCGCAAGCGGCTCCAAAGCCAGAGCAAACAGGAGAGGTGACAGGGGGCAACCCTGCCTGGTACCTCGGTGAAGGGCAAAGGACGCCGACACGCGGCCATTGACCGTGACATTAGCCAGCGGGCAAGCGTAAAGGAGTTGCACCCAACTCAGAAAGACCGGTCCAAATCCCAGCTTTGCCAGTACCGCCCAAAGATAACTCCACTCAAGGGAGTCAAAAGCCATCGTGGCGTCGAGAGAAGCAAGTACCGCCGGTTCCTCTAGGGTGTGAGCTCTGGCCATAACACCATGAAGCCGGCGCAGATTAAGGGCAGTGTTACGGCAGGGAATAAAACCCGACTGGTCCGGGTGCACCAAATCACTAATGACTCCAACCAACCGATTGGCGAGCAGCTTGGCTAGGATCTTAGGTTCCACATTGAGGAGAGAGATGGGGCGATAGGACCGGCACACGTCTCTCGGTTTTCCCTCTTTGTGAATAACCACGATGGTGGCCAACCTCTGATCTAAGGGGAGGAGACCCTTGTCCCGTGCCTTCAAAAACATATTCCGCAGGTGCGGGGATACCACATCCGGTCGAATTTTGTATAACTCGACTGGGGTACCATTGGGGCCAGTCGCTTTACCCGACCTTAATGCACGGATCGCCGAGGCGACCTCGTCAGCGGATATGTCCCGATCTAAGTCGGCACGGTCCTCTTCAGAAAGACAGGGAAGGTCAATCGTCGAGAGGAACGCAGCCGAGTCAGCCTCGGAGCGGTCTGAGCTGGAAGTGTAGACACCCCGGAAATAATCAGCAAACGACTCGGCAATGGCACTTGGGTCTGTGACGGCTACACCGTCGTCGCCCAGAATCTCAGGCACCACACGGCTAGCCATCTCGCGCCTGTCTAGCCAAGCCAGCAGCTTCCCGGCTTTATCCCCAACGTCGTAGATACGACTCTGCTGTTCCTTGGCCAGGGTAAGGGCAGCATTCGTGGCGAGATCATGGTATTCCGCTTGTTTAAGGGAAAGGTCATGCAAAAGAGAGGGGTCGGGCTCGGGTCCCAATCGGGACTCGAGGCGCAAAACCTCGTCTTCAACACAAGCGAGGTCGGCATCCCTGATTCGCCTGGCCTCCGCAATGAGAGCAAGAGCCTCACCCCTCAACACAGTCTTGAACGCCTCCCACAAGGTGAGAGCCGAGTGACCGAGCCCACATTCTCCGAGAAATAGAGGTTGATGGCCTTAGCAAGGAGTGCACGAGTCTTGAGATTACGGAAATACCATGGGTTAACCGCCACCGGACGGTCAGACAGGACGATGTTAAAATCAAACGAGACCCACAACGGGGAGTGGTCGGAAATACCCCGTGCCAGAAAACGGGCCTCAGACACGGCAGACGCATGTGCAGCTAGGGTAAGAATGTAGTCTATACGCGAGAGACTACCATGGGCACCCGAAAGGAAAGAGAATTGGCGGAGCACGGGATGTAGTAGTCGCCAAGTGTCCACCAGACCCATGGAATCAAGAAAGGAAGGCAACCACAGTTGGGAACTGCGGAGATCTCTCGGCGGTTGGCGTTCCAGGGAACCAGAGCAGACTGAATTGAAGTCACCCCCCATTATAAATAGGTCAGCAGGCAAGGACAAAATGGCGCCACCAAGGTCTTGGAAGGTACTAGATTGCAGGCCCGGGGGAACATAAACCGAAAGTAGCGCTAGGGAACGCCCTTCCCATCTCCCCGCCACTGCAGAGTAGCGCCCCCTCTCATCAATCACAGTGACGTCTATCTCCAGGGGAAGGGACGCACGCACAAGGATACCCGCCCCCCGGGAGCCCGAAGAGAACCCAGAGTGGGCCACCATCTTGTAGCCTTTACGGTTAAGAGCCTTGCAAGAGTTTCCGACCAAATGCGTCTCTTGTAAAAGCACAATATCGGGCATATGTCTCTTAAGCAGTTGAATCACCACCCCTCTCTTAACACGGTCACCCAACCCATTAACATTCCAACTGATCACTTTTAATCTCCTACCCCCCATCATCCCGCAACCCGTCCCACCCAACCCTGGCCAACCCAACCATCAAGTAAACAGCAGTAAACACGATCCATTGCCTGAAGAAAAGATAAGAGAAAGAACGAACAAACAAATAAACTTGCATAGTTGCACCCCCCACCCTGCACCCCTGCATCAGACTAAAAAAGCCCCCCCAACCAGCAGTGTGCCTGTCGCCCCAGAAACTACTCTACAAAAAGAGACCCAGAGGAGTAAGGAATCTCCGCGAACACCTCCCGCCACCCTCCATT
Organism: Lissotriton vulgaris; assembly: GCF_964263255.1. Classification (NCBI taxonomy): domain Eukaryota; kingdom Metazoa; phylum Chordata; class Amphibia; order Caudata; family Salamandridae; genus Lissotriton; species Lissotriton vulgaris. The sequence goes on along the minus strand of NC_141696.1, from coordinate 1,272,117,361 downwards.
GAACGACAGGAAAGTCAACAGGGTCAATCAAGAAACAATACCCAACAGTCTCATGAAGCGGGGTTATCAAACGCCGGTGTCCCTACAATAGAGCCAAGTCTCATAGATCCGGGCCACCAGCCGCACCTCCATCTTGTTCATCTTGAGCGTCCCGACGCGGCGACAAAGTGTCCAACCATTCACTCACATTCTCGGCAAAGTCAAAGAACAGAGCACGGCCCTCATGCTCAATCCGGAGTTTGGCAGGAAACATCATGGAATACTTATATCCCATATCACGCAGTCTCCGCTTTACTCCCGCATAGCTCTGGCGCTGCCGCTGTACTGTCCTGGTAAAGTCCGGGTAGAAGTGTATCTCAGCATTCTGGTACTTAAGCGGTCCATGTCGTCTGGAAGCCTGCACGACCGCATCCCCGTCCCGAAAGTTGAGAAGTCGTGCCACGATGGGCCTAGGCGCCACGCCCGACTTCGGCGGGCCGCCCGGCACCCGGTGAGCACGTTCCACTGAGAAAAAGTTACTAAGGCCAGACGGTGCCAAATGGGTCTTTATCAGTTCTTCCACAAAGAGGTCCGTCGCCACTTCCTCTGATCCCTCCGGGACACCGACAATGCGGACGTTCTGCCGCCTGGCACGTCCCTCAAAGTCCTCCAGCCTCCTCGAGAATTGGTCCGCAGTCATCCGCAGGTTCCGGACCTCGGTTTGCAGGTCCGAAACGTCAGCCGTGAGGCTGGAGGTCTTAATGTCCAGTGTCTTCACTCTATCATTAGTCTTGCCCAGGTCGGCTCTAATGAGAGTCAGATCAACAGCCATGGTGTCCACCTTGTGGGTCAAGATCTCATGTTGCTGTTGCATGTCCGCCCGAAAACTGGTGATGGCACCCATAATGTCGCTCAGGGTAGGCTCGGAGCCGTCGGGCGAGCCCGTAGGTGGAAGGCTCTTGGCAGAGGATCCCGTGACAGGCGGCGTCTTCGGCTGGACATATCGCTCGATTCTACTCTGCTGCGACTGTGTTTTACCGCGGACACCTTTGTTCGACGTCTTCTCGGGGTCCCCTCTGCCCGCCATGTTGGTTCCGATGAGGACAAAGGGCTGCACCAGCCAAGCCCGAGCCCAGCGAGCCAAGTAGAGAACCCGGGCTAAACAGTTAGACCAGGCTAACGAAGGAACGCACTGTAGGCATTAGTACTCCGCCAGCAGGGACAACAGGCAAGCACTCCGCATTCCAATCGCGTGGAGCGACGGAGACCGGGGAGACAATGGCACAGTCCTGGCACAGAGTTCCACTCGACGTAGCTCAGCGTAGGAACCACCGATTCGAAAACGGAAGGCAGTTCCCGCCTCAGTAGACCATCAGCAATAAGAATCCACCCTCGTGGAACAGGATTTCAGGCAGGATATATGAGGAGGATCGGAAGGTCCGCGGAGCTCCGAGCTTATGCGGCCATCTTGGTTGCCCGCGAAGCTCCTCCTCCCCGCTAAGTTGTGTGTTTAATGATTTTTATATCAATTTTGCTGGTAGAGGGAGCTGTGAAATAGGCCGGAGACTGTTGAGGTCATTCGGGTCCAGATTAAGCTTTTTTAGTAGGCGTAAAATCGATGCCACCTTCCAAAGCTTGGGAAAATGTCCAGTATCGATCATATCATTGAAAATGGACATGAGTGCCAGGGTGATAGGTTCCACCGCTAATTTGGCCACGGCCACCGGGCAAGGGTCATACGGTGACCCTGATCTAGCAGCTTCCAAAAGGCTGCGCAATTGGTCTGTAGATAAGGCCTCAAATCTCTCAAGGCTGCAGGGGGATACTTTGGGGAGCTTATGGTCCTCCTTCCCCATGATACTTCCTACTGCACTAGAGCCATTAAGCGCCGAGAAGATAACTTCCACTTTGTTCACAAAGAAATTGTCAATATTTTCGCAAAGTTCCTGACTGGACTGAACTGTAGCTGGGTGCGGAGACGCCAAATTTGAAACTGTTCTGAACAGTTCTTTGGCCGACTTTTTAGCCAAATCTATTTTACTGGCGAAGAATTTTTGTTTAGTGGAAATCAGAAGTTCAGTAGGCTATTTTTATAGGCCTTCTTTTCTGTTTCCTTATATTCTTATCTCCAAGTGCGCTCAAGACGTTTACACTTTAGTTTTTCACTTTCAATTCTTCTGTAAACCATTGAGTGGAAGGGGATGATCTCTTAGGAATAATACTAATAGCTGGAGCTAGTTTACAGCAGGCATTCTCCACCCCTTTAGTATATGCGATCGTCCCTTCCTCCACACCCAAATGCATTTGGGTTGCCGTTGAGGTGAGAAGTTCCTGTAGCACATTCTCGTCTATTTTATTCCAAGGTCTAAAATCAATCTGCTTCCTAATACCTGCCTCATCTGTGCGCTGGTCCCTGAGGGCTAACTCAAACTGAACAGCTGCATGGTCTGTCCAAACGAGAGGCAATAACCCAGTGAACTGGAGACCTGGATGGTTCATAAAAATACCATCCAGGGTAGGTCCAGCCACATGAGTTGGGCCTATGACCTGCTGCCGGAGGGCTACACTATTCATCGTATCGAAGAGAGTGACTGCATCCATTTCGGAGAGAGCCTCCAAGCGGTAATTGAAATCCCCATGATGGTATAAGCGTCCGAGCAGATGCTATCTTCTAAGAAGTTTCCAATGGATGTTTAAAAGGGGTTTCTAATTCTTAGGGGTCTATACAGTAAGATGCCTTTGAAAGTATGATGATGGGTTAGGCTGAAATTGAACGACAGAGCCTCGCAAACTGCATTAAGTACTGGCCGTAAAACCGCCGTCATAGAACTGGGGTAAATGACTGCCAATCCTCCCCCTTTTTTACCAGACCTATTCAAGGTGTGGCAAGCAAATCCTGGCGGAGTAGCCTTCACCAGGTCCGGCCCTGAGGATTCATCAGTCCATAACTCTGTAATAAATGCCATATTTATGTCCTTTTCCTCGATAAGCCTTGCACACTCGGTGCTATGTTTAAAAAGTGATCTTGCATTCATCAGAATGCACTTAAAAGCTTTTTGTGCCCCGCTGTCTCTGCCCTGATATCCCTCAAATCCTTAGTCGCTAGGTATTGGATCTTTGGGAGGGTGATTTTACATTTGGAACAAACCACCAGCTGGGAATTGGGCTTAATGTTAAAAGAAAGGCACACGCAATCCGCATCCTTTTCCACCCTGTTTACTCCTAGCAATGCTGTTCTAGAATAGTTAATACGGGTAGATTTAACTGACCCCGTAGTGGCAGGGGTCCTGGCGCTGAGCGCAGGGCGTGCGCAGAAGGGCTTGCCTTTGGCGCGCCTTCGGCGTGCTCTCGCCAATTACTGTGTGATGAAGCAAAAAATCTAGACCACCACAAAGAGACCCAAGATGGCGGTCCCGCCTAAAAATGTAGAAGAGACCTCGGAATATCAAGGATCAGACTCTCGAGTGGCAGTAAGTAAAAACACAGTATCCACAAACACAGTCAGGGCACAGTTAATAACAATTTTAAAAGATTAAAACCGCTGTGTCTGAACAAGTTTCTCCCCCTTTAAAATTAATATAAGAACGTGCAAAAACGCTAATTAGTGCAAAGTATGCGAAGTGCAAGCAGGATCAAAGCTGTCTCCTTGCTTAAGCCTCAGGAGAGATAACCATCACAGGATCGATGGGAGATGGATGAGTCACCTGAGTCTTATCACTGAGAACACAGGCACAACAGTCCCTGACACAATGCTCAATGACCTATCCACTCCAGGTCACCAAAAGTCCTCACGGATTCTACGTTTCATGGCACGAGTACCCTGGTGACCTTCGTGGGCAAGATCTAAAACTTTTTTCTGCACACATGAGGGAACATCCAAAACACCACCTCTGCGTAAAATTCCATCCAACAAAGATAACTCGTCATTAACTCTTTTAAAAGGAATTATTTATAGGCGACCCCTGAACTAAAAAGTCCACAACCATTTTGATATCGTTTTCCTCAGATAGAGCTTGCAACCATTCCTCATGTGAGAGTGCACCCTTCACCACGTCAACAACAGCACCAACAGCACATACAATATCAAGATCATCCTCGGCAGATATACTGATGTCCCTCGCAAGGGGTAAACAGGAAAGACAATCGGCAATATTGTTCTTAACACCAGGCACATATTCTAAACGATAGTTGAACTCCTGCAATCTGTATTGCCATTTGGCAATTCGTGGGGTGGCACGACCACCACCTTTGGTGGTGAAAAGATCAACTAAGGGTTTGTGATCAGTCCTGAGGATGAATTTGTTGCCACACAGGAAATTCCAAAAGTACTGGACACCCCACCACAAAACTAAAGCCTGGTGGAGTAAGAACTCTCAGCACCACGAAGTGTCCTAAAAGCCAAAGCAATAATCTCCTCATGACCGTCACTCCTTTTCTGCATTAGAATAGTGCCCAAACCAATATTGCTGGCATCAGAAGAAACAATACATTTGTCATTAATGTGGAACAATTTCAAAGGGTGAGCTTGCACAATTTCCCTTTTTAGGATGTCAAATTGATAAAAACATTTTTCGCACAACACAAAACTTAACATTCTTCTTTAGTAACTCACGCTCACAGTAAGTTTTATCTGCAATATTCCCTACAAATTTGGCATAGTACTCCACAAGTCCTAAAAAGGAACGCGTTGATCCTTATTAGTAGGAGAAGGTGCACTTTGAATGGCATACAAAATTTTAATTTTGGGTTCAATCCCTTTGCAAGAAATGAGGTGACCCAAATAAACCACACCCTCCCGAAAAAATTTGCATTTGTCCTTTCTTATGGTCAGCTCGTGAAGTTTTACAGTATCTAGAACATGTTTAACCCTGCTGTCATGCTCAGCCTCAGTTAGGGCATACACCAGAATATCATCCTGTAAAAACATAACTCCCGCTGTATCTTTGAATAAATTGCCCATAAGGCATTGAAACACAGCGGAAGCTGATGCCAGACCAAAAGGCATACGTTTGTAACTGAAAGCTCCTTCCGGTGTTACAAAAGAGGTGTGATGTCTGGAATCCTTGCCTAATTCAACTTGGTGATAACCTGAAGAAATGTCAAATGATGAAAAATACTTAGCTCCGTCAAGCGTTGCCAGCATTTCATTAATGTTAGGCAACAGTTGACAATCGATCCAAATGTTGGTGTTCAGATCGCGAAAGTCCACACACATCCTAAGGGACTTGTCAGCCTTGCGTGCAAGAACTATGGGAGCTAACCATTTGGATCCTTCAATGGCTTCAATCACATCCATGCAGCATAAGCGTTCAAGCTCCTGCTTCTATTCCACACGCAAACTTAAGGGTACCTTGCGCACCTTGTGTGCAACAGCCTTCGCACCACTTTTCAGGATGATACGGTGTTGGAAGCCTTTCAGCTTTCCAAGCTTGTCACTAAAAACTTCAGGGTACTTTTGGATCCACTTGTCACCTGACAAGTGTTTTACAACCACCCTATCAGAAGAATTAGAAGGTGAAAGAGGAGTGTAAAATTTGCAAGCATCACGTCTAGACAAAACCATATCGGATGATGGGGATCGAGGATGATCCGAGTTCCCCTTGCTCTTCCCATCCTAACAAATTTGCGCCATCCATAACAATTACAACAGGTCCAGTAGCTGAATCCCCACGGAATTCCAAATTTGCTTCAAATTTGCCTAGAACTTCCACCCTTTTGCCCCCATAGGCAAACATTTTATTATCTTATTAGTGCAACTGAATGTCTTCCAACCCTCCAAAATCCTTAATATTAATTAGAGTAGAAAGAGAACCGGAATCAGCCAAGAAATTCACACTTTTCCCATTCACACAGATAATGCATGCAGGGGATTTTCTTTTACATAATCCCCCCATGGGTGCAATCTCAACGACACCCTAAGATTGAACAGGTGACGAAGACAGCATTAATAACATATTATCATTTTCTTCACCAGAGTCAACAAAGTCTTCTTCAATGGACTTGACAATTTGGGTGTTACCCTTGTTGGACACCATGGCTTTGCAAAAACCAGCCAAATGGCCTTTTTTACCACATTTAAAACAAGTGTGGTTCGAAGCAAAACAGTACTTGGCATTGCCTAATTGATTTTTGCTCCCACGACAAAAACAAAAGAGTAGTACTCTCTCAGATTTAACCTTGGGTGAAGGTAAAAAAGATGAATTCCGCGTTGTGTATGCAATGGGAACTTTAGTGGACTTAACATTGTGCTTTGATAACAGTAGTTTAATTTCAGTGGGTTGAGAAGAGTTGCTCATTTCTTTCATGCAAAATTGTGAATGTTCAATGCTTTTCGCAAGCGTGATGGCTGTCTCAAGATTGGGGTCGTCAGAAGACAAAGGTTTCTCTTGAATTTTCTTATTACAAGTGCGTTTGATTAATTGATCACATATAATCTCATCCCTAAATTCTCAGTAGTTGCAAGTGACATGTAGAGTTCTGAGCGCAGAAACAAAAATCACCGATAGATTCGCCAGAAATCTTGGCACGTTACAGAAACTTGTGACGCTCAAGTACCACATTCTTCTTGGGGTTGAACCTCTTGTCTAATGTCTTGATCAAAGATGCATAGACGTCAATGAATAAGGAATCACCATCATCACCACCACTCACACAAGTGCTAACGACTTCAAGTGTTAAAGTTTTCACCATGCTTCTACCCTCCACACCCAGATTATACTTAAGTGCTTTTATTTCTTTTTTTTTGTGATCGTGTCACCATCGATGGCTTCCAAATAACTTTCAAATGTATCCTTCCACTGTTGCCATAACATGGGAGGAGAACCAGGAGATTGAAGAAAGGGTGGCAGAACTCTTACGTGATCCATGCTGAAAGCGTTGGTGAATTGCTGCCCACTAAATTATTACAAAACCAGGATAATGGATACACTTAAATATAAAGAATTGTCATGCTGCAGCTGTTGATGAAAGAAAGAAAAATGCAGGAATAAGCTGTGCACATCAGCAAATACTTGAAGATGTGCGCATAACCTTGTAAGCTCAGGCTTAGGAACAATCATGGACTTCACTTGGAAACAAAGTAGAATTAAACAGTACACATAAGATCAGATTTGTGTGCTGTGTGCATCATCGTGGAAGTACACGTGGCGTTAATAGAACTGATGCGCTAATAATTAGTGAGGAAATCTGATCTGCAGTTGTGCGCATCAGCGTGATAACAAGCGTGGTGCTGTCATGACAACACAATGGGAGAAACAAAGTTTGCCAAAATGGCCGCACGCAGCATGAGGACTTTGCGTGCTGGGTATCGGGCAGGACAGGCCAGACAGGCAAACTTTGAAGACACGCAACACATCAGAACATCACAGGAAGAAAGCGCGAAAAGCAATGACTGTTTCAATCATGTGCCCCCCAAAACGAGCAAAAGTACCTGAAATTACCCAAAATATGTCAAATCAACGTCGGAACCTCCAGACAAAACTGAACCACACTGGAATTCACAGGAGTCTACAATGATGACGAGACTCCAAACAGAGGAGTAGGAAAGCAGAAAACGCCACAGAGCTTCAAGCAGGAAGGAGGCAGGTTGATGACAGATCGACAGCGGTCCAGACAGGAATGGAAGGGTGAGAATGGAACCCTCATCGCCAATGAAAAGAAGCACTGCTACAATTGGGTGAGCACTTCACTTATTCATGTCCCATCTCACCAGCTCCCAGGCAGCAACTGCCAGACTCCCCACATTTATGTTCCACGCAGGGAACATGACCATAGAAGCATTCTATGCAAGAGCATGCAGATCGCAACACCATCACTCACCTGGCATTTCTAGTCAAGATAATTGAAAAAGCATTGTAGGTTCTGCTCTATGATCACATCAATGCTAACCATCTCCTGCAAGCCTTCTCATTCCAGATAAGTTCCTCCTGACAGCAGATGTCAATGGTTCCAGCCTCCTCATAATGCTGGACCTCTCAGTTGCATTTGACACAGTTGCCCATCCCACCTTCAAATGCAGCCTGTAGTCTCAAATGCATTTTTCTCCACTGAGAAGCTTAAGAGCTACCAGTAGCATTCCAGCTACGTATAAGTAGCTCTCCTGTGTGGATCCCAGTCTACTCTAGGTCCCAAAAAAAAAACATCACCTGTGGAGTCCCCCCTGGGTTCCATACTGCTCTGTGCCATCTTCAGCTTCTATATGTAGCCGCTATGTGCTCTACTGACAGATAACTCCATCAAGATTCACCAATATGACAATGATATTCAACGATACTTGAAAGTCTCCACTGCTTCAGACACCCAGTGCCTTTAACACTGCCTGCCCATAATCCAGACCTTAATGTCCAGCCCCTTCCTGAAGCTCAACCCAACCCATACAGACTTCTTTTAAACAAGAAGCAGTACAAGTTTGTCTCAAAGACATGAACGCTGACAGCTTCAAACCTTGACCTTCACCCAACGCCGTGTCCCTTGGATTCACACTGGACTCCAACCTCACCCTCAAGGAAAATATTGCTAAAAAACAGACAGAGTTATGCAAGCTTTCTCTTCTATAGAAACTGAAACTTCAGAACTGCTGTTCAAGCCCTCCTATTATGGAATCTGGGTGGTAGTAATGCCTAGCTCCATGGCCTCCCTGACACCACACTGGCACCCTTTAAGGGCATCCTCCATGCTGCAGCACGTCTTATCCAGGGCCCAACAAAATTTGATCACATTACCACCATCCTGATGAAACTTAATTTGCTCCCCATGCTAGCCTATACCAACTTTAAAACCAATTGCATCATTAGTAAAGCCATCGCAACCAACACCACCGCTTATCTGACAGACAAGCTAACCAGATCTGGTGATTCTTGGGAAACCCATAGCAAGGACACCATCAGACTGCAGGCAAAGAAATGTAAAAAGATAAGAACAAGGAAGTAGTCCTTTTCCATCTATGCACTTAGGATCTGAAACAACATCCCTCTATCCATTAGGACCTCCACAAGGCTGCTTCAATTTAGGAAGGACTATTTAAAGACCTCTGTATCACAATGCATTAACCATCCACAAACCAGCTGGCTCTTCTATCCCCTCTGCTGGTATCTCTCTCTCACCTCATCTGAACCCTGAGCTGCATCCGATCAAGCCGATAAACAGGGGGCGGAGGCTTGCAGCAAAAGCGCATTTATAAAGGTGTACTTGTTGGACAGAAATTTCAATCTCCTGTCCCTTTTACTTCTAATTACCCCCTGCCCATCTCTGCAACATACCCTAGAATCATTTCTTTTTGGACCCTTTTCCCAGTAAGTCCATTCTAGACACATAAAACATGGATTCTAGCCACTCCAAGTGTTGAGGTGGGGGTTCTCAGACCCAGTTACGGCAGATTTCTCTACCAGCCAGTAGGAGCACATAAAACAACAAATCTCTAGCGATTCCTTGTACCCCTTTTGTTATGCCAAAAATAATTAGTGAAAGGCTTACCTTTATCTGTACCCTCAAAATACCCAAGTTCTACTTCTTCCCAAAATTTTGGGAGTTCTACTTCCTCCCAAAATCTAATAATCGCTGTGCATTGATAAAACATTTGGACGTCTGCCGCCTTTTCCCATTTTAGACAACTTCTCTGGTGTCATATATGTCCTGTGGAGTGAAAAGAGGTGCCTTATTTTTTTTAAAAAGGCAGGCTTGACAATGGAAAATAATATCCAAATGGATACTTGCCACGTATATTGTAAATCGCCCCCCTCTGCAAGCATCTTCCCCATAAATCTTCTGCCAGGGTGAAATCTTCATCCATTGTGTCTTGTAATTCCCAATACCAAAAGGAGACTTCTTTCTTTCCTGGTGCTTTCTTAGTAAGTTGTTCTTCCAAGTAATTTCCGATACCCAAAGGTCATTTCCAACTCTGTTCCCAACTCTTCAGTTGCATGCATTTAAAACGCGAGATTCTGTCCCCAAAGAGGTCTTTTAAATCATTCCATGCCAGTAGCTGTCCACCTTGAGTGATCTCTTCACAAATGACTATCCCAGCATTTCTCATTGGTAGCACCAGTTTATCCGTAAGACATTCCGGGGTCCCTGGGGATTCCCAAATTGGGGCTGAGAAGGAGTAGTACTTTAAGTTAGAACTTTGTCTTATCATGTACAACATTCTGGCAAATGCATGAAGCACTTTTAGTTAGATTTTTTTGAAGAATTTTGGGTCCCCAAATTTCAAGGGAATTCTGTCCGTACCCATCTTACTCTCTTTTATCACTGCCAAATACATAGTTCCAACATCTGAGCCATCAGGTGTGTTAAAAAGCATTTTGGAGTTTGTAATCTGGAAGGCACAAGCATAGTATTGAATGTCCAATAGAGATACTCCCCCTTTCTCACTTCTTCTCTGCACCTTTTTCCACAAGATCCAAAACCCCTTATGAGCCCAAATATAGGCATTTTTTGCCTGTTGTATTTTAACTATTGCCGCTTTCTCAAAAAGTAAGGGGATATTATTAAAGAGATACGTGGTTCTTGCAGTATCGCCATTTTAATCAGATTAACCCGCCCAAAGATCATTAGAGGAAGGTGTAGACAATTCTTTATTGGCTGCCCAATTTCTCTGGATATCCTACCCAAATTTATTTCGGGGATTTTGTTTATATCTTCCATGATTTTTAGAACCAGATACTTATTCTCATTCTTGATCAACTAGTTATCCTTCCTCTGATTCCAAACCATAATCTCAGTTTTCCCCTCATTAACCAGGTACCCGATATTTTACCAAAGTCCAGAGCCATCTGTATAGTGGGTGATAATGTATCCTCTGGATCAGAGGAGAAGATAACCAGATCTTTCGCATATAAAGCCACTTTCTTTATCCAACCTCTCAAGGAAAAAGGTGGAATGTTGTTTGCCATCCTAAATTTCTGTGCAAAGGGTATACATAAAGATTGACTAAAAGGGGGATACCCCTGTCATGTGCCCCTAAACATTGTAAAGGGTGGGGATAAGTTACCATTCACTAGGACTTTAGCTGAGGGGTCCTGGTATATGAGTTGGACTGCTCCACAAAATTTATCCCCAAGCTCGAACTGTTTCAGAGCCACCAGCAAATAAGACCCCCTTACTCTGTCGAAGGCTTTAGAGGCATCTTGAGTTGTAACTGCTATGGTGGTGGAATAAGCAGATGCCACATCAATCGCTCCTATGCGCCCATGGGTTAACTCACAGATATATTGCCCTTTGATAAATTCCTTCTGGTCTTTATGGATCACCTTTCCGACTACCTTACTCAATCTCACAGCCAACATTTTTTTAAAACATTTTATACTCTGTGTTAAGGAGAGATATTGTCTGTACGCATCACAGCTAGTAGCATCCTTAAATAAATGAGCATACTTATCGCTTCATGCCCTGACTTTGGTAGCTGCATCCCTTGCTCTTAAATCTCCCTAATCATTACTGTCAGAAAAGGGGTTAGCACTTCCCCATAGATTTGATATAGTTCCGCTGGTATTTTATCTGGTCCTACAGCTTTACCTCCCTTACTCACCTGTAGAGTCATCTTAACTACCTCTTCTGTAATATCCTGGGTTCAAATATCTTCATGGTTTAGGGCGGAAGGCCTAATGGAATTTGCTAGCCAGGTATTCATCTCATCTTCTGAAATTCTCTCCTCTTCCGAGTAAAGATCCCTAAACTGCTCTGTGAATGCCTTCTCTAGTTCCCTTCCGCTGGTCCACAGAACACTGGTCTACCTTACCTTAATTCTATTAATCCGGTTTCAGTTTTTAATAGTCTTGATTTTCCAATGTAAGAGCTTTCCCGCTCTCCCCCAATACTCAAAATGAGCCAGCTTACTTGAATCCCATCTTCTTTTAATTCGACTTTGGAGGATTTCTTCCATATGGTTTTTCAAACAGACACAGTTTTTCTTCTGCCATGATCGTATTGGCATTTTCTATATTTGTTTTTATTTTTGTCTCTAGCACTTCCATTTCTTCCTCCAGCTGGGCTATTTCCTGCCTGCATTGTGTATTTCTATAAGTAAGTGTGATCGTAATCTTAGCCCTAATTAAAGCTTTGAGCATATCCGATATTACTCCCATGGGAGCAGAACCGCTGTTAGTTTTGAGAAATTCTCCTACTTTGACTTTCAAGTCTTCCATTGCTGTTATATCCACCATTATAGTAGGGTCTAGTGTCCACCTCCTTTCTGTGGGCCAGCTAATATTCCTAATTGCTATGGTTGCAGCTGAGTAGTCTGGCAAATGGGCCATCAAGTACACCATATCTGGTATATTTTCTATAATACTCCGCTCCACCAGGAAGTAATCAATCATTGACCTGTGCCCATATTTTGTGTTATAAAACGAGGCACCCGGCAATGTTCCCACCCTCTCTCGTCATAAAACACTAGGAGAGTATTGCTTCATCATGGACTTCAAAAAGGCACAGGATTTGGGAGTAGATATAGTTCTGCTTTTACTAGATTTATCTACATTCAAATCCAAAATAACATTGAAATCTCCTGCCATAATAACAGGGTCTGAGAAGTCCAACAGGTTAGTAAGCACTGCGTGTAGCGGTTCACAGCCAACAACTTCGTACACTCCTCTTTTACCAAGTGTGTTTCTTGTCAAAACAAGATTTGGGCTGGAGAGTCTCTAAGGTACTGTAGTATCTTATCCCATCTTCCCACCGTACGTAACCTGCAGACATTTCATGTTAGTATCTGAGTCGTCATCTCCCTGCTGCACTCCCCCATCCTTTACTTGAACCCTGCTGTCCCTCTTAACTAGCCTATGTCTCTCTGAGGTGTTCAAGGAATTTTTTAGAAATATTTTTTCACGTGCTCCCCACCCAGTGCTCCCCCAACCCCCTTCCCTTTGGAGAACACACCCATACTTCCTTCTGGACCTGGTGTTGGGTCCAATTATATTCCCAGCCCACTGGTACTCACCACCACTCACCTATATATATATATAAAAAGAAAATCATTTTACCCCCCCAACATCCTCCCGTATTTTTCTCTGTCTCTGATTTTCTTTCATATATCTCTAGGTTCTTTTCTCCCGTTATTGATGGCCTCTAAGAGATCGCCCTCCTGTCTTGCGCTTCTTAACAAATGCATTTTATTGTTGTGCATGGCTCTCAGAGATGCCTGGAATCTGAGCTGAGCTGTTGCCCCTGCATTTTAAATTCATCGAAACGCTTTCCCAGTTCCCACTGTCTATACAAGGTGAGCATGGCTAAGTCTGATCTAATATCAAATGTGAAGTCCTCCCCCCTTAAAGTCTTCAGTTTTAATGCACACAAGAGTATTTTTTTTAGGGAAGTGTGTTTGAAAGTTAAGAAGGATCTTCCACGGCATTCACCCTATTTTTTTTTTTTCTAAAGGGGTCCCTGTTGTAGTGTTGTTCCTATATTCCCAATAGGCTCTGCGCATTGGAATAATATATCCTATAGATTTGACATAGGACTCAGGTCAACTAGGTCTCTATCGAATATACTAAACTTAATTGTGTGTGTGTGCCAGCTAACTCAGAGGTCACTAGAAACTTTCGCGAATACACAAGAAGGGATTAGTTTCGGACAACCGCATAAACATGACAACTTTGTTTCCCAAGAATAAATGGGTAGTGGAGTATGGAGTGTGAGCGCCATCTTGGAGCGTCCAGGTGAGCTGGGACGCGGAGAGCACGCTATTTAGGGCGAGCATCACGAGGGGACTACCTGGTAAGGTATCCTGAGGCTGAGAATTTACTTGGCACCTCGCTGTTGGTGGCGCTGGTCGCGTTTCCTTGTGCATTGCACTGCTGCATTTTAAAGCCCTGTTTTGGCATTTATTTTTATTTTATTTGCATTATCCCTCGTTTTTAGCTCCCCTCCTGCCCCCTACCTTGCACATAATTTCTGGAATAACCACCGCTGTTTGGCGGGTCCGGTTCTGGGGAGGTTGTGGTTGACGGCGGACATCTTGCCTTGGGTAGTGGAGTGTGGAGTGTGAGCGCCATCTTGGAGCGTCCAGGGGAGCTGGGACGCGGAGAGCACGCTATTTAAAGCTCGCTTGTATTCGCGCAGCGGTTACGCGCAGCGGTGGCGCCCTCACTGCACCTGAGTCGTGCCAGAGTCCTGCCCGTCTGCGCCCGTCAGCGTCCCGGAGGCGGTCGGGGCGGCGTGCTGGGCTCTGCATCCTGACATGTGTCACATAGGGTCACTCGTACTGCGTTACACTCCTGGGGAGCTTCGCTCCTTTTCCTATCCAGTTAGTGGCTGCTGCACTGTCTTCCCTGGCCGCCACCGAGGTAAATCCACTTGCCCTGGCTGTGGCTGGCACCCTAACCGCGCTCAGTTATCGTCCCCTAACAATAACATTGTCAGTGCCGGTTATCCCTGCATGTTATTAAACACTAGATCGGCGGGTAAACATGCACAGGACATTTTTGAGCTTCTGGATACGATGAAGCCATTATGTCTTATGCTTACTGAGACGTGGTGGGGTGAATTCTCCAATCCTGATGTTGCCATGGCAATCCCTCCTGATTATAACATCTTCAGGAAGGATAGACCTAAGGGAAGGGGTGGTGGAGTGGCACTGGTGGTGAAGAAAGGCACGTCCTGTGCTATCTTGCCTGTGGAGGACATTCGCGGCTCGGAGACCCTTGCTTTCTCTATCACTCTGTCTCCGCACCAATCAGTTAAGGGATTATTGGTATATAGACCGCCTGGTCCTCCCGGAACGTTCTTTGAAGATCATGACTCCGTGCTGCTGGGACTGGCCCTGAAAGCGGAACATTGCATTGTGGCAGGGGATTTCAACTTCCGGATGGATGATCCGTCGGACCCTGCCGCTATTAAACTTTCAGAGGCTATGGCCCCGCTGGAACTGATCCCTTATCTGCAGGGGCCTACGCACGACAAGGGGCATACTCTCGACCCGGTTTTCTCGTCATCCCCTCTCGAGGCAATAGAGATTATCCCGGTACTATGGTCAGACCACCTGCTTGCCAAATTTTCGATCAGAGGCACAGTTAAATCGGCTGCTGCTCTGTCACAGCAGCAGGGTCGAGTCCATAGGGCCTACCATCGAGTGACCCCTGCGATGCTGGCCCAGGCCGCCCTAGACCACCCCTGCCCCCTCTCAGGCGACCTGGAGAGGGATCTGGAGGCCTTGCAAGCATGGCTCTTAGACAGGCTAAACGAATTTGCCCCGGAACTGACACCCCGCCTAACACCGAAACGGGTCTCTGCTCCTTGGTTCACCGCAGCACTGTCGGCTATGCGGCAGCAGTGTAAGGTGGCCGAAAGAGCCTGGCGGGCGCAATACGATACTGCGGCCAAGTCGACCTAT
The DNA here is from genome assembly GCF_964263255.1 of Lissotriton vulgaris. Lineage (NCBI taxonomy): Eukaryota > Metazoa > Chordata > Amphibia > Caudata > Salamandridae > Lissotriton > Lissotriton vulgaris. Next base: position 1,272,102,057 of record NC_141696.1, on the reverse strand, counting down.
AAGACGGTGGTTAATGCCTATCACTGGGACATTCGCCTGGGAAAAAAAGCCTACCTGGCAGGGAGAATAGAAGCCACTTCCAACTCCTGTAAGGAGATTTTCTCCATTGTGAGAGAATTTACATCCTCACGGTCCAATACCTCTGATGAGAGGCCATCTGATTCCTGGGCTTCGGATCTCGCTGCTTTTTTTACCAGCAAGATCCAACTTATACAGGACTCTTTTCCATCGGCTGTATCTGCGGGCCCGATCAACCCTGAGGCCATCTTGCCTCCTCTGGCTTCGCCAGGTGTGACGTTGGGCGTGTTTCCTCCTCTCTCTGCCCCTGCCTCTTTAGCCCTTATGGGCAATCTTAAATCGGGCTCTCCTCTGGACCCGTGCCCGGCTAAATTTCTGGCGAAAGTTGCAGAGGTGATTAATCCACTGACGAACCCGCTATTGAATCTCTCGTTGAGCCAGGGAGTGGTTCCGCAGGCCTGGAAGCAGGCGATGGTAATCCCGCTGCTTAAGAAGCCTGGTTTAGATCCGAAGGCCCCTGTTAACTATAGGCCTATCTCTCTGTTGCCGGCTCTCACGAAAATTGTGGAAAAGCACGTTCAGGCGGTGCTCTCCAATTTTCTTGAGACAAATGAGATCTTGCACGCCACCCAGTCGGGCTTTCGTCCTCATCTCAGCACAGAGACTGCACTCCTTGAGGTATCAGAAACCATTAAAGGGGTTCTGGACTCTGGGGGCAAAGCCATGCTGGTGATGCTGGATTTGTCGGCGGCTTTCGACACCGTCCCCCATGACGGCCTTCTCGTAAGACTTCATGAGATAGGTCTGCGGGGGACGGTGCTCAGCTGGTTTTCCTCCTTTCTAGCTGGTCGTCGGCAAACGGTCTGGGCCTCGCCAGATTCCGCCGTGATGCCGCCTCTGGGAGTCGGGGTCCCACAGGGCTCTATTTTGAGCCCGACCCTTTTTAACATCTTCATGACCCCTTTGGCGGCGTTGGCGGAGTCGTTTGGGGCCCAGATCGTATCCTACGCAGCTCCTCTTCTTGTGTAAGAGAGGAGGAGACTTTGACGGGGAGAGTATCCGGGATTGCCTTGGGGCTGTTTTTCAATGGTTCCAACTGAACAGCCTCAAGTGCAATTCCGACAAGTCCGAGGTACTCTTCTTTGGGTGTGACACAGAGCCAGATTGGCAGGTCTGGTGGCCCATCAATATGTTCCCTCCGTCTTGTTCTTCCCAAATCGCTAAGAACTTGGGGGTCAAGATGGACAAGGGGCTAACGCTGAAATCCCAGATCCTCGGGGTGTCGGGCACCTGCTTTGGCCTCCTCAGGATGCTGCGGAGGTTTCTTCCCCTTTTGTCCGAGGAGCATAGGAAGCTGACGGTGCAGGCTCTGATCGGCTCCAGGTTAGATTATGCGAATGCTCTTTACCTGGGCCTGCCAGAGTATCTGCTTCAGCGGCTCCAAGTGGTGCAGAACGCTGCCGCGAGAGCCGTTTTTGGTCTGAATAGACGTGCCAATGCTGCGGGCCTGCTGCAGACTTTGCATTGGCTTCCAATCCGCAAACGGATCGCCTTTAAGGCTTTGACTTTAGCCTATAAGGCCCTCCATGCGGTGGGAGCAAAGTACCTCCAAAAGAGACTTGTCTTTTATCATCTGTCGCGCTCTCTGAGGTCGGAATCCTTGCGCCTGGCGGTTGTCCCGCGAGTGAAGAGAGACCGCCTGGGAGGTCGTTCCTTTGGACTTCTGGCCCCACAGCTGTGGAACTCTTTGCCGCTCTCTCTTCGGGGTGCCACCAGCCTACTTGCCTTTAGAAAAGGTCTCAAAACCTGGTTGTTTACCCAGTAGGCCGCTTTCTTTTATCTGCTATCTTCCCTTCCGTTCTTTTTTTTTTTAACTGAGTTATGTTATTGTGTTGCAGCCTGCCTTACTAAAAGCGCCGGGACACTCTTTTTGAGTAGCCGTGCGCTATATAAAAGTTATAATAACATAACATAACATAACATAACAACATATCTCTCTGAGTCGCGGAAACAATAGATAAGTATTTCACTCAGTCAATCTTGCATGCTTCGTTTCTACAGAGTTTGCAGAGAAATAGTGAGATGGGCGTTTTCAATAAAAGGGTTTATTGAACAGTCTTCTTTCTCATGAAAGAGAAGTGAACTGCTACAATCGTTATGCAGACTGCAAAGTATAGTGCGTACAGCGAGAATAGTATTATAAAATAATACTGCAAAAGCATTGTATGGTTTCTAAGCCATACAAATACATACATAAATAACATTGACTAGAAATACTCAACTGGTGCTTCTAAAATACGCCTACCCCAATGTACCTAATGTAGTACGAGGGAAGAAGTAAGTATTGTGTAGCATGGGTTTAGTTCTTTTGCCAAGAATCTACCTCAGGTAGATTCTTAGCAAAGATTAGAACCTAGAGATTTCTCTAGGTTCTAATCAGCTCCATACCTTGGTTTAGAATGAAGGAGGTCTGGTATCTCTTTCTCGGGGACTCGATTTCCCAACACCCCACAAGGGGAGCCGGAAACATTGGAGCTGGATTCTTGGCAGGAGAAAGGCAGCTTCCTGATCAGTGTGTCAGCTGGAGAGTCGGCTTCCTTCTACACTTGCTGTAGCGAGCTGCGTCGGGCTAGTAGGTTGTTGATCTGCTCCGAACCACCGTAGTTTGCCATAGCAAGTGAAGGTATATTTATACCTTGAAGGTGTTTAGGAATGCCATAGTTTGACGTAAAGTCGGGCATCTGAACGTCAGGAAAGAACCCCTAAGGAATAGTTGTTCTTTGTAAAGTAACTGAGTTCTTGGACAAATCAATATTCAAGCAAGGGGAAGTCCCTAACTGGTTAAGCTGGTTTTCCAAGAAATCGTTGTGACATTTAGTAGTAGCCATGCCTTTATTTGGGTTGCATGGGCTATGCCTAAATAAGGGCTTAATTTCTATGCCTATATAAGGGCAATGTGAATTGTACCTATATAAGGGCATGAATCGGGGAAAATTAACTTGGACCTTAAAATGCCACACAACACTGTCTGCCCGTTGGATATCTTTCTCAATGATTGACTCACTCTTCTCAATCTGAACTGCTCCTTTATTAACGAGATCACAAACGTTTTCAAATCATCACCTTCCTTTCCCTCCAGGACGTTAAAAATTTATTTTCAAGTTATTCAATTTTTTCTGACAATTCCTGCTCTTCTCGCTGTGATGCTTGAATCTCACTTTTAATATCATTTAGATCTTTTGCAACTCCCCAACATTAGCCTCTAGGTTTGTGTTCACACTGTCAAGGATACTATTTTCTTCTCTAGAGCCTCAGAAAAATTACATATCTTGCCCTGGTTATCCTCTGATATTGTGAAGCCCTTTCTGATGTCCCCAGAGAGTGAGGAAAATATGGTATTTAAAGAAGAGTTTGCACCCCCTCACCTCTTATTCCTCTCCTACAAGGTTCTTTAAGGATCTATCCGGCTGCGGTTCATCCAACGCCCATCTGTGACACATTCTTTTCACTCCCAACTTTTCTAATATTGTTCCTTGACTAGGCTTTCTGGGGCAGGCTACCTCCCCCTCTGCAGCTATCTCAAACATAGTTGGGGGGTTTTCCAAGCTCCTCTCCGGGCTTTGTAGAATCACCAGGGTTGGAGGAACCTTAAAGAAGGTCCTCAAGGATGGGGTAACTTTAACTTTACGACTCAAAATTTCATTCCGTCCTCTTTTCCCTCCCCCTAGCCTTTGTGTCTCTTTTCCTGGTTTCCCCTTTAATATACAGCCCTGTGAGCCCTGTGAACCAAGCCCTTCTCTGCTAATCTCAAGCATACCAGCCCAGCTATCTGGGGGGGCTACCCAAGCCTGTTCCGAGTGTGTTTCTTCATTGCCCTCTCCCCAAGTTACTGGCCTCTTCTTTCTGTCCTTTAACAATGTCAAAATTGTATGTTTGTGTTTCTGGACTAACCCCCCTACCTCTCTGATGTAAAACTGCCTTGCCTGAGGGTTGCTTCTCCACTTTTCCTCTTTTCTTTCCACCAACAGGGAGGTCCTCTCTCTTTACTCTCAGACCTGGGGAAGCCTCCATACCTCCCACTGATGTAAGAGCTGCGCTTGTGCTGACGCTGCTCCCACTGCCCTTGCTGTCTCAGAGGTGGCCTCACACCACTGCCCTATGGCTCTTCAAGAGCTCCAGGGTGGCTCCGACCCAACAGGTCTCCCCGATGCAGAGCTGCAGGTTTTTTTAATCACTAGCCGACACCTCTGGCACTTCAGGCACTGTCCGGAACAAACCAGTGAGTTTCATCAAATAGATCGCCTACAGTAGGGGGTGGTCAATTTGCCTGGTGGCGGTGAACGCTCAGCAGCGCCAAGCGGCCTGTGTTTGTTAGTGACCCCATTGACGTTCTGTTTGTGTTTGACCCTGTACAGTGTTACGATACCTTTTGGCAAGGATGGTGGCCTGCTGAGGTCAGCAGACCAACATGTCTATAGTTGTTTTCTAATAAAGCAATCTTTTTTTTTTAAGGCAGCCATTTTCCATAAAGGAAAATGAGATACATTTAAAAAGGAAAAATTATACTTTACAGTGTGTTACCACTGCCTGCTCTTAAAATTTTTTTTTTTTTCCATTTTCAAAGGGTAACGGGAGGTTACCAACTCCTTGAAGGAGTCGGTAAAATATAAATGTTTTACGACCATAATCCGGTCGCGAAAGATTCATACATCCCATTGGGATTCAATATTTGGAAGGGACGCCACTTCCAAATACTAAATCGCACACACAAATTGCAATTTTCTAACGTGTTACCGAATCGCAATTTGTGTTTTGTATATAAGGAAAAGCATTTTTGTAGCCCGAGCCACCATGATCGGCCATTTTAGACCACAAAAATGCTTCAAATGGCTCCCAGTGTGGAGCAATTCTTTTTATGTAGCTTTGTCGTTTGACACTTTTGACATTGTAAATTTAATTGAGGATTTTGCACCAGATCCTCAAAGCTATAGTTGGTTGTGCTTTTTAGGCTGATTTGATAGGATTTTCGATATCAAGTTTCAGGGCCAGTGTTTTGAAGTGTCAGCAGTCCGTAGATGAGCTGATAAGAGAGCACAATGGAGACTCAGGGGCCGATCAGGATCGCGGACGGACTTGCGTCCGTCCGCGACCCCAGAGCAGGAGGGAACCTCCGCATGGGCATGCGGAGTTCCCTCCTGTGCAATTAGGATGTGACCGCCACCCTGGCGGTCACATCCTCTATTTTTAACATTGCGGCGGGTGCAGCTTCAAGCTGCACCCGCGGCAATGTTAAAAATGCACGCATTGCTTTTGCATGCAGAAAGAGGCAGGCACCGTGCGGTGCCTGCCGCTTTCTGCATGCAAATGCAGGGGGGTACCATAGGTACCCCCCATGTGCACCCCCCACCCCCCCTTCACCTAGGGGGCCCGCAACGGGCCCCCGCAGTGAAGTTCCGTATGCTTTTCCACGGCGGGAAACGCGCCGCGGAAAAGCATAATTCACTGCCCATCCTAATATGGTGGACGGTGTCTGAGAGACACCGTCACCATATTAGAGCTTTTCCGCCGCGGTTGTAAGCCAACCGCGGCGGAAAAGCTGCGGACGGAAACCAGGACCCACCAGCCATCCTAATGTGGCGGTGGGTCCTTGGTCAGTCCGCTGCGGTTTTTCCGCATCCTCGGGGCCGGCGGTGGCTTCCGCCGGCCCCGAGGATGCGGAAAAACCGCTATCCTGATCGGCCCCTAAATTTGGTAATGTTATGTGATCGGAATTTATTTGATGCAATGATACAAATGTGAAAGCATATTGCCCTCTAAGATGATAGACCTGTTGCAGGTCTGGGCTAGGATGTTTGGTTGGAAGAGTTCATGTATGGAGTGTGTCTTTAATGGGTTGATGAAGTGTATAAGGCTATGGGAGGGGCTCTGAATATGATGTGCAATTGTTTTGTTGCGGTACAGAATGGTGGTGTTTAGAGAAAGTTTTAAGCGGTAAAGCTTGCACTTGAGATGCTCACTACAGCTGATCTCTCCTGGGATTTTAGCAAGAGCTAAGTATAGAGTAGGATGTGGAGTATTTTATGTGGGAAGATTTAGTTAAGTGCTTGGTGTACTGAAGGGTGCTCTGAATTTGTTGCTGTAGTAAGTGTGGCAGAGTAGGCGATAGGTAATTGATACCGGATGGATGCATATCTTTGTGGTGGATGATATGGTAATGGTTTCATACAGTCAGGAGCAAGAATTATGTATTTATTGATTTCTGGATTACCTAATTTTTGCAGTCTGGACTGTGGTAGAGAACACCATAGACCTCTTTCTGTTCTTGAGGATGTCAATTAAAGGTGCTCGCTTTCGACCATAGATTTTGCTTTGAATTTTAGGCTTCGAGCATTTACATCAGGATTAGGTAGTCTCTTCTTTTGATTGTCTGTTGTGCACTGCAGATTGCCTTGAAAGAGTTCTTTCTGACTACTTAGAGACATTAAATTGCTTTTGAGACTTGAGTGGTGTGTTTCCATGATCAGAGTCAGACGAGTAGGTTGGCTGCGATATTTGAGACCTGGCTGAGCGTACATAGGAGAAAGGTGAGATCCCTGAGGTAGGTACTGTTGGTATAGTCCAGCTAGTTCAAGTACAAGGCTGATGGTTGATTGGACCCAGTGAGGGGACCATGAGAATGGGAGGGTGATGTGAGGAACAGAGTAAAAACACAAAGTCAGAGTTTGACTAAATGGGGGCAATGCAATCTCTGAATCCATGTAGATAGATAATTATACTTGCAAAAAATGGCATTGCAGATTCTTTAGACTGGGAGGTATGTGGCCAGTAGGTGGAAGCATTCTTACTAGTGAGGATTTTTGTTTTGGTTGTGTTGAGGTGGTTAGTGTTAATAGAGGCTGTTGCTTCTAGCAATGGTCTGTTTCAGCTGTTTTTTCTAAGGATGTCTTCGGTGTAATTGTAGCATGAGAGACATAAGGTACTATTGATGTCTGAGATGGGCTTTGGCAAGAGCTTTGGTAAGAGCTGCAGAGCAGAAACACAACAGAACAACCTAGAGGATTGCCTGATACCCCCTTTAACTCCTCCTTCAGTACAGGGGTGTACAAAACCCCCTTTGAGCCTGCTGCAAATTTCTCTTCCCTCTTGGCCCCTCCACCGCCTCTTTCCCTGAACAGCTCCCACTAATGTATCGCCTTCTCGTTGAAGGTGGAAAATGGGAGCATCAATCCCCACCTTATTTGGAATTTCATGTGAAATTTCACTAAGAAGAACTTTTGCCTTAACTTGTCATGTCGGTTAGGGGATATCAGCTGGAACCATTATATGTGAACACGTGGTATCCCCGCACCTAAATCTGACTATCTCCTAGTTGGAGCCATAGAGGTTACTCTTGACTACTGTTTCATTTCTGAATAGCAAAGTTCCTTTCGGGAACACCCTTGGTATGTGTTGGTGTGTTCATGAGCTAATAAATGTCCAGGGCATCCAGGTTCAAAATTAGTAATTTCATCTGAACCATGTCATATTTGCCAGATTCTGTGTTGATGTCGCCAAGTATTTATTATTTAATTAATCCTTAAAATGCATCCACAGATTACATTTAAAAATCACTACAATCAGCAATAAATAAATACTTAAAATTAGACGTACAAAAGATTAAAACTGTACAAAACTAAATCAGTACAACTAAAATACATTATAATGAATACAAATAGATGAATGTATATCAAGAATGCACCAAAGAAACCTCTTAAAAAAATATTCACAGTAGGAGGGTTTAAAAAGATATAAAGTTATTTTTCATGCGTTGCTATAATTCCTTGAAAACACAGGATACATTTTTTCTGCAGATAGGAAAGTCCAGAACAAGAAAAAAGTACATGATTCAAATCTTGTTTGACAGTTCCACGAAATTGACAGCTTGAATGTCAGGAAACCCCTCCCATCTTAATTCACAAGTTATCACCCAACAGGATCTAATTAAATCTGAATTTCATAAGTACCAGGGGACCTAGGTTGACCTTTAAGTAAAATTGCTTCTCACCACTTCTAACGAGCATACAACCCAGCTGTAGTCTTTTGATATCCAAACAGTGTTGCAAGTCAGGTTGGAAACATCAATGTTTAGCGAACACTTTTAAATGACAATTTAGGGTGCTACTAGATTGACATGATAATACCTCCTCATTATTTAAGGTTAACTGCTGTAAACAATAGGACAAAACGGTCCCAAAAATGTAAATCTTTTTATTATCCCTAGCAGGTTCCCGCCAAATTACTTTTTTTCAGTGTATTTTTTGGACGCCTAATAATTATTGAAATTTCGAACTATTTTGCAGTGACCTCAGAAGGTAATGCTCATCAAGTTCAGCACAAGACCAATCATTTCACTGGAGCTGGAAGAGCTTACTCTAAGGAAACGCTTTTGTAAAATGAATTCAATATTGGAGATAGAAGTAAATGTGGTTGTTATATGTGAAGAAGTGTGGCTCAATGGTTAGAGCAGCAGACCCTGATGCAGAGGTCTAGCCCGGGACCAGGGTTCAATTCCACGCCTCGGCAGGTCTTGGGCTCAAAATTCCACGGACCTGATAATTCTTGCATCGGTGCCTATTCCAATCATGGAGTCCCACTCTGCAACTCTGGGCAATAGCTTGCTTAATCTCCACAATGGCCCCCACAACGCTAAGGATGCCTGGCCTCCACCTTGGGGGTACCCAGGAGTGGACGCCTCACAGGGAAAGCCAGGTGGGTTCAACAGCGATATTTGTACAAGTGCCATGAGACCCTTGCGGTTGAGTAGTACGCTATACAAGTATCACTTTACATTTATATCCTATAATTCCTAGTCATGGCTGCTCAGCCTGCATGAGTGTGATGTCATAGAATGTTGGGTGCATGCTTTGAATGAGTGACCAGTTGGATTGAGTGGGGCTGAGCAGCAGGATGCTGCTCCCGGTGTGGCACCCTGTACCATCTTCTATTATCAACAAAAGAGCGCCAATACGACACGAGTGAAACCCTATGTCACAGTGAAAAAAGTTAAATCTACCTTAATTTGAGTGGTCATTAAACGATAAGAGAGGCAGTGAAGATAGAAAAATTTATTATTTTCTAAAAGAACCCTCACTCACCCTAGAGGTGACATGCTTCATCATGGGGTTCAGTCACAGGTGGGGCCGACTATCCCCACCTGTGTGCTACCACGCCTGCAAGTGCAGCGGAGCTGGTATGTGTGAATGGTGTGATCAGTGAAAAAAGTGTGTTGTAAAAGATCACAACTGTGCCTCAACAAACGTTATTAAGGGCCAGTTTTTCACAATTAAAACTGTGGAGTCACTAGAATTTTTAATTTTAATCCAGGGACTTAAAAGTGCATGGTCAACATGTTTCTGCTGGTGGTGCTATTGTCAGCTCAGCTTTCTTCAGGACCAGATTATAAAAAGAACAAATCCTACGGGGGTCCAAGCACGCTAAGGCCTGCCCACACCGTTAGGAACAAAAGAGAAGATAAAGTAAATTTTACTCTCCTCAAAACAAACTCACGGTTTTACCCGTCCATAAGACTCCTGCTTATCGTCAGGTAGAGTTTCTGTAAATAAACAGACATATCAATTCTTTAACATGCATCCATTTTGGAATAAATGTCCAATACAGAACATGTTCTTTCTGTCTTACATTGGAATTGTCCCCTCAACTATTTACAAGACAATTCATGTTTGTTAAATTCAATATTTTTAAAGTCAAAGGCGACTGGAATTTAAATTTCCATATATCTATTTATTTCTAGATTATTTAATTTCAGCAGGATTCAAAAATTCAATTAGTTGAAATGTTCATAATATCAGCATAACATTCTGAGAACCTGGATCTCAGGATCCCTTGATAGGGGCCAGATAGCCACTAGAAGTTTTAGACTTAACCATAAATAAGGAATATATTGCACTTACGATGCTTCAAGGTACAACAAGCTTCATGGGCTCATAGGGTTAGGCATATTTTCACTTCCAGTCAAACCTGTTTGGACCCAAAGCACGAGCTGGTTAGATAAAGTATAGTTCAATACCAGCAATCTAAGTTAGTTCTTTTTTATAGAGAGAGTGAAACCCTCTCTTGAGAGGCAAAATATACGTTCGTACAAATCGCGCCGTATAACTCACTTGCTGCTAGAAGGCTCGCCGCTTGTCCACCTATTCATTTCACCCCTACGGCCCGGATTGTGGTGTCTTAGCGTTCTCGGCCCGTTATTAGTACTTCCGTGTTTTAGACGCGGAACGTAATGCGTCACGTAACGTGAACACGTGACCCTCGGGGATTGAGAACTATTCGTTTGTTTTAAATTGTGCTACAGGCCCTAGACACAAGGCCTAGGGCCTGTAGAACGGCTGGGGCCGCCAGGAACCACCCAAGGTAGTGACACAGGGGACCCATGGGGGACGCGTGCAGTGTGTGAACACAGCCGCGAATCACCATTAACTTCTATGGGGAAAGTTGCGGTTGGAATTTTAAAGATAAAGGACACTTAGAAGAGAGATCACGCTACTCTCACAATGCACTTCCGCGGTTTTCCCTGTACCTCAACCTGCAGCCACACAAGCACACTACCCACCCTGCACTCATGTGACACTTCACTCACCTGTCACCCTCACTGCTCAATCTGCAATCTCACTTAAACAAGCCCATCACTAACCATGCATTCATTAGTCCCACTCTGCACTAACATGCACACCCACATTCATATGGTCACCTCACTCACCCTGCAGTCACTCCACGTACCCTACTCTCACACTGTTGCATACCTCACTGTGCACTCACATGAACACTCTTGCCACCCTCACAGCACAGAGGGTTAATGTGCCTGCTACAAAGAAGGTGTCCCATGCAGATCAAAGAACTGAGGGGCATATGTTCAAGGAAGTTGCGGAGTGAGGCGTTTAGCAGTCATGGGTTAAAGCCTCTCTCCACCACTTCAGAAACGGAAGGCTGCACCATATTTACAACAATATGGTGCAGCCTTGCATTTCCCCTTAGCAGTGTAGTGCCAACGCAGACACCATTGCACCATAGTTCAAGGGTGTCTGGGTGCAGGGAAAATATTGTTTATGTTCAGGATGGGGACCTTCCTGTACATAAACAATCTTTAAATGCCATTTGTCTCGCTTCCATGTGTGCTGCTTAATGCAGCACACACAGAAATCACAAAATAGATTTTTTTTTTAAAGAGTACAAATACAAGGCATTTTGCTTTTTCCATGTGTGCTGCACAAGGCAGCACACATGGATGAATGAAAAATGAGGAGAAATAATGCATTTCTCCTACTTTCACCAGCTTAAGACCAGGTTTTCCCTGTTCTTAATTTTAACAATGCCTCACTTTTACGCTGCCCTTGTAAATTGGGCGCAACATCAAAATCAGTGCCTGTTGCAGTGGAACGCCCACTGCAACACCCACTGCCCACCATTTCACGCTAAGCATAGTATGAAAGAGGGCTGTATTTACAAGGCAGCGTTAAGCCAAGTTAAGTGGCTTAACTCTGCCGTGTAAATACGGCAATGCCCCTATCACCACCACAACGTCGTAAAAAGTGATGGTGTGGTGTCTATAGGTGCTTGTACATATGGCCCTGAGTATGATGAAACTATGAGTAGCACTATAAAAAAAAATTATATGTTTGCAAGAAAGGTGCTATAGAGAGATGAGGTGCATTGTTGGTGAGTGGTAGTGAGGGAATTCATGGAGAAGGGGAAACACTCATTGTTTTGAACATTATTTTCCGGATATGGCCAGGGATATGCGGGTGGCGGTCAATTATGTAGTGTACCAGATTCCAGAAATTTCTGTCAGGTGGTGGGGGGGCCCGACATTTACAAAAATTCAGCTGGGGGGGCTCAACCTTCAAAAGTTTGAAGACCTCTGTACTAGGGTCTCACAAGGGTACCCCAGTAACCAAACTGGAGTGTACCGATCATACATACAATCATTTTAGAGAGGAAGCAGCTAGGCCTGGGTCCTGGATAGCAGGGCCGCTGCCAGACTAAAGTCGAAAAACAGTGAAACACCAGTAAAAAGTGGGAGTAACCATAGTAAACAGATCCTACTCTCCTACACAACCCACCCCCACCCCAAACGCAGGGACATTAAACTAACCTTGACCAGTTGAGTTTTCATGTTCTAAGTGGAAATATCTGGAGAGTCCATCTGCATTGGCATGGTTACTCCCAGGTCTATGTTCCACTGTATAGTCTATCCCCTGTAGGGAAATAGACCACCTCAAAAGTTTGGGGTGTTCACCCTTCATCTGTTTTAGTTATTAGAGGGGCTTATGATCAGTCTGATAAGTGAAGTGAGTGCCAAACAAGTATGGCCTCAGCTTCTTCAGAGACCAAACCACAGCAAAGGCCTCCCTCTCAATAGCTAACCAATGTTTTTCTCTAGGGGTCAGCGTTCTGCTAATAAAAACTACTGGCTGGTCCTGACCTTCATCATTCAATTGTGACAGCACAGCCCCTATCCCCACTCAGATGCATCTGTATGGACAATTAATTATTTGAAGTAGTTAGTACTTTGCAGAATTGGTGCAGTGTACATGGCCTGCTTCAGGTCATCAAATGCCTTTTGACAGCTGACTGTCCACTAAACCTCCTTAGGCATTATTTTAGAAGTTAAGTCATTCAAGGGTATCACAATGGATCCATACCTCTTGACAAATCTTCTGTAGTACCCAGTCAGGCCCAAGAAAGCTCTCACCTGAGTCTGGGTGGTTGGAGCAACCCAGTCCATGATGGTCTGGATTTAGCTCTGTAATGGTTGAACCTGGACTCCACCTACAAAGTGGCCCAGGTAGACAACCTGACTCTGCCCAATCCGACACTTAGTAGCCTTGATAATTAGGCTTCCTTTCTGCAGAGCCTCCAAAACATTTCTCAGGTGGACCAGGTGATATCCCAGGTGGAGCTAAAGACAGCAATATCATATAGATATGCTGCACTACAGTCTTCCAGGCCCGTTAGGACTTTGTTAACCAACTTTTGAAAAGTAGCAGGTGCATTTTCCAAACCAAAGGGCATTACCACAAACTGATAGTGCCCGCTAGGGGTGGAAAATGCTGTCTTTGGCTTTGCACCATCAGCTAATCTGATCTGCCAGTAGCCAGCTGTAAGATCAAATGTGCTAAGAAAAGTGGCTGAGGCCAAAGTATCAATAAGCTCACCTGCTCTTGGGATTGGATGGGCATCAGTCCTAGTGACTACATTGAGACCCCTGTAGTCTACACTACACAAAACCTCATCTCTCGCTTACCACCGTGGGTGTAAGGTTTAGGTACCAAGACCATTGGACTAGCCCAAGGGCTATCTGAGGGGTCAGTAACTTCTGAATGCAACATTTTTTCTGGACTTCAGTCCTGATACAGTCCCTGACATGGTCAGTTTGCCTGTAAATCTTATTTTTAAAAGGCAGACTATCCCCAGTGTCCACTTCATGAGTGCACCAGGTAATCTGACTTTGAGTCAGTGAGAACATGTTCCTATACTGATTGAGCACCTGTCTACAATCAGCTTGTTTCTGAGCAGTGAGGCTACCTGCCAAGGCTACAGAATCAACTGACTCATCATCAGGGTTCTGTGAGAGCAGGTCAGGGAGTGGATCACTCTTGTTCTCCTGTCCCTCATCAGTAGCCATGAGCAAGCCCATGTCTGCCCTGTCAACATAAGGGTTCAGTACGTTGACATGAAGCACCCTATGGGGGCTCCTGGGAGTTCCAAGGTCTACCAGATAGGTAACCTCTCCCTTCTGTTCAACAATTGTACTTGTCTTGGCGAGCTGCTGGGGCCACAGACTCCAACATTCACACTTTCTGTCCTGGCTGATAAACAGTCAACACAGCCTTTTGGTCATGCCAGGCCTTTTGCAATTCCTGGCTAGCCTCAAGGTTTTTGGTTGCCTTTTTCATGTATTCAGCCATCCTGGAGCGGAGACCAAGTACATAGTCCACTATGTCCTGTTTAGAGGGTTTGAGAGGTAACTCCCATCTCTCCTTCACTAAACACTAGGGACCTCTTACAGGATGCCCAAACAGAAGTTCAAAAGGGCTGTAACCAACCCCCTTCTGAGGAACCTCCTTGTATGCAAATAAAAGGCAGGGTAGTAGGATGTTCCATCTCCGCCTAAGCTTTTCTGGAAGACCCTTGATCATACCCTTTAAGGTTTTGTTGAACCTTTCAACTAAAATATTGAATTTTGGGTAATAAGGTGTGTTGAATTTGTAATTCACTCCTTCCACATTGCAGTCAAGTAGCTAGACATAAAGTTTGCACCTCTGTCAGATACTACCTCCTTAGGGCAACCCACTCTTGAGAACACTTATCACCACAGGTGCTGTAGTGGTACTAAGAGGAATTGCTTCTGGGTACCTAGTGGCAAGGTCCAACACCACTAGGATAAACCTGAGTCCAGATGCTGTCTGAGGATCTATGGGGCCAACTATATCAATCCCAACCTTCTCAAAGCGAACCCCCATTACAGGTAGTGGTATCTGGGGGTTCTTTGTTGTACCCCCTGCCTTGCCATTGGCTTGAAAGGTGACACAGGAGCGACAAAACTCCTTGGTGTCTTCAAACATGTGGGGCCAATGAAAGTGAGGGACAATCCTGTCCCAAGTCTTTGTTTGGCCCAGATGACCTGCTAGGGGAATATCATGGGCTAGTGTAAATAGGAAGCCCCTGAACTTCAAAGGTATAACCAACCTCCTGCTGCACCAGGTGTGGGGTCTCTACTCTCTGAGTACAGGAGTCCATCACCCCAATAAATCTTATGGGTGCCTCTAGCATTCCCAGCAGCCTCAACAGCAGCCTGATGTCTGAGGGTTTCAAGAGAAGGGCAGCTCAGCTGCTCCTGACTCATATCTGCCACGGAAGGGCCCCCTGTCCCCAAGAACTCAACTTGATCAGGCTCAAGCTCACCTGGAACAGTTCCTTCTTCAGGAGCACAAGCATCTCCCTCAAGAGACTGATCTTCACTCTGAGTCAGAGGGAAGGCACTATCTTAACTCTTCTGCTCCTTTTCTTGGAAGGCACCTTTTCCATTCTTCCAGGATCCAGGGTCTGTTCAGTTTTAGACATTTTGGCCTGTGACCTAGTCACAGCAAACACATGTGCAGAAATGCCTTACATTTCTGCATGGGTCCTGAGCTCCACTTCAGACCATGCTGAAGTCTCTAAATCATTGCCAAGCAAGCATTCAACAGGGAGGTCTGCACTTACCACAACCTTCTTGAGGCCACTTACACCTCCCCACATCAGTGACGTGACAAACTGTTTTTTTCAACAAAGATGGATTTAAAAACTAGGCAGCGATACCTCTGGGTTAAATTACGCCATACCTTGGACAGCTCTGCGCACCTAGAGTGTACAATGATAATGAAAATATATTGCAGCACTAATGATATTGCATACTTGTTGCAAAATTACTAAAAGCTTAGAGCCTTTGAGAGGATGGGGTGATTTCGATTTTACTAAATACTAAAGACGATGCAGTTGTATCAGTTTAATTATAGGTCTAGGACCTCAGCGTAGGCATCTGTATACATATTGATATTCCATTGCTTGACTCCACTTCCAGTTATCATCATTGACATTTGATTCCACCTCTTGGGACAAGTATGCCTCTTATTATATCACTGAGGGATACATATCTGTAGGAAGGTGGATATCTGACTATGGTTACCCCCAAACTTTTTGCCTGGTGTTTAGCTGGTTTTTGACTTAGTTGGCCTGGGATCCTGCTATTCAGGGCCCCAGGCTGATTGCTCTCTCCTTAAAATGGACTCCATGTACCTTAGGTGCATAACACAATTGGAATTGGTTCACCTTATTGGCCCCTGTAACAGTGTACCATAGGTACCCAGGGCATAGGTGCATCCAAGGCCTACCAGGGGCTGCAGCATGTATTGTGCCACCCCTGGCCTGGCCTCCATATTTGACACAACTGGCTGATCACTCAGCTGGGGTAAGTTGGTGTAATCACCTCTTGCTTAGATATAGTATCCCTATATCTAACCCTAAACTGGACACATATGTTCCTATCAGCCACTCCTATGGAAGGCCTCATCAATCCTGGAGGCAGAGTGCTTGGAAATATGTGAGATGGTGCTCTAGCATGAGCTGAGCCTATCTGCAGCTGTCGGGAACCACTCCCTAAGCTGTTCCGGGATATTGCCATACCATATACTCTTAAGTGCATTATAATCCTCGCGGTTATTTGCTATCTTTGGTTTGGCTTTATCAAAACATGTCGAGTAAGGTGTCATACGAATTGGAATACTATCCCCTCGCCAGTTCTGGCGACGGGGATAGCATTCCACCCTTCTAGAGGGACACGACATGTGTGTAGCCTTAACCCCGGTTAAAGTTAAACAGAGCCTCAGCATCACAAAATGGATGCTGCCACCACAGACACATGTCTGACCTCCTGCTGCTGGGAGTCCTTCCAGCGAGGAGGGCCTGGACAAAGGGTTTCCTGCCTGGGGAGGTGCGAGCACCACCCCAGACAGGGTTTTGTGTATTGGGTAGGACAGGGCTGAATAGATTGAGACATGCCTGGGGCACACAAGGTGTCCCTGTGCATAAGCCAGCCCAAACCGGTTCTGGGGCTTTCCAGCCCCAGTCCTGGCGAGGAGCTGGACAAAGTAGAGGGGGTGTAACCACCCCCCTTCCTGGTCCCACCCATAGGGGAGGGACCTAGCAGGAGATCCACCCCTCAGATTGGAATAAGAGTAGGAGCAGTGCCATTGCACAGCAGATCATCCTGAAATCAACTTTAAACAAAGAAGAAGACTGGAATTCGACATTCTGCTGCACAGAAGACTGAAGAGAATCTCCCTTGTGGCCTAGGAGGGGCCACCCTGTGAACACAGGCATCACCTAGCACCTCGACGTCTGCTTTGCCGCCGCCTCCCGCCGGAGCCCGAGTGCAGAGCCTGACAAGACCCAGCTTCCCAGACTTCTCCCAGCCCGATCCACAGTCCCTGCAAAGAAGGGACCCGTGGAGGCACCGAGAGACGTGGGAGCGGACATCTTGAAAGACCTCCGAGACGCTGACTGCGCAGCACCCGAGGCATCCTCGACTCTGTGCTTTGGGGTTTAAGAAGCCCCACAACAGAGCAGCATTTGCATCAAAGATCAGCCCTCCAGCATCTCCACGATCTGCGTGGGGCCCTTTTGCTTTGTGCCACTCGACTCGCCATCCCGGCCGCTTGTCACGTGGTCAGCGGCCATCTTGGCGACAAAACCTACGATTTACACTGTGGGTCTGGTTGCTCCAGACCTGCCCTCGCTCCTGTAGAAAGGAGTACCCGCTCTGACCTTGCTGGTCCGAGTAATAAGCCTTTTTTACTTTCCCCGTGGCTTGCGTTAGCCAAGGCTTGTTTGCTTCAATCGATTTGCCGACACCGCCATCAGCTAGAGTGTTCAAGGGACAGCTCATGATCGACTCCTGGACGTCCTTGACCTCTTCGTGTCCACGTGGCTGCACGGAGAAGCAACAACTCATCACCTGTTTGCACCCGACTTTGCCTGGTTCCAATCTGGTTCCACGGTGGTCACGGGTCAGTGACTTTGAACATTGTCCCCTCTGCTTTCAGGTCTTCACCACTTCAGATCCACCCTTGGATCCACCGGACACTTCTCCTTCACATCGCCTGCAGCATCTTCAGCTTCAAGCGCCAAGAACCTGCATGTCAAAACCCGACGTCACTTCGACCCTGTGCACCCACTTCCTGTGGGTGAGGTAACATTGCAAAGCTGGTGTCCCTACACTGGTACACACCTCTAGGGTCTGTGTATTAAGTTTTGTTCCTCTAGGTTCAGCGGAAGTGCCCTTAAACTAACTTTGTACTTTTTACGCACCATAGACTTTGCATTGGAAAGTGCGTGCACTTTGAACACTGCACCCGAGTCCCGTGGGCCTTTCCCGACTTAATCATTGCTAGTCTCGAATAGCTCCAGCGATTCCCAAGGCCCTAGGCCTCTTCACTTTCCTATTGGTATCTCTTATACCACTTTCATAGTATATGGTTTAGGTGGCCCCTAGGGCTCATCCATATTGTGCAACTTTTGTGTATTTTAAACTGTCTTGTGATTTAACGCTTGTGCTTCTGTGCTCATAAAGAGTCCAGGGGATTTTATAGTTAATAAATCAATATATATTTTCAATATATATCTGTGTGGTGTTCCTTTCATTTGGTATTCAAGGGGGTTGTGTGTGGTATAACAGCTGGCTTCACATGCCTTTCAGAGTTTAGCCTAAGGCTGCTTTGTCCACGTTACCACTAGGATAACTGGTCTACAAGGTTGAATTACAACCATCATCATAAGGGTTGCTTGGCATGGTACAAAGTGATCACTAAGAATTAGTGAGCATTATATACCAGGCCAACTTCTCACATTGGTGAGCAGCGGATTGGGCTCTGAGCTTGCTGTTGTTTTACCATTACAATCTTTGAGATTATCATTTGAAAGATCATACAGGTACCTGCTAGGTACATATAAAACAAGACTAGTATACTTAAGTTCTACTGAACTTAGTTGTTGTAGAG
Organism: Lissotriton vulgaris; assembly: GCF_964263255.1. Taxonomy (NCBI): domain Eukaryota; kingdom Metazoa; phylum Chordata; class Amphibia; order Caudata; family Salamandridae; genus Lissotriton; species Lissotriton vulgaris. Next base: position 1,272,083,446 of record NC_141696.1, on the reverse strand, counting down.
CAAAGGGAGTAGCACACCCTAGCTACAACTACTAGATAGGTTTAGTAGGTAAACACCAGTGTAGGTAGATTGCAACACATCCACCCACACTAGAGCAATGTCTGGAGCAGAGGGGTCCAGTGGACTTACTCCTGTTGAGAGTGACCCTCCAAGGGCACCATCCAAATTTGCTATTTTTTCCTTTAAGGAATTAAGACAGCTTTGTGTCTTAAGGGGTCTGAAGACAGGGCCTTCCCCTACTACAGACCACCTAAGAGAGCTCTTAGACCAGTCTGAGACTCTAAAGCCCTCTAAGGCAAACCCCACAGGGGATGCTGAAGGAGGCCATCCTTCAGAGGATGACACTGTAGACACCCCTGCCCCTATCATCCTGGTAGATGAGGAAGCCTCCACCACTGGAGCTCCTCAGGTAGATGAAGAGGAAGAGGAAGAGGAGGAGGTGGAAAGCAGTGAGTCAGATGATGACAGAAATAGTCAGGTGCTGGTCAGTAGACTGAGCCAGGCTAACTTAAGCTTACTTGGGAATGAATCAGGTAACAACCCATTCAGACCCCCAGGTGGACTTAACCAGAAGCCTAGGAGGAGAAGGACTCACTCAGGTGACTCTGACAACTCCCATGCTTCTAGAGGTTCTCATGGTCACTCCAGAAAGAGGATGACTAGCCCTCAGAGAAGGGAACATGAGACCAAATTGAGAGAATCTCAAATTAGAGAGGCTGAATTGAGAGTCCAGAGACAAGAGTTAGAAATTGCCCTGGCCCAAGAGAAACTTGCTAGAGCAAGACAGCCTAGAGAGAGTGGATTAGGATCCACTGGTGGCAGCAATATCCAGAAGGATAAAGACAGGTCCTTTGATACAAGAAACCTGAGTAAGATTGTGCCCTCCTACAAAGCTGGGGATGATATCCACAAATGGATGACTGCACTTGAGAGAGCCTGCATGGTACAGCAGATCCCTCAGGAGCAGTGGGCAGCAATCTTGTGGCTCTCCTTTGAAGGTAGAGGCAGAGACAGACTCCTCACAGTTAGTGATGAGGATTCTAGAAACTACATGGTCCTGAAGAGTGCTCTGATTGATGGGTTAGGCTTAACCACTGAACAGTACAGGTTAATGTTCAGAGATACCCAGAAGACACAGACTCAGGACTGGTCTGAATTTGTTGAGTGTGCCACTAAGGCTCTGGAGGGCTGGTTGCTGGGAAGTAAGGTTACTGACTATACAGGATTGTATAATTTAATTATGAGAGAGCAAATCTTAAGTAATTGTCAAAATCAGCTTCTACATCAGCACCTGGTTGACTCTGATCTGACCTCCCCACAAGAATTGGGTAGGAGGGCAGACAAATGGGTCAGAACCAGGATCAGGCCTAAGAACCAGGGTGGTGACCAAAAGAAAGAGACTACCAAGCCTCAAGAGAAGGGTGGGGATAAAAGTAAGGAAAAGACTTCCCCAGGGCCCCAAAACTCCAAGAATAGGGGTGGGTCCCAAGACACTTCTACAACCCAGAAAAAGCCTTATTGTCATACCTGTAAACAGGTTGGGCATTACAAAACAGATAGCTGTTGTCCCAAGAATGGCAATAAAGAGAATATACCTCCAGGTAAGGCTCCAACACCTCCTGTCACTGTTAGCAGTGGTCCCCCAGGTGGTGGGAGCACCCCCAAGAATTTGGGTGGGTTTACTTTTGGAGGACAGGTGGACTCTGGCCTATCCAGGTCCCCTAACACAGATACTCTTGTCTATGAGACTGGCATGGGGTTTGCCAATTTCACTGCTTGCCCAAACACTTTGAGCAAGTATAGACAGGAGCCCCTCATCAATGGCTTGAAAGTTGAGGCCTTCAGAGACACAAGGGCTAGCATCACCATGGTGGCTGAATGTCTAGTCCCCTCAAGGCAACTTTTACCTGATGCCAGATATCAGGTGACAAACATTGATGGCATAGAATCCAATCATCCCATGGCAGTAGTCAATCTTAGCTGGGGAGGTGTCACTGGCCCAAAGAGAGTGGCAGTGTCAGCAAACTTGCCTGTAGATTGCCTACTGGGTAATGATTTGGAAATCTCAGCCTGGGCTGAGGTTGAACAGCAAACCCATTCTAGAATGGTAAATCTCCGTGGAAAGGTTAGTGGGGCTGTAATGGCTACAGCCCCAATTCAAGATGTCCTTCCTGAAAAGGTTGGGAGGGCTGAGCAAATCTCAGCCCCATCTTTAGATAACTTCCCTCCTGAAGAGAGTAGCAGGGCTGTACTGATAACAGCCCATACCCAAACTGAGTCTCCTCCTGAAAAGGTTGGTGGGGCTGTGATGGCCACAGCCCAAACTCAAACTGATACATGGGTAGTGAAGCCTGAAATGATGGATCACTCCACCCAAACAGAGAGCATTGAGGAGGAAGAGAAATCTCCCTCCCACCAGACTTTAGGAAAGGATCAGCCTCCTCAGGGAACTGATCTTACCCCTGATGAAGGAACTGTCCCAGAGGTTGTTAGGCCTGGCCTGACAGAGCCTCTGATGGCAGTGGACCCTTCTCAGGAGGGACCCAGTCTGGAGCAGGTAACCTGCCCCTCTCTACCTTGCCTTACTCAGCCCAGGGCTGCAGAGGACAAGAAGGACAGCGAGACCCAAAGGGCCCCCTGTCAAATAAAGCACCCCCATCAACAGATTAGGGGCACCGAAACTAGTAGCCCTAGTGAGGTGAAAACTTTAAAAACTCCTGAGGGATCCCCCTTAAAAGTAGTTAGGGACCTCCCCCAGATGGATATTGTTGGGCACAGCCAAACCTGGGACCAAAAGGCCCCAAACCTGACCTGTCCCTCCAGTAAGCCAAACAGAGGGACCCAGCCTCCAGCTTTAGGTAGCCAGAGGTTGACCCTGAGAGCACAGTGCAACTCAGTCAGAGAAAGAAAGGCACACATGGTGGAGAGTGATTGGAGGAAGCTGAGCCCTACAGAGGAAACTCACTTCAGTACTCCATCTCAACACCAGCCTTTGACTTTGCAAGGACACACCACAGGTAGAGATTCCCTATGGTGGAGACCCTCAGATACCCTTAGGGTGAGGGATTGCTTAGTGGACCATGAGACAGGGGGTTACCAAGCCAGAGCTGGTACTTCCTTATATGGCCACTTAGGCAATATAGGCTTACCTGGTCAAGGATAGCCTTATCTCCTTTCGTTTGGGGGTGGGTTATGTAGGAAGGTGGATATCTGACTATGGTTACCCCCAAACTTTTTGCCTGGTGTTTAGCTGGTTTTTGACTTAGTTGGCCTGGGATCCTGCTATTCAGGGCCCCAGGCTGATTGCTCTCTCCTTAAAATGGACTCCATGTACCTTAGGTGCATAACACAATTGGAATTGGTTCACCTTATTGGCCCCTGTAACAGTGTACCATAGGTACCCAGGGCATAGGTGCATCCAAGGCCTACCAGGGGCTGCAGCATGTATTGTGCCACCCCTGGCCTGGCCTCCATATTTGACACAACTGGCTGATCACTCAGCTGGGGTAAGTTGGTGTAATCACCTCTTGCTTAGATATAGTATCCCTATATCTAACCCTAAACTGGACACATATGTTCCTATCAGCCACTCCTATGGAAGGCCTCATCAATCCTGGAGGCAGAGTGCTTGGAAATATGTGAGATGGTGCTCTAGCATGAGCTGAGCCTATCTGCAGCTGTCGGGAACCACTCCCTAAGCTGTTCCGGGATATTGCCATACCATATACTCTTAAGTGCATTATAATCCTCGCGATTATTTGCTGTCTTTGGTTTGGCTTTATCAAAACATGTCGAGTAAGGTGTCATACGAATTGGAATACTATCCCCTCGCCAGTTCTGGCGACGGGGATAGCATTCCACCCTTCTAGAGGGACACGACATGTGTGTAGCCTTAACCCCGGTTAAAGTTAAACAGAGCCTCAGCATCACAAAATGGATGCTGCCACCACAGACACATGTCTGACCTCCTGCTGCTGGGAGTCCTTCCAGCGAGGAGGGCCTGGACAAAGGGTTTCCTGCCTGGGGAGGTGCGAGCACCACCCCAGACAGGGTTTTGTGTATTGGGTAGGACAGGGCTGAATAGATTGAGACATGCCTGGGGCACACAAGGTGTCCCTGTGCATAAGCCAGCCCAAACCGGTTCTGGGGCTTTCCAGCCCCAGTCCTGGCGAGGAGCTGGACAAAGGAGAGGGGGTGTAACCACCCCCCTTCCTGGTCCCACCCATAGGGGAGGGACCTAGCAGGAGATCCACCCCTCAGATTGGAATAAGAGTGGGAGCAGTGCCATTGCACAGCAGATCATCCTGAAATCAACTTTAAACAAAGAAGAAGACTGGACTTCGACATTCTGCTGCACAGAAGACTGAAGACAATCTCCCTTGTGGCCTAGGAGGGGCCACCCTGTGAACACAGGCATCACCCAGCACCTCGACGTCTGCTTTGCCGCCGCCTCCCGCCGGAGCCCGAGTGCAGAGCCTGACAAGACCCAGCTTCCCAGACTTCTCCCAGCCCGATCCACCCGTGGAGGCACCGAGAGACGTGGGAGCGGACATCTTGAAAGACCCCCGAGACGCTGACTGCGCAGCACCCGAGGCACCCTCGACTCTGTGCTTTGGGGTTTAAGAAGCCCCACAACAGAGCAGCATTTGCATCAAAGATCAGCCCTCCAGCATCTCCACGATCTGCGTGGGGCCCTTTTGCTTTGTGCCACTCGACTCGCCATCCCGGCCGCTTGTCACGTGGTCAGCGGCTATCTTGGCTACAAAACCTACAATTTACACTGTGGGTCTGGTTGCTCCAGACCTGCCCTCGCTCCTGTAGAAAGGAGTACCCGCTCTGACCTTGCTGGTCCGAGTAATAAGCTTTTTTTACTTTCCCCGTGGCTTGCGTTAGCCAAGGCTTGTTTGCTTCAATCGAGTTGCCGATACCGCCATCAGCTAGAGTGTTCAAGGGACAGCTCATGATCGACTCCTGGACGTCCTTGACCTCTTCGTGTCCACGTGGCTGCAGAGAGAAGCAACACCTCATCACCTGTTTGCACCCGACTTTGCCTGGTTCCAATCTGGTTCCACGGTGGTCACAGGTCAGTGACTTTGAACATTGTCCCCTCTGCTTTCAGGTCTTCACCACTTCAGATCCACCCTTGGATCCACCGGACACTTCTCCTTCACATCGCCTGCAGCATCTTCAGCTTCAAGCGCCAAGAACCTGCATGTCAAAACCCGACGTCACTTCGACCCTGTGCACCCACTTCCTGTGGGTGAGGTAACATTGCAAAGCCGGTGTCCCTA